>NC_089841.1:80232370-81647370 GCF_035609145.1 Eleutherodactylus coqui | reverse complement strand
CGTTTTGCGAGAGTGGATGGTGCCAAGTCCTGGAATAGTTGAATTGGGGAGTCCGCATAGGAGAGGTCTTTGTGGTCTCTTGCTGCTCTCAGGATTGCTATTGCATCTGGGAAGTTCAACAGCTTACAAACAATGTCTCTTGGGGGTTCAGAAGGCGAAGGCGGAGGTCTCAAGGCTCTGTGAATGCGTTCTATGGAGATGCCGTCTGCTCTTTCGGCACCTAGGATCATGGAGAAAATCTCCCCGGCGATTTTAGGGAGCGCCTCTGCTGCCCAGGATTCCGGGAGGCCCTTTATGCGTATATTATTACGCCTATTTCTATTTTCGATATCCTCCTGCATAATAAGGGCTTTGTTGAGGTGGGCATGGTGCTCAGCTAGGACTTTCTCCATGTCGAGAGCATGTGCTGTGATGGTGGCAGAGGAGGACTCTAGGTCATCTACTCTTCTACCAAGCTGCCTCATTTCTTCTTTAATTTCTCCTAATTCCATAAGAACAGGCTTCATAGTAGAGGTCATGAGGTCTCTCATAAAGGACTTTGAGATGCCCTCGCCTTCTTCCCCCTCTGAGTCCCCCCCATCCTCTCTCTCCATACTGGCTGCCCTGCTGGATGCTTGAGAGGGTGGTAACTTAACTGTGTCGTGTAGAGACCTTGTGTTGCGCTCCTTCAGATAACGCTGCATATCGACTTGTCCCTTGTTTGAACGGGGGGTGCCTTGAGGGTCACTGCTTTTTTCTTTACTTGTCTTCCCCATTTTGATATCAAGATTGCTATTAGAAGTCCCGATAGGTGCCGCCGAGACGGTACTATATTTTAGCACATCATTTCTCCTGTAGGGAGCCTCACTCCCTGGGTAAACTGTGAGGAGCCGTGAGTGTTTCTGACCGAGTTGGTCCCTGCGTGGCCCTCCTGTGAGGTGTCTCTGTTAGGACCCTTCCTCTGGGCCCTTATGAACTCTTCTGGAACCCCCGTCTAAAAATTGTATACGGGGAACGAAGGGAGGGGAGGGCCCGCGGCGTGTGAAGCAGTTTATGGTTCCCTTGTAGTGAGTCCCTGTCAGGGCTTTCCTTCTGGGCCCTTATGAGCTCTTCTGGGACCCCCTTCAAAAATTGTACACGGGTGCAAAAAAGAAAAAGGGGGGGAGGCCCACTGTATGTGGTGCAGCTAGCGGCTTCTGGCCGGGTTATGCCGGGTATAGTGTCTCGGTTTGTCCCCAGTCTGGTAGCTTTTAAGTGAATATCTGCAAAGTTATATTCTGATGAAAAAAGGGGGGGGGGGAGGGGGGTCCACCTCCCCGAGGCGCTGTATACTGTACTCCGGGTCTGAGCCGGTTAATGAGCGCTCACTGTTCGTGCGCCTTTCTTATTGCAGGTGGGGGGCCCCGCTGATGGAAAAGAGGGGGAGGAATCTTCCTCTTAACTTCCCAGGTGCCGGGGTGCTTAATGTGCCAGCCCTCTCTGCTTGTGGTATAGAGTGTTCTCCGGTGGGGGAGGGGGGGGCCGCTGCAGTGCGGGTTGTCCCGATGGTGATGGGACTGACAGTTGGGCCCCTCGGGTGGCGTCCCACGCTCTCCCCGCACAGGCCTACGTTGCAAGAGCACCGGGAGCTTAACCTCTGGGGAGGCTTGAACCAAGATGGCGCCGGGCAGCCGAACTTCCGGTCCGCGCCCTGCTGAGAAGCGCGCGCCGGCTCTCTAACCGGAGCGCTCGGATGCAGCGCCGTTCTGATGGCGTCCCGTTCGTGCTTCCTCTCCCCCTCTGACCTTATGCAGTCCGCGTTGTTGTCCCGGACCGGTACGTACTCCCGAGCGGTGATGAAGGAGGCGCTCCACTTCCGGTCCGCGCCGGCAGTCTACTCCAGGGCCCGGCTTCAGTGCAGGAGGTAGGCCCCACTCCGCGACTTGGTGTAGTTCGTCCGGAGCTTCTCCCTGTCAAGCTCTAGCTTGTGAGGCAGCAAAGGCTGATGTTGAGCGGGGTAAGATGGCCCAGAGGCGCCCGCAGGGGAGATAATTCGTCTCTCTCTGCAGGAGCACTGACACCATGCGACCACTCTCTCGGCAAGCTAGGCTCCGCCCCCTACATACGACTTTTTTGATCACTTTTATTGCATTTTTTGGGAGGCAAAATGAAAAAAGTAAGCATTTTGCCTCAGATTTTAAAGATTTTTTTTTACGCTGTTTGCTGTGCAGGATAAAAAGTGTGTTCAATTTATTGTACGCATTGTTATGGATACAGCAATACCAAATATGTGGGATTTTATTTTTAAAAAATGTGCTAATATGGGGAACAGCATTTTTGTAATATTATTTTAATCTTTTCTTTACACTTTATGTCCCTGTAGAGGACTTGTTGAAGCACACCTATGATCGCTATGATAAAGCATCGCAGGACTTATGTTCTGCAATGCCTTTTAGCTTCTATTAGCGATCACAGGCAATGGCAATGCAGGACGCCTGTATCTAGCGTCCCGCTGCCATGGCAACCCTTCGGTCTCTTTTGCAAGAGTCCGATGACGTCACAGAGGGAGCGCCCTCCCTCTGTTAACCCTTTACATGCCGCGATCTACATAGATCACGGCAGGGAAAGGGTTAACAGCGGGGGTCTCTGTCCTGATGAACCCCCGCTGTTGCAGCAGAAGGCCAGCTATCAGTGACAGCCGTCTCCCGCTGCCAGATAGCAAAGGACCTCTTCTGATCTTGTGCTATCCCCAGGGCATAACTGTACATCCTGTTGCGCTAAGTACCTCCCTGCCAGGATGTACAGTTATGCCTTGTGGCGGGAAGGGATTAAAATTATGACCAATAGAACATAAAAGGGTCAGTAAGGGGTAAAAATACACGTAAGGTAACCAAGGTCTGTCTCAAATATATTTACATGAGAGGTAAATTCAAAATCTACCATTTAAAAAAGTAAAATTGGAAAAACCCTCCTGAAAATGTCAATGTGCCTGCCAGTGGGCTATACTGTACAGGTGCGGCTTCAGATTTCTATCAGCTCTTGGGTGACCTTCATGGTAGGCCTCTGACTTATCCACTCCAATTGCAATTGCACCTACAACAGAAGTTCCCCTTGCCAGCTACAGCGCCCTCCCTGACGATACAGCCACAATACCCGGAGTTCTTGATTGGTTGCTGCTATTATATAAGCTAGGACTGATGGCATCACTTTGCTTTTACAGCAGCTGGGACTGCCCACTTGTCCCCAACCCCTGCATGGTGACATCTTAGTTCACAGCTCTGCAGTCCTGAATGCAATGGGATTTTTCTAAGTGCCAGTAATTAAGTCTTTTTGTGACGGAGCAGCGTGTGGATGACACATGATATAATCTGTGCTGCTCGGTAGCCAAACATGGTTGCATATTGTGTTGCAGCTGCCTTTTTGTCTCACAGTGTTGGTTTAAGAATGAATGAGAATATACGGAAGACTGAAATACAAGTCCCTGCAAATTAAGAGGGACAACTCGTTACTGAGATGTTTAATGATGGAAATCTGTAAGATATGTTGTTACATCTATTCTAGTCTTTTATGACTTGTTTGTGATGTATTCTGTAATTTATTAGCATCTACAGTGATCTCATTACTCAGGAAACACTGTGTAATCTTGGAAGTGATCACTAGATGTCATCAGAGTCCTCAGGAATGAGGAGTCTGTCCTTCTTTTTCTTCCCCCTATGGTAATAACATCACATTCTTGCTGACCTAAATCCTGCAGCAGTTGGGTGGCTACATGAGTCATTGTTAATCAATAGTTAACTATCCAGAGATAGAAATTATGGAACAAATGTGTATACAATGTGTTTGTGTCTCTGTACTGCAAAATGAATTTCATCTGGCGTTAATGCGGCTTGGCAGCTGCCAGTGTAACAGGGGTTAATTGGGGTATCAAAACCGTTCATTTAATTGTGCATTTAAAATGTATAGTTGTTTCTCTAATTTTGCTCCGGAGTGAGCTTATGTTATGAGAGGTACGGAGGAGTACTCTTGCACGAGGAGTTTTGGCAGAGAGTTTATAAAAGAAGGCAGGCACTCTGAGGAGAGCGAGTAATGCAGCTAAAGGCTGGTTGAAACAGACATAGGAGAAAAATGTACCAAAACCGGCATTTCTAGACTTAGTGTGATTTCCTCTGGCCTCTTCATGCATTGAGCGCACCCCGGCTCCTCTGTCCACCTTCTCAGAAATGTACTCCAGGTCTGGTATAATTTATATACAAATCTGTAAAAGCAGGGCGGCCACACCCACTCCAGACAAGCTCCGCTCACTTTCCTGAAAAGTGGCGGTCCAATGTAAAGAAGGGGGGGGGGACGCAAATTTTTAATTTGATATGTTTTTATGCCGGAAAGTGGCATAAAACCTTTTATAAATGTGCCACATTGCTTTGTGTTCCCGTAGCCAGAGGTGGTCCACAAGCAGCAGACCAAGGGCCCGAACCCAGGTCTGGACGTATGCCCAGAGTGTCATGCAGAATGTGAAGTTGAACTCTTCGATTTCGTTCACCGAGACCAAAGTTGTTGCATTGTCAGTAAAGAGTCTTCAGCATGCACAAGTCCAATTCTTTCTTTCAATGGGTTCTGCGCTATGAGGTTTGCAGCCATTGCTATTATGCAAAGTACAGGTCCGTCTGGGTACTCTAGTTTGGCTCACATTTTCAGTCACGTTACAGAACTTGTTAAAAGGTGGAATATTAACATCCAGGGTAATTACCCTCCAATTGGTGGTACTGCAAAGGATTACTCCATCACTTATTTGCATAGCTTTTTCTCAGGAAGCATTAAATGGCCTATAAGACACTCTACAGCGTCATGATGCTTTGTTGCCAGAACAGCTCCTTTGCAACAAGATCTTGGGCAGCCATTTGAGTGTCATGGCCCTTTGGGGTCTTGTGTAGGCCACCGAGGCTGACATTTATTTCTACCTATTAAGCTGTGCCTGTGGCATGACTTAATAGATTGCTTGTACAAATACAATATATTACAATATTGAAGTATTACAGTATACTGTACTAGCAATTGTTTGATCGCTCATACAAATAAAGTTTTTTTAATCATTATTAAATTGAAGCAATATTAAAAGTAAAGAAAAAAAAACTTTCTTCAGTCATCACATAAAAAAATACATATAATAAATTGGATTTTTACGAAGTTAGTGACAACAATATTCAAAGTGTCACATTTTGTGTATCCTATACATTAAATGTCGTCAGAAAAAAACATATGCAATGCCACCGCATCTGCAAGAAAAAAAAACGGAATAAAAAGTGATCAAAAAATCCTATGTACTTAAAAATGCTACCAATAAAGAAGAGATCTGAACACACCCCTTGCAGAAAGCAATATTAAAGGGAGTCTGTCATCTTCTATGAGCCTATAAACTAAATGTATAGGCTCATAGAAGCTGAAATGCTAAATCCAGGGATGTGACTATTATACTCACCATCTTTGTCCTTCCCACAGTGTCCTTTTGCAGTGCTGCCATTGCATGCATCCCACGGACCATATAGGTACACATTCCTAATGAGAAGACCAGTTATAGCATTCTGTGCACACACCTATATTGTCTGCAGGATGCATGCAGCAGCTCTGCAAGAGGACAGCAGGGGAATGCCGACAAGGGTAAGGGTAATAGTCACATCCCTAAATTTAAGGTTTTAGCTTCTTTGAGCCCATAAGTTTAGTCTATGGGGCTCATTGAAGTGGACAGTTCTCCTTTAAAAGAATACATCAACTTTCACATCATCCATCACACTGTATGGGAGTACAAGAGAACTCTTACAAAAGGATATCACAATGGTATACAACATCTGTTTAAACACACAAAAGGTTCCCTTCTAAAGGCCCCTTTAGACACAATGATTATCGCTCAAACGGTGTCTTTTGAGCAATAATCGTTGTGTGCATTTACAGCGCAAGGTGATCGCTCAAACGTTGAACGATGACCTTGCGCTCCGAGCAGAGTATGCAGAAGACAAGCCGGGCTGCTTGTCTTCTGCATCTAGCTGTCCTCTGCTTGGAGCGCCCAGCTGTTATACAGCCGAGTGCACTGAGCGGGGAATGCAGAACACAGCTGGACCGCTGTGTTCTTCATACCCCGGCTGTTCACGGAGCGCTCAGCTGGTATACAGCTGTGCGCTCCTTGCAGAGTATGAAGAACACAGCTGGACCTCTGCGTTCTTCACACTCCGCCTGTATTCAGGGAGCGGGATACAGCTGAAACAATAGTATCAGCTGTATCCCGCTGTGAATTCCTGATGACGCTCATCGTTGTCTTTCAGTACGCTGAAAGAGAATGATCAGCGACTGCTTAACGAAGACTGCACAATGTCAGTGCAGTTAGACACAACGATTATCGCTCAAAAGACAGCTCTTGAGTGAATTTTGAGCCATAATCGTTGTGTCCAAATGGGCCTTAACCCAGATACATGCTGGTGGTGCAACCTACAGTAGATAAAAGAACATATCTACATACTTGATGACTCTATTCCCCCTTAAAGGGGTTGTCCCAATTCTAGCTGTTTGGCTGCAGGAAGCACACAGCTCTGTACAGTATGCAGTGATCTGAGTTGGTACTATAGGCTGAGTCCTGCTGAAGTGAAAGGGACTCTGCCTGCAGTACCAACTTAGGCCACTGTGTAATATACAGAGCTGTCTGCTACTTGCAGAATTGGGACAACTTCTTCAGGTCTTCTGGGACATGGTCCTAGACATTACCTCTAAAATTCGCAACCTACTTCCCAACCATCCTATTTCCCAGTATTCTACTTGTACGTACCAGGTTATATATAAATTTTCTACATAATTGCTGTTCAGACGCTTTGTCTGGGCTTTAATATCCTGAGCCCGCTCAGACATCCTCACATAACGTTGTCCTGCCATTATACTCAGATCAGTTCTCTTTACTCCTTTTAAGCTGTGCTAAATACTTAATGAATATGTGCTATGGCATTCATATCCTGTCTGCTGCAGCCTCCGTATACATGTTCTGTTGATGATGTCATAAATTGATGCAGCTAAATGTACCTCTTACGATTCGATAGAAACCTAGTTGGAAAGAAATACAATAATCTGTAACCAAACTTTCTTGGAGAGAGAATGAAGAGTATGAGTTTTCTAATTCTCTAAATAGTGTTTTATAGTATTCTCGCCCTTCTTCATGGGTCTATCTGGACCACACCTTCCCTAGCAGCTTGTAATTAGCTGATCACCACTGATCCGACAACTAAAGCTACAGGTGGTCAAATGGTTTTCTGAAGCGGCCACTGCTGGGGAAAAAGGGTATTACAAGGTGCCCATTCTAATGCAAGAGTGATCATGGAACACAATGTCAAGATAGGATCTCTGAAGGGAGATGCTCTGTGTGCAGCTCTTTACTCAGAATTGAGGGGGCTATAAAATCTACCTCCAACAATATAAATGTTGTAGTATGTAATAAATTTGTGCATGTAGCTTTTCCTAATCCATTAGATTGCTGTCAGATCTTGTTGACATCAGCAACACCTCGTTGCTTTCTGACTGGACATGAAGGATAAATAAACGTAGAGAAGCACGACCGTGCAAAACTAAACCAAAGCACCGCTGTCCATAACAAACATAACTAAACCAAAATGGGGAAAGCTCTCCCTAAGCAAAACCCAGGAGTGAGCCCTGCCTTACTGGCAGGACGATCGCTCTGATAAGAGTGGACCCACATGCGTACCTAGTTCACTGATAAATCCCTACCAGAGAGCCCTGAATACCAGAAGCACTGCAAGGTACACAAGAGTGGCACTTATTTGTAGCAGCAGACTGCAGCAGGGAAATGGAGTTCCAACAACAGCATGTGCTCCTCACAGCAGACCCAGGAGAAGACTGAAATTGACCAGCACTGAGGTCAATTCTAGAACAGATTATTTAGGGCAGGGCCACTTAGAGACAGGTGAGAACTGACATCACTCACCCAACACCATGCCCCTCAGCCCCAGGAAAGGCAGAAACACTGCTAAACCCTAGTCCAGGCAGAAAGCAAAGTGAAGATCTAGGGCGGGACCCACCACAAATTGTTTTCATCAACATAAATCCCTCCTTGTATGTTGCTCACTCATAGCCAAAATTAAAGGGTTTGTCCAGTTGTACAGTATTGATAGCCCATTCTTAGGATAGGCCATCAATAGTACATCATCAGGGGTCAGCTGCTCCCCCCTTTCTTCTGATTAGCTGTTAGCTGGACCGATACGCTCATGAGGACAGCTCTGTACCCATTACAGTGTCCCAACTTGGTATTACAAGCAGAGTTCCCCATTCATGGACATATGTCTTTTTTTCTGCCTTACATACTAAGATTCATTTCAGTGGGAACTTTGACTGTAATACCAGGCCTGGCCACTGCAGTGGAAATGGAGCTGTCTGCTTCCTGCAGAAATCCGCTCAGTGTATGATCGAATCGGCCCAGAAAAAGGCTGATCAGTGGGAGTCCTGGGCGGCTATTCATGATGTATCCTAAGAACAGACCATTAATACTGTACAATTGGAGCACCCTTTTAAAATTAAATGTGTTGTATAATGTGCAGTACACTGTAAATACCCAAAATGGTGTTAATGAGTGAAAGCCTGATCACGTATCATAATCTCATCTGCTACGGATGTACAAAAGTTAATGAGATAGTTAACATTATGACAACTTTACTTGATTTACAACATTGTAGCACATTGTAGTTATCCCCATGCATCAGTCATGTTAACGATCGCTACATCTGCACTTTAGGTTACCCTTGTTGTTAGCGCTCAGAGACCGAGTGTATCTCTTGTTCTTATAATATTAGACAGCTGATCACTGATGTAATAAATAACTATGAGGGAGGAACATGAAATTAGTAGCTCACTGTGGGCCGCTGTGTCATTCCATCAGTCATGAGTCATTAGTCTGGATCACAAATCGTCCAAATTCCTTTCTGGAAAAGACAATGGAGGTTTTCCATGATTCAGTAAGCAACAGTAAGGCAGAACCAGCACTATAACTATAATGACAGGGATTTTATGTCTTTTGGGGTCATTTCTTCAGATTTAGCAATTTTAGGAAGTATAAAAGCCACAAATGACTTTCTCCCCCACCTACTATATGAATTGTGTATAAACTACTATATTTCAGACATGAGGCTTAGTGTGAACCTTATTTCTGCAGTGTTATCAGTGTGTTTCTCAAGCTCTCTTTTGCATAATGATGTATTTGCTTCAAGTAACAAAAGCAAGCTTGGAGCAATCTATCATTCCTGAGGTCTGCTAAGCGGGATGTTGGCTGCAATCTGCCCGGCTCGTGTTATTAGCCATATGCGGTTTAGTATAGACGTAGTGTATTCTCATATAGCACAGCCACTTAGAATACAGTATAAAGGAAACATAGAGGTTGTGTTTACAGAAGAACTGCTTAAAATAATTGGATAGGCAGATAGAGTTGCAAGAAAAATAAAGTGAACCACTTAGAATCACCCAGACTTCTGCATTGATTACTAATAAACTGTAGTCTAATTGTTATCTAAGGCACAATTATAGGCAAACACAACCTAACTAATAAAACGCAAACAGTTGTACTATTCATGTGTTTTAGGCTACATTCACACGTTTATGGATTCAGCCCCAGAGCTCCATTCGGATGGCCAAAAATTACGTCTAGACGTAACACTAGATGGGTCTGTAAGCTGCAAAGCAAAGATCAAAGCTGCAAACAGGTATCTTGGCTGGACAGGCAAGCATAATCAACTATGATATTCTGCTATTGAACGGAAACCTGCTTAAAACTGAGTCCAAAGCTTGCAGCTTTCATGTCCTCCGTTTTACCAAGGGTAGCCTATTGAGTCATCCAGGGTTCCATTTGGACACCATTTTTGGCCATTCAAACTGAGCCCTTGGATAGAACTTCCAAATGGTGATGAAGTTGCCATGTGAATAGAGCCTCATTAACACCGTGCAGGGAGAAAAAGTAAATGAAACATTTAATTTAAAAATATGTATAGCCCCTTAAGCAGCAATCGCTATAACATTTGCAGAACATTGAGAATGAATTTTGGATCTCCATGCAAATGTGTTTCATTTAATCAATATTTCTGGGATGCCTTGTGTGCACAGACCTCTTCAGTTGTGCAATAGTATGTCTGCCGAGTTAAGGTTGAGACTCTATCTTCTTTTTTCAACCATTATTTAGTTGATTTTTTTTTGTGCTTGGGCCATTGTCTTGTTGGATTACCCAACGTTTATCTTCAGACTAGATCATTAATATCACATTTGTGGAGTTTCAGCCCTTAGCATCCTCCTGATGGGCTCTTTTGAGCTCACTATAGCTTTGCCCCAATTTCAGTGAATGGGACTGAGCTGTACTACCAGGCGCCACCACTACTAAACGTATGGAGCTGTATCTGGTAAACAATGACTGGAATGCTGAGCTCATCAGAGAGTTGTGGTGCTTTCAATATCTGATTACAGGGTTGCCGAGAGTACGACAACAACTGATCTGATATTTCTATCTATCAATTTTGTAGTCCCTGATAACCACATTAACATCTGGGTAATAGACATGGTCTTTTTAAAGGGGTTGTCTGGTTTTAACAGAAAAGACCGGGCTGGTGGGAAAATAAAAGAAGACAATATACTCATCTGTCTTCGGCCCCTCAGGAACCCACTGAGACACCTTTGATGCCCGTTGTTCTCTCCGTCCACGGAAGGCTGTCAGAAGTCAGGTAACCACTGCAACCAATCAAATTTTGCAAAACAAAAGGTGAAATCTGCAGCCAGTGAAAAGTAGAGCAACATATAGGACAAAGCTTATTCTTATTGCAATATACCATACTAGATGTGTTTTGAAACAGACCCCTACAAATGATCATATTTGGTTGAGGACCTGGTCTGCTGATGGCACTTTATAATCTGTAATCCTTTGTTTCTTGAATTATTATTACAGAACCATGAAACTCTCTTAATTTTCAGTGCCAAATAGAAGTAGTGAATACAAGGAGACATCTGGCCTTGGTATCACAAGATGAGGGATGTGTGTGATTTGTATTCTGAGTGGATTACTCAAATAAGGGAATTCATTTCAAGATGGCCTGGCAGTAATCGTCACCTTTCTCCAGATCATATATTTTCATTATACATTACTGTCATCGGATGGCGAGCCGCCCAGTCTGGCTGTAAGATCGTCTTTTGTTGTTTTACTCTCTCTTCTTGTCTTGAACCTGCCATCTTAGAGCAGGTGCACATTACAAGTAGCATCTTTTAAGTTCCGTCTTCGTAGATGTAAATATTTTATACCTAGATGCATTGTGAAAAAAAACAAGAAATACAGTATGAAGGGACTGTGTAATCATCCCCTCCGTAGAGAAGACAAGCTTGACTGATACTTATACAGCTAAAGTATATCAATCTTGTGATTTATGCTCAGCCATGAAGACATACACCTAATATACTTCAATCAGCCTTAAAAAAAATCACTTGCCTAATTTTATGTGCTGCCAAAACAGCTTTCACCAAGATATGGAGTCCTCAAAAACTCTGAAGGTGTTCTGTGGTATCTGGTGCGAAGGCATTAGCAGCAGATCCTTTAGGTCAAGTAAGTTGTGAGATGCAGCTTCATGGATCGGACTTGGTTTTTTTAGTACTTGCCCCAGATGCTCAACCATAACGAGATATGGAGAATTTGGAGGCCAAGTCATCACCTTAAACTTTTTTATGTTCTTTAGACCATTCTTGAACAATTCTTGCAATGTGGCAGGATACATTATCCTGCAGAAAGAGGGTACTGCCATTAGGGAATACCACTGCCATGAGAGGGGGTACATAGTATGTACAATAGTTAGGTAGGTGGTATGTGTCACATCCACATAAATAGTAGGACACAAGGTTTCCCAGCAGAACATTGGCCAGACCATCACACTGCCTCCGCCGGTTGGTACTCTTCTCATAGTACATCCTTGTGCTGTCTCTTCCCCAATTAATTGGTATACAAACACTCAATGCCCACATGGTTTAAAAGAAAATCTGGTTCATCAGGCCGGATGACCTTCTTCCACTGCTTCAAGGTACTGTTCAGTTGCCAACTCGCTTAATGTAGTGTGCTTTCGGCAGTGGATAAGAGTCAGCATGAGCATGCTTATCGGTATGTGGTAAGACATAAGGAGCAATGTACAATTTCTTGTGTGTTCTGTCAGATTTCTAACTACTTCAGCAAATTGTCCTATAGCAGGAAAGCCATTTTTCTGTACCTTGTGTCAGAGCAGTGGGTCTAGACCCACCACATCACAGACTGACTTGGCTTGGGGCTAGTCCTGAGGGAAGCACCTAGGTTCCCCTGTTTTTCTCCCTTTAACATTCACCAATTTGGATATAGTCTTGGCTGCATGGGAGCTTAGCCGTTACCTTAGTAGTTATCTTGGTGCCATGGCAGCTGACACAAGGTGGTCAGGACAACTGTAATGCAGTACCATAGAAATAGACAGGTATATGCTCAAAATACAATGCCAATATCAGTACAGGTGGAATTCTTGCTTAATGATCTAACTAGCCATGGGTCAGGACAGGCAGCAGACAGATATATCCTGGTCCAGAAACAGGTCGAGGTCAGGAATGGAGAAGACAGACAAGTTATGTGGAACAGGGAGGGGGCAAACCAGGAATTGGTCACAATCAAGAAGAACCTTTGCATAGCAAATTAAACTAATTGCTCAGGCACCCTACAGTGGGTGAGGGGGTTGTAAATAGCCAGATGTCCATCTGAAATGGCAGGAATCAGAAAAGCTGGTTGCACATACTTGCCCTTTAAGAGGCAAGCTGGCTGCGTGTATGCACCTTATTGGCAACAGAGAAGTAAGTCTTGGTGCAGCTTCTGCCAGAGAGACAGTGCTGTCTGAAGGTAGGATAGGCAATGCCAACAGCCTTGGCCAGTCGCTATGAGACCTTGAATGTAAAAAGACGTTGACAACTTATTCATTCTTAGCATTGTATTCTAAGAAGCAGGGCACTTGTAATATTTCACTTCTTTGAATATCCCACAATAATATAGAGTTTTAATCTACTGTGCCAAATATCATTAGGTAAAGGAAGACTGCTGGCCAAGAATCGTAAAATAAAGAGATATGTTCTATTCAAAGCACATTACTTAGAGTATATAAAGGAGACCATCTCAAGATGGCAGGACATTAATCGCCACCTTATCTATGATCTAACACTCATCATGAGATGACAATTTATGGATTTCCATAGGAACAAATATCTTTGCTCACGATGCACAAAAGAAATAGTTGAATGACAGTTTCAGCTCAGCCACATCTGCATCTTCATTATACAACGCCGTCTCCTGATAGCACGCTACCACGTCTTGGCAGTCAGATGGTCTTTTGTTGTCTTATATTCTCTTTTCTTGTGTTGGGCATACCATGCTAAAACAGATGCACGTTACAGGTGGCATCCTTTAAGTCCTGTCTACATAGATCTAAATATTTTATACCCAGATGAATTGTAGGAAAACAAGGAATGTGGGCGGACTTCATAATCCTTTCCTCTGCTGAAAGAAGTAGGAGATAAGTATTGTTGTCACTTACTTGATATCAGACTATTGAATACACTTAGGCCTTGAAGGAACTCGCACCTCTTCTATATTTATTCTGTACTATTAATAGGCAGAACAATTATTTCTACCTTTTAGCTAATGACACATGAATTAGTCATGTGATTTACCCTAAGCTTTCCTTCGAGAAGTTGGTACTCTATAAGAGTTTGTGGTGTGTGGTCATAAGACAGACTCCTATAAGGTGATCATGGTCTTCTCCTGACCACATTTATTAACCTGCCCAATGGTAATCTGAATACGAATTGTAAACCTCACTTCACAATCTTAAATTACAGATGTGATTAGAAATGTACCTAACTTTTCAAATGACTTTTCAATATAAGCTGGTGAACAATAACTATTACTGGCCATCACATGACCTGTATCCTGCATTTTTTCCCTTTGCATGGTGTATATCTGATTCTCAGTTCTCTCTGAACTGGTGGGAGAAGCCTGGCTGGTGTACTGTACTCTTTAGACTGTACATGGAGAACTGTAGATTCTGGTCTCTGTAGCACACATGCAGAGACATAACATTGTCACATAGGACAGTGTAGAGTAGAACTTTAGTAGTGGGGTTGTGCATAAAGAGCAAAAACTAACTCACCATTAGCTTTCCTTCTTTCTCCTTCATTCCCTATTCTGCTTTTCCGCCATCTCCAGTAACAGAGATAGCATTGCAGGCAATGAACAGCAAGTTAGGAAGAAGGGAGACTCTTAGTGGAGAGCACTTCAGAAAAATGTCATTTTAGGTAAATAAGGTAAATTGCAATGTTGCTAGTTATCCAATTGGCTGTCATATAAAAATAAGTTTTTTTGAAACATTAGTGACCATTTAAGACTATAGATAATCATATGCTCTGAATGGGCATGTTTAACTAGTAAAAGTCCACTGAGAGTCCCTACTATAAACTAAAGTCTGGAGCCCAATGGGACACCCAATATAAATAGTGGACACCTATTAACTACAATGGGTGGACCTGTCATATTCTGTCCACATAGCTGCCAGAAAGTCTCCATTATCAGGTTATGATGTCCTACTTCATTTTGTATGCATAATGCTATAGTGACTAGTGATGAGCGATTAGTGGAATAATCGGTTTGTGTTGGTATCGGAATGATTTCACCAAACTTATCGTGAATCGGGACACGTGATTTTGACTCCCTTTAAAGTCAATGGGAGTAAAAATCAGGTTTACTAATTTGCCCTCCAGAAGATCCCCCAATACAGCGTACCCTGACCCACCCTCATCTTCTTTTGCAGAGGAATAAAACTGGTTGAGCATCAGTGCATTCAATGTCTTGGTTGTCTGGACTACCTGGTTGACATCCATTTCATTGAATGATCAAACCGCTCCTCAGACTGATCCATGTGGACTGCTTTGAACAGTAATGGGGATTTTATATTTGGTGAAGTAGAGGACGGATGCTCATGGTTGACTGGTGCAAACTGACTGCAGTGTGCCTGCAACTGGGAGGAATAGAAGATGGTGGTACTTGAGGCAATGCTGTGGCATCCACTCTATGGCCTGTTCTGCGTGTTGTGAATGTTATGCACGGGCAGAACCACTTTTAGGGAATGGCAGTGGGCTTGCCTCGCCTCCTGTAGAGCATGGAGCTGTTGCTTCAGTAAGAGCTGCTTAAAGTGAAGTGCCAACTTGGCCTGTCCTTGAACACCTTTACTACCAACACCTCCCCTACCCTTTGCTTTCTTTATGTTTCCTTTTTTTAATTTTCTTTTAGTGTAGTTTTATGTAACTTTTAAGATAACTTTGTAGTTTCTAGAAAACCACAGGTAGCTGCGTAAGGCCTGCAAATAATTTGCAGTGGCCGGATTTATGACTTTAAACCATGTCAACGGCTGCTGACACGCACTGCGTATATTTGATGTTTCCCTGTTTGGTTTTCTTTTTGTTTTATATAAATAAAAAATACTGCCAACGAAATAAGCCACAATCCCTCGGAGGCACAATGTGTCAGAACAGAAAGCCACGGAGGATAGCTTGTATCTTTGTGAGCTTCCCTGTTTAGCGCAGCGTGACTAAATTCCCAAATCCCACTGCTAGCTGTATAAGGTCTGCAAATAATTTGCAATGGCCAAACTGGCAACTTTGAATGACATCTGAGGCCACAAACAAAGTACTTCAATATTCCCCACACAAAGCATAGTTTGTCCGTCTGCGTTACTGCTATATACATTGACAGCAGCAGGAATATCCTCTCACCCAATGTACAGACTGCATCTCATTTAATCATATAAACGTTATGCAGCAACTTTCTTTGCTCTCTCCAATAGAGCCCAGTTTTAGTTCTCTGCTGGTTTACACCAGCAGCAATCTATCCTCTGTAGAATATCCATCTCTAACAACAGACTATGTGTTATATAGGTATATAAATATGACGCAGCTTCTCTGTCCTGTGTTCAGCTAAAAAATGGCTGGTGGTTAAACTGTGCCTATGTTATATATGGCTAGGTCATGTGATGCAGGCATCTAATGAAGCTGCTGCCCATATGCAAGCAAGATAGAGGATTTGGTGGTGTCATGGCTGCATACTGACCTCTGCAGCAGGCAATACAGAAAATTTGATTTTTTTCCCCAGATTTTCACCAAAAATTGGTTCGGATTAAACCAATTTGATTTTGCGAAAATCTAGCCGATCAAGATAAGCAACACTAATAATGACACTTTGCTGATGGAATGGAGACAAGGAACGGTGCACATTTATTCTCTCACTAAGGTGTTTGTACAAGTGTGTAATTGTGTTATTGGCGCTAAAGAATTTGATTTTTGTGATGAATTATGCACTTTATAGAAACCAATGAAAATATGGTTGCAGATAACACTATGTTACATAGGAAAGAGCAGATTTTTCTGAACACCTTCCATGCTCCTGGGCAGGTTTGTCCTACATGATACACATGAAGGGGATGCCTGATTAAAACACGCTGTAAGAGTGTATGACTGCCTCAGCCGACCCCTACCAACAACAGTACTGCTAGTAGCTAAGGCAAAACTACTTTTGTACAAAATAAGTTTACGAAGCTAAAGAATACAGTTAGCGGATCCATTATGTAGAAATAACAGCCAGAAGGTCACTGTATCATATTGACATCACCCGCTAAGAGAACAGTCACCCACAGATATCAGATAAATTGGCAGGCATATGGTATGTGCCAGATGCACCTGTCGTGGAAGAGTCGGTCAACACAGGAATCTGGTTACAATGTAGACACCAAGCTTACAAAAATATATATATATAAATATATTTGTATTTTAACAAATGCCCTCATTGTCTAAAACATCAAACACCTAGAAGGCGTTGTTGGAATCAAATGAAACTTTATATGTGTGATTGCAACATTGATATTAGTAATATTTACAATATCAGAGAAAAAGATAATTTATGTTGGAAAACGGAACACTTGAAGTAAGGCTCTAGTACCCTGTTGTACCCCCTCTAGCTTGGATACAAGATGTGATATAGGCAGGCATGGAGGCTCTAGTACCCTGTGGTACCACCTCTAGTTGGATACAAGATGTGATACAGGTGGACATGGAGGCTCTAGTACCCTGTTGTACTGCCTCTAGCTTGGATACAAGATGTGATATGGGTGGGTATGGAGGCTCTAGTACCGTGTTATACCGTCTCTAGCTTGTATAGAAGATGTGATAGAGGCAGGCATGGAGGCTCCGGTACCCTGTTGTACCGCCTCTAGCTTGGATACAAGATGTGATGCAGGCGAGCATGGAGGCTCTAGTACCCTGATGTACCACCTCTGGCTTGTATAGAAGATGTGATACAGGCGGGCATGGAGGCTCTAGTACCCTGTTGTACCACCTCTAGCTTGGATACAAGATGTGATACAGGCAGGCATGCAGGCTCTAGGACCCTGTTAGGCTGCCTCTAGCTTGGATGCAAGATGTGATGCGGCATGGAGGCTCTAGTACCCTGTTCGAAAATGCCTCATGGAAGCCAGCATGAGAGGAACACATGTGGCTGCAGGATGTCCAGAAGTATAGCTATTGGGGTTGCAGTGGTACCAGTCAAATCCAGTTTCTGATGTTGCATAGTTTATTTTTAAAATCGCACATGGTACAGATGGAGATCTATATTATAGAATTTGCATTGGTGCCCAAGTGATTTAAGTTCCACCTCTGCCAATTCCCCCACCCCAAATATTTTTACACAGCCAGCTACATTTTCCTTATAAATGATCATCCATAGCCCACTAACTAATCTTTCCTGAGAAAAACAGATATGTCAATAACCAGGCTTTGTATTCCTTTATTTAATGGGCAAAGCAGCAGTGAAACACACACTTCCAATCACATGTCCTTAATGAAAAGCCTTGTGCTAATTAGCTCTTGGAAAAGTCATTAACACAGATATTCACTTTTTAATTTTTCTCCCAGCACTGTGGATGTGAACTCAATGTGCTAAATAAAAACCATGAATAGTACAACTGTTTGTGTTATTCTTTTAGTTGGATTGTGTTTGTCTATAATTGACAACTTGGTATTAGTAATCAATACAGAAATGCCGGTAATTCCAGAGTCGTTATTTTTTTTAACTTGCAACTGTATCTAAATAGGTATTTACTGTCGCACTCAGCCAGAGAACAGTACTTGGTATTTCTGGCATTTACACTGACATTCTTCCATCACAAAATGTATGGCCAGATTCAGTATGGACTTCTAACTTCCTTCCTTTTAGTATTGTCTAGTACAGACATAGCAAAGCCTTACTTGACACTTAAACTGTGGCACAGAACACAGTTTATTATGTTATTTGCATTTCATTTTTTTGCAATGTTCTTTGTTGTGTTAAAGTGGTTTTCCCACTAAAAAATATAAATATCATGTCTTAAGATAGCTGGCCACAAAAGCTATCACGGTCAAGTTAAACTTGGCTACATCTGTAGATTGGTTGATTAATTGCTATTACAGGACAATGATCTGGCAGCAGTCGAGGGAATACTTAACACTGAAACCCTTGGGGATCATTACTGGAGTAATGATGCAATGGAGATATTGTCACATTGATACTTTTGTATATTGTCCAATAAAGCCAAATCCATAGGATGTGCAATCCCTAAAGCATTCTACAGTATTGCTGCAACATAGTGTTCTGCAATGACTATTCTATTTGCATAGCACAGTAACCAATCAAACTGAATGATGCTGACTGTGCTACATAGTAGTGTTGGCCAGTAGAGATGAGGGAGTATACTCGCTAAGGCACATTACTCGAGCGAGTAGCGCCTTAGCCGAGTATCTCCCCGCTCGTCTCTAAAAGATTTGGGGGCCGGTGCCGGTGACAGGTGAGTTGCGGCAGGGAGCGGGGGAGAGAGGGAGAGAGAGAGATCTCCCCTCCGTTCCTCCCCGCTGCTCCCCGCCCCCCGCCGGCCCCCCAATCCTTACGAGCGGGGAGATACTCAGCTAAGGCACTACTCGCTTGAGTAATGTGCCTTAGCGAGTATACTCGCTCATCTCTATTGGCCAGTCTACAGAAAACGTAGCGCACCACCCATCTGTATTTTATTACTATTATATGGAGCTATTGCTTTCCGAGTTCCATCATCTCCCCCACCATAACCTAGTTCTTAATAGCGCCGTTCCCCTTTAAAGTCTGGATCATCAGGTTGCTTAGCTTGCGGCATCCCAGCGCTCCGTTCTTGTATTCATGTAACAATATATCATTGTAATTTTGTTGTTTTGTCCCACTAAAGCTGTAACAATATATAGCAGAGTCTTAAATCTTACGATGTGTTTGGTAAATGCTGTATTTGGAGAAACAGCTGTAGTGAAAAGTGATTGTGAAGTGTTTGGAAGTGGCGCTGTAATAAAAAACACGTTGCGGTACATTCCTCATTTCCTGACATTGCCGGAGGTGATACCTGTCATATTACATCTGTTATCTAGTGTGTCCCAGTAGCCTGTTGCTCACATTTGCCGTCTTACATGCATTTGTGTGGACAATTTCATAAAAAGTACACATCCAAAATGTCTTGTAGAATATCCAGATGCAGAATGTGCCTTTCTACTAAGTCATACTTTAAAAAAATGGGCATAGGGTAGAATTAGGTCTTGTTCGTATCGTGCACTTTTAGAGAGTTTGCAAGTCTCTTATTCTTGCCTTCTGATCCATTATTGGTTCAGTCTTGGTTTTCAGTTATGAGTTTTGTGATACATTTTGCATTTTATACTAAATGGCTTTAAATAGGTATTCCCATCTGGAACTTGTATGGCATATCCCCTTGATATGCCATAAAAATCGGATGATGTCAGTCCCACCTCTGGGACTTGCACCTGTCTCAAGAATGGTGCCTGACCACCCTCGGTCCAGCTGTATTGTGGTGGACAGGAAAAAGTGGGAGTAATGGAAAGAGCCAAGTGAGCTGTTATACGCTGTTTCCATAACTCACATTGAAGTGAATGGGCGTACTGAAACACTATACCACAGCGAGCTACACAATCATTGTATCTCACTGTGCTACATTCTTTACCCTAATGCCCATCCACTTCTATAGGAGTTACATAAACACATAGGGCAGGCTGCTGAGCTGTTTCCATATTTCTGGCTACCCTGGCTGCAGAGTATAGGGTGGTATGGACCAAGATGGGAGCAATGCTGGCCTTAGGTTAGATGTGCAGCAATACAGCACCAAAACCAAGCCAGTGCATAAATTCTCCAGCCTACATCTGCCATGGGGCCGGTGCACGTAGCTAAGGCTGACCATGGATGGACATACCCTTTAAATATTGCAGTGATAGAGAATGGCACTGCTACCTTTAGTTGGGCATTCTGTAGTTTGACTACTCTAACTGTAAATCTCCATCATGCATTTATAAAATCTACCTCTTTAGGCTGGCACGGGCATTATTGCATTGCGTTTCCCGCGGCAATAATCCGGCCACGGGGAACGCAGTGCAAGCTTTGCTCTGGAAAGCCCCTCTGTCCACGAGCGAAGAATCATAGCGATTCTCCGCTCGCGGTGGGCAAATCGCAGCATGCAGCGAATTGCCACGATTCTCCGCGGTAAGCCTATCTGTCAGATAGGCTCACCACGGAGATCCGTCTGCTGGCTCCTGCTCCCGGGCGACAGCTGCCGCGGCGCAGATCTGCCATGGAATACCGCAACGTTCATGGACAGGAGGCCTAAGGTGCCTGCAAACCAAATAAACATGATTTTTCTGGACTCTCATCATAAGAGAGACCTTCCATCCTTTTTAGTAATGATATTACGCACATGCACCATGGTCAGTGCCATGCAAGCATGGTGATGATGGAACGTGTGATGTCTCCAGCGGGCGGAGCTTGAGACGTCACTAGAGATGAAAAGGGGTGGTGTTTCAAACCCTGGGGAGGGAGCGAGCCCGGACCAAAGGCAGTGGTAGACCGCCCATCGGACGGTACAAAGCTAATTCAAATATGGTGCAAGATAAACATAAAGCCTGTTATCTGGACAGTGGGGCTATGCAGAACAGAAATAAAGGTATCTGTGGATTTCACTTAACATCGCATATTGTACAATACATTAGCTTTATTACACAAAAAATAGTTGACAGACTTCCTTTAACCCTTTCCAATCCACTGTCTGATGTCTGAAGACATTATGATTTAAGGCTGTACAGCTCCGATGTTGAAAGGCATCCGTCGGGGTTCTCTTACTGTATATTGCCAGCCTCTCTGCTGTCGGAGCCTATCCAAAGTGTCACCTCATGCAGTACTGGCTTTAGCCAGCATATAGCGCTATCGTATAACAGCAGAAAAAGAGTAACCCCCTAGGAAAACCAGGATACTAATTGGATTGGAAAGGGTTAAGGACTTAGTTTGCTAGTACTTCCTATATGACTTTACTGCCAATTCATCTCCCAAATCTTTCAATCTACATAAGCTACATAAATTGGTAAGTTGATTTGTAGATATTACAAAGCATTACTTTGACATCATCTCCTTATACAATAACTAATTCAGCCCAGGCTATTTATTTTTTACTATCACTGAAAGTTTACTGGCTGGACTCTGCATTAAAATTCTCACACATTAGTAATTGAGACTAAACATGTAACCGTAATCTCCAACAGCTCCCAAGAATCTTTTTCCTTCTCTTGACACTCTGGTGTCATGAATAGATGACCGGCTAACTATAGCTGCTGGCCAGTGTTCTTGATGATGGCAATAATTGAGAATCCTCTTGCCAGACACTACATCCATCAGTTAAGACTAGAAATGAGCGAATGTGCTCGTTTAGAGCAATTACTTGATCGAGCATCGCTTTTTTTGAGTAACTGCCTAATCGGGTGAAAAAATTCGGGGGGTGAGTGGGGGGGTTGCAGAGGGGGGTGGGGGGAGTTAGAGCTCCCCCCCTGCTACTCCCCGCTTCACCCCGCCTCCTCCTGCCCCCCTGGCGCGCCCTGAATCTTTTCCCCTGAGTAGGCAGTAACTCAAAAAAAGCAATGCTCGTTCAAGTAATTGCCTTAAACGAGCATGTTCACTCATCTCTAGTTAAGACCCCTATAGACAGTCAAATACCTCAGCACTAATGTACCTTAGCGCGATGTATGCACGTCCTGGGGCTGTCTATAAGGTCATGGCACATAAAATTTCCCAAATGATAAAAAATGTGTATGCTACATATATTCAAAAAGATTGAAGTTATTATTTTTTAACCTCCTCACAGCACAAATCACATTGGGTTGTTGAATTGTATGGCCAGCTGTAGAGAGGGACCAGAGAGAGCAGCAGGACCAAGTCCCTAGAGAGTGTTGTCCAGTGTCACACCGGTACAGCACTATTCATTGGTAAGGTCACGTGTGTAACTAGTACTATTTTGGCAAAAAAAATGGTGTCTGGTTCAGGAAGGTTTGTATTTGAAAAATCCCCTGTTTTTAAATATTACCCAATTAGTCAGATACCTGTACCATTACATATAAACTGTATGCTATTCTCTCAAAAGTATTTGGGCACCCTCTCAGTAAAATGGACCGGGTCTTATTAGCATGTCATCAAAAATCTGGTGTTCTTTGCATGTCTCAAACCATGCTACATGCAGACCCTTGGAGGTGTCAGCCAAAATTTGGAACTGCACGCTACTGGGTATACGTCTTATGTTGCTCCACACAAGGCATCCATCATGAAGGGCAATGCATCGGCCCCTCTACAGTGGTCTAAGGATCGTCGTTCTTGGACAGTTGAGCAATGGAAGAGCGTTTTATGGAGAGACCAATCGCATGACTTAGTCTTCTAATCAGATAGATGTACACAGGTGTGGAAGAGGCCACAAAAATATTTGTGTTGAGAAATGTTCCGTTTTGAAGTATCACCCAACCTGTCATGCAGCTATTACCTGTCTATAAAGTGTATACTGATGGGGAGTATAGTGGAAAAAAAAGGATAGTACATTAAAATGTGGTTTACTACATCCTATTGTCAAGACGATTTATCTTCAAGACCATTATTCTAGGATATTTTACAAATTCTGGAATTTCTGGCCTTAGACTACGATATTTTCTTAGATTCATGAGGGAAGTCTTTAACAGGTGGATAATTATTCTCTGTTCATAGAGCACAGCCAGGATGGTAAACAGATAAAGAAAAATGTAGGATGGTGCAGAATTTTGCAAATTATTAGAGTTTTGTATGTGAGTAAGCCAAAGCCATTCAAATGAGTGATGGAATAATCCTCCACAGCGCCACCTACTGGGATGGTAGCTACCCCATGAGTCAATGACCAATTTTTTAACAGGCCTTGTGATATAACTAGGGATGTGAACCAAACCAGCATAACCATGTACATCAATATTTAACCTTTTAACAGGTGTTTTATGAGATCAGATATCGACCCATAGGGTACTTACCATTTCAATAGGTGGCGCAGTTGGAGAACCAATCCCTTCACTGTTTTGCATGGCTTTTACCCAGGGAGCATTGCACGGCCTGTATAAGACTCCATACAACCTTTTATTGCTTTCCTATGGTGTCTACAAAAGGAGAAACCTTACCCCTCAGACTCAAAAATGAGTAAATGTGAGTAAACAAAGTAATGACGAAAATTGTTGGATTAATGTTCCAACCACTAACATTCATTTACATATCCTTAGAATATGTCAGAAATGTCTTATGGGCATGGATATTCCTCCTACAGAAAGTGGAGAGTCATTTGATACTTGTGTCTAGCAAAATGGTCAAAGGGAGACAAAGTAGAGTAGGGCTGCTTTTGTGATGGCTCTCCATCAAAGACTATGGGAATTATAGGAACACCTGAGCTACTGCAATCTGCTTTTTCTATAATTCCCATAGACTAAAATAGAGGTTTAAATGTCAAATGTCTTGGATTGCCTTGGAGTCAAAATGGTTAACAGACCAGCAATCAGTAATGACCTTACAGTAGTAGTGATTGGAGGTGATTGAGTCATAGACGGACATAAATGAACTTGCCATCGTTAGTTTTACAATTGTGACATAAAGAACATTTGCTTTTTTTCGTAGGAAATACGTAACTGCTTTAAAAATCCATTTATTTCCACATGTGGTGAATCAGCAGACCGCTAAATAATCTACTTTCCATTGATAATATGGTAATCTCAAGGCCATTTTCTTCTTCAGAGAGATTTGTTTGCAATGGTTTATGTAAAATGAGTTGCTTAAAAAAATACTTGTGATATGTGATGCTATTGTGCTTGGTCCGTTAGTCATAAATTAGTTACATTCTAGTGTATAGGAAATGCTGACTGCATAGAGCAGGATACAGCAATCTAGTGTTGCACTTGTTGGAAGGCTGCCTGTGTCTGGTTTGAGGGAGAGAGTATTGCAGATAGAAGCAACATAGTTTTTTGTACGGCTGAATAAAGAGATAAATCCATCCAGTTCAACCTATTATACTGCAGTGTTGATTCAGAGCAAGGCAAGCCCCCCATGAGATAGGTGAGCATATTTGTCTTAGCAGCAGCTACCTGACACTGGTTACGCCAGTCAATTTACTGTGTCCTAAAAGTTTTTTCCAGTTGCCCGGGGTTCCGTACATAAGGGTGACATGTCCAGTATATTTGTAGAATATATGGGAAAGCGCCAGATGGATTTTCACAGACCGATATGTCAATAATACATGTATGTTAATTTTTGAGAAAGGCACCACTAGAGCGCAGAAATGCGTTGCACCTATACCTTGCGGTTAGTGGGTGAGAACATTTTTTCTCTGTCCACATTCTGGCATTTCTTTTATGTATTGTTTTCCCCTAATGGGGTATTAAACTGGTAAAAGTAACAAGAAGTCGGGAGTGCTGAAGTTTTTTACTGCTTTTACTGATATTTTCCACTAGGCAATTGGGGTCCAGTGCCTAGGGTGTCCAGTTTTAGGCGACAGCCTACTACAGGTATAGCCAGAGAGGTTCTTTTTAACTCTTATTTTAACATCTGCACCTCTCTGGATGTAAACAATTGCCTCCCACCCAATGGGGAGGGGGGCATAAGGAGATCGGTCCACACAGAATGCTACTGACCAGAAGAAGCTGCTAGGCTACTATTCCTTCCCCTCTGATGTCTGAAACGATTCTCAATTAGTTTCCATGCGTAGGGCAGAGTTGGGTATTTGGCTGACAGCTATCTATGGTGTATGGGCACTAGCTTCAGGCCTTATTCACATGGCCATAATTTACCCCATAATATCCAATAGTCAATGCAGCTGTTCACACTAGCAATTTTTCACACATATCATCCATGTTAAAAAAATGGCAGCATGCCCTATTCTGGTCCCTTTTCACAGACGACAATATATAAGCAATGTTGTGCATTTGTGAACATTAGGCAGTATACAGATTAGATCTGCGTGCTTGCCAATATCTTATGCTCCCCATTTTTTCTATAGAGCAAACATCTGTGTGAATAAGGCCCTGATTCGACTCGCCAATGGGCATGAGTACTAATGATGCCTAGGGCAGCATGGCCTCTAAATATGGCCGTGAATAGGGTAAAAGCAAATGAGCTTCTTTAAGGTCCTTATATGTCTTGGAGACTCTTGACATAGGTGCTAGCGCCGTGGTCTCCACTAGTAAGATCAGCTAGTATAAGCTTGCCTCGTTCATGTTCTTGTTTTACATTGACTGGTCTGGCTTCTTTTCAGTGCCATATTGAATCAGGACAATCCCATGATTATTAGGAAAGGTACATTACAGAGGAGCCT
The DNA here is from genome assembly GCF_035609145.1 of Eleutherodactylus coqui. Taxonomy (NCBI): domain Eukaryota; kingdom Metazoa; phylum Chordata; class Amphibia; order Anura; family Eleutherodactylidae; genus Eleutherodactylus; species Eleutherodactylus coqui. The sequence continues at coordinate 81,621,622 of NC_089841.1, read as the reverse complement.
CATAGAAAATACGACAATGGGGTCATCTTCTAGCGCTGGTTCATTTGACTAAAGCCATTCTTGCATACAAGGGCCTGAGTTACATTCCCTTTTTCTAGGGAGCAGCCACATATCATTTCTCTATGGCTTGCATGCTTTTCTTAACTGAGCTGTTAACTTGTACTTGATTCCTTTAATATTACATTATCTGCCTGCTCTTCAGCTGAATTTGACTCCCTTTTGGAAGGCGACCATCTCTATATAGTTCGAACATTCAACTAAAACCAGCTTGAAACATTCATCCATGCGGAGGCTAAGACTTCACGGACACGGCCACGGCCACATTTCCATGACCCCTAGAGGAACCATTGTTTGCATTTCAGAAACCATTCACTCATTACAGAGGTAGCAAACCTCAGCTTGGCCCTTAACATACATACACAGTTGCAGCAAACGTTGACTTGGGTTTTGTTGTGTTGGGTGTCAAGTTAACGTTTGATAAATCTGTAATTTGCCTTTCCTTCCGAATGCAGCGATGGTCTTGGAGAATGGAATCCAGAACATAGATTCTTGGCATTGTTTTAAACGTCTTTTCTATTTTAGTAACACATGACAGGGGTCTCTCATATCAATCATAATAAATTAAGCGGCTTTACATAAACATGATGTTGAATCCATGGGAATAGCCTCAGGATTGTTCTGGGGGGACAAGAAAACTTGGCTCTGCTGGAAAGATTAACAGCTTGTGGAGGGTACAGCAAGATTAACCGCTCAACAAAGCTGGAGTTGGAACAGAGGCCGGTGGTAAAATAATTGGATTGTGCTCAGAATGTGGCATTCTCAAAAGCTTCATGCTTTTTCTCAAAAACTTCATCCTTCATTCTCAGAAACTTTATTAGTACCTTCATTTCATGAAGAGCATTTTTTTAAAGAACTGAGGAAAAAATTGTATTTTCTATCAATAATGTATCATATATTTGGTGTGAATGGGACGGAGCTTGCAGGACCATTCAGGGCTACTGCACAATGTGCGGCAGCTGTACTAGTTCCGATGCAGAGTGGTTCCCGCAAACAGCTAATTAGAAGGGGTGCCAAGTGTCTGACACCGTACTATCTGATATCGATGACAACTGCAGTAGAGCATTGCTTCTTCCCCCGAAGTGGTGCAAGGCTGTTTTAACCTGAAAACGCCTCACATCCTCAGGGAATTCACATGGTGGGAAGCGTGATATGGGGGCGAAATTCACTACCCCATATCGCGCTTGCCCAACAGCCGTCCAAACCATTATTGCTCCTGTATGTTCACACAAGACACTGTGAAAACCAAGTGACTCCTACAAGTGAACACATATTGATTACTCTCCGTCAGGTCCTATGTTTTCATGGCATGATAGTCACATGCAGGGGTGTAACTATAGAGGGTGCGGGGGATGCGGTTGCACCTGGGCCCAGGAGCCTTAGGGGGCCCATAAGGCCTCTCTTCTCCATATAGGGAGTCCAGTACTATGAATAAAGCATTATAGTTGGGGGCCCTGTTACAGGTTTTGCATTGGGGCCCAGAAGCTTCAAGTTAAGTCTCTGTGCAGCATGGTTTAGGTATGGGTACGGGTACAGATGCAAATAGAGGGGGGCCCCAGCTCACCTTTTGCATCAGGGCCCCTGAGTCTTTAGTTACGCCCCTGGTCACATGTAATCTGTAAGGTCGTATTCATACGGCCAATATTAACACCCAAGTCGTGTCCATGTCCAAGACAAACAGAACTCGCACGGAAAATGAACCCATTCATTCCAATGGGTTCAATCACATGAGCAATTTTTCATTTAGACCGAGGGTCTGAGTTTTAAAACTCACTGCATGTCAGACGAGAATAGGACGAATGGGGTTGTGCCCACGAATCTAGCATGCAAGTTTCTTTCAGGCATTTGAATACAGCCTGAAAGTGCGCTATGTCTGTCTACATACGAGATTCGGTGGGTCAGAAAAATTGAGCTCCGTCCACGAAGAAAACATTAATTGGCACAGAATGATGGACCTATTTAGATTTTAAAACATTTTAAATGATCCTCGGAGAGCTACCAAATAGGACCCAGTTAAGGGCATGTTATGACAGAGAAGCAAAACTGACTTCCTCAGATGTATCATCATAGCTAGATTCTCTGCTCTTCAATTTCCATGTATAGCAAAGTTGTTTTCAATATTTAATGATGTAAAATGTATCCTATTTAAAGCACATATAAAATCAATTTTTCCATTGCAAATGTAAAAGTTGTTACTTTTTTCTTCCTTCCTTAATTTTTAAGTTCACATCTTTCATCTTTTTTGTCTACTGTGCTTTTCTCAAGTAGGTCATTCATCAAGGGATAGAAAGTGATTAAAGAGTCAGTTTCTCGGAAATCTCTAACTTTCATTTGTGTTGAGAGTTACTTACTGTACATGCAAGTTTACATTTATTTTTCCGAAAGGGAAATTTTCTGGTAAATAGAATAAGATGGAACCTCTCAAGATTTCCATGTCATAGATGAGGAGAACTGCAGCCTACAAAACCCTAAGTTACTTATGTCACGGGTGACAAAAAACTGAACAACACCAAAAATATTCAATACCAATAACCGATGAAAGGAACATTATTCTGAAAACTGAAACCCTACCCTAAGCCTAATTGGGGGACCATTTAAGTTTTTTGAAATGGGGCCCCTTTTTTCTACATCATAAGCATTTCATACGTTTTTTTTTTTTTAACTTCTTTTGTCAAATACAGCAACTTTATGCAAAGACTCAATATTTACAATGTTCACTCTTATTTTGCAAGACTTCCTCAATTTGTCCTGGCATGCTGGATATTGGCTTTGGAACCAAATTCTGACTGATGGCAACGTATTCTTGTCTAATAGGTGCTGGGAACTTATCATAATTGTTTTTGCTTGTCCATTAGCTTTTTGAGGATTGATCACAGGTTCCCAATGGGATTGAGATCTTGGGGAATTTATTGGCAATGGACCAAAAATTTCAATATTTTGGTCACTGAGCCACTTAGTTATCACTAGAGATGAGCGAACGTACTCGTCCGAGCTTGATACTCGTTCGAGTATTAGCGTGTTCGAGATGCTCGTTACTAGAGGCGAGCACCAGGCGATGTTCGAGTTACTTTGACTTTCATCTCTGAGACGTTAGCGCGCTTTTCTGGCCAATAGAAAGACAGGGAAGGCATTACAACTTCCCCCTGCGACGTTCAAGCCCTATACCACCCCCCTGCACTGAGTGGCTGGCGAGATCAGGTGTCACCCGAGTATATAAATCGGCCCCTCCCGCGGCTCGCCACAGATGCATTCTGACAGAGATTAGGGAAAGTGCTGCTGATGCCGGAGCTGCTATAGGGAGAGCGTTAGGAGTGATTTTAGGGTTCAAGAACCCCAACGGTCCTTCTTAGGGCCACATCTGACCATCTGACCATCTGCAGTACTGTTGAGGCTGCTTTTTGCAGTGTTGCACATTTTTTTTTTTGTATATCGGCCGTGCAGAGCATTGCGTCCTCAGTCTGCAGTCATTGTACAGAGTATAGGGCCAGTACTGGTGAGGCAGGGAAAGAGATATTCAGGCTATATAGGCAGTGGGCTTTTTCCAAAAAATTGGGGAAAAATACTATATTTGGACTGCCTGTGATCGTCTTCAGTTTACTGCGTGTCTGCTGGGGGTAGTAGTTCTAATTAATACGCAGCTAAGCGTTACAGCAGGCTTGCGCAAAATTGTTTCCTGGATCTGCTGTCTCTGTTACATCAGCGCCGTATCCCGCCAGAGGGAAACAGTATACATAATATTATACGCTGCCTACAGTATCTATCTGCTGGGGGTAGTAGTCCTAATTAATACGCAGCTAAGCGTTACAGCAGGCTGGCGCAAAATTGTTTCCTGGATCTGCTGTGTGTTCCGTAAGGGAAGTCAGCCTCCAACCACAGGCCAATAAGCGGCACATTTAATTACAGCGTTCTGCAACATCGGTTTCATCTGCCAGTGCACCGACTGCTGTGCGAGGTGCCCAGTGGATCTCTACGCTCCACATGTTGGCCAGGCTCTATGAGCGGCGTAGAGCTATAGTGGAATACCAACTCCAACATGGGCGGCCCAGTGAAAGTCAGCCTCCTCAATTCTTTACAGAAGAGTGGGCCTGGTTGGCAGACATCTGCCAGGTCCTTGGAAACTTTGAGGAGTCTACCCAGATGGTGAGCGGCGATGCTGCAATCATTAGCGTCACCATTCCTCTGCTATGCCTCTTGAGAAGTTCCCTGCAAAGCATAAAGGCAGATGCTTTGCGCTCGGAAACAGAGGCGGGGGAAGACAGTATGTCGCTTGCTAGACAGAGCACCCTCCTGTCTATATCTCAGCGCGTTGAGAAGGAGGAGGAGGAGGAGCATGAGGAGGATGAGGAGGAGGGGGAAGAGACAGCTTGGCCCACTGCTGAGGGTACCCATGCTGCTTGCCTGTCATCCTTTCAGCGTGTATGGCCTGAGGAGGAGGAGGATCCTGAAAGTGATCTTCCTAGTGAGGACAGCCATGTGTTGCGTACAGGTACCCTGGCACACATGGCTGACTTCATGTTAGGATGCCTTTCTCGTGACCCTCGCGTTACACGCATTCTGGCCACTACGGATTACTGGGTGTACACACCGCTCGACCCACGGTATAAGGAGAACCTTTCCACTCTCATACCGAAGAGGAAAGGGGTTCCAGAATGATGCTATACCACAGGACCCTGGCGGACAAACTGATGGTAAAATTCCCATCCGACAGAGTCTTGTCAGAGAGGGTGTTTAGTGCGGCTGGGGGAATCATCACAGGTAAGCGTACCCGCCTGTCAACCGACAGTGCCGACAGGCTTACACTCATCAAGATGAACAAAGCCTGGATTTCCCCAGACTTCTCTTCTCTACCAGCGGACAGCAGCGATACCTAAACAATACGTAGGCTGCACCCGCGGATGGAAGCATTGTTCTCTATCACCATCAAAAACGTGGACCTTTTAGCTTCATCAATCTGTGTATAATATTCATCCTCCTCCTCCTGCTCCTCCTCCTGAAACCTGACGTAATCACGCCGAACGGGCAATTTTTCTTAGGCCCACAAGGCTCAGTCATATAATTTTTGTAAACAATTTTTATACGTTTCAATGCTCATTAAAGCGTTGAAACTTGCACCTGAACCAATTTTTATTTTAACTGGGCTGCCTCCAGGCCTAATTACAAATTAAGCCACATTAACCAAAGCGATTAATGGGTTTCACCTGCCCTCTTGGTTGGGCATGGGCAATTTTTCTGACGTACATTAGTACTGTTGGTACACCAATTTTTTGGGGCCCTCGCCTACAGTGTAATCCAATTAATTTTTTGCCCACCTGCATTAAAGCTGACGTTACATCAGCTGTGTTGGGCACTGCAATGGGATATATTTATGTACCGCCGGTGGGTTCCAGGGAGCCACCCATGCTGTCGGTCCACATGGAGTTGTAACTGCATGTGTCCACTTCTAAAGAACCCCAGCTTGACTGGGGCATGCACTGTGGGCCGAAGCCCACCTGCATTAAACATGACATTACCTCAGCTGTGCTGGGCACTGCAATGGGATATATTTATGTACCGCCGGTGGCTTCCTGGCACCCACCCATGCTGTCGGTCCACACGGAGTTGTAACTGCATGTGTCCACTTCTAAAGAACCCCAGTCTGACTGAGGCATGCAGTGTGGGCCGAAGCCCACCTGCATTTAATCGGACGTTACCTCAGCTGTGATGGGCACTGCAATGGGATACATTTATGTACAGCCGGTGGGTTCCAGGGAGCCACCCATGCTGTGGGTGCACACGGAATTCCCATTGCGGAGTTGTACCTGCCTGTGACTATTTATAAAAAAAACGCGGTCTGACTGGGGCATGCAGACACCTTGACAGAATGAATAGTGTGTGGCACATAGGTTCCCCATTGCTATGCCCACGTGTGCAGCTCCTGATGGCGGTGGCACAGGATTATATTTCTCATTGCTTCTGTACAGCATTGTGGGCTATCGCTTCGCCCCTTTTAAAGAGGGTCGCTGCCTAGCCGTGCCAACCCTCTGCAGTGTGTGCCTGCGGTTCCTCCTCATGGCAGACGCACTTATAAATAGACATGAGGGTGGTGTGGCTTTGAGGCCAGCGTGTGGCATGAGTGCAGCTGAAGGCTGCACAGGGACACTTTGGTGTGCGCTGTGGACACTGGGTCGTGCGGGGGGGGGGGGGGGGGGTTGGGCAGCATGTAACCCAGGAGAAGTGGCAGCGGAGTGTCATGCAGGCATTGATTGTGCTTTGTTGTGGTAGTGTGGTGCTTAGCTAAGGTATGCATTGCTAATGAGGGCTTTTCAGAAGTAAAAGTTGTTGGGGGGGGGGCACTCTTGCCGCTATTGTGGCTTAATAGTGGGACCTGGGAACTTGAGATGCAGCCCAACATGTAGCCCCTCGCCTGCCCTATCCGTTGCTGTGTCGTTCCCATCACTTTCTTGAATTGCCCAGATTTTCACAAATGGAAACCTTAGCGAGCATCGGCGATATACAAAAATGCTCGGGTTGCCCATTGACTTCAATGGGGTTCGTTACTCGAAACGAACCCTCGAGCATCGCGAAAATTTCGTCCCGAGTAACGAGCTCGTGAGCATTTTGGTGCTCGCTCATCTCTAGTTATCACTTTTGCCTTGTGACATGGTGCTCTATCATGCTGGAAAAAGCATAGTTCATCACCAGATTGCCCCTGGATCATTGGGATAAGTTACTCGTGGAGGAGATTTAGATGCCATTCTTTATTCATGAAGTGTTCTAAGGCAAACTTGTGAGCGAGCCCACTCCCTTGGATGAAAAGCCACCCCACACATGATTGGTCTCAGCATGTATTACTGTTGGCGTGACACAGGACTCATGGGAGCACTCACCTTTCTTCTCCAATTATTCTTCCAGATGTCCCCCAAAAAATAACTTTTACCTGGTCCTCTGCAGTCCAATCCTTGTACTTCCTGCAGCATGTCAGTGTGTCCTTGATGTATTTCTTGGAGAGAAGTGGCTACTTTGCTGCCCTTCTTGACCCTAGGCCGGCCTCCAGAAGCCTTCACTTCACTGTGCATGCAGATGTCCTGGTGTTGAACCGATCCCGTAGCTGAATCCTCTTTAGGAGATAGTCCTGGCACTTGCGGGACTTTCTTTGGTGCTCTGAAGCCTTCACAGGAATTGAACCTCTCTCCTTGAAGATCTTGATCGTCTGACAAACACTTGATTTAGGGGAAATCTTACAAGCAGCGATGTCCTTGCCTATAAACCCCCCTGATGCAAAACAGTGATGACTGCACGTGTTTCCTTGGAGGAAACCATGCTTAACAGTAGATGACAATGATATAAAGCACCATCCCCTTTTTAAAGCAACCAGTCTGTTCTTATAATTTAATCAGCATGACCGAGTGATATCAGCTGCCTTGTCCTCATTAACACTTTCTCCTGAGCTAAGATCACTGAAATGGTGTTAGCAGGTCATATTGTGGCAGGACTGAAATTCAGTGGAAATGATGTTTTTGATTAAGTTAATTAAAATCTGCTACACTAAACTTTGTGAAAACCAAAATTTGTGCCAGTCTCAAAACTTTTGGCAACCACTGTATGCCACTGCTTTCATTGGTTCTCCTTAAATTTTTGTGTCATGCACCTTACCTCAGGTTTGGCACTAGACATACAGTAAGACAGTCTTTCAGTTTTTCGAGTAGTATTCCTTTAAAAAACCTCGGCAAACTCAATCATTAATGGTCCTTTTACACGGGGTGATCTGTGGGGCAAATGATGCCGACACTCGTCATAGTGATACTCGATCCTGTGCTGTTACACAGGAGCGAGTATCGCTGGCATCACTCACAGTGCTGCCAGAATGGAGGGGGAATGGGACGGGTATAGAGATGAGCGAGCGTACTCGGTTCGGGTGTGTTTTTGCACTCGAGCACCGCTTTTTCCGAGTAACTGACTACTCGGACGAAAAGATTCTGGGGGCGCCGGGGGTGAGCAGGGGGTTGCAGGGGGGGGAGAGAGAGAGCTCCCCCCTGTTCCCCACTGCTACCCCCCCCCCCCCCCGCTCCACCACCCCGCCCCCCGGCGCCCCCGAATCTTTTCGTCCGAGCACGCTCGCTCATCTCTAGACGGGTAGACGGGTACTTCATACTAATATACTGGGGCAGATTTATCAATATATTTACTGCAGTTTTTGGAATATATTTATAAAAACTATTTTGGGGTCACAGTCAAATGTGCGTCCAAAATATAAAATATAGCCAAGTGGCCTGTTTCAAGTGAAAATTGGGTTTAGAGATATTTTGGGGAATTTCAAAAGTAACAAAAATTTCTCAGCATTTCTTACTTCAATCCGCTACAAGCATTCAGTTACTAGCCAGTGAAGTCCTATCCATAATTTGGCACTTTCATACAACCTGTTATCTCTGCAGCCAGAGTAACTGGTGTTAAAATGTTTTCCGCTACCATCTAGTGTGATCGACGTGTGAACTGTTGGCAGTGCCCGCATCACGTGTGGGCTTTACAGAGCGACGCTCTCTGTTATGACAGCTGGCAGAAGAATGTGTGACATTATAAAAATAATCCAGAATTGCTGATGATCCCCACAGCCCAGCGTACAAATGCAACTTGTTTACGCGGTTCTTGTCTCATTCGTTCCATCACAAGTTTCTAATTCTTCTCCAACGTTTATTCTTGAATGGCTTATTTACACTGCCTTAAAGGGGTTGTCCCGCGCCGAAATGGGTTTTGTTTTTTTTAACCCCCCCCCCCCCGTTCGGCGCGAGACAACCCCGATGCAGGGGTTAAAAAAACAAACCGCTCAGCGCTTACCTGAATCCCGGCGGTCCGGCGTCTTCATACTTACCTGCTGAAGATGGCCGCCGGGGTCTGCTCCCTCCGTGGACCACAGCTCTTCTGTGCGGTCCATTGCCGATTCCAGCCTCCTGATTGGCTGGAATCGGCACGTGACAGGGCGGAGCTACACGGAGCCGGCATTCTGCACGAGCGGCTCCATTAAAGAGAGCAGAAGACCCGGACTGCGCAAGCGCGGCTAATTTGGCCATCGGAGGGCGAAAATTAGTCGGCACCATGGAGACGAGGATGCCAGCAACGGAGCAGGTAAGTATAAAACTTTTTATAACTTCTGTATGGCTCATAATTAATGCACAATGTACATTACAAAGTGCATTAATATGGCCATACAGAAGTGTATAGACCCACTTGCTGCCGCGGGACAACCCCTTTAAGGTTCCGTTAACCATTTTCGTTTCTCATAAATATAAATAATAATAGAATTAAACGTTTCAATTTATTCCCCTTTGATTTCAGTGGGTTTAAAAAAACGGAAATATTTCCATTTCCGTTCAAATGAAACAAATTGTGCAGTTGTGTTCTTACTACTACAACCAACAGACTAAGACCATGCCACCTAAAACATCTCCAGACCATAATGAACATCTGCCATACTTAGAGGGGTATTTCAGAAATTTGTAGAACTTTTCAGTTTCACCTGTCCACTGGATGGGTGAGCACTGGTATGACAGTGGGGGTGCAATCGCTTGGACTCCCACTGGTCATAAGAATGGGGGTCCTGTTTGCCCCACTCGGTCAGCTCTGCATTGCAGCAGAAAACTGATTAAATGGAGAGCTGGCTGTGCTTGTGCTCTGCCATTCCATTTATTTCAATGAGACTGAGGAAAATAGCCAAGCACGGTGCACTTAAATGATTGGAGCGGCAGCGCACTCTTGTGATCACCTCTACATTCAATATGGTTGGTGCTACATTGCAATGCTGACCGGAAGTGAAGCAAAGGAAATCCCCTATTTTCATTATCAATGGGGGTCCAAGGGGTTGGCTCTCAAATAATTTATCAGTTTTCACCTATCCAGTAAAAGGGTGAAAACTGAAAAATTTGACAAATTGCTGGAATACATCCTTAACTGCTGACACAACACATTCAAGCAAAAGGTGTTCCCCAGACTCCTCCACACCCAGGTACCTCCATCTGATTTGAAGATGGAGTACAGTGATTGATCACTTCATAGAACCTTCTTCCATTGCTTATCTGCCCAATCAAGACGCTCCTTGCACCATTGTAGATTGGCCAGCGCATTACACTTTGTGATGGATGGTTTCTACGCAGTGGCATAACCCATATATCCAATAGTGTGTAGTTCCCGTAGTACGGTGCAGACACTGACTTTGTTTTTCACTTACTTGATGCTTCTCGATTGTGGAAAAGTGAGCTCTGTGAACAATCCTTCTCAGCTGTTTATCCTCAGTAAATTGTGTTTTGTGTCGTCCACGTCTTAGTTTAGGCGTGGTATGTCCATCTCTCCTCCACTTTGTGGCAACCAACAGTACCACGTCTAAACTCTATACTGTATGTTCCTTGGAACAAGCCATTTTAAGCAAAGCAAAACAAAGTATGTGTGACACTTCCAAACAGGAGCGCCCATGCCATGGGACAACTTGAGCTTGCCGCGGCAGTCTGTCCGACCTCCGAGTGGTAGCGGGTTGCTACCTGGCTGGTAATAATTTTTTGCTGCCTATATTAATGGCCAGTAAAAAAATAATTGCCAGCTGCAAGCCAGCCAGGCAGCAACCATACAAGCCGTTAACTAACTCAGTATGCAGCTCTGATCTGGCAGCCACCGCTGTCACCCCTGACCACTCTCCTCGGTGTCTGCATTCCTGCATGCAGGACCAGACTGGAGCTGCAGACTGAATGAGTTAATTGCTTGCTGACCAGCTAGAGGTCCACTACAGGGGACCCTATTACTACAGGAGCCACTGTGGATGTCACAATTGTTACTGGAACCACTATGGCGGTCACAGTTATTACTGGGACTCTAACAGGGTCACAATTACTGCTGGGGTCACTAACAGGAGGGAGGTCACTATAACTACCGGGGCCACTATTACTACAGGGGGCATTAAGGGGATTACAATTAGGCCATTAAGGCCTAATTGTAATTGGGCTATTAAGGCCATTAAGTATTAGTGACCGCCACTACTGGGGTCACTAATACTCTTTCACTTCAGACAAGTCTCAATGCTTCAAATATATGTTGGGCATCTTGTTTATTGGTACTTTTAATGCCTGTAAAATTAATGTTTTTTTTGCTGCTAGAAGGGAGGGGGGGGGGGGGGGGATTTCACATTTTGCCTCAGGTAGCATAAAGGCTTGGGGCACCCCTGCCTCCAAGGGTCTGAATCTGATAGGGAATGGTTTAGGACACATGACATGCTAGTAGGACACGATCCATTCTACTGATAGGAATGTCCAAATACTTTTGGCAGAATGGTGTATATGTTGCATTATTTATCTTACACTAATCCTTATTTTCAGCTTGTAATATAGCTTAGAGCTGTATTTGCAGTACTGCGGTTCAGTTAAGTTGTTAGCTATACTGTATGTCTGTCAACCAGCTTGTTGACTGTTTGAAAGTTTTACAATAGGAGTTTTGTATGGATCATATCTTCTTATAAACTGTAAAATGATGCTCAAGAGTGGAAATGCAGTTACCTGTAATTTATGGTTATTATGAACTAAAGAAACAGGCAAATGATACATTAAAGAATCTGGTATTAATGTGGCAGTATAGCTACCAATAGTATTATTGGAAAAGCTCTTTCACCATTCGGAGATTATTCCATTCCACTTGGATGGTCATTGATGGAGCGGATCCAGCTTGTGTAGGGAGCTAATTTGTATAATTTTTTTTCCCAGAGAACATTGCCAATAAGACCTCATATACCAGCTAGACCTCTCTAAGGAAAACCAGTGCCACCTGAGAGCTACATCATAGTCACCTCATCCAGCCAATCGGAGTGCAGCTCTATAATAACTACAAATTGATGTCTCTTGTTTGGCTGATATGCCTAGTCGTGTTTCAATATTCTTTTTAATGGATCAGACACTGACTTACAGGGTAGTTACTAATAGTTAGCAATAGAAGGACAGTTTTCTTCCTTCTGGGGGAGAATTCATTTGCATACTTTTTCCCAGGAAGCATTGCTGGGACACAAAATTTCTTACACCAAACAGATCTCTGCAATGAGAATCAAAATCCCCGAGACCTTAAAGGGGTTGTCTCGCGAAAGCAAGTGGGGTTAAGCACTTCTGTATGGCCATATTAATGCACTTTGTAATATACATCGTGCATTAAATATGAGCCATACAGAAGTTATTCACTTACCTGCTCCGTTGCTGGCGTCCCCGTTGCCATGGCTCCGTCTAACTTCGGTGTCTTCTTGCTTTTTAGACGCGCTTGCGCAGATCTATCTTCTCCATTCGGCTCGGCATCACCGGCATTTTGGCTCCGCCCCCTTGTACGCGTCATCGCGAAGCTCCGCCCCCATCACATGTGCCGATTCCAGCCTCTGATTGGCTGGAATCGGCACATGTGACGGGGGCGGAGCTTCGCGATGACGCGTACAAGGGAGCGGAGCCAAAATGCCGGTGATGCCGAGCCGAATGGAGAAGATAGATCTGCGCAAGCGCGTCTAAAAAGCAAGAAGACACCGAAGTTAGACGGAGCCATGGCAACGGGGACGCCAGCAACGGAGCAGGTAAGTGAATAACTTCTGTATGGCTCATAATTAATGCACAATGTACATTACAAAGTGCATTAATATGGCCATACAGAAGTGCTTAACCCCACTTGCTTTCGTGAGACAACCCCTTTAATATATCTTTATATTCTGACATAGAGCACCAAATCTGCTGCTTAGACAGTTAAATTATAAACTTCTGACTGCATACAGCCACAGCTAGAGGGAGCCGAGGAGCTTACTGCAAGCCACTTTATAATTGAACTTAATGTATAACTATATTCAGTAAGCTCCCTGGCTCTCTTTAGTGGCAGCTGCAGTCAGCCAATGGTTTATCATTCAGCTCTGTGTCTAAAATGAAGCTCTGAACACTAGAAATGTATATTAAAGAGAACCTGTCATCAACTGTAAGCACCATACACTAAGTTATGGTGCTTATAGCTTAGGTGATCTGGAGTCCAGGGAGACTCTTTTAATACTCCCCCAGTACCCCGTTTCTGCATACTGAGTGGGAGATGAATGGGAGTACACATGCACAGCCTTCTAAAACGACTCAAGGTAATATGCATGCACGCACTGACTTTGCATGGGGACCCCACGATAACAGAGGTCCCGGTGAATATGAAAAGAGGCCGGACTCGATATAACCTAAACTAACTTAGTTTATGGTGCTTATAGTTGATTACATTCGTACGAGATGTTGGACCTACAAACATAGGCCCATATTTATTTTTCTTATGCCAGGTTTACTCAAAATGTTGCATGCCCTTGCTAAAGTTTGAGCAAATTGCAACTTTTTCTGTTTTTGTTAATGCCAAAAACTAGCATAAATTGATTAAGAAATGGGGCCATAGTGTTTATAGATTAACTCAATTTAAAGGGATATTCCCATCTTAGGTATTTATACCATATGCACAGGACCCCCTGAGACTATCACCTATCAGGAAAATGGCGTTTGCTACTCCCCATTTGCCATTTCTTGAATGCCACATTCTGTGTACCTTTTTAAAGGGCAGATGGCTGCGCTTGTGGATTAGAGGAAGTAAGGCAGGAAAATGACTCGTGCTGCTCATAGAAGTCTGTGAAGAGGAGAATAGGAAAGAGCTGCTGCAGAGGGAGAGAGAGGTAGAAAGACTCGCACAGACATGCTGCTGCAGCCAATAGTTAGGGATTTACAACTGCTGGAATCACATCTACACTGCTCAGTTCTTCCCTAGTATACTCCAGGCTGCTGTTATAACTCTGTGTTGTGCTACAGAGAGTTATAGAGCAGAATCTGCTGTTTTCTCTATGTGTGCTGTCTATGGTGACATCATAGCATCTAATGTCCTCTCACTAGCTGAGGAAAAACTGAAAATTAGAGATACAGCCTGCAGAGGGGAAACTGGTAATAAATGCAGTATACAAATCATATAATGGGCAGAAATAGTCGTATTCCACATGTACACACATGGCAGCTTATTCTGGAAAGTCATTTTTAAAAAGTGCAGGTACACTTTAAACCAGAAGCGTAACTTGAAGCTCCTGGGCCCCAATGCAAAACCTGTAACAGGGCCCCCAACTATAATGGTTTATTCATAGTACTGGGCTTCCTATATGGAGAAGAGAGGCCTTATGGGCCCCCTAAGGCTCCTGGGCCTGGGTGCAACCGCATCCCCTGCATCCTCTATAGTTTTGCCCCTGCTTTAAACTCTCCCAACTCTACAGTAGCAAAATCAAAGTTTAGCCTGGCATGACTAGCACTTTTACAGTCCATCTCTCATATTGCACTAATTCTGTACAGCAAGCCTTGGCAATCCTGAGCCTTTACCTCTTACTGAGCTGAGTATGTGTTTTCCTATGATCCTAATTTAAAGAAAGTCCCGACTGAGAAGCGGGGCTTTATTCTGACGACAGTACTGATCTTGCGGCTGATTTTCATGACTGCTCGTCACATGTTTTATTAAGTCATATTTCAAACAATCTGCTGACAAGGCAATGCTGAGATTTCCTGAGTGGTGCCTAACACTTGGAAATTACTCTGAAAAACATGTCATACTCTTTCAGAAGATTCGTCTCCAACACGTTCTACATTGTTCTGCTTACGCTGCACTACTTACGGTTTAATTCTACCTGCTCAGTATGAGATTTAGTCTATTTTGTTATTTCTGCTAGCATTGGATTATGACTGAACGTCACATGAAAGGAAACAACTTTAACTGACCTGGTAAACTGTCCTGTCATGGTCCTGTGATGAATCTCAGCCATTAAGCCTTGAGCTCTGGACAATGCCTCCTTCTGTATGCAGCTAAGACTGTACTTAGGGAACGCTGCTGATCTGGGTCTGTATTGATGCTGAGTATTCAGAGCCTAATGGGAATAAATAATAGCACTCCGTTTTCCTATGCAGTATACATAAGTGCTTTATTACCTTGCTCTGTGTCATATTTCTATCCGTATATTACCAGTAGGGGATTTTGATGGCTTTGTAAATACTTGGAATGCATGATGCACTTCCCCGAGCACCTTGCCTACCTTAATTCCTTCTAAAACGATGAGGATGACTGAGAAGCAAGTTAACCCAACCAAGCCCTCCTAAAATACAGGCTCCAGTTACTTACTCACTTACATTCTCGCCCAGACCAAGCATTCTTATTCTATACACCAACCTTTTATGCGGCACAGTATTAAACACTTTGGAAAAGTCCAGATACACAAGATCCAATGACTCTTCCCGGTCCAGTCTAGAACTTACCTCCTCATGGAAGCTGATCAGATTGGCTTGACAGGAGCGATCTCTCACAAACCCATGCTGATACGGAGTTTTACAGCTATTTTCCTTGAGGTCCTCCAGGATAGTATCTCTTAGAAACCCTTCAAACCTTTTACCCACGATAGAAGTTAGACTTACCGTCCATTAGGTCATCTTTCCTTCATCACAATCATAACCCTCTTTTGATTCAAAATGGTGATTCAGGTAAAAAAAATGGAAATAAATGAATACCACCAGATTAGAACTATAGGACATCACTATTGTTAAAAGATGACCACAATACAATACACACCAACCACAGCCATAGAGCCTTGCGTAGGTCAGCTAGCCCAGACTTACCATACACATTTTCCCTCCAGAAAAATGTCTATCCTCTATACAAGATAGGTAATAAATGTTGTCTGATACATCCGAGCACTTGGGAAACGCACAAACCCATAATTATACATGTCAATATTGGTCACGCAGACATGACCAACCTGCAACTGCTATCCTCTCCATCCTATGGCCACGTCATGAGCCTGCAACGTCTTGTGTAGACCTCTTGTTCTCTATGCAGGCAGCCATCACCTCACCTGTAAGCACTGTGCATGAGAGCCAGCCACAGGTCACATCTTACAGACTTAACAGATATAGCAGACGCTAACTCGATATTTACGGTGTTAAGATAAGTTAACTGGAGTAATGTAAATTGAGTTATTACAATATGTCAGTCATGTTAATATTTGCTATATCTGTTTGTAAGTTACATTCCAAGACATCTATTTAGGCTTGTCCAACTCCACACCATATCTATTGTGGCATACAGACCAGGCCCTTTGGAGTATTTTTATAAACACAGTTGCTAAGCAGTTTCAAGGTGACTTTCTGCCTGCAGATATGGTGGATCTTAACCTGAATAAGTCTAATAGCTTTAAATAAAATAAATAAATCTTATTATTTGTATAGCACTAACGTATTCCGCAGTGCTATCAGGTAATTTATTTATTACCCCCATCAAGTACTCATTTTACTGACCTCGGAAGGATGGAAGGCTAAGTCGACCTTCAGCCGGCTACCTGAACCTGCAGGGATTAAACTTGCAACCTTCAACCATTTCTGCTGCCTTAACACTCTGCGCCACACAAGGTTCTAAAGTATCCAGTGTCCTCAGTTCTTTGCTGTTGGTTATCTGGTTTCATGTAAAGTCAAAATGACACTCTTTAGGACGGAGCCAACATGTCCTTCTTTGGGAGCGGGCCAACATGTCCTTCTTTGGGAGCGGGCCAACATGTCACTCTTTGGGAGCGGGCCAACATGTCCTTCTTTGGGAGCGGGCCAACATGTCCTTCTTTGGGAGCGGGCCAACATGTCACTCTTTGGGAGCGGGCCAACATGTCACTCTTTGGGAGCGGGCCAACATGTCACTCTTTGGGAGCGGGCCAACATGTCACTCTTTGGGAGCGGGCCAACATGTCACTCTTTGGGAGCGGGCCAACATGTCACTCTTTGGGAGCGGGCCAACATGTCACTCTTTGGGAGCGGGCCAACATGTCACTCTTTGGGAGCGGGCCAACATGTCACTCTTTGGGAGCGGGCCAACATGTCACTCTTTGGGAGCGGGCCAACATGTCACTCTTTGGGAGCCGGCCAACATGTCCCTCTTTGGGAGCGAGCCAACATGTCCCTCTTTGGGAGCTAGCCAACATGTCCCTCTTTGGGAGCTAGCCAACATGTCCCTCTTTGGGAGCGAGCCAACATGTCCCTCTTTGGGAGCGGGCCAACATGTCCCTCTTTGGGAGCGGGCCAACATGTCCCTCTTTGGGAGCGGGCCAACATGTCCCTCTTTGGGAGCGGGCCAACATGTCCCTCTTTGGGAGCGGGCCAACATGTCCCTCTTTGGGAGCGGGCCAACATGTCCCTCTTTGGGAGCAAGCCAACATGTTCATTAGGAGAGAATTGCCATGTCAATCTCTGAAAGAGAGCCAACGTGACACTCTCTAAAAAGAGAGAGACAAAGCGACACTCTCTAAAAAGAGAGCGACAACGCGACACTCTTTGAGAGACAATATGGAACTCTTCACCAGAGAACCAACCAACTCAGCTCTATTTACCAGACAGCCAACTTTGTACTCTTGAGGAGAAAGCCAACTTATCGCTCTTTAGGAGCAGCCAATGCAGCACTATTTAGGAAAGAGCAGGCAGCAGGGCGTTCATTACAAGAGAACCACCATGCCACTCTTTAGGAGACAGACAGAGTACTGCTCTTTAGGAGACAGCAGCCAGCATGGTGTTCTTTACAAAACGAATGTTCAGACGCAGGACGTGAGGGTCCTAGGTACTTTTAATGAATTGCTAATCTGTATTCTTGCAGCAGAAATCTCTTCTAAACCGCTATATGCATCACATCTATTTGTGTAGTATGAAATGTTGACATGTGAAGTGCAGTTAAAAAAAAGTATTTGTCCCTTTCAGATGTTAGGTCTTGTATATTTGTCACACAGTCACAGATAGAATTCTGATCTTGAAACACAAGTCAATATTTGAGGAAGGAAACCTGAATAGGAGAATGTGTCCGCACAGTTTTATGTCATTACAACTTCTTATACCCCTTTGAGGGTAAAGTATACAAAGGACACTTATTCAGGGATGAGAAAAAAATGATCCCAGAAGAGGATCCAAAAAACTGCAGAACTGCATATTATCAGCAAAGAACAATAGTGAATATTCAGTGCGCTTCTTCTGGGGTGCCGGGCATGTACAGTAGCGTTACATGGTGGGCGTCCAGATGGATGGTGGTTCACGTGATCTATGGACAACTCAGTGTCCGCCAGAGTGAGAACAGAGAGTATTTGTTATGTCTCTGCTCACACTGTAGTTACTTCTATGACTTTCTACCAACCTTGTCCATATCTTGTCTTGGACATATCGTAAGCATTTCATGTCTCATAAATAGTTGCCAACTTAACAAGCAAGAGGGCATCTTGTAATATGCATAAATCAGAGCTATATCCTGACTGTATAATGTTCCTGTCTTTAGCAGAAGTATCTGACATTACTGAGCAACTCTGCAAGGAACAAGTGTTCCTCTCTTATCAGTCGTTCCTTATCAGGCATTTCATACTTTGAGAGGCTGTCTGTAGAGTCTTCATTATAGTAAGTGTACCCGTCATCAACTCAACGGGAGAAGCAGCGACCATATTCTGTGGGATGATTCAATATCTTCACACGTCAGATTTGTTGCAAAATTTTCTGCATATTTTCCTTTTATCTGAATGGGGTTTGTAAGAACCTATCAGATTTTCAAAAACAACCCTATTCACATGTATTGGGGATGATGACAACAGTGGATTACCAGGGGTCTCAGAAGCCGGAGCCAACCCAATCAGCTGATTGTAGAGCCAGCTTCTATGCAAAAAGAAGGGGTTTTTTTTCTACCGAAGACAACTGCTTTGATGTAGTCTTGGAAATCATGCTCTTTTGGACAGCATCGGGACTCACTTATAAGTACAGTAGGTCCGGAAAGTCTTCAGACCTTTTCACTTTATTTTACATTTTGCTATGTTGTGGCCTCGTGCAGAATAAAAAAAATTATATATATATATATAGTTTCTCCCCATAATTCTGCACCCAATCCCCAAGTATTCACACCCTGTATTTAGTTGAAGCACCTTTAGCAGTGATTCCAGCGTCCAGTTTTCTTGGGTATGATGCCACAAGGTTTGCACACCTGGATTTGGGGATGTCTTGCCTGTCTTCTGTATAGATTCTCTTAAATTCCATCAGGTTGGGTGGGGGCCGTCTGTGGACAGTCATTTTTGGGTCTCTCCAGAGATGTTCGGTTGGGTTCAAGTCAGGGCTCTGCCTGGGCCACACAAGGAAATTCACAGAGTTGTCCCTAAACCGCTCCTGTGTTGTCTTACTGTCATTCTGCCCAGTCTCTTCTGTAGATATTCAGTCCACACGTTTTCCTGACTGCATATGGGCAGCACTCGGACCCATTGAATTGAATTGGTATAGCCAGACACGCATTTTTTACATGACTCAATGTTGCATGCATAAATAATGGCACATGTCCTATGTTCGTCTGCATTAGGGCTTCTTTATACGAGCGTGTTTGCCTGCACAATGCACAGAGAATTGAACCCATTATTTTCAATGGGTTCATTCTCACTCTTCTTTTTTTGTGCGCATTTGCGCACCAAAGGTCCCCATAGGGGTCTATGGGGTGCGCATAGGCATGCGCAAAACACTGCACATATCTAAGAACACCGCCCAAGTCAACTAGCGGTGCCTGCGCAAATACGCACAGTATTTGAGTAGGCATGCATGCAAAAAACACTCCATCACTGCACAAATACGCTGCGTAGGAGCGAGTGTTTTTGCACTTGTGCTCGTCTGAAGGAGCCTTTAAAGTCTATTGGTGTGTAAAGCAAAAATGCATTAGTATCTGTGTGCACTGCGGTTTTTTTTGCACACCCTGTTTTCTGTGGGTTCTCACAAAACTGACATCACTTTGGCCGCCTTGCTTTTTTTTGCGAGTGCGAACAATGTATGGCACACGGATGTAAAACGCATACACCACAAAAAACATGTAGCACACACATAAACAGTAAAAATGCTGAGTTTTTATGGCCCAAAACTGCATACGCCCATGTGAAAGAGACGTAAGCTTGTGCGATGCACTACACGTAACCGTGTGACTGGCAGCCTATAGAGACCTTAGGGCTCCTTCCCCCCTGGCAATCGTGAGAGAATCGTGGCAAAATGATGCCTTTGTTCTTGCGATTTTTGAGCATTGATGCTTTTTCTCGCATTCTTGCGATTTTCTAGCACAATTTTGCCGCAATTGTTTTAGCGCGAAAGTCAATAGGACTTTCTAATGTTAAAAACGCATCACACCTCACGAAAAATTGTCCTTTGCGATGCGATTAACAAAAGTCTGCATAGGGAAACATGGGAGATTAAAAAAAAGCAAAACGCCGAAAGATAGGTCATGCTGCGATTTTTATTTTCACGCAGCATCGCATGAGTGAAAATATCGCAAATGTGAAGGAAACCATTAAAGATTTTAAAATCATTGCTTTCACAATTCTGCATCTTCACTCACTCCCACATCGTGCAAAACTTGCGCAGTTTTATCACAAGTGTGAAGGCACCCTTGCAGTATCTACGTCCAAGTATAATACTAAGCATCCCCCCCAACGTGGGGTGGTAGGTGTGCAAGTGGTTGATCAGCATTTAGCACCCGCATCATATAGCATTTCATTTTTTCTGTGTGGGAACTGCTGTTTGTACCTTTTTGTATAAGTATCTCTTCTGTGATTCTCCTTAGAAAAAAACAAAATAAAGTCGCTTTTTTTTTCTGAAAAAGATATTCGCAGTTACTTTGCAAACTGCAGGAAAACTGTAGAATCAGAATGAATCTTTCCGCAGGAAATTTGGAGAAAAAAAAAAAAGTTGAAGCTAAAATTAGCTGTATGGTTCTACGGATGATCGTACTCGAAGC
Source organism: Eleutherodactylus coqui (assembly GCF_035609145.1). Classification (NCBI taxonomy): domain Eukaryota; kingdom Metazoa; phylum Chordata; class Amphibia; order Anura; family Eleutherodactylidae; genus Eleutherodactylus; species Eleutherodactylus coqui. The sequence goes on along the minus strand of NC_089841.1, from coordinate 81,600,787 downwards.
CGCACACATGAATGACAGAGGGAAATAACATCCTATTTTCCTACTGAGTCACTTTCAGATTCCGCTCATCCAGGAGGCTTTATTTGATGCACATTATTCTCTCCGTCCGCGGTAGTGGGCATTGGGATATTGTGAGAGCAGAGAACCCACCTAGAGGACCCCCTTGATGCAAGCTCATCCTCTATCAGGCGGCTCTCACTGCAGGCTGAAGCCCATTCTGCTGCAGAGCAAGAGTACAGTACTGTGCCATAGAGTGTGCAAGAGTCCTGAGCCGCAATCAAAGAAGCGTACCCTAGAACTAGCAAGCTAAACCTGGGGGAAAGCAACAACTTCTAACCCTCAACTATTCGGAAGCTGCAAAGAGTCCAAGCCCAATGACTCCTACCTGCAAAGATCATGAATGGGATTTAACATTGGCAAGTGACTGGCACCTATGATCTTATTCTCCACCTTGCAGTTTTATCAGAAGGCGTTAATATGGCTCTGAGATATGCAAATGATTGCAAGCATCAAACAAGATCAATAGTTTAGTCATTTTATTGCAGGGGAGTATCCAGCCTTTTTTTTTTTTTTTTATGAGGTCCAGCGTCATATAGGAATGGGCACATGACAGCAACAGGAAAGACATAGGAACCCGGATCTTTTAAGCAGAGGCAACATACCTAACACCAGCTATACTCATAGCATTACGGGGAAAAAACATAGTTTACATGGACGTAAACGAGGTTGGATTTTACGGAGGAGAAGAAAGAAATTTCCCTTGGCAATATGGCAAAGCAATTTCAAGTTGGAGATATTTTTGATAACTCCGGTGAGGCTTGCACAGCCCGAATCATCAATGTGACTAACTATCTTCTGCAATACAGGTTTATTCATCACCGCACAAGGCATTAATGCCTGAGTTCGAGATAACTTTTTGGGTTTTTTTTCTATGTTGTATGTTTTTGGCCAATTTTTTGTGCGTTGAACTGAATAGTGTGGCATAAATGGATGGACCGATGCCGGTGAATCACTGTGATAATTTGTTCTTCACCTCCTGGACATTGATGTGTTCATGGAATATATTACTGGCAATAACCTATGACTTCGACAGCGTTGCTGTTAGATTTTGGATTAAATCCACTGAAATTGTGAAAGGAAAAGAACAGCTGGGAAGTTAATGTAGCAGGCCCTGTGAAAATGATGCACGTCAATAATTTTCCTTTTCGGAGACATTCTTGGATATGGTAAGCAGTTGATATATAACCTTCAGCTGGTCACATAAAACAAAATGTACGGGGGAATGTAATGAAATGTCTTGTAATGCTGGTGTAATGCTAGCCCTTACTAGGAAATGTGTTACTTTTGGGAGAAATAAAAGAAAATTCAGGCAATTGGATAACAAAAACGGAGAACAAAAAGTCTACGTAGTTTTTTGCTTTTTTTTAAATGCAACGAAGCCCATCTGGCGTGTGAAAGCATCAGCTTCTTCGACCAGGACCTGTGTCGGTTCTGCTCCTCTGCAATGTTGTTTGCAGAAACTGATCAGATAAGGCAGGCCAGTCCTGCAGAGACTGATCCGCGATAGGAGGGTAACGTAGTTACCTTTGAAATACATTCCCGTGTCAAAATGCTTTTACAGGCACAGATGTCACCGGTTGCGTCGTTTTATGTTCTCATTTTTCAGGTTTGCGCCGTATCTTTTTATAGCTATCGCATAGACGTATAGAGCGCTATGGTTCATTCTGACGAGTGACGTGTAATATTATGTTACTTCGAACATCAACTAATGGTGTAGTGAACGTTCACTTAGCATTTATTGTGTTAGGATGATGACGGCGTATAATGTTGTAAAGTGAGTTACGGCAATGCACCTGTCATGTTAACGATTGCTACATCTGTACATAACTTATTTTGTCTTGTAAGAATAGGTGGCCCAAAAATTGGATTTAGTTAATACTCCTGCAATATATATGATAATATAGAGGGACTTAGAGAAGTAGTCACTACGATACCCCTTTGTATACGGTTCATGGGTTAGAAATGCCGCCAGTGGATAGAAAAAAGGGGCTATTATGAAATAAAATAACATTAAAGGGGTTGTACCAAGATAGACTTTTATCACCTAGGTGTCACTGCTAAGACCCTAACCGATCCCAAGAACAGTGGTCCCGCATCCCCCTCCTCCTCACTGCAATAAACACGCATGTATGGTGCTGCTTCATTATATTCAATGTGCCTGCCGGAGATAGCCAAATACAAGCGCTCAGTTACTTGCGTCAGCCCCATTCCAATGAATGGAGCAGTGAGCGCCCATGTGCAGCCATTGCTGGATTCAGTCTGGCATGCCTGCAGGTGGGAGAAGTATCCCCACAGTGGCAGAAGAGGGGGGATACAGGACCCGCGTTCTTGCCTATGGATAAGTGCTAAAAAGTCTATTTTTGTACAACCCCTTTAAAGCAGAGCCCTTTTGGAAAAGAAACCGGCTTGTGGATCAGTTGATCGCCAAGAGTTAGGATTCTGAAATTCTTGTGGATTAGTTTTAATTGCTAGGGAAAGTTACGGCCAATCACAGTGGTATACATAGATGAGGGGATCCCATGCCAAATATCAAAATAGACCCCTTAGTAAGTTTCTGGATTTTGGCACTCCCTTTCCATGACCCTTAAAGCGATTCCCAACCTCCTTGCTTTCAAGCAACTCAGTTAGTTTCGAGAGTCCTACAGAGATTCTAGACACCCAGTAGGAAAGGGTTGAGATCAAACATCACTGGGCTCCTCGCTCCATGGCCTACATAGCGGCTACATGGTCTGTGGTTGGGCAATACATTGGTCTGTGATTGTCAATATAATACATGGATGGGCTAGCCCTCTATATGCTTTCCATATACGCTGATAGATCAAATAGAAAGGGGTTGTATTAGTAAGACAACCATCTTCAAAGAAATGTTCCTAGTTTTTGCCATTAAAGGAGATGTCCCGCGCCGAAACGGGTTTTTTTTTTTTTAAACCCCCCCCCCGTTCGGCGCGAGACAACCCCGATGCAGGGGTTAAAAAAACCACCCGCACAGCGCTTACCTGAATCCCGGCGCTCCGGTGACTTCTCTACTCACCGCTGAAGATGGCCTCTTCCTCCGTGGACCGCAGCTCTTCTGTGCGGTCCACTGCCGATTCCAGCCTCCTGATTGGCTGGAATCGGCACGTGACGGGGCGGAGCTACACGGAGCTACACGGAGCCCCATAGAGAACAGCAGAAGACCCGGACTGCGCAAGCGCGGCTAATTTGGCCATCGGAGGCCAAAAATTAGTCGGCACCATGGAGACCAGGACGCTAGCAACGGAGCAGGTAAGTAAAAAACTTTTTATAACTTCTGTATGGCTCATAATTAATGCACAATGTATATTACAAAGTGCATTATTATGGCCATACAGAAGTGTATAACCCCACTTGCTGCCTCGGGACATCTCCTTTAAGTCGACATGCCTGTCAATAACAAAATATATACTTTCCATTGACATTCCTACCATTCCTGCTCTGAGTGTTGTTTTTTTCCCTGCCTAATCTTGTAGAACTTAGCAGCTTAATGGCACCAGTGATTGACATCAACACGGAGTTGCCCACAAGCCACAGTAAAAACACTGCATTACAACAAGCTTGGTATATCCTTATGGGGAGTCATATAGCAATTACAAGAATTCAGACATAGTTGGAATTCTTGCAATTGTTGCAACTTGAAGGAGGTCGCATTATGGATGGTTTCTGTGGAAGTTTCTTGAGCCAAAACTAAAAGTGGCTCAAGTAGGAAAGAAAAGTAGAAGTCTTCTGAATTCACTTCTGGCTTTGGCTCTAAAAACGACATCAAAAACTGTCACAAAAACCTGTAATGCATCAATGTTATTGAGACTGGAGGGTCACCCCGTGTCCAGGTGAAGACCTAATGTTACATATAAAAGAGTAGAGATGGTTGTTCTAATAACCTGGAACACACCCTTAGGCCTTGATCACACGGCAGAAGTTTGCCACTGGTTTGGGCATAGATTCTGTGCTAAAATTTGCTATGAAATCCATTTTAGCACTCTAATGAATGCAAAGCAAATCCCCACCATAGTCCATTCAACATGGATTTTTCCACATGTGGGATTGTCCAACAATTGTGATCCAACTGGTATAATAGTATAATTATTTCTAGTAATGAATCATGCCTATTATACTGTACATTGATACTGTACATTCTTCGCTTTCCCATGTAAATTAGATAGCAGTTGTCTGGCTAAAAGCTAACTTGCCTGGTACTACCGTACACATACATGCTTAGCTTGGCCGATCCTTATCTTCCCTGACATCTGCCATCAAGGAGAGTTAGGAGATCGCCGAGACAGTACACATTAGATGATTGGCTGGTCCCTGGATAATGGCTGTTCAACCTATATACATCTAATGTCTATGGAAACCTTTTGGATAGGCCATCAATGTGTGGTTGGTTGGAGTCTGATTGGCAAAACCCATACAGATTGGGCTGCAGCTGTCCAGCCGCATTCTCTTGAGTAGAGGTCAGTTGCTGTAGGCATGTCCTACTACGTCTGCAAACATACTGAGGGGATTACTCACTGGACCACCATGACCCCTTTATTCTGCTCATCGGTGGGGGTCTTTTCTGTTCCAAAAAAAAGTTTAACATCAATGGTGTAAAAAAGAATTTACAGCTGTCAATCCTCCCCTTAGGTCCTCCTGTCTCAGCTGGTTAGGGACTTGGTGGTTCCAATCGGGGCTCTAACATAACTTCTTCTGTTTTAGTCCCGTTTTCTCATCAGAGTGACACATATCCTTATTTATAATGCATATAGGTGATGTTAAATACTGCTGTATAAAATAGACAATCTGACGTGTGTGAAGTGTCCATGTAGGGAGTCATAAATCCAGGGGTTAAGTTCAATCCTTGTGTTAGGCCATCTGCACACAAACTGGTCGGATTCTGCATGCAGGATCCCGCAGCGGATTCCGACTCTATGCCCGGCCAGTGACCCCCGTACCTGGCCGGAATCTTCTTAATCTGTACTGTGGATGGTCTGGCTGGTTCGCCGCACATATGTGTAGTACAGGTTTTGCTGCACCGTCACTAGGCGATGACGCTGATCCCGCAACCTTTCCACAATGATGATTGCGGAAGAGCCACTGGTCAGATGGCTTCCATTGACTTCAATGAAAGCCGTTTGCACGGAACCCACCTAAAAATAGAGCATGCTGCGATTTTTCCTCCTCAAGTAGAAAATTGCAAAGGTTTTCCGCTTGTGCACAGGGAAAAAAGAAATCTGTTTTCCATAGCATGCTATGGGCAGTACTTGCTGTGGAATCCAGAGGCGGACACCTGCTCCGGGTTCCGCAATGCAAATCCACCCGTGTGCAGGCGGCCTTAATGACTGGAAAGTTCTTGAACTCCCAGATTTTTCGCTCTGTCATTCTTAAAATTATCTTACAGGAATAAGACATATTTGTCACCCTCTGATCTGGTCCAAAGTAGTGTTGGCCCACTTTGTATCCGGCTACTTCGTTATTATACGTCTGTCCAAATTCATCCTGTACTGCAGTTTTTGCTCCCTTTCCCTAATGTATCCTGGTGTCCAAATATGTGACCCCAGTCATCACCTTTTCCACTTCGTTTTATTGCTCTGGCTTATCTTATTGCTGTATCACCCCATATACAGTACAAGGTTGTGTACTTTGCTGAGTTTTTATTTGTTATCCACCTAATGAGAGAGCTTCTGTGCTCCGAAAACTTTCACATACAATGTTGCTGGTTAGCCAGTAAAGGTATCACTTCTATAATACTTTGGTCTCTTCTATACAAGTTTTAACCACTGTGTAGATTTTTCTGGCTAACACTGTATTACACCAGTTTTGCAGTATAATCCTGTTTGCTTTAGTTTATCAAAATAAGCTTAACCCCTTCTTGACATCCATATAGCTGTATGAGCTCTAACCGCCTATACCCCATGTAGTTAGGATGTGTATAGATGTCCGCTACATGTTCTGTGTATGGAGAAGGCTCAGGAACTGAGCCTGCCCCATACTTGGCGGGTAGTGGGTGGTTTTGACAGCTAGCATCCATCTGGAATAGCCGCAGTCTGAGTTAACGCCAATCGCAGCTATTAATCCTTTATGTGCCACTGTAAATTCTCCAAGTGGCATTTAAATGCCCCAATTGGTCTTGAGTTAAATGTCCCAAATGCCCCTCACGATGAGATCGCAGAGGTACCATCCAGCTGTCATGGCAGCATGGTGTGAAGGCGCCCAAGGCTGCCATGATTTATTGCCTGTGGCACATCTTCATAGGATGCCTCTTGAAATACAGTATAAGGCAATTAGAGATGAGCGAGCGTACTCGGTAAGGACAGATATTCGAGCGAGTATCGTCCTTACCAAGTACCCGCCTGCTCGCCCGCAAAGATTCGTGTGCCAGTGTGGGTGAGGACTGTGTTGCGGGAGGGAGCCGGGGAGGGGGAGAGAGATCTCCCTCCCATTCCGCCTCGCTCTCCCCCGCTGCTCCCCTCCCCAGTCCTGTATTGGGTGACACCTTTCAGCACTGGAATGGCGCTTTCGTCAGACCACATACAGGGACAGGGAAAGAGAGAGCCTTTTAAATCACAGGAAGCGCGGGAATCCGGGCGTATCTGACGTCAGCCACCAGGAAGCACCGTGTCCCCTCATGCAGCTCATTCAAACAAAAGGAGGAGAAGATACATAATTGCAAAGGGTAATAAAAGTTAAACACAAGCATTAACACATTAAGGAAAAAAAAGGAAACCTGATTCAGTAAGGCAATGATAAAAAATATACAGTATATATAAAAAAATATATATGTGTGTGTGTGTGTGTGTGTGTATATGTGTGTGTGTATATATATATATATATATATATATATATATCACAGTAGAAAATAATAACAAATAGTTGCAGATTTATATAGAAACATGAAACAAATAATAAATCAAGCTGCATACACAACAATTTATTATTTCCTAGTGTGTGTGTATATGTGTATATATAGTGTGTGTGTATATGTGTATATATAGATATTATTGTTGCCTTATTGAATCAGGCTTCCTTTTTCTCCTTAATGTGTTAATGTTTGTGTTTAACTTTTATTAGCCATTGCAAATATGTATCTTTTCCTCCTTTTGTTTGAATGAACTGCATGGGGGACACAGTGCTTTTTGATAGCTGATGTCAGTTGCACCCGGATTCCCGCGCTTCCCTTTATTTAACCCTTTCCAATCCACTGTCTGATGTCTTCCAACATTCTGATTGAAGCCTGTGCAGCTCTGATGTCGGAAGACGTCCGGCAGGGTATTCTTACTGTATATTACTGGCCGCTCTGTTGTCAGGCGCCCCTCCGATATGTCACGTACTGCAGCACTGGCTCTAGCCAGCAGATAGCGCCATTGTAAAATGGCAGAAAGAGAAAGCCTCTTAGGAAACCCTGAATCCAAAATTGGATTGCAAAGCGTTAAAAGGCTCTCTCTTTCTCTGTCCCTGTATGTAGTCTGAAGAGAGTGCCACTCGCGCTGAAACGCATTACCCAATAAAGAACTGTTCCTCCTTTTTCCCCGTTCTTCCTTGGTCTGCTTGGAATCAGTTTGCCCGTTTCCCCCAGAGGGGCTGTAGCTGCTTATTTGCTTTCCATACGGGTTGTGCCACCATTATAGATGAATGCTGTCCTATTTCTTTATGCCAGCCATCTGGGGATCCTGCACCATGGAGCACTTTTAGTATTTTTTATTTCAGTTTACTAAAATATCACATTATTAGACCCACGCGATGAATGCCATATATACCCCAAAATGGTACCAATAAAAACTACAGGTTATCCTACAATAAACAAGCCCTCATCTACTGTAGCTACTTTACCAGAAAAATTATGACCTTTGGTCATAAATGGGTGAAATGAAACATCTGGATTTATGTTATATATATGATATATATAAAGTATTATTTCCTTATTCTGGTCTATTATCTGATTGTGTCAGCACTCCTTACGTTACATGTTGAGAATTCATTGTAATGACTTTGTATTGTTGAGTTATTTAAGCATACTCTTTGCCAGTTAATATCTAGTTAAACACATATTCTGCACTCGTGTAGATACTATACTGTGCATTCACTATTGTGAAATTCAGGATGAACAGGGTACAAGTCAAGAGGGACAGTGAGGACATCAAACCATGACATTGGCAAACAACGTATGGCACTGGAACTAAAATTGATTGGGAAAATGCACATCCAGTACCCTCGCCTTTACTGTTGCAGGCAGTAATCCACCTTAAGAAGTAACATTCTTTTCCCACACTGTCTGCTAGGACGATGTGGAGTAGACTGTCTGGAAACCACCTAGATTTTGTGGCATATAAATGTGAATCACAACATTTTTTGTCTTGCATTTTCAAAATCAAGCAGTAATCTAAAAATGCAAGTGCACTAGTATAGAAGGCAGATGCGCACGATGTACAGTGTTAGGAAATTGCATTCTCAGCTATTTGCTTAAAAAAAACACTCCTTTTTTGGATTTTTTTTTTTTTTTTGGTAGTTTGTTTCTGAAATCCATCACAGTATCACTGAGCGCTGCTGTGAAGAATTCAGTAGCTCATCCCCTTCAGGCTGTGTATTCTACACTTTTCTTCCGGGCCTCCAGGTCACATGACTAGCACTCTGACAGCGTTCTGTGTCCTGCAGTTAATGGAGCTGTTTTATGACAATTGCCATTAAGATAAACTGTGTTTCTTGTCCACAGCTAGTTTGTAGAGTGTTCTGTAGAACTTTTGCTGTTACTGGCACATTTTTTCTACCCTATTGCCTGTTGTGCTCTTACAATGATCTTAACAGGGCACCCACTCCTAGGGAGGGTAGAACAGTCCTGAATTTTCTCCATCTGTATATGATTTGTCTAATCGTGGTATTCTGCAATATTTTTGTAAGCTTTTTCTAGCTTCATGTACACTAAACAATCTTTCTTGAGAAGTACAGATTTGCCACAAACCAGGCTCTCTGTACCCTCATTTAACTAATTCCTGACCTGAAGTTTTACCTCACGTCATTACCAGGCATAAGTTACCTGGACATTTATAGTTTATGCGTAGTCAACAATCGATTTTGAGAAGAAAGGATTTGTCAGGAACCAGGTTTTGTGTGTCTTTATTAAAGGGGCAAAGCACCTGTGAACTCTACACTTCCAATTTCCTTATTAAAATCAGGTTTTGCCAATTATTCTTGGAGAAGTAATTAAAGGGGTTGTCTCGCGCCGAAACGGGGGTTTTTTTTCCATAGGCCCCCCGTTCGGCGCAGGACAACCCCAAAGGATGTGTTAAAAAAAAAAATTGTATTACTTACCCAAATCCCCACTCTGTGACGTCTTCCTTCTTCCTTCTTCTTCCTTCACCAAGATGGCCGCCAGGATCTTCACCCACGATGCACCGCGGGTCTTCTCCCATGGTGCACCATGGGCTCTGTGCGGTCCATTGCCGATTCCAGCCTCCTGATTGGCTGGAATCGGCACACGTGACGGGGCGGGGCTACGAGGACCAGCTCTCCGGCATGAGCGGCCCCATTCACCAGGAAGAAGACCGCACAGCGCAAGCGCGTCTAAAAAAGCAAGAAGACATCAGAATTAGACGGATCCATGGCGACGGGGACGCCAGCAACGGAGCAGGTAAGTGAATAACTTCTGTATGGCTCATAATTAATGCACAATGTACATTACAAAGTGCATTAATATAGCCATACAGAAGTGTATAACCCCACTTGCTGCCGCGAGACAACCCCTTTAACACAGATATTCTTCTTTTTCTCCCTGCACTGTGGATATTTTATCAATAAAAAAAACGGTGTAACTATTTGTGTGTTATTAGTTTAGTTAGATTGTATTTGTGTATAATTGTGACTCTGATAACAATCAGGTCACATTTTATTAGTACTCAATGTGAAAACTCTGGTGTTTCCAAAGGATTCTCAATTTTTTTATGGCAACTATAGATAAGTAAAAGGAGTATATAGATAGATGGGATAAGAAGAAAAATAGAGTGACAAGGGAGCTGAAGGAAGACAAAATTGGATGGAGGACAGAAGTCCAGACCCTGGCACTGTCATATGTCTTGGAATAAATTAAACCTTGTTTTATTGTTTGACTCTTGACTTTTCTGCTGAACGTTGCAGGAAATATTTGATTAGGTCTTATTGTCACATCCATTTACAGTACACTATGAATTATGTGAGTCCTGGGTCTGACACGCAGTGAATATTAACAACTTGCTATTACCAGTTACTGTCAGCTGTTTGCTCTATACAGATATATTCTTTTTCCGTCAGTAAAGCAGAGTTGGAAGCTTTCTGACCTTTCCATCTGTATATCAGACATGAATTATATCCTCTCCGGTAAGCCAGAAACCATGAGCTATATACTGAGCTGTGATATTGGTTGTAGTGAGGTGCGGCAGGTGGTGTGACTTCAGACACATGAAGATTTGGGCATTGCATGCCTACTATTAACCTTCTCATGGAACCATTTTTAGGTTTTTTTTCTTGTCATTTTTTCACTCACACCTTCCAACAGCTAGGACATTTTTTATTTTTCCATCGACATAGCCATGAGGGAGAGCATTTGTTTTTAGTGGAAAGAGTTGTATTTTAATGGTACCATTTAAAGTGCCATTATTATTATTATTATTTTTTTAAGTAAGGTGAAAGAAAAATAAGAATATTTTGCCATGTTTTTTAGGCTTTTGTGCTTACCACATTCTTTGATCAATATAAATGACATGTTATCTCTATTTTCTGGGTCAGTACGATTATGGTGATACCAAATTTGTATAGTTTTTGTTATGTTTTACTACTTTTAAAAAATAAAAATCATGTTCTTCTATAACAAAAGAAACTGCTTTGTGTCGCCTAATTCAGAGCCCCATAACTATTTTACTTGTCCCTCCAATGTAGCTGTATGTGGACTTATTTTTGATGAGGTGACTTGTAGATTTCTTGGTAGCATTTTTGGATACATCCAACTTTTTGATCACTTTTAATTCCATTCTGGGGTGATAAAAACCAGCAATTCTGGCATTGTGTATTTTTATGGCATTCACCCATACAGTATAAATTACATATTTTATTAGTTCTGACTTTTTCAGATGCAGCAATACAAACTAAATATTTTTATGATTAAATCGGAAAATTTCTTCTTTTAACTTTTTTATATATATCTATACGTGTTAACAGGTGACCACTTGTACAATATCCTTCAGTACTTATTACTTAGAATGTATTGTGTCTCGGCTGTCCTCCTATTACACCCTGCCAAAGCAGGGTGTAATATGTATACTATGATGGCAGGCCTGGAGGCCTTCACTAGGCCCCTGACTGCCCTAACGTTCATTCAGTACCCTGTGATCATATTACAGAGGGCCAATTTGGGGGACAGAGCTCTCTTCGTCTGTCTAACCACTTAGATGTTGCGTTCACCCATTACTGCAGGTAAGTTTCAGCTGTGTAAGCCCGCCTTCACCTGCTGTGTATGGAGGGGGCTCAACTTCTGAGCTTACTACATACTTTTCCTTTTAGATTTTTGCTGTACATATACAATGACTATCGGGAAGGGGATAAAGGAGTCTTTATAGATTTATTACTAAATAGCATGGATAGGTGATAGATGTGAGCTCTATTGAGGTTCCCCACTGCATAGAACAACATCAAGAAGCAATTTAAATGAAATGTCAGTCAAGCTTTTGTTGTTGATGCCCCTCCATTTTACATTTTTCACCTATCCATTGACCTCTACACAGGTCCACCTAGCAACTAGAGGATATAACAATATGAATAGAATAGGATCCTGGATCTGAAAATAACATTATATTATATTACATACTACCAGCAATAGAAATCAGTGCATGGCATGGAAACCACAATGTGATAAGAAAGGTAATATACTGAAGATATTGCCCCACATACTTGTGTTTGATCCAATTTCATCACAGGATCTCAATGGAAAGTATTGGCAGCAGGAATACATTATAGGGGTATTCCCAACATAGAATGTTATAGCTTCATTTTGGGTATGACATAACATTATGATCCTGGAGGTCTGATATCTGAGACTCCTGTCAATGTGAAGAAAGAATGGATCATGGCCTCACTCATGCCATCATTATCTGTAGTGAGAAAACCCTAAACCCCTTGAAGCCTGGCCTCTGGGATAAATGGTCTTGGTGATCAGGCTAGGAGTCCTTTACTTTCAATAATATGTATATGGAGCATCAGTAAAACATTTGTAGGACTTTTTGGAAAACTTTTGATAAGAGAATATGTCTAACTAGGAGATATTCCCTGCGTTGCACAGCAATTTTATGAATAGCGGTCCTGGAATATACAAAGTGGGCTACAAAAATTGGCCGAGTACCGCACTCTTATGAAAGCTATCCAAAAGAAAGTCTGTGTTGCCCATAGTAACCAATCATAGCACAGCTTTTATTTTACCTCGGCAGTATAAGAAATAGCAGCCAACTACAGCACAGCTTTCATTTTATATTAGCAGTATAAGAAATTGAAAGCTGATCTGTGATTGGTTGCTATTGGCAAAAAAAACCCAAAAAACTACAGAGGTAGTCAGTGAGTTTTTAATTTTTAATTCCGCCAGTATGCGTCGTCTGGTGCTACAGAACGCTCATGCACAATTTCACTCAAACCGGACCAGAACTGTGGATTTGTAGACGGCACAAACAGATTTTGCATTATATATATAAAAGATAATAATTGTTTTTGGAGTGAATCACTGAGGCGAAAACTTGATGGCCGAACTCAGTGAGTGCAGTCTGAACCCCGTCATGACAATGTTCTCTGTAAAATTACAAGATATTGCAAGAAAGTCTAAGAACATCAAAACTGATGGAAAGCAATAGTTGATCCAATGCCCATAATTGTCACTCTAATTTTTTAACAGGTCTCTGATAAAGCAAAACGTCCATGTGATCAGTTCATATCTTCACTTCTCCTTTGCACGAGTCTATTAACCCTTTCCAATCCAATTTGTATCCTGGTTTTCCTAGGGGGCTCATTCTTTTTCTGTCGTTATACAACGGCGCTATCTGCTGGCTAAAGCCAGTACTGCATGAGATGACAAGTTGGATAGGCTCCAACAGCAGAGAGGCTGGCAAAATACAGTAAGAGAACCCCAACGGATGTCTTTCAACATCGGAGCTGTACTGCCTTAAATCATTAATGTCTTCAGACGTCAGACAGTGGGTTGGAAAGGGTTAAAACTCCATTCTTCCTAGATGTGTCACTTGTTCGGTTGTCTGGCCATTTACAATAGGTTGCTATTGCTCGGCGACTAGACGAAAACTAGTGAGTACCTGGAGTGGTCAAACTGTCTCCGAACGAAAGGCTACACTTCTTTCTTCACTATTTTTATCGGAGCAGAAAATGGATGAAATCTTCCCATTCCTCTGCATAATGTGACCTCAGTGGAGAGTTTTCTAGCACAATGCTATGGCTTGGTAATCTTCGGCAGAAATCTAGGGGTGGGTGTATTGTAAGAGTGCAAGGTCTTGACCATTGTTCAGAAGCATTGTGTCCCAGGTCTATTGGCACTTAGTAAATTATTGATTAAATAGTGGGTGAAGAAACCAATTTCATGCTATTCATTCATCGAGCGTTTCGATAGGGTGATGAGTAATCCAGTTTTGTGAAATGTTGGCAGCCAGTGAGGTTCATCCCAGGGAGGATGAGATGTATTACACACAACAAATCCAGCTGGGTCCATGAGAAGAAGAAAAATAGCGTTTTCAGCTCTGCGGCTTTGTCTTTACCGAGCTAATTAGATGAGAAGATAATTATATCCTAAACTTCAATGTCTTGTTCCAGGAACAGTGACCTCCTTCACCTCGGATTGCATTTATTAATTTTTTTTCCCCACCATAGACTCCATATTAAGTAGAGCTACAGAGAAGGGATCCGAAGCTACAGTTACGTTATGTATTGATGTGAGATAGAGTTATGTGAGACATCCTAGTAAGACAGTCTAATAGAATCTGCTGGATATATGGATACTATAACATTGTTAAAGATACTTAGGTAAAGTAACTCTTCAGTCCCAGGATAAAAATTTGTCCCAGGACCAGAAGGATAGAGTAATACAGGGTTACTATAAAAGAAAAACGCTTTTAAATTTACATAGAACCAAAACCATTAAACAGGTATAACCAAAACCATTAAACAACAAAATATGTGTATTAGGCCGGTCGGATTCCGCGTGCCTGGCCGGTGACCCCTGCTTACCTATCCACAGTGTTCTTCACTTGTAGTGTAGATGTGCCGGCCAGCACGCCGATGCTCATGTGCAGTACAGATGATGCTGTACCATCGCTAGGTGATGACGTGGATTCTGCGGTCCCTCCACAGTGACAACTGCAGACGTGCCGCGGATCGGTCAGATTCCATTGACTTCAATTAAGGCCTTCCACGCAGAATCCTCGCCGAAATAGAGCATGCTGCGATTTTCCCTTGGCAAGTAGAAAATCACAATTGATTTCTACTCGTGTGCAGGGAAAAACGATTTTCTATAGCATGCTATGGGCAGTATTTGCTGTGGAATCCAGAGGCGGAGAGCATAGGTTGCTTATGTAAGGAGAAAAATTCTGGAAGACACCTGTAGCCAATGAACAAGTGGATCACGTTTGCGAAAAGTCTGGAAGGGTATCATCTTTCCTTATGGAGAGCACCTGTAAGGTGTGTGAGGAGACTTATAAGGCCATGCGAGCTCCTCCGGGAAATATATGCAAATAAGGAAGATGAAACAAGTCTCGCACACATAAGCATTTATAACTTAGTCATGCAAATCTAAATGCATATACTGAAAAACCATGTAAGTATTTTCAATAATACATTGGAAAATAAAACGGTGAAAGAGTCCGTTTCCTTTATAGTTTCTTTGTATTACTAGCTGCCCTTCCTTTCTGGTGTTCTGCTCTGAATCTGCCCATACCTGATGCCCATCTTTGGTCTTCCAAAAGTGCCACCTTAGTTCCCAGACTACTCAATGAACACTAATGGTACATCAGTAGTTTAAGACCCTACCTGATGCTCTCAGCAGCTAGCAGCGCTCGTCTAAGTGATTCATGTGAATATTAGAGAATATTCACACAATCGATCAGATGGGCGAACATTCACTCGCTTGAGTCTAATCCTGCCCCCCTTTGGCAAGACTGCAGGCGGCCGTATTGGTGAATTTTTAAAAAATTGTTAGCGCGCCATCAGGCAGTTCAGGAGATGCAGTCAGAATGTGAGCAGCCAGTCAGACTGTAAGAGAGCCTAGCAGAAGCTAGTAGACTGACGTGGCAGCTGCCGTGGGTAGAAAGTGGCATGAGCGGCCTTTCCTCATATTGAGGAGTGGCCAGGCAGCAGCCTTGTGTAACCTTGGACTGGGAAGTGGTGTGAGCCCAAATTCCTCTGCTGGAGAAACAGTCAGGGATGAGACAGGATTGAGCCGTGTAGGCATCTGATATCAGAAGCCACATTATGAGCAATGAAAGGGTCCTGATGACCGGGGACTGAAGTAACGGCCCGGGTGCGATGGCCTGCAAAAGAAAGACAGGAGCTGCGCTGCGTTGACGATGGATCGGGCTACCGAAGTACATCTGGGTTTAACCCCTTAGTGACGGCCCCATCGGGATTCTACGTCCTGGCCTGCTGGGCTTTATTCCTAGAGGATGTAGAAATCTGCATCCTCTGAGAATAAAGGCCCTGCAGGCTCAGGACATGATAGCTCCATGCTGCCGGTTACCGGAGGTAGCCGACAGCATGGAGCTGTCGTCCCGGGCCGCGGGACCCCACCCCTTGTAATGCGATCGCCGGTATCCACCGGATACCGGCGATCGCGTTAAAGTCTATGGGAAGTAAAAAACAATTAAGATTTCAGCTCCCCTTACGGATCGGATCCGTAAGGGGAACTGAGAATACTCACCCCCGATCCTCTGCGCCATCCGGCATCTTCACTCTTCTCCCCGGCATTACGTCACGCGCATGCGCAGAGAGCCGGGAGGCCTGAGAAATTTAAAACTCCCTGCTCCCGGCTAGAATGAGTAGCCGAGAGCAGGGAGCTGTCAACGGGAGCTGCTGTATGCGGTTCCCGGTCACATGATCGCTGCTACCCAATGGGTAGCAGCAATCATGTAAAAGTTTAAAAAAAAAGTTTAAAAAGTGTAAAAAAAAGATAAAAAGTTTGTTTCATCTCCCCTCATGGATCATATCCACGAGGGGAGATGAAATTAGGTATCTTAAGCCTCCAGATTTATCCACGGACCTTGCCCGGCTTCTGCGCACGCGTCCGTTGCCAAAATGGCGAACGCAGGTGCAAAAGCTGCAGATTGGCGGGGTAATTTAAAATCTCCCCGCACCTGGCTACTAAATGTAGCCAAGAGCCTGGCGATTTCATAGGTGCCATGGTACGCTTTTCCCAGTCACGTGATCACCATTATCCAATGGATAACGGCAATTACGTAAAAGTAAAAAAAGCTCAATTTTCACCTCCCGTCACGGATCGGATCCGTTAGGGGAGGTGAAATTACTTAAATAAGGCCACCGGCGAGGTCCCCTGACGGGATCCTAATCCGCGGACCTTCCCTCTGTTTTGGCGCATGCTCCCGTCGCCAAAATGGCAGAAGCTGGGGAGGGCAAGAGGAAATTTAAAATCTCCTTGCTCCTGGCTACTAAAGGCAGCCAAGAGTTTAGAGATGGCATGGCGGGCCGCGGTGAGCAGTGAACAGTGCCTTACACACAGGTGCTGCATACAAGGATCATGGATGGAAAGAGTGGTAGCTACAAGGATCATAGTGAGATCTACTGGGAAGCTACAGTATAACAAATCACAAAAATATAAAAAGTACTGTAGGGTAAAAAAGGAGGAAAAGACATCTACTGATATAACTGTAGCTCTACGTCTCCTTTCCTATTAGGCAGCAATGGCACAGACTGCTTAGCTCCAATCCAGGACTTGGTCCTGACACAACTCGCTGTGTAACATGCGCATCACAAAGCACCAAACGAAGCATTAAGAGGCACAATTTTATAATCCACCGAAATATGCTTGTATATCATAGCAAGAATGAATTGATCGCATTGCATTAACTGTTGCAAGCCAACGACGTGTTGTGGAGGAAATGCAATATCCTCTGGTCCTGGCTCATTAGTAATTGTCTCTAGAAATACAAGCGCTGCTGCTTTGTGTTGGATAGAAGAAAGATATCCAAGCCGGAGAGACGCAAATGATTTATAAATTACTTTCCTGCAATTAGTAGGAGTCTGAAGGTTATATCAAGGAGAATCTTCCTGAGTATTAACATACTGCTGAGCAAGCTGCCATGTCCAGACAGGATTGTCACAATGACTGCACAGCCTCACCTCCTCCTAACTAATGTCATCACTGAGGGAATACACAGGGCTGTAGAGGAGGTCTACAAGCCCATCTATAAAACAGTGCAGACGGATGATGAAGCATGTCATGTGCTCAGTGTTGTTGGCCTCAGATCCAGACCGATAACGGTCGATACTGAATGGCTCATAGGAATCCTTCCCTAAAAGGATTTTCTCATGCTGCCGATAAGAAATGAACAAATCATTAGGCTGACAGCAATAACCAGGAGAAATGAATAAAAACATTAGAGTTAGACATGTAGGTTTGTTAGAGAGCGATAGATGGATAGTACTGTGCAAAAGTTTTAGGTGGGTGTGGAAAAGATGGTGGAACCCTGTTTCTTTGTACTACTTCAAAAGAGCTTAAACAGCACATCTTGAACCCCCAGCCTGCTTTGACATCTTTGCCTGGGAGAGACCTTGCAGATGCAGTATAACTACTATGTGTCTTGTTGCTGTGCTCAATCTTGCTGTGGTGTATGACCTGTGATATGAAACTGTCTTCCACAACCTCACCTTTGTAGCAGAGTTGGACTGTTGCTCACCTAGTTTTAAACCTCCTACACAGCTGTTTCTGTTTCAGTTAATGACCGTATTTCAACCTACTTATGAAAACAGTGACCATTAGCCCTTCTATGGTGTGATTGGTTAATCATAGATATCTATTATCCTACAAAATCCCTGACTTTGTGCAAGTGTACCCTGAAGAGTTTATGCTGTTTTGAAGTAAAGGGCGGTCACACCAAATATTGATTTGATTTACATTTCTCTTTGGTTCATTCACTTAGCATTTTTGTTAATTAACAATAATAAACTATTAACACTTGTATTTTAAAAGCATTCTTACTCTGCAGCATTTTTTCACACCTGCCTAAAATTTTATACGGTATATTACTGGCAAAATAATATAAGGGGTTTGTCCAAGACAAAAACAAAAGGTCTGCTGTTTTTCTAGAAACAGACCCATAATCGTTCCTCTCCATTCACTTCATATGGGGTGAGATGCAGTACCAGACACAACCTATGGACAAAAGTGGTGCCCTTTTAGGACAAAAAAATAGCAGAACCTTTGCTCTGGTCCTGAAGTAACCGAAATCTGTCACTATGTTTTTTCTGTCCTCACTGAGAGCACCATAAAGTAGTGCCAGGCACACCTATTACACTGATATGTCTGCTGTGTGTATCTGTACAGTAGTTTTGGAGAAACTTGTATTTTATTAGTAGCAGACAAACACAGAACTAGTCCTGCATATTCATGAGCTAGCTAGCCAAACCCACTCCATCTTCCAGCCAATGAATGGAAGCTCTCTCACTATGCAAAGTAATAGGCAGACAGCAGTGAATCAGTGCCTGGAGGGCGAGGTGGGTGTAGCTAACCTTCAGCTCCTGAATATCCAGGACTACTTTAGGTAGTCTTCTATGTATGTGCTGCTATCGATGAAATATATATTTCTTCAAGACTACTGCACAGATCCACACAGCAGACATATCACGGTAATTGGTGTGCCAGCCACTACTTTGTGCTACCCTCAGAGAGGGGTGCAAAAACATGGTGACAGAGTCTCTTTAAGGGAGTGGGTAGACTGCAGTAGCAGGAAAAAATGTTAAAGCTGTGGTTATTTGGGTTAGAAAATAGCTTGTAAGCAAAGGTTGCCAGGCACCGCAAGAGCATTTGCCCTGGAGCTATGTGGTTTGAAGAGGTGAGTAGTAGTATATTTTTTTTGTTTCTTTTTTTTTGTTTTTTTCCAAAAATGGACAACCCTTCAATAAAGCGGTAGTCAACGCCGAGATCTGTCGGATGATTTCTGTCATTCTTAGACCTATGACCATGATGTCCATTACTAAACGTCACCATCATCATACTGTATATATATTTGTACTGTAAGACTATGGAACTATCTGCTACATGACGTTGTAATGGTTGGTTGGTTCATTGAATGACTTTAGAAGGGAGCTTTATGTTTTTCTTTAGGGATAGATGATCGAGATTGGTTATTGAGTGATTTGGAGTTGTAAAGGAATGTTCTACCATTCTATGAGTTCTCACGAATCTACTATTCCAGGCTGCATGTGCTTCTCTCAGTCTGGCAGGATATCTGGGGCTCTTCTTCACTGCTGACAACCTAGCTTGTGAACATCGGCAAACCATAGTTACTTAAAGTAGAACCACCGAAGCCTCACATTATGAAGTGTACAATCAACACACACATTAACTCCTCAAGAAAAGATTCTGGTATTATGTCAGCCAGTTGATCAAAATGTAATTGCTCTCAGGAAGAGAAATAAAAAAAAAATGTTATAGATATGATAACTTTACAAAAAGAAATGATGTTACAATAAGTTTTCGAGGCTACTTGGGTCCCTTCATCAGGCAAGTTTAACAAACTATCTAAAGTAAGACGCGCACACACACATATATATTATATACACGAAATAGCAGAGACTGGGTGTAATGAGTTGTAGTCCGAAAGGAAGGAATTTTTTTCCCTTAATTGGGAAAATTGGCTTCTACCTCATTGGTTTTTTTTTGCCTTGCTCTGGATTGGGCAGTAATAGGCTGAACTGGATGGACATAAGTCTTTTTTCAGCCTTAGGCTGCATGTCCACAGGCGTTGTAGTATCCTGCGGCGGATCTCCGCCGCGGGATACTGCTGCCTGGGAGCAGGAGCTGGCAGACGGATCTCCGCTGTCAGCCTATCTGACAAATAGGCTAACCGCGGAGAATTACGGCAAATCGCAGCATGCTGCCATTTGCCGGCCATGATTCTCCGCTCGTGGCCATGGGGGAAGCGCTCTCCATAGCAACACTATGGAGAGCTTTCACTGCATTCCCTGTGGATGGATTATCGCTGCGGGGAACGTAATTAAAACCCGCCCGTGGACAGGCAGCCTTACACACTATGTAGCACACACAGATTCAGAAGAAATTCCATCCTTGCGTGGGGTGTTGGAATAGAAGGATTATCCATCCATGGTGGCTAGGATGGCACCACTGAGCAATGGTTGATAGTTTGTTGAGTAGGTCGGTTTGAGGACCTAAGATTACCATTGTTCATGCAGTAATACAATAACAACGGTTACAAGTTGAGAATACTCCACTATATTTATACACACTCTTTCACCGGCTGACACTTGTGGCGATGCAGGAGAACGCGTGTGACATGCATTTTTTGGAAAATCCCACCACTTGTTTTTGCCACACTGCTATACCCAGACAAAGAGCTTCATAGACTCTGCCGTTCATAATTGGCATCCAATGTGTTGTTACTTTGCTGGAATAAATGGGGCAAAATTCAAAAGTCATAAACATACTGGCAGGGGGTCACGCCACCACCTTACAGGGTCACCTGCAGGATGATCTTTGCCTGATTAATCTTCTTGGTTGGAAGTAAACAGTTCTTGACCTTTACTGAGTCATTGGGTTGAATGAGCTGATAAGGGGAGTGCAGGAAATTCCTCTGCAGAGATAATAAAGGTGCTTTGTTTTACTTATCGGCAACACAAGAAGTTATCTAGTTGTGTTTCCTTGTTGCTGCTTGTTGTTCTGTCATATCACTGCACACGTTTTTTTTCCTGTCCTGACATTGTCACGCTATGATGCTATATTTTATTTTAGTTTTTTAACAGCAGTAATATATAGACAGATTGGCCTCACTCACATCATTCCTGTCCTCATTGGGGGCACAATCAAAATTCAAAATTAAGTTAACGTCTTTTTAAAGTTTGGGGGTAAACCCATGAAAACACATGAATGCAACTCGAGATCAGCGAGCATACTCAGTAAGGCAATTTACTCGAGAGAGCATCGCCTTTTTCGAGTACCTGCTGGCTCGTCCCTGAAGATTCGGGGGGGGGGGGGCACCGGGGTGAGCGGGGGGTTGCAGAGGGGATCGGGAGGGAGCGAGGAATCTCTCTAACTCTTCTCCCCGCTCCCCTTCGGTGCCCTGCGCCACCCCCCCCCCCCCCTCCCTGAATCTTCAGGGACGAGCCAGCAGGTATTCGAAAAAGGCGATGCTCTCTCGAGTATATCGCCTTACCGAGTATGCTTGCTCATCTCTAAATACAACACATGAAGAACCTACAAACTCAATGTAATTGTTGCCCATGGTCAGATTTGACCCCAAGACCCCAGCGCTGCAGGATAACAGTTGTTTGTCCAAATACTTGGGGGGTATTTAGATTCCAAAGTAGCAGCTTCACGGACTTTACAGAGGAGTTTATAAAGATGAGCACCGCAGCGGAAAATCCACATCAAAACAGCCTAATGCCTGAGAAACGGTACAGAATTTGACATGGTTTTTGATACAGATCTGCAGAAGATTTCACCTTTTTCATTGAAGGGGTGAAGTCTCCTGGGAATCTGTGTCAAAATCGGCATCAAAACTCACCCCAAAGGTGCGGATTTTAGTGTAGGTTTATTGCAGCAAAAAATCTGCCCCATTTTTGGTTAAAGATGCAAATATCCTCCATGCTCAGAAAATGTTACCTCCGTAGCGAATAAGCAACCTTGACATTTAAAATGATACTGGAGATTGTGCTTTGTGAAGATGATAAAATCCGGTGAGGAAACAGCCGCCTCGCACAGAGCCAAGTATGCTTCTTAAGGGAACCTCACTTCTGTTAGACATCATAGATTTACCACTTTGCAATCTGCAGATTCCTAGACTAATAACATCTGCTTAGTTATTAATGACATGCATGCATATGGATGATCATTGCTGCTATACTATATACATACAATCATTTTTCTCACCCCTATGGGTGGTATGCTTCTTCATCAACCTCGGCTTCTCTAATAGAGGTCTGGAAGATGGATGAATGAATATATGTGTGTTGTAATTGAGAAATAAAGTTCTTCTAAAGGTGGTATAACTTATTCCCCCATTGGAGTTGTCACCCAACTTTCCTAGACTCCTGAATGGTAATCTGACCAATTTTTAATTTTCAATACTTGAGTTTAAGGCAGTTGAATGACTTTTTCTGTATGAGATTTAGGCCACTTAGACAGGGCTACAAAACGCATGTATGTGTAGCTCATGGTTTCCAATGGGTTCTTTCACATTAGAGATGTTTTATAGCCTGAAAGAACGCATTGGAAACCAGGGGCTTCACATACATGCGTTTTGTAGCCATGATTTTGTAGGCCGTGTGAAAGGGGCCTTAATGATGGCCATAAAGAGTTGACTGGGCTGAAAACGTGAAATCTGATGAAAATACTTTTTAATATAAAGGTTTCTTATATACAGAGTCTGTTTTATAGACAATGGGAAACAAGCATATTAGGGCCCTCACACTTGCCATTATTCAGACACATCATACTTTCTGCCACCCAATACTAGTGCCAATACTAGCACTATTACAATAATACTGCTATATAGTGCTGAAATACTATACAGCATCCAGATAACTCTCCTGACATAATACTGATATGTAGTTCCTATATAATGCTGCAAGTCAATTCTCAAATATTATCACCATACACCTCTATAGAATACTCAGTGGTTTAATTTTGCCGTTGGACTTCCGGTCACTTGGGATCCTGGGTAATTGTCTGCTTGGATACAGTAACATCAAAAAATCTTTGTGGACCTGGTGAAAATGTCATCCCACAGATGTAGCAAAGTTTAACCTGACTGGTAATGAGTAAAGGGCCATTTAGACACAACGATTATCACTCAAAATTCGCTTAAAGCCATCTTTTGAGTGATAACCGTTGCGTCTAAATTCACGGACATTGTGCAGTTGTAGTGCACGATTCGTTCCTCACTCAATTCTTGTTTTCCAGAATTGAGCGATGAACTCTTATCAGCGGGGCAGGCTGTTATCACAGTAGGCAGCGCTGATAAGATTCTTTCAGCTCTTGTCCCGCTGGTAGTTCACAGCGGGACGCGAGCTGTAAGCATGAAGAACAATGCAGCTGTTTGCTTATGCAAAACAGCTGTATTGTTATTGTAGTGATCGCGGCGGTGTCCTGCTTCGCCTGCATAGCTCTTTAGAAGCTAATTAGCTACTATAGACTATGCAAAGATGATCGCTCAAAACTGTCACTCAAGCTGTCGTTTGAGCGATCATCTTTCAGTATAAATGGGGCTTTAAGAAAAAGTTGTGTTCTGCAGTTTTTGTCCTTTTGAATTCCTATTCAATGGCCTTTGTTGTGTTAAGATAAGGGGACAATAGCTAATCAATGGCTTAAGATAACTTGCAGAAAATGTCAAGTTAAAATTTGCTAAATCTGTAATGGAATGACAATACACGATACCAATGTACTGCTAATCTTACAGTTTATCGTAGAATCTGTGTGTTCAGGTAAGGTCAGATGGCCAATTGGGCACAGTAGGATATAAAATAAGTAAAGCCATGTTAACCTGTAGAATATCCCAGTGACTTTGCTGCGGCAGTGTTTTAGTGCATTCTGAGGTGTAATGTTGATGACCTGTCATGTAGGCGAGTCAGTTTACAGCATGTTGCATCCAGTCCAGATCACATTCACATGTTAATTCACATGTTCAGTTCACGTTACAAGAAATGAACATGGTACCTAAGCAATCTATTTTACTGCCCTGTCCAAAATACATCATCTGCACCACCTTAGTGTTGACTCCAATATGATCGCTTCTTAAGATGGTTAATACACAACTTAGACTGCATCATGGTTTTACGCAGAGATAACAGGACATTTAGGGTCACAATTGGCGCAGTCCTGTGATCCATTCAGGTAAGGTAGAGCAGGCTAGCGCGGTCTGATAACGGGTAAATGCAGTAGACCGGGCTAGACATGGTGTGCGGGGGATTACAGACAGGAATGCCATATTCTGTAGATGCAGACAGGCTTGTTAAGAATTGAGAAGCCGGACTGTGTTGAGGATGATCTCTAGGCAGCTGTGAAGGACAGTGTAGGGCGAACGGTCCGATAAGATTTAGCTCCGGCATACCTTCTTCTGAAAGCTTCAGAATTAACAGGATTTTTTTCCTAATCTTCAACCTAAGTAACATTACAGTATAAATATTCATGCAGTATTTCAAAACAGGATTTTTACATGTATTTTTTTATATATCCAATGCCAGCTTTAGCTCAGATGGTACCCTGTGCTGACATTTTTTGCACACTCCCTGACCCTCTAATACCCTGTCATAGGAATATATATATATATATATATATATATATATATTGCACTGATTGGCAGTCTGACTGTTTTCTTCTTGTGCAGAAAACAGCAAGATAGCAGCATACCTACACCATAACTGTTCAGTGAATAAATACCGTACCAGAACCAAGCCAATAGCATAAATACAGCACCAGAACCAAGTTCAGTACATATGTAAGTGGAGTTCCCTGCACCCAATCTCAGAGCAGCGGCATGCAGTCACTCATAACCAGCGACCTATGTGAAGCACCACCCCAGGAATCAAGCTCATAACATACATACAGCAGCAGAACTAAACTCTGTACATAAATACAGCAACAGTACCAAGCTCAAAAATACTGTACCAGATCTAAGCTCGTAACATACATACAGCAGCACAACTAAACTCTGTACATAAAAATACAGCAACAGTACCAAGCTTATAACAAATACTGATCAGATCCCAGCTCATAACATAAATACAGTAGCAGAGCTTAGGAGTTGTGTTGCGGGGCCACCAGCGGGCTGACAGCAGTGCCTCGCAACATCAGTGGTGTAGAGACAGAGCCAGGAGGAGAATGATTCATGTAGCTCCACAAGATGCTGCCTCACGGTGGAAGTAAATCATCTGGCCTGGTGGATCTAAGGGGATGTGATCGCCCCTAGCCTAATTTTATCTGGTGCACCCCTCCTCCACAAGCGGGTGGCCAGTGCCCTGTATGACTGCACGGGTCATACATAGCTTAAACTGCCCATGCATAAACCTTAGAACTTACAGAAGGGGAATATCAAATGTCCCTAGATTTGTGCAGTTTGGTTTAGTGTGGTATGCTATAAGAATTAAGGTGTGCTCACATATGGCAGAGTTGTTGCAGAAATTTTTTTGTAATGCCCTGCAATAGACTTTTGAATGGACTTGCAGAAATTGCTGTACATGCTGCAGAAAGAGCCCTATACACATGTATGGGACAGATCTTCCCTCAAGACATTTCTGCAACAAATTCGCTGGCCGGACCCTCTGCAGGATCTCTATGTCTTTTATGTTCCATGACTTGGAACTGATATGCAAAAATGAAGATCTCAAAGGTGTGATCTAATGAGAAAATTAAATGTTGTGCTGCTGATTAGGGCACCTTGTGTCCCCTCTATGATGTTATTCTGAAGATACAACCTACAGCAACACAGAACCTGAGAATATCCTCCTGTACTTGCAATGTAAATGTTGATTTTATCACTATGCACAATAAGCCATATGATGAATGAGCACTAAAGGTGCCCATATGCATTGGACCAAACTCATCCTAACCCGACAATTTTGGTAAGTTTTGGCAATGATCTCTCTGCTCCACCATTCATTTTTGTGATCTTGATTTCCGCAGGGTGTATGAAACCCACCATGATGTCAGTCATTGGACATCGCCACTTAACTGCATAGAGCAGCGAGATGAGGGTGAGCATTGTGGCCCAGCTATATTCTTTCCTGTGCAGCCTGGCCAGGAAGGCAGATTAGAGGTGCAGGGAGGCATGTGGAAGCACAGAACATAGGAAGTATAACTTAGGGGCATCATTAAATGTAAGGGGAGCACAAAGGAGGACATTCTTGCTGTGAGGGGCACTTAGGTGGCATCACTACTGTGTCGGGCACAAAGAGGATGCTATGAAAATGTGTTTGGGCACAAAGGGGCGCCATTACTATGTGCGGACACAAGGGGGACTGGGCAAGATTGTGTAGGTATGGGAAGGGATCGGCAAGTTTAGGTGTGTGCCTTGATTTAAATAAAATAAATGTTGCTACACACGCTGCAGAACTTTTCTCTCTTGCCATTGCTTCAAAGTTATGAGCTATGGTATTAAGCTTTATAAATCTTTGTACTTGTTATGTGCGCATTTTAATTGTGGCCGTCTAAGCTGTATTATATCTGTAAGGAGCCACGGGTTTAGAATATTTCTGTGAACCACTTGTGAAGTTTCATCTTGGAAAAAGGCCAAATATTTGAATGGGCGGCAATAAATCACCCAGTGTTTGCTGTATTAATAGGTAATCATGTTTTATTAAACCTGATGGCGTGAATTTTACACAGCTATGAACTTAATGGGATTCGTGCTTCAGTTATATTAACCCAGGCCGTGAAAAGATTATAAAAACAATTTGATTGCCTGTTGTGCACCCCATGAAATCCAGCGTCTTTTAATTTGCTATTACCATTTCAGAACTGTTTACATAGATGCAGCTCATAGTAACATAGTATGTAAAACACATGAAAAAAGACACATGTCCATCCAATGTTGATCCAGAGGAAGGCAAAAAAAACCCAATGAGGTAGAAGCCAATTTTCCTCATTTAAGGGAAAAAAAATTCCTTCCTGACTCCAAGTCTGGCAATCGGAATAATCCCCGGATCACCGACCCTTCTGAAGTTGTCAGTAACTATAACATGTAATATTGTAACACTCAAGAAAGGCGTCCAGGCCCCTCTTAAAGTCTTTCTTATCAAGTTCTCCATCACCATGTCCTCAGGGAGGGAGTTCCACGGTCTCACTGCTCTTACAGTAAAGAACCCCCTTCTATGTTGGTGCAGAAACCTTCTTTCCTTTAGATGCAGAGGATGCCCCCTTGTTACAGTCATAGTCCTGAGTATAACTAGGTCATGGGAGAGATACTTTTATTGTCCCCTGATATATCTGTACAGCCGTCATTTTTAAAAACTAAACTAAATAACTCCAATTTTTTTACCCTCTCTGGGTATTGTAGTCCACCTATTCCATTTATACTTTAGTTGCCCGTCTTTGTACCCACTCACGCTGTGATACGTCCTTCTTGAGTACCGGTGCCCAATATTGTATACGATATTCCATGTGTGGTCTGACTAGTGACTTGTAAAGAGGAGGAACAATGTTCTTGTCATGTGCCCCTAGACCTCTTTTGATGCACCCCATAATCCTATTTGCCTTGGCAGCAGCTGCCTGACACTGGTTGCCCTAGTTAAGTTTATAGTTAACTAAAATGTTAAGTCCTTTTCCATGTCAGTGTTTCTCAGTGGTTTCTCATTTAGTGTGTTATGGTGACCTGTATTTCCCTGTCCATGTGCAGAACCTTATATTTGTCAGTGTTAAATCTCATTTTCCACTTTTCTGCCCAGGCTTTCAACTTATCCATATCCATTTGAAATCACATTCTGTTCTCTCTCGTGTTAATTACTTTACATAGTTTTGTGTCATCTGCAAATATTGATATTTTACTCCACATTCCTTCAACCAAGAAATTAATAAATATATTAAAAAGAATAGTGCCCAATACTACCCCCTGTGGTACCCCACTAATAATGGTGACCCAAACAGAGCATTCACCATTTATAACCACCCTCTGCTTTCTATCACTGACCAGTTACTTACCCACTTACCCACTTTCTCACCCAGACCAAGCATTCTCATTCTATATACCAACCGTTTATGCAGCACAGTATCAAACACTTTGGAAAAGTCCAGATACTCAAGATCCAATGACTCTCCCCGGTCCAGTCTAGAACTTAACTCCTTGAAGAAGCTGATCAGATTTATCAGACAGGACGATCCCTCTTAAACCCCTGCTGATATGAAGTTATGCAACTATTTTCTTTGAGGTACTCCAGGATGGCATCTCTTAGAAACCCTTCCATCATTTTACCCACAATAGAAGTAAGACTTACTGGCCATTAGGTGATCTTTCCTTCATTGCAATCATTTACCAGCATATAGTTTCCAGGTTCACTTTTTGACTATTGGCACCACATTGGTGATGTGCCAATCCAATGCAACAGACCTTGTCACTATAGAGTCCTTAAATATAAGAAGCTACAGGAGTGTATGCACCTGGCGATTTCTCTATTTTAATCTTTTTAAGTCAGCACTGCACTTCTTCCTGGGTTAAATTGGTGATAGTTAGTGGAGAGTTTACTTTATCACTCTGCATTTCATCTGACATTAAAACTTTCATTGGACATGTTGTGATTTTTATTTTTTTACACACATCATCAGTTTGCATAAAAAACACACATCTGAATACACCAATTCACTTTAATGCAGGGGTGTCAAACTTATTTTCACTGAGGACCACATCAGCATTACGGTTGCCTTCAAAGGCCTATTTAATGGGGGGGGGGGGGTCACATGGGTGTATTTTGCACTCTGTATTACACGTGTAATACAGACATCTGAACATCTGAAACTGTATTGGATCAGTATTCGGGAATTCAGATATCGTATTTACACGCATGAATAAAATTGCAGCATGTCCTATATCAGGCCGTGTTATGGACCAAAATAATGTCCAATAAAGTCAATGGATCACCTAACTGTAAAGAGTGAGACTATGGATACTCTCTGAGAGAGTGAGACTAGAACTCTGCCTGAGGACGTGGTGATGGTAGTTCACTAAAATAGTTCAAAAGGTGTCTGGATATAATAATATTACAAGTTATAGTCACTAGATTGTTGTAGAAGAGTCTTTGATACAGGGATTTATTTTGGTTGCCAGATTTGGAGTTGAAAAGGAATTTTTTCCTTCTGGCTTCTATCTCATGAGGTTGGTGAGCTGGATACGTTTTGTGTATACATGGGCTCACTGTGTCGGGTTGTTTCTAATGTAGTTCACCATCACTTTTTAACCCAATGAAACACTATTTCTGCTGACAAATATAAAAGGTGTCAAAAAACCTTTTTTTTTTTTTTACATTCCAATAATTCATTTATAATTTTTTTTTTTTTCATATTATTTACATTATACTATGTTTATATTTGTGTTCCAGCTAGGGGTTTCGTCAAGGTTTTTATCACTTTTGATAGCAAGAGTAGTGCAGCATACACATGATGTCAAAATGATGGAAAGCTTAACAAACTCCATTTAAGGCCGCCTGCACACGGGCGGAAATCCCGCGGCGGTTTTTCCCGCGGGATTTCCGCCACTGAAAGTCTGCATAGGAGTGCATTACAATACGCACTCCTATGCAGACGGCCGCGGTTTGGCCGCGCGAAATCTCGCGCGGCAAACAAACCGCGGCATGTCCTATTTTTGTGCGGGGCTCGCACTCACCCGGCCGCCGGCTCAGGTCTGCGCATGCGCCGGCTGCGCCGCAGCCGGCACATGAAAGAGCTGGGGCCGCCAGGCGCAGGTGAGTACGCGCTCGTCCCTGCAGGCTCTCGGGTCGGGTCCCGCGGCGAGAATTCTCGCTGCCGGATCCGACCCGCTCGTCTGCAGGCGGCCTAAGTCAGTGAGGTCCAGGGGCGTAACTAAAGGCTCATGGGTCATGGTGCAAAAGTTCTGCTTGCACTGCTCCAGCTTAGTTAAAAGGCCCATTTAGACACAATGATTATTGCCCAAAATTTGCTCAAAAGCCATTTTTGGGCGATAACCGTTACGTCCAAATGCTCTGCCATTGTGTGCTTTTCTTGCCCTAATCGTTCATCGCTGATGTTTAGCAAGCTGAAAGTCGGCGATGACTCTTATCAGCGGCGCATGCTGAGTACTTAGTGAGATACCAGCTGACAGCTCCGAGAACAAAGCAGCTGTTTACATATACAAAGCAGCTACTGTTCTCAGAGCTGTCAGCAGTATCCCCGTCCACCTTTATTTAACTCTTAAGTAGCTAATTAGATGATCACCCAAAACTGTCACTCAAACTGTCATTTGAGCGAATTTTGAGCGATCCTTTTTCAGTGTAACTGGAGCTTTAGCCATATGTAAGGAAGTATGTGGTGTCAGGACAGTGTCCGGGATATGGGGGTCCCTGAGATATCCCGCAACCCCTGTCCCTGCCTACTTGCCCCCCTGGGCTAACCCCCAGGGCGACAACTGGGCGACGGTCCCTACCCTCACTAGGGAAGCGGGACACGGGAGACAAACAGACACTGAGACAAGCAACGGTAGAATGGTCAGACAATCCGGGTCGGCAACAAGAGGGTACGCAGTACGGAGGGGTCAGGCAAAAACGTAGTCAAGTCCAAAAGCAGGTGTCAGAAAAGCCGAGGTCACAAGAGCAGTCAGGATAAACGCGGGTGCAGCTGGAGAACCAAACTAACACTGGCGAGGCCTGAGAGGAAAACACACCTATTTAAATGCTGTCAGCGCTCCCGCCCCAGAAGCTGATGGGGCGGGGAGCCTGACAGCAGCAGGGCTAATCAGGGCGGTGCTGGGGACACGCCCCCAGTCTAGCTGCACAGACAGTTACTAGGGAAGCCAGCCTGGTAGTCAGGACACTAGAAGCACCAGCTGCCTCCCTAGCAACCCGGCGGCGACCAGTCTTACAGCGGCCCGGGGAGATCACAAGAACCGGGGTACCTCTGCGCCGCGCTCCTGCACCCCGGGTGGCCGGACCGGTGGTGCGGGCACGGCGGCCCCGAGAGTTGCCGGTTCTGACAGTACCCCCCCTTCTACGGGGGTACACCGGACCCCCATGGCCAGGTGCGGGCTTAAGCGGGAAAGCCCTGTGGAATGCCTGGACTAGGCGTGGCGCATGAACGTCCCTGGCAGGGACCCACGTCCTATCCTCAGGGCCAAATCCTCTCCAGTGGACCAGGTACTGCAGCCCACCTCTAACCCGTCGGGCATCCACAAGCCTTTCTACTTCATACTCCAGTTCCCCCTGTACCAGAGAGGGAGGAGGCGGGTTCTGGGTGGGGAGAACTGGAGTCACATACTTCTTAAGCAAGTTCTTGTGAAAAACCTTGTGGACCTTCCAGGGGTCAGGAAGTGCCAACTTATATGACACCGGGTTGATAACCTGAGAAACCGTAAATGGGCCAATGAACCGAGGAGCAAGTTTCAGGGAGGGAACCTTAAGTCTCAGATTCTTAGATGATAATAAAACCTGCTCCCCGACCACAAAAGGTGCAGAGATAGTACGTCTTTTATTTGCGTATTTACGCAGTTTCTCTTGGGAACCCTGAAGGTTCTTACGAACCTGGGCCCAAACTGTGCACAGTTCTTCGGCGGATATGTCGGCGGCCGGATTGTTCGAGACCAAAGGAGTAGAAAGCGAGAACCGGGGATGGAACCCATAGTTACAAAAAAAAGGTGACAGTTGGGTCGACGAGTTACCATGGTTGTTAATAGCAAATTCGGCGAGAGGTAAGTAGTTGGCCCACTGATGCTGGTTATCAGAGACAAACAGTCGCAGATACTGGATAAGTTCTTGGTTCATCCGTTCCGTTTGTCCGTTACTCTCGGGATGGAAAGCAGAGGAAAAGGACAAATTAACGTTTAGATTTTTACAGAAGGCTCGCCAGAAGCGAGCGACGAACTGAACCCCTCTATCAGACACAATATCCTCGGGGATCCCATGTAACCGAACAATCTCCTTGATGAACATCTCAGACAAAAGTTTGGCGTTAGGCAACTTGCCAAGTGGAACAAAATGAGACATTTTGGAGAAACGGTCAACTATTACCCAAATGACCGTATTCCCCAGCGAGGATGGCAGATCAGTAATAAAATCCATGGACAACTGGGACCATGGCCTGGACGGAATGGGCAAGGGCAGAAGAGGCCCCTCAGGACGTCTCCTGAGGTTCTTCCCCCTTGCGCAAACCGGGCACGCGGACACAAATACCCGTACATCCTTGGCCATGTGCGGCCACCAATAGAGTCTGGCCGCTAACTCCAGAGTACCCCTGATACCGGGGTGTCCAGCTAGGACTGAAGCATGTGTCTCCTCTAACACTTTCAATCTCAGTGACAACGGGACAAATAATTTGCCTTCCGGAAGGGCTTCAGGAGCAGATTGTTGAGCGGCGTGAATGAGAGGTGAAAGGTCGGAGGAGACAGCAGCGAGGACCACCCCAGGGGAGAGAATGCTCTCAGGCTCCGGCTCGGAAGGTTCCGGAGAACCAAAACTCCTAGACAGGGCATCAGCCTTGACATTCTTAGAACCGGGTCTATAGGTAACAACAAAATTGAACCGAGAGAAAAACAAGGCCCAGCGGGCTTGCCGAGCATTTAACCTCTTAGCGGAATCTAGATAAGTGAGGTTTTTATGGTCAGTGAGTACCGTAATCTGGTGATGGGCTCCTTCCAAAAAATGCCTCCACTCTTCAAAAGCCCACTTAATCGCCAGCAATTCCCGGTTGCCTATATCATAGTTCCGTTCGGTGGACGAAAACTTCCTAGAAAAATAGGCACACGGTCTAAGGTTGGTGAGAGTGGAGGGACCTTGGGACAGTACCGCTCCCACACCAAACTCAGAGGCATCTACCTCCACCACAAAAGGACTGGACAGATCCGGTTGTACTAGGACAGGTGCAGACGAGAACGCCGCCTTTAGGGTATTGAAGGCCCTCAGAGCCTCAGAAGACCAGGTCCTCACATCTGCCCCCTTTCTGGTGAGGTCCGTTAGAGGTTTAGCCACCACGGAGAAGTCTTTAATGAATTTGCGATAGTAGTTGGCGAAGCCGAGGAAGCGTTGAAGGGCTTTCAACGACCCTGGCTGGGCCCACTCCGTGATGGCCTTCACCTTTTCAGGATCCATCTGGAAGTCGCATGGCGTGATGATATACCCCAAAAATGATATCCTTTGTACCCCGAAAACACATTTCTCGAGTTTAGCAAACAGCTTGTTATGTCTGAGTCGAGCTAGCACAGTCTGAACGTGAGTATGGTGACTCGGCAAGTCGGAGGAAAAAATCAAAATGTCGTCTAGATATACAACCACGAACACCCCCATGATATCCTGAAACACTGAGTTCATGTACCCCTGAAAAATGGCGGGGGCGTTACACAATCCAAAAGGCATAACTAGGTATTCAAAATGCCCGAGGGGCGTATTGAAGGCGGTTTTCCACTCATCCCCCTCCCGAATGCGGATGAGGTTGTATGCTCCCCTGAGATCAAGTTTGGAAAACCATCGGGCACCAGCGACCTGGTTGAGGAGGTCAGGAATGAGTGGAAGAGCATACTGGTTTCGGACTGTGATTTTATTTAGCTCTCTATAGTCAATACAGGGCCGGAGACCCCCATCCTTCTTCTCAACGAAGAAAAACCCGGCACCCACCGGGGATTCTGAGGGCCGGATGTGCCCCTTGGCCAGGCTGTCCTGGATGTAGTCCCTCATGGATTCTCTCTCTGGAACCGTAACGTTATAAATGCGGCCCTTAGGAAGTTTGGCCCCAGGAATCAAGTCTATTTTACAGTCCCATTCCCTATGAGGGGGCAGAGCTTCAGATAATTGTTTGGAGAACACGTCAGAAAACTCGGAGAGGTATTCTGGTAGGGGGCTCCCCTCGCAGGTGGAGATTCCCACCTTCACCGCACGAAGGTGGTTGGCACAGCGGGGACCCCACTTTACCAGTTCCAACGTGTCCCAATTTACTACCGGGTTGTGCTCCCGGAGCCAGGGGAGGCCTAGGACGACGTCCACAGACAAATCTCTCATCACTAGAAAGGTGCAGGTTTCCACGTGTAAGGCTCCTATAGTAAACCTTACTTCAGGGGTCACCAGATTAACCACCCCTGCTTGCAAAGGAGTGGAGTCCACTCCTGAAACCAGAATCGGAGTTTCTAAACGTAACAAAACCCCGGACAGTTGAGCAACGAAATTAAAGTTAACGAAATTAGCCGCAGCCCCCGAATCGACAAAGGCTTGCCCAGTACGGTGGAAAGCATGAAATTCTAGGGTGCAAGGCACTAACATTTTGGACAACACAGGGAGTACCTTGGCTCCTAGACAGTCCCCCCGACAACTGCCTAGGAGCGGGAGTTCTTCCTGCCGTGGCTTCTTAGCGCAGGTAGCAATGCGGTGACCCGGCTCCCCACAGTAGAAGCAGAGGTTCTTCTTCAGGCGGTGTTCCCGTCGTTGCTCGGGGTTCACGGCTCCCAGCTCCATGGCCTCGGTGGTGGGAGGGTAACAGGTCGGGTCAGTCGAAGAAGTAGACGTGGGGAGTGGGGTGGTCCGAGCGGCGTGTCTGGCCCTCAAACGTCGGTCGGCTCGAATAGCCAGCGACATGGCTTGCTCCAGGGTTTTAGGCTCTGGGTGGGCCACAAGTAGGTCCTTGAGACCCTCAGACAGACCGGTCAAAAATAAGTCTTTTAGGGCGGCATCGTTCCACCGGGATTCCGTACAATGTTGACGGAATTGGGAACAGTAGTCCTCCGCCATCTTACAACCCTGGCGCAGGGCCAGAAGTTTGGAGACTGCGTAGCCCGCCCGGTCGGGTTCGTCATAAATTTGACCCAGGGCGGAAAAAAAGGCGTCAAGGGATAGTCGGGCTGGAGAGCCAGCTGGTAGCGAGAAAGCCCAATTTTGGGGCTCTCCCCTCAGGCGGGTAATTACGATTCCCACTTTCTGGTATTCAGTACCAGAGGAGTGGGGGCGGAGATCAAAGTAGAGCTTGCAGCTCTCTCTAAATGCAAAAAACTGATCTCTCTCTCCGGAGAAGCAATCCGGAAGCGTGGCTCGAGGTTCTGACATCGTTCCTGGAGCGGACGAGGGCTGCATGGGACCTGCAGCTGCCACTTGTTCCCGTGGCTGCAAGCGGGCTGTTAGGTCCTGGGCAAGGGTCGTAAGGACCTGGACCTGGTTCGCTACAGCCGCCACGGCCTCCATCGAGGGGCTCAAAGTTGCCGGGCGGATGCAAGGGTCTGACCTTAGTTCGGCCAGTGTTACTGTCAGGACAGTGTCCGGGATATGGGGGTCCCTGAGATATCCCGCAACCCCTGTCCCTGCCTACTTGCCCCCCTGGGCTAACCCCCAGGGCGACAACTGGGCGACGGTCCCTACCCTCACTAGGGAAGCGGGACACGGGAGACAAACAGACACTGAGACAAGCAACGGTAGAATGGTCAGACAATCCGGGTCGGCAACAAGAGGGTACGCAGTACGGAGGGGTCAGGCAAAAACGTAGTCAAGTCCAAAAGCAGGTGTCAGAAAAGCCGAGGTCACAAGAGCAGTCAGGATAAACGCGGGTGCAGCTGGAGAACCAAACTAACACTGGCGAGGCCTGAGAGGAAAACACACCTATTTAAATGCTGTCAGCGCTCCCGCCCCAGAAGCTGATGGGGCGGGGAGCCTGACAGCAGCAGGGCTAATCAGGGCGGTGCTGGGGACACGCCCCCAGTCTAGCTGCACAGACAGTTACTAGGGAAGCCAGCCTGGTAGTCAGGACACTAGAAGCACCAGCTGCCTCCCTAGCAACCCGGCGGCGACCAGTCTTACAGCGGCCCGGGGAGATCACAAGAACCGGGGTACCTCTGCGCCGCGCTCCTGCACCCCGGGTGGCCGGACCGGTGGTGCGGGCACGGCGGCCCCGAGAGTTGCCGGTTCTGACATGTGGCAGCTCTAAATAATGCAATCACCATATAATAGACAAATACCAGCTCTACACAGTAATAGTGATTACAGGACAATTACCTCCAATGATGACAGGTGATGTTTTCTCTGATTGGACTTGTCCATTTTCCCTTTCCTTCTATATGTGGTTGCAGACCACCATGAGGACTTCTTCCAGCCATGATGTCTTCTCTGGACACTCTTCTCTTTCTGTTGCTATCTTCAGTGCCTTTCTTGGGGCTCCCCTGCTACCGCCACATGCTCACAATCTGCCCCTGCTGCATTCCCCCAGCCCCCAAAACTCCAGCATGCACTGAATACACTTTAACACCTACTCACACTGCCGTCTGACAGGTTGAACGACATGTATAGCAGGCCCATCTCCTTCCCCCATCTTCTAGCTCCCAGAGTACTATATGAGTGCCCAAGAGACAGGAGAAGTAGTTGGGTGCTCTATACACGTACGACCTATCAGACAGCGGTGTGAGTAGGTACTCACACTAAGTTTATTCAGTGTGCGCCAAAGATACTGGGAAGCCAAACAATGAGAGTCCTGCCTGCCACTATGAGCGCTATGACTCAATTGATGGAGGCTTTGGCCACATATGTGAACAGAGCCTTAAAAAGAAACTTCACTATAGTGCAAACTGGTTCATTACATTTTGCATCTTTAAACTAAAAACCCTTCCCTTTTCCGTGAAGAATTGCGTGACATGATGGGATACGGGTATTTAACATCCGTCCCATGCTTCAGTTACATCCAGTTATTTTACTTACTGCATTTGACAAGTAAAATGTAGAAAATGGTTTTATGTCAGTTGTTGATTTTGACCTTGTTAAATAAGACTGGATTTAGTTGTAAATTGTTGACTGGTAAATTATTAATGCAAATCATATTTTATTTATTAGCACAATGACCTAGATAAGTAAGATTCTGGAAGAGAACTTTGTACTTGGCTTATACAAATCCCACAGATTTTCTCACTCCTGCCTTGCATGTTTTCTTGTTATCAATAAGAATAAACTTTTCTAACAATCGTTTTACATGTTTTCTAACGCTCATTTGACAGCCCATGTCACATGGTCGATGATTGACTACATCGGTCATGCAGCCTACAGATAAAACTGCCGAAGTAGCTAAAAAAACTTTAGAGTGGGCATCCCTTCTGTCTCAACTTTTTGGTCACCTGTGGACATGAGAGAAAATATAAGGTTAGGGCTCCAGG
The DNA here is from genome assembly GCF_035609145.1 of Eleutherodactylus coqui. Classification (NCBI taxonomy): domain Eukaryota; kingdom Metazoa; phylum Chordata; class Amphibia; order Anura; family Eleutherodactylidae; genus Eleutherodactylus; species Eleutherodactylus coqui. The sequence continues at coordinate 81,563,720 of NC_089841.1, read as the reverse complement.
GCAATCGAATCTCTGCATTACCACGAGTCACAGATGACAGTATTTCCCCAGATGAAAGCAGATTGAAAGCAACTTTGTCAACGTTGCAAAAAAAACAAACAAGCAGTCATAGTTTGTTCTCTTTCGATGGTCATGTATGAAAACCTTAAAGTGGACCATAAGACACAGTAATGCCACAATTTTATAGTGAATCATTAATTAATTTGTGTTGGCATGTAGCCCTAGTCTCAAGATTTGACAGAGTGACTTGAGATTTTAGGGTTTTTGCAAAATTCAGGCTCAAAAGGGGGAGATTTATTAAGAACTGGTATCTCATATGTGGCAATCGTAAGCAAAAGCTTATTGAAGTAAATTGAGTTAAAGGTATGTTATTCCATTCCAGTTTGTGGTATCATAACTCCTAGGCAGCAGGCCTGGTTTCTTAGGGGTTTGACTCAGATTTTTTCTTCACTCCCTATATTCAATCCCTTACACAGTCATGTAACATGCACCTCAAAAACATCTCCAGAATCTGTCCTCTCCCTTACTGTGGATACATCAAAAATTGTTCCCCTGATCAATTGAGTTGATTATTGCAACTCACTACTGATCCGTCTTCACCTCACTAAACTCTCCTCTTTCCAATCCATCCTGAATGCAGCAGCCAGGCTTATCTTATTGTTCAGCCGCCGCACTGATGCCCTCACCTTTTGCCAGTTGCCACTCTGATGCCTCCACCCTGTGTTAGTCACCACACTGATGCCTCCACCGTTTTCTAGTCACTGTACTGGTGGCCCATCCAATACAAAATACAATTTATACTCATTCTTGCCCATAAAGCACTAGACAGTGCTGCACCGCCCTATATCTCCTCTCTTATTTCTGTCTACTACCCTACATCTGCTTTCCAATCCACTAATGTCCTCTGACTAAATTCCTCTTTAATCCAAACCTCACACTCCTGTCTGCAAGATTTTCCCAGAGAATCAAGGTAATTGAACAATTTTAAGTGTGGCCTAAAAACACTTTTTATGGGAGGCCTACAATATTCTCTAACACAACTCTTTTCCATTTACCCCACTTCTACACTCCCCTTTGGAAACCTGACCACCATCATCCCAGTGTATCCCCTACCTACACCTGTTCATCCTACAGCCAGTGTTACTGCACCCCTGCTTCTTGCACTAGGAAAGACTAGAAGCAATGGGATAAAACTGAAAGGGAGGAGACACAGATTAGATATTAGACAGTGAGGGTGATCAATGAGTGGAACAGGTTACCATGGGAGGTGGTGCGTTCTCCTTCAATGGAAGTGTTCAAACAAAGGCTGGACAGACATCTGTCTGGGATGATTTAGTAAATCCTGCATTGAGCAGGGGGTTGGACCCAATGATCCTGGAGGTCCCTTCCAACTCTACCATTCTATGATTGATTATTTCCTATGTACAGACTGTAGAACTGGGACATAGCTACCAGATCAGACTACACTTTTAGGATGTATTCATGTGTCTCTGATTTGTTGCATATTTTGGTGCAGATCTGCAGCAGATTTCACCCTTTCAATTTAATTGGAGTGAAATCTGCTACATTTTGGCACCAAAATCTGCATCAATGTCTGTACGCAACCTTCTGTAGTTTGTAACCACGAGGATATGCAGTTCTGTACAGGAGCGGTAAATGCAAAACAGTAGCATATTTTTAGAAAGTCTTTTTGCAAAGTTGCTTCTCTTTTTATCGACGCTTTTGAGCAATGCCAAAGAATTTGATTAGAAAGGTCTACATACCCTTTAAACAGTGAAAGCTAAGCTATAGCTAATTTATGTAGCCTTTATAGGCATTTTCTAGTATTCCTGCCATCATACCTTATAGATTGCTTTTCCTGCTGAGTGAGCCATTTCCCAATAGGAAATCGAGTGAATCTATTTGCAGAGCTTCACTGTGTGGGACGACGGACATTTTGATATTGAAGCACTATTTATTCTTTCTTTGTCACTTAGCATAACCAGACTTCAAGGAGAATGACTCATCACACGTACAATACTAGAAAATACCATTACAGAGGCACTGATGAGACGGAATACACAAGCTGCACAAATGAATAGGAGCCATTGCCATCTAAAATAATGAATACATTGTATCAAGGAGACATTCATACACAGTCCATCACGGGGAGAGAAAATATTAGTGTACACAGCAATGTCTGCCGGCTGAAAATTGTAGGCTCATCATGGCTGATCTGGGATGAATGATATTGGTTGTAAGATGATTTTGCTGTTATTTACAGAACACTTTCCAGGACTTGCGTAAAACATTACAAGTGGCCAATTGTACAAATTGACTTTCACTTAAGAGGTAACTGTGTTTATGTGATGATGAAGCGTTATTAGGAACCCTGTGTATGACTGTGCGAACAGAAAGCCATGTGCAACCTCTTTTTCGCGGTTGGAAAATTGTGAATAGGGTAAAGGGTGCGTTTTTTCCCGCTTTTGTCTGCTATTATAGCTCAGCCGCAGATACTTGAATGGGGTTGCCCATTTTATACGCAACGCAACCCATAGACATGAGTGAACACTAGTGATGAGCGAGCATACTCGCTAAGGGCAATTGCTTGAGCAAGCATTGCCCTTAGCAAGCAACTGCCCGCTCAAGAGAAAAGGTTCGGGTGCCGGCGCGGGTGACAGGTGAGTTGCGGCAGTGGGCAGGGGGAGTGGGGGGGGGGGGGAAGAGAGATCTCCCCGCCGGCACCTGAACCTTTTCTTCCGAGCGGGCAGGTACTCACTAAGGACAATGCTCTCTCGAGCAATTGCCCTTAGCGAGTATGCTCGCTCATCACTAGTGAACACTCCTTTTCTAATGACACACAACACAACCCATTTAACAGTGGCTCTTACAAATCTGACATCTGTTCAAGTAATACACCGTGTTAGGGTGAGTTCACATACAGCAGAATCCTTGCAGAATTCAGGCTGCGAAATGCAAAACAAAATTTCGCAACAATGTAAGTAAATGAAGTTTTACCCAATTCCATTGACAGTCCTGCTTCTGATTTTCAAGTGCACAACATGCTCTATTTGTTGCAGATTTGCAATCTAGAGAGTGAATTCTACTGTGAAAATACACACGGGGATTTTGGTGCGAATTTGCTCTACGATGTGTGATCAAACCCTAAGGCCTTGTTCACATGAGTATGTTCAAGTTGCATCGGAGAATCTCGGGAGTAACTTGTATTAGACAACACATGAATACTTGTCCATGTTCTGTCCAACCAGTGCCCATTGTATGTCCTATTCTTGTCTATGATATGGATGAGAATACTATGGTTTATTTACATGGACCCCTGTGTATAGCTCCATTGACTTTATTGGGTCCGTGTGCAGTCAGTTACAGATACAGACAGCAAACGGATCAAAAATACACTCATGTAAAGAAGTCCTCGTGCCTCTACTTACAGCATCTAGTTGCACATGTCCGTTTCTTCATCCTTTCTCTGTGTGGCACCCAAAATGTGTTTTGCTTTCACTCTTGGCATCCCTACTATGCCTAATGCAAAGCGTGCCATGGTATTTCTGTGTCTGGTGCTCTTTGAACCTTTGTGCACTGCCTCCGGTGGACCTTTTACTGCAACATGCTGGACTTGGGATCAGCTTGGGTTTATGGTGGGTAATGTATTCTAACTCCCATCTAACTATCTTACAAGTGGAAGTAATGGTGATTGTAGTTTGTGATGCCAGTTTGCAGCATGCCAGAGTGAGGCACAGCTTTGTAGTCTGACTGTCACCCGGTCAGGCTACAAATAAAGTTGATAGTGGAGGAATTTGGTGTTGGGTGCTGGTCTCTGCTCTCAGAGGGCGGTGTAGTGGTATAGCGTAGTGCAGGTTCCTTTAGTGGGAAGGAGCTCAAGGAGTCAGAGAAAGAGTAATGGTCCCTTTACACAGGACGACTGTCGGGCAAACGATGCCCGACACTCATCCCCGTGTCTCTGCGCTCCCGTGCTCCTGCACGGGAGCTAGTAGAGCTGACTGGTTCACGGAGCGGCTAGCATGGGGGCGGGGCAGTGCAGGAGATTTCTCCCCTCTCACTCTCCCACCCCTCTCCATTGAGATAACCCAGCAGCCGTTCACTACTGAACGGTGGCTGTTTAAACTGCATGATGAGCAATGAGCTTCATCGCTCATCTTTTATGCAGCATGTGTTATGTAAATAGAGGGGGGCAGGTGAGTGAGAGGAGAGAAATCTCCTGCACTGCCCCGCCCCCTGCTGGCCACTCCGTCAACCAGCCAGCTGTGCTAGCTCCTGTGCTCCTGCGGGATACATGGACGAGTGTCGGGCATCGTTTCTGTAACTCCAATTGAAAGTGAATGGGTTTAATGGAAACAGTGTAGCGCAGCGTGATACGGTGGGTCATTAACCCAGAAAATTGAACAATGCACGGTGCCTTTGAAAATTTATTGGGCTGTCTGCATAACGCATGGAAATGTTGGATCCTACATAGTGATAGGGTTCCATCCTGAGTTGGTAAACAATAGCACAATCCAATTCCATCCTGATCCATTAAGGAATATGATGATCCAGTTCCATCCCAGCCGTTCTGAGACCAATGAAGGCAGCTTCCTGTCCTGCAGCATCTTGGCTCCATGCATTATATTGCATTGTGAAGTAATCCTTTTGGCTTCCTCCAAGCACATCTGGTTGTAGGACACATACATGACGTATTAGACCATATGACTTTTTCCATTTCTCTGCGGTGTGTTTGTGCTTCTCAAATAAGGTCATACAAGTTTGTACATTTAGCTCCAACTAGTAGCCAAGACATAAATCTCAGTTTTTAAGATGGTCTCATTCGGTTCTGTGGTTACTTTGAGGCCATAAGTTTCTGCTGCTCATTTAATTCCTTTTGATGCATTTCAACCTTATTTTCATGAGGCCATGTGGCTGTCGTATGAAGCTGTTCTCCATACGTTGGCGAGAGAAATGAGGGGTCCGTTTACAGGCTAAACCATGGCCATGATGTTTAAATGCCTCTGCAGGAACTTGACCGCCCCAGAATTCTAACATATACATGTTTTGTTGTTTTATTCTCTATTTGCACTATTCTCATTCATCGTTCAGTTGGGGTATTCATTTACATTAAACGATAATCAGTCAGATTCCCACTAGATGCAGGAATCTAAACGATTTATCGGCCCATGTAAAAGGGCGCTAATCCATCTGTATCTACAATGGGAGGAAAGCTTCCCTGCTGGCCAGCTCAAAAAGTTCCACTTCTGGTTTCCACTCCAAGCTAGTCACACTTCTACAAACCTCTTAACCATGACTAACAAGCAGTCTATTGCCTGGGACACATATTTTCATGGCAAACACGGCCCTGTCTGGCTAACTCTAATCTGCCAATTGGACTCGGCCAACTCCTTTTACTCACTGCTAAACATGCTTTTGGGACACTCCTATTTTGTAGTGCTCATTGAGCCTTCACCCCTCTCTGCTCTATTGAGCTTTTGGTCTCCTACTCTACCCTTGATAACATTACCAATCTAGACCACCATTTCTAAAAGCCATAAATTGCATTATTAACCATGTGAAACGAAGAACCCTTTTAACATCAACCAATAAGGTCCCTTTTACATGGGCCAATTATCGAGCCTGAATGTTCTTACAAATGCTTGTTGGCCTGACGTTTGGGCCTTGTAAAAGGATTAATGTTCAACTGATGAACGAGCAAATGCTTGTCCATTGGCTGATTGTGTTTAGATAAGCAAAAAAATGGTTGGCTGTACATTTCCCCGTGCAAATGAGAAGATGTGCAGCCGATAAGTGACAGCTGTGTTGGGATGAACGATCATGGTAATGATTGCTTGTCCTTATAAAGCGGATCATTCGTACATGGATGAATTCGGGCTGATTGACATGCTCATTGTGGGTCAGTGGTTGTTAGCATGAGCAGATTATCTGCCTGTGTAAAAGGATCCGTAAAATAAACAGTAATACAAAAATGTACTTTTAACATTTTCCACGTTACACTTCGTTCCTAAGTAAAAAATGACCCCTGCTGATGTAGAGGTTCCTGGAAGGCGGGATCTCTGCAGATCAATGACCTTTGATTGCCTATTCTAAGGATAGACTATTTTGGAAAAATCCCTTTAAAGGCGATAACACTCTCTGGTTTACAAACTTTTCTGTAGTTTTTTCCCCTTGCTTGCCAGATCCTTTAACCATTTGCAGCAAACGTTACAAGTCGCATTCCTTGACGTCAATGGAATTAGCTGCTCATCCTTGCGTGGCGCACATGAAACACTTTGATAAGTCTGTCTCTAGCGAAAATCATCCTTAAATAGCCTAGATCATTGACATCACATAGCTGGATGTTGATTTTCCCAAAAAATGACATGTGGCTTTAATTTACACCCTGTGGATAACCCATATCCTCAGTACAGCGGGATCACTCACAAATGGTTTTTAAATCACCGCTTGTGGATTTCTGTGTTACTGTACGGAGCATGAGTGGAAAGAAGAATAGAAACCACCTGGGTGCATTTCAGTATCTTTCCAAAATAAACTTTGGCAAAGTGTAGCATTTGTACACAGACGTATTGAATGTTAGTTCAACCTCCACACGGGAACAGATAAAGAAGAGTTATTGGCTAAATATTATGTTGTGTCTGTTTCTATATCCTGCTGATTCCAGTTTTAACGTTTTTGAGTCAAAATTGACCAATAGTATTGTTTTTGGTTTTACATATCACTACTGTTATACAGTGTATTTATACTAATGTAGAGAGGGACAAACCTATATCATCACATGTTGTGAAGCTTTATAGCTCATGTGTCATACTCCGAGGCCGCAGGCCACGTCGTTTTATGTGGCCCGCAAAGTCTAGATAAAGTAGAGCCTCTTCTAGATTGGAGAGTCCTGAACTGTGCCAGGTAGACCGTCTGACCGTCTGATGCACTGTGGACCTGTTTGTGGCCTGTTGCTGGGTATTGGGATCATGGCAGCCATCTTGGTCCTACACTATAATGTTGAGTGCACGCGGACTGAGTGCTTTAGATGTTACTGCAGCCTGTGGAGCCTTTGATGTGCACTCACTATCATCTTTTTTCCTGAGCCTATCCTGATTCTCTTGCTATACAAGCTGTTTGCCGGGGATAAGACCGTAAGGCGGCTTGTACATCCAGGCTGGTCCTTGTTCCAGCCTGCCCGCCCATATCCTGTAAGCCTTCTGCATGGATTAGAGAGGATGTTGTGTTATACTGCTGCTTAACCAAGTTAGTACGGGCTCTGCCATAGGCAATTTTTAAGAAGTCTTTCACTAGGTTCTGCTAACTTCCATCATTTTTCCTTTTCTCTGACTACCTGCCAGTTTCGAGAGTGTCAGTGTTGGGGAACTTGTGCCCCAATTTTTCTGGGCTAGAACTTTGCTCTGTTAAGTCTGTTCTCATCCCAGTTTTTTAATATATCCTTTAAAATACAGTCTTGCAAGTAAAAATGGCCCTTGAATGTAACCATAATGCTGATGTGGCCCTGGGTGAAAATGAGTTTGATACCTCTGCTTTACAGGGATTTTGCTTGCAACAATCCCTGTAATATTATCAAACACGAGAGGGAGGACATTATGGGCCCATTTCCCCCACCTTAGCAGTTACACCCATGAGGAGTTGACTGAATGCTGAACACGGGACTAGAAGGATGCACATGTATGTGGGGTAGGGATAATATAGTTTTTGCTAAGGGGCTCCCTAGATGCAACTAATCAATCTCTTTATATACAGTAGTGTTTTAATCTATGGAACGATCTATACAGATATGCAATTCTCATAGCCTGACAGTCATTGACTGTGAATGGCTATGCAAATAGCAATAGCCCAGCGCTATTTGCATATCTCCAATTGAGGTGAATGGGAGCTATGGAAATGGCGTATAACAGTGTGGCACTCTATTTCTGTAACTCGGGGAGTTAAGGAAACAGCATAGTGCTTCGTTGTTTCCATTGCTCCCATTCACTTCAGTTGGAGATAAGCAAACTGTGCTGGGCTAAAGCACTTCATAGTCTCTGACCAGTGGTCTGGGTTTTTCCATCCTGGCAAAGTAAAGCTGAGATGGGAATACCCCTTTAAGTCAAAACAGAGAGAGCATTAATGAAGAGTGTCACTGTTTTTGGACAGCCTGTTGATTTCAGTGAGCACTGTGTAATGCTTCATTTGTCCTTTAGAGGCGCTGCAGGAAAATTTAACACTGCAAAATTGCCCATGCTTTTTATGTGCTTAACCTGTACTCGCCAAGAAATCATGCAAGTTGGCTAGAAAATTGTGTCTTGTGCTGTGCTATTGAATCACTACATGTGGACATATGCTTAACAAACCCTGCTGTGCTATACCTGAAGATAAATGTACTTATGAATGAAAACTTTGGACCATTGATCTCACCCATTGCAAAGCAGCAGTGGTAGTCACCAGCTGGGCCTCTTGTCTTCCTGCGCTGCCTTCACTACACTCAGCGGGATTTGAATGGGCAGAAGGCGAAAGGATGCAGAACAACAAGTACATAATTGAGGAAGGACGACTGTGGGCCAAAGCATGGTAGAGGGTCAGATTCTGTTTGGATAGAAAGCCCTAGGTTGACAGAAACATATGGCCCCCAGTACCATCGTCTGTATCTGTGAATGGTGCCCCAGTCCAGCCAGGCTCCCACAACAGGAGTGGCTAAAAAAGAACCCTATGTCTGTAAGACGATAGTCTGTTTGGGTGGTTATGGGCCCCCAGGGAGCCTTGGGCTTCAGGCGACCACCCAAACCATGCAAGTTGTTATCCACCACTGGTCCACAGAGTAATTAAAAGTTGTAGAGTCATTCATAGATCCTTGGCCAGATGTTCTCCATGACATTCCCTTTCACAGACTACAGCTTCCTGACTATTGAAATGACAAATTTAAACCTCGTCACATAACATTTACTACTTATTACTTTGATAAAGTTGTTGGAAGAGTCTTGAAATATTCTCATCCCTGCAGGGAAGCCTTTGATCTTCTCTCTACAGAAGTTCGAAAATTCCTTCAGTTGTAACATAATGTAGCAGAGTGAACTTAGCGAGCATTTTTAGTTTGAGAAATACAAGAATATAAAAGTAGTAATAATAGTAGTTGTAATAATATTAATACGGACGGATAATCTTTATATAGCACCAACGTATTCAGCAGCCATGTACTTTTAGGAGTATTAGGGCTCATTCACACCTAAGTATTTGATCAGTATTCTACATCCATTTTTTAAGCCCAAATGAGAAGTGGTTGCAGAAAAGAGAAGTACTAAACACATTTCCAATATTTGATTTCTCCTGTGTTTAGGGTCCACTGAGCAATTAATTGTTGTTGTTTTTTTTAATCTTGTATGGGTCTGTATACATGTAAAGCTGTGATTCACTCTTTGTAAGAGGGGAAAGCAGAACTCACAGGCTTTCTCTATGTGTGGGCAGAGGAAACAAGAATCATAGACTCTTACTATGTGTGGGAAGAGGAAGTAGGATTCCCGGGCTTTCTCTATGTGTAGGAAGGGGAAGCAGTACTCATAGCTTTTCTCTGTTTGGGTGGGTCAAGCACGAATTACAGGCTTTCTCTATGTGTGGAAGGAGGGAGCAGGACTCACAGGCTTTCTCTGTGTGGAAGGAGAAAGCAGGACTCACAGGCTTTCTCTATGCGTGGGAAGAGGGAGCAGGACTCACAGGCTTTCTGTATGTGCGGGACAAGGGAGCAGGACTCACAGGCTTTTTCTGTGTGGGAGGAGGCAGCGGAACTCACAGGCTTTCTCTCTGTGTTGGAGGAGGGAGCAGGACTCATGGGCTTTCTCTCTGTGTAGGAGGAGGGAGCAGGACTCTCAGGCTTTCTCTATGTGTGGGAGAAGGGAGCGGGACTCACAGGCTTTCTCTATTTGTGGGAGGAGGGAGCAGAACTCACAGGCTTTCTGTATGTGAGAAAAGAGGGAGCAGGACTCACAATCTTTCTGTATGTGTGGGATGAGGGAGCAGGACTCACAGGCTGCCTCTATGTGAGGAAGGAGGGAGCAGGACTCACAGGCTTTCTCTGTGTGGAAGGAGGAAGCAGGACTTACAGGCTCTCTCTGTGTGGAAGGAGGAAGCAGGACTCACAGGCTTTCTCTATGCGTGGAAAGAGGGAGCAGGACTCACAGGCTTTCTGTATGTGCGGGACAAGGGAGCAGGACTCACAGGCTTTCTGTATGTGCGGGACAAGGGAGCAGGACTCACAGGCTTTCTGTATGTGCGGGACAAGGGAGCAGGACTCACAGGCTTTTTCTGTGTGGGAGGAGGCAGTGGAACTCACAGGCTTTCTCTCTGTGTTGGAGGAGGGAGCAGGACTCATGGGCTTTCTCTCTGTGTAGGAGGAGGGAGCAGGACTCTCAGGCTTTCTCTATGTGTGGGAGAAGGGAGCGGGACTCACAGGCTTTCTCTATTTGAGGAAGGAGGGAGCAGGACTCACAGGCTTTCTGTATGTGTGGGATGAGGGAGCAGGACTCACAGGCTTTCTCTGTGTGGGAGGAGGCAGCGGAACTCACAGGCCTTCTCTCTGTGTGGAACGAGGGAGCAGGAATCACAGGCTTTTTCTATAAATCTTAGCAGCACTTAAACAGTTATATACATAAAAATGCCTAATTAGTTTATAATAAAACTACATATCCTTGAGTTCATTGTCTCCCCATCTATCCTGTGCTGCCTTAAAATAGGAGACCGGACAGAGCCACTTTAACAGAGTATCCATTATGAGCAATTATCATGTGAATTACATTTTGCCTGCATGTTCCATTTTCTATAAGCAATAAGTAAACTAGTTCCATTTCCTGCACCAGTCCACTTGCATTTTGACATTACTTTTAGTAGGTAGCATCTCCGGCTCTCAAGAAGTCCACAACACAGACACATTAACATCAGAAGTCAGCTCTGTGCAAGGCATTTGCCAGCTGTCAATATTAATAAAATATACAACATGCACTTAGATCAAAATTATAAATATTAATATAATCCTCCCCAGAGCTACCGAACGCTTCCAGTGGGCTGGAATACATTGAAGCCATAAACCTTTTTAGAGCTCTATTGAATATGTAAAGGGCGTCTATGTAGGAGGCTAGATCTGATTTTTGCACAACAAAAGATTTCTTCTCTTTTATGCCCTTTTGGTTATAAGTGAATTTTGTTAATGTATGCCGACCTAAGAATGACAGTGTTTATCTGAGTAGACAAATAGTAAAGCAATCCACAAAGAAACATGCAGAAAATATATGTGAATCATTAGGCTCCTTGCATTGTGAATGTCAGAAGAGTGGAAAAATTCTGCGTATTAATTTTGGGACTGGCAAAGAATAACTAGTTGACAGCTTGGAAGGGAGGGCAGCCTGAGCGGCAGCGGCTTCTGTCAGACGCGCAGTAAGGTGATATGGAGGTCATACAGGCTGGAGGTATGGACTGCAGTTAGTGGAAGAGATGGCGTTTTTTTATGCCACGTCTAAAGTCTTCATTGTACTCTAAACGAATGGTAAAATGTGTAATATTTTATAGGTTTTTCAATTTTTTTTTCATATATGATTTTTACTCATTGCTTAATATTCTTTCAGATCCCTATTGAGCTTTTTCCTACATTATCATTTGGTCTATTGTCCGTGATACAATAAACATTCAGTTATTTTCTGCATATAATAGCTGGATCAAGGTTGATGGAAGTCTGTGGGCAAAAGTATTAAAAGTGTCATATAACATGCATATAATTTACTCTGGACCTAAAAATCAGATTATCGTTGGCAGGTTCTGCTGTCGTCAATGAGATCTGATTGCAATCTAATGTATATGGGGGCAGCTCTACTCTCCCCTAGTATCTTTTGGATTTTAATATGTCTGATCATTTGTTAACCCAAGAGATAAGGTGCAGAGGTGCAGTATTTGGCAACTGCTTATCCCCCATCCCTATGGCCATAACCCTGTATACTTCACCATTGGGTACTTAGTATTCTGAAATATTATTGCCAAATAGGTAGTCTCAAAAACACTCGTCAGATCTGACCGGGCATACATTTTTGGTATAACGTACACCTGCTTCTGGTGTATATTATGCATAAATTTGTCAGGGGTGCCCACACCCCTTCCCAAAAGCTCTGCCCACTTTTTGGCAAATGGTGGAGCCATCAAAATAAGGAAAAAAACTGCACCCACTTGTGCAAAAATGTGCAATTTTTTTCTACACAAGAAACTGGGATAAAGCCTTTTGTAAGTGTGCCCTGCTGTTCCAGCACTTTTGCATAAGAATACAAGCATAAACATTTATTTTATCTTGTCAGATGAAAATATCAGGAGAATGACGTGAAAGACTGGAAATATTCAGGCCATAAAAGATTGACCCTTAATCATAGTAAAATTACTAATACCAAAGGCATATCATTAACCCTTAACACACATAACAGCAATGACTTAATAGTATCAAAATACTAAAGACCACCTGTCTGTCCGTGAGTGAGTTACATGATCTGCCCCTGATCACATGACAGTGACATAATCACAGGTCCTGTCAGCGCATGGCTGCTGTCCAGCTAGGTGTTCGTTAGTATTCCATAGCAACTGAGACCGCAGGGGATGTGTAGGGGGTGTAGTCTGCCCGTAATCTGCACAGGGATTAAGGACCTGTGATGATGTCACCTTCATGTGATCAAGGGCAGAGCATGTAACTCACTCAGAATGAAGGACCTGTGATGACGTCACCATCATGTGATCAGGGGCAGAACGTGATCGTGATGTCATCACAGTTCCTTCCTGAGTGATGTGCTGCTTGTGATCCCTGTTGTATGGGGTGAAGAATGTATGTAGCAGAGCTGTATGTGATGTATATGTAGTAGTGCTGTGTGTGTGACGTGAATGTAGCAGAGCTGTGTGGCACATTGCGCCACCAGAAACACTGGTAGTATAATTTCCTAATAATTACTAGTACATATCGGATCTACGTCACCATAGAAATAATATATATACATCAAATCAGAGTCTGAGAGTCCTTTAGGTCCTTTCGGGCAAACTCCCGGGTTGGGGGGGAGCTTTCACGTGTCTTTTACTGAGGAGAGGCTTCTTTCTGGCCATGCTGCCATTAAACCCAGATTGATGCTATGATGATCCACCTTCTGGAAGTTTATCCCATCTGCACACATGATGTTTTGAGCTCAGGCAGTGACGTGGTCACCTCTCTTACCAAGGGCCTTCTCCCCTGATTACTTAATTTGGTGGGTCGGCCAGCTCTAGGAAGAGTCCTGGTTGTTTCACACATCTTCCATTTAAGAATTATGGAGGACGCTGTGGTCTTGGGAACTTTCAGCGCAGCATAAATTTGTTTTTAGCCTTCTCCATATCTGTGCCCCCGCACAATCCTGTCTCTGACCTCTACAAGTAGTTCTTTTCTCCTCATGGCTTGTTTTTGGCTCTGATATGCATTGTAAGCTATGAGACCTTATATAGGCAGGGGTGTGTGCCTTTTTAAATTATGTCCGATCGCATGAATTTACACAGGGGACTCCAATCAACGTGTAGAAACATCTCAAAGATGTGAGAAAAGTGGAAGGCCACAGAGCTAAATTTCAAATGTTATACCAAGGGGTCTAAATACTTATGTCAATGCAAAATGTTTGTACGTATTTAAAAAATGAAAAACTAAGATTTCTAACATTCTGTTTTACTTTTGTCATTATGGGGGATTCAGTATAGGATGGTGTGGGAAAAATAGAATTTTATTTTTTAATTTGCACAAGGCCCCAACATAGCAAAATGAAAAAAAAAAGTAAAAGAGTCTGAAGACTTTCCTGTCCCACTGTATGTATATGTTAGTGATGTTATTTCATTTATTCATTCTTTATTCACATTCCAGGTGCCTGTAAGGTTATTTTTTTTTGAAAAAACAGAACGGAATGAAAATTGAGGCAATGACGTAAAACTTGTCCTATAGTTTGTCCTTTAAAATATTTCGGAGAGGAGGCGAGCGATGGCAGTTTTTAGCTGTCAAAGAGCAGACAGGGTGTGGAATAATGAGTAATGAATCTAACTTTTCTCCTTCCTCACAAAGTCAAAAATACTCTGTTGCCACAAATCAAACAAGACTGAGTGTGAACTTTCAAGGACAGGAGGAGATTGCATTAGAAATCCACCGGTGCAGCTTCATTAGTAGAGAAGAACATGTCATAAAATGTTTGGCCTGTACACAGCTTAAAGGGGTTGTACCAAGATGACAAATTATCCCCTATCCACAGGATAGAGAATAAATTGCTGATCAGTGAGTGCCTCACCAATGAGACCCCCACCAATCTCAAGATCGGAGGGCCTGTGTACCCTTCTTCTTTCCTTCTTGGTACTTGTCAGTGACGATAGAAGGAATGGAGCGCTGGCTGAGCAGGCACGGTCAGGACACCATTTATTTTCAGTGGGGCTGACGAAAATATCTGAGTGCTTGTCACTCAGCTGTCTCTGCAGTCCCAATGAAAGTGAATGGAGTGTTTGCACTCAACCAGAGCTCCATTCACTCTCCTCCTCATTGTGGGGGGGGTGCAGTAACTCGCAGGATGGGGAAAACGGGGCCCCCGTTTTCAAGATCTGTGGAGGTCTCAATCGTGAGATCCCAGCTGATCAGCAACTTATCTCTCCTGTGGATATGGCATAACTTTTAATCTTTGTACAACCCCTTTAAAAGTATAGAAAGTATGATGTAGGAAGTAGAAATAAAGGAGGACATCGAGGACTGTGTGGCCGTAGAATACAATGTTGGTTTGATTAGGATCAACTCTAGTTGGATGCCTCAGAATGAACCGATGATTTTGCTGAAAAAAACTACCGCTATTATCCTTCACATGGTTCTGTCTGAAGATCTGCTGAACATATGAAAGTACATAATATATAGACTGACTTTATGGCTGCAATAATGGAAGCCCTGCACTGGTTGGTCCAATTTCCTTTGATACTGGGTGGCTCTGTCCTCTACTTTATTATGAGATTCCTGTTATGGGAAAAGGATGGCCAATGGTTTGACCTTCACAATATAAAATACAGATACTGTGCAGTAGTCATTGGATGGATGAATGTTTAGAATAATGGTTGGTTGTCAGGCTTTTCAAGCATTAACATATTCAAAATATGCACAATTATTAACATATTGAGCCTTGCTAGGAAGAATCCTTTAACTATTTATGAGATTTACATTAATATTAACACTCCTATTTAAATACAGTTGGTTGGAGTCTGTGTGTTTCTTTACCTCTTGCTCCTCCACTGTTCTTGAGGATTGGAGCAAAAAATGTATATACAGAACTTATTCTAACCATTGCAGAAGATTTCAGAGGAACATTCTAATATTATATGTGCAAGTCATGTATAAAGGTCCTGGGCCCCGTTCTTATTAATTTGTTTTATAGTTGACATTGGATAAGGTTTAATAGGTAAGATTTGTCTGTTGGCCAATGACACAGAAGTGTGTACTACCCCTGGTGGTGTCTTGAACATGGAAAACGATTGAGCATTAAGTCACTTTCACATTGAACCACTATTGTTACTATAGTCACTTAGAAAAGTTGTTGAAGCTTTGATTGCCAAGATATCGTTCATAGGGTGAACTCCATGCAAATTTGTTCGAAAGTCATTCAAATATGAATCACTGTGGCTTTGCTCCAGATGACTTTTGATCAACTAGTGACTAGGTTCTGATTTCTGACACTTTCAAAAGGAGTCCACAGTGCGGTCAGGCAAAAAAAAAAGAAAACAAGTAGGATGCTCGGCTGTATATCTAGAGGTATAGCCAGTAGAAAGAGGGAGATTGTGATCCTGCTGTATAGAGCTCTGGTGAGACCACATCTGGAATACTATGATCAGTTCGGGAGACCTCACCTACAGAAAGATAAAATTGATAAAATAGAGCAAGTCCAATGTGGGTTACAAAAATGGCAAAAGGTCTCAAGAATTACACTTAATTGTGTAGCCTGTAGGAAAGAATGTGGGGGGGGGGGGTGGAAACCTTTATTAATGTTACTGGAGGAAAGTAGGGGACATGATGGGAACCTTTATATATGTTACAAGAGGAAAGAAGGGAGAAGGGGACATGATGGAAACCTTTATATATGTTACAGGAGGAGAGAAGGGAGAGGGGGACATGATGGAAACCTTTATATATGTTACAAGAGGAAAGAAGGGAGAGGGGGACATGATGGAAACCTTTATATATGTTACAGGAGGAGAGAAGGGGGGGGGGGGACGTGATGGAAATCTTAATATATATTACAGGGGGAGAGAAGGGAGAGGGGACACATGATGGAAACCTTTATATGTCACAAGACGAGCGAGAGGGGACATATGCGGAATATGTTGGCGCTATACAAATAAAGTTTACTATACAAATAAAGTTTACTGGAAACCTTTATATATGTTATAGGAGGAGGGAAGGGAGAGGGGGGACATGATGGAAATCTTAATATATATTACAGGAGGAGAGAAGGGAGGGGGGATATGATGGAAACCTTTACATATGTTACAAGACGAGAGAGAGGGGACATGATGGAAACCATTGTATATGTTACAGGAGGAGAGAAGGGAGAGGAGGACATCATGGAAACCTTTATATGTGTTACAGGAAGAGAGAAGGGAGAGGGAGGACATGATGGAAACCTTTATATATGTTACAGGAGGAAGAAGGGGGAGAGGGGCACATGATGGAAACCTTTATATATGTTACAGAAGGAGAGAAGGAAGAGGAAGACATGATGGAAACCTTTATTTATTTATATATATATATATATATATATATATATATATATATATATATTACAGGAGGAGAGAAGGAAGAGGGGAGACATGATGGAAACCTTTATATATGTTACAGGAGGAGAGAAGGGAGAGGGAGACATGATGGAAACCTTTATATATGTTACAGGAGGAGAGAAGGGAGAGGGAGACATGATGGAAACCTTTATATATGTTACAGGAGGAGAGAAGGAAGAGGGAGACATGATGGAAAACCTTATATATGTTACAGGAGGAGAGAAGGGAGAGGGCTGTTATGATGGAAACCTTTATATATATTACAGGAGGAAGAAGGGGGAGGAGGACATGATGGAAACCTTTGTATGTTAATGATATAAATAAGGTTCTGAAGGGAAGAAGCTCAACACAAGAACAAGGAGACAGAATCTGAGATGGGGATCAGAAGCAATGTCGGAAAATATTGCTTTACTGAAAGAGTAGTAGATGCTTAGAACAAACTTCCAGCAAATGTTGTTGGACAATCCACAATAGATGAATCTAAGCTGCCTGGGATAACATATATCTGTCCTAGGAGAGAAAAAGGAAATAATGTAAAGGCAGACTTGATGGAACACGTGGTCTTTCTTTGCTGTCAATTTTCTATTTCCATAGAAGACAATGATACTCTTGCATCTGGGCTGTTATTGTTTACAGTCAGCCATGCATGGCAATCTTTACTCTATTAATCAAGCCTATGATTAAAAAGGATACTAATTGGACTGTGTGTCATATAAATACTCCAGGAACATCTGGGATTAATGTGCAGTGTGCTGTACTCTGGTTATTTATTATGACACCAAGATAATTTATATTGGAGCCTCATTGCGACAATTGATTCAGCACTTCTTAATTTATTATTTATTCCCCTGTACTACAGAAGGCACCAGGTTGGAATGGTGTGAAATATAGGAGTTGTCGATGGCAAGGTTATAAATTGAATTGCCAAGCCTCAGGTAATTAGCTGGCACCCTGGGTACAGAGCATTATATTTTAGCAGCACAAAACATCTGCCGTACTGTAGGTTCATGCACTGTGCATTTTAATGAAGGCTTCCATACATTGCAGGCTAGTCTTTGATGAAGATATATAGTGTGCCAAAGTTTAAAGAAAACTCCAGCACTTGAAGAGTCCACATACTGGTGCAACTCCTTACTGTGCATTAAAATGGGAACAATGCCAGCCAGGAATGGATCGCCTTTTTCTAGAGTAATTGCATGGGCTGGCTCTATAGTATATCCACCGATCACTACATGACAGCAGCTTTCAACTTGCCTCTTACAGAGAGCAAGACAGTATTGAGACATGTATAGTTTGTAATATGGCATTTTTGGGTTGTACTATTGGATGGGGAACTATGGCTTTATAGCTAGCACCGCTTGGAGGCACTGACTGACATTGTGGGTTGGCACTGTGGCTGGCAATACTTTGGGGTTGGCACTATATGACTGGTATTAAGGGGAAACTGTGGATGACACAGTCACTGATATGGTGACCAGCATTGTCTAGGAAGATATTTGTGTCTTCCACTGCTGTGAAGGACTTGCCAAGCACTATAATGGACACTTCAGCTGCTGCTGACTTCATTTTGTAGAAGTCTGTGTAATTCATCAAATTCAAAATTCAGTTCTGTAGCAGCTGAGGTGTTGATTATGGGGAGTACTATATCCCCTGTTGTAAGGTACGACTATAAGATTTCCCTGACCTGTTTGTACGCAGGACACTGGCCATCAGCTTGTAGGTGGGGTACCAGGTGGATGCAGGCTGGAGGAGATCACCCCTATATATCCATCCTGCCAGCTAATCATCTGCTTCCATTCCATCTTCTGGAAGTACATAAGTTCTTTCTCTGTCTCCTCCCTCTGATGTTCCAAAGTGCTATTGTCAGCCCATCTGCACCCTTGCAACACAATTGCTTAAAGGGGTTGTCCCGCGAAACAAAGTGGGGGTAAGCACTTCTGTATGGCCATATTAATGCACTTTGTAATATACATTCGGCATTAATTATGAGCCATACAGAAGTTATTCACTTACCTGTTCCGTTGCTGGCGTCCCCGTCTCCATGGTGCCGTCTAATCTTCAGCGTCTAATCGCCGGATTAGACACGCTTGCGCAGTCCGGTCTTCTCCTTTGCTGAATGGGGCCGCTCGTGCCGGAGAGCGGCTCCTCGTAGCTCTGCCCCGTCACGTGTGCCGATTCCAGCCAATCAGGAGGCTGGAATCGGCAATGGACCGCACAGAAGCCCTGCGGTCCACCGAGGGTGAAGATCCCAGCGGCCATCTTCACAAGGTAAGTATGAAGACGCCGGACCGCGGGGATTCGGGTAAGTACTATCTGTTTTGTTTTTTTTATCCCTGCATCGGGTTTGTCTCGCGCCGAACGGGGGGGCTATTGAAAAAAAAAAAAAACCCGTTTCGGCGCGGGACAACCCCTTTAAATCTTGGACTGTATTTATGTTATAATTTTGGCTCTGTTATTGTATTTATGTACTGAGTTTTGTTCTAGTGCAGTATTTATGCACTGAGCTTGGTTCTGGTGCTATATTTATGTTATGAGTTTTGTTCTGGTACTGCATTTATATTATAAACAAGGTTCTGGTGCTGTATAGTATAAACTAGGTTCTGGTACTGTATTTATATCATAAGCTAGGTTCTGGTACTGTATTTATATCATAAGCTAGGTTCTGGTACTGTATTTATATTATAAACTAGGTTCTGGTACTGTATTTATATTATAAACTAGGTTCTAGTGCTGTATAGTGTAAACTAGGTTCTGGTACTGCATTTATATTATAAACTAGGTTTTGGGGCTGTATTTATATTAGAAGTTTGGTTCTGATACTGTATTTATGTTATTGTCTTGGTGCTGTATTTATGTACTGAGCTTGGTTTTGGTGCTGTGTTTATGTTATGTTCTTGGTGCTGTATTTATGTACTGAGTTTTCTTTTGGTGCTCTATTTATATTATGAGTTTGGTTCTGATACTGTAGGTTATGTGCTTGGTCTTGGTGCTGTATTTAAGTACTGAGCTTGGTTCTAGTACACTATGTATTCACAGAGCTGTTCTGGTATGGGTATGCTGCTTTCTATTCAAGCAAAATACAGGCAGACCGCCTATTACTGCAATATCTATATCTGTGCAGGGTGCCATCTAACCTAATGCCAGCCGTATCTGTTTGACACCACTATGCCTGCAGTCTTGCTGACTTCTCACAAATGGCTCCCTTGATGGATTTTATGCAGTATTTGGCCCGTTGAAGGTTGACTTTCACATTGTTCTTGTAAAGTACCAGATACCACAGCGAGTTACGCCAAATCACAAACTCTGCTTTGCTGCATGTTCATGAAAAATGACCTGTTTGTTGAAGAGCGAATCCTTCTCCTGTTGTAGTCACCGGAACGCTGCGCCATTTCTCTAGCAGCCCTACAATAAATGCACTGAGTGTATTCTGTGATGTGCCACTTCTTACTCTTTCTGAAATGACTTTGTGCCTGCGTCTTGCCATTGTCCGTGTGTCACGCTAGATCAATGCGTCATTTGTCTGAATTTGGATTGTGTGGCAGCCAGTGCTTCAAAGCCTCTTGGAAGTCACACAGGCACAGCGTAATTCAGTTCTTGCCAGTTTTTAAGCCAGGCATCCAGGGAATGTGAGAAGCTAATTGTAGACCTAGTTATAGTAATAGACCATCTGTTCAGAATCACGGCTTGAACTTTGAAATGTACTTGCCTGATATCTGCAGAAGTGCTGCTTGTAATGTCCATGGCAGTCTCTTTCATGTAGCTGGCATAAAGGTATGTCGACTAATGTGCAGGTTACTGGCCTATTACTGTATATCAAAGGTTAACTACCAGGTGGTAATGGGCTAGCAACGAATTGAAGTCACTGGTGTGCTATCAGTCATAATCATAAGTGATGGAATAAAGTACGATATACAGATGCAGCAGAGCTGAATCTGTTATTTGCCATAAAATATTGAAAGTCAGTCGCAAATGGGTCATAAAATAGAGCAGGTGGAAATAAACTGCTTGTATTCTTTTTTGGACAAGGGTCTAGTACCTACAAATGGTCCACAGCTAGAGTTGCCAGGCATTTACTCTAGAATCCGGTGCCGCTATTTATGTTTTAGAGGCCATATTAGTGGCTGCTAAAAAAATAACTACCTGTGTGAGCACCCCTGCTGGGCAGCAACCATTGCAGCATGCATTATAATTCACTTTGAAGTTCCCCTTTGGGGTGCCGCTGCAGCGCTCAGAGAATTTCCTCACTCCTCCTCCCAGCATCTGCGTTCCTCCACGGACTGTATGCAGCGTAGATGGCAGGGGAAGGAATGAGGAAGTTCTCTGAGCGCTGTAGCTG
This sequence comes from Eleutherodactylus coqui, assembly GCF_035609145.1. Classification (NCBI taxonomy): domain Eukaryota; kingdom Metazoa; phylum Chordata; class Amphibia; order Anura; family Eleutherodactylidae; genus Eleutherodactylus; species Eleutherodactylus coqui. Next base: position 81,542,581 of record NC_089841.1, on the reverse strand, counting down.
CGCCCCAATGGGAACTTCAGAATTGGTTATAGCGCTTGTTTCTGCGGTTGTTTGAAAGTGTGAATGGCACATAGAGGAGGGCCCTACTACTATTAGGACAACTAATAGGGGGCTACTACTACTGAGGCAATCAAAGGGGCACTAATGCTACTGAAGCCACAAAAGGGAATCCTAATACTACTAGAGCCATAAAAGGAGCAGTAATAACACTGAGGCCACAACAATGCTGGGGCAATTAAAGGGGGCACTGTTACTACTGGGGCCACTGAAGATGGTCCTATTACTATTGGGGCCACTAAAGAGGGACCTGTTACTACTGGAGCCAGTAAAGCCGGTCCAATTACTACTGGGGCCACTAGAATAATAGAGATAAAAACGTGTATTTTGACAAGCCATGCCCCCTTTTACCTTGGCCTATATGTTTTGGTGATCAAGCTGGCAAGCCTATTTACAGCAGTGATGGCCTAATAGTAGATGATTTACCGTTAGACCCCATAGCAGGGGCTAGTAGATGTTGAGCTTTTTTCATGATGGCTTTGACACAGAAGTGGGACAAGTGCTTCATCCTACTATACGCAAAGGTCTCAGTGTGACAGTCACTGTATTTTCCCGACCTTTACAATGCCGATTCGTGTGGGGTCTTCCGAGTCTTGACCGGTGCTACTCGCTGATGTGCGTCTCACATTCCCCGACAGCTCATATTTATTCCAATACAAAAAGAGGAGAAGCCCAGAAGTTTTTGTTTTAGGTCTTCAGCTCTCATGCAGACGATTATATATCCATAGTAACAGACTATAAACAGAGATTCTCTAACACGACTCGCATCGTACAGAACATGGACATCGCGCCCGTGATCTGTGCGATGTGTGGGAGGCCACACATCTTCTTGTACTATTCTCATGCGAGATTTGCAAGAAAATAGCACATGTTGCGATTTTTCCTTCTTGCAGCATCGATGTGAGAGAAAAATCGCCCACATAAATATACGCATTATAAATATAAATAATACGCCCACATAAATATACTATTGCCGGCCACTCTGCTGTCGAAGCCTCTCTGGTGCACACAAACTGGCTTTAGCCAGCAGATGGCGCTGTTGTTTAATAGCAAAAAGAGAAAGCCTTTTAGGAAACCCTGAATACAAAATTGGATTGGAAAGGGTTAATGTTAACTTTTGCATTGGAAGTGCACTTTATTATAGGGCCCTTTGTCTATATATATATATATATATATATATATATATATACTGGTGCGTTGGCGTGTTTCTGTAGGTAGTGATTAAGCATATCCAGTCTGTCAATGAACTGTAAATATGACCCAGATCTCATATAACCTCTTTAAGGCAGGCTACTATGCCCTGCAATGTCTTAACCCTTTAAATGGAGTATATAGGCGATTTCTAAGGATACCAAGGGCCATTGCCATCTGGATTATATATCACATATGTCCAATGTTTTTAGATGAAGACAAATGTAACTTTTGTTTTTTTCTCCAGCTGAGCTTGTGGCTCTCTTCCCTCCCCAGTAAGCAGCGCAACAGCGCCCATGGCTCTCCCTGTTTGTACTCACAGCGGAAGTCAGGTGACCTCTGCTGCCAATCAAAGGTTGCAACATCACCATCCTTCACTCCTGGCTAGGATGTAAGCGCTGCTGCCAGGAGAACGGGCGGTGATGCAGTGGCCTCTGATTGGCTGCAGGAGGCACCTGACTTCCCCCAGACAAACATACTGGGATCATTGCTACGGCTGCTCAGTTTTTACCGGGGGAAGGAGGACTAAAAAGGTTGAATATTACCCCTTTCATTGTTTTTTGCCATGCTTAGCTATTAAAAAATGTGTTCATAGTTGGAAAACCCCTTTAAGATAACAATGGCTCATACGTGGCTTAAGATAGCAGGTCAAAGAAAGTTATCACAGTCAAGTTAAGTATTGCTCCTTTTGTTGTTTTTAGGTCATGGTCAGCTGTTTAGAAAACTAAGGTGGGACAACCCCTTTAATAGAATCGAAGTGTTTGATATAATGGGTCTTTGGCAGTCTCTACATCCAAACAGTATTACTTTGGCATTAGTGTTATTTTACAGCAGATCTTCAGTATTTAAATCTTCTAAAATACCCTTGCATTTAGCAGAAGTCATTGGCAGCAATTAATCTGCTTGGCCTACGACTACATTTTTGCCATTTTTATTAACGTCATTTTAATCAAATCTTAATTTTTCAAACATTTAGCTTAAGCCACGTATCCCTTCTCTAGAGCCGAGTTAATGATGCAGCAATGAAGCATTACCCTATTGGCAAGCACTTACCAAGCAATCATTCTATAAAGACCACACAGCAGAGACGTTACTGCACTCGCCACATGCGCGACAAATTCCTGATGTATTCACATTTATATAAGGCATTTTCATTCATTACAGTAGTATTTGCTTTCTATCTTCCTGTGGCCTCAGGTATATGTTAATATAGGGGATACTCAATGTTGAAGAATTATGAGCAACCTGTATGGAGATATGTACACAGTGCAATACATGCATAGATATAGGCCATATCCAGAGAACCGTGGTCAACATATGGACCAGTTATCTTTCAATTAATAGCTTATCCTTAACAAAAGAGGCATTTTGTTTTTTGTCCAGAAACAGTGCTATACATACAAGTGTGTGATGCTGCAGCAGCTCAGCTTACTCAAGTGAAAGAGATTGAGCTGCAGTACCAAGAATGGCCACACTCATATGTATGGCGCTGTGTCGGGACAAATTCTGAAAAAGTTCTATTAATTAAAAGTCCCTTTAACCCCTTAACAATTTATGTACATCAATGGTCAGTACATGTATGTCATTGCCTCAGGGGTAAACTGACATTTGCTCAGAATGGCTGCGATCTGAGCTAGCTCCCGTTGCACATGTTTAAGTACTTTGATGCTGGGGTCAATGCTGACTGCAGCATCTAAGCCATTAGCAGGGGCACCCGTTGTCCCATTACCCTCACCAAAACGCAATCACAGGGTGCCGATGGGTTTACATGGAGCTTAGTGAAGACTCCCAGACCTGCAATGGACTCCAGTCAAATAAGCCCTGCCTTTGGCAGGACTTTATATGCTCCTATTAAAAGTACAGAATACCTTACCGCAATAGAGAAGTATTGCAATATATTATAAAAGTGAACAAGTTCTACTTACCTTTTTGGAGTAAAAAAAAATGAACAAAAAGTGATTAAACAGTCATACATACCCTAAAATGGTAACCATAAAAACTACAGCTTGCACAACAAAAAACAATTTTTTTTTTCACTTACAGAATAAGACGAACATGTAATTTTTACCACAGCGTAAATACTCTAACAAACAAGACCCAAAAACAACAGCATGATTACATTTTTTTTAATTTCTGCTTACTTAAAAATGTTTAAGGCTGGGTTCACACAGGGCGGATTTGCCGCGGAAATTCCGCCGCGGCGAATCCGCCTGCGGCCGCTAATCTCGGGATTAGCCGGCCATGTGGACGAGATTTCTCAGAAATCTCATCCACACGGGACGGCCAATCCGCTGCGGTGTCAGGTAGGAACCGCGGCTGTGGCGGCCGCAGCCGCGGCTTTCAAATATGCAGCATGTCTATTTATCTTTTCTTTCCGCTGCGGCTGCGCTGTCCTCTATGGGAGCGCCGGCCGCAGCGGAATAGCGAGCGGCCGGGCCGCTTCAAAGCCGCCGTGGGTTTTTCCACGGCGGTTCTCCCGGCGGAAATCTCACGGTTTTTGCTGCGGCCAAACCACGAGATTTCCAACGGGAATCCGCCCCGTGTGAACCCAGCCTAAAAGTTTTTCATTACTTTATACATTACTTTAAATGGTAGCATTAAAAAATACAACCCATCCTGTAAGCCTTCCCATGTCAACAGAAAAATGTAAAAATAAAAAAAATGTTATGGCCTTTGTAAAACAGAGAAAAAAAAATTCTGAAAAATGTCCAGCTCTTAAAGTACCTACCCACTAGCGTTTTTTTCCGCAGCTAATTTGCTACGTTTTTTTTTTTTCCAATTGTCAATGGGACTTTTTAATGTTAAAAACACAACACACCAAAAACGCAAGTTGTGTTGCGTCGCGTTGCGTTTTTACATTAGAAAGTCCCATTGACAATTGGGGAAAAAAAACGCAGCGAATTTGCAGTGAAAAAAAACGCTAGGGGGTAGTAACCCTTAGGGTAAGTACTAGAGATGAGCGAGCATACTCCTTAGGGCGATTTATTCGAAAGAACATCGCCTTTTTCGAGTAACTGCTGGCTTGACCCTAAGATTCGTGTGGGGGGGGGGGGTGAGCAGGGGGTTGCGGAGGGGATTGGGAGGGAGAGAGAGAGACCTCTCCGTGGATTCCGTGGGAAAAGCAGGAGTTTAAAAAAAAATCTGTACTGCCGCAGTACAGAAAAGAAGAAAATACAGGTAGCGCGGATGCCAGCTATGCACAGGGTCGGATTCGGCATGCAGAATCCGACCCGCCCGTGTGCATGCGGCCTTCCTAAGAGCATTTCATGGTATAGGAAACTGTACTGACTGTCACGTTGGTGGTCTTGGCAATCTCTCTGTACGATAGACCTATACTTCTAAGAGTTAAAATTGTCTGTCGTCTTTGATTAATTGGCTTTTTCTTGCCATTATTATAGCAATGTGCTCTGTCCAGAAGAGTAAAACAGTCCACCCTAGAGGGTGTAATACAGTCTGTTCCAACACTGGTTCTAAAGAATCGGAGGGCTTGAAAGTAATCTGCAAAAGTTGAGACACCAATAGGAATAGTTTGTATCCAATTTCGAACCCTAATTTGCTTTCTGTACAGCAGAGCAATTGTCCTTGATATGTTCCCTGAAAAAAAAGCTTTTTCGTTAAAGTCATAAATTCAGATTATTATTGTATTTCAGGTTAAAATTTCATATTTTTATATTTTTAACTTTTTAACCATTTCACATTATTTACTGGATTTTGAACTGTGTTAATGTAAAAAATAACAGGAAAATTGATGTGTTCGAAAAGCTTTGACCTGTAGTATAATAAGAAAGAAAGATATCTGTTTTTTTTATGTGATAACCTTTTATATGAGCTTAAAACATTGATGCAAATTCACCACACTTGAGTATATTGTTAGAAAACAAAAAGATGCAGATGAGAGCTTCACCTACCGCAAGTCCTCACTTATACTGTGCATTTTCCATTTTGGGAACCTGATGGCTCTATACACAGTATTATGCATCATGGCCTTGGTTAGCACAGTCATAACTTCCACAGTTTCTTCTGACAGGTGACTTGGTCCTAAGGTGCATTGTTGTTGTTGTCAGCGGTACACAAGCTCTAAACACAGAGCCTCGGGAACAGTGCATCCATGTGGAAAGAGATGAGATTCATCCTGACAGAGTCATAATCTTGATAATGGAATCCAGTCACAGGAGATAACATTGTACACGTTAAGACGGTGCACGGGACATATATGCTTCCAGTGTGCTGTATGATGGATAATCACTTAGAACAGTATCTTTGGAAGTATTTTACAGTAATTTTTGTGGAGGTCATCATCAGAATCGGAGGCATAACTTCAAGGGGTTTCCCAAGTAATACGACAAATTAATGGGTAGAGGGCAGTAAATGGTTCAGAATAAAAAAGAAGGCATACTCCTGATACTGAACCTCCACCAATCCAGCACCACCTCTCCTGCTCTCACCACCAGTCTTTGCTTACCTTGACTGCAGCGACAACCACACGACTGCTAGAATCAGTCACTGACCTCAGCGGTCTCAAGCCTATACCACTGAGGTCAATGATTGGCTGCAGTAGTTTGGGGTTCATATAGAACATCACCTCTAATAAACAAAGACCAGAGGTGAGGACACGATAGGGTGTGCTAGAACAGTGCCATGGGTGTGACTGTTAGATTTTTAGCCATTTTCTGCTCCTCCCTGTTTATTCCATAACTTAGAAAATCCCTTTAAAACTCCTCATGCAAAATTTGTATTAGGACCACTCACCTACCATGTGCCATTTATACTACTAGTGTCTTCTTATGTGGTAGGGGGGGCTATTGGGCCATCTCAACAAGGATATTTTTAGGGAGTGCAAATGGAACAATCGAGAGTAGAACAGAAAAATATTCTGCTACACTGACCGTTCCGGTAGATTGCAAAACATTTAGTACCCTGAGTGGTGCGCCCAACCAAAGGGAGGAATGTATGGCTTTTAAACATAGTTATACAGTATACCGTATGTCAGTGTTATATTTGCTCTACACGCAGTACAATGTGAAAACTATATGGCAGTTTTATCTGGGCATCAAATGGCAATTCTCTGCAGGCAATTTCGGGCTGTGTTATGACATGGAAGTATTAGTTTGTAAACTGTATACAGGTTTTAACAAGATATTTTACCCCCCCCCCTTCCCTCCCTTACCAGGCATGGGCTACCTGGATGTTTATAGTTTATGGGCAGCCAAGAACTGGTGAAAGGCAATAGACCAATAGAGGGAACCCGTAAGCAGTATAAACCCTACTAGACTAACTAGAGGGACAAAGCATTGAATTAGCGTAAGTTCCATTTTTTCCTTGTGAAGGCATGCCTGCATAATGTGCTGTGCCGCGTGCAAATATCTGCAGTCCGGTGGGCAAGCCCGGACCGTGTCTTTTGGCTGGAGTTGTTGGCATAAACCCTGCCCACCTAGGCTGCAGGGTATACATCATTTACTGGAGAGATTTCCTTACTTGAGTCATAGCAGTGGTCCCACGAGACTTGGAGAGACGCGGAAAGATGATTTCTGCTTCTCACATTCTAGACTTCGACTTAGCAAATGGGCTTTACTCTCAATCGAACAGGGGCCACAATACAAAATTGAAATCTATGTTTTGGGGCCTGCAAGTCATGTAGCACATCCATGCTTTCCTAATCAAGGTGCTCATCACCTCCTCATTCTTGCACCTTTGACCAAAGAGCATACATTAAATAAACGAATGGTTGGTGACAAGCATCCCAATTACAAGGAATATGTATCACTCTTTATACAAAAGTCTAACTTTCTTATTTTCTTTGCTTCTATAGGTTTTGAATGTTAAATAGGTTGGGAATACTGGTGCCGCGGACAGTTGCTTTGTGTTTCTGTCTTGTGGACCATTTATTCATTTGAGATAATTAAAAATTAAACAGTCTGTTCAATAAATAATGTGTTTTTTCCCATCAGATATTACATGGTTGCTTGAAGACATGGCACACAAAGCCTTATGCGTCATAAAGATACAAGTTCTGCAGTCTTGACCTGAGATGACCGTCTTGATAAAATATTGAGCATGATCTACACATGCACATATGAGAACAGGCAACATGATAAACCTCCATGTTTCCCTCCTGGGCTTAGAAACCTAAAAGATTGATGGCAGAAAAAGCGCCCCTGGTCCGTCTAACCTGACCTTATATTATTCCCTTTTTATCTGTCTCTTTGGAAAAATATACAAGGGGTACCCAAAAGAAAGAGGAACGTTGTTGTTCTTCGAAAAAGTTGTTCAGTTTTTCATCTATTTTATGATAGATGATTCACACAAACAAAGTGAAGCTGTGAAATTTTGTTTCCTATTCCACCGCTTTTCATTCAAAAAAACTGAACAACTTCTTGGAGAAAAAAAAAAATCACAGGAGCCGAACTCAACCGTCCCCCTTGTATTCGTTGGACCTTTGTGTTCCCTGGAACTTGGAAGATCCCCAAAAGAGAGCAGCAGGAGGTGTAGCTTTTACCATAGGTATGAGACAAAATTAGGAGGTTCTTTAGGAGAGAGACATTTTTCCAGGGTTTCTGAATTGTTAAAAGGCTATATAATTCCTATGCATCCCATGTAAGAGCATGCTAGGCCTTCCCCTAAGGAGTTGCTACTCTTAAGTTTGTAAATATATTTTGTTATGGATTTTTAAGTATGATAACTGCATATTATAATGGCAGGAAGTAGCTTTAGATGGAGTAAAGTTGATGGCTGAGGTGGGGTATGTAAGCCGAGTGTCGGGACTTGAGCCCAGGACCTCTTGCACTCCGGCCGGCAGCTCTCTCTGCTGAGCCATCCAGGCCTCTGGACAAGTTTGCCTGTTTACCTTGCCCTTGCTTTCCAGATCTTACAATCCAGCCCCTGTTCTAGCTTTGCCTATTCCAAAGGAGGCCCCAATAAGTATTATCTAAATAAATACTACTTTTGATTCTCGCTTATACGTCCAATTACTTTTAGTAAGATAGTATAGGTCTGTAACAGGAAAGGATGCTGCCAACCAGGAGAATGCTACACCTTAACTGGCGACCGAAAATGATAATTGTGAAGATTGATGGAAAATGCAATGGAAGATGCTCTGGCATCACTGAAACGTGCATGCATAGATGAGTAGTGCGATTCTGCCCACAAATTGGACAGATGATCTGTGCATGTGTGCATCGGGGGCGTCAGAGCGCTTCAAGAATTTGCAGCACTGCCCGAGAAGGAAGAGGTAGGCTTACAGGCACAGCTTTCTGAGCAGAGAGATGTTCCGGCCGCCAACCAGACCGCTCTTCCTGATCTACATGGAGAATGGGAACATTTTAAACAGCGATTACATAGGTATGGCTTTGTAAAAAAAAACATGGGACAAAAATTTTTTCTAAATGAGGTCTAGCGCTGGGCTTGGTTTACTATCTTAAAAAGTGCTGACAGGTTCCCTATAAACTGTGCCGGAGTAATCCAGTGCTTGTGAAGGCGAACCTTCTCTTTAAGGTGTGCACTTTGTAGGCCAACAGTTACTAATGCTTTGTACAGTATGTTTGCCTGTCAGTCTGTCCATCCCTCCATCCATCTATGTCCATGAAAATAGATTTTCAATCTTTCCCTCCAGCTCTGGGTCTTAAGAGGAGTGGATGTGTTTATTTCAACTTCATTTTTTGACTTCATTGTCACTTAGATTCATTAGTTCTAGAACCCATTAAAATGCTTTTAGTAGTGATGAATTGGATGCCATGAGTTGCAGCTGGAAACTGAGCATTCTAATGCCGGGCATTGATCAAAGTGGCATGGGTGAGCGGGACTATTTGTAAACTGCTCCTTTTCTTTCTATAAATGATTTAAGTTGCTTAAGACAAAAAAGAGGAAGAAAATGACATAAGTCTCAAGGAATAATACTGAGATATTTCCACAAGCTATATCTGTAACATGCATTTGTCAGAAAAGCATTTTTAAACAGTGTTTTTTCCTCCCCAGTCCTGTAGAGAAGTCTGTGGGAAAATATGTGAAAAAAAGTCACAGCTCGGGCATGCTGAGTTTTGAAAAAAATAACTCCATTGACCCCCCAAAAAATATATCAAAAGTTAAGAAAAATAGCACAAAAAAGACGCTGGGGAAAATGTACTATTCTTATTGCACCAGGATTCTAGCTTGATTTGCACCAATATTTTGGACGCAAGGCATTTTAGTCCAACTTAATAATGATTTGCAGCAAAACAAATAGATGTTTGAACCTTGCTAGATACTTTTCCAAAAGCGTCTAGAATAGGAGGCGCAAACCTGTTGAGAGAAAAATGCCCCAGATTTATCCCTTTCCAATCCATTTTGGATTCAGTGTTTTCTAGGGGGCTTTCTCTTTCTGCCATTATACAATGGCGCCATCTGCTGGCTAGAGCCAGTACTGCAGTATATGAGATGCTGGAGAGGCCCCCGACAACAGAGCGGCCAGTAATCTACAGTAAGAATACCCTGCCAGACGTCTTCCGACATCGGGGCTGTACAGCCTTCAATCAGAATGTCCCTCTTTATACCACCTCTTGAGTGGTTTACAGTAAGTGTAGCACACGGCAATAATAAATCTGGTGCATTTTAGAATTCCTCTTGGCCACATCCCTTTTTCTAAAGACTCTTCAAAACTGTCTAGTGAGGCGCAAAAGTGTCTCGAATGATTATAATCAATCCGCTGTGTACATATATGTCAGTTTTTGTGTCGAATAGCACCAGAATTCTGGCACATCTTCCCTATCTGCCCTATTTGTTTTTCTATAGCAACCACTAAAAGGTGATCTAGTGAATTTCACTGGATTTGTTACTCCTGTTTTTTGTGGATACTCTCTTTTTTCATACTGTAAAGTGTATGTGGGCAATAACCAGTAAAATTATACATTATTCTAACACATACAGTATTTATGGTTTAGATTGGACACAGAGGGTTTTATAGTTTGTGAAGTTCTGCAACTCTGCAGCGGAGACTTGTGCTGGATTCTGAGACTTTCTGAACTATCAGAGGGCAGAAAGCAGTTATTTGACATAGAATGGCAACATTTACTCCACACTAAGGCCCAGTGTCCAAGGCATTGGATCGTATTCCGCATATGGGAGCCCGCAGCAGAATCCGACCCTGCCCGCAGCCGAAGACACTGCGCTACCTGTCCGGGTCTTCTATTTCCTGGTTTGTGGAGACGTGCGGAAGCGCCGTCCGGCGTGGATCGGACAGCTTCCATTTACTTCAATGGAAGCCGTCCGTGTGGGATCCACACTGAAATGGAGCATGCTGCGATTTATTTTCCAGACTAAAAGGTCCACAAATCAAATCCGCTGCCGGACTGCGGGTCACGTGATAAACCAATGCCGCATTAAGCTCAAGAAGTCGGCGCAGGTCCAGGAGAATGATAGTATGCAGGTACAGCCGTCCTTCGTCACTGCGCCTGCGCAAGATTTACTCTTACTGAAGAAAATTTGCATGCCTTACCATCAAACCTGAGTGTGCCTGCCGCCGGTGAGCTGAGAAAATCGGAGACTCTTCCCCTCATTTGTATACCTTTGGGGGAAAACGAATGAAGCTTATAATGGTATCAGTGCACCCATGAGAACATTGTTTAGTGCTATTGCATTGTCTGTCTCAGCAATACTACCACATTAGCTTTGATTGCATTATGAAAAGTTGATGGCAGGTTCTCTTTAAATAGCTCAACACAACTAACATAACAAGTGGTTTCTCCAAATTCAACACAACGTGCCATATTCCCCATGTGACCAGCTCTGATGACCTATGAGTACTTATGGATTGTGGCGGAACTGAAGTACTATTCATGATGCTACACTAAATGGCCACTTTATTGGAGATACCGGCCCTACTATGATTGCATCTTCCCTGTCTGTAAATAAGACCTTTGACCTTGGAGTGCAGCATAAAATCAAGGGAACAAGTTTTCTGCGGTCCATTTTAGTGTGAATCCGCATTGGATTGGGGAAATCGAGCGTTCTAAGTAACTTCAAACTAAGCCTGGTCATCAGTGCTAGACTAGCCCAGGCCAGGACTTTACTGCCAACCTTGTGGGGTTTTCTCATGCAATAGTGGGGACAGTATACCTAAAATATTGTGGTCGAGGAAAGACATCCATCGAAAAGGGGATCCTGTAGGCATCAACAACTCATTGATGAAAGGGGTCCAAGGAGGATCCCAAGAGTTGTTCTGAGGAATAAGTAGTGATGAGTTAGGCAAATTACAGACAAATGCAATGCTGCTGCACCAACTGTTGTATCTCAACACACAACCCCGAAAAGCGGATAGATTGAAACCGCAGATGACCAATTCTAGTGGCATTGTTGTCTAAGACAAACAAACAAAGACTCCAGCAGGGAAAAGAGTATAAACGTTGGATCACTGAGCAGTGGAAAAATATCGTCAAGTCAGATGAATCTAGATTGCTGTTGCACCGTGTTGATAGAAGGGTCAGAATTTGGCGCAAGCAGCATGAATCAATTAACACTTCCTGTCGTGTCAACAGTCTAGCTAGTGGATGTTCAGTAATGGTGTGTGGAATGCTTTCTTGGCACACCCTGGGTCCTCTGATGCCTCTGGATGGATGCCACAATGAATGGCTGCTGTTCTGAAGGTCAAAGTAGGTCCAACATGCTACTTGATGGATGCCTCTAATAAAGTGGCCATTTAGTATAAATTAGGTATGGACAGTCTTCAGACCCTTTCACTTTTTTACATTTTATTATTTTGTGGCCTTGTGCAAATTTAAAAAATCACGTTTTTACCTATCATTCTGTAATCAGTACCCCATAATGACAAAGTGAAAGTAGAATATTAGAAATCTTTGTGCATTAAAAAAATGAAAAACTAACATTTTGCATTGACATAAGTATTCACACCCTGTACTTAGTACTTATTTGAAGCACCTTTGGCAGTGATTCCACCCTCCAGTCGTCTTGGGTATGATGCCAGAAAGTCTACACATCTGCATTTGGGGATTTTCTGCCATTCTTCTCTGCAGATCCTCTCAAGCTCTGTCAGGTTGGATAGGGGCCGTCTGTGGACAGCCATTTGTAGGTCTTTCCAGAGATCTTCGATTGGGATCAAGTCAGGGTTCTGGCTGGGTCACTTAAGGACATTTATAGAGTTGTCCCTAAGCCCCTCCTGTTTTGTCTTGGCTGTGTCCTTAGGGTTTTACTGGAAGATAAACCTTCTGCCCAATCTGAGGTCCTTTTGTGCTCTGGATCAGGTTTTCTTCAAGAATATTTCTGTACTTTGCTCCATTCAGTTATCAATCTACCCTGACCGGTCTCCCTGTTCCAGCTGCTGAAGAACATTCCCACAGCATGATGCTTCCACCACCAGCTTCACTGTAGAGATGGTATTGGGCAGGTGATGAAGAGCCAGCTGTCCTCCAGACATAACACTTAGAATTGAAGCCAAAAAGTTCAATATTGGTTTTATCAGAGCAGAGAATCTTGTTTCTCACAGTCTCAGAGTCCTTTAGGGCTTTTATGTGTCTTTCACTGAGGAGAGGCTTCTTTCTGGCCCCTCTGCCATAAAGCCCAGATCAGTAGATTGCTGCAGTGATGGTTGACCTTCTGGACGTTTCTCGCATCTGCATATAGGATCTTTAGATTTCAGCCAGAGTGACCATTAGGTCCTTGGTCACCTCTCCTGGTTGTTCCAGACCTCTTCCATGTAAGAATTATGGAGGCAGCTGTGCTTTTGGGAACTTCTAGTGTAGCAGAATTTGTTTTCTAACCTTCTCCAGATCTGTGCCTTCACACAATCCTGCCTCTGACCTCTACAGGCAGTTCTTTCCTCCTCATTACTTTATTCTGGCTCTGATATGCATTGTGAGCTGCAAGACCTTATATAGACAGGGCTTTAAAATTATGTCCAATCAACTGAATTTGCCACAGGTGACTCCAATCAAGGTGATCAAAAGAAATTAGTCACCCAGAACGAAATTTTAAGTGTCCTACCAAAGGGCCTGAATACTTATGTTAATGTAAAATGTTAGCTTTGCATTAAAAAAAATGTACAAAGATATCTAAGATTCTGTTTTTACTTTGTCGTTATGCAGAATGATGGAGAAAAACATGCATTTTTTTATATTTGCACAAACAGAAATATTAAAAAGTGGAAGGGTCTCAAGACTTTCCGGACCCACTGCAAATCAGTGGATGCAGTCCTGTGAGATGAACTCCATTGTTTTCCTATGGACTGTGCACATTGAAGTGTATGATCCAGATCATCATTATTGCCTTTTTATAAAAGGTCATATTTAATATCAGAAAGAAACCAAATACAGTAAAAAAAAGCATAATCTAGAAATATATGACTATATGACATCCCCTCCAGTCTCATCATAGCAATACTTAACATGGCACAGATGTTTTTTTTTATTGGTCACTGAACCAAGGCGCACAGTATGTGGCTGAAGCAGGTACCAGAGAGCATTAAACTGACGGTTGGCATATGATGCAAGCACTAGCAGGCAAGATATATTTATATATATATATATATATATATTTGTATGCCTGTGGTCATACGAGGGTTAATAGTACATACGATGCCGCATGCAGACTGTTCTGGAAACTCACTTAGAACTGTAGTTTAAAGTTTCTGTTCAGATATTTTGTCGGAGAGTAAAACATTAGCGAGAAATAGGATTCCAGCAGTGCTCAGGGGGATCAGGCAGCTGACAGTGCAAATTATCTGAATTTGATATTAATTGACGTCAGAGCACAGAGAGCGCCCGGGGCAGATTGCACGCTGGCTCCTGCATGCATCCTTTTCATAATGACTAATCAGTCATTGTGAGGGCAAGTTGTGCCGCCGTGGAAATTAAAAACAAAATACTATAATGAATCTTTCATTACAAAAATACTCTTTTTTTATCCTTTTAATTTCTGCTCCTTCTGTGGATGTTGCATAGTAATTTGAGATATGTTAATGTGAGAGTAATGAATTACTGATCTGGGATTAAAGAAGCTGCAGTATAGTGACTGTGAAGTCCTAGAATAATGCTCATGTGCCATAGAAGCTTTAGGTTAGGACTCTGAATGGGATGTCTGAGTCCCAATGAAAAATATTTAGCGCCCCCCCCCCCCCCATGTACCATTTATAATACTGGTGTCTTTGTATGTGGGAGCGCCCCTCAGAAACCAGGATAGAGACGCAACTGCTTCTTCGACATCCCTGCCACATCAAGTTTTATTAGGGCAGAGGGCAACCCAGGTATACCTAGAAGAACTACAATAATATTTTCCTATCATGTACAGTATATTACAAGCCCCAATTACAAAAAAGTTGGGATGCTTTGTAAAATGTAAATGAATTTAAAGAAAACAAGAGTGCGATGATTTGGAAATCTGATCTAACCCTCCTTTATTCACACTTGAACATAGAACACATAAGAAGGTGAAAGGGAGACATTTTTCCATTTCATCTTTTAAAAATTAAATCATTTAATGGAAATTGACGGCAGCAACACATCTCAAAAAAGTTGGGACAGAAGGCTGGAAAACTAAGCAGTACAAATGAAAAACAGCTTCCTTTCTTAACATTTATTTACACAGCGTCCAAACTTTTTTGGAATTGGGGTTTTATGCAGGGAAGTAACTAAAGGCTCAGGGGCCCTGATGCAAAAGGTGAGCTGCCCCCCCCCCCCTCTATCTGTATCTGTACCCGTACCCATTAGAGATGAGCGAACCTACTCGTTTTGAGTAATTACTCGATCGAGCACCGCGATTTTTGAGTACTTCCGTACTCGGGTGAAAAGATTTGTGGGGGGGGGGGCGTGGCGGAGCAAGGGGTAGCAGCGGGGAGCCCTCTCTCTCTCCCTCTCCCCCCCACTCCCCGCTGCACCCACGGCGCCCCCCGAATCTTTTCGCCCGATTACGGAAGTACTCGAAAATCGCGGTGCTCGGGCGAAAAAGGGGCGTGGCTGAGTAGGTTTGCTCATCTCTAGTACCCAAACCTAAACCATGCTGCACAGAGGCATAACTTGAAGCTTCTGGGCCCCAATGCAAAACCTGTAACAGGGCCCCCAACTATAATGCTTTATTCATAGTACTGGGCTCCCTATATGGAGAAGAGAGGCCTTATGGGCCCCCTAAGGCTCCTGGGCCCGGGTGCAACTGCCTTACCAGCACCCTCTGTAGTTACGCCCCTGGTTTTGTGTCTATGTAGTTTGCAAGCTGCTTGAAAGGTTAATTAATGTCAACGCTGATTTTGCTTACTTGGATGGCTGGCCTTAGCTACATGTGACCCGTGCAGTCACACAGGCTGCCAGTCACCAGCTTTTGTAGGGGGATACAGATTGGGGATGATGGTTCTCTTTATTTCCACCCAGCTAGAAGATGATCGTCCTCATATGTAGCAACATTTTGGTGAGCTACGTGAATCTTCATCCTCCCAGCCATGTCTTCTTCCCTTCTGAGATATCCGCTGTCAGCCCATCAATGCCCCCGCAATGCAATCATTTAGCTCTACTACTGTATTTGTTATGAGCTTGGTTTTGGTATTGTATCTATTTTACTGAAGTTGGTTCTGGTTCTGTATTTTTATGTTATGAGCTTGGCTTTGGGGCTGTATTTATGTACTGAGCTTGGTCATGGCACTGAGCATGGCAAAGCCACAGCGCAGGGCCACAGGGGCATGAGACAAGCAAGTACTGCTCTTTTTTTTTATTTTAGCACAGTGGGCTCTATAGAAGTTATGCTTTCCATTACTGGGCAACCTCGTTAACATAACTCTCTGTATGCTATCTGCATAACATGGCCATTGTAATACTATGTCTATCAATGACACAGTACGCAAATTGCATAGGTAGGCTACATTAAAAGCATAATGTGCCACTGAGGTTAAGATAAGCTTTGTTATATCTGTGCATCCATACAGAATGCAAATCATACTATCATATAGTGTTCAAATAATACTGTTATTTAAGCCCAAATATTACTGCTAAAGAGTGGCCAAAGTAACACAGCCATATAATGCACAAATAGTATCACAGTATATTGTCCAAGTCATAGTTATTCAATATCTAAACAAAAATGACATCCAATAACTCATACTTGGCGACTTCTCTACTCAGTTGGTTCTTCACTTACATGACCGTTTCCTCCAAGAATTGTACCATTGTTGGATAGTCCCTTTTGCTGAAATCCCCCTTTGGTAGTACATCTACTATTTATTTAGTGAATCCTGCACTGAGCATGGGGATTGGACCAGATAACCCCGGAGGTCCCTTACATTCTACAATTCTATATGATATACTCTGTTCCTGCCTGAAAGCACTCCCCCCCCCCCCCACCCCTCTTTTAGTCAGTGCTGTGTAGATGTCCTATAGAACGTGTTGTGGCTTGCTGGCTGCAATCAGCAAGTGAAGCCAGGGTGGCGTCACAATGACATGTAAAGCTAACATGATCACGCCTTCAGTGCAAGCGCCTGTCATTTGCGCTGGGCAATATTTTAAGGTCACTGCAGAAGGCCCATATAGGTCATCTGTCTGGAATCTCTCGGTGTTTCCCGTTACTGGAAAAGTTGCCTTAGGTGTTGTTTGTTGGAAATTCCTTATTGTTTAATGTTCCTTTCTTTTCTTTCCTACTTCAACATCTCCTATAGTGTAGGGACTGACTGGCTGACAGGAAAGCCTTTTTCCTAGCTGGCCAATCATCCATAACAGAAGTGTCCTTATTCTGGTCCCGCTTGTAATTGGGTGCTGATTATTCTCCTGTGCGCATTAATGCTATGCAGACTTTTGTCTGTTTGTCCAGATCCAGTTTTATCCATGTTTGGTCTCAGTCCAGTTCTGTCCACTCCATCCGATGGGTGATTGAACGCCTGAACCATGCCCTGCCTGTTCAGTCTGTTCAATGGGTTGTCAGATGTCTCAACCATGTCCTATCTGTTCCATCTGTCCGATGGGTTGTCAGACGCTTGAACCATGTCCTGTCTGTTCCTTCTGACCTGTCCTGTTTGAGGTGTTTGGTGTGGCTGTGAACTCCTATTAGTTAGGTACGTTAGTCTAGCCCACTTAGATGGAGGATAGGGAAGGGATGCAAATGCTAAGAACAGCCTAGCTCTCCTAGACTCCAGACATGAGGCCATTCTTATCAGGATGATCACTCTGCTTTTAGGGAAGAGCCGCCAAGCTGAAGTTGGTTAAGGATAGTGATCCCTCTAGTGAGTCTTGTGTTTCCCTCATTTTTGTAATAAACTACATGTATATGTTGGTCCAATTATGGACATTACTTACGTCTTGGTTTGACGTGTTGTTGACATCCATGATGGTCATTGTATGTGTGTGCTACACGAACACAAAAGAATGTATTTAGCCTCTGCCAAATGTTTCATAAGGTTCATAAGATGCAGGGGAGGTTTTCATAGCAAGCAATTTTTTCGCCAATTATGTCATTTTTGGTGGTTTTGTATTGGGGGTACGTTTTACTGGCAATCGTTGGCTTTTTAGAAGCATGTTTGTATTCCTCCGGAGAAGTAGAGTGAAATCCAGAATGTTTGGTGGCAGATCATCATGGTTGTACTATAGTGAACCATCAAAGGTTACTATCATAATAACTCTATACATTACTTTTAATAGCAACTATGTAAAATGTAATGACATTTTTTTTCGCATTTTCAATGTGAACTTTGGATTTAAAGGTCAAAGTATTATTAATATTGGAGATCAAAGCTGACTACCCTTTTCATGTCCTTATGCAGAATTTTCTTCTGCTTAATCCAGTAATGTTTGGGCAGGATAATTGCTCTGCGAATTGATCACAGCTGTGGCATTTTGCCTGGTGGTAATTTTCTGCTGCTCCTTGGCCCTCCTTTGGGTGTATTCTATTCCCCAGCTTAGCCATTTGATGTAAATCATTTATTACCCTCAGAACACTTTCCCTGCTGGTCCTCGGTGGTTTACTGTTCCTTCTAATTATCATGTCCTGTAGAATTAACGTTAAACTATTGCATTTAGTACTCATCATGCCTCATAAACACTTTTATATCAGTTTTGGTTTTACAAAACTTTCCATATGCCCAATTACGCCTGACGAGAATGGCTGCATTGGCTTTTTTTTGTCTGAATAAAACAGTCTGGTGGCCTAGCGAGATCTTCTGGACAGTTTCCCATGTATTTGGGACATATGATTAGACTTCTGCTTTGAGGACTCAAATCTAAACTATATCCTTCTCACGGTAAACAGAGTCTTAATGGGGTTGTCTTGTAGGGCTAGCTAAACTTATACAGGGGGGTAATCAGCACAGCTCCTGACTATAGACAATTGTAGATGTACAGTACTGAGCTAAAGTTTTAGGCAGGTGTAAAAAAAAATGCTTTCGAAAATAGAAATCTTAATTATTTCTTTTGTCAATGAACAAGAGGGGAAATCTAAATTAAATCAACATTCCGTGTGACCACCATTTGTAGGATTATAGTTGGCTGTATGATCATCATTTTCATATTTAGGTTGAAACAGTCATTAACTGAAATGGCAACAGCTATGTAGGAGGCTTAAAACTGGGTGAGAAATAGACAAATTTTGCTACAAAAGTGAGGTCGTGGAAGACAGTTTCATGTCACTGGTCAAACACCATGGCAAAGCTGAGCCCAGCAAGAAGACTAAAGGTAGTTATATTGTATCAATGAGTTCTCTGCCAGGCAAAGATTTTAAAGCATATTAGTAGTTGGAGACATACTGTTCAAGTTCTTTTGAAGATGCAGAAATAAACAGGCAACAATGAAGATCGTAGACTCAGTGGTTGGCTATGGAAAATTAGTGCAGCAGATGAAAGATACATCATGCTTACTTCCCCTCAAAGTTGGAAAATGTACAGCAGTGCTATCAATTTAGAACTGGCAGAAATCAGTGGGACTCGGGTACACCCATCTATTGGTAGGAGAAATCTGGGCAGAAGTGGTCTTCATGGAGGAATTGTGTCTAAAGAGACATATCTTCGATGTGGGAACCACAACAAGCAACTCAACTTTGCAAGAAAACACAGGAACTGCAGTGCAGAAAATGGCAACTGTTTATCTAGACTGATGGGTCAAAATATTAAATATTTGGCTATAGCAGAAGGCAGTTTTTTTGCTGAAGGGCTGAAGAGCTGTACAATAATGAGTGTCTGCAGGCAGCAGTGAAGCATGGTGGAGGCTTCTTGCAAGTTTGGGGCTGCATTTCAGCAAATGGACATGGGGATTTGGTCAGGATTTATCGTATCCTCAATGCTGAGAAATACAGGCAGATACTTATCCATCATCTAATACCAGTAGCAACGTGTCTTCTGCGTAAAGAAGAACAAGGAGTCCTGGAAGTGATGGTTTGGCCCCCACAGAGCCCTGATCTCATCATCATCCAGTCTGTCTGGGATCACATGAAGAGACAGAAGGATCTGAGCAAGCTACATCCTCAGAATAGCCGTGCTTAGTTCTCCAAGATGTTTGGAACAACTTCCCTGCTGAGCTCCTTCAAAAGCTGTGTGCAAGTGTACCTAGAAGAACTGATGCTGTCTTGAAGGCAATGGGCTGTCACACCAAATACTGCTTTGTTTGCATTTCTCTTTTGTTCATTCACTTTGCATTTTGTTAATTGACAAAAAATAAACTATTATCATCTCTATTTTTCAAAGTATTCTTTGCAGCATTTTTTTCTATACTTGCCTAAAACTTTTACACAGGACTGTATCTAGGCAAGAATTAATAGGCCATTATCGATTACAGTGCTTCTACAGTGGTGCACCAAAACCTCCTGATAAGTTGGTCTTGGGGTATGAGACATGACTAAAAGGCTCCTTTAAACAAGACATCCCTTTTAAAAATGCTTCCGCACATTTTTCTATTGGAGCTTTTTCCTTCTTTTTTCACATAACTCTGTGTGCTGTCTTATCACAGACCAATGATTTTCAGAGTGGGGCTGCCAGGCCAATACCTCCAGCAAACAGCTTACTTGATCTAGGGAAGCTTTGGTCTCCAATGCATTTCCCCTGTAATACATGAAGAGCTTGAGTCAGTCCACTCTAGCTCATAGAGGATGTCTCAGATGGAGGACCCCCTTTACAATGTCCGCATGTACTATAATAATAATCTGTATTTGTATAGAGCTAACTTATTCCGTGGCGCTTTCAAAGTTCGGGGAACACAAACAAGACGATAATTACATGTGGTATACAATTATTTGGAGACAGACGGGGTGCGGGTGACACAGGAGGTAGAGGGGCAGGAGATGAGGCACGGGGGAACACAAACAGTATGAAGATTACGTGTGGCATTTAGTTGTGGCATATTAGGAAACAAAACGGGGAGGGGTGATAAGGAGGTACAGGGGAAGAAAATGTGTACGATAGGCAAGGTGGAAAGTGTGGGGAGCCATAGGGAGGTCAGGGGGCATGTTGTGGCGGTGAACGATTAGATCAAATTTGGTATGCCTCCCTGAAGAGGTGCATTTTTAAGGTGCATCTGAAGTTCTGTGCATTGGGGATTGTCCGGGTGTTTTGTGGTAGAGCGTTCCAGAGGACCGGTGCTGCTCTAGAGAGGTCATGAAAGCGATTATGTGAGGATAGTATTAGAGGGGCGTTTAATCTCAATGTGTTCGGAGTGTGAGGGCTGGGATGTGTACGGACAGGAGGGAGGCGATGTATGGTGGTGCAGCGTCATGGAGAGCTCTGTGGGGGAGGGTGATGAGTTTGAATTTGGTTCTATAATGGATGGGCAGCCAGTGCAGCGATTGGCATAGTGCAGAGGCATCTGAGAAGCAGCTAGATAGGAAGATAAGTATTTAGTATGGATTAGAGAGGAAAAGGTCGATGAGCAGCAAGTTGCAGTAATCGAGTTGGAAATGGAAACAACGAGTGTCTTTAGCGTGTCCGTGGTGAGAAACAGCTGGATTTTAGCAATATTTCTGAGGTGTAGGTGGCATGTTCGGGCCAGAGATTGGATATGGGGGGTAAAGGAGAGGTCAGAATCCTGTATGACCCCAATACAGTGGGTGTGCTGTCTGGGGGCTATTATGGTGCCAGATACTGATATGGAGATGTTGGGGGTAGGTCGGCTGGAAGGCGGAAAGACGAGGAAGTCAGCTTTTGAGAGGTTAAGTTCGAGAAAAAGGGAGGACATGGTGTTAGAGACAGCAGACACTAATAGGACAAATTGTTAGTCTGGTCCTTGGTCTATCCTGCAATGGTTTAATTTAAGTTATCCTTATTTCTGTAAAAGGGACGAGTGGAAGAAAGCTCACCAGCTTTCTCACAAGTCAGTGCTGGTACATCCAACTACTCTGATTTCTGTTGTAGATCTGCATATAATATTTTCTAGAGCATGTAAGTGAGGTTACACAAATTCATTCACATGCATTGGAGGCACTTTGTCATTGGATTTGACGCGGATTTCGGTGCACAACGGGTGCCAAAATCTGTATCAAATACACGTGTGAATGGATCTTTATACTGGATATTTAAATCAATTAATAAAAGACAAGAGGCGACTCACCTGGTGTAGAACAAGTGACAAGCGTCCACACCACCAATCCAAGGGAACCTTGTCAGATATCTAATGACCAACTCCCTGGAAATGTCTTCAAAAGGCACAGGGAGAGCGTCAAGGGGGGGACCCACAGGATGAAGACCTTGGTCGCTTGGACACAACCAAGTAAAATAATAAAAACCCTGACACTCCTGAAGAATGAATATTAAGCAATGTGAAGGATAGATGCATTTACTTCGTAGATGTGTCCTGTTCCAAAGTAGGACTCCTCCAAATCCAGGTAGATCCTCCATAGATCCACTCTTGGGTGGCTTCAATTGATAAATTCTTTTATTCAAGGATGACCAACATACATACTATAGGCCGGTATACAATGCAAAGCATTTCGAAGGTGTACAATATAACCTTTGCCAAGCATAGAGAACTGGTTAAGAGTATAGGTTATATAGTAGCAGTGTAATGGGGATATCTATCGGGAGAGGAGCTACTATATAACCCATACGTTTGTATATATCCTGTCCTACTTTTTGAAGGTATTTACACATAGTGCAGCTTTAAGATACACGCACCGTGATTTGTAATTCATCAGTTCCTAAGTACCACCTTTTTCTATTACTATTTTCTTTAAGTGTTTCATTCAAGTAAACGACTTGCTAAGTGCCAGCTTCCATTATAGCATATGCTTAATGTTGTCTGACAAATGTGCCAAACATGTAAACCATTGAATCACACACACAGTAACAACGTGTTTGTAGAAAAGCGAGGCACAAATTAATTTTACATCTTGGCCGGCTTCAGTAAAATTATGCTTAGTGTTTGTTATCTTGCTATTATAAGCAGTACGCGATTTGCACAGGCATTCTTCATGAAAATCTTGCCATAGAAGCCTCAAATGATTGGTTTGGGAGCACATTCTGCTTATAGCGTGAAATCGTTGGTTTAATTAGAAGTCGACGTGCATTTTTATTTTATTACAGAAGTAATAACATTGTGCAAGAGAAATCATTGGCAGCAGATTATGCGGCGGTACGGGTCTCTGCAACGTTTCACTTGTAATTTACTTATTCCTACAAAAAACTGGCAAAGACGATTAACTTGACCAAGGCCAAAAAATATCAACAAAAATGTACAATGTGCTGTAGGATGAAAGTTCTCCAGTGAGTATTTTGTGAATTGGGGCATAATTTGTTATTCGTTTATGATCCAAGACTACTTTCAAAAGCAATGGTGTGCCTTCAGGCCAGGCAGACCAGGAGGCTAAGGCCGGCTGCACACGGCCGTGACGGGCTCCGCCGCGAAATTCCGCGGCAGAGCCCGTCACGGCGCCCGCCAGAAGACCCAAAACTTAGCTGCGGATCCGGCGTCCTCGCTCCCGCATGACGCTTCCCCGCCCACCTCCGCCGCGTCATGTGACACGTCCACCGCGTCATATGACGCGGCAGCGGTGGGCAGGGAAGCGTTTTCACGCTATCTTCCGCTGTGCTACAGCGGAAGATAGCGTGAACGGACGACTTCCATTGACTGCAAATAGAGCATGCCGCGGATGAGGACGGGAGATTTCACGGTGCGGAATTCCGCGGTGGAATTCTGCACCATGAGCATTGAGCTATTAGGTTCAATAGAACCTAATAGCTGCGGGCAACGCAGCGGATTTCCACCACGAATTACGCGGTGGAAATCCGTACGTGGGAAGGAGGCCTAAGGGAAGGAATTTTTTTTCCCCTAAAATGAGGAAATTGGCTTCTACCTCATTCAGAGGGTTTTTGCCTTCCTCTGGATCAACAATGGGGGGGTAATAGGCTGAACTGGATGGATGTGCATTTTTTTTCAGCTTTACATACTGTTATTGTGACCTTTAAGGTGTTAAAGGGGTTTTCCAGTGAGAATACCATAGTTGACCGGCTGGGGTCCGTTGCTTGGGACCGATCAGCTGAGCGGGCGCATGCTGTCCGTGTTGCGAATACACAGAGGTCGATGCTAAAGCAGTAGAAGTCTCTGTGCAGCCCTTCGTGTAGTGGCCGGCGCTTGTAACTGCAGGCACGGCTCACATTGATTTCAATGCGAGCCGTGCCTGCAGTTAAAAGCATCGGGCACTACACAGAGGTTGTAGCAGAGACTTCCACTGCTTTCACTCCAACCTCTATGTCTTTGTGATGCTGACAGCATGAGCCCGCTCAGCTGATCAGTCGGGGTCCCGAGCGATGGACCCCAGCGGATCAACTATTGATGACCTATCCTAAGGATAGGTCATCAGTAGTCTTCTCAATGGAAAACCCCTTTAAATACACAGCGGGCACAAACTTTAAATTAATGCTCCAAAAGTAATGACAAAAGTTAAGTGCCGAATGACTGACAGGCAAGAGCTGCCTGTAATTGGCTGAGCGCCTCAGCCAATCACAATCAGCTCTTTCAGCAGGTGGAGATTTTAAATCGCCACCCACTGATAGATCAGCAATACAGAGCCGGGGACAGCAGGAGAAAACGTGGCTGAGCCCCGTCAGCTGTAGGCATGTATCTATTTTTTTTGTTTCTTACAGCACTTTTACTGGATTTTCAGGGAAGGGCTTATATTAAAAGCCCTTCCCTGAAATCCATTGACTGGGTGCCACCAGCAGAATCCTCTACCACAGCTGTCATGTGTGACAGCTGCGGTAGGGAATTGAAGAATTCTTCTGCTGCATCTGTCACAGATGTGGCAGATGTAGCAGCAGGGAATTCTTTTTACTAGCGGGGATGAAGAAAACATCTGCTGCATGCGGCAGATGTGTTCTTCATCCTCGCGGGGGACACTGCATCAGCGGAGAGGTAAGTTTTATTTATTTTTTTTACACTAAAATCCTTGTTTTTCAGGGAAGCGGCTCCATTGAAAAAATGCTCGGGTCTCCCATTGACTTCAATGGGGTTCGTTACTCAAAACGAGCTCTCGAGCATTACAAAAAGCTCGGCTCGAGTAACGAACACCCGAGCATTTTGGTGCTCGCTCATCTCTATATGTAGCATTATAAGGTGCAGGATCTGTACAATTCAAGCTACCCTTTTGTACTGTTGGTACAGGTGATACAATACTTTTCATCCATAGAGCACTTGTTTCTGTTCTGGATATTATACCAGTTGACTATTCTGCATAGAGCTTGTGCAATAAGTAGAATTGTTGGAGTACTGTTCTTAAAGACTGCAACATTTTGAAACATTGTATCTTCTTTGTTTCCTATGAAAGTATAGGCAGTATCAGAGGGGGTTTTAGCGAGCACAGCAGGCGCAATATCAGAGGCAGTAGCAGAAAAAATATTACGGATGGCAGCAGTCTGAGCAAGATGCATAGAAAGGAAAGCAAATTGCAAATCACTCTCACCAGACATTTCCCCCCAGCTTAATTATTGAATACCCTGTAAAATCTGTCATGCACCGAGGGCTCCAGGAGGATAATTATGCCAAAGCAATGAATGATCCAGTCAAATGCAGATGCCAGCTGAGGACAGGTTGTAAAGGTGTTGCTTAGGGATGAAGTATTGTGAGGTTCAATTTAGGATGGACTGTTACTAGGAAGAAACTCGGGATAGGACCTAAGGGCAAAGTCTTGTCAGGTGTAGATCTGGGACAGTACATCAGGTGTTGGGAAATGTAGGCGCAGAGTTATCATGATGCATGAAACGAGGACAGAGTGTCATCTGAGGATAGACTGATTTGTGCATTAGTTGGAGTGTGCTGGGGAGTATAGAGGAAATTGACCTGAGCATTGATGGTTGTTTCTACTGGCACCAGCGTGGAGTTCGTCACTGAGTGATTTTTATTAATTTCTTTCTTGGTGATGGGGTGACCAAAAAAAAAGCACAATTCTGATGTGTATTTTTTTTCTTGATGATGTTCTCTGTACGGGATAAATAATGTGCTACTATGACAGATCGGACTTTTATGGATGCAGCGATATCAAATTTTGGTTTTACTTTAGTTTTTATTCTAATGGGACACTTTTTTAAAAAAACTTTTACTAGCTTTTATTTTCTCTAAAGATTAATTAAACTTTTTTGTTTTTTTACTTTTTTAAAAATATTTCAGTCCCCATAGGGAACTTGCATTTGTTTGATCACTCATACAGTATAATATAATAACATAGTATTACATAATACCACATTCTGACAAGCAATCTGTCAAGATGTGGCACAGGCACGCCTTGAGAAACAAGATGCTATGACAGCCGAAGGGCACCTTATGATTTCAAAGGGGTGCTCAGGATCCCTGAACACTAATTGGGGCATTTAAATGCCACTGTCAGAATTGACGTTGGCATTTAAAGGGTTAACAGCCGTGAGCAGTGTGAGCGATGATCGTTGTTGTTGCAGGGGGTGTCAGCTTTTGAAGACAGCCGGCACCTGCCGTTTATGGACTGGGATCAACTCCTGATCGCTATCCATATAAACTCTGCACACCCATGACATAACTGTAAGCGGAAAGGAGTTAAAGGGCTTTTTGAGACTACACTCATCCAAAGGGCATCCATGGTTGATCAGCAGAGTTTGCTGTTTGGGATCTCCGCTGATTAGCTCATTGAAGAGACTGCGGCCCTTGCTCACTTCTCAGCTGTGTGATGTCACGTACATCGGTCACATAGCCTGAGAACAGCTTTGTCCCATTGAAGTGAATTGACAGTTGCAATACCAAACACAGCTGATATACACTGCCGATTGGCAGGGATCCAGAGTGGCAGACCCCATTGATCAAGCATTAATGGAAAACCTCTTCAATTAATGATATGAACTTGGTCAAATAAACAGATAAAATTCTTTGGTGCAAAATCTTTTGTCTTAGAAGGGTCTTCTCCAGAAGTGTCAGCAAACCCATGCTTAATCTAAGGTGCAATGTAAGTGCATGCAAGTACTAATGTGTGGTACATGTAACATATTAGTATGTACATATAAGTAAGTTTGGGGTAAGACTCCAATATACTTGTATAAGGTCCTTAAAGGGGTTGTCCACTTGTAGGGTTGTCTAGTTGTAGAGTAGGCCATCAGTATTAGATTGGCAGTGTTCCACTGCCCTGGACTCCAGCTTATTAGCTATTCACTGGGCTGATTTGTGCAGAAAACATACAGTGCACACATGTTCCCGTTCACGTCAGTAGAAACTTTGTCTGCACTACCAAGCCTGGCCACTGCAGGGGAAATGGAGCTGTCTGCTTCCTGTGCACCTCAGCTCAGTGCATAAGCACTTTGTCCCAGAGAATAGCTAATTGGTGGAAGGCCTTTGTCGGTAGATCCACACTGATCTATTATTGATGCCTGATCCTAAGGATAGGCCATCAATTAGTTTACAATTTGACAAGCCCTATGAGGATTACATCGACAGTAGAGGTATTTCACAGATCCTGTAGTTAGAGACATACTGTACTACATTTGGGAGTAAAAACAAATTTTGTAAAAATACATCACACTTACCAACTTCCAAAAAAAAAAAAGTCCGATGTCTGATTGCTTGGTTGCACACTAAATGCTTTTTTGAGAGGTTATTTCTGATTATTGACCTAGCAACATTGGACAGTCTAGTGTCTCCGACAATAGAAAGTGACCTATTGGAAATCATTTCTTTATGTTAAACATATGTTTTTTGATGAATTTTTGTTTATTTTGTATTATTTTTCTGTGAAATAATGAAAAATACCTGAAATGTTGCACTTTCACGCCGGCCTCTGCGCCTCCTAATAGTCTGACACTTCTTCTCTGTAGGGAAGACCTCTCAGCAGTCGCCTCATTCTCCTCACCGGCGGGATAGTGTCGTGTGATATATTTAATCCAGGCGTTTCCTTCAGATATGTTATTCTAGATACATTAGAGCAATAATAAAGGTGGTAAGATCACAGCATTCCGAAGAACGTCATTCCACAGTTGGCCTTTAATTGCAAATTTGCAGCTCTGAATAAATTTCCTTGTACATATATGTAATGTAAATGACTTTGCCCAGACAGCGGCGCAGGGATTTGTATTCCGCACCGTACACACAGTCATCTGTTCATAATATCACATTTTCCTGGCGAGTGTTAAAATGCCACAAGCAAATATTTTCTGGTCTCTGTCAATGACCTTTAATAATGTTTTCTCTTTCCTCGCTCTCCTCTGTAGGAATATAGAATAATGTACATGAATTTAATGCGCCAATGAGTATTGTGTGGCTCAGGCGGAATTTCTAATGTGTGTCTTTCTTTCTTTTTGCTGTAGGTAAGTACACTTTACTCCTCTTTGGATCATGTACTTTATTTGTTACCCGTTATAAGAGCAGATGAGCTGAAGAATCCACTTCTGTCCCATGTCGGTTGGTAAGATTTATATTTCTGGAGTTAACCACAATTGGTAATGATGTTTTTAAGAATGTGAATGTAAGGGGTTGGGGGTTTTCACGGTTTTCCGAGTGATGAGTAGGGCGCAGAAGTCGCCATTGCTGAACAAACAACTCTCTATTAACTTAAAGCAGGAACACGGTAACTTGTGATGTGGGGTATCGCAGCTTGTCAAGAAAGTTCAAGAGTTCGTATAATGCCTCGCATCTGTTAAATTCCGATCTTCTTGCGCGAGATTCTCATGCAATAGAGGATCGGAACTGTTTGACATTGATTTTGATTGGAAACCCAGCATTGCACTCGCATGCACATTCCAGGGTATGCAAGAGCCATGCGATGCGTTAAAGGTCCCATTGTGATTAATAGGCGATGCGTTCTGAGGAATGCAAAGAGATAGGACGTGTCACGATTTTTTTCTGCACCGCATCGCTTATGTGTATGACCGTGTGTATAACCATTTGTGGCCGTGTGAAAGCAGCCATAATAGTCTTTAGATTCGCTAACGTGGGATACCTGTAACAACTCTATGCCCACGGATGACTCTCCTCCTGGCTGGCTAGCACGGGTTCAGTGTCGTCTGAGAGAAGAGAATGGAGGGACTGCACCTTCAGCCTTTTAGGTGTCTTGACTTTTTCCTCAGAGGACAATGTCCATAGGACTGTGATGCGGTATAAACTGGGAGAGACTCCCTTCTCCTCCGTCTATAGCTTAGCTGCTCTCTACACACTCTACAAGCTTCTCAATGGCTTAAAGGGGTTGTCCCGCGAAAGCAAGTGGGTCTATACACTTCTGTATGGCCATATTAATGCACTTTGTAATGTACATTGTGCATTAATTATGAGCCATACAGAAGTTGTCAGAAGTTATTCACTTACCTGCTCCGTTGCTGGCATCCTCGTCTCCATGGTGCCGTCTAATTTTCAGCGTCTAATCGCCCGATTAGACGCGCTTGCGCAGTCCGGTCTTCTTCTCTTCTGAATGGGGCCGCTCGTGCCGGAGAGCGGCTCCTGGTAGCTCCGCCCCGTCACGTGCCGATTCCAGCCAATCAGGAGGCTGGAATCAGCAATGGACCACACAGAAGCCCTGCGGTCCACCGAGGGAGAAGATCCCGGCGGCCATCTTCACCAGGTAAGTAAGAAGTCACCGGAGCGCGGGGATTCAGGTAAGCACTGTCCGGTTTTCTTTTTTAACCCCTGCATCGGGGTTGTCTCGCGCCGAACGGGGGGGCTGTTGAAAAAAAAAAAAACGTTTCGGCGCGGGACAACCCCTTTAAGACTGTATCTGCAACCCTGAAGTACTCCAGGAGAGACTCCTGCTTCAACCTCCGTCCTGCACTAAACACCTCTCTCAACTCCTTCCCGTCTCTTCTTCTCAGCTCTGTTTGTCCATTGCTGACCCCTCTTAAAGAGACAGTACCATTACAAAAAAAGCAACATTATACCATCAGTAACACAATAAATAGTACCCCCCTTCCCCCCTCTTCCATGAAAGTAGATTAGAACATAAGTCTTTGTTCACATGCTGCAGCTGAGTTGCAATTTTTCAAAAACCGGAGCTCAAACCATGACTGAAATGCACAATGTGAAATAGACCTTATACCATTTGTAATCTAAAGAATTAAAACAAAAGCCAACAGACAAGTAATTTAAGCCACTAGTATTGGGCTCACCAAAGCATCGAAAAGGATCCCTCAGGATATACAGTTGTAGCAGAACTGAGTTTGGTACTTTATTCTTCTGTGCATCATGATAACTCATTGAGTTGCAGCAATGCGGTAGGGTTACCTGCAGTGAAATCATTATTAAAGAGGTTGCCCGAGTAAAATAACTTATTACTGATCTATAGGAATGGAGTTAAGTGTCTTTTTATGGTGGTCTGATTGCTTGAACCCTTATCTATCACAAGAACTCTCATGGAGATCAATGGAGTGGCAATGCACATGTGCGCCTGCTGCCCCATTCATCCAGGATCCTGGTTGTACTGATATGTGGATACCCCAGTGGTTGACCCCCACCAATGAAATACTCATCCCTATCTTGTAGATGAAGGATACATTGTTTTGGTGGGATGACTTCTTTAAATGTCAAAATTACAAATTTTGCTATGTTTTATTGACAAGCTTGACGTTTGCTAATTACAAAATGACGTCATCATTCTATAGAGAACCTTCAGCAAGTGATGTCATCCTATCACAGAAGAGATTACTAATGTGGTGGTGTTACAGGTAAAGCTATTATATGAGAACTCGAGAGCTTCAGGCCAAGCTATATTTTTGTATCTGCAACATGTTCCTGGTTAGACATATTGCTTTATATACGGCATGTATTATACTGTAAAGACTTAAGGGACATCTGTCAGTAAAATGATGCCCACCAAACAACAGCCAGCGGCTGGAGAGAACACAGACACAAATTGACGTATATCTTTGTTGTCCTTCAAACCATTTTTATTTTGAAGAAAATAAGTTTTATTTAATGTAACATGAAGTAACTGGCAAGTGCCAGTTCCAACTGATTCCAACCAGTGCTCTGGCTCTCGAGTTTGTAGTCCTACCCAGAGCCTCTCCCTTTTCCCTGATTGAAAGCACCACAGTCTCCAGCAACCTGAGCACTTCTTGGGGTTGGAGACTTGCCAGATAATTTGCATATGTGTCAATAATATGTGTCAACCAGTGTCTGAGTGCCCTACCAAGCGCTGGCAGTCATTTGGTGGGTAGTGATGAGCGAACTTTTGAAAAGTTGAGTTTGGTAAACTTTTGCAAAGAGTTTTTGGTTTGGTCTGAATTAGTTTGAACCAAATAGGAAGTTCACCAAAAGCCTTAAAACTAATGTATAAAACCATTAAAGAGCCATGAAAGCCCTGCATAACATTCTGAGAGTGTTATACAGGGCTTATATTGCTCTTAGGCAGTGTTATACACCAGTATTTGACTAGTGTTTTAGGTAGAACTCAGTTTGGGTTTGTGCTGAACTGAACCATTTTTGCCAAGTTCGACCTGATATGGGGTTCCGCTGATTTATGCTCAGTATTATTGATGGGCACCATTTTGCTGACAGATTCCCTTTAAATTAAAAATAAATCCATTTCACAAGATATACAATATGCGAATGGTGGCCAACTAAAAAGATCTGTACTAGAGATGAGCGAGCACCAAAATACTCGGGTGCTCGTTACTCGAGTCGACCTTTCAGTGATGCTCGAGAGTTCGTTTCGAGTAACGAACCCCATTGAAGTCAATGGGCGACTCGAGCATTTTTGTATATGACTGGTGCTCCGCTAAGGTTTTCATTTGTGAAAATCTTAGCAAATCACCAAAGTCATGTATAAAACACAGAAATGCATAGGGCAGGCAAGGAGCAACATGCAGGGCTGCATTTCGGGCTCCGAGGTCTCACTATTAAGCCACAATAGTGGCAAGAGTGAGACCCCCCCCCCCGCACTGTCAGCATAACGATTGTTCTCCTCTGCCACTGTAACAGCTGTGGCAGAGAAGAACGATGTTAGCCCATTGAATTCAATGGAGCCGGCAATACAGCCGGCTGCATTGAAAGCAATGGGCTGCCAGCGAGCGCGGGATGGATTTTCGGGAAGGGCTTAAAAATATAAGCCTTTACCTGAAAAAGAAAGATTTTAGTGTAAAAAAGAATAAAAATGCAGGCATTCTCTTCAATGGAGCCGCTGCTGCTGCCGGCGACTCCATTGAAGACAATGGTCCGCTGGCACACCTAAATTCTTTTTCAGGGAAGGACTTTACATATAAGCCATTCCCTGGAAATGAATTAAAAGTGATTTAAAAAACAAAAAAAATAGATACCTCCCTTAAGCTGCCGGGGCACAGCCGCGTCTTCTCCTACTGTCCCCTGCACTGTGATGCTGAAATGCTGTCATTCAGCTGAGAGCTGCGCTGAGCCAATCAGAGGCAACACTCACTCACCCATTCATGAATGGGTGTGAGTTAGATCTGCCTCTGATTGGCTCAGCGCTGAGCCAATCAGGGGCATGTCTGACTCACACCCCCTTCACACCCACTGCAGGCCGGCCGAGCTGAACTCCGTCTGCCGGGACAAGGTGAGTATATATATATTTTTTATTTTCACACATTTCTGGATGAATTGCAGGGAAGGGCTTATATATTTAAGCCCTTCCCGACAATTCATCCCGCGATCGCCGGCAGCCCATTGCTTTCAATGGAGCCAGTTGTATTGCCGTCTCCATTGAATTCAATAGTCAGTGCTCGTTTAATCGAGACGAGTACCGCGTGGTGCTCGTCTCGAGTAACGAGCATCTCGAGCACCCTAATAATTGAACGAGCATCAAGCTCGGACGAGTATGCTCGTTCATCTCTAATCTGTACGGTATATATTGATTTTTAGTTATTCTCTTGCTGATTTCTATACAGAAGTGAAAACAAATGTGGAAATGCCAGCAGTCTGTATTGTGATGATCTATAAATGTATAGGCTTGAGTCCATTTGCAGGGTGTATCCTTATGGTTTTTGTGCAATTCTTTTGTACAGTTAAGAAAATTGATTAGAATGCCAGTTTATGGGGCAGTTATAAGTGATTTGAAAGAAAATCATAAATGCTTACATGTAATACTTATTTTTGAACACTAGGTGGTAGAAGCGTCCTGCTTTTCTGCTTTTAATGCTGTGATAGGACTGTGTAACCATTTTTATTTTGTGTGAGTAGTATAAAGACTTATAAAAGAAAGACATAATGATGCTGGATACAAAATATAGTATATTGTATAAACATCATATACAGAAGGGAAAGGAGGGTAATGCAAAACTGGTTTTGTAGGTAGGAGGGTGAAGGAAAGAAGACAGTGGGCCAAAAATGAAGAAAATAGTACTGAAGATATTCAGTTTTTGGTTTTTTTTTCTTCGGCATGTTCTAATGACTTTTTTGTTTTCAATCTGATGGGTTTTTTTTATTTTAAGATGTTGGGCCCCTTCCTAGGTCCAGGGATGGGAGCCTACCTTCTCCCCAGGCAATGTCCTGGCCATGGGCATGTACCACCAGCATTGGAGAGGGACTCCTCTCCTCCCATGGGGTCAACTATGGGACCTTCACCCACAATTCAGCTACTAACCCATATTTCCGGAAATGGTCCCAATCACATCTTGCAATGTGAGGCACAGGGGTTTGTGGCATGATAGAAGAACTGGGCTGTTTATAATGCTGCTGAAGGATTTATTACAAGGCAAGGATTAACAAATGGCTTCCAGGTTTCCAGAAGTACAGAGTCTTGGATGCTGCAAACAATTTAACAAGTAGTGTGTTAATAATGACAGCAGTCTTATAATTGCCCCCTGACACAGAAGACTGTGTCTGTGGGCCTGACTCCTTAGTAATCACACAAGTTCAGGAATAACTCACAGTTGCCTCTCCAAGGCGGCGATTGATGGGACTGAAGACCAAAAGCCAAACGCAGGTCTGGACGGAGTCCGTAATACTGTCCCTATTTGTCAAGGGCGGCAAAACAGCGGTGGGGCACAGGGGTAGCCACAAACATTTATAAACAAAAATCTCTTCCAATGGTTTTGGAATTCCCCAAAGCTTCTGGATTTTCTTACATAGTGGCATTCTTTATAGGTCAGAGACCATAAAACAATAGGCCATACCAATGGCCCTAGTTCAGCACCCAACTAGCGGCTGTGATGTCTACACAACAAGGTCTTGTGTGGACGACTCCTGACATAGCGTGAGTGCACCTACTTATAGCCTCTGTGTGCCCTCAAACATCCTGATACCCCTTGTGACCCACCACAATCAATAGAGGAACAAACATCAAGCATTATAGAATTATAGTCTAAATAACACGTATAACATTAGAAATAT
The DNA here is from genome assembly GCF_035609145.1 of Eleutherodactylus coqui. NCBI lineage: Eukaryota > Metazoa > Chordata > Amphibia > Anura > Eleutherodactylidae > Eleutherodactylus > Eleutherodactylus coqui. Next base: position 81,508,688 of record NC_089841.1, on the reverse strand, counting down.
AGAGCCACTAGAGGGCGCTATAGTACAAGACATACTTATGACAGTACTAAACATTTTAGAACCCGTTACCTCATGGACCCAGATTTGAACAAACCCTCTTACACATCAAATAAACCAGCAGCTGGCAGGTCAGTCTGCTTTAGTCTTTTGCATGTAGTATAATAAAAAGCTGATTCACTGCATTTAGTGATCTGAGTGTGAAGTCTACTGCTTGATTCTCCATTGCTTGATGTACTCTGCTTAGACACCCGATCCAACAAGATTTCTTGACAACTTTTTGAAACTTTTAAAAAATATTTTTTAAATCTACAATGTAACCTTATTAGTGAATGACAATGGCATACAAAAGCCTATAGAAAAAAAAATAATAATGTAGCTTCTGATCATCACCTTGATTGTAGGGACTCACTATATAAGGCACTTGTCAGGCCTCATGTTGAATACTGTATACAGTTCTGGACACCGGTGCTCAGGAAAGTTGTTGCAGTACTTCTTTTTAGCCTAACATACTATGTAACTATGTTACTGTGTGTAGACTATTGTTTTAGCAACTACATGTCTCCTAATGTTTTGTCCAGGTATCATATAGGGAGATGATCAGAACAGATCTTCCAGAATTCTTTCCAAATTGTGATCTAGATTTTGGTCTAATTAAAGCATGGCAGAGGCAGCAGACTGTGCCTATGCAGCATGCATGTCATAAGCAGACTCTAGGCACTGCAAATAGAGGCAGAGATGATTGGTTGGTAGTAGACTTATGTCATCTGAAGGAAGCAGACTAGAGGAGGTTCCTTTAATCTGAGGCTTTCTGGGCCACTAGAAGAAAGCAGTGGTGCATTGGCCATAGACTCCATCTGCAGTAATCCTGGTGGGCCATTCGGTTCTTGGGGCCAGTGTGAAGGTTCTTTAATAAAAATCTCTTATACTCACCTTGCAGTCTGTGCTGCTCCTGTTCCCTGCCATTTTCCTAGTTATGCAATCATATCATGTGATCACTGTGGCCAATCCACGGCCTCAGTCCTACTAAGGTATGTTTTCTGTGCTTTGAAATTTTTTTGCAGCAAGCTATGTACACAGCATTGTCTTCTCCCCTCCTGCTGCCAACGTAGCTGCAGCTGGTAGTTTGCTGACCCCTGCTTACTTGTCTTCGCCTCACTTGCTACTAGTTTTGGCCCATCTACAACATGGTGCCACATTGCAATTTCTTCCAGGGCCACTTTGGATTCCCAGTCTGCCCTGGAAGGAAGTCACTGCACTACTACACTATCTGGAAAAAATACTGGTACAACAACACCTCCTCCAGAGCTTAAATACTATAATACTACCAGAGAGTACCCAAATAGAGAAACCATACCCTAATCAGAATTATATACAGTGTTCTGAAATGCAAAACCATAGAGTACTTAAACAACCAAGTTGCCAGAAGCAAGCCTAATAAGATGCATGTTATCTTTATGCCGACAAGCATAATACACAGCAACATAGAAGTAATGTAGTGTATAATAGAAGTTATCAGGAAATCACATGGGCATGTCTGCTAGTGGGACTAGAAAAATGTTAAATGCTATTCTTTTTTCATGCAGCCTCATGAAATATTGAATAAAAATCGTACCACTAAAACATCAACTCATCCCACAGAAAAACAAGCCCTCACACAACTCTGTCAAAGGAAAAACAAAACAACCCCCCCCCCCAATTACTGAATTGATATCTTTTTCCAAAAAAGAAATCTATGAGGTTTTCAATACAGCGTACCTTCAAATTGTACTGTTAGCCCCTTCTAATATAATTTTGGATTCAGGGTTTCCTAAAAGGCTTTCTCTTTTTGCTGTTATACAACGATGCCATCTGCTGGCTAAAGCCAGTATATGCGCGCCAGAGAGGCTCCGACAGCAGATTGGCTGGCAATAGACTGTGAGAATACCCTGTCGGGCGTCTTCTGACATTGGAGCTGTGCAAGCTTCAATCAAAATGTAGGAAGACGTCAGACAGTGCATTGGAAAGGGTTAAAATAGTACAAGTCGCCCTGTCACAAATACATGTGTCGTATGTCCTTGGGTGACATACAACACCCAAGGACAGACTGCAAAGTTGACTGATTTCCAGCTCCCCTGCAAGCTGGAGTCCAAATTGCACCCAACATGGCCTAGCATGCCCCAAAACACTTTGCTGCCACCACTAACAGTTTTCTGACAGGTAGGCCAGTCACCTTGTTTCTGCTCACTGCATGAATACGAGCCTTCCTGGTCTCCACCAACTGAAGCACAATTTACACTCCTTTGGGGTTATGGATTGCTTAAAGCATCAAGGAAGATCAAATAAAGTTTAAGGCTTTTGTTCTAAAAAAAGGCTTAGCTGTGTTTAAGTTAAATATATATAAAAAGGAGATATTTACAAAGAAGCATACAAATACACACAAACCGTTATTAAAAGAAAAAGGAATAAAATAATTGAAAGCACCAGTCTATGAAGTGGAGTCAAACAGTCCTGATTGCGAGGATCACATAGAAAGATGGACAGTCCTACATCAGATGCAACTTTTTGGTATCTGAAAATAGGGAGGGGATCCCACTTTTTGGTTTTGAAGTCTCTTTGAGGCACACCTCTGCTGTCACCTCCTTATGACATCACCGAGAGGTTGGCTAAGTAGATGCGTAGATCTTCCAATTTAATATTTCAGCCATATTTCCATAGGAGGTGCTCCAGTAGGGAAAACTATGGCCGCCATACTTTATAGCATGAATTTGCCAATGATTAGATATCAAACTCCATATGTACAGGATAATTAGTCAGGTAGGTGTATGATTCCTCATATCCTGGGAAGCGCACGGCAACTGGAGTAGATGCATTATGTTCATGGAATGCTCCCATTTCCTAAGATATACCTGGTATCTGGCTGAAACTCTTAGCTTACTCATAACTCCAATTATTAATTTTTCCTTTGTCTCATCTCAGAAGTGGAAGTCGCAGCCAGCAAGTCTGTGGGGATGTGTATTAGAGGAGCAGGGGGAAAGGGGGATTTCCTGCACTGGCTAATTTCATTATCTTTCCCGCAAAGGCTTTCTTGTTGATCCCAAAAGGATCAAATTGAATTAAAGGCCCCTCTGTGCAGGTGTGAAAGGCATTTTAAAGGAGTATTAATGAATACTGGTGACAGGATATACACTTGACAGCACTTGTTTGTAATTCAGCCAGTTATTTTTTCACATACATGATGGCAGATGCCAGAGACAATCCCTGACTCGCAAAAGTGGGTGCATCTACCAGTATCACTTCATCACAGTTCACCAAAAGAAAGCACTCGTATGACGTCTTCAATAGAAAAAAGAAAGTTATGGCAACTGCAAGGCAGGGATGAAAAATAAAGGAAAAAGAGACACTGCCTCCTGAAGGACAAAGTAGGGCACAGTTATGAGGGGTTAAAGCTCTTCTAGCTGCACTTTGAATTTTCTGACCAAGTGCTTAAAGTAGCAGACAGTAATTCACCATTTCTAAGAAAATACTTCAGCTCCGGGTACAATTTTATGCCATTTTGAGAAGGTCGGATCAAGAAGCTGTCGATGTCCATCAGTTTTTGGTTGCATGATACTAAAAGCACTTTGAAGTTCGCAGACGACATCCTAAGTTTAGCTGTTTAATTCAGTTAGTAAAGCACTGTAAGCCATAGATGGGGCAATTTATAGCATACTATGGGATTTCGTCAATCAAATGTGATCTGTATGGAAGCCTGGTAGAGATGCGCGAACGTACTCGTCCGAGCTTGATACTCGTTTCGAGTATTAGCGTGTTCGAGATGCTCGTTACTCGTGACGAGTACCACGCGATGTTCGAGTTACTTTCACTTTCATCTCTGAGACGTTAGCGCGCTTTTCTGGCCAATTGAAAGACAGGGAAGGCATTACAACTTCCCCCTGCGACGTTCAAGCCCTATACCACCCCCCTGCAGTGAGTGGCTGGCGAGATCAGGTGTCACCCGAGTATATAAATCGGCCCCTCCCGCGGCTCGCCACAGATGCATTCTGACATAGTTCAGGGACAGTGCTGCTGGTGCTGGAGCTGCTATAGGGTGAGCGTTAGGAGTATTTTAGGCTTCAAGAACCCCAACGGTCCTTCTTAGGGCCACATCTTACCATGTGCAGTAGTGTGGAGGCTGCTTTTTGCAGTGTTGCACTTTTTTTTTTTTTGTATATCGGCCGTGCAGAGCATTGCGCCCTGCAGTAATTATACATAGTCCAGGGCCAGTAGTGGTCAGGCAGGGACAGAAGACATATATTTATTGAATATAGGCAGTGGGCCTTTCCAAAATCATTTGGGAAAAAAAATCTATTTGGGCTGCCTGTGACTGTCCTCAGTGTACTGGGTCTGTGCTGGGTGTAGTTGTCCTCCTAATTCATTTGCAGCCAGCTAAGTGTTACAGCAGGCTTGCACAAAATTATTTCCTGGCTCTGTGTTGGCTGTTACATCACCGCTGTATTCCAGTCCACAGTGCAACAGTCTGCAGTTATTTTACATACTCCAGGGCCAGTAGTGGTGAGGCAAGGACAGAAGACATATATTTATTGAATATAGGCAGTGGGCCTTTCCAAACACATTTGGGAAAAAAAAATCTATTTGGGCTGCCTGTGACTGTCCTCAGTGTACTGGGTCTGTGCTGGGTGTAGTTGTCCTCCTAATTCATACGCAGCCAGCTAAATGTTACAGCAGGCTTGCGCAAAATTATTTCCTGGCTCTGCTGTGCGTTCCGTAAGCGAAGTCAGCCTCCAACCACAGGCCAATAAGCGGCACATTTAATTACAGCATTCTGTTTCTGCACTACTGGTAATACACCATGCTGAGGGGTAGGGGTAGGCCTAGAGGACGTGGACGCGGGCGAGGACGCGGAGGCCCAAGTCAGGGTGTGGGCACAGGCCGAGCTCCTGATCCAGGTGTATCGCAGCCGACTGCTGCGGGATTAGGAGAGAGGCACGTTTCTGGCGTCCCCACATTCATCGCACAATTAATGGGTCCACGCGGTAGACCTTTATTAGAAAATGAGCAGTGTGAGCAGGTCCTGTCGTGGATGGCAGAAAGTGCATCCAGCAATCTATCGACCACCCAGAGTTCTGCGCCGTCCACTGCTGCAACTCTGAATCCTCTGGCTACTGCTCCTCCTTCCTCCCAGCCTCCTCACTCCATTACAATGACACATTCTAAGGAGCAGGCAGACTCCCAGGAACTGTTCCCAGGCCCCTGCCCAGAATGGCCAGCAATGGTTCCTCTCCCACCGGAGGAGTTTGTCGTGACCGATGCCCAACCTTTTGAAAGTTCCCGGGGTCCGGGGGAAGAGGCTGGGGACTTCCGACAACTGTCTCAAGACCTTTCAGTGGGTGAGGAGGACGATGACGATGAGACACAGTTGTCTATCACTCAGGTAGTAGTAATTGGAGTAAGTCAGAGGGAGGAGCGCACAGAGGATTCGGAGGAAGAGCAGCAGGATGATGAGGTGACTGATCCCACCTGGTTTGCTACGCCTACTGAGGACAGGTCTTCAGAGGGGGAGGCAAGGGCAGCAGCAGGGCAGGTTGCAAGAGGCAGTGCGGTGGCCAGGGGTAGAGGCAGGGCCAGACCGAATAATCCACCAACTGTTTCCCAAAGCGCCCCCTCGCGCCATGCCACCCTGCAGAGGCCGAGGTGCTCAAAGGTCTTGCAGTTTTTCACTGAGAGTGCAGACGACCGACGAACAGTGGTGTGCAACCTGTGTCGCGCCAAGATCAGCCGGGGAGCCACCACCACCAGCCTCACCACCAACAGCATGCGCAGACATATGATGGCCAAGCACCCCACAAGGTGGGACGAAGGCCGTTCACCGCCTCCGGTTTGCACCGCTGCCTCTCCCCCTGTGCCCCAACCTGCCACTGAGATCCAACCCCCCTCTCAGGGCACAGGCACTACCGTCTCCTGGCCTGCACCCACACCCTCACCTCCGCTGTCCTCGGCCCCATCCACCAATGTCTGTCAGCGCACCGTCCAGCCGTCGCTAGCGCAAGTGTTGGAGCGCAAGCGCAAGTACGCCGCCACGCACCCGCACGCTCAAGCGTTAAACGTCCACATAGCCAAATTTATCAGCCTGGAGTTGCTGCCGTATAGGGTTGTGGAAACGGAGGCTTTCAAAAGTATGATGGCGGCGGCCCCGCGCTACTCAGTTCCCAGTCGCCACTACTTTTCCCGATGTGCCGTCCCAGCCCTGCACGACCACGTCTCCCGCAACATTGTACGCGCCCTCACCAACGCGGTTACTGCCAAGGTCCACTTAACAACAGACACGTGGACAAGCACAGGCGGGCAGGGCCACTATATCTCCCTGACGGCACATTGGGTGAATTTAGTGGAGGCTGGGACAGAGTCAGAGCCTGGGACCGCTCACGTCCTACCCACCCCCAGAATTGCGGGCCCCAGCTCGGTGCTGGTATCTGCGGCGGTGTATGCTTCCTCCACTAAACTACACTCCTCCTCCTCCTCCAACGCAACCTCTGTCTCGCAATCAAGATGTGTCAGCAGCAGCACGTCGCCAGCAGTCGGTGTCGCGCGGTGTGGCAGCACAGCGGTGGGCAAGCGTCAGCAGGCCATGCTGAAACTACTCAGCTTAGGAGAGAAGAGGAACACGGCCCACGAACTGCTGCAGGGTCTGATGAGCAGACCGACCGCTGGCTTGCGCCGCTGAGCCTCCAACCGGGCATGGTCGTGTGTGACAACAGCCGTAACCTGGTGGCGGCTCTGCAGCTTGGCAGCCTCACGCACGTGCCATGCCTGGCCCAAGTCTTTAATTTGGTGGTTCAGCACTTTCTGAAAAGCTACCCACGCTTGTCAGACCTGCTCGGAAAGGTGCGCCGGCTCTGCGCACATTTCCGCAAGTCCCACACGGACGCTGCCACCCTGCGCACCCTGCAACATCGGTTTCATCTGCCAGTGCACCGACTGCTGTGCGACGTGCCCACACGGTGGAACTCTACGCTCCACATGTTGGCCAGGCTCTATGAGCATCGTAGAGCTATAGTGGAATACCAACTCCAACATGGGTGGCGTAGTGGGAGTCAGCCTCCTCAATTCTTTACAGAAGAGTGGGCCTGGTTGGCAGACATCTGCCAGGTCCTTGGAAACTTTGAGGAGTCTACCCAGATGGTGAGCGTCGATGCTCCAATCATTAGCGTCACCATTCCTCTACTATGCCTCTTGAGAAGTTCCCTGCAAAGCATAAAGGCAGACGCTTTGCGCTCGGAAACAGAGCCGGGGGAAGACAGTATGTCGCTGGATAGTCAGAGCACCCTCCTGTCTATATCTCAGCGCGTACAGGAGGAGCATGAGGAGGATGAGCAGGAGGGGGAAGAAACAGCTTGGCCCACTGCTGAGGGTACCCATGCTGCTTGCCTGTCATCCTTTCAGCGTGTATGGCCTGAGGAGGAGGAGGATCCTGAAAGTGATCTTCCTAGTGAGGACAGCCATGTGTTGCGTACAGGTACCCTGGCACACATGGCTGACTTCATGTTAGGATGCCTTTCTCGTGACCCTCGCGTTACACGCATTCTGGCCACTACGGATTACTGGGTGTACACACTGCTCGACCCACGGTATAAGGAGAACCTTTCCACTCTCATACCCGAAAAGGAAAGGGGTTCGAGAGTGATGCTATACCACAGGACCCTGTCGGACAAACTGATGGTAAAATTCCCATCCAACAGCGCTAGTGGCCGAAGGCAGAGATCAGGCAGCATGTACAGCACAGGCAGGGGAACACTCTCTAAGGCCTTTGACAGCTTTCTGGCTCCCCAGCAAGACTTTGTCACCGCTCCCCAGTCAAGGCTGAGTCGGCGAGAGCACTGTAAAAGGATGGTGAGGGAGTACGTAGCCGATCGCACGACCATCCTCCGTGACGCCTCTGCCCCCTACAACTACTGGGTGTCGAAGCTGGACACGTGGCCTGAACTCGCGCTGTATGCCCTGGAGGTGCTTGCTTGTCCTGCGGCTAGCGTCTTGTCAGAGAGGGTGTTTAGTGCGGCTGGGGGAATCATCACAGATAAGCGTACCTGCCTGTCAACCGACAGTGCCGACAGGCTTACACTCATCAAGATGAACAAAGCCTGGATTTCCCCAAACTTCTCTTCTCCACCAGCGGACAGCAGCGAAACCTAAACAATACGTAGGCTGCACCCGCGGATGGAAGCATTGTTCTCTATCACCATCAAAAACGTGGACCTTTTAGCTTCATTAATCTGTGTATAATATTCCTCCTCCTCCTCCTGCTCCTCCTCCTGAAACCTCATGTAATCACGCCGAACGGGCAATTTTTCTTAGGCCCACAAGGCTCAGTCATATAATTTTTGTAAACAATTTTTATACGTTTCAATGCTCATTAAAGCGTTGAAACTTTCACCTGAACCAATTTTTATTTTAACTGGGCTGCCTCCAGGCCTAGTTACAAATTAAGCCACATTAACCAAAGCGATTAATGGGTTTCACCTGCCCTCTTGGTTGGGCATGGGCAATTTTTCTGAGGTACATTAGTACTGTTGGTACACCAATTTTTTGGGGCCCTCGCCTACAGTGTAATCCAATTAATTTTTTGCCCACCTGCATTACAGCTGACATTACAGCAGCTGTGCTGGGCACTGCAATGGGATATATTTATGTACCGCCGCTGGGTTCCAGGGAGCCACCCATGCTGTCGGTCCACACAGAGTTGTAACTACATGTGTCCACTTCTAAAGAACCCCAGTCTGACTGGGGCATGCAGTTTGGGCCGAAGCCCACTTGCATTTAATCTGACGTTAGCTCTGCTGTCCAGGGCACTGCAATGGGATACATTTATGTACAGCGGGTGGGTTCCAGGGAGCCACCCATGCTGTGGGTGCACACGGAATTCCCATTGCGGAGTTGGGGATTCCCAGTTGTACCTGCCTGTGACTATTTATAAAAAAAACGCGGTCTGACTGGGGCATGCAGACACCTTGACAGAATGAATAGTGTGTGGCACATAGGTTCCCCATTGCTATGCCCACGTGTGCAGCTCCTGATGGCGGTGGCACAGGATTATATTTATCATTGCTTCTGTACAGCATTGTGGGCTATCGCCCCGCCCCTTTTAAAGAGGGTCGCTGCCTAGCCGTGCCAACCCTCTGCAGTGTGTGCCTGCGGTTCCTCCTCATGGCAGACGCACTTATAAATAGACATGAGGGTGGCGTGGCATGAGGGCAGCTGAAGGCTGCGCAGGGACAATTTGGTGTGCGCTGTGGACACTGGGTCATGCAGGGGGGGTTGGGAAGCATGTAACCCAGGAGAAGTGGCAATGGACTGTCATGCAGGCAGTGATTGTGCTTTGTTGGAGGTAGTGTGGTGCTTAGCTAAGGTATGCATTGCTAATGAGGGCTTTTCAGAAGTAAAAGTTGTTGGCTGGGGGGGGGGGGGGCACTCTTGCCGCTATTGTGGCTTAATAGTGGGACCTGTGAACTTGAGATGCAGCCCAACATGTTGCCCCTCGCCTGCCCTATCCGTTGCTGTGTCGTTCTCATCACTTTCTTGAATTGCCCAGATTTTCACAAATGGAAACCTTAGCGAGCATCGGCGATATACAAAAATGCTCGGGTCGCCCATTGACTTCAATGGGGTTCGTTACTCGAAACGAACCCTCGAGCATCGCGATAATTTCGTCCCGAGTAACGAGCACCCGAGCATTTTGGTGCTCGCTCATCTCTAAAGCCTGGCAGTAAATGTTCAGTTTTCCTACAGCGCCACAAGAGGGGAAATAAGGCATTATACATTGCTCAATCAAAACAAGAGGTTGTCTGTGTAATGCTGGGCAGGATGGAACTTCCAGAGAGAAGGACGCTGAATACAGACCCCTCTAATAGCTCCGAATTCTCTACTAGGGAGTCTGAAAATGTTTTTTCTTTTTTTCTAAACTGATGACCCCTTTAATGTTAACTAACGAATTTAATAAATCCAACTTTAATGATGTTTGTTGGGTGCTGGATTATCCAATATTTTAGATTATATTCATAGTCTAGACAGGTGGTTAGATAGGTGGCTGACAACGGAGAAGAGTCCTTATTGGGGGACTCAGGGAATGGCTTTTCCAACAGACCTTTGATTTGCTGCTCTGACTTTATTATGAAATCATAACTTGAACTCAAGCTTGTTCTCAAACTGATGGAAGAGCAGAACCAGGTGACAGTCATGGCGATGTTTTGCCGAGGCAGATGGGCGTCAGTAGGAATTAGGCCGAGACCAGAGCAATCCACAATATATGCTCAGTGCAGTGGCACACCCCCAATAGTCCATAAGGCATTTTCCAAACTCGCACACAAAACACTTCTACTTTGCCTTGTGCCACCTGACGTCCCACAGAGCGGCGCACGTAGGGTGACTAAAATGATGTGTTCACGCTGCTCAGTCACCTGATTCCACCCATCCAATCAGCTGTCTCAATGCTTAAACAAAAACATTACAATATACAGCTCAGCTAGACTTTTGGCCACTAAGCGATGCAGTCTTCTTGCGAATACCTCTTGGCAGGGCCCGGATACTACAACTGTATGTAGAGGGGCCATCCTTCTACAATAGTCTCAGTGTTTTTGGTTGTGTGATATCAAGAGTATCATGCAGTCCTGTGCTGGATTGTCAAATTTCTTGATTATTAGTTGATGTTGGATAAAAGTCTTCACTTTGCTCACGCATTTTGCATCAGGAACACCTTTTTCCAGAAGAAGTGGGGACATTTGAATAGCAGATTGTATCTAAACTTATCTAAACTGTTAATAGCCCAAAACATGAAGAAATACATCTTTAAAAAATTCAAAAGTGAGTCATCTCCACCTAGGAACAGGCATTTCCCTTAAAAAGGCACTTTGCCATTTGCAATGAATACAGCGATATATTTCACCCCTTTGTGAGAAAGCTATTACCTCCTGTGTTATCAAGATTACATTTAGTTTCCTTTGTCACTTGTTCCTTGTATTGCGCAATGCTTTTCACGATTCCGTTGTGTACCGCTGCCTTTCTTTGCTGACTGTGTTTCTTTTGTTTCGGGTTGTCCCCAGATGTCACCAATGTAATATCCATCACCTACCGTGCCAGCAATTGGCAGGGGACCGACTCTCCTCCTTTTGATAAGGGACGCCACATTCAGTGACTGTATGAGGTTTTGCTGGAACACAATGAGAAGAGTTGAGAAGTATTTTCGAATGTAATATCTAAATGAATGCAGGTTGCTGCCTGCGTTACCTCTGAGATACTTTAGTATCAGGGATGGCAGGCGCAGGGCTCATTCACAGGGCTGTAAATAACGTCCATGTGCTACCCATGTATTCCACAGATAGCACACGGACCCATAATAGCCCATGAGGCTATAGACTTCAGGGGCGTAACTATAGGGGGTGCAGGGGATGTGGTTGCACCCGGGCCCAGGAGCCTTAGGGGGCCCATAAGGCCTCTCTTTTACATATTGGGAGCCCAGTACTATGAAAAAAGCATTATAGTTGGGGGCCCTGTTACAGATTTTGCACCGGGGCCCAGAAGCTTCAAGTTACGCCTCTGATAGACATGGATGATTTTTTATTACACGGATCAATGGCCTGGGCAGAAGAAAAATCGTTGCATGTCCTATTCCCGTCTATTTTCACAGATGGCAGTATGACACGCGCGGGGCTCCATGAATATTGGACCGCACACAGGCGGCGTCCCTGTACTGTCCGATGCTTTCTCGCACAGTTTTGCGCCAAGACCATGTGAATATGCCATTATGGTATGATCACATGGTAATAATCTGCATCTAAATAACCCAACGTGGATTTCAGTAGACTTCTGCTGCAGAAATCGCTGCATTTCAGTGCGGTTTTCTATTGTGGATTTGATTTACAGCGGTCGCAGATTCACATCTGAATGTAATGGCGCATGTCACTTTTTTTTTCCTGTGCACAAAAAAATGGACTCAAATGAACGGGACGCTTATTTGAAACAGATTTGCCCTTCCCATCATGAGAACAAAACAATATATATTGCAGAAAGCAGCAAGATAGCACCAGAACCAACTTTAGTACATAGATACTATACCAGAACCAAGTTAATAACATAAATACTGCACCAGAATCAAGCTTATAACACATACAGCACCAGGAACGAGCTCATAACATAAATACAGCAACAGAACCAAGTTCATAACATGAATATAGTATTACAACTCAGCTATTTTGTTGTGGGGTGCTGATGAGCTGACAGCGGCACCTCGGAACTTTAGAGGGGAAGAGATACTGTAGAGCTACTGCAAACACTACCATACAGAGGAAGATGATTATCTGTCCAAGCAGACCTAATAGGGGCGATTGCTGGTGCCCTGCACTGTCTGCAGTCATGTGGGTCGCACATAGATAAGGCCATGGATGTGGCCAATTTGTGTTCAAATTGGCAAGTATCATTTTTGTTTCTTTAAAAGGCTTTCTCAGTTTCGCCAAACCCGTCTTCAAATACTTTATTAGAGAATTCTGAGTTAATAAATGTATATTACACCCCCCCCCCCCCACACACACACACACACACACCCCAACACGCACACAGAGTAAGGACCCCGTGTCAGCGGTGGGGACCTTCTATGGAACCAGGCAGAGTTGCTCTAGGAGGCCTACTGAGAGGTACTGCCTTACAGGAAACCACTCCTTTTCTGGGACTTGCTGCAGGATGACCACCGGTGGTCTTAACACATAATATTGTCAATCACACAGCTGGAGACAGGCGCTTAGCGGCTTCCGTGTTGAGGAATGATCACCTGGAGCAATGTTGCTTCTGAAGAGTAATTTCATAGATATTAATTCTGCACACAGCACCTAGCTGGTCTCCTCACAACGAGGGGTAAGTTAATGCGCTAACAGTTCAAAGATGTTGGAGTTAGCAGTTCTCTCTTCACAGGAAGGGGTAAAAGATGCTTGAATGGTTTCAAATAGTCCAACAAACTCTTAGCTGTAAATAACTTTTCTGTGTAGTGCGTTGCGCACTATACTCTAATTTAACCTAGAGAATGGCGCTGAGGTGGTCATGCTGGGCTATGAGCGATCCACTGATCAATCCAGTAAATACAGTCAAAGCATGACTTTGGGCTCTGCCTTCTCTTCAGTAATCAGTTCGGGGAATGGAGGTAAATTACTGATCTGTCCTTGGGTGGCTATGGATAACGGAATCCACGCAGCTCTGTCCTGGGATCTGGTACAGCTCACTTCTCACACAGACATCATGTTCAGTCTGACACTGGTCACATCATCATGCAGAGAACTCTCCACACCCATGTGACCAACTCTGCCAATGAAGACAGCTCAATAGAACTAAAACAATAAACATTTTGTATTTCTTCCCCACTAGAGGTTGCTGATCAACTCAGAACATTCAATATACCCATCTTAGATTTAACACATAAAAGGCAAAATATAACCCCCTCGTCCATTACACACACACCCTTCTTCACTCCAAACCTGGCACATTCATACATAGTGTAATGCCTCATTGCACCTTTAGTGGTGCTGTAGGGAAATTGCACACTTGATATCAGTGTGGTACTGTGCAGCGGCCACTACAGGGTAAATGTAGTATTACAGATGATCATTCAAATGAAGGAAGTACAGTAGAACCTCAACTAACGTCAATAATCCGTCCGGAAGCAATGGACTTTAGTAGAAATCAATGTTAGTTTAGGACATTATTTCCATAGGAATTAATGTAAATCCAATTAATTGGTTCTATATGTTCCAAAAAACACACCAAACCCCATTTTATAGAGAATAACTCTGGTCTTTAACACCAAAAACAATAACAATACTGAATGAATATAAAACACAAATGTACAGAATAAATTAACATTTAACAGGTTTTTGGACATTTAGCATACAGTGCTTTGACATAGGACAGCAGGGACATCATTATAGCAGTATGTATCACTGTTATCTGTGCTTTGACATAGGACTGCAGTATTTATTTGCAAACGTTTCTTTACTGCACTCATCTGTACAGTACTTACATTTTGCAGTACATAGGGAATCAAGAGGCAGGCAGCGTTCAGCCGGCACTTTGGGGATTCAGCTGCTGTACTGTGTCAGGAGGCAGGCAGACACAGCAACGTTCAGCCGTCACTGTGGAGAGAGGAGGGGCTAGAGAAGGCGCGCGCTGATGCAGGAGAAGCAGGAAGTGACCGGCATCAGTTGCGCGACGGCTCACTAAGAGGTGCCCGGGGTCATGGAGCGGTTGGCGCCCTTATCTGAGGAATGCAACTTTATTTGAGAGACCACCGCTGCCCTGACACATCGACTTAAGTTAAAAACAGTGTTACTTAAGAGCAATGCTACTCAAGGGTTTACTGTACTTCCCTCCACTATGACGTCTATTTTGACAGAAAAAGATAACTACATTATAAGAGGGGATATATTGAAAGCGCTGTAGCTCAGATGAGCTTTTTTGAATGCACTCTTTCTATAGTGTGTTCTATGCCAGGACTCAAACCTGAGAACTCCTGTGCTCCAGGTGGTTTCTCTCCCCAGTGAGCTATTCAACAAGCTCCTCTGCTGATCCTAGCATTGTCCTTAATCATGTTAAGTCCACTTCCTGTCTCCTTGTCCTGGCGCCGCCTTGCAACTCATTGGGACATTCTAAAAAAATCCTGACCTGCCTCAGATCCAGCACATGATTATTCTGCTCCACCGCATTGACTGATCAGGCTCCACTTCTGCCTGCTCTTCTGTCATTGTGACAAGACCTCCTAATACAGTACTGACTTCTGGCTTCCCATCTGACTACGTCACCCGCCTCATCCATTTGAACTGCAAACCGAGACTTCCGGTTGCTGACTCCTGGCTATTCCCTGACTACTCTCCAGAGCTTCAGCCATTACACTTGAGGCTCCAACCCAATGCCCGAACCGCTATGTCCTATGTAGTTAATAAGTAAAATGTACAGTTTAGAAATTATCAACTCAGCCTTGAAAGCCATCTGCATCCTGAAATCCTGTGACTATATAATGCACTGTAAAGGGAACCAGTCACGTCCCCACAGCACCGAAAACTAAGTTATGGTTCTGTCAGGGAATGTGACAGGGAGTCGGGTGATGTATTTTTTATACTCCCCCACTACCGTGATCCAGCGCTGCCCTTGGAGAAATCCGCATGGCACACAAAAATCGGACTCTTTTTAGAGTGCCCTGCGCACCCTCACTTGTATAAGAAAGCATGCATACAGGATTCTGAAAACAGTAAAATTTTCATACCCCGTGACGACTTCAGGTGAGGACACCGCTGGATCCTATAAAAAATACATCACGTTGCTCCCTGTCACCTTCCCTAACAGCACCATAACTTAGTTTAGGGTACTGTGGGGACATGACAGGTTCCCTTTAAAGGTTTCCAGCCATTTCCTTATAATGCCTGTAAAATGCACAGTCTCTGCAATCGCTGAAATTATTGGTAGTTGCTCAGCATTTTAGAAATGTCAGTGATTTGCTTGCATTGTATTCTTCCATTCACTGGTACAGTAGCTGTGCTGAAGAAAGAAATCAATAGGAACGACCTTTCACCAATGTCAGAGGCATATAGATCAGTGTGATATGACGTGCGATTGCTTCTGAAAGTGAGTAATGCAAACAGACGAGCTGCCAACCGAGAGAAACAAATATGTGACTTAAAAATCATTTTATAGTAATTCACTGGTTAATATTTGACCTGGAAGGATCCTGCGGGGAATAGTTTTAGCCTCATTATTTTCTCATTTATTTTGCTCTGTATGGTATCACCAATCACTACTAGGCGGGGCATCGCATGTGCAGCGGGTAAAGGGCTGGACTGCGAATAGAAAATTCCAGTAAACTGAATCTCCATCTTTGTTCTCTTTTATATGTCTACAATACTGTAATATATCTTTATAGTTCTCAGGTCTCTTTTTTTGCATACAGAGCTTTAAAGGGAACCTGTCACCAGCTATGAACACCTTAAAGGGGCTTTCCCACCACCCAAAATTGCTTCCCAGCCACTCTGTACTTTCAGGTTGCTGCTGACCAGGTCATGTGACTATTGCAGCCAATCACTGGTGATAGAAGGTCATTGCTGCAGCAGTCGCATGTCTTGGTCAAAAGCTAAGAGAAAGTACAGCATGGCTGTGAAGCAATTTTAACCCCTTAAGGACCAAGCACGGTCAATTTATGCAGCTTGGTCCTGGGCTTTAATCCCAGCCAATAGCCAATGTATGACGTGAGATTAAAGCTCCTTCAGGTTTGGTCCCTGGCTGTTAGTAACATTCGAGGACCTGGAGGAGAAGGCAGAAGTGTTTTTTAATCGCTTGTCCTTTACAGGCTACATAGTGTTCAATGTGTGCTATGTAGTGCAGAGAGAAAGCAAAAGTGTTACTTCCACTATTCGACCCGGCGATCACGTGACCACCGGGTGCCCGCTTTCATGGCAGTGCTTGCAGGGTCCTAGCAGACCCAGATCAGCTCTGTTAGTGACCACTATCACTATAGGGAGGTGTTTTCCCCTCTAGCTGGGGCTCCTATGGATGCCCGAGTTACAGTGGAAAAGTGTGAAATTTAGAAAAAGAAAAGACAATGTGAAAGAGCCCTAGAGGTATTATATAATGTCTTAGGGGACACAATGAAAAATGTTTCAAAAATAAGTTTAAAAAATTACAGAGTAAATAAAATCATATACATAAAAAAGAAAATGACCCACCTCCGCGCCAACTAAAGCCATCGCCATGTGTGCTCTGTAATCCAAAACTATACAAACTATATTTCAAAATGTCCGAAACAAAATGAGGAATCCATTCATGTACTTTAATTTAGTGTAAATATATGAATTTTACAAACAAACAACTATAAATTAAAAAACTCCTAATAAAACAGAAAAAAAAGTCAGTGAAAAAAATATATAATAGTCTATATCCTATGGGGGGACGGAACAGATAAAATAATTTTAGTAACTGAAGAAAAAAAAATAGGGCAGTAAAACCACCACATGGGTAAAACCCTTAAAGAGTCTCTGCTCCTTAAGGACCAAAACACCCTGGTCCTTAAGGGGTTAAATGGTGGGAAAACCCGTTTTTAATCTAAGTTATGGTTCTCATCGTACAGATTCCCAGGAATTCGAGGAGGTATTTTTTAGACTTATCTGGCATCTCGCTCCCATGCTGCCATCTCCAAAAGATAGTGTGCTGAGCGCGCAGAAGACTGAAAGCTGCATGCTGTGTGCGCACACTAACATAGAAATCAACGGAAATGCGCATGTACAGTAGGAAGTTTTAAGTCCAATGCAAGTTTGCCTGTTTTCTTTCTGGGGTAACAGTGTTGGAAGGAGGGGCCAACTAAATATAAGAAAATACCTCCCCGGACTCCTTAGAACCTGCTCTATAAGAACCATAACTTAGATTATGATGCTTATAGCTGGTGACAAGTTCCTTTTAAATCTTTTGCACAAAGATATCTGGTTGCCTGGAGTCACCACTAGAGGGAGCTCTCCACATGCAGATTTATTTATTGTAAAACAAACGTTCATGTCAAGTGTGTTTGCTTGGCTCATTAATCGTTCGTTCAGCCCCTTACACTATTTGTGTAGCCCGCTGAAGTTTATTGACAGCCGAGCTATACAAATAGCATAGGTGCACTATGATAACTGCAATCATGGTGACGACTAATGCATCCATACTGTATTATTATTTTTAGTGCACTGTATAACAATATTAGCTAAGTTTGGGGGATAAAGGGCGAGCGGCTAACATGGGTATAGATACATAATTTATTCAGACTGGGTTCACAATTCAGGCCTGGAATTCCTTATGAATCCCCAAAACAGCATCCAGACAAGAACCTTGGATGGACCCAAAGGCTTTAATAAGTCAGACAGAGGCTACTTTAGTGGAGATGAATGGAAATCTTGTCAACTGAAGACCTTATTGATCTTCATTTGACTAATGAAAGTCAGTAGTTCTATGTGGATGATGTTTTGATGGAACCTCGCAACAGTAAGGCTGGATGCACCCAACCTTACCTTTTCTCTTGGCTCAAGGTATCCCAAGCTAAATTGTGCAAGATGGGCAGCTTCCTGAGCAGCTCATAAAGAGTCTACACACCTTTCAAATGTGTTGGCCATGCTGTTTTGGGGGCACACTCTTGTTGCCCTGAGTATTATGGGATATGTATGCTCACAGCTGTGGGTAGTCGGATACATGAAATGTTGTGGCACTGCGGCCACAAGGACCCATGGAGACAGATCAATACAAAGTAACTGGTAAATATTAGGACATTCTAGTAGCAGTGTTTCTGGTGGCACATCATACTCACAGTAGCTTGATTACCACAAAAGACAAACACAGATTGGCTCCTCCCACAGCAGTGACCTCACCACAGGTCCTTCAGCCCACCGGATCTCTGTGGTAGGTCAGTGTGTTCTGTCAGGACTTCTGAGTTGTGTAGGAAGTTATAGTACCAGTGTTTCTGGTGGTGCAATGCGCCACACAGTTCTGCTACATGGTACATGCACACACACAGCTCTACTACACCCCACACAGCACACACACAGCTTGGCTCCTCCCATAGCAGTGACATCACCATGGGTCCTTCAGCCCACCGAATCTCTGTGGTGGAGGTAGGTTGTTGTCTTCTGTCAGGACCGCTAAGTTGTGTCTTCTGAGATAATAACAGCTTTGTTGTATTCTCGGTGTTATCTTTGTCCTCCCCTTCCAAGAGCCTTAACTGCGTTGTTCTTCTGTTGGTCAGAATCTGTGTTTTATATATGTTGTAGGACCTTCGATGGTGTCACCAGGGGGTGGGGCAATGACGTCAGGGGTGGAGCATGAGAAGCACGCACACACATACATACAGACAAGTGGTCTTTAGTAGTTTGACTGGTGCAACCTTGCATGAAAAACCTAATTGGGGAAGGTTGTGGCAGGGAGTTTCCTCTCAGAGACCCTCAGTGTCACTGTAGGATAGGCAAAAGCCAACAGTCACTTTGGGCACAGCCCAACTGAGAAGGATCTTTTGTAGCATCTCATGGTCCCCAGTCCTGGTCAAGGACTGCTGCGAAACTTGTTTTTATTGTTCAGAACAGTGACACGATGCGTTTTATTTAACCACACAAGATCTACGGAATTCCACAGTGAACCTTCTGGTGGAGGAAGTGCCTTTGGTATTGCAACTGTTCCATCAAAGTGAGTGCATCTGAGCTGCAATATAATTTACAATCTGTGGACAGGTATGGAGCTTTTTTTTTTTAAAGGGCTACTCCGCAAAAACACATTTTTCCATCCCTGTTTCAGAAAGCCATTATTTCCTACAGCAGCAAAAAAAAAAAATTGCATCGCGCCCATTTTTTTTCATATTTAAACGATATGCAATTTTCACACCTGAAAATCGCATGTTACAGAAATGCAATGCGTTTTTCTTCCAAAATGCATCGCACTCGCAGCAGAAATCGCAGGTTTAAAAGTGCACTTTCTTGGACACTTGAGCCATGTGAATGTAACTTATTGCAATCACTTCCACCCAGTACAGCCTCCTGTCTGATGCTTATCAGGCACCATTTTGATGCTGAGATTTTTCTTCCACATCAATCATATGATGCATCAGCACTGCATTACTTAAGCAGCTAGAGGCTCTACCATCCCTGCTGCAGGAAAAACACTGCCATTACATTATGTATCCACCTAAATAAGCTACAGACCATAAGTATATAGTCAGAAGGATGAGCTGTGATCTTCACTATACAGTAACTGTGTGACAGGAGCTGTGTGATAATCATCAGTAACTGTGATAGGAGTGTCGGTGCCCCCCTCTAGGCAGGGTCCATGTAACAGCATCACACAGGAGGTATACTGACTGAGATACTGACTAGAAACTGAACACGTAAACCCAAGTAGATCTGGGCCGGTCAGAATTGAGATCACGTGACAATCAGAGAAGGAGGTCAGGACTTTCTTATATATACTGGGGGGCTAGCTATATAATGAATAGAGATAAGCGAGCACCAAAATGCTTGGGTGCTCGTTATTCGGGACGAAATTTTCGTGATGCTCGAGGGTTCGTTTCGAGTAACGAACCCCATTGAAGTCAATGGGCGACCCGAGCATTTTTGTATATCGCCGATGCTCGCTAAGGTTTTCATTTGTGAAAATCGGGGCAATTCAAGAAAGTGATGGGAACGACACAGCAACGGATAGGGCAGGCGAGGGGCTACATGTTGGGCTGCATCTCAAGTTCCCAGGTCCCAGTATTAAGCCACAATAGCGGCAAGAGTGCCCCCCCCCCCTCCGCACTGTCAGCATAAAGATCGTTCTCCTCTGCCATAGCTGTAACAGCTGTGGCAGAGAAGAACGATGTTAGCCCATTGAATTCAATGGAGCCGGCAATACAGCAGGTTCCACTGAAAGCAATGGCCTGCCGGCGAGCGCGGGATGAATTGTTGGGAAGGGCTTAAATATATAAGCCCTTCCCTGCAATTCATCCAGAAATGTGTTACAATAAAAATATATACTGGCGTATAAGGTGACGGGGCGTATAAGACGACCCATCAACTGTCACCTTATACGCCGGGAATACAGCGGAGCAAGGAATAAAAATCATTACTCACTTCCCCCGGCGTTCTGCGGCGCTGCTGCAGGCTGTCGCTCCTTCCTGGTCCCCGGCAGAGCATTGCTTTCTGGACGCAGGGCTTGAAATCCCCGCCTTCAGAAAACACACGTGCCTTCAGCCAATCACAGCCAATGACAATGATGTCATTGAATGGCTGTGATTGGCTGACGGCGTGTGTTAGCTAATCACAGTAGCTTTCTGGAGGCAGGGATTTCAAGCCCTGTGTCCAGAAAGCAATGCTCTGCCAGGGACCAAGAGGGAGCGACATCCTGCAGCAGCGCCGCAG
Source organism: Eleutherodactylus coqui (assembly GCF_035609145.1). NCBI lineage: Eukaryota > Metazoa > Chordata > Amphibia > Anura > Eleutherodactylidae > Eleutherodactylus > Eleutherodactylus coqui. The sequence goes on along the minus strand of NC_089841.1, from coordinate 81,487,785 downwards.
ACCGCCGGGGGATGTGAGTAATGAATTTTATTCTTTGCTCCGCTGTATTCCCGGCGTATAAGGTGACAGTTGGGGGGGTCGTCTTATACGCCGGTATATACGGTATATATTTTTATTGTAACACATTTCTGGATGAATTGCAGGGAAGGGCTTATATATTTAAGCCCTTCCCGACAATTCATCCCGCGATCGCCGGCAGCCCATTGCTTTCAGTGGAACCTGCTGTATTGCCGGCTCCATTGAATTCAATGGGCAAACATCGTTCTTCTCTGGCACAGCTGTTACAGCTGTGGCAGAGAAGAATGATTTGTCTTCTATATGTTCTCAATGGGGTCGGCGCTGCTGCCGCCGGCCCCATTGAGCGCATATAGAGAAGAGAACAGGAATTGCAGATCGCACATAGGTGCGATCTGCGATTTCTATGGCCTAAGAAGGACCGTTGGGGTTCTTGAAGCCTAAAATCACTCCTAACACTCTCCCTATAGCAGCTCCGGCATCAACAGCACTTTCCCTGAACTATGTCAGAATGCATCTGTGGCGAGCCGCAGGCGGGCAGATTTTAATACTCGGGTGACACCTAATCTCGCCAGCCACTCACTGCAGGGGGGTGGTATAGGGCTTGAACGTCGCAGGGGGAAGTTGTAATGCCTTCCCTGTCTTTCTATTGGCCAGAAAAGTGCGCAAATTTCTCAGGGAAGAAAATGAAAGTGACTCGAACATCGCGTGGTACTCGTCACGAGTAACGAGCATCTCGAACACCCTAATACTCGAACGAGTATCAAGCTCGGACGAGTATGCTCGCTCATCTCTATTAATGAAGCAAACATTTAATGAAGTCGTCTTTTAAAGAAAGTAGCCATGATTTTCTAATCCTGCACAACCCCTTTAAGACCTTCCCTTTAACAATATTGCGTTAACGACTTCCAGACTCTGCATAGTGTTGCATACATAATATATACCACTATAGAGGGTGACTGCTTGCTAAAATCTTACAATCCAAATAATATTTAGTTTTAGGAAGTCTGTACGGAACAGACCTGGTGTGTGAAGCCAAGCACTGTCACTTTCCGATGACAAGTCTTTGCTCTGCTCACCTCTTATATAACATGGTTTCTGAATGTTAAGATGACAATAAAATTCCTAGTCTGTTCTGCACAATTTCAAAAATTTTACCCTGTAAATTAACCCTTTCCTGACTGTTTCCGTAACAGACTGAATCACATGTCTTCTGTTTGGTAAAATGAATATACATTGTGTTGTACATTAGTAAAGAATGCAGGGAATAAGGACATGATAAAGTGTCACAGAGTCACCCTACTAGACCAACTGGGCCCAGACTTTATATGGACGGTTTTTTATTTGAATGCCTGGCATGTAATGCTCCAGGCAAAAAGTGTCCTCATGAGACAATCCCTTTAATCTGGTATCAATGGGACCTGATTGGTGATAGAATATCAGATATTCTACATTATCAGATGGTCAAGGATCTAAGAGTATGTCCACAATATGATACTGCGAGGAAACATCGCATAGAGGGCCTAGAGGTCCTATTGCAATCTGAGTACAGGATCCATACATGGGCGCTCCTATTTTAAAACCTTAAAGAGCATTGGCGATTCAAATAAACTCTATCTCTGGCGCTCCCATTAAAATGAATAGAGCATGCGTGCTGCCGCTCCATTTATTGGCAGTCTTATAGGAGGACATAGGACTCCGTTCTGGCAATCAGTGTGGGTCCTAACAATCATATCCCTATTGTTCAGATAGTTACATCCTATCCTGTGGACCTTACCAGACTACCCCTTTAAATCCAGGGACTTACAGGTGACACTTTCTGTGATTGGAATAGTTTGCTTTCCTTTCTTTCCATCCGATCCAGACTACCATAACACTTTTTCCCTGCCATGACTCATCTCTGCAGAGTTTGTTGCCCAGATGGCTTTGCTTCTTTACCTTAACAGTGTCCTTCCCGCCCTGTTGTATGCTTTAGCACTGTCCTACTGCTGCTAAAATCTAGTAGTGCCCCTATACAGTGATAATGGTCCCTGAGTGATCCCCTCACAGTAATAATGTCCACTTAGTTCCTCATGTAGTAAACACACCGCTTTATCGACCCCCACATAGTAACGATGCCCTCTTAGTGTCCGACACACAGTAATGATGCCCCAAATACCCCACACACAGAAATGGTGCAGCTTTTGGGTACATCCCGCGCAATAATGACACCCCAATCAGTGCATATTTATAGTAATGTTGCCCCCTCTTAGTGCCCTATACATACTAATGATGCCATCATAGTGCCTCCCTCACAGTAATCATGCCCTCTTAGTGCCTCCTTCACAGTAATCATGGCTACGTATTGCCTCAAAGCAATAGTGCCCCTTAAAATAAAAACTAATACCTAGCTCCATTCCCATGATCACTGGAGGAGCACGTTCTGCAAGACTGCGCAGTTGTTGCTCAGCTCAGGTAAGATCAGTGGTATCAATTCATCACGCCATCTGGAGATGGCATCCTGTCCTGGGTTTTGGCTAACTAAAGGCCAATTTAGGCTTGCAGCTTACCAAGATGAGACACCAACTGCAGGGGGTCATGGAGCGAATGGCGGACCAAGGAGCTGGTGGCATAGCTGTCCTGACAACACAAATACAGTGATGCTGGGTGGCTGGACTCCCCTAAGACTACAGGCCTCATAGTAGTCACTATGACCATTGTGGCAGTAGTTATACCTGTGACCATATATCATTTTTTTGCAGAAATTCTTATAAAGGTCTCCATGTACATTACATTAGATGGAAGCAATGATAACTGAATGATGGTGACTCATGGTGAACTGCTGATTGTCTCTCCCCGGTGGTTAAATGTCTTTCCATGGCAACAGGGACGGTCGTGGATACAAAATGGTACAGAAATGTAATGGGAACATATTTGTATGAATAATTTAATATCTTCTATATTAGCAGAAGAATGACTTGGGAAGAATTCTTTTTATTTCGTCCTGTCAGAGCCGGAGATACAAGAGATGCTATGTCTGAGGAGTAATAACCTTGACCTTGAGGTCTCTATTGTAAAGGCTGTGCTGTTAAGGACGGGCAGACTGCAGACAAGCATGGCGGACAGACAGTTATCTTGTGTGCTGTTGAAACTGCATGCAGTATTGTGTGAGATTTTGAATTGAATCTGGATATAATAGCCACTATCTGAGAGCTCCAGAATCCACATCAAATCGATCTTATATGTACAGATATATTTAATGAGAAGTTCTGCAACATTTTAATGTACATTGGGGCACAACTCCTCCAAACTTTCAAAATCTTTGCTTACTGACAACATTTTTTAATCTTTGAGCTGCATTGCACCAGTATAGGTAGAGGTGTGCATGCAGATGGACCCTGTACGGTGGCAAACCGAAGCCCTGTGGACTTGTGTGTAGTTGTACGGTGTATTTGTGCTTGGGTACAGGGGCATAACTAAAGAGGGTGCAGGGGATGTGGTTGCACTCAGGCCCAGGAGCCTAAGGGGGCCCATAAGGCCTCTCTTCTCCATATAGGGAGCCCAGTGCTATGAATAAAGCATTATAGTTGGGGGCCCTGTTACAGGCTTTGCATTGGGGCCCAGAAGCTTTAAGTTATGCCACTGTGCAGCATTGTTTAGGTATGGGTACGGGTACAGATAGAGGGGGGGGGCAGCTCACCTTTCACATCAGGGCCCCCGAGCCTTTAGTTACGCCCCTGCTCGGGTACAATATTCTTCTATAGCAACCTATGGGCTCTGTACTACAGAGATCTACAACATGGATCTGTAATACATGTGCATGACTTTTGGATAGAAGATGAACTCCATCTTACAGGGGTTTTCTAGGTAAAAACTATTGATGATCTATCTTCAGGATAGATCATCTATAGTTAATCATTGGGGACCCGTTGTTTGGGATCCCTAGCAATGAGGTGATTACCTGGACCGCTATCAGTGCAGCAGGCTAGACGTGCATCATAGGGGATGGTAGCAGATATGCCCTAGCTGGCTTCATTCTCATTAAAATCAGTGTGAGCTGAAGCCGGCTATTACACTTTGGGGATTTCTGTCTCCGACACTGGGGGTGGTTACTAAAGTGTAATAGTAGCTTCAGCTCCCATTAATTTTCATTGCTGTGAAGCCAGCTGAGGCACTTCCCCTCTCGTCGCCTATGATGCACATGCAGTGGCCCCTTTAAATGGCCCCACTTCAGTACCAGACAACTAACAATGTTCTAATGGTCTGTTAGCATTATATCAGTGGTCTGTTTGTGGCTACAGCAGGAAACTGATAATGTGTTCCCTGCTAACCTGTGCCCCCATAATAAAAAAAATATATTGAGAGTAAAAGTTTACAAAAAAATTAAATTAATTAAAAAATAAATAAATGTGAAAGAAGAGGTAAAAAATTAAAAAGTAAAGAAATAAAAAGCTGCCTTCCTCCTAAATATAATTTAAAAAAATGCGCATCTCTACAATCTTACATACTTAAAATATTTCTGTACATGGTAACATAGTATGTAGGGCCGAAAAGAGACTTATGCCAATCCAGTTCAGCCTATTAAACCGCAATGTTTATCCAGAGGAAGGCAAAAAAAACCCAATGAGGTAGAAGCCAATTCTCCTCATTTAAGGGAAAATATTCCTTCCTGACTGCAACTCACTAAACCACGTCTCTGCTATTTTGTGTGTATAATATCAAAATACTAACGACCACCTGTCCGTCCGTGCGTGTGAGTTACATGCTCCGCCCCTGCTCACATGACTGTGACATCATCAAAGGTCCCTCATCCCGAGCGAGCGAGTTACATGCTCCACCCCTGATCACATGACAGTGACGTCTCCACAGGTCCTGGAAGCACACGGCCACTGTCCAGCTAGGTGTTCATTCCATATCAACTGAGGCCGTAGGGGTTTGTAGAGGATGAAATACTAACGAACATCTACAGCAGCCGTTTGCCTACAGGACCCACCATGACATCACCATCATGTGATCAGTCACCTGTGGGGGAGGAGTCCGGGGGTGATCAGTGTGTGCAAGACTCTGTTGTGCCGCTTTTGATCCCTGTTGTATGAAGAATGTATATAGCAGAGCTGCATGTGGTGTACATGTAGCAGAGCTGTGTGGTGCAATTTCCTAATAATTACTAATATATATTGTGTGTGTGTCGTATGTGTTTTTCTTCAGACAGTTTGTTGAACTTGCCTGATGACGAGGCCTAAGTAGCCTCGAAATCTTTGTGTAACATACCGTAGTTTATTTTTGTAAAGGTATCATATCTATAAAATATTTTTTTTATTTCTCTTCCTGAGAGCAATAACATTTTTGTTCCACTAGCTAATGTAATACGAAATTTTTTTCTTAAAGGGGTTGTCCCACGAAAGCAAGTGGGGTTCAGCACTTCTGTATGGCCATATTAATGCACTTTGTAATGTACATTGTGCATTAATTATGAGCCATACAGAAGTTATTCACTTACCTGTTCCGTTGCTAGCGTCCCCGTCGCCATGGTGCCGTCTAATTTCAGCGTCTAATCGCCCGATTAGACGCGCTTGCGCAGTCCGGTCTTCTCCCTGGTGAATGGGGCCGCTCGTGCCGGAGAGCTGGTCCTCGTAGCTCCGCCCCGTCACGTGTGCCGATTCCAACCAATCAGGAGGCTGGAATCGGCAATGGACTGCACAGAGCCCACGGTGCACCATGGGAGAAGACCCGCGGTGCATCGTGGGTGAAGATCCCGGCGGCCATCTTAGTAAGGTAAGGAAGAAGTCGCCGCAGCGTGGGGATTCAGGTAAGTACTAAACGTTTTTTTTTTTTTAACACATGCATTGGGTTTGTCTCGCGCCAAACGGGGGGCCTATTGAAAAAAAACAAAAAACGTTTCGGCGCGGGACAACCCCTTTAAGGGCTTATTGTGTGTGCTGATTATACACTTCATTTTATTGTGAGGCTTTGGTGGTTCTACTTCAAGTAACTATGGTTTGCCGATGTTCACAAGCTAGGTTGTCAGCAGTGAAGAAGAGCCCCAGATATCCTGCCAGGCTGAGAGAAGCACATGCAGCCTGGAATAGTAGATACGTGAGAACTCATAGAATGGTAAAACATTCCTTTACAACTCCAAATATGGCAATCAGAATAACAAACGGGAAAAAAAAATCACCTATAGAATACAGCATTTCAAAAGGTGAAATTTAGCTCTGGTCATGAGGGGGATATAGAAAACTATTCTTCTATTGTAATATGATAAAATCACTGTAAAGTCATTGAAAAGGGTAAACAAACGGTGGCACACAACTTTATCATTAAAATCATGTTAAACTTTGCTGCATCTGTATGTGCCCTAAAGTATATTTGATGTATGATAAGTAGAATTTGGAGTATGCACATGCACTATACAGAGAAACTCTGATCCTTGTGTATGATTAATTAACAGGACAATTAGGTTCTGATAAGACGGCAAACACTGAGCTGCCATATGTTTGCTATTCCATATTAAACAGCTGGTTTTTCTGAGGTCAGGTATCGCTGGAACTGATGACAGTAAAGCAGCCGACGCTTTATATGAGCTCTGAATATAAGCAACAGAGAGCAGCAAATATAGCTATACATCATTGCTTGGGGTCTAGTGTGTTTGTGAGGACATCTCTAGTTGTAATAAAATATACCGTATTACCTGGAAATATAAGCCCCCCCCCCCCACCCCCAATCTGTAAAGTCTTTTACAGTAGTAGTATATACTGTATGTTATCTTGGCTTAACATAGTATAGCCAACAACGATTGAAAAGCACCAACAACCTCTATTACAATAATCATACAAGTTGTCATCTGACATCCAGCTTTCTACATAACATATATATCTGAAGGGACATTCAGAGTCATTACATATTATAGATCCAAATGGGCCTCCCATCATGGTACCATATTTTATCATGAAGATTCAAAAATACGTTTCTTACATCCTTCACGCTGCTTTTTATTTTCCTGACCCTTGCGACTATTCCTTAGGTTTCTTGTTTGCCACAAATGTAGTTCCTCTGGAGTTCTGTACAGGTTCCCTGACCAATCAAAGATGGGTGGCATCTATAAGATCCACTGAGGCATCTATAAGACCTCTGAAGGTGTCTGGTGCTACCTGGCACTAAGACGTTAGCAGCAGATCCTTTCAGTCCTGTTATGAGTTGGGCCTCCATGGATCGGACTTTCCAGTACATTCCACAGATGTTCGATTGTATGAAAAACTAGAAATGTTAGACTCCAAGTCATCACCTTGAAGTCTTTATGTTCCTCAAGACATTCCTCAACAATTTGTGTAGTGTAGCAGAACACATTATTATACTGAAAGAGGGCAATGCCATTAGTGAATACCAAGCCATGAAGAGGGTACTTAGTTTGTACAATGTTTAAATAGGTGGTATGTATCATAGTAACATTCACATTCATGCCAGAACTCAAGTTTTCGCAGCAGTACATTACCTAGACTTACGTTGGCTTGCCTTTTTCCCATGGTACATCCTGGTGCCACCTCTTCCCCAAGTAAGTGACGCACACACACCTGGCCATCCACATGTAAAGAAAACATTTTTTCAGCCCAGGTTAGCTTCTTCCATTGATATATGGCACAGTTCTACTGCTCATGAGTCCATAGTAGGTGCTTTCACCAGTGGACAAGGGTCAGCATGAGCAGTCTGACCAGCCGGTAGCTACACAACCCCATATACAGCAAGCTGCAATGCCTCAATGCATTCTGACATTTTTCTACAAAAATCAGTAATAATGTTTTCAGAACTACAGTATCCTTTCTGTATGGTAAGACCAGACGGACTAGCCTTCTTTGCCCTCATGTATCAATTAACTTTGTGCGCCCAAACCCCTGTCACCATTTTACAAGTTATCTCACCTTGCACCACATTTTGTAGATACTAACCACTGTTTAACAGGAACACCCCACAAGACCTGACATTTTGGAGATGCTCTAACCCAGTCATCTAGTCATCACAATTGTGGCCCTTGTTAAAATCGACCAAATCCGTACACTTTCCCATTTTTCCGGCTTTCAGCACATCAACTTTCAAAACTGGCTACCCATTTACTAATGTTATAGTATGGCTGATCGATGTAGCAAATGTTACCCTGAGACTTAAAGGGAAGCTGTCATGTCCTCACTGCAGCATAAATGAAACTATGGTACTGTTAGGGACATCACAGGTAGCTGGGTGATGTAGTTTTTATACTCACCCGATCCCACAATCCAGCACTGTCACCCAGTGAAGTTTGCGTGCAGCACGAAAATCGGACTCTTTTAAGAGTCCCATGCACGAGCTTCCCGTAGACTTGTATAGGAGAGCGTGTGCACAGGAAAAAGTCAGATTTTTTTGCCACGCTCAGACTTCAGCGGACGGAAGAATACATCACCCAGCTCCCTATCACGCCCCCTTAACAGCACCATAATTTAGTTTACAGTGCTGTTGGGGTGTGACAGGTCCCCTTCAATGCATTACGATAACTCTTGTGCCACGTTTTTTACCCTTTCAATTGCTTTACAATGGCTTCTGTTGGGCTAAGGTAACAATAGCTTTTGAACGGCTTAAAGGAGATGTCCCGCGCCGAAACGGGTTTTTTTTTTTTTAAACCCCCCCCCCGTTCGGCGCGAGACAACCCCGATGCAGGGGTTAAAAAACCCACCCGCACAGCGCTTACCTGAATCCCGGCGGTCCGGCGTCTTCATACTCACCTGCTGAAGATGGCCGCCGGGATCCTCTGTCTTCGTGGACCGCAGCTCTTCTGTGCGGTCCACTGCCGATTCCAGCCTCCTGATTGGCTGGAATCGGCACGTGACGGGGCGGAGCTACACGGAGCCGCTCTCTGGCACGAGCGGCTCCATAGAAGACTACAGAAGACCCGGACTGCGCAAGCGCGGCTAATTTGGCCATCGGAGGCCGAAAATTAGTCGGCACCATGGAGACGAGGACGCTAGCAACGGAGCAGGTAAGTATAAAACTTTTTATAACTTCTGTATGGCTCATAATTAATGCACAATGTATATTACAAAGTGCATTAATATGGCCATACAGAAGTGTATAACCCCACTTGCTGCCTCGGGACATCTCCTTTAAGATAACACAGGTCTACGTCACATCTGCGGACTGCATGATAATATTTGATCTTTGTTGATTTCTGTGTACTGAATTCAAATATCACATTCATATATTCCAGCCAGGTCCAGTTTTCCCAGAAGTCACTGATATTGTTTTTGATAAACAGACTGTTCATTATGTATCTTTTGTTCACATATGACATATCTATATGATTGATGTATGAAATAAATGGGCTAGAATCTAAAATCTGATTCAAAGAGATATCCGTGATTGATCCTTTCAAATGAGATTAAACAGAGAGCTAGAACTGATAAATAATGTTGCACTCTTTCCTGATTCCGGGTATGAATAAAGGAGACGTTATACGTTGATCCTATTGCGGTATAATTACTTCACTTGACCGTTTACATCTAATTAATTCAACGGGTCGTTATTCTTGTGAAAGAAGGGGTGAGGCGAGAATACAATAAACTAGACAATATGAATAGTCCCACAAAGTAGGAGCCTGTAGATCTCTCCGGGGTCACATGGGCAGATTCCAATTGCATAATCCGCAATCGGCATCCGCAAAGAGGATCCGTGGCAAATCACAGGCATTGAAAAGCATGTACCTTTGCTTTGTGGATCACACTCGTGGATACGAATTGTGTATTCCATGAGCGGAGAAAAATATATAAGCTACTGTACTAGTTTTATATGCAAAATAATGCGTGAGGCTGGATGTTTTGGTAGTATGTGCAATGAGCCCATCACTGTGACAAGAATTTGATGGAGTATCTAAAGAAAGCACTTATATGGGTATCTATACCTGAGGGAAATGGGGTTGATGTACCTAAATTATTTTTCAGTTTAAATTGGGAGAAAAGAAATGCCGGAGCTGAGCACAGAGGGCAATAAGCGTAGGCCGCGTGACAGGGTTAACGGGGAGTGAAGAAGTTAACTAATCCAGGCGAGTTTTTACAGGAAAGTGTAAGAGGAAGAGAGGAGAAACCATACCAGTGGCTAAAGAACCAGGAGAAAGAAGACCAGAGCCATGGAAGAAGAGTCCCACCCGTCTGCCCTAGGACTCTGGGGGAAGGGAGGATGTTCAAAAGGGGTTAGGAAGCATTGTCATGGCAGCGGTGAGGGGAGAGGGGTCCTTGGGGTCAGCAGAAAAGTATGGTGGGGGGAAGGCAGGGGCTGGATAGCTACCTTCCCCTTTGAATCTTTAATTGGTGGGTCTGTCGCCTCTTTGCTTTGCCAGGTCGGTGCCCTGCAAAGTTGGTGGGTGTAGCTAGCCAGGGTATGGCTAGTTGGCCTCGGAGTCAGGAGGTAGTCGACTAGAGGCTAGTTGGTGAGCCTAACAAATCGGTTGGTTTGCGGCTGGACGCGTGTGTTGGGAAATAGGGTCGCCCGAGTCAGTTATTATGCGACGGGTGGCAGTTGCAACTATTTCCCAGGTGGTGAGGTGACAGAGTGGTACAGGGCTCCATGGTCTCTCCACAGTTTTTCCAGAGGGTTATAAAATGTTGTTTTATGTTAATGTTGTCTGTCAATAAATATGGCTGCTGTGGCCAAAATTAGTTACTTTAGGTAAGTGGGGTGAGGGAGGTTTTTGAAGGGGGAATGGCTACCTCGGAGACGACTCTGTGATCACCTGTCCCCTCATAGGAACCTGACCAAAAAGCCTCACTATAATTTCCTTTATGACAGGGGTGTCAAACTCATTTTCACCTAGGGCCACATCAGCCTTATGGGTTCCTTAAAGGGCCGGTTTTAATGGTATAGTAAGGGCTCATTCACATGATTGTATTTGTGCAGCATATTATACGCATAAAAACACAGTGGAGTGGCCAAAAAAAGAGGTCACAAGCATACTTAGCATATTTACACAACCAAAATGCACTTTTGCCTGTGTGTTTCGCCAAACAGTGACTCCATAGTAGCCACAGTAGTAATAATGACTCCCATAGTGGCCACAGTAGTAGGTGACCTCAAATAGTTGCCGCAGTAGTAACAGTGTCCCACCATAGTGACCCCACTAGTAATAGTGACCCCACATTGGCCTCAGTAGTAACAGTGACCTAGTGGCCCCAGTAGTAAAAGTAACCCCATAGTGGCCCCAGTAGTAATAATGACCCCAATATTAATATTGACCCCAATCATAGTCCCAGGATGGTTTCCGGCCAAAGGCCAATAGCAACTTCCCACTGGCCTCTGGCCAGGCAGCATCCTTACAGGCTTTACACTTAGCCAGCCTGCAGCTCCGTTCCAGCAGCGAGAACTGCTGCTGAGTCTGTGACCGCTGACATGCGTGCTCTATGTAGAACGGGACCAAACTCAGCTAAAAAATACATAGACCTAGACGGCCCCGAAACACCCTCCTGCATCATTAATGCAACCTGATTTACAGGGAATTATATATTCGGACCATTTGCCAGCGCTAAGCTCTGGGAACAGAGTGAACTACCTGCGCCGGAGCATGCCGGGAGTGGTGATTCGGCACTTCTTACAGGAACCAGGTTACCTAAGCCCGGCCTGAGCCCAGACGCATCCCATGTTCAATGAAGTTTCTGTTAAATTTAGCTGCAGCAGAAGCTGTTGTATAGGGAGCAGGTAATTTAGTAAACTGCATAAATATAATATCCCTGCAACATTTTCAGGTCTCAGCATTGTGACCTATGTTTTTTAATATCGCAGGGTAACACGATACGCTGATGATAATCACCGTCTGCTAAAACAAAAGTTGATATTCACATAATTGTGTCTTAGCTCGGATTTTCATTTGCATTTATCCTGTCTTTGTAACAGACCTAATAATAATAGATGTTGCTTCACTTTATTCCCAGAAATGCCTTCTGTATATTTATCATTGCACTTGTTTGTATGAACCCTACTGATGGGTCATAGTGTAGAAGGGTGGCTAAAAGGCATATAATATATGTACAGTAAGGCAGTTCATATCATTATGGTCCTGATATGCCCCTGCTAGAAATAAAATATACTGTATGGTTTAATCTGGGAATATTCAGTATATGTTTGATAGAAACCCTTCTGGAATCTATATAATATAACAGCCTTCTCAGCTGGTATCAATCCAGAGAATAGTAGGAGGGCTACCAGTTTAGCCGCATGTGGTGAGCAAGAATTCAAAAGGCCTTTCTTAAAGGGATTGTATAAAGTTATTCCCTGTCCACAGGATAGGGGATAACTTTATAATTGGTGGCGGTCTGACTGCTGGGACCCCCATTAATCCTGAAGGTCCCTGTATAAATGGAGCAGAGGTTGCTTGCACATCTGCACTATCCGATACATTCATTTCAATGGAATCGCCAGAGTTTGCTGAGTACAAGGGCTCATCAATCTCCGACACTCCTGTTGAAATATATGCACATAAAATTTGCACACACAAGACGCAGAGAATAGAGCTAGAGATGAGCGAGCACCAAAATGCCCGGGTGCTCGTTATTCGAGTCGAGCTTTTCGTAAAATTCAAGAGCTCTATTCGAGTAACGAACCCCATTGACTTCAACGGGAGACTCGAGCACTTTTGTATGGGAACCGCCGGTTGCCGAGCTTTTTTTCCCTATGTGTTCTCTCTCTCTCTCTCTCTCCCTCTGTCTCTCCCTCCCTCCCCCTCTCTCCCTCTCACCCTCCCCCTCTCCCTCTATCACTCTCCCCCTCTCTCCCTCTCCCCTCCGCCAAGCCACAATTTACCGTTGATGTGCGCAGTGGGGAAGAGTCAAATCTGACACGTCAGCGGCAGAGAGGGGCTAAAACTGGGGCGGGGTCGAACATGGCGTGATGCTCGCTCGAGTAGCGAGCACCATCCAGTATGCTAATACTCGAACGAGCATCAAGCTCGGAAGAATACGTTCGCTCAACTCTAAATAGAACCCATTGATTTCAATGAGTTCATACACATTTTTGTATGCGCATTTCAGCCCTGCAAAAAACAAAAATAGAACAAGTTCTATTTTTCTGCATATTTGCGCACCAAAGGTCCTCGTAGAAGTCATGGGGGTGGGCAAATGCATGTACAATACGCAAGGAGATGTGTGAAATATTGAGTAATCCTGCTTGAAAAAGGACACATCTGGAACAAACTAGACAAATTAGCCATTTCAAAGGGAGTGCCTCTGTGCCCTGCTACAAATGAATATAACCTGCGGGCAGAAAAAGGGCAGTAAAATATGCTGACGCATGCAAAAAAGTCTCATAACGCAAATATGTTGCACTAAGGCACGCGCAATTGCGAATACATCTGTGTGAAGCCGGTATATGAGTATATAGAGGCTGACCTTCTGAACTAGTGTATGCAAAAATACCAGCTAGTAAAATTGGATCGATTGCTATTCAAATGTCCATGTAGCAACAAAAATACGGCAGAATGAGGTAATTTTTTGAATCCCTCTGAGGGGAAGGGGGATGAATGACGGTAATAATAGCCTTTGTCAGCAGAGCACCATGATTAGTTTATAAACGGCCAATGTAGAATAGCAACCTCTCAACTCAGCTGGAAGCATCGATAGAAAGCCGATCTGCATCACAATGACAATGTATGTCTCGCACAATAAGTCCTATTCAGCTTTAAGGAGCAGCGCAGCAGAATTGTGGTGTTAGGTGTAATTAATTGTGTAGCTCAGTTGTACAGTATTAGCATTATCTGGGCGACTACTTGGTATTTTATATGCAGCAGACATTGCTGGGATATATATTTGTAGATGTGATGTCTGCACTCTATGTAGCCTACAGGATTCAAAAGTAGAAGTGCTAATAGTTTATTTTTGTTAATTAAAATGCAAAGGGAATGAGCAAAAGAGAAATGTAAATCAAATCCGTATTTGGTGTGACCGCCCTTTACCTTCACAACTGAATCAACTCTTCTAGATAGACTTGCACACCGTTTTTAAAGGCACTCGACAGGGAGGTTATTCCAAACATCTTGGAAACTAACCAGAGATCTTCTGTGGATGTAGCTTGCTCAAATCCTTCTGTCTCTTCATGTAATCCCAGAAAGACTCGATGATGATGCGATCAGGGCTCTGTGGGTTATATCATCACTTCCAGGACTCCTTGCTCTGCTTTACACTGGAGATAGTTCTTAATAATATTGTCTGGATGTTTCAGGTTGTTAGGTTGCTGCAGAATAAATTTGGAGCCAATCAGATAGATGCCTCCTCAATGGTATTTCATTGAATTGCTCCACCATGCTCCACTGTTGCCTGCAGACACTCATTATTGTATTACCCTTGGGCAAGCAAATGGCTTCTGTTACAGCCAAATATTTCAGATTTTTGCTCATCAGTCCAGACACCTGCTGTCATTTTTCTGCACCCCAGTTTCTATGTTTTCGTGTATAATTAGGTGGCTTGGCCTTGTTTCTCCATGGAAGGCATGGCTATCTGGCCATAATTCTTCCATGATGACCACCTCTGGCCAGACAACTCCGAGCAGTAGATGGGTGTACGTGGGTCCCAGTATTTTCTGCCAATTCTCAGCTGATGGAACTGCTGGACATCTTCTGATTTCAAAGGGAGGTAAGCATAAGGTCTTTCATCTGCTTTCCTTGGCCAACCATTGTGTCTACGGTTCTCAATGTTGCGGAGGAGGAGGTGGGATGGGGCGGGGCTAAGTTCCTGGAATTAGCAGAAGGGTGGAGAAGGCTCTTCCAGCCTCCTCCCCCTGCAGAGAGAGATGCCGTATATCGGCAAGCGTGAATATGCGGCCGATATACGGTCCTCTGAATAAGCCCTAATAGTGATGATCCATCCTGAGTATAGATTATCAACATCTGAATCTTGGAAAACCTCTTAAATTGCACCACAATCAATAGAGTAGAACTCAATTAGCTAAGAACAGTGAAATTGTATGTAAAATAGTACATACAGCATATAAGTAATGCAGGTAATATACACACTCATGATATAATTGAGGCAGGATGATAGGAGTTGTAGTGGATGGCATATTTCTCCTACACTCCTATCATTCTGTGAAGCATGGTTACCTGCTAGGTAATTATTGGCCAGCTCAAGTGGGTGTGCTAAAAAGGGCGGAGGAAATGTGTCATTTCTTTCTCTGCCTGGAGACAGACACTAAAAGCTGCTACACTGTGTCACAGTCTGCGTGAGTGCAGGACTTGTTTTGCTTATTCTGTTAGGCTGGAAGGGGGTAGCCCACCAGTCAGTAGTGAGGGCTGTGTTTATGTAAAGTTCTAGCCAGGCAGACTTTTATTTTGTAATAATGCCTACAGTTGCTGATATATCTCTTGCTGCACTATAAGTTAAAGAAAATAAATGCTACCTTGAGTTTTGAAAGTCCGTGTCCAGGCTGTTTGCATTGAAGGTATAATCTGCGGTACGCACCACCGGAGATTCCCAGCTAATTCCCTCACTGCATGTACAGTTTGTGTAATTACAAATTGGATTTTTGCACTATTTATGGGTAATTTTAATGGATGACATTGTTATCCTGATGAATTGTATCAAACTGTGTCTTGAACACTCATTGTTTGCTTCTCTCCCATCCTTTTAGAATATCTGCATGTTCTGCATGATTACAGCTGATTGGCCTATCACAATAGCCTCGTATTCATTTCTTTCAATCAGTGAAAGTGATTGGTCAGTTACACTACTTCTCTGATTATGTCTAGAAGCTCCGCCCTACAGACTATTTCAGAGACAGGCCAACCTCTTAGGCTCTTTTGCTCTTAATTTAAAATTTCCAGAAAAACACGCATCGTTAACACTACAAAAGTAGAAGTCATAATTGAAATTTTGTAAAATGACACATTTATTCTTGCTCATCAATCAGTACATTCAGATACAGTACTTTAAGTAAATAGCTGACAGAGTATTGTGGTGCTTATGTTTTGCCTCCTGACTGAGCCTTTGAAGAAGTTAGCCCTTTGATGTTAGAGGAAGGTACTGTAGACTAATTAATGGCTTCAGAGGATATTTTAATGGAATGGCAAATCTTAAAAAACGGCCTGTTCTTCTTGCCTAAACCACGATTGTGCTCAGCACAGTACTGGAGCAGACTGTATGAGTTTTGGCCTTATCTTCGTAAAAGGGATAGAAGGATACATATGCTTCTATACATTACTGACTGTCATATGAAGCAGGAGAGAATTAAAGGGAATGTGTCATTAACACAAGGTCTATCCATTTACATTTTTAGGCATATGGACATCATAGTGGCGAGTCCCCTCTATTAGCCAGGGTACAGAACAACTATGAAAGAACTGTCATTGAAGTGAATGGGAACTTTGCATACAATAATACCAAGCCTGACCACTGTAGTGGGAGCGGAGCTTTATGCTTCCTGCAGATATTAGCTCAGTGTACAAGCGCACTGACCCAGCAGACAGCTGATCAGCAGGAATCCTGGGTGGCAGACGCCCGCTGATCTATCTATCTATCTATATCTATATATATATATATATATATATATATATATATATCTATATATATATATATATATATATATATATTCAACACATTAACTTCACACTTAACTTATTAACCTTGACAGTTTCAGAAAAGTTGACCTGTTCAATGGATTTTGTTATGTTAAGTGTCATGATAGTGTTTGCTACATCTGGAGATATCCAGATATTGAAAATTTAGTTAAAAAAAACACAGTAAATACTGTAGAGTAATAAAATCAGCTCTACTCACCTTTTTTCCTAAAGACCAGGTCTTGCAGCTCCTTTCAGTGTTTGTTTACAAACGGGTACCAGTTGACTACTACAGCCGGTCGGAGGCCACAAGTGGTCAAGTGCCGTTTTCATTGTTTCACCGCTTAGATAATGGGAGACACAATGCCAGGACATGACTGCTGTGGCCCCCTATTGGCTGCAGTGGTCATGTACACCAAGACCAGGTAGACCATGGGAGCTGAGCACTGAATCTCCAGGGAAAAGAATGGGTGACTAGTGCTTTAATTATTATTTGACAGCATTTGTGGTACATTTTTTTTTACATTTGCAATACCTGAATAACTCCTTTAGGGTGCCTACCCACTGGCGTTTTTTTTTTCCCTGCGAAATTCGCAGCATTTTTTTTCTCCTGGGGTCTATGGGACTTGTAATGTTAAAATCGCGATCGCGCAAAATCGCAATTTACTGCGATTTGCGGTAAATAGCGATTTTGCGTGATCGCGATTTTAACATTACAAGTCCCATAGACCCCAGGAGAAAAAAAAAGCTGCGAATTTCGCAGGGAAAAAAAAACGCCAGTGGGTAGGCACCCTTTAAATGTAATCGAAAAGTACAATAGGGTCTTCTGTGGTCCAACCCATTTCCATAATATATCCTCTACAAATCTCTGCCATGTTTATTCTACAAACCTGTATGCATATTCTCAAAGGTGAAAGGAGAGCGTGCCCAAAGGATTCAGTTGAACTGCGTTGCAAGGACATCCCTTTCTGCACCGCTATCTGAGTGCCGATAGCTGGAGTCTTGAGCGTTTGTTAGTTAGGCGGGACTCACACGATTGTATTTACATTGCATATAATGCACAGGAAGTGGCGCCAATGAAAGTACATTGCCTTTTATTGTTTCACTCACAGAAAGTTGTGGACAGACAGTGTAGGACAGCGTCTAGGGACCACCAACCCATCCAAGCTGTGGTCTGTGGATATTGGAGGCCATAACAATACATGGCTACTTTTGATATGGTAAACTCATTGTTCTGATGCATCGGACATGGCTGTGCAAAAGTGGTGAAAAAACAGGCAAAAGTGGTGAAAAAACAGACAAAAGAGCGTCATCCTCTAGTGAAGACACAGTTCCTAGAGCACAGCTAACAACACTCAGCAACACAGGAAAACACAAGAAAATGGGGCTGAAAGGGTGTTTCCATGGGGTTGGGCCAGAGGCGTAACATGAAGCTTCTGGGCCCTGATGCAAAATCTGTAACAGGGCCCCCAACTATAATGCTTTATTCATAGTACTGGGCTCCCTATATGTAGAAGAGAGGCCTTATGGGCCCCCTAAGGCTCCTGGGCCCGGGTGCAACCGCATCCCCTGCACCCCCTATAGTTACGCCCATGGGTTGGGCAACTTCTGACATTTTTCCCTTCTTGGGTTTGTATTGTGTGGATAAAATGTGCAGTGCACATGCAATTCAATACACAGGAAAACACTGCAAATTTTAAGCTGCGTATTACGATAAGGTCGTGTGAGCCCGGCCTTACTAGAAAACCTACCCATCCCTCCTCCCTGATCAAATATTTTGCAATCTCAAGAAAAAAACTTTTCACAAACTCTATAGATTTACCTGTACACAAGAGTTGAAGAACCAGTGATGGTCTGCCCCTTGTACAAGTTGTAAGCTGTTTCATGTAGCATTGTAGCATAGTACTGTAAGCAACGGCTTATGGTAAAGAGGTCACTTCGAGGACATAGTAATACTCCAAGATCAGTTGCTCTGCAAAAAAAAAAAACATTTAACAATCATTCAGAAGATATCAGCACTTTTCTCATTCATGATAATGGAAAATCCAGAGATCTGGTGTGTAGCCTCCCTGCAGCAGCAAAAGCTATTAAGGGAATTAAGTGATCAGTATCTCGGAGATAAACATCAGGAACTAAATGACCTCAGATGTACTCTGGATGCAAAGGGATATACTGTATTTGTGGGAGTGTAAAGAAGAGGTTTTATCTGTGTTAATGGAACAAGATGACTGAGAGAGAACATTCAGCTCCGTCTTCCATTGACTCGCACGCAGCGATGGATGCTCACAGTTTATTAAATCAAAATGAGTAGCTGCCACAGTGTTAAAATGTTTGTGAGAGCTGAAATCACGTATTAGAGCTTCAGAGGCCCTTTAGGAAAATGTCACTAATGAGATCTCTTATGTACGCAGCTAGGACACTTGACTCTGTATACTGGCAGGTAGTAGACTTCTATTGGCATAGTCTACCTGTTGGCAAGAACTGGTGTGACCGTCAAGAGGTTCCGGAGTTCAGTTGAGTGTTGTCCTAAATAAATCATTAGGACTTGATGCCGATGTGATACAGGAAGACAAAAAAAAATACTTGGGCATATTAGGTTGCCCATGGTTTTTTCATATTCTGTAGTCAAATATCTCGTGAAAAATGTAAAGTATATATTTCTGCTCTTGAATAGAAGATTAAAGGGGTTGTCCAGTTAAACTTAGCTATGTAAAATTAGACCCAAATGGTTTAAAACAATAAAACAATGGGCACTTACCTGTCCACAGCCCTGGTGATCCAACACTGCAGCCTCACAATTCTCCTGGTGTATGTTGGTAGTGGAAGTCAGGTGACAGTTGCCCACCAATCACGTACTACAGTGTCATAGTTCCGAACAGTTGGTGTCCAGGATGTGAGTGTAGATGCCAGGAGGAAGGAGTGTGACGCTGCGGCCTCTGAATGAAAGGCAACAGTCACCTGACTTACGTTGTCGTCACGACATGCAGCACTGCAGCCGTAGATTACCAGGGCTGAGGATGGGTAAGTACCCTTTGTTTTATTGTTTTAAACCATTTGTACTAATTTGACAGAGTTAATTTTTTGCTGGACAACCCCTTTAATCCAAACATTATCAGTAATATCGGTGAAAATAGCAGCTGGGCGGCTACTCCGGGTGGACACAAGGACATAAGCAGAGACCTCGCGATTGGTGGTATAGTCTTCGATGCTTGCAGGAACTGGCCGGACGGCCAACAACAAAGGCAGCGGAGGTCCAAATGTATTACTTCTTCCACAATTTGACTGTTGTAGTGCACTAGCTTACATAGTTATTGCTATTTGTGATAGTCAATAGAAGACAATAGGCTATGCAAAGAGTAAACAGTTGTAGCGTGCCAAACCCTTGTTTCACATTTGTCCTATCTGTATACTCATTCTAGGGAGGTATGAGCAGCCACTCACCAAGGCTTAGACCAGTTACACTGCTACACACTTAACCTGACATACTGACTTTAGATTATCTGTTAGCAGCTGAAGGAGTTGTATGTGGAAAATGTAACCTTACAAATTACTGTCTTCAGATTGATAATGGCAGGAAAGTTATTGATGAAATTACAGATAGGATGCAAAAGATAGCGCATGTTGTGGTTCAGACCTGGAATGGATGGAACCCTAATAAGTTGTTTAGGGGGTGGTTTTCAGTTTTTGGTTGGTTGAAGACCTTAATAGGCCTGTTATTGCTTATTTTAGTAGTCCTATTGCTTTGTCTACTACTCCTGTTTATGCATTCTATTACTGATACAGTGGAAGCCATTGTGGAAAGGAAAAACACTGCTCAGGTCATGACCTAATGGAAGTATAGACCCCTAGACCAACATGATGATTCTCTATATTGAGCATCAAAGGGGGAAATATGGTAGGTGGGATTTGAATAAGAAAGAGTTAACGCAAGTAAGTTGGAGAGTGTTATAAAAAGGAGGGCGGAAGTATGCCTATCTTAGGGCAGGAGATGGAACAGCAATTGTAGGGTTAAAGAGTATACTGCGCCTGTGTAATACTGTAGTGAAATGTAACCATTTTGTGTTTAAAGAACCATGGAATGTCTTTGTGTGGATTGTATAAGAGAGTATGTTTCCTTTTGTTGTGAGTTCAGTCTTGGGAAACGATTCCACTGAATACATAAGTATCGATATATAATAAAGAAGATATATATTTCCTGAAGAATCAGCCTCAGTGTCTTTGAATCCCACTACACTGGTACCCTTCGCTCCTGCACAGCCAGATTTCTTGGCACTCTTCATTGGCCTCCTGAGCACTGATAGATTCAGGACTGTGATTGTAGCCAGCCCACAGCTAACCTCACTCTATCATAGTGTCTTCCATGCTGTATCAGCAAGAAATTTGAGCTCTGTACTCTCTCTAGTGCACACTTACACTGGAGGGAACAAGACCCCAAGATATAAACTCTGCCGGCTTCTCTTCATGCCCTACCATCACAAGTGTACGCATAAAAATACAGTTATCTGTATAGTAATCCATTTTATTACATTCACTTCACAACGATACACACTCTCTTGAGGTGCTACTCACTCTCTCCCATGAAGACCTAAGCTCTTGCTCACGATTTAGGTTCAATCCCTGCTTGGTTCAGATTGACTCAGCCTTCCATCCTTCCGAGGCCGGTAAAATCAGTAACCAGCTTGCTGGGGGTTAAAAGATGTGGAAGGCAATGGCAAACCACCCCGCAAAAACAGTCTGCCAAGAAAATGTCACAATGTGACGTCACCCTAGGAGTCAGTCATGGTAAGGTACCATTACAAAAAGCCTATGGTTAGCTCCAGGGCAAGCTAATGTGTGGCTTCATCGATTGGCTAGTTAGTTAAGGCTCATATGCATGGCATAATTATCATGCAAACCGCTCATTAGATTGAGTAACTTGCACAATAATTTTTAGGACTTTAAGAACAATCAGCGATAAATCATTGATTGGATCTTTCATGTAGACCCAAAAATCATTGTTGGTCTGCCACTGCATCATTCTGTGTAAACAGGTATTAGTGCATCTATGAACGACTACCTGCTTACTGTGAATGGAGTCTGCCAGCGGGAAAGATCCCTGACCTGCTTCTCCATTTACTGAGCAATGATCCTGTGTGAAATGATTGTCGCTGGGCTGGCTGTCGGTCACTCTAGCTGCCCCGTGTAAAATGGCCTATAGTTAATGAGTGGGTTGGTTGGTTACGTGGCTGGTTGATGCTATGCCCATTTGTTAGGGCTTCAAAGGAACACTAACATTAAAAGTGACCAAGAAGCAAGGTATTTGTAGTACTGAAGAGCTTTTACCGAACACATAAAGCCCACCAAATAGATTTGCCATTCAATGATTTAATGAAATGTCTTAGTCCAAAGAGGAAGACTGAATATTTAATATTTCATAGGCATGAAGTTTGCCTATATAGTACAATATGTTAATGAACAAGGAGGAATGCTTTAATATTTATGGCATATTTTTTGTATATTTGGATTTACCTCGCTTAGAGAGGCAAAACCTTGTAAGCAGAGCCTATTTCACAGGCAATGAGCTGAAGACAATCCTATATGATATTTAGAGACAGTGGGGCTTTTGTGTTTTCCCCCTTTTTTCCTTATTATCTACTGATTTAATGGTTATTACATTTTTCTTTGATTCTCTAACCAAATGATTTTTCTTTTTGTTCACAAGACTTTAATTAGGTATTATGTATAGACCCGTAGTATTTCATTTTTCTCATAGTAGAATGGCAGAAAATGCCACCTATTCACAATTTTACAGGTATCACTTTAAGGATTCTAAAACCATTAGGTTTTCATAATGATAATATACTGTATATTATGTATATTTAAGTTTTTGGGGGTTTGCTGGGGACTATTGAGTTGACATGGGGAAACTACAGATGTGTTAACTTCTTAAAGGAGTTGTGCCACGTTATAAAGTTATAACTTTATGATCGTGAGGTCAGACCACTGCGATCTTCACCAACCCCAAGAATGGAGTCTGTTCAGTTCCTGAGTGAATACAGCTGAGGTTGTGCGGGTGGGCTGCTGCTACATTCACTTCAGTGACCATGTTTGAGATGGTCAAAGCGCTTGAACCCAATAATCTCCAGCACTATCGTTTCAGTGAATGGAGTGGCGGTGCACCTATCCGACCTTCGCTTCATTGACTCGGGAACCAATAGGATCCCTAATCTCTGGATTGTTAAAGGTCCCAGCGGTCAGACTCCCACCAATCATAAAGTTACTTCTGTCCTGTGGATAGGGGTAACTTTAGAACTTGTCACAATTCCTTTAGAGCACAGCTGCAATTCTGAAACAAATATAACCAATGTGCCATTATCACTTGGATCCGTCAGTTCTAGGCCCAGTTTTTGATCTTCTAAGATCGCCACAGCAATCTTCTAACTACCTAATTGCACACTGTACTTTATGCCACTTTCTCTTTAGCCAGAGCTTATCATGTGAGCATTGCTGGCCAATCAAAGAACAATTGTAGTGCATCAATAGTCTAACACTATCAATGCACGGTGTGGATTAGGTACGCAGAAGATTCCGGTGGTCATCTTGGACAACCCAAAAAAAAGAGGCTTTGAACTGGTAGATCTGCAAGACAATGTCATAGGGGACGCCCTACGGTCCATAGACAAAAATTTATCTTGGATACAAAACTAATACAATCTTGAACGATCTAGTAAAAATGCTATTGCATACGTTCTGGAAACATTAGAGTGTACTAATGAATGGTGAATGGATGGAATTTATCGAAGCATCTGGTAGGCCTATTTTTGTTTTTATGGTTTTTGGTTTTTTTTATCTCATGCCACACATCTCTCGATATGTCAAGTTAGTGAAGAAATTAAGGTAGGGCAGTCTGTACACTGCAATGTGATGATTGTTATCACCAGCAGCTCCAATATAATAATGGAATCCTAGTAACCGACGATTGACAAAGAGAAAGCTGTAAATATAAAGTGCTTCTTCTCCAAGGAGAGTCCATCATTATTGACAGACAGGCTTGGCTTTATCGGGTGTCTAAATCTAGATCTTTGCAATAATAGGTTTTCAAGTTGTTTCTACTCTGCGAATGGAATGCGATATGGACACTGTCATCAACTATGCTTGCTCCTACTGACTGATCTTACTAGGGCTTATTTTTGTTTTTGTAATGCTTTACATTAATACCCAAGGTTGTTTGACTAATTTTTTACAAAAGCCCATTGCCATGTAATAGATGAGAACTGCATAGATTTGAAAATTAGAAGACTCGGATCTGGTTTTTGAGGACCTTTCACTGTATCCTGCTTCTATGTGCTAAATAGGGACACATCACTACCGGAATTTTTTTCCTATGCTTCACAGTGTCATTACATAAAAGATGCTACTGTAGTTTTCAGAATTAGACTTCAAAGCTTCATTGGATGGAACTTCATTTTAAAGGATTCTTTTCCACCTTTTTAGATATTGTCAGCTATTGGTCATGAAATGCAGAGGGCCCTGGGCAGGGACAGTATTCAAGTTCCTTGATCGCCAATAGTTCATCATAGAGTATTCTGCTTACAGTATACAGATTAATAATTTCATATTTATTTCCACTTTCAATATGACCCGTTATTTGTACAATTCCATTAAAAGCCAATTTAATTTTTACTTAGGGTGTAAAAAAAATGCGGTTGCATAAAACTAATACTTTGTTGATGCATCCTTAGACACCTATCCAAAAGGACTGAATGCTGCCATAAAGTCAATCAGCGTGGCACATCTTGACTTGGCAATCTTTGCCCACTCTTCCTTGCAAAAGCATAGAGAGGCAGAAACTTGTAAGTAGAGCTTATTTTACAGGGAATGAGCTGAAGAAAATCCTTCAAAAGCGCTCTAAATCTGATTGATTGTAAGGGCATCTCATGCGCACCACCCTTTTCAGGTCAACCCACAGATCTTCAATGAGATTCAAGTCTGGGCTCTGGCTGGGCCATTCCAAAACTTTGGAGGTATACTTTGGGTCGTTGTCATGCAGAAAGGTGAAATTCTTGAATTCAATGAATGGCCAAGCACTGCCTGTGATTGGCTGAGTGCTGCGACCAATCACAAGCAGCACTCAGCTGACATCCAGTGATTGGCTCAGCCAATCAGATACAGCCCTTTCAGCAGGTGGAGATTTTAAATCCCTGCTGCTGAAACAGATTGAGAGCAGTGCAGGGAGAAAACAGGCTGGACAAGCCTGAGCCCTGGCAGCTGAGGAGAGGTAAGTATATATATATATATATTTTTTTATTTTTAACACATTCTAGGGATGATTTTCAGGGAAGGGCTTATATTTAAAGCCCTTCCCCAAAAATCCCTGCAGGGCTTGCCGGCAGCCCATTGCTTTCAATGGGGCTGCAGACACACAGGTCCCTTTGAAAGCAATGGGAGAACATCGCAATCCTCTGTCACAGCAGTGGCAGGGGAATTCTTCAGCCTTGCAGGAAGTTCCCTGTCACTGTGAAACTGCTGTCACAGTGTTCAGTGACAAGGGGACTCCTCGCGGAAATGAAGAAATCCTCTGCTACAGCTGTGGCAGGGGATTCTTTACTCCCCGCAAGGATGAAGAAATCCTCTGCCATAGCTATGACAGCTGTGGCAGGGGATTCTTTATTCCCCACAGGGAATATTTGCACAGCAGCAGCGGAAAGGTGAGTGTGTGTGTGTATGTATGTATGTATGCATGTATGTGTGTGTGTGTGTGTGTGTGTGTGTATATATATATATATATATATATATATATATATATATATATACACTTATATTTCAAGCCCTTCCCTGAAAATCACTGCAGGGTGTGGCATCCTATTGCTTTCAATGCGGCCGCAAGCAGCAGCCGTGGCCCCATTGAAAGTGTAGCTGTACGGACCTGCATTCACACATGTTTGTGCACGTAAGTGGATGCGCGGTTTTGTGCGCACCAATATACGCATATGCACAGACTCGTGTGAATGCGGCCAAAGGCCCACAAACTGCAACAAAAATGACATGATAACTTTATTCAGATTGATTACTACAATACCAAACTTATTTAGTTTTTTTTTTGCTATACTGCTTTTTAAAATGTATTTTCTGTTGCAATCTTCTGCGCGCAGTAACTTTTTTATTTTCCCATCCACATAGTTGTGCAAGGGCTCATTTCTTGCTGGACGTCCTGTAGTTTACATTAGCACCATTTTAGAATACATACGACTTTTCGGACACTTTTTATTGCATTTTTTCTTTGAGACAGAATGACCAAATAAAGCGTATTTCTGGCATTCTTAATTGTTTTCCAGACAACGTTCACCGTGTGGGGTAAACAATGTGTTACTTTGATAGATTGGACTTTTACGGATGCAGTGATACTAAAGATGTATTTCTGTTTTATGATTTTGATTCATTTATTTAGTCTAACCAAAGCCCTGTAAAAACACAGTTCATTAATTACAACTTACTGGTGGATGATCTGCAGTGTTTTCACCACGTGGAAACATACCCTATATGTTACATAGACCTACCCTTATAGTGTTTAGTCAGCACGGTGTGTGACAGTGATTGCGAAATAGTTTTTATTAAACAGGTTAATGGCGAGCCGACTGGATTAATTGTACAGGCATATTTCCAAAAAATAAAGTACAACAGCAATTGGATTACATTATTCCCCATAATTGGAAAACCTTATGTGGCAGAAACAAACGGATATCAGTTTTGAATTCAGCACTAAAGTTACTATAAGCCGCCTATCCGCTTATTGGTTACAAAACTTGTGTTGCACAGTGTTATCAATCGAGCCAACAATGATTTTTATGCTTGCATGAAATGAATGATAAGCAAATTAATTACTGTTCATCGTTCGAGCGTTGGCTATGTTTACACTGAACGATCATTATTTCTGAATGATCCAGTGACTTTATTTTTTTCATAACGATAATTATTGTTCCGTGTGAAAGCCCCCTAAGATGGCATCACTGCAGAGAAGGTAAGTAGGTGTGGCCACAGAATATTTACTGAGGTGGACAGGACACATAAGGCTCTTCAATAGAGAGATTAGTTCTGGAATATCTGGGAATAGAAACTTTTTTTAATGAGTGTAAATAAATAAAACGTTTATCATTATGAGCTGCATCTAACTATAAACATTATTTTTCCTGCCATATCCGCTTTAAATGCATAATTACAGATTGAGATGCAATTGTAAACTTTAAATTGAATTGACACCTAAAGGGAATATATAACCTGAATTTTGATTAAAATCAAATAGTAACAAATATTTTTCAATATTTCTCACCAGTTTTTATCTTCTGATTGTAGATTTTTTTAAATTCATTAAGGCCTCGCTCACATTGGCTCTTTTTACCAAGATTAATGCAGTGTTTTGGATGGTATAACGCTCCCATTGAAATCAATGGAGCCTCGCAGACGTGCGCTCCATCGTGGCGCTGGACAGCGCTTTCTGGCTCTGCGATTTTTGAGCAGAGTCTGTTCTATATTCGTCTGTTTAACGCACCTCATTGCCCGTCACAAAGCAAACGTAAAATTGCAGCAAAGCGCCGCGTTTGAAATCATAGCGTTGTGCCGTGTTCATGTGTGAGAGCAGCCTTACTGTACATGGCTATAATATATGAGATATGCTTTACAGCAGCATTATTGGCTGAACCTTACACATTGACTTCTTTAGGAGACTGTTCTAGGCATGTTCTATGACTTAGGCATAGATTGTTGTGCAGGGAGAGGGAGGAGGTAAGCTGTGACCATCACCAATTGTGAATGTCGGATCCAGTTTTATCTATATATAGGTGTTACCTGTCTTTGTAAACCATCCTGTATTAATAATAAGACGACTAATGAGAAGTTTTCTCTACAGAACAGGAAGTATTGGACTATTATTCAAATTTGTGGTCGGTATGAAAACTGCAGGGCTTAGGGAATTATTTTTGGAGTATAGATCGTGTCCTTGTAAATTAAATTTAAAAAATCTCTATAAATTCTTTAAAAATATGCTTAATATAAAAACTTGATGTATACAACAGGTCATTTTTTGATGACACACTCCCTTTTAACAACAAAAGCCTATGAAAAAGTCAGTTCAGTGTCTAGTTAACATTTGCTACATTTGGTAAACCATAAAACACATTAACTCCGCCCCTACATACTATATAAATGACTGAAGGAAACTGCTTTAGGCCCTTAATGACGAGCCTATTTTTTGCCTTAAAGACCAAGCAGTTTTCATTGTCGCATGGCAAGAGCCATAACTCTTTGACATAACCATACGAGGGCTTGTTTTTTTTTTTTGGATGACTTTTTAATTGCACCAGTCTGCGGTACATATAGTGTGTTGTGTAACTTTTATTACATTTTTGGGGGGGGGAGATAGAAAAGCGCCTCTGAAATTCAGACATTGTTTTTACAGCTTTCGCCATTCAGTAAAAATAACATAACTTTCTCATCTGAATCAGCATGATTACTGCGATACCAAGTTTATATAGATTTTTTTTACTGCTTTTGCACATAAAATCACGCTTTTAAAGAAAAACAATTGAATCTGCATCGTCACATTTTAGGGCCAATCTCACACATGTGTTTTTACCGCAATTACTGTGGCATAGAATGCTCCCCATTGATTTCAACGGGGCCTCACAGACATGCAGTGTTTTTTAGGGTTACGATTTTCGAGCGCTGTCTGTTCTATTTTGCCGCACTTTCACGCTTTTTAGTAACTATGTTACATCATCATCACCCATCACAATAATGGGGTTCGTTAAAAACTTCTATCGAACGCAGTAACCTTTGCCCTAAAAACGGCAGTAAAATTGTGTAATTTTGCCAACGCTATGTGCGAGAGTGGCCTTAGACTCATAACATTTCTATTTCCCAGCATTGGAGCTATATGTAAACTTGTTTTTTGCAGGAAGTATTGCAGTTTTTATTGTTACTATTTTGAGGCATATGTGGCTTTTGGATTGCTGTTTATTGTGATTTTTGGGAGGCAAACTAAGAAAAAAATAGAAATTCTGGCATTACTTTTCAAATTTTAAGCGATTTTCTGGTATTTCAAACATTTAAAATGTGTATTTTTTTGAAGTTTTATTTTTTTTATTAAACCTTATTGAACTTTTTTAATGTTTTTTTTTTTAGTCCTTGAAGGAGGCTTGAAGATGTGATCATTCAGTCGCTTGAATAATACACTGCATTACTTTTGTAGTGCATTCTACTAAGCCTATGACAGCAGCCTATTAGACTCTATGGCAGGTTCTAATAAGCTGAGTTACATGGCAGACATGGTGGCCTTGAAATCACGATGCAAAGTGCTGATGGGTGACCGAAAGGCCCCTTTCCCCTGTCATCTGCTTACATCCTGCAGTTACTATTGATTGTGGCATGTAAGGGTTTGAACTGCCAGGATCTGATGTTTCTCTGCATCTGGCAGTTAGAGCAGGATCCTGGCTATCAATAGTCAGCCAAGCCACTGCCTTAAAAAAGATGGCTATGCAGGATTTAAAGCCCATTAGTGAAGTCAGTAAAAGGCATTTTGGCCATCACTAAGGGCTTATGGTAGCAGAAAGGCCCCTAACCTACCGAGCCCCTATGCATCTGCACAGGTTGCACATTTATTATCGAAGGAATCTACAGTATATTTCCGTATGCTCTTGCCAGCCCTTGGCCCATTCTTCTTCCCGATACAGTAAATTCTTGAGTATCTCTTTTTACTTCCAGTTCTAGTCACCATCAATCAAAACCCATGCCATAAAGGATTGGAATCCGTGTACAAATCTAATAAAGTATAATAAATAGTTTCTGCGTACGTCATCCCAAATAATTAATTTCAGGCTGACTGCAAATCTATTAATGATACGTTGTTTTTATATTTATGGTGATTACAGAGAAATTAATGATCTGCTACATTCCTAACGTCTGCCTAAAAAACTTCGTATTAATAAGTCTAAAGTGTATTCATAATGGCAGCAGATTAATGAAATAAGCAGGCGGCATAATGCATAGTGAATGAATGGACAGAGAGAGAGGGAGGTTTTTTTTTTCCCCAGTTTGTTGCATAAATGGAAGCATCTCCATTCCCCTGTCCTTGCCAGTGAGTTTTGTCAGCAGTCGCTTTTAGAGATTAAACAGAAAATTGATCAAGCTGTCATCAATCAGAGCAGAAGTAGCAACAGAGACCTGTGCTTGTGTGGAGCCGGGGACTTTATACCCAGCCTTTGCAACAAGTAATTGCTTAGAGCATGAGTGTGGATAGAAACGAGGAGAGCAGAATTTGCTGTATCCATGAGGAGCTCACACAGCCAGCGCATGCAGCTCAATAATGCTCTTCAATGAAAGAAGCTTTCTAAAGCCACTCACACCCAGGCGGCTGGAAAAGCATATTTGTATCTCGCATTCACAAAAAATGTTTCTCCCATCCTGCTAAGCCTCTCATCTAGACACAATGAGCTTACCATCAAGCTGTGAATACTTAACACTGGAGAAGGTGGCCAGGTTCCGAAGTGCCTACATCCATGGATCACCTTACGCCATCAACAAGCCCATCGATATCAATCAGCAAAGGAAACGGTAACTGGCAATATGTGTCGTGGGTCAATAAATGGTTAATTTGGACTTGAATGGTTTATAGCTGGTTCCTCTAAGTGATAAATATGTTTTATTAGTTTATATACTAGCTGTAGGTTTTGTACAAATTTTCCGAATGTTTAATTAGGCAATCTGTGAGTGTAGATAGATGCAGCAGACTTGAGTTTGCCATAGGCTACACTATGATATCAGGTATTTGTATAAGTAGCATTGTAGTTTTTTTTTCCCCTTAAGCAACTTGTTGGGATATTACAATGTTACCCTGGATTTTCTTTCCAATGATTTTGATTGGTATTCTCCATAACATAACAGAGAGGTGTAATAATGGTTGTGGACATCAGTATTAATTGCAAAGGATGGATTCTGCATTCTTATACAGCATATGGTCCGAGGATGCAGATTATTTACGTAAATTTAAGTGTAATATTAGGGGTTTTTTTTAGTACTATTGTAAACATTTGAAACAAGAAATAACATTTAATCAGTATGTACCGTTTTGATAGTTATTGAGCCTTTGGGGTATTGATGGCTGGGGGTATAAGGGGAGGGGTTGAGTTTTTAGATTAACGGAGGACAGTGGTTAAGCCATATGTTCCATTTGTCAATGAAGGCGTCTCGTTTCCCACCTTGGATTTTCCTGGATTTTCTCTAGGACCGGAGGTGAAATAAGAATATGAAAACTACAAAGAATAAAACGGCAAATTGAGTCTTTTCACTTTTGCATGCACTTTTTAATGTGTGTTCAATATTCACATTATATAGGCAATGGATCAATAGGTAGATAGAACCCAACTGTGGTAGAGGTTATGCCCTACAGGTGGCTTGGCATAGAGTCTTAAAGGGGGCATTGTCGAATTAATGGTTGCATCCATGAGATACAGTAGAAACTATGATAGATATATATATACAGATGTAGCAATCGTGAAGATGACTGGCATATTGTGATAACTTGCTTTATAGCTGTATAGAGTACATTGTAGTCGAGTTATCCTAACACATTAACGTCAAGTTAACTTTTGCTACATCCATAGATAGATACTATAATACTATACACAGATAGATAGAGATGTAACAAGCACCAAACCTTTGTAGCATTGCAAATATTCATTTGATTCAACAGCATTCATACACACTTTGCATGACACAGCTGCTTCAGTACAAAGTGAGTGAGTAGCGACGTTACGTAAATAAGCTTGTTACAATAATGCCACAGCGCTTCTCGCGTGTCAATTTAACAAATCTTACATATGCAGATTGATAATGGATTGATGGTATATTGATTGCCTAATATCTTTCTACTATCAGATAAATGTGAGATAGATGGATATGAGATTTGATAGGTAGATATTGGATAAATAGATATGATACAAAAGGTAGATGTGAGACAAATAGACATATATAGATATGGGACAGATAGATACTAGACATGAGACAGATATTAAATAGATACAGTACTGTGCAAATGTTTTAGGCAAGTGTGCAAAAGCTGCAGAGTAAGAACGCTTTCAAAAATAGAAGTGTTAATTTTATTTTTGTCAATTAACAAAATGCAAATTGAATGAACAAAATAACGTGAAACTGTCTTCCACAACCTCACCTTTGTAGCAGAGTTTGGCTGTTATTCACCCAGTTTTAAGCCTCCTACACAATTGTTTCTGTTTCATTTCATGACTGTATTTCAACCTACATATTAAAATGATGATCATTATGACTTGTTTGGTATAATTGATTACTGATACATAATCTATAGTCTTATAAAATCTCTGACTTTGTACAAGTGTAACTAGTAGAATTGATGCTGTTTTGTAGGGAAAAGGTGGTCACTCCACATGTTGATTAGATTTACATTTCTTCATTCACTTTGCATTTTAATTGACCGATAAGTTATTAACACTTATTTTTTTCAAACATTCTTTATGCCCATTTACACTGGACGAATGTTGGGCAAACGATGCCCGACACTCGTCCCTGCATATACTCGCTCCCGTGCTGTTACACAGGAGCGAGCACCGCTGGCTCTCTCACAGAGCAGCAAGCAGGGGGCCAGGGAGGCTGGAGGAGATTTCTCTTCTCACTCTTCCGCGCCACTCTCCATTCACTTTACACAGCGGCTGTTCAGTACTGAACGGCTGCTGTTTACACTGAACGATCATTGTTCAGGATGTTAGGCTGCATAAAATTCTGATCGATGATCGATCAGTGTAAACAGCAGCAGTACTGAACGGCCGCTGTTAAAGTGAACGGAGGGTCGGAGGAGAGCGAGGAGAGAAATCTCCTCCAGCCGCCCTGCTTCCCTGCTGGCCATCCTGTAAGAAAAACAGCGATACTCGCTCCTATGCAGCAGCACGGGAGCGAGTATATGGGGGGACGAGTGTTGGGCATCGTTTGCCCAAAATTCGTCCAGTGTAAATGGGCCTTAACTTTGCAACGTTTTTTCCACAGCTGCCTAAAATTTACACACAGTATGATGGATGGATATAAGATAGATAGATAGATAGATAGATAGATGTGAGATAGATAGATAGATGTGAGATAGATAGATAGATGTGAGATAGATAGATAGATAGATAGATAGATAGATAGATAGATAGATAGATAGATAGATAGATGTGAGATAGATAGATAGATGTGAGATAGATAGATAGATGTGAGATAGATAGATAGATGTGAGATAGATAGATGTAAGATAGATGTGAGATAGATAGATGTGAGATAGATGGATAGAGAGATAGGACATAGATAGATAGGACATAGATAGATAGGACATAGATAGATAGGACATAGATAGATAGGACATAGATAGATAGGACATAGATAGATAGGACATAGATAGATAGGACATAGATAGATAGGACATAGATAGATAGGACATGGACAGATAGGAGATTGATGGACAGATAGGAGATTGATGGACAGATAGGAGATTGATGGACAGATAGGAGATTGATGGACAGATAGGAGATAGATAAAGATGGATATGAGTGAGAGAGCCTGTAGAGAGATGGATAGTAGAGAGATAGTTATAGAGGTAGATATTAATTTAGTTTGATTTGATCATCATAATTGCCATAATATAACATTTGATTTCGGTCCTGATTGGTATTACTACTATTTATATTCTTATGATTTATCTCTCTGTCCACGTTGATCACATTTCATAGATTTAAGCCTAACTGAGCTGTTGCTAATGCATTTTGTATCTGTTCATGGAACTGTGAGCTACTCCAGAATAACACGCTTTCGGAGAATTCCACTAATTGTTTCCCTGTTCTGTACATCAACAATATTAGCACAAAAAACATATGAAGTGGTTGGAGTAGAGTAGGACTTGACGTATATACCATTAACTGTTGGTGGTTGTTATGGGACTAGCATAGATCTGTATGATTATTGGGTTTATTATTACTTTGCCAGTTTGTTCAGCCTTCACATGAAAAACATAAACCCTTGTTCATGGAAATAGCTCTCCATAGAGACAGGAGGGAAACAAAGGGCCATTCTTCAGCTTTACAAGTTGACACACTGGTGCAAACAGATTGGGGATTAAAAGCTTCTTAATGCATCTTGCTGGAAGTATGGAAAATGGTGATCTACTGTATGGTTATCTGTGGCTGTCATTTTGGAAATAGTTATTGTAGCACATACATTATCTGCCTATAAAGTGAAGCTTAAAGGCCAAGAAGTAAAGTTATGCCCTATCTACAAGACAGAGGAGAACTTTCTGATCAGTGGGGGTCTCAGAATAGGTGGAACAAACCCAAAGTTTAAATTCCTGGGAGTGGAACAAAGGGGGAATAATCCCACTGCTGTAGCTAGTCTGTGGTAGGAGGAACCGGTACAGCCAACCCAGATGGACGCTACACCCAAGAGGGTGAGCATATCAACAAGGGAAAGCTTCAAAGTGGAAAAACTATTAGGAATAAGGCAAATCTGATGGTGTAATGAAAATAACACAAGTCCACGGAATTCTTAACCCCGACTTCTCCATTTATTAGTAATGCCTAGTTTCAGGGCAATAGCACCTCTTCCTCAGTACTGCAATTACTGCCTTCCTCCACTCACTGGCATATGTCCAAGCATCTCTGCATCCCATCACATATGTGTCTTCAGCTGTACTGAGGAAGAGGCGCTATTGCCTCGAAACGCATATTTTATCCTCACATTACTAATAAAAGGAGAAGTCAAGTTAAGAATCCTGTGGACTGTGTTATTTTCATTAAGCCATCAGGTTTCTCCTTATTCCTAGTACTTTTTCCACTTTGAACTTTTTCCTCATTGAAATAAACAGAGCCGTAGTCAAACGTGCGCTTCTAGTCCATTCATTTCAGTGGGACTGCTGGGAGATAGCTGACTTTGAATGTTATTTTGAAATAAATGGAGTGGCAGTATGTATGCATACTTGGCCATCACTCCATTCATATAGGATCCCTTGTGATCACTGGGGTCCCAGTGATTGGGCCCCACCTTTCACAAAAGTATACCTTATCTTGTAGATAAATCTTGGTACAACCCATTTAAAGCTTCTGGGCCCCTATACAAAATTTGTAAGAGGGCCCCACCTACCATGTGCCATTTATAATACTGGTGTCTTCTTATGTGGCAGGGGGCCTCTCTTAGGCATCATAGCCTTAGTGTGACTACTATGTCTGCACCCCTCGTAGTCGTGCCTCTGACCTGTCTACGCTTTTTATATTTTTTGGACACGTTATATGGTGTGATATGAAGTGGTGCACAGATATTTTCTTATACAATAGTACACAGTTCAAATTACAAAGCCTTGCTCACTAATGTGATGAACGACTTGCATATAGGTGTGATTGTTAGGAAATGGTAATGATGTAGAATAGAATTATTATAAGCAAAGACCATCAACAACTTAATATAGATTCACACGATAGAAGTGGGGAAGTAAGACTGGAGGTGGACTCTGCCTTGGTTCTTACCCATCGAAAGCTTGTGCCTATATGTCTTTGTGTACATATCCTTGTCACAAAGACTATTATCCTTTAATAAGCCTGCTTTGTGTGACACGGAACAATTCAGATGCCCGTGTGTCCATCTATGTACATATGTTGTAATGATATTTATTGAACCATACCGGATTTTCGCAGATAGAGAAAATTGTCAAGAATAAGGGAAGCTACAGTACAAAGCCCGCAACAAAGAACTAGCAACAGCAATTGAAATCACAATGGTAGAGCCATCTCCGTGTACGGCCACACAAAGACATCTCTGCAATTGGGATTTCAATTACTATTATAGGCACTTTGTTGTGGACCTATGTAACGTCTGTGCTGTAGACATTCGAGTGGTTTCAAAGAGCATGAAACCAAATAAGAGTTCATCCATATTTACATGGCTGATAGCGAGTCGAGCCCGAGACTCTCTAGCGTGACTCACATCGCACAGAAAACGGATACCGCATCTGTATCCTGTGCAGTGTGTTGGAGAGGGAAGAAGAGAGAAAGGAAAAGTCGGTCCCTTGATCACTTCACCATTTTGTGTCTTCAGTAAGGAAAATTGTCTTTGCGTTAAGGGAAGTAAGTAGAAATGAACCCTATTTATTAATAGTTTCTACTGTCATAACTATAGAGGATGCAGGGGATGCAGTTGCACCCGGGCCCAGGAGCCTTAGGGGGCCCATAAGGTCTCTCTTCTCCATATAGGGAGCCCAGTACTATGAATAAAGCATTATAGTTGGGGGACCTGTTACAGGTTTTGCATTGGGGCCCAGAAGCTTCATGTTACGCCTCTGTTAAGGGGTTAAGAGAAGTTGGGAGGCCCCAAGATGAACTTTTGCACCTGGGCCCCTGAGCCTTTAGCTATTCCCCTTGATAGTTCCCTTATACGTTTAAATGGTCACAAGCGGGAGGGAGCTGTCAATCATTTGGACAGAGGATGGGGTGAGAGACAAAAAGCAGAAGCACAGGACCAATCTGAACTAAGGAGAATACCCATTAGGCAGTTT
The DNA here is from genome assembly GCF_035609145.1 of Eleutherodactylus coqui. Classification (NCBI taxonomy): domain Eukaryota; kingdom Metazoa; phylum Chordata; class Amphibia; order Anura; family Eleutherodactylidae; genus Eleutherodactylus; species Eleutherodactylus coqui. Next base: position 81,451,669 of record NC_089841.1, on the reverse strand, counting down.
AGAGCACATTTAAATACAGTACACGGGGCAAAAAAAAAAAAAAGATTTCTCTGTGACAGTAGCACTGGTGGCAGAGATGAAGGTATGCCACCTTTGCCCGTCTTATGGACCTTTCAGATGGGACAGAATCGTCTGCAGAATGCAGCACGGATGCGGATTCTGTCAATTAGTATGGATTTTGTTGCATTTTTAACTGTAGAATGCATTCTGCAAATTGCGGAATTTATTGCATTTTTTTCAATAGACTTTAATTGCAGAATTACATCTCCTGTAGCTTATAAATCCGCAACTACAATTCGGTAAGATGTCCTTAATTCACAGCAGAAAGATTTTTTTGCTGTGGAATTAAATCTTTGTGATTTTGAAGATGTGTGAATTTTAAGAGGTGCGGAATTCAAACTCCATAGAGATAACATTGTAATGCTGAAATGTCCGAGCGGACCAACTCCGTCCCATATGACCCATAGTGGTGATCTAATGGTGCTAATCATTAATAGGGATCATTTCACTTAATAGAGTGCCTTTAACAAGCAAACGGTTGTGCAAATTATTCTCATGTCTGCAGAATATTGGACTCGCCAGGTCTTCTTGAATAGTTCACCTTATGAAGTATGCAAGAAAGTTTCTCAACCGTAATTAGAGATGAGCGAGCGTACTCGCTAAGGCAAACTGCTCGAGCAAGTAGTGCCTTATGCGAGGACCTGCCCGCTCGTCTCAAAAGATTTGGGTGCCGACTGGGGATAGCGGTGAGTTGCGGAAGTGAGCAGGGGGAAGCGTGGGAGAGAAAGTGAGAGAGAGATCTCCCCCCCGTTCCTCCCCGCCGCTCCCCGCCCCCTGCTGGCACCCAAATCTTTTGAAACGAGCGGGCAGGTACTCGCATAAGGCACTACTCGCTCGAGTAGTTTGCCTTAGCGAGTACACTCGCTCATCTCTAACCGTAATCCAAAATCACTTATAGGGACGTCTGTTTGCTGCATATTAGACCTAAAAGATTATTGATTTACATTAGGCCATTCAGACATACATTTTTTTACATGCATATTACGCATGTGAAAAAAAATGGAGCTTGTCCTGTTTTGTATTACACGAGTAACATGCCTGTCATAGGCTATGGGGGGTTAAAAGGTACAATCAATATGCATGTTATATGTATATTTAACTTTGTACTACATATTATGTGCGTAAGGGCTGATTCACACGGGTTTATTATCACCGCATATTATGCACGCATATTTCCCATACGTAACATGCGGTTAAGGAGGAAATGAAAGTCTATGGACTTTCATTCTTCCATTCACACCTGCATTTGAACTGCAAGGGGAAACTACATATAATATGCAGGGGAAATAAATCGCAGCATGCTCTATTTTACGTATTAAGCGCTGTCCATTTGCAGGTATTGCGTTTTAATACGCACCCCTGCTCTGCACAGATCGGGGAATTTGAAAAAAAAAGTCACACTGCGCATATCCGTGACGTCAGAATCCCAGGCATACGCAGTGCCAATCGCAACCCATACTCGATCTCTGCCGAGCGATTGACTGCTTTTCTTCCACTCTTGTATATGGCCATTGTGAGGTATTGCGACGACCCTGCATTTAAATAAATTAGGCTTAGCTGCAGCATTAGGCACAGCGTAAAGACAAAAGTGACGCCATATTTGAGAATATATTTTCATACAAATTCTCAAATTGAGGGGCGCTAAAAGAAACACCATAATATCATCTTTCCATGAAACTGCGTTCTCCCCAATCGCAATGCAAAGGATCAAAACTATCGCCAAGATCGCTAGTATCATTTATCTCCTTCCAATACAATCGCATTGGAATACAAACCTGTGGAGAAAAAATGGTGGTAATGTTGCTGCATTGCATTGTCTGATGTGGCAGTCCAGCACTCCTAGGTGGCATTTACATGGGTGAGTGCAATATCAGTCCTGCGATCCAACGTTTCAATGTGGCCTTGGTGGATTTTTGCGAGAAAATCATATCGCAGTACATACAATTTTCACGTGTGTAAAAATCACATTATTTCAATAGGGAAAAAATCGTATAGCACTGAAATTCGCATGTACATAGCAAATAATGTGCGAGTTTTGTGCAGTATCACAGAAACATAGGCCATGCTACATGAGGAAAAACGCCCATCGTAATTAACCCACTGGAAAGAATGGGTTAATACTTCGCACAATTTCTGTGCGTCACACATATGCACCGAATCTGTGCAATATTCTCGCCTGTGTAAATAAGCCCTTAAGGTATCTTTAGACAGGACGATTGTTGGGTGCATAAACGCCCAACAGCCGCCCCATGGACTACCGGTGCTGCGCTTTCATACAGCAGCGGGCTGGAGATCTCTCCCGGCCGCCCACCACTATTCACTACAAACAAGCAGTACTTCATAGAGTGACTCCTGTTTACTTGGGCTGGCAGTCGCTTGGTTTTTAATTCAGCAAATGAAGTAACTGACAAGTGAGTGATTTCTTGCTCGGTGCCCTGTAGGTGGCCAGTGCCACGTATATACAAGTACAACTGGTGCCCAAAAGTGTTGTTTCCAGTATAGGGCAGGAACAGGATGGGAGACGCAAGGGCGCCCTTTAGTGGAAGCCCTGCATGATCAGGGTGGCTAGGCAGTGAGGGGGTTAAGTTAGGAAAGAAAGTGATTGGTGGGGTGACGTAGGAGGTGGGAGTGATTAGAAAAGGTTGAAAGAGGGAAGTTTTAGCGGGAGCACCATTTTATGATGGTTACAGGCAGTTTGAGGAGCCCTCCTTCCCAAACGTTGTTTTAAAAGTTTTTCCATCATAGCGGCATTTGGCGGGTGTGACGTCCTTGGAGTTGGTGGTAAATTGTTTAAGGGGGGAGAGTGGTGGGTACAGGCTCACTGCTTAATACTCCCTCCGCTGGTTATTGGTTTAATGTCTGGTGCTATGGGATTTGGCTAATGGGGGAGGGGGGGGGGGGGGGAGGCGGTTATCCCTCTCGGCCTTATGTTATATTTTAGTGGTGTCCACAAATTGGTTAGGACGATTGTGGGCAAGGTTCGTTTTTCCATCAAGAAATTATTTAAGCACCAGATTTTGTGACTCTCAGTGGTTAAAAAGGGAAGGTTATTTATTTTGTTATTGTTAAAAAATGAATAAACTGCTGCTGTGACCAAATTATCCAAAGAATTTTGTGTTGGGTCATTCTTTAAGGTAAAGGTGGGTTGGCTACAGAACGGCTACTCTGGCCTTGCCTGATCAAGTGATTATTGGGGCAACAATCGCGCCATGTCAAGGTACCTTGAGTCACCTTCTAGCCTTCAAAGGAGGAGGGTGAAGAGAAGATGGAGTTCCTTATGAGGGAAAACGTTTTGACGAGTTACTTCATGGTATAAAGCAGTGTTCCCCAACCCCAGTCCTCAGGGACCGCCAACAGGTCATGTTTTCAGGATTTCCTCAGTATTGCACAGGTGATGTAATTATTGTCAGTGCCTCAGACATTGCCACAGGTGTTCTTACCATAGGATATCCTGAAAACATGACCTGATGGTGGTCCCTGAGGACTGGAGTTGGGGACCCCTGGTATAAAGGTTGAAAAGGATTGGATTGTTCTATGTTGAAGAAGAAGAATATATTCTCTTAAGAACTTTGCCTGCCTACTTTTTGGAATATTTTTTTATTTAACTTTTGCTGAAAACTTGGACAGTAACCACTTCATTTCTGCAGTGCACATATTCTGTGTTCGGAATGACTTCTGACCATATGATTGTAGCGCACAAATAGTGACATAAAGTGAAAATAATCCTTACCTTCAACGTGTTTATTATATTTTTCCGTTTAAGCTCTTACTTCCACAAGTCCTTTACATCAATAGAATGCATAGTAAATGTACTTCTACAAAAAAAATCAATCACCATTAACAGCGCTCCACTATGTGGTTAAGCTTTAAGACCAAGAGGTGCACAAAGCATCTCTATACCGAGTATAGTGCATAAGGCTGTAAAAATCAATCTGGGCATTTATAGCGCCTTTTTTCCGTTTATTTAAGAAGGGCATTGGCTGCCTTATCACAGCTGGTTGTAATAAGCGCATGAGATGCATTAAAAAAATTGTCGCCTTTGTGAAGAACAGAAACGAAAAATAAACTCCTGGAATATATAAATGGGTTTTGACTCCTAGTGCTGATCTTGCGGGAGGCATTGATATTTTTATACAGTCCATCCGGTCTTTGTAAATCTACATCTGTATGGGTTATTTACGAGACGCCCGCAACCAAAAAGTTACACCCCCCCCTCCCCCCCCAACACTAGAGCAACCTTTGGAAGTATATTTTAACAGAGAGTATATTAGTATAACTAATCTACTAGTTATATTGTTTATATGGAAATTAGACCTGTATTGTGTTAAGAGGGCCTGTCACTTCTCCTAGCATGTCTGTTTTAGGAAATACTGGGATTACTTGTGACATAGCTGAAACATCTTTTCGTAGAACTCTAAATTATATTGTTCCTCTGTTATTCCTTCTAGAAATATATGCATAAACTGGGTGTTATCAGTTGGGGTGTGTCCCTACATAGTCTTATGCTGTCCAATCAAAGCTGACTGTGTAGGAACCCCCTCCCCCCCAACCCCCATCTGGTAACACGTAGTTGTAATTTATTTATACATTTCTAGGAGGAATAATAGAGGAAAAATCTGGTCAGTTCACTCAAAGAAGATGGATGCCGTTCATATTTCCTTACTCAACGTTCCCATCAGTCTCACTAAAATGAATGGAGCAGCACTGCTTCATTCATTTCAATGGGGTGACGAAAGTAGCCAAATATAGTATTTGGCTATCTGTCTGCACCACTGATTAGAATGAAGCCGCTGCCATGCATGTGCAACCAGCAGCCCATTCGCCATTATGCTACATGTGAAAAGCACTTGTGAATTGTGAAATAGGTGGGACACAGGACCCCCTTTTTTTAGGTCCCAGAGTTCACACCCCCACTGATCTATCAGTTTTCACCTGTCCACTGGATGGGTGAAAACTCGTAATTTTACCCACTGACTGGAATACCCCTTTAATAGAGATGAGCGAGCATACCCGATAAGGCAAACTACTCGATTGAGTAGTGCCTTATTCGTGTACCTGCCCGCTCGTCTCTAAAGATTCGGCTGCTGACGGGGAGCGGGGGAAGAGAGCGGGGAGGAACGGAGGGGAGATCTCTCTCTCACTCTGTCTCCCCCGCTTCCCCCTGCTCACCGCCGCAACTCACTGCTCACCCACGCCGGCAGCCGAATATTTAGAGACGAGCGGGCAGGTACTCAAATAAGGCACTACTTGATCGAGTAGTTTGCCTTAGCGAGTATGCTCGCTCATCTCTACCCTTTAACTGTCCAGTGATTACACCCTTTACAACATTGTAGACATACTGATACATTGGATGGATGACTTGTGTGCAGCACACCTATATTTAATACTTTGAAGAGAATGGGTCTGGTAGAGCTCTCCACTCTAGCTTGTAGAGAGGGTCTTGAATGAAGGAATCCCCACTTTATGATATTGAGCTTCCCTAATAGGGTAGATAGAAAGGGGTTGTCGAGATGACACAACCCCTTTAAAAGTTAGAACTTTATCACCAGGACATGGGGCAGTGTTGGGACAACATGGCATATAAATTAGAAATCCCTTTCTGATGGCTAATCTCATTGGCATTTCACATAGTAAAGAACAGTATGTCCATAGATCTTTTTACGAGGTGCATTAAGATCATTCTGTTGATCAGTATATGGCCGCTGCCACTTGTGTATTGGAAATCAATTGACAATCTTCTACAGAAAACATTCCCATTTATTCAGTAGGAAGATCTATACATGAAGTGCTAGTGGATTTTTAGACTTGTGTGACAGACTAATTATATGTACGGTGTGCTGTGCTATACAATTGTATGTAATATCGTGCGCACAAGGTAGCATGGAATCAATACTTTTTTGTATTGATGATGACAACTAATCTGCCGAACTAGTGACAAAGGTAGAATATCTTTTTACAAGATTTTGCAAATACAGGAAGAGGGCTCAGTCACACGGGCATTTGTACGCGCGTCTGACAGCTGCGTTTGCGATCCGCATCTATATAGACCTAATGCTTTGCGATGGGAGCGGTCACATGTGCGACTTTTTCATGCACGCAAATGCATGCGCCGACAATTATAGGACACAACGATTCACAGAACGCATGTAACTGCGTTCTGCGCAAATCGGTGTTCTGTGTATGTGCGCTCAATTGGGCTGGCAGCAGCAGCGCCGGCCCCATTGAGAACATATACTGAAGATCGTGATTCATGAATTCATGAATGGGTGAGTGCTGCCTCTGATTGGCTGAGCGCAGGGACCAATCAGAGGCAGCTTTCCGCTGTCATTGAATAGCTGAGAGCTGCCTCGGATTGGTTACAGTGCTCAGCCCATCAGAGGCAGTCCATTCAAAATCCCCACCTGCTGAATACTACAGAGAGCAGTTCAGGAGAAGAGCCGGCTGAAGAGAGGTAAGTATTGATTTTTTAAAAAAATGTTTATACTTTTTTAGGATGGTTTTCAAGGAAGGGCTTATTTTTCCCCGAAAATTATTACAGCGCTTGCCAGCAGCCTATTGTTTTCAATGGAGCCGGCTGTGTTGCTGGCTCCATTGAATTCAATGGGAGAACATCGCGCTCCTCTGTGACAGCTGTGGCAGAAGATAGTGGGCAGCGCTCTTTTTGAGCGTCAAAACGCCCGTGTGACCGAGCCCTTTTGTGCGGATAAACGCTGCTAGCAACAGTTTTTTTCCCACCGTGCGGCTGGCTTTGGTCACGCAAATTTTGAGCGCATCACTTATGCGCACAAAAAATCTTTGGACAAAACACCCGTGTGGCTGAGCCCAGATACTGAATAGTTTACAGTATGTAATCTAAGGAACCAAATGATTTACTGTGTAAAAGATTAGTTTTCGAGCCACCAAATTACCAAAGTTGCCTAATGTAATGAGAGAGATTGATTTGACTTTAATAGTCCAGAATTCAGCAAAATCAATTCTAAAGCTAGAAAATCCATCCCTGGATACATTTTCAGAGATCCCCGGAATGTCGGAGATTGATTGGAAACTCGCAGGCAGTTGTTTAGGATTGGTACATTGGCGATTGAGGAGGGATAACTCATCATGGTTGTGGACTAATATCTGCCCTTATATTAATTATTAGAGATGAGCGAGTATACTCGCTAAGGCACATTACTCGAGCTAGTAGTGCCTTAGCCGAGTATCTCCCCGCTCATCTGTAAAGATTCGGGGCCGGCGGGGAGCTGCGGGGGAGAGCGGGGAGGAACGGAGGGGAGATCTCTCTCTCTCTCTCTCTCCCTCCCGCTCCCCGCCGCAACTCATCTGTCATTCGCGCCGGCCCCCGAATCTTTAGAGACGAGCAGGGAGATACTCGGCTAATGTGATATGTTAAATGCTCGATATTGGAAATATCGGTTGTCAGGAAAATTGTCTATTTCTGGTTTTGTTGGAAAAAAAAAAAGTATTTTAATAAAACTTGATTAAGCATAAACCTAGAAACTCAGTTTGTTCAATGCATCCTAATGACTAGCAAATTCCAACCAGATTCTGAATTGGTAAAAGTTGAATCAAGTGAAAAAGTTTGCTCATTTCTATAACTAATGATTGCAGCCTCAGATATGACCTCATCATTCCCATATCTCTAAATCACACGGTATATTTTTGCTTGTGTAATAATCACTACATGCAAGAGTATGACCTGCTAATGGCAAAAATGGAACTCCGGAATGTGTATAGGATAAGTATTGGCTGCATGCCTACAACGGAACGCTGCAGTCAGTACATGGCATTAGTGGAATTCTACAGCGGATGCTACAGTAGAATGCCTCTTACTTACGTCAGAAGCGGAGTCAAAACCATTATAGACAACTATATATAGTCTCATTGCATTGTGTTTATTTTTGCTTTGAGTTGTATTGCATGTATTATATAATGACCTGAAAGGCTTTTAAACCTTTTTAAGTGAAATAGAGAAAAAAAATGCAATTGCAGCATTTTTTGTGGGGTTTCATTTTTCAGCAATCACTGTACAACAAACATTACATATTAATTTTATTCTGCAGGTCAGTACAATTATGGCAATACCAAATTTCTCTTGTTAGGGCTTAATGGAAGTACTACCTTGGCATCCTGGAAGGTTTTAGTGGGTCTCAGTCTGCCTTGACAGCTGCTCAGCACTCCACAATGGTGTTGAAGGGGGACAGAGGAAGCCCCCTCCCTTTGTTAAATGGTTAAATTTACATTAGATGCAGCAGTGAGCATTGACTGCATAATCTAAGGGGTTAAATTGCAAGGTTTAGAATTCTCCCTGATTTTGTCCATTGCAGGCAGGTGTCAGCTGTGTAACATAGCCATAACCCTTCAGTATCTCCCATAGTACATGTGCCGCTGCTGTGGGTCCACTTGTTTATAGTGCTGCCTCTGTTGCTCAATTGATTTATAGTGCTTCCTTTGTGGCCTAACTCATCTACAGGGCTCTTGCTGTGCCCCCACTCATTAACAGTGTCTGCACTGTGCCCCCACTCATCTACAGGGCTCTTGCTGTGCCCCCACTCATTAACAGTGTCTGCACTGTGCCCACACTCATCTACAGGGCTCTTGCTGTGCCCCCACTCATTAAATGAGATGGGGCACAGCGGGGATGCTGTTCAAGTGTCATCTCTGTGCTCCACTCATTAGCAGTGTCCCCTTTGTGCCCACACTCATTTAAAGTGTCACCGCTGTGCCCCACTCATTAACAGTGTCTCTGCTGTGCCCCCACCTATTTAAGGTGTCGCTGCTGTGCCCCCACGTATTTAAGGTGTCCCCGCTGTTTCCCCCACGTATTTAAAGTATCCCTGCTGTGTCCCAGCCATTTATAGTGTCTCTGCTATGCCGCCCCCCCTCATTTCTAGTGTCCCTGCTGTGTCCTCGCTGTGGCCCCACTCATTAATAGTGCCCTCGCTGTAGCCCAATCGTTAATAGTGCCCCTGTTGTGGCCCACCTCCACCTGTTCCACTGTCCAGAAGTGCTTCAGTAAACACTGTCTAGCAGCAGCATCACTTCATTCCTCACCTACCAATGCCGATCAGGCAGAAAAATGTATAGACTATAGCCTGACATCTAGAGTAGGGAAGGGTAGGAAAGTTAGGCTATTGTCTATACAGTGTTATACTGCGCTGTAGTACATGAGGGACTAAGTGACGCTCCTGCTGGGGTGCGGGAACTGGTGGTAACATGGGGGGATGGGCATGTCTTACCGAGATGGCAGGTCAGCCTCCAAAATCCGGGATGCTTGAGGGGCATGTATTTGTTCACAGAGGTGCAATCTTTTATTCTGTTTTTAGATACATAAGAAGTTTGATCTTTGCAGGAATGTGTCGGGAGACGATATGTGAGGGAATTACTGAGGACAACAAACCTAAAAATGAATTGTCCAGAGCCATTGGGGCAGATATACTTATTAGTACTATCCTAAACTAGACCAGACAGTCTGAAATGTGTTGGATGAGGTTCCACTTGTATGCTGATGCTTTATGGATTTCCCCACATGCTGCTCTCTGTGATTGTCATGAATTTATCGACATTTGAAATAAAAACGAAAAATGTTTTAATTGAACACAAGTTCTGGATTTCATACGTGATTGTAGGCAAAAACTGTGCAAAATGTCTTACAATGGTGCATGCTTTATTATAGATTTGGTATAATTCACTGGATGTGTTAGATACTTTTCTCTTCCTTATGCCACATTATACAGCATATTACACAATGGCTCAGTTTTATAGAAAACTAGTTGATACACCCGGTTTCGCCCGAGTTAATTTGGTACTGGTGTTTATCTGGTGTTCACACGGAAAATCTTATGAAGTCGTGGTTACTTTAGAGATACCAAGGAAAAAAATATGTTCACCATTTTGCATAGTTCTCTGCGTTACCCAGGAAACACCACGTGGAGGTAACCATACGACGTTTCCTTTATATAAAACTAGCGTACCCGTCGCGCGTTGCTGCGAAGACAGACAGACATACATTCATTTGTTTTTATATATCTAGATAACAACCAATCACAGCACAGCTTTCATGTTACCTCAGTGGTATAATATATAACAACCAATCACAGCACAGCTTTCATGTTACCTCAGTGGTATAATATATAACAACCAATCACAGCGCAGCTTTCATGTTACCTCAGCAGTAAGAGAAATAACAACCAATCACAGCGCAACTTTTATTCTGCCTCAGCAATATGAAAAATAGCCACCAATCACAGCACAGCTTTCATGTTACCTCAGCAGTATAAGAAATAGCAACCAATCACAGCACAGCTTTCATTTTACCTCAGCATTCTCAATATCCAGCAATTGTCTTGCGAAACGTTGGGCGGATGCATCATTTTCTGGTTGAACACTCATCCAGTTGCTCGTAATGCCTTTTGCTTTCGTGCTTGAGATGGAAATCAAACGATCTTTGTCTGGGGGGCATAACTGTCGACGACGCTCGTACGCGCGCCACCTATCGTAGGATAGTTGTACTATGCCTATAATCTTCCCGGGAGTGTACTCCGCCATGAAACTTTGGGAAGTTGCTATCGGATGAATGGTGTAGTAATGAATAAAGGACAGACAGACAGACATACATTCATTTATATATATCAGGAAGTGAGAGAATTAGATTCCGTACGTAAAATTTGGACGCTAATTGTTTTGCGCTTAGAATTGAATAATCGACTTGGGACCCATTAGCTTTTCCTATTTATGACATAATCAATGCCCGTGCCAAATTTCATGTTTCTATGTGAGAAAATGACATTCCATACGTAAAATTTGGACGCTAATTCTTTTGCGCATAGAATTGAATAATCGAGTTGGGTCCCATTAGCTTTTCCTATTTATGACATATTCAATGCCCGTGCCAAATTTCAAGTTTCTACGTGAGAAAATTACATTCCGTACGTAAAATTTGGACGCTAATTCTTTTGCGCATAGAATCGAATAATCGAGTTGGGACCCATTAGTGTTTCCTATTTATGACATATTCAATGCCCGTGCCAAATTTCACGTTTCTATGTGAGAAAATTACATTCCGTACGTAAAATTTGGACGCTAATTCTTTGGTGCATAGAATTGAATAATCGAGTTGGGACCCATTAACTTTTCCTATTTATGACATAATCACTGCTCGTGCCAAATTTCAAGTTTCTATGACATTGGGAAGCAAGAAAATTAGATTCCGTACGTAAAATTTGGACGCTAATTCTTTGGCGCTTACAATTGAATAATCGAGTTGGGATTCATAAACTTTTCCTATTTATGACATAATCAATGCTTGTGCCAAATTTCAAGTTTCCATGACATTGGGAAGCGAGAGAATTAGATTCCGTACGTAAAATTTGGACGCTAATTCTTTGGCGCTTAGAATTGAATAATCGAGTTGGGACCCATTACCTTTTCCTATTTATGACATAATCAATGCTCGTGCCAAATTTCATGTTTCTACAACATCGGGAAGTGAGAGAATTAGTGGCAATGATGGAAATCGAACGATCTACGTGGGGGGGTTGTAACTGTCGACGACGCTCGCGCATGCGCCATTTATCATAGAATATTTGTACTATGCCTATAATCTTCCCAGGAGTGTACTCAACAACTTCCCAAAGTTTCATGGCGATCGGATGAATGGTGTAGTAGCGCATAAAGGACAAACACACAGACAGACACACAGACACGCATACATTCAATTTTATATATATAGATGACATCAGGAAGTGGGAGAATTAGATTACGTATGTAAAATTTGGACGCTAGTTCTTTTGCGCTTAGAATTGAATAATGGAGTTGGGACCCATTAGCTTTTCCTATTCATGACATAATCAATGCCCGTGCCAAATTTCATGTTTCTACAACATCGGGAAGTTGCAGAGTTAGTGGCGAGTCAGTGAGTGAGGGCTTTTATATATATATATATATATATATATATATATATATATATATATATATATATATATATATATATATATATATAAGATAAGGCTCTGGGCAATGAGAAAGGAAGTATCCTCCCACTTGTCATATTTGTCATAAAGTTCTAAGATAGTACTGCCGAATGCAGCACCTGTAGTGCTTAAATAATGTATAATATCCACATAATTCCTTAAAAAGCACATAATACTGCCATATATTTCACACACAATACCGTGATCTTTCACGTTACAGCTGAATGCAGACGGCCAGGTCGGATTCCGACTGCTGGATTCTCTCAGCTTGGTGCGACCCTGTGCCCCTGCAGTGACCTCTGGCTTACCTGTACGGCATCTTCACTCCGCACTGTGGATGTGCCAGCTAGCGCACATCTGCACATGCGCCGCGCAGAGTCGGCACATCAGCTATGATGTGGCTGTGTGATCCTCTGCGAGGCTCGCACTAAAATAGGACATTCCCTTTTTTCCACCCCGCGAGCGGAATATCACAGTTGAATTTCGCTCATGGGCATGGAAATGCATTTTTCACTGCATGTCTTATGGGGCTGTATTTGCTGCGGGATCCCGATACGCCGTGTGCATTAGGCCTACAATGACCTCGGGATACAATATTTTCTGCATACAAGGATCTCTCTTGGGTCATTTTAACTTGAAATCATATTCAGCTTACGGATGTAGCAATAATTAACATGACTGGTGCATTGTGATAACTCTGTTTTGAAGTACTCAAAATTGAAGTACTTTGTAGTACTTCAAATAAGGATGGCTGTCCATGGGCGATATTTCATAGCATGATCTGTGGCAATAAATCACATGCGGATCACGCTTAAACCGCTTTCCATAGGATAACTATGGAAAGCGCAGCCCGATGTACACAAGCAGGAAATGCATAGTGATTTTCCGCTCGCGTCTAAAAATCGCGGCATGCCGTGATTCTCTGCGATTAACCTATTATTAAGATAGGCTCATCGCAGTGACCTTTAGTGCTCCCCCGCAGCGGAAAATCGCTTCACGGTATTCCATTGCGGCCGTGGACAGTCAGCCTTAATGTTGACTAAATGTTTGCTATACATTGTCACAGACAGCCCAGATCTCCATCATGTGCACTTTGCTGGAAAATCCAACCAATCAGCATGGGCACTTCACTGGTAAACTTCTGTATGTCCAGTAGCTCCTCTCTACAGTACGGTACTACATGTTCTGTGCTGCCCTATACCAGTGCCAGGATGAGTTGCTCCTTTGGGCACCAGGTGAGAGCAGCTCCATGTCATCTTTTCGGTTCACTGTCAGGACCCTGAAGAAGCTCCTGTCCTCATCATAGAAAGTGATTTACATCTTCCAGGATTTTTTCCTGACTGCTATATGTAAGGACCTGGTTTATCAGTATTATTTATCTGCTTCATTTTATATAATCTTCACTTTGTATTACTTTCGGTTGATATTTTGGAGCCTTTGGAACTAATTTACCAGTTTTCCATAGTTTCAACATACTTTACAATATTTGCAACATAGAACAGTAGACCCTGATAAAGCATTATTGTATGTTGATGGCCTGCTGTAGTGCAATTCACTTCCCCAAAATACCCTCATATACCTCAGGGTGATTTTACTTCTCTCCTTAGGTTCCCATCCTCAGGGGTCCTTTAGTAAATAGTAACCCTGCGCGTTGCCCTTTTGCTACCCTCTAAAACCAGCCCCAAATTACACAATAACGTATAGAGCTTACAAGTGACTAAATATTACAATATTATATCTTGCATAGTAGGAAAGCAGCGTGAACCATCCGTGCGCCCTGTAAGAGCAGTGCATAGAGATAGAATCGGTTACATCAATAGAGGTAATGCGGTAATATTAAAGTTTGCCTTTTGTAATGGAGCAATAAAAGTGTTTGCCTACCCGGGTTATCATAAATAATGTTCTTTTCTCATTGTCCTTGAAAACCTGCAGAATCCGGAGCATACAGAAGCTAACCCCGCACAGAAATTAATGAGATATTGTGAAAACACCGTTAAGTCAAATGGCTTTTAGTAATGCTTATTTGATTGCAAGTCTTAATATTTGCTTTTTGTAGGATATTTGTTAGTCAAGATAATTAGGGTAAATAGGGATAGACAAAGTCTCTCTAGAGAACCATATATAGTACAACAGCTGTTCTGTGCTCAGTTAGCAACTGGTTACATATTGTATAGGCATTAGGCCTAATGAATGGCTCTGATTTATCCTATTCATGGAAGGATCATTATCTATCACTCAACCACCAAACTCACCTTATGTCATGTCAAGATTTATGAATGAAGCAAAATTTAATTTTATTACTTAGCGTCATAAAAATGGACACAAATAGTATGCAGGGTAATTGGAAATGATCAGCAAATAAGTTTTGATTCTCCCCCTAGTGGGTTTCCTCTTAGCACTCCATTTCCCAACCCTAAACCAAAAAACTGTCTGGGTTTACACCATAGTATGGCTACGTCATTGGGTTAAATCTGAATCCCCGAAAACAGGATTCAGACGGAACGCCAGAATGAAATTAGAGGCTTCCATTGCTGAAACGGGGAACAATAAGATCTCCGTTTCAGCAGATTTCCATTTAGTTACTGTTCTTTGCGTCATACAGAAAAGCATAGTCAACCACGTTGTTACGATCGTGTGGGCAAACTAGGCACGGGGCCCACATGATCGTGATCAAAGGGGACTGGGTATGCACATGGGTTTCAAGCAAACTGACCCTGTTCTACACGGAAGGATGGCAAGGCCCTACCTAAGCGGGGACATTGCCCCAATAAGAGCAGCACAGCGGTCTTCGGATCTGGGCCCTAGCTGATCCTAGGAACCATGCACCAGAACAGGACGCATTCACATGCAACATGACAGGGACTGAACAGGACACACAGAGCCAGAATACACAGCATACAAAATGCAACTACTAGTAACAGATGATAAGCTGAATATAAATACTAGGTATTAGTTGACATTTTGTACAAAACGTGAAAGCTAGCAGGCCACTTCACGGCTTCTGGTTTTACTGCTAATCCCTACACTAACCAGGAGTCCAGCAGAACCGGACACAGTTCACACAGAATGCTGCAACAGGACACAGATAGCAGGTCATACAGCAAGCTAACAGAAAACTGACAGAATATAAATGAACAAACGGACATGAACCAGCAAGACACAGATCACACAGCAAGCTGCAACAGAACAAGTAACAGGACACAGGTCACAGATACATCCAAACAGTACAAGACCAGCTTCAGACTGACCAGGAGCTGGGTTTATATGTGAGCACAAACCCAGGGGATTGGCTAGCAGGAAATACCACACCCAGCCAGCTCAATAAATTCACCCTGTGAGGGCTGTGCTGCTAGGAAGCTTAGAACTACAGATCCCAGCAGCACACGTAACACACGTTATTCTGTCTGGCGCAAATGCCAGAAATAAATCCCACTTTAGGTTTAAGCTATGTTCACACATGTCGGATTTGTATTTTAAAAATTGGACAAATACTGTATTTTACTACAAGATCTATGCCGGAAACCCAAGGCTTACACTCAGATATCTGCCTCAGATATGTTGTGGGGGATTTACAGCAGATCAGCATGAGGATTTGTTTTGTTTTATTCAATGGAGATACTCCTTGTAATTTCTGCCTCAGATAAGTAGCATGCTACTTATTTTCGTGGCAAACTTTTTTTGCCTTGGTTCCAAAATTCTGCCGAAAATTTTCCATTGCATGTGAAAGGGGATGTAGAAGCACCATTTGCATGCTGAGTGTTGTTGGATTTGGGTGTGGAAATCCGTGTCGTGTTTGGCGTATGTGAATATACCCTTATTGTCTGTATGTGACCATGACCTTAGGTTTCCCCGTATCGCCTCATATCAAGGCCAAACTATGGCATGGACAAAAAAGGCAAGATATTCTTATTTCAACCAGTATGTTCTAACTTTCCTCCTTGGTAGAGGCACTGTTATTAGGATGCTATATGGAAAAATAGTTTGTTGTGCTTTCTTGATAGTGATTGGTAGTCCTATTTGGGCCGCGTGTGGTATAGGCATTTGAAAAACATTGGCGAAAGTTTACTGTCTAATAATTAGTTAGCCAATGCAGACTTAAAGGCCTTTTACATAGTTCAATGATCATGCAAGACCGTTCATAAGATTATTGGGACATGTTGTTATGTTAACACATAACATTGGCTGATTGCATCTATTGTGCAGCTGAAAAAAATTATTGCTAACAACAGCACATCTTCCTGGTGTGAAAAAGGGATGTGATGCCGACGATAACAGTACTGTATTGGGGCAAAGGATCGAGGTAACAATTGTTAATCTGCAATGAAAAGCCTCTATAAATGCCTTTTAGCGCCTTCATAACCAGACACATGGGTTTTTACGGCGGTCACTGAGGGGCCTTGGGCTACGCAGCCGTGTTTTATGGAGGATGAATCTAAGGCGTGCATGGAAATCCCATACTGGGAAGAGCTGGGTCCCAGGTAATACATGGCAGGAGAAACTCCCTTTGCTGACCATCTAACCTCTTAACCCTTTCCAATCCAATTTGTATCCTGGTTTTCCTAGGGGGCTTACTCTTTTTCTGAAGCTCACTTTTAGGACCCAAAAATATAAATTCATAAAAATTAACTTTTAATAAATATTGCTTAAAAACCTTATGGACACACAAACAACAAAAAAAAAAAAAAAAAATCCACTATCCGGTAGGGAATGTGAAATTGTATCATACAGTAACACTTCAAGATCAGTATCGATCTTGGACGTTTTCTTTATTATGTCTTTTATGTCCAAAAGATAGCTCTTTTTTTGGGGGGGGGTTTCTTGGTTTTAATGTTCCAAAAAACCTATGCATTTTTTCCCGAACCTGAACATGATGTCGTAATCAGCCGGAATCTACATGCAACTCATATAGTCCAATGTATAATAGACATGAGATGTTTTTATGTACAGAATAGACCTTGTAATTGCCCAGATGTTTTTATGTACAAAATAGACCTTGTAATTTCCCTACGCGTTTCGCCCACTGCGTGGGCTCCTCAGGGGCTCAAGTATCTCCTGGGATGATTCCCTGGAGAAAGGCTATCAGTCATCAACTGAGTATAGAAAATTGTTTATAGATTAGGACTATAATCCATTAGAGGCAATGAGTAAGTATAGGTAAGGTACTGTATTGAATTAGCACCCCACTATGAGGAGTGATCGCTGCAATAATACCTCTTAAGCTGATATGCGGTACTTAATAGCCTAATAATATTTCCTAGAGGAACAGTGCCCAGTTATCACTTAGAGTGATGTCTTGGTCAATACCCAGATAGTCTGCGCACTAAAAAAAGGTTCCCCAGGTAATGCATCGCTGTCTATTAGATCCTTTTAGTAGGTGAGTTTTGATATACTCAAAAGCTATCAATAGAATAGCTCCCACTAAATAGGGTTTTTCTGCAGTCAGGCAAATTCTCAGCCTAGTGAAGGGTTGTAAGGTTTCCCCCCCTATCAGGATCAGATAAAGCAGAATGAAATCATAAAATAAATAGAACAAGCGGCAGCATGACAGTCCTGGTGGTGGACTGCCACCAGGACTGTCATGCTGCCGCTTGTTCTATTTATTTTATGATTTCATTCTGCTTTATCTGATCCTGATAGGGGGGGGAAACCTTACAACCCTTCACTAGGCTGAGAATTTGCCTGACTGCAGAAAAACCCTATTTAGTGGGAGCTATTCTATTGATAGCTTTTGAGTATATCAAAACTCACCTACTAAAAGGATCTAATAGACAGCGATGCATTACCTGGGGAACCTTTTTTTAGTGCGCAGACTATCTGGGTATTGACCAAGACATCACTCTAAGTGATAACTGGGCACTGTTCCTCTAGGAAATATTATTAGGCTATTAAGTACCGCATATCAGCTTAAGAGGTATTATTGCAGCGATCACTCCTCATAGTGGGGTGCTAATTCAATACAGTACCTTACCTATACTTACTCATTGCCTCTAATGGATTATAGTCCTAATCTATAAACAATTTTCTATACTCAGTTGATGACTGATAGCCTTTCTCCAGGGAATCATCCCAGGAGATACTTGAGCCCCTGAGGAGCCCACGCAGTGGGCGAAACGCGTAGGGCAATTACAAGGTCTATTTTGTACATAAAAACATCTGGGCAATTACAAGGTCTATTCTGTACATAAAAACATCTCATGTCTATTATACATTGGACTATATGAGTTGCATGTAGATTCCGGCTGATTACGACATCATGTTCAGGTTCGGGAAAAAATGCATAGGTTTTTTGGAACATTAAAACCAAGAAACCCCCCCCCAAAAAAAGAGCTATCTTTTGGACATAAAAGACATAATAAAGAAAACGTCCAAGATCGATACTGATCTTGAAGTGTTACTGTATGATACAATTTCACATTCCCTACCGGATAGTGGATTTTTTTTTTTTTTTTGTTTGTGTGTCCATAAGGTTTTTAAGCAATATTTATTAAAAGTTAATTTTTATGAATTTATATTTTTGGGTCCTAAAAGTGAGCTTAAAGGAGATGTCCCGAGGCAGCAAGTGGGTCTATACACTTCTGTATGGCCATAATAATGCACTTTGTAATGTACATTGTGCATTAATTATGAGCCATACAGAAGTTATAAAAAGTTTTTTACTTACCTGCTCCGTTGCTAGCGTCCTCGTCTCCATGGTGCCGACTAATTTTTGGCCTCCGATGGCCAAATTAGCCGCGCTTGCGCAGTCCGGGTCTTCAGCAGTCTTCTATGGAGCCGCTCGTGCCAGAGAGCGGCTCCGTGTAGCTCCGCCCCGTCACGTGCCGATTCCAGCCAATCAGGAGGCTGGAATCGGCAGTGGACCGCACAGAAGAGCTGCGGTCCACGAAGACGGAGGATCCCGGCGGCCATCTTCAGCAGGTGAGTATGAAGACGCCGGACCGCCGGGATTCAGGTAAGCGCTGTGCGGGTGGTTTTTTTAACCCCTGCATCGGGGTTGTCTCGCGCCGAATGGGGGGGGGGTTAAAAAAAAAAAAAAACCCGTTTCGGCGCGGGACATCTCCTTTAATTAAGTAATTGGGACCTTACTGCCTCTGTGAAGTGGTTACTCTTTTTCTGCCATTATACAATGGCGCTATATGCTGGCTAAAGCCAGTACTGCATGAGGTGATACATTGGATAGGCTCCGACAACAGAGAGGCTGGCAATATACAGTAAGAGAACCCGGACAGGCGACTTCCAACATCGGAGCTGTAGAGCCTTAAATCATAATGTCTTTAAACGTCAGACAGTAGATTGTAAAGGGTTAATGCCTTGATCAATAGCAATCATAGCATATAAGCGGGTGACAGAGAAGAGGAGCTTCCCCTGTCATCCACTGGCATCGCACAATGTGATCCTGGGGTGCTGATAAATTCTCTGATTAAGGCCTCCGGATCTGCCAAGTGTATCAGCTTATCATCTATTGCTGATAGGTGAAAAGTACACTGTACTGCACTACATAAGTAGTACAGTGTAGTGTACCAGCGATCCAACGATCACATTTTCAAGTCCCTTTTTTGAAGAAGAAAAAAAAAAAAGTTCAATAATGTTAAGTGAAGTTTATTAGAAAAAAAAAACTAAACATTTTTCCTACAGACTCCCTTTATCATAGAAAAAAATAAACATATTACATATTGCCGTGTTCATAATGACCCATCTCGCATGGTAAACGGCATAAAAAAAAACAAACAGAAAAAGTGAAAATTGATACTTTTCATTCATCTGCTTCTCAAAAAGACAATGAAAAGCTCTTCTAAGACCCCCCCACATCCAAAGTGGTGAAGCAAATACAATCATTATTTTTATTGAAAGGGTTTTTATTGTGCCAAAGTAATAAAAAACACACAGACATTTGGTATTTCCACAATCTTATTGACCCAAAGAATAAAGTTATTATGTGTACTGCATGGTAAGCACAATAAAAGAAGAAAAAAACAATGCAGAAAATGCTGTTTCTCTTCTATCTTGAAAAAAATACAATAAAAATTCATGAAAAAGTTGCAGTTACCCCAACATGATACATATGGAAACTACAACTTATCCCGCAAAAATCAATGCCTCACATTTGGCAGAAAAGTACGATAAGCTATGGGTCTTGGAAAATGGTGATGCAAATGCAATTTTCTTTTTAAGTGTTTTTATTGTAGAAAAATAGAAAAACATTAAAAAAAAAACTATACAAATTTGGTATTGCCATGGTAGTATTGACCCTCAGAATAAAAGTAACATTTCATTTATACTGTATGGTGAACCCTATAAAAGAAAGCCTACAGAAAGTGGAATTTCTGTTTTATTTTCTATCCTCTCCAAAGAAGTAATTAATACAAATGAAACAATACATTATACCGTATGTACACCAAAGTGGTATCATTAGAAGATACAACTCGTTCTGCAAAAATCCAGGCGTCGTAGCCTCATATGGCTTTCATAAATCTGCCCTATACTTTTCATCACCGTCCTTATCTGTGACAGTAGAAACAAGCATGAGAAACCAGCATTTGTTCTTCAGATGCAATGGGTAACGTATCGAAAATCAGTGGTGTTGCGCCAATGGAGTCAGAGCCTGCAACCACTATGATGCCTGTGGGACAGGGGGGCCTGGGGCCAAATGGCTCCACCTGCTATCCCGCAACTGATGTACTAGGTCCTTCCCAAAAGTCCTGCCAGCAGCACAACTGTCTTTGTAAGGCTGGCCTCACAAGGGGTGTAAACATATTTACATGCACATTTGTGTATTTCCACAGGGGGTGTGGAAAAGGCAGGCATGCCTCAATTGATTTCAATGGGCAATTAAGTTTAATGTGTGCTATTTTTGTGCACAAGACTCATGAAATAGTACATGCAGGGGCATAACTATAGAGGGTGCGGTTGCACCCGGGCCCAGGAGCCTTAGGGGGCCCGTAAGGCCTCTCTTCTCCATATGGGGAGCCTACTACTAGGAATAAAGCATTATAGTTGGGGGCCCTGTTACATGTTTTGCATTGGGGCCCAGAAGCTTTAAGTTATGCCTCTGTGCAGCATGGTTTAGGGATGGGTACGGGTACAGATACAGATAGAGGGGGGGGGGCCCTGCTCACCTTTTGCATAAGGGCCCCTGAGCCTTTAGTTACGCCACTGAGTACATGCTTCAGATATTGTTTCTGCAAAAAAAGAAATGCTCTCGCAAAATATGCCCATGTGAATGAACCCATGTAATGGTGTACATGTGAATAAGCCCTGTCTAATTCTGAGTTTTTCTATGCCCCCACCTGAAAGTATAGAATCCAGATAGCGAACGCAAATGTATAAAATGAAAAGAAACATTTAATATACAAAATATAGTACCTAAATTACAAAGTTGTATAACTTATATCATATACTGATTATGCTTCATTTGTAAAGCAGTAAACCTGTTTAATATGAAGAACCAGTTATCTATCTGTTACCGGGATGTGAAAGACTGATGTACAACTGTAGGGTGGATTCAGACGACCGTATATCCGCTCGGTTTTCACGCCGAGCCGATATACGGTGTCCTCATCTGCAGGGGGGGAGGATGGAAGAGCCAGGAGCAGGAACTGAGCTCCCGCCCCCTCTCTGCCTCCTCTCCGCCCCTCTGCACTATTTGCAATGAAAGGAGGTGGAGTGGGGCGAAGTTCCAAGAATTAGCCCCGCCCCCATCCCACCTCTCCCCATTGCAAATAGTGCAGAGGGGCAGGGAGGGGGCGGGACCTGCAGAGAGAGACAACGTATATCGTCTCGGCGTGAAAACCCAGCCGATATACACTACCGTTCAAAAGTTTGGGGTCACATTGAAATGTCCTTATTTTTGAAGGAAAAGCACTGTACTTTTCAATGAAGATAACTTTAAACTAGTCCTAACTTTAAACAAATGCACTCTATACATTGCTAATGTGGTAAATGACTATTCTAGCTGCAAATGCCTGTTTTTTTGTGCAAAATCTACAAAGGTGAA
This sequence comes from Eleutherodactylus coqui, assembly GCF_035609145.1. Taxonomy (NCBI): domain Eukaryota; kingdom Metazoa; phylum Chordata; class Amphibia; order Anura; family Eleutherodactylidae; genus Eleutherodactylus; species Eleutherodactylus coqui. The sequence continues at coordinate 81,429,649 of NC_089841.1, read as the reverse complement.
TAGAGGCCCATTTCCAGCAACTATCACTCCAGTGTTCTAATGGTACAATGTGTTTGCTCATTGGCTCAGAAGGCTAATTGATGATTAGAAAACCCTTGTGCAATCATGTTCACACATCTGAAAACAGTCTAGCTCGTTACAGAAGCTACAAAACTGACCTTCCTGTGAGCAGATTGAGTTTCTGGAGCATCACATTTGTGGGGTCAATTAAACGCTCAAAATGGCCAGAAAAAGAGAACTTTCATCTGAAACTCGACAGTCTATTCTTGTTCTTAGAAATGAAGGCTATTCCATGCGAGAAATTGCTAAGAAATTGAAGACTTCCTACAACGGTGTGTACTACTCCCTTCAGAGGACAGCACAAACAGGCTCTAACCAGAGTAGAAAAAGAAGTGGGAGGCCGCGTTGCACAACTAAGCAAGAAGATAAGCACATTAGAGTCTCTAGTTTGAGAAACAGACGCCTCACAGGTACCCAACTGGCATCTTCATTAAATAGTACCCGCAAAACACCAGTGTCAACATCTACAGTGAAGAGGCGGCTGCGGGATTTTGGGCTTCAGGGCAGAGTGGCAAAGAAAAAGCCATATCTGAGACTGGCCAATAAAAGAAAAAGATTAAGATGGGCAAAAGAACACAGACATTGGACAGAGGAAGACTGGAAAAAAGTGTTGTGGACCGATGAATCCAAGTTTGAGGTGTTTGGATCACAAAGAAGAACGTTTGTGAGACGCAGAACAAATGAAAAGATGCTGGAAGAATGCCTGACACCATCTGTTAAGCATGGTGGAGGTAATGTGATGGTCTGGGGTTGCTTTGGTGCTGGTAAGGTGGGAGATTTGTACAGGGTAAAAGGGATTCTGAATAAGGAAGGCTATCACTCCATTTTGCAACGCCATGCCATACCCAGTGGACAGCGCTTGATTGGAACCAATTTCATCCTACAACAGGACAATGACCCTAAACACACCTCCAAATTGTGCAAGAACTATTTACAGCAGAAGCAGGCAGCTGGTATTCTATCGGTAATGGAGTGGCCAGCGCAGTCACCAGATCTGAACCCCATTGAGCTGTTGTGGGAGCAGCTTGACCGTATGGTACGCCAGAAGTGCCCATCCAACCAATCCAACTTGTGGGAGATGCTTCTAGAAGCGTGGGGTGCAATTTCACAAGCTTACCTCAACAAATTAACAGCTAGAATGTCAAAGGTGTGCAATGCTGTAATTGCTGCAAAAGGAGGATTCTTTGACGAAAGCAAAGTTTGATGTAAAAACAATGTTATTTCAAATACAAATCATTATTTCTAACCTTGTCAATGTCTTGACTCTATTTTCTATTCATTTCACAACGCATGGTGGTGAATAAGTGTGACTTTTCATGGAAAACACAAAATTGTTTGGGTGACCCCAAACTTTTGAACGGTAGTGTACGTTCGTCTGAATCCACCCGTAGGAAGTGTTTAATGGCAATTCTTCTTGTTAACTATACTACAATCAGTCATTTATGTATGAGAGGAACAAATACTCACATGCTAAATAAATGCACTAAAAATCCCCTTGATGTAATTACTTTCAGTTTGACAAAAAAAAAAGTGAGCCATCTTGTAGGGTGCAAATACTTTTTCATTGCTGTACAAATACTATTGGGTGGACACATTTCTTCATAAAATTGGAGCATGCATGGCCTTATATGTCTCCTCACTCACATTCTAAGTGTCTCCACACACCTTCTACGTGCTTTCCTTAGCCCGTTTTAACAAGGCCGAGTAAATTGCGCAAGATTTGTGCATTGCGAGGCGCACAAATCTTGCACGAATATGAACCCTATTCTGTTGAATGGGGTTATAAAGTTAAAGGGGCCCCTCCATAATGTCCAATGTCTGTCTTGTGTTAATTGTCTTGTCACTGTCTTCTATGTAGTATGCATTTGTGATGTGTGTTGCACCTTTGCTGCATTGAATGAGTTAATGTCTGGGTTATGTCTGAAAAATGTATCTTGTTGTGTGTCATGTGACTAAGTCATATATATGTATTTGCCAGGTGAATGCAAGTGAATCTAGCAGAAGTCTAAGTCTGTGGAAGTCTGCCTGAGAGTTAGTTGGTTAGTGAGGTGGTCAGTCTTGCAAGAGGCCTGGAAGTGAGAAGTTTGCCAGCAAGTGAACCCGACAGATATTGATCGGTCTGTGTGTGAAGAATGGAGGAGGCCGAGCGATTCCCTTCTGCTTGGCCTGGGTCTTCCCTACCCAGGATGTGTCAGTGCTACCACTAAGCACTGAGAGAGAGAGAGAAGGACCGCTGCTTAAGAGAGAAAAGGCACTAGAAGCGAGAGAGTTAGAGAGAGGAGAGTTGCTGGGAGCGGGATTACACAGATAACTAGGAATGTGGATTGTCTGGATTACCCCAAGAAATCCTTCCTGTCACACCACCTTCTAGAAAAGTGTACTTTGTGCCTGACAATTGTTGTCCGTTACAACTTTATGGAAGTTACAGTAAACGGACACTATCGACCATTCCTGGTTTATCCAGAAAGTATCCCTGTATGTGGACTATTTTATTGTACCATGAAGATTCACAGCAGAGGACGAAACGGTGGCTTAACGTGTGACAAGAAGATTTCAGGTAACTTCCAGTTACACTTTCCCTGTGACCTTCCCCAGCAGTAACTCGGACGGGTCCCGAACTACCCCCAGGGGAGGAGATGGTAGAGCCAGGGTCCTTATCTACCCCGTCATCTCCTCAGCTGTGGGCCCACTGTTCGGACTCTACAATACCCACGGGCGTTTTTTTTCCCACACATTGCATCATCCATTGTTTTCAATAGGACCGATGGTAGCATTGTATCATGTGCTAGGTGCATGCAGTGCGATGCAAGGTTACCCCAGTAAAAAACAATGGGAGAAACTCCACGGTTCTTCGCCGCAGATCACTACTTCCCCAAAAATGATGCAAGGCAGTTTTGATATAAAAACGTCTTACATCCGCGGGTAAATTGCATGTTGGCGAGTGCAATATCACATTCTCCCATGTGCATTTAGCCTTAAAGAGAGATGATACCCCTCCTGACCCACATCATAGGTCTCCCACTAGCCAAGCCAGAAACCTACTGCACACTGATGAGGGGCAAACACCCCGAAACAGCTGTCTGTGTATGGATTCTGGCTTGGTTTTCATTTCCAATCATTCTCGTTCATTGTGGACTTTCTGCTCCTGTACATGGCAGAGTATAGAGCACCATAGGGTGGCACATGAAGTGTAGATGGCTAGATGTGGAGTTGCAGGATATCCGTGAGGCTCTACAGTTTCTCTGCACACGGCTCAGCCATGTGAATGGTGCTTTAACTGCAAATTGAATAAATCTCATATTGTGGCTGTAAAGAGCTGACTACTTCAGAAAAGGCTGTTCAGTAGGTATGGACTGAGGTCCTGTACATGTCTAATGCAGGTCGCTTACTTCTCTGGGTAATTTCAACACATAATTATATTTCCACTTAGCATTCATATTCAGAATGACTACAGGCCATACTGACCTAGATACACACGAAGCCTGTCCTCTCTAAAATAATAGAAAATGCTATCTAAAATCCATTTCTTTCATCATCCCCTTAAAGCTGCAATCTGCTGTAGATTGGAAACTCAGGTGTTTGTGAAGGCTCTACAGAGAGGCCATTCTGCAGGTGTGACATATTGTGTGTGAGGCCGCGGTTTCCAAGATGTACCACTGGCACATGAATATGACAGCCTACTTATCTAATACTCCCGCTACTAGTGCAGGATCCAGCAGAGGGAGCACTTTTGAGTATCATACAGATATAGCGAAGTTTAACTTGATACTTAGCGATTTATATGCACTGACATAGAACTTTTCCTGGACTTTCCAATAGCTTTTCAATGAATTCCTGTACTTTGTTTTAGCACAAACATAGTAATTTTAAAAATAAAGAACTATAAGTTGTTTTTTTTTACTTTTTGTACACATTACCGCTAATGATAATAAAGAAAACTTTTTAAAAATCTTAGTTTAAAAGGTATTTAAAAAAGCCCAGTATGTCATGGATAAAAAAAATTTGCAAAAATAATTTTTGCAGCCCCAGAGGTTAAAAAAAAAAAAAAAGTAGGACAATAAAACCACCACATGCATAAAAGCACAAAAAATGTCTGGTCCTTAAGGGGGTTAAAGAGGACCTGTCATCTCTCTGGAACTGTCAGTTTTAGGAAATACTTGTATTCCTTATAAAATAACAATCCAGGAGCATCATTTTGTAGAATCCCATGTTCTGCTGTTCCTCTGTTAGGGCAGTTTCACATGAGCGTAATTTGCTGCGTGCTGCCCGCATGTGACAGTCGCATGGCATGCAGCAAGCATGCAATGACATTGCATAGTTGCGTGACTGCTAACCTCCCTCCCCCTCTCTGCCCCTTGCTGGCTGGCTGCAATGGGAGGGGGCGGGATGGGTCTGGAGATTGTGTTAAAGTCCCACCCCATACCTTTTGCCAAGAGATCCCATAGGCTAGAGCGGAGAGGGGGAGCGACTAGCTAAGCTTCCGCCCCTGTCCGACAGTATTCCGAGGCTGTGGCGTACATGCGCCGCAGCCTTGGCCATCTGAACAGGCATTTAAATAGGACTTGCAGCCATGAAAATCTTCACACGAGCGTGTAAACGGCTACGTTTTACGCCTGGCTGATATACGCGACCATCTGAGCCATTGGTTTTCAATGTCCTATTTTTGTCAGTGAAAATGGACAATAATACGTCATGCATGCAAGCAGACTATTGTAGGAACCATGTGCCATCCGTGAAATATTTGGATAGCACATCGCCCTAAAATATGGTTGTGCGAATTGGCCCTACGATTGTGTCAGACCGGCCCATTGACAAGAAGAATGGTAACACCCAGTTGTCAATGTATTCCTATATTTCCAGGAGGAATAGCCGAGTAAGGGCACAATGCAGAGTACTAAGAAAAGACATTCCAGAATTGATACTGCTGAACCCAGATCCTATGACTAGGAAGGATTGCTTATCTAGACATGGTCATAGTTCAATATGTCTTTTCTCAGTCTGCAGCCTTTCTACTATTTTGGGCTGGGATTTTAGTAGTGATGGCATGAGATATGAAAGGTTTTCTTTCAGGCCGCTCTTAGTGTCAGGGTATAATTATATCGACTGGGTATTATTATATGACTGAGGATGATTTCCTAAGAAATACCTTTTCAATAAAACAGCCATTGTGCTACAACGGCCGGGGCACGTGGGGATCATCTGTTACCAGTGATATAGCGTTTTTTTGCTCAGGCATTTAATCACTCCCTGTTCTCTGCCCCAATCCATTGACTTGATATTTGGATATTAAAGTTAATTTAATTCTATTTAATGTTATTCCCTGGTTTCAGACAGCTCCCTGTGGCGCTATCATTCATCAGCCAGCTAATCTAATACTGAGCGCTCATATGGGAAATCATTCTTTACTAGGAGCACGACACACTCGTTGGAGAACTTTCATCGATGTTCATTGTGTGCAGTGAATGATTGTGCTCCGAGGGTCACAAGATCAGCCCATCAACACTGTGACAAGGACAATAATAGTAGCAAATAGTCACATCATTATGTGCTGTTAGAACCTGTTATTCCAACTAATACCGTCTTATATTTATAATGGCGGGGCCTATGGATATTGGGGAGTTTCACAGTACTGAATGGCTATAGGCTGTCTCTTTTACAGATGTAATGTGACGTTTAAAGGGATTTTTCGAATTTAGGATCATTGGTGGGAGCCGGAGGATGAGCTGCATATTCAAAAAATAATTCCTTCTTGCAGGGAATACTGCGTAAAGTTTTGCATTTTGTTCTCCATTAGGCTTTGGTTGCGACTAGGGTTGCCACTTTTGTCATGCCAAAACACGGTCTAGAGCAAAAGGGGACATGGTTTCGTGGTGTGGCTTAGCATGGCATATGGCTTTAACTCTTATTCTAGTGGCCCCAACTAGTAATTGTGCCTTCTTCAGTGGTCCCAAAAATAATAGTGTCTACAGTAGTGGCCCCAATAGTATGTGTCCCTATTAATGGCTCCAGTAAGAATAGCGAACCCCACAGTGGCCCCAGTAGTAATAGTGACCCCCCCGCAGTAGCCCCAGTAAGAATAGTGGTGCCCACAGTGGCCTCTCAGCAGGCCAGTAAGACAGTACCTGCTGTAGTGGATAGTAGAGCAACATTTTCGACTGCAGCAAGTACTGTCTGACTGTGAGTCTTTCTGCTGCCAAGTATGAGTAAGGCTGCTCACATTAGGCCTCATGTCCACGGGGAAAATCAGGCCCGCTACAGATTCTCCACGGAGAATCGGTAGCGGGTCCCTCCTGCCCCGCGGACATGATGCTAAAAAATCAGAATAAACTTACCCGCAGCGGTCCGTGCGTTTCTTCCTTCCGTCGCCGTCGGATCTTCTTTCTTCGGCCCGGCGGATGTGCGTGGCACGTCGGCTGCGTGCTGCGCGCATGCGCCGGGCACATTCGTCGGGCTGAAGAAAGAAGTTTCTGGCCGCGAAGGAAGGAAGACCTGCATCGCCCGGAGCAGGTGAGTTTATTTCAGGTGCGGGTCTCCCCCGAATCCGGACGGCTTCCATAGGCTTCGATAGAAGCCTGCAGGAGCCGTCCCCGCGGTAGACCCGCGCCTGAATGGAGCATGTCCGGATTTTTTTCTGCACGCGGGACCCGCGTCTGCAGGGAAAAATGACATCCGCAGGTATTTAACTACCTGCGGTTGTCTAATGCATCCCTATGGGGCGTGGATCCGCGTGCAGGAGAAACGCTGTGGATTTAATATCCGAATTTGCCCGTGGACATGAGGCCTTAAAGTGAGGGCCACCACCCGACTGTCACTGGTAACCTAAATTATTTTTTTTACTAGCAATTAACATTGCCTGTAACAAAAGTAAATACCAGCACCAGCCTTTGGACCTAATTACCAGCTGGGTGGCCACCCTAGTTGCGTCACAAGTCGTATGGCAAAAGATGATCACTGTTCCTTTCCATCATCCACAGTGATGACTAACTACACCTCACCTCTGAATAACACAGGGCCCATAACAGCTTCTATGCCTGATACCTGACCGCCATGGGTGAACGGTAATAGGTTTTCCTGCCATCATGGCACAAAAAGTAATTTGACCGTGGAGAGTGAGCTCATTTTCTATTGTCTGTGCACATGTAGGAAACACTATGGGTTAATAACAAATCGTGACTGTGCCATAAAGATGATCATCATTACAGACTTGGACGTGGATTTTTAAGCATCTGGTTGCATGAACATTTTCTCCCATTCAGACATAATTATCAGTGTTATGAGGGCATCGATGGAAGGATTAGAAGGAGATGAACAGTTAAGTATTTTTTTTCTTGCCTCCCCCTGCTTTCCACTCACCACCAAATTAGATGACTGGAGAAGTGGAGGTGACCAGGTGTTTTCCAGCGATACTCTTAATTTACGGATAACGTCACCGGTGCACCAAGCCAATGACGGGCTGATTAGAGTTACTATGGAATCCACGCCGTCCGCTGTTTCGTTTCTGCTGGATAGAAATTGACATTGATTTCACATATGCAGTTCTTTCTGACAAGTGAAAAATCAGACATGTACAGTATGTGATATAGCTAAAAGCTATAGGAATATACTCGCTTGTACTGGTAACGCCACAAATGAAAATCATAGTGGACAAGATGGTTGATAGCTCACCATAGTAGCATTTAGCGTGGTCTGCAATTCATGATCCCACAGGTCTTGTCGCACTACAATTCCCAGGACGCTCCAACGATGTCAAAAGTGATAGTTTCACAATAGATGGAAAGTCGCAGACCACTTAATTAGGCCTCATTCACAGAAGTGTTTTTACGCAGATTGATTAAAAAATCGTGACCATCTGAAGCATTGGATTCTATTCATTCCGATTTTAAGCTGCGTAAAAATGACGCAGTGGAAAAGAATAAAGATCGGCAACCGTATACAGTGACCAATATTATACAATGCCAGCAAAGATAGGTCTTGTCCTATCTCAGGGTTGATATTTGCTGGCAGCTCCCATAGTCTTTTATGGGAGCTGCTGAGAAAGGGAGGGGTTTACCAGCGGCCTTCACTGCGACAACATGACAGGTGCGCCTAGGTTAGCATTACAAGTAATTCTGAGGATTTATGCCGACCGAGGGAACTCCTGGCTGCGGCATATATATGCCGCACCCAGTCGTGTGAATGGACGAGAAAGCACAAAATTTTCCCGTTGATGCGATTTTCGACCACAATGCGGCTGGCGTAGAAACGCATCACCCGAATGTGAATGAGACCCTAAATTATCTATAAGGTGCTGTAACAGAGCACTGCTAGTGGGTCACACACCAAAGGGGACCCCATAAGTCCTGATTTTGGTGGTGATCATAAAATCTAGGCAGATGAGCCTCACTGACCTGCTCTAGACCTCTCTCCATTGCACAAAGGATTCCCCACAGCAAGAATAGTGTTATATGAAGACAATAAAATGATGTATAATGATATGTGTCACATACTGAACACAGGAGAGAGGGGATGATACCTATGGATCTCTGCCCCTGTTCCCTTACTTACTGGTTAACTATTCGGAGAGCACTAACCGCTACCAACTGTCATGGCAGCGCCTCGTTCCATCAATCTAGGGAGATTGCAAGCTTGGGATCATTTGAATACAGGCCAATTTTGTATCCAGCTTTCCCGGCGTCCTGCCACATGCAGACTGAAAGCGCAAATCACAACCCAATCCGTTCTAACGCACTCCAGAGCTCTACAATGCCCATACAGCTGCCACCACCAGTTTCTGAATGATAAATTATGAAAACAATCTTCGGAGTATATGGTTCGTTTTTAAAACTTACAAGGCTGACTTTTTAATGATAGATTTAATCTAGAAAAGGTCTAGCAGTGCAACAATACAATCTTTGTATATATATATATATATATATATATATATATATATATATATATATACACAAAGATATTCAAAAAAGGTTGTTAGGAAAATAAGGAAATACAGTATGAATACAGAACAAGACAGTTTTTTTTAAAATAAACAGGGACAAAATAAAAGAAAGATGCTGGATTTGGATATTGGTCCAATGTTCCAATATACGTGCAGTCACTGAGGCAAATGGGACAGCTCTATGCTGAAGCGTACCTCTGTAGTCTGACCCTGGGTCTTTCTGAAACCCTTAGATGTATCTGTTTCCCAGAAAACACCTCCCCCCATTAATTCTCTATTTTTATGTCTTATGCCCACGGCCGGGTCAAACTTTGCCTGCAAAATATCACAGTGGAATCCCACCTGGCGCTCCCCAGAGACCCTATACTCACCTCTCCGGATCTGCCGTGAGTGTCTTGCCCGGAGACCCAGTGCAGTGCAGCACATGACGAGCCGGTGCTGAGTGGTGACGCACTTTCTTGCGGTACTTCCGCTGTGCTCACAGTGGATGTATCGCGGGATGGATGGCTTCCATTGACTGCAATGGAAGCCGTCCGTGCGATTTTCTGCGATTTTGGCACGTGCTGCAATCCCCCCCCCCCCCCCCCCCCCGCAAGCAGAAAATCACTGTTGATTTTTGCTTGTGAGCAGAGGAGAATCATTTACCACAGCATGTCATTGGACATTGCTGCGGAATTCAGGGTGGGTGTCTGACCACGAATTCCGCAGCGATGATCCGTCCGTGGACATTTGCCCTTAGTGGTACTATTCTGAGGTATATGTTGCTCTTGCATTGATTTTTTATTTTATGTTTTGGAGACAAACAAAACAAAAATAGGAATTCTGGCATTCCTTTTTAAAACTATTTTTACAACATTCACCGTGTGCGATACAAAACTAAATATTTTTATTGTTTGAGTGGTTACGATTAGAGATGAGCGAACATACTCGCTAAGGGCAATTGCTCGATCGAGCATTGCCCTTATCGAGTACCTGCCCGCTCGGGAGCAAAGATTCGGCTGCCGGCGGGGGAGAGGGGGGAGAAACGGAGGGGGAATCTCTCTCTCCCTCTCTCCCCCCCCGCTTCCCTCTGCTCATGGCCGCAACCCACCTGTCACCCGCGCCGGCAGCTGAACCTTTTCTTCTGAGCGGGCAGGTACTCGCTAAGGACAATGCTCGATCGAGTAATTGTCCTTAGCGAGTATGCTCGCTCATCTCTAGTTACGATATGATGATACCTATTATGTGTTGTTTCTTTGACATCTTGGCAGATCTGACTTCCGCAGACCAGTACTGATATAAACGGACAGCTATGTTTATGCTCCTCTTCTTTAGGTTCCCATTATACACCACAATTATCAGGACAGACTTCCCTCTGCATATAAGGAGCAGAGTAGACGTGATCACATTACCCCATTGTACTTGGACTGTGACGCTCTGTTCAAGCAGCAGCATTCTTATACATAATCTTGTTAAAAAGCTCTTAAAAATTAGTTATGGAGATTTCTGCTTTGGTTTTGCTCCACAAATGTCAGTGTATCCTTCTTAACACTCTTAAAGCGAATCTGTCTGAAAACTCTCCTAAACTTCAGGAATGTGCAAGTACCTTAAAAGACACCGATTCTAAATAAGTGATTTTTAGGTTTCTACTCGCTTGTATCCCCTGCTTGAAAGAGACTCTGTCAACTACTTTCGGCCCAATAAACTAAGCTAAGCTTATGGGCTGAAAGTAGGTGACCCATGAAGTCCCGGGATGTACGTTTCATACTTACTTCCCCCACCGTTTGAACGGTGTCTTTCAGTGCTGACAACGGGGAATCTATTGAGCAACACGCTAAGTAGTCTGCCGATTCTAAGCGAAGAATGGGAGGACTACTTAGCACACTGCTCAATACACTGCAGTGGCTGGTTGGAGAGCTAATAGGGCTCGAAGTAGCTGAGTCTCTTTAAGGCCGGACTCACCCGAGTGGGTCAGATTCCGGCTTTGAGCCCGGCCGGTGGCCCTGCATATGGCAATTAACTGTATTGCATATGACCGCAGAGGCAAGCAGGTGGTCGTGTGCAGTACAGTTTATTTTTTTTCTTTGCCGTCACTTAGCGATGATGCAGATACCCACAGCCGATATGCCTCCATTGACATCAATGGAGGCTATCTGCGTGAAATCAGCGGTAAAATAGAGCATGCTGTGATTTTTCTATTCCACTCGAGGAATATGCAATTTGTACCCGCTAGTGTGAAGGAAAATTTGAAAATGCATGCTTTTAACCGTGGATTATCTGTGCGGATGGCAATCACAGAATCCGCAATTCAAATCTGGTTGTGTGAGACCAGCCTAAGCCTGCAAAGTAGAAGCTGGCTGTAGGCTGATGCATCCCCCAGACTCATAAGCTTGGCAGAACAGTACAGCAAACTCCTAGTAGGGCTCCTTCATTTGCATGTGTAGTGGCCCAAAACACGTATATCTGGCCCCTCTATAATTATCATACATGTCATATCTTTTAGGTGGATGCACTGTGCAAAGTGTCTTGTCTGCTGCTGTGTGTATTGCACAGCTGCAGCATGTAAGAGGTTAATGTCTGAAAGTGGCTGGGATATGTCTGGGAAAGTATCAAGTCTGTGTAGTCACATGATGTTGAATAAATATAAGTGATTGAAAGCTAGTTGTGGTTCGTTTGTCTTCTCTCTTCTTCAACGGTTGTGAGAGGAGTGAGAATGCCAGCCGCATGGGGGTACCTTCAACCCTCATGTGGTAAAGGGATGGAAGCAGAAGAGAGGTATGCTGAGGTCCCCAATTCCAGGAACCGTCTGTGCGGAGTGAGAGAGAAGAGAAAAAGTCAGCCGTATAGTGATTTACCTTCTAGATCTCAAGTGAGTGTCTGCGAAGTGTTGTGTCCCCATCCAGTGTTATTCTGCATACCGGAGTGTGTGTGTCCAGGAGCGGAGTCATACAGAAAGCAATTGTAGGGCCGGTTTCATCCTGTGTCCTTCCTCCCTGACCGTCTGTTAAAGCTTTCTTTAGCTGCACGAGCGACTAAGCTATCTTCTGCAAAGCCTAAAGTAAAGTTTGCCGTCACTGCCTGTTCCCAGTGATTGAGTTTCCCAAGTTTAATTGTGTACGGACTCTTTTTATTTCTACCGCCAAATAGCTCATCGGTGTGAAGGAACGGTTCAATCACTGCCATTCATCGAGTGCTTGCCGTGATTGGCTGACGCTTAGCCAATCACAGCCAGCACTTCCAGGAGGCGGGGATTTTTGAATCTCCATCCAGAAGAGAAGAAGTAGAAGGTAATGTATGTGTACTTTTTTTTCTGCAGCTAGGGCTTAGATTATCGCTTTGACAGTATCATTTGCTACTGTCAAAGTTGCATTGCACGAAAACCGTGTTTTCGTGCGATGCGATGCAACAGAGAGAAAAGCTCCATAGGGAAACATGGGCTACAAAACCTCGCAAGTCGCGGGCATATCGCCGGACCCGCGAGGTTTTTGTGTCGGGTTGTTGCATGCTACAAATTGTATGTGTGAAGAAACCCATTGGAAAGCATGGGCTTCTCATACATGCGACTTGTAGCATTGTAGCAACACTACAAAATCGTGCGACTTTGTCACTTATGTGAAGGAAGCCTAAAGGGCCCCAGTTGTGTCCAGCAAAGCTGGAGCAATCATCTGGTGCGGATTTTGATGCAGACCGGAGTCGATTTTACCCTTTTAAATGAATTATGCCTTGATCCACACCAATGGTGTCAATTTTGATGTGGTTTTTGGTGTATTTCCACACTGTTTAAAATAACCTACGGGCTCGTTCACATGGGCTTATTTTGGCTGACTTTTCATGCATTGCTGAACCCCCATAGACTTTTACTTTGGGGCGTTCAAACCTGCAAGTCTATGGGAGCTGGAAAAATACGCAGTGAATAAGTACAATACATGTGTATTTCCTTCACCTTCCTTCGTTTTTTTGCATCTGTATGGGCTTCTACAGGCTGGCTTCTGCATTTCCAGCCAGGCAACGATTGCTACATCACTAGTGACGTGACTTTCATTGCTCGTGTGCCAAAAGTTAAATTTACTGGCATGTCTGCAAAGTCAGCAGCAAGCATGAAAACGCATAGGATGAGGCGGGGGGGAGCAAGTGACCGCATGTAAGATCCGCATTACCGTGAGGAACCAGAAGATGCATTCACAAATTGCTGCGCGCTGCACAAGGTAGATTTGGCTGCAGTGTGTTTATAAGGGGACAACCCCCTCCGAGCTTAAAATAGCAAATCAAATAATTAATAGGAAACAAGGATAATGTAGACGGAATCGCTTCTATTTTTATATATGTGTGTCTACATTACAGCGACATCGCAAATATTAGTTACATGACTGCAACAGGAACCGGAAAATAAAAAGGGGAACGAATATTTCCTGCTGATAAGGACGTTTGTCTTCACTAGTGACGGAGCCCTCTAGTGGCCAGGACTGGTAATAGCTGAAGGTGCTGATATATTGTGTAGTATAAGGCCACTCTCACACAGGCGCTTGTAAAAATGCAGCGTTTTTCAAAGCAGCATTAACTGCGTTTTTGACAGCGCTGAAAATGCTCCCCATTCACTAGAAAGGCTGACGCACCGCGTTTAAAACCACTGAAATGCCCGAAAATAGAATAGACAATGCTTGAAAAACGTAGCGTTAAAAACGCTGCATTTAAACGCTCGTCTGAGAATACCCATTAAATGGAGGTGTTTTACAGCCTTTAGCGCTTCGTTTAAAACACAGCGTTAAAACCCAAAAAAAGAGGTGTGTGTGAGACTGCCCACTCACACACAGCATCGGCAAAGCACTACAATATTGCTTGCGGCGTTTTGCTGCGATTTTTGAACGCATGTCACAGCGTTCACAGCGCTTTTTTTCGCACCCCATCATTGTGCCTTAAAAGATGAAGTGCCTTAAAAAGCTCGCAAAACGTGGCAAAATAGAGCAGAAAATGCTGAAGCGCAGGACTGCGAGGCCCCATTGAAATCAATGGGAGTGTTATACCGCGATTACCGCGGCATTCAGAACATTGCGGTAAAAAGCGCATGTGTGGGGCGCCCTATGCAGGTTGTCATCTGTGCACCATGGCATGAGCCGTGTGGTTTATCGGGGCTCGTTGGGGTTAGTCCTGTGGAATTGTACGCTTGTACTCCTCTGTAGTCTACAAAATGACTGACTGCGCATTTTTGATTCCAGCGGTGAGACATACCGCCTCTTATTATCAAATATGGATGGAAATACAGGTGAAGCAGGCCGGCACCACACTCTTATGTGAGCTGTCAGAAAGAGAATCTGTCTGTTGCCCATAGCAACCAATCACAGCTTTCAGTTTACCTCAGCAACATAAGAAATAGCAACCAATCACAGTGCAGCTTTTATTTCTAATACTGCTGAGGTATAATAAAAGCTGTGCTGTGATTGGTTGCTATTGGCGACAGAGATTTTCCTCCAGACAGCTTTCATAAGAGTGTGGTGGCGGGCTAATATTCTGTATCCCACCTTGTAGAAAGGTCTATATGTAGAAGAATTTCAGTGTTTCATTAGAAACCATACAAGGTGCCGTGTATGATGTACAGTATAAATGGATCCGCAGTCACACTGCGAGTGCGCGTGCGTTTTACTTCAGTTTGGGTGCAATTTTGCGTTTTGAACCTGCGAGTATCATCCATAAAGGCCACATGATCACCACAAATCCCAGCATGCCCTGTGCAGGTGCGTTCCATTTTTTTTTTACATACCCAGTTACTTTAATTTGCAATTTTGGTGCGTGAAAATGCAACAAGATCTGATATGCGGTGATTAGTTTAACACGGACATCACAATGGAGGCACTTTTATGGGTCCGCTGTCTTATAGGAAGGGAGAGTAACCTTGTATCAGCCATGTTACAAAGTACCTGAAGTATGTGTCTTAGTGTGTCGCTGTGGTAACAGGCACTTAAGTGGATGGAGGAGAAGAAAAGATGGCGCTATTGAACATGTCATGTGATTACGGCCTTTGTATGGAGATGCTTGATACAAGTTCACAAAAGACAGGGACAAGGAGGGTGATAGAAGGGCGAGGTGAGGCCGCAGCCAGGCGTCACTGTGTTTGTCAGAAACAATGAAATGTTTCATTTTCTTGATTAAACATTTTCAGGAGTTTGAAACACAATTTCTGAAATTACATATCCTCTTGAAAAAGTTTTTTTTTATTTGTAGCCAAGTTTAACCCTTTCCAATCCACTGTCTAACGCCTGAAGACATTATGATTTAAGGCTGTACAGCTCCGATGTTGAAAGTCGTCCGTCGGGGTTCTCTTACTCTATATTGCTAGCCTCTCTGCTGTCAGAGCCTATCCAACGTGTCACCTCATGCAGTACTGGATTTAGCCAGCAGATAGCACCGTTGTATAACAACAGACAAAGAGTAAGCCCCCTAGAAAAACTAGGATACAAATTGGATTGGAAAGGGTTAACTTAAGCCCTCTTTCACACTGGCGACAGCCATATCGCTATGAGAAAACTGCAGCAATATCGCATCTGTGTTATGTGCAATATCACTGCGCTTTCTCGTAGTGTTATCGCAATTTTGTAGCGCTCGTTCGCTGGGATTTTCAGAGGGGGCTTGAAATATAAGCCCTATCCTGAAAATAGGCCCTGGCTGCAGGAAAAAAAAAAGGTCACCTAATAGCTGCTGTCCGCTCCACATGCGGAATCTGACCTGGTCGTGTGCAGCCGGCCATAGTGTTGGTGGCAGCATTAAGTTACCGTATCTGTGGGAATGACATCACTGTACATTGCCCATTTAGCTGTATATACTTCTCGCAGGCATTGTAAAGTTCAGCTCCACCTCAAACACCCCCCTGTCATTAAGAATAACAGGAACCATACTCACAATAACACACCTCCTACCAATTTAGGATGGACTCCAAGAAGCTCCCCACCAACCAACAGCTGCCATGACGCTGTGCAGTACTACACGCCTCCACTCCGCGGATCAGAACATACTAAGCAGATTTAATAATCTTTATTTGTATAGATAATAATCTTTATTTGTATAGATAATAATCTTTATTTGTATAGATAATAATCTTTATTTGTATAGCGCCCACTTATTCCGCAGCGCTTTCAAAGCACAGGGAACACAAGCAATAAGGCAATTACATATTATAGTCTATTAATTGGAAACAAACGGGGTAGGGGGTGATAAGGAGGTACATGGGCAGGAGACATACACGATAGGCAGAGTGGAAAGTGTGGGGAGCCATATGGAGGGGCAGGGGGCATTTTGTGGGGGTGGAGGATTGGATTGGTAGATTTGATATGCTGCTTTGAAGAGGCCAACAGGGATTTTAGAACTTCAAAAAATCTCCAGTGATACAACTACCTAATAAACCACCTGGGATAGCCTTGTACCACTAAGCCACCAGCAATGTTATAAACCCAAAAGACTACCAAGATTATTAGGTATTAACCCACTTGGTCACAAAATATACCATAAATGTAATACTCCTAATACTCTATTTGAAACCCACTGAGGCACCAGAGATATTATGTATTAACCCACTCAAGAGATATTATATAAGTAATATTCAAAGTGATCCGTATCAAACCCGCTGAGGTACTAGGGGTTTTATAAAACCTCTAGGGCATCGGGCATGCTATAAATCACTGCGCCACTAGGAAAATTAGAATTCTAAAATGTCACAAGATACACAAAAAATCCGCAAGGCCACCAAGGATACTTTGAACTAATAAACCACCAGGCACTGTGTTGAACCACTAAGTCAACTGGGATATTATAAACACACTAGGGCACAAGTCATGTTATAAATAGAGATGAGCGAACACCAAAATGTTCGGGTGTTCGTTATTCGTAACGAACTTCCCGTGATGCTCGAGGGTTCGTTTCGAACAACGAACCCCATTGAAGTCAATGGGCGACCAGAACATTTTTGTATTTCGCCGATGCTCGCTAAGGTTTTCATGTGTGAAAATCTGGGCAATTCAGGAAAGTGATGGGAATGACACAGTGACGGATAGGGCAGGCGAGGGGCTACATGTTGGGCTGCATCTCAAGTTCCCAGGTCCCACTATTAAGCCACAATACCGGCAAGAGTGGGCCCCCCCCCCTCCCAACAACTTTTACTTCTGAAAAGCCCTCATTAGCATGGCATACCTTTGCTAAGCACCACACTACCTCCAACAAAGCACAATCACTGCCTGCATGACACTCCACTGACACTTCTCCTGGGTTACATGCTGCCCAAACGGCCCCCCTCCCCCCCACAGCGCACACCAAAGTGTCCCTGCGCAGCCTTCAGCTGCCCTCATGCCACACCACGCTCATGTCTATTTAGAATTGCGTCTGCCATGACGAGGGACCGCAGGCACACACTGCAGAGGTTGGCACGGCTAGGCAGCGACCCTCTTTAAAAGTGGCGGAGCGATAGCCCACAATGCTGTACAGAAGCAATGATAAATAGAATCCTGTGCCACCGCCATCAGGAGCTGCACACGTGGGCATAGCAATGGGGAACCTATGTGCCACACACTATTCATTCTGTCAAGGTGTCTGCATGCCCCAGTCAGACCGGGCTTTTTAATTCATAGACACAGGCAGGTACAACTCCCTATTGTGAAGTCCCTGTCGACCCACAGCATGGGTGGCTCCCTGGAACCCACCGGCGGTACACAGAAATATCCCATTGCATTGCCCAACACAGCTGAGGTAGTAATGTCGTGCTTAATGCAGGTGGGCTTCGGCCCACACTGCATGCCCCAGTCTGACTGGGGTTCTTTATAAGTGTACAGATGTAGTAAAAACTCCGTGTGCACCTACAGCATGGGTGGGTGCCAGGAAGCCACCGGCGGTACATAGAAATATCCCATTGCATTGCCCAACACAGCTGAGGTAGTAATGTTGTGCTTAACCCTTTCCAATCCAATTTGTATATGGTTTTCCTAGGGGGCTTACTCTTTTTCTGCTGTTATACAACGGCGCTATATGCTGGCTAAAGCCAGTACTGCATGAGCTGACACGTAGGATAGGCTCCGACAGCAGAGAGGCTGGCAATATACAGTAAGAGAACCCCGACGGACGTCTACCAACAACGGAGCTGTACAGCCTTAAACCCTAATGTCTTCACAGGTCACACAGTGGACTGGAAAGGGTTAATGCAGGTGGGTTTCGGCCCACACTGCATGCCCCAGTCAGACTGGGGTTCTTTACAAGTGGACACATGTAGGTTTAACTCCCTGTGGACCCACTGCCTGGGTGGGTGCCAGGAAGCCACCGGCGGTACATAGAAATATCCCATTGCATTGCCCAACACAGCTGAGGTAGTAATGTCGTGCGTAATACAGGTGGGCTTCGGCCCACACTGCATGCCCCAGTCAGACGGGTTTTTTAGAAGTGTACAGAAGTATTAAAAACTCAGTGTGCACCTACAGCATGGGTGGCTCCCTGGAACCCACCGGCGGTACACAAAAATATCCCATTGCATTGCCCAACACAGCTGAGGTAACGTCAGCTGTAATGCAGGTGGGCTAAAAATTAATTTGATTACACTGTAGGCGAGGGCCCACAAAAATTGCTGTATCAACAGTACTAATGTACATCCCAAAAATTGGCCATGGCCAGCCAAGAGGGCAGGTGAAACCCATTAATCGCTTTGGTTAATGTGGCTTAAGTGGTAACTAGGCCTGGAGGCAGCCCAGTGTAACGAAAAATTGGTTCAAGTTAAAGTTCCAATGCTTTTAAGCGCATTGAAACTTATAAAAATTGTTCAGAAAAATTATTTGAGTGAGCCTTGTGGCCCTAAGAAAAATTGCCCGTTCAGCGTGATTACGTGAGGTTTCACGAGGAGGAACAGGAGGAGGAGGAGGAGGAATATTAGACACAGATTGATGAAGCACAAATGTCCCCGTTTTGGATGGTGAGAGAGAACGTAGCTTCCATCCGCGGGTGCAGCCTACGTATTGCTTACGTATCGCTGCTGTCCGCTGGTGGAGAACAGAAGTCTGGCGAAATCCAGCCTTTGTTCATCTTGATGAGTGTTAGCCTGTCGGCACTGTCGGTTGACAAGCGGCTACGCTTATCGGTGATGATTCCCCCAGCCGCACTAAACACCCTCTCCGACAACACGCTAGCCGCAGGACAAGCAAGCACCTCAAGGGCATACAGGGCTAGTTCAGGCCACGTGTCCAGCTTCGACACCCAGTAGTTGTAGGGGGCAGAGGCGTCACCAAGGATGGTCGTGCGATCCGCTACGTACTCCCTCACCATCCTTTTGCAGTGCTCCCGCCGACTCAGCCGTGACTGGGGAGCGGTGACACAGTCTTGGTGGGGAGCCATAAAGCTGGCCAGGCCCTTAAAGACTGTTGCACTGCCTGGGATGTACATGCTGCTCGATCTACGCACATCCCCTGCAACATGGCCCTCGGAACTGCGCCTTCTGCCACTAGCGCTGTCGGCTGGGAATTTTACCATCAGCTTGTCCGCAAGGGTCCTGTGGTATAGCAACACTCTCGAACCCCTTTCCTCTTCGGGAATCAGAGTGGGCAGGTTCTCCTTATACCGTGGATCGAGCAGTGTGTACACCCAGTAATCCGTAGTGGCCAGAATGCGTGCAACGCGAGGGTCACGAGAAAGGCATCCTAACATGAAGTCAGCCATGTGTGCCAGGGTACCTGTACGCAACACATGGCTGTCTTCACTAGGAAGATCACTTTCAGGATCCTCCTCCTCCTCCTCCTCCTCAGGCCATACACGCTGAAAGGATGACAGGCAATCAGCCGGTGTACCGTCAGCAGCGGGCCAAGCTGTCTCTTCCCCCTCCTCCTCATCCTCCTCATGCTCCTCCTCCTCCTCCTGTACGCGCTGAGAAATAGACAGGAGGGTGCCCTGACTATCCAGCGGCATACTGTCTTCCCCCGCCCCCGTTTCCGAGCGCAAAGCAGCTGCCTTTATGGTTTGCAGGGAATTTCTCAAGATGCATAGCAGAGGAATGGTGACGCTAATGATTGTAGCATCGCCGCTCACCACCTGGGTAGACTCCTCAAAATTACCAAGGACATGGCAGATGTCTGCCAACCAGGCCCACTCTTCTGAAAGGAATTGAGGAGGCTGACTCCCACTGCGCCGCCCATGTTGGAGTTGGTATTCGACTATAGCTCTACGCTGTTCATAGAGCCTGGCCAACATGTGGAGCGTAGAGTTCCACCGTGTGGGCACGTCGCACAGCAGTCGGTGCACTGGCAGCTTAAAGTGATGTTGCAGGGTGCGCAGGGTGGCAGCGTCCGTGTGGGACTTGCGGAAATGTGCGCAGAGCCGGCGCGCCTTTACGAGCAGGTCTGACAAGCGTGGGTAGCTTTTCAGAAACCGCTGAACCACCAAATTAAAGACGTGGGCCAGGCATGGCACGTGCGTGAGGCTGCCGAGCTGCAGAGCCGCCACCAGGTTACGGCCGTTGTCACACACGACCATGCCCGGTTGGAGGCTCAGCGGCGCAAGCCAGCGGTCGGTCTGCTGTGTCAGACCCTGCAGCAGTTCGTGGGCCGTGTGCCTCTTATCGCCTAAGCTGAGTAGTTTCAGCACGGCCTGCTGACGCTTGCCCACCGCTGTGCTGCCACACCGCGCGACACCGACTGCTGGCGACATGCTGCTGCTAACACATCTTGATTGTGAGACAGAGGAGGAGGAGGAGGAGGAGGAGGGTGCTTTAGTGGAGGAAGCATACACCTCCGCAGATACCACCACCGAGCTGGGGCCCGCAATTCTGGGGGTGGGTAGGACGTGAGCGGTCCCAGGCTCTGACTCTGTCCCAGCCTCCACTAAATTCACCCAATGTGCCGTCAGGGAGATGTAGTGGCCCTGCCCGCCTGTGCTTGTCCACGTGTCCGTAGTTAAGTGGACCGTGGCAGTAACCGCGTTGGTGAGGGCGCGCACAATGTTGCGGGAGACGTGGTCGTGCAGGGCTGGGACGGCACATCGGGAAAAGTAGTGGCGACTGGGAACTGAGTAGCGCGGGGCCGCCGCCTCCATGATACTTTTGAAGGACTCCGTTTCCACAACCCTATACGGCAGCATCTCAAGGCTGATGAATTTTGCGATGCGGACGGTTAACGTTTGAGCGTGCGGGTGCGTGGCGGCGTACTTGCGCTTGCGCTCGAACACTTGCGCAAGCGACGGCTGAACGGTGCGCTGAACTACACTGCTGGATGGGGCCGAGGACAGCGGAGATGAGGGTGTGGGTGCAGGCCATGAGGCGGTAGTGCCTGTGTCCTGAGAGGGGGGTTGCATCTCAGTGGCAGGTTGGGGCACAGGGGGAGAGGCAGGGGTGCAAACCGGAGGCGGTGAACGGCCTTTGTCCCACCTTGCGGGGTGCTTGGCCATCATATGTCTGCGCATGGTGGTGGTGGTGAGGCTGTTGGTGTTGGCTCCCCGGCTGAGCTTTGCGCGACAAAGGTTGCACACCACTGTTCGTCGGTCGTCAGGCGTCTCTGTGAAAAACTGCCAGACCTTAGAGCACCTCGGCCTCCGCAGGGTGGCATGGCGCGAGGGGGCGCTTTGGGAAACACTTGGTGGATTATTCGGTCTGGCCCTGCCTCTACCCCTGGCCACTGCACTGCCTCTTGCAACCTGCCCTGCTGATGCCCTTGACTCCCCCTCTGAAGACCTGTCCTCCTGAGTAAGCGTTGCACACCAGGTGGGGTCAGTCACCTCATCGTCCTGCTGCTCTTCCTCCGAATCCTCTGTGCGCTGCTCCCTGGGACTTACTGCCCTTACTACTACCTCACTGCAAGACAACTGTGTCTGATCGTCATCGTCCTCCTCACCCACAGAAAGTTGTTGAGACAGTTGGCGGAAGTCCCCAGCCTCTTCCCCCGGACCCCGGGAACTTTCGAATGGTTGGGCATCAGTGACGATAAACTCCTCTGGTGGGAGAGGAACCGCTGCTGCCCAATCTAAGCAGGGGCCCGAGAACAGTTCCTGGGAGTGTTCCCGCTCCTGAGCAGGTGTCATTGTAGTGGAGTGAGGAGGCTGGGAGGAAGGAGGAGCAGCAGACAGAGGATTCGGATTGGCAGCAGTGGACGGCGCAGAACTGCGGGTAGACGATAGGTTGCTCGAAGCACTTTCTGCCATCCAGGACAGGACCTGCTCACACTGCTCATTTTCTAATAACCGTCTCCCACGTGGACCCATTAATTGGGCGATGAATGTGGGGACGCCAGAAACGTGCCTCTCTCCTAATCGCGCAGCAGACAGCTGCGACACACCTGGATCAGGAGCTTGGCCTGTGCCCACACCCTCACTTGGCCCTCCGCGTCCTCGGCCACGTCCACGTCCACGTCCTCTAGGCTTACCCCTACCCCTCAGCATGCTGTATTACCAGTGATTAGATTTCCCAGGCAGGAAATAAATTGGCGCAAGACTGCAGGCCAAATATAATTTTTGCCCTTTTTGGAAAACGAAAGGCCCCACTGCCTCTAGTGAATGAATTATCTAAGTTTAATAACTGTGCTGTGTCCCTGCTTATGTGTCACAGAACGTGAGGGTAGCAGAGTTATTATAACTCTTGGAGAGCAGGTATTTTTTTTCCCAATTAAGGAAAGGAAATGGCGAAGCCAGCAGTAAAGCGTAGCTGGCTGCGTATGATTTAGCAATGTTTTTCACACAGCTCACACGTGTCCACCGCCCGTAAGGACGGACAGAGGCTGGACAAATAGATTTGTTTTCAGTTTTTTCCCACCAACAGGCAGCACTGCGTATATTCTATGAACCTGAGAAGTTTAATAACTGTGCTGTGTCCCTGCTTATGTGTCACAGAACGTGAGGGTAGCAGAGTTATTATAACTCTTGGAGAGCAGGTATTTTTTTTCCCAATTAAGGAAAGCAAATGGCGAAGCCAGCAGTAAAGCGTAGCTGGCTGCGTATGATTTAGCAATGTTTTTCACACAGCTCACACGTGTCCACCGCCCGTAAGGACGGACAGAGGCTGGACAAATAGATTTGTTTTCAGTTTTTTCCCACCAACAGGCAGCACTGCGTATATTCTATGAACCTGAGAAGTTTAATAACTGTGCTGTGTCCCTGCTTATGTGTCACAGAACGTGAGGGTAGCAGAGTTATTATAACTCTTGGAGAGCAGGTATTTTTTTTCCCAATTAAGGAAAGCAAATGGCGAACCCAGCAGTAAAGCGTAGCTGGCTGCGTATGATTTAGCAATGTTTTTCACGCAGCTCACACGTCTCCACAGGCGTAAGGACGGATACAGGCTGGACAAATAGATTTCTTTTCAGTTTTTTCCCACCAACAGGCAGCACTGCGTATATTCAATGAACCTGAGAAGTTTAATAACTGTGCTGTGTCCCTGCTTATGTGTCACAGAACGTGAGGGTAGCAGAGTTATTATAACTCTTGGAGAGCAGGTATTTTTTTTCCCAATTAAGGAAAGCAAATGGCGAACCTAGCAGTAAAGCGTAGCTGGCTGCGTATGATTTAGCAATGTTTTTCACGCAGCTCACACGTCTCCACAGGCGTAAGGACGGACACAGGCTGGACAAATAGATTTGTTTTCAGTTTTTTCCCACCAACAGGCAGCACTGCGTATATTCAATGAACCTGCGAAGTTTAATAACTGCGCTGTGTCCCTGCTTATGTGTCACAGAACGTGAGGGTAGCAGAGTTATTATAACTCTTGGAGAGCAGGTATTTTTTTTCCCAATTAAGGAAAGCAAATGGCGAACCCAGCAGTAAAGCGTAGCTGGCTGCGTATGATTTAGCAATGTTTTTCACGCAGCTCACACGTGTCCACCGCCCGTAAGGACGGACAGAGGCTGGACAAATAGATTTGTTTTCAGTTTTTTCCCACCAACAGGCAGCACTGCGTATATTCTATGAATAATAACGGTGTTGTGGCCCTGCCTATACAATTCTTTCCCTGCAGTATCAATGGAGGGTGCAATGCTCTGCAGAGGCGATTTTGAGAAGCCCAAAAAAAATGCAGCACAGCCAACAGCAGCCTGGACAGTACTGCACACGGATAAATATGGCCCTAGAAAGGACCGTTGAGGTTCTTGAAGGCTACACTCACTCCTAACACTCTCCCTGCCTATGCAGCACTTCTGTCCCTAATGCCAGGTGCAACGGTCTGCAGAGGCGATTTTGAGAAAAAAAAAATCCCACTGCTAACAGCAGCCAACACACAGCTATCAGTGGCCCTAATAAGGACCTTTGGGGGGTCTTGAAGCCTACACTAACTACCAATTCTTTCCCTACAGCAGCTCCGGTATAAACAGCACTGTCCCTCATCTAACTCACACCGCATCTGAGGCGAACCGCGGGAGGGGCCGACTTTTATATTAGGCGAACACCTGATCTCGCCAGCCACTCACAGCAGGGGGGTGGTATAGGGCTTAAACGTTGCAGGGGGAAGTTGTAATGCCTTCCCTGTCTTTCAATTGGCCAGAAAAGCGCGCTAACGTCTCAGGGAAGGAAGTGAAAGTAACCAGAACACCGCATGGTGTTCGTCACGAATAACGAACATCCCGAACACCCTAATATTCGCACGAATATCAAGCTCGGACGAACGCGTTCGCTCATCTCTAGTTATAAACCATTCGGCCACCAGGGATATTATAACTCTAAAAGGTAACTAGATGCCAAAATTTCCATTATGGCATCAAGGATAATAAAACCCCACAACATCAAGGGGGAAACTATAAACTAACAAACAAGGAGGGATGGTATTGAACCACTAAAGGCTCATTTACACGCAAAGATGATCGCTCAAAATTCATTCAAAAGATGGGGAGAACAGCATGTGGTCTTTTCTCTGCATACAGTTCCTTTGTTCTGCCGCGGGGCTGTAAGCAGAATACAATGTAATCAGCGCTCCCTGTGGAAAACACAGTGTGTGGTCTCTGCTATCAACTTTCCTGACTGAACGATCGATTCTATGCTCCCCTTAAAATCATCATTCACCCAAAGAGTGAAAGATGGGAGCATTTACAAGCAAAAATTATTGTTCAAACAATGGCTTTTGAGCGATAATTGCTGCGTGTAAATGGGGCTTAAGCCAGCTAGTCACAAAAGATATTCTAAATGTAATATTCGCAGTGATTCATTTTAAACCCCCTGGGACACCAAGTATGCTATAAACCACTGGGCCATGAGAGAAACTAAAAATCCCACTGCATTACCAGAGATAATATAAATCTGGGAGAACAAACCACTGATCCAGCTCAGCTTGGGGCTGGATCATTGGTATGTTCTTCTAAGTCAGATTGGGTTTCTTGCATTGGAAAGAGGAGCTTATGAAAGTGTATGAGCTGAGGTCTTCATCTGACACTAAAAATGCCATTATGGCACCACCAGGGATACTAAAAACCCCACTATGATAGAAGAGATGCAGATATGAAACCCCCCACAAGGGCACCAAGGATATTATAATTCTAAAAAGTTACCAGGGATACTTTAAAAAAAAGAAAAAAAAAGGGCACAAACAATGCAAAAAAGCCCCTGGGGCACAGGGATATTACGGTAGAAAGCTAAGAGATCACCAGGAACACTACAAACCTAGTTGTATTTCAACGTGAATACTGTTGCCGAAATCCCTAAAAATGGTGGAAGAAGGGAGGGTGTGGCAGACAGTCAAAGCCATGGGAGCTTCTAACCTGTTGGAAAAACTATGCGGTTAGGCTGGGATGGGGTAGCCCAGCAGTCAGTAGTGAGGGCCGTTTTAGTAACTTAGAGCCGGACAGGCTAGGTTTTATTTTGTGTTATTATCTGAAGTGGCTGATGTCTGTACCGATGCACCTTAAGTTGAAAAGAATTAACATGATTCTGAGTTGGAAGATCTGTGTCCCGGCTGAAGGCGCACCCGGTAGTACCTTGTCGGGATGATCCCCCAGCTGATTCCCACAACTAATAACAAAGAATTTGATAACATGTCCATCATATTGTTTTTCAGGCTTTGTGTAATTTGTTATTACGAGATGTTAATTGTACCTTCTTTCTTTTGTCTTATAGGTAAGTGATCAACATGCGATGTACTTCTTTGTAGTCGTATAAGGTAGGATGAATAAGTGTATTACTGTTGCCATAGATCTGTAATGCACAGTAGGGAAGGTAAAGCCTTCTGTTAGGCTCCTAACACTCAGTCACAGGTTTTCATCCTCTCCTAACCAATGCCGGGGCTCCTAGGACTATGTGAGCGTCTGTTTACATCTGTATTTGGGTTTCCATTATGGGAACAGGAAAATGAAATCCCTGTGGAGAGAATATATCTGTTTTATGACTGCGCCAGATGGACCCTATTGTCTATAATAATGTCTGTCTGGCAAGTTTCTGGGCAGAAAAGTACAACAAAGTTCTGCACTGTATCGTTTGGGAATTTTGGACTAATCTCCACCAGAGGCCTAAAGGTCCATTTATACAAACAGATAATCGCTCAAAATTCGTCAGAAACTGACAGTTTTGAGTGATCATTTTGCATTAGCTACTAATTGGTTAATCAGCCTATTAGCAGCTAACTAGCTTCATCCGCATGTATTTAGAGAACAGCGGGTGGTCTGTTCTCTAAATATACAGCTATTATTCTCCAGTGGGACAGCTGCTGAAAGAATGTTATCAGCACTGCCTGTGGAGAACTTGGCGTGCGGTCCCTCTTATCAGGGACAATGGATTTTAAGCTGAGCTGAACTCAGTGATGGACGAAAAGTGTGCGGTAAGTGCATAATGGGCACACATTTACAAGCAACGATTATCACTCAAAAGATGGCTTTTGAGCGATAACTGTTGCGTGTAAAAGGGCCTTAAGATAGATGCCGATGTGAAAACAGTATTATCACCTGGTATATCAACAAATATAAGGTTATCAGCAGCACTCACTCAACACCACTCTATGAAAAGTGGATCACTCCTGCTCACTCCTGGGAAGGATCCAGACTCTGGAAGCCAAGGCAACTTATGACTGTAGAAAAAGTCCAAGAGCAGCATGTATGGTGCAAATTCCAGCATCAGTAAAGATGCAGCTTTTATTTCTCCACAAGAACTGCTACGATTCGACCTGTGTCGTTGGCTCGTGTTTAGACCAAACGGGTATTGTTCACTTTCAATCATTTGAACGATAATCGTTTAATCTAAAAGCACCCTTAATATGTGTCCCTTTAACATGTTCATGATCAGACACTCTGATATGGCAGGTATTCAGAGAGTAGAAAAAGTGTTAGAAAGACCATGGAGGGAATTTATTATTTTTTTTAAGCTGGTTTCGCCAGTGGTCACATTGACATTATTTGTGACGAAATTATCAAAAGTCGCATGTTAATAATAAAGTAGTTACAATAGTTTAAATATGTCTAGAGATGGGAAGTGCTTTTACACCCCCAGCTACTGGAGTGAGACTGCAACAAAATTTACGACTTTTTAAAAAGTTGCATTTCTTAAGTCTGTCAAAACGAAAAAAGTTGGGTATTGTGTTAGCCAGTAGAGCAAAATGTGATTGCCCTCAGTAAGAGAAAGCAAGCAATCTTGTAGATATGGTACCTTGTAATAGCTAACAAAAAGACATGATGTTATAGCTATCTTCCGAACCAACTCGGGGTTCTTCCTCAGGTTTAAATGGAATAGATCCGAAGAGTAAGAGGTGTACAACAGCAAAAACTTTTGAGCAAAACCCTACTTGTACAGAAATTTCTAATTTTTTAACTACTGAAAATTACCCATAACTTTAGAACCTGTTGGAGACCCCTACTGTGATACCACCCTTTGCCATATAGCCACCCCCATGATTGCTCCAATTATAAATATTTGAAAGCTGTAGCGGTGCCATCCATGACTGCCAGCACGTTATGTTTATTGCTTAGGCCTCGTTCACACATGTGACACGGCATCACTGCGATAAAATCGCAGCGAGACTTATCGCGGTGATGCCGCTACTTTGTAGCACCACATGCGAGGTTTTTCGGGGAAGGCTTGAAATATAAGCACTTCCCCGAAAATAAGCTGCAGCTGAAGAAGAGAAAAAAAACAAAACACACATACATCACCTGTCCTTCGCTGTCAGCCCGGCTGCATCCCGGGTCCCCGGAAGTAATCCTCTCCTCTTCTGGCGAGGAATTCTGACTGTGATTGGCTGACGCTTAGCAAATCACAGCCAGCGCTCGATGAATGGCGGTGATTGAACCAATTTTTGAATCCCCAGCCAGAAGAGGAGAAGATCACTGCCGGGCTGACAGCGTGGGACAGGTGATGTATGTGTGTTTTGTTTTTCTGCAGCCAGAGCTTAAATTTTAGCTTTGACAGTAGGATTTCCTACTGTCAAAGTTGCATCACATCGCACGAAAATCGCGTTTTCGTGCGTTGCGATGCAACAGAGAGGAAGGCACCATAGGGAAACATGGGCTACAAAACCTCACGAGTCGCAGGCATATAGCGGGACCTGCGAGTTTTTTGTGCCATTTTCTAGCATGCTACAAAACATAGCATGTGTGAAGTAACCCATAGGAAAGCATGGGCTTCACATACATGTGATTTGTAGCATTGTAGCAACGCTACAATATCGCGTGACTTTGTCGTCCGTGTGAAGGAGTGTTCCACTTCGCTATTCATGTAGCGCAGCTGTTGCCCACCATGCTATCTCCATAGCGTGCTAACATGATATGTGTTAACACTGCTACATCTGTAATTACCATTCTATGTTGAAGACTTCTGTTTTTAAGAGATTAACATTGGCAGTAAGTTATAAACAGCAAATATAACATCTAGGAATTCTGTAATATATCTATATTATACTATTTACACTTTTTCACTTATATTCTAGTACAGTGTGTGTTACTCTGTGCAATGTAGAAAAATATATTGCTAACTGTTGCTCACAGACCTAATCATCATAATTGGGTTTCATTCACACAAGGGTTTTTACGTGCCTATTTTGCCATGATAGAACGTCGGCCAAAACTTGCGACCATGTGAAGCATTGGATTCCAATGAATTCACATGGGCATTTTCAGGCGTGTGAAAAAATTGCACTGTTAAATCTTTAATTCACTGACTGTTATCGGTCCCCAATTTTTCACTCTGCGTCTTGACCTCTCTTTTGACAAAAAACACTGGAGGCTCCCATAGACTCCTATGGGAGCTGAAAAAAAAGGAAGGGGGAGGGAGTTTACCTGCAGCCGGCGCAGGAAAAAGAAGACAGCTGTCGCTATTTAAGCATTAGAAGTCATTACGAGGATTTCTGAGGACCGACAGAATTACGCACTGCAGCGTTTTTTTCATGCATTACGCCAATGTGAATGGACGAGAAAAGACTAATTAATCTCGGGACTCGATCGCAGCTATTCTTTAGTTGTGCAATTTTGGCCTGCGATGCTGTCAGCATAAAATCGCAACACTTGTGTGAATGAGGCCTTACTAACATGTGAAACATGTAAAAGGGCCATTATTCATTTCTATTCTGGAGCAGTATTTACGTACTAAGCTTGATTCTGGTGCTGTATTCATGCTATGAGCTTGGTTTTGGTGCTGTATGGGTGGCAAGTAACGCTTTGGTATGCTAGGGCCGCCTGCACACGGGTGTATTTGCATTGCGGAATATGGAGCAGGCGTCTGCTTCTGGATTCCGCAGTAAACACAATCCATAGCATGCTATGGCAAATCGCAATTTCATTTCCACGAGCGTAAATCGATTTCCGATTTTCCACTCACGGAGAAGAAATCACAGCATGCTGTGATTCTGTGTGGACTCGGCACGGACGGCTTCCATTGAAGTCAATGTAAGCCATCCGATCCGCAGCCCTTCCGCAATGATATTACCTAGCGATAACATGGGAAAAGCAAAGATTTTAAAAAAAAAAATCTATTCTGTGTATGTCCAACGGCTCGCCGTTGGACCATCCACAGTACAGCAGAAGAACTTCCGCATGGACGCCAGACGGGCACAGGGTTGGATTCCGTGTGTGAGCACACAGTCCTAGTATAGCAAAGCATTCTTGCGATGATAAACACATTGGTATAGCTTAATTGTAACAACTCCTGCAATAAATTCAACATGTTATTTTAACCTATTAGTAAATACGGTTAAAAAACAATGATGGAATACTCTGCTGCAGTTTTACTGCTACGTGTGACACATTGCAAAAGGGCCCACATAAGCTTGGTGCCGACCCTGCTGTGTGAGCGCTCCTCTGCTGCAATTTCATAAGTGATCTTTCTTTTTAGAACGGCTTTTACTCCTCTCATTCTTAAATATAGGTGAGAAATATTGAAATGGTGTTTCCCATTAGTGAGGATTTGTCTCCACCTAGTGGACAGATAACCATAACACTACAGTGACTTTTCTGTTATTGCAGAGAGATGGATGGTAGAGGCTGACATATACTGTATCCGTAATCTGTATATTCCATTTAAACCTCCCGCATTGTATCAGTTTGTAGAGCAGAAAGCAGGAAAAAAAATAAACTGCAGGAAATGTAGGATCAACTAATAATCACACTAATAAACTACAAGTGCCCCACTGGTGACACAAGCACTATCCAGCCTGTCCTCCAGTTCTGGCCTCGTTCTCCAACATGTCCACTCTTACATTAGTAATCGTATGCCGGATCTGGGCTCACAAGTCTGGGAGATGGAAGAAATCATGGAAGAAATCCAGTAAGATCTGGTGATCAGCGCAGCCACAAAATTGGTCTGCTGCATCCATTCGCTAATCTGGAACGTTGTTGACTTGTACTCCAATGTGGGGAGCCCCATCTTCCTGGAAGAGGTTATGTCATGGGTAGCGCCTTCTTCGGATATAGCAACTGATCCAACCTGGCAAGGTATTCGGGACCAGTTATTGTACTTCACCAAAGAAGAAAAACCGGACCCAGAATCCTGTCCTTCATTACACAACACCAAACATTCAATTGGGACTCTCTGAGATAGTCTGTGGATTATCGGTTCCCCAAATCCAGGGATGTTGCTAGATATGATTCGGGTTCAGGTACCTGAGATACATAAGTTCATTGCTCGAAATCTCTGCCTGCCCGAACTGCCTGTCAGCATTGTTTTACTTTAGGAGCAGAGCAGGCAGTATTGTAGGCAGCGCTGCCGCAGTATGTCGCACTCATACACTGTGGCAGTGTCACTATCAGTACTCACTGCTGGGCTGCCTGATGGTGAGCAGCGTGCAGAGTGACGAGGGCTCCTCTTCTCCCTACTTCCTCTTCCCACCTGGGCTGGCTCCTGTTCCTCACCCTCACAGCTTTCAAGCGCCTGTGGGGTGGCAGACGCTTACTGCTGTGGAGTGAGGACTTGACTGACTGGAGAGAAGAGCGCACACGGACTATTCGGGTTCAGAGAAGGCATGCTCCCCTACAGCAGCCAATGGCAGGACCATCCTGTTGGTATACCTGGAAAACTTGTGCGGCCATTGGCTGCTGTGGATGTGGTTTCGAATGCATGTGGAAACCCATCCTTATGCCAATTTCATACGAGAGTATTACAGACTTATTTGTGCTTCCTTAATATGGACAAGTGTGCCCGCATCATGGGGATCATGTAGAATATGCTCATGTGAAACTGTCCTTAAAGGGGTTGTATCAAGATTTCAAGTTATCCCCTATCCACAAGATAGGGGGTAACTCGCTGATTGATGTTGGTCTCACCGTTGAGATGCCTGCGAATTTCAAGAACAGGGGTCCTGTGTCACCCTCTGCCTGTTAATGCAGGGGTCACTTCTTCCTCCCGCAGTGACGTCAGACTAAATAGAGCGCTGGCAGAGCATGCACGGTCGGTGCTCCATTCATTTCAATGGTATGCAGCAAGCGCCCGGGTATCTTAGCAGCCCCTTTGAAAGTGAATGGAGTGCCAATGTGCTTCCATGACCAGCGGTCCATTCAGTCTCTTCCTCTCCCTGAGGGGGTGCAGTAACTTCACAGCGAGGTGGACAAGAGACACAGGACCCCTGTTCTTGAGATCAGCTTTGGTCTCAGCGGTGAGACCCCAACACAACCAATCAGCTAGTTATCCCTTATCTTGTGGATAGGGGATAATTTGAAATTTTGGTGCAACCTTTTTAATGTATGTCACTAAATATGTCAAACCTTAACCCCTTAGTAACCATCAATACACATTTTTACGGCAGCCAATGACACCAGTCAGAATGGACGTCACCTGTGAGTCACCAATGTACTGTATTCATATATACAGACTGCAGAACTTGTATCTACCACTATATGGTCACTGTATGGTGGTAATATTGTACAGTTATACAGCAGCAGTATGTAAGTAGTATTCAGTCACTAGCTAGTGGTCATTGTATGACAGCATTATTTGACACTTTCAGAGCAGTAATATTGGTCTTTGTACAGTAGTATTTACTCAGCAGCAGTACGGTAATATAGTCACTATGGAGTAGTAGTGGTATTGGTGTGACTATTATTCAAGCCTTGTATACTGGTAAAACTAGTCTTTACATATGCCTTTTGTCCATATAGATAATATTTAATTACTGTAGGGTCATAATAACTGCTCCTGGTATATACTTTATATGTATGCAATTTTTTTTTTGTTCAGGTGGGGAAGATATGCCCTGGGGCTTCTTTTAAAGACCTTATCCATCGTTTAAGCCTATATCCACACATTGTGCCCAATGACATATGCTGACAGATGAAATGTAGTCTTGTTGGTATTGATACAATCGGGCATTTTAGTAGCAAATTCCTGTCTGCACAACGTGTCGTCTGGCTTTAATTGTTGGAAAATTTGCACTATATGTGAATTGGCTTTTGCAATACTGGATGCACTTTTTTTGATGATACCTTGAATTGTCTTAATGTTTAGCGAATTAATTGCTCCAGAATTCTCTGGAACCCCGCATGAATTTCTTCCACTTTCTCATTGGATACACTTCTACAAGCTCCCCCAGACTGTTTTAGGACCCTCCCAGTTGTCAGAAACTTCTTGTTTTTCCATCAGTTCATCTCTTCTGTATGCTCGTTAATTATTTCTTTGCAATGTGAATTATTGATTGTGTTTTGGCATACCACACTACTCTTCGTGCACCAGTTCAAAACACAGTTTTGTTTTTCCAATTCAGCCAAACTGGTCAGCTGAATTACAGAAATTCCAGGGAAGCAGCAGCCACCATTGAGTACCTCCTGCTTCCTTAACGGATATCAGGCAGGACAAGAAGCAAGTGCAGAAGTTAACGAGCGGCTAGACCTATAGCTGGAACTCTGGGGGTACTGAATTTATGGCAAAAGCAGGAACAATCTGCGGACATTGCACAAAGCACCTTGTGGGGCCTTTGCGAAAGGCACTCTTATGGTATTGTGGTTTGTAGAGGGGTGTCTGTAGCAGTACGTTGGGGAGAACTCTGTCAAGCAGTCTGGAAGATATAAACGGCAGACACTATATAGGCCTCTGCAACATGCAGTCAGCATTGCCGGGCCAAGAAAAATAAATTCTCAGCAAACACGCCATGACTTCCTCTTTAAGAATTTTCTGTGTTATGATGTATCTGTTCTTTTTCAAAATTATAGTTTTACGGATGTTTTTGATGAGGAAAGAAGCTGGAGCACTAATTTTATGGGATATGTGCAACTGTTTAGTTATGCCTTCCATATTGGGGAAGGGGTGAGTCCCCTTGCAGGATCCTTATGCAATTATCTCTTGAAGAGTTATTGGTTCATTCTGGAATTTTCCTGCCAAAAATGTCCTAGCAAAAGCAGTATGGCTCTGGGCAAAGCATTTGTCCCTTTTAACCCTTTGCAATCCAATTTTGGATTCAGGGTTTCCTAGGGGGCTTTCTCTTTCTGCCTTTACACAATGGCGCTGTTTGCTGGCTAAAGCCAGTACTGCGGTATGTGACATGCTGGAGAGGCCCCCGACAACAGAGCAGCCAGTAATATACAGTAAGAATACCCTGCCGGACGTCTTCCGACATGGGAGCTGTACAGCCTTCAATCAGAATGTCTTTTAGATGTCAGACAGTGGATTGGAAAGGGTTAACCTAGTAACAGAGAGAAGATAGCCCTCTTTCCAAATTACAAGTGGGATACTGGGTCACTTATTACAGCTGACATTTTGCTGCAACGTCTAGGGCCAGACATAACTCCAATCCTGGCTGTTTCATCCCTAAGATGCCGCATGACACCCTGAGCAGGAAGTATAGGCGCAGTGCGGCCGGGCTCCCATTGATTTCAATGGGAGTGAAGCTGGCGCTCTCTCTGCTTCCTCTGACCACTGATGTGATACGTCCTGCCCACTGCAGTGACAGCAGGCTGGATGACCAGCTGATGGACAGGGATCCCAAGTGGCAGACTCCCAGGGCCCATTAACTACTGATGACCAATCCACAATGAAGGTCATCCCTGAAAAAAGCCCAGGATGCCCCTTTAAATCCTGTAAGTTGTGAGGTGTGGTTTCCATGGATCTGGCTTGTTTTTTCCAGAAATGTTAAATGGGATTGAGATCTAGAGAATTTGGAGGAAACATGATCACCTTGATCTCATGTTCCTCAGACCATTGTTGAACAACTTTTGTAGTATAGCAGGACACATTACCTTGCTAAAAGAGGGCAATGCCATTAGAGAATACCACTGCTATGAAAGGGGTACATGGTCTATACAATGTTAAGCTAGATTGTACCTGTAATAGTAACGTTCTCATAAATGCCAGGACCCAAGTGCCCTGCAGATCATTGCCCAGAGCATCACATTGACTTTACCAGCTTGTCTTCTTCCCATCATCCTGCTGCCATCTCTTATCTGGGTAAACAACGCACACTAACCCAAACGTTCATATGATGTAAAAGAAAGCGTGATTCATCAGACTAAGTCACTTTCTCATATTGCGTCACGCTCACGAACCCCATTGTAGACACCTTGAGCAGTGCACAGTGGTCAGCATAGGCCTCTGACTGGTCTGCAGATACATGGCAAACCGCGATGTCCTGCATGTTCCGCTACCTTTCTGTTATAATCAGTAAATGCTTTTTTTTTAGCAATTTGCGCTACTGTAGCTATTATGCGAGATCCAACCAGACGGGCTAGCCTTCGCATCCCACACACACACTCTGTCATGTACTTTGATCACTACAGAGGACTCCGTGAGAAACTGCAAGACAGCTGTGATAGTAAACCCCTTCTGTCTCAGGATCCACAGCTACAGTATCTCTGACTGCCGGACTATTGCTCTACCCCTCTTAGATTGCAAGAACTTTAAACTTGGGCCATACATTTACAATACCCAGGACGACGTGTCATACAATTACGGCGAGCTGTCCCAAACAGGTTAAAGCTCATTTATAGTCATCTGGACAAAAACATTCTTGGTATTTGTCATAGATTCTAGAGTAAAGCCTACAGTAATTTATTTTCTTAATCTCTCATCATTTCCATGAAACAACCTCGTCTTTCAATGTTGAAATTGTCTTTGACGCAGCAGCTATTGGGAAATGACGAATTCCAACATGCCACAACAATTAGCAGATTTTATGATATGCTGGGAAGTGCAGGTTGCAGACTAATATGAATGTACAATATAGTCATATCCATTGCCATTTGTGATGTCTCTCATTGGTGCACACTTTTGAGTTTGTTCACAACACTGATAAAATGTAACCGTGCAAGATACAACTTCTGTACTAAATAAAAGGGACTACTTGAAGCTTTCAACAGCAAAATGCCAGAAGCTCTGCAACTTGAGGTATAAGGTGGCCACACACACTAGATATATATCTTAACCCACTAATCCGGCTGATGATTCAATGTGTGTTTTTCAATGCTTATAAGTGTTTTGTTCTCAGGAGTCGGTGTTGTGATTGATATATGGTGTGGTTTCAGATCTTGGGAGGGTTGTTCGTTAGGCGAAAAGTAGTATATATAAAAAGGGCTTTACCCAGAAGTAAGGAGTTGGTGAGGCAGCAGAAAAAAGTTCAGAGGAGCAGGTTATGCTCACTGTGCCGCTAAAATTAATGTAGGCCTGTATCGTCAGATACACCAGAATTCTATTTTGTAGGAGAAAACCCTGTCTCCGGTGACCATGCAGCACCATTTGAGGACCCAGCTCAGCCCTGGAAGAGAGTCTGCTGATAACCTTAATCCAAATTCTGTTGCTGTAATGTTGTGGGCTTCTCCACTCAATGCCGAATAACAAGGCAGAGTAGTGGGGCAAATTTTTAACCACATGTTTTCTCTCTGGTTCTTGATCTCAGTGGACTCAGGAAACTACAGGCCTGGAAGCCTGACTTGTATACCAGGAAAGATCTTCAAACAAATTATGCAGAATGTATGCAAGTACTTGGGTGAGAATGGAGTAATTAACCAGAGCCAGCATGGGTTTGCTGAAAGATGACAATGAGCCTTATCAGGGATTCACAGCAGGATACAGATGATACTATTGTTTCAGCTGTATCCCGCTCCCTGATAACGGGCTGGATATGAAGAACAGAGCGGTCCAGCTCTGTTCTCCATACCCGGCACGGAGGGCTCGGCTGTATAACAGCCGGGCACTCCGTGCAGAAAACATCTGGATGCAGAAGACAAGCGGGGACACTCTGCTTGTCTTCTGCATCCTCCGCTGGCAGCGCAAGGTGATCACTCATCTTGAGCGATCATCTTGCGCTGTAAATGACACAACGATGATCGCTCAAAAGTTGCTTGAACGACATCTTTTGAGCAATTATTGTTGTGTCTAAATGGGGCATTAGGTGGATTCACAGCTGGCTGAGTGATCGTACTCAAAGAGTGGTCATAAATGGCTGCACGTCCAAGTGGAAGAATGTATCAAGTGGGGTACTGCAAGGCTCTGTCCTAGGCCCAGCGTTGTTCAACTTTTTTCTAAATGATCTGGAAGAGGGAATTGAGGAGAACTGATCCAATTTGCAGACGACTCAAAGCTAGGAGGGATAGCTAACACTGGGGAAGAGAGAGAGAGAGGGTTCAAAAAGATCTGGACAGTGGGTAGCGGCTAATACAATGACATTTAACAAGGAGAAATGCAAAGTCCTACATCTGGGCAAGAAAAATAAAAAAAACAAGTACAGAATAGGAGGAATTGGCCTAAGCAGCAGCACATGTGGAAAATACTTCGGTATACTAATAGATCATAGACTGAACACCCATTCTGGATCCTTTCAGGTTTCCATCTCCATGTTGTTCTCGATATAAAAGATGGAAACCCGAGACGGAGCCAGCGCTGGCTTCAAAGCTGTTATATGAAAGTAGCCTTAGACAACTGAATCAGCTAGGATATGACACCGGATGTAAATCATTGCTTACAATTAGTGTCAGTCCGGTAACCATGTGAGTGAGTTACAAGATACAGTTTTTGAAATCAAGGCTTAAGACTACTCCACAATAATCTTAATTGTAAGGAGCTTATGTGCCTGACCTCGTTGAGACCGTCTGTGTTGGCAGGTTTCAGTGTAATGAGTTAAAGCAAGAATACAAAGTACGCAGAAGTGTGAGCTGGAGGAAGCGAGTCATGCTGCTTCTTGTCACGGAGACATGCTGTTTTCCATGTCATGAGCCTGTGTATACAGTATTTTACAGGAGGTATCATCTAAAGTTTTCAACTCTGAAATGTATTTATACTGCACCAGAAAAGTTATTTCTTCATGTTCACAGAGCGGGAAGTACTGTACTATGTACTCACATAACCACAGAATGCTATATACTATATACAAAACTATATGCTGCAACATTCAGGCTTAAAGGGGCTCTGTCAGCTCATATAATCCCTACAAACTAATGTTATGGGCTTTGTGAGCAGACAGCCAGGAAATGATGAGGAAGGCTGGTATGATCGTCACATCTACATATTCAGCTATTATGAGCTCATATATGTGTACAGATATAGCATAAAGTGCATTTGGGCATATGGAGTGTCGGAGATCATCTTATTGTCCTCATTTTTTGAGGAGGGAACGGAGTTAAGGCCCATTTCAATACGATTATCGTTCAAAATTCGCTCAAAAGTCATCTTTTGAGAGATAATTGTTGAGTCTAAACGCACTGCCATCGTGCACTATTCGTTCATCGGTGATTTCTAGCAAGCTAGAAATCAACGATGGCTCTTATCAGCACCGCATGCTCATTTTCGCAGCGGGCAGCGCTCATAGCATTCTTTCAGCTGGTATCCCGCTGGGACTTCCCAGTGGGATACCAGCTGAAAGCTCTGAGAACAAAGGAGCTGTCAGCCCTCCTGGTGCTTCTTGGAGCCATCAGCTCAGCAGGTCATCACTGAGAACTGCAAGAACAAAGCAGCTGTTTTGTATATGCAAACAACTGCTTTGTTCTCGCAATCAGCAGTATCCATCTGCATTTAACTCTTTAGGTAGCTAATTAGCTACTTAAGAGTTATGCAAAGGTGATCGCTCAAAACTGTCACTCAAACTGCCGTTTGAATGATTTTTGTGCGATCATCTTTCAGTCTAAATGCACCTTTAGATAGACCAGCCTAAAGAGATATGTTTTAGGGCATCCTCAAAACTGTGGATATTAGGAATTAATCTGATTGTCTGGGGTATCACATAGCAGTAAAATGGTGCAGCAGGAGAAAAATCTTGGAGACTGGAGTTTGCAATTCAGATTAAGGAGGAACTTGGTGTAAAGTCATTAGCAGAAAGAATAGGATGTATAGGGAGTGGATACGGATGAGGGAGAATATGTAGGGTGGTGCAGCACTGTGGAGAGCTGCATGGATGAGTAATCAGTTTAAGGGACCACTACAGTGATTTTTTTTTTTTCTTTCATTGTGAAGTTAGGGTGCAGGAGTTGCCAAACAACATTTTATTAACTGTAAACCAGGAAAATTATCTTGTGATCTGGTAATCTGGGTTATCTCAGCCTCTGTATAAAGTTCAAGAGTTTGTATGAACAGTTGTTAATTAGAGTCCTAGCCTGGTTGACTGGGATCAGTAATAACTAGAGATGAGCGAGCGTACTCGGAAAAGCACTACTCGCTCGAGTAATTTGCTTTATCCGAGTATCGCTGTGCTCGTCCCTGAAGATTCGGGTGCCGGCACGGAGCGGGGAGCTGCAGGGGAGAGCGGGGAGGAACGGAGGGGAGATCTTTCTCTCCCTCTCTCCCGCCCGCTCTCCCCTGCTCCCCGCTGCGACTCACCTGTCAGCCGCAGCGGCATCCGAATCTTCAGGGACGAGCACAGCGATACTCGGATAAAGCAAATTACTCGAGCGAGTAGTGCTTTTCCGAGTACGCTCGCTCATCTCTAGTAATAAAGGATAACTGGCTCACTAAACAGTCTTTAGGCCCATCAGCTCTGGATACCTCCAACAGTTCTGTGCCCAGTCAGCCAATGATCAATTTTTCTTTAGCTCACCAGTATGGGTTTAGCATTGTCAGAGGGGAGGAACCACATAGCACTGGCTTCACCATTCAGTAGTCCTTTCTCTGTTCACCAGAGGAAAACTGCCCATAGGGCAATTGCTACAGCCCTGTAGCACAAATCAGGAGAGACTTCCTTCTTCCTCTGTCCACAGCGTAGCTGCCCTCTGCACACTCTGCAAGCATCTCATTGGCTGTATCTCTCCCAGAGGGAATAATTCTTAGGACGGCATCTGCAACACTAAAGTACTCCCGGAGAGACTCCTGCTTCAACCTCTGTCCTGCAACAAGCACTTCTCTTAGCTACCCCTCAAAATGAAGCTGTTGAAGCACATTTTCTATGAAAGCAATTATTAAATCTCAAAAGTTTGGCTTTCCAGTTTGCGGAACAAATCAGAACTCTTAGCAACTATGCAAGTTTATTCAGGGCCACATAAAAAAAAACACTATCCAATCTTAACCTTTTCCAATCCACTGTCTGACGTCTTCAGACATTCTAATTGAAGGCTGTTCAGCTCCGATGTCAGAAGACATCCGGCAGGGTATTCTTACTGTATATTACTAGCCGCTCTATGTTGGGGGCATCTCCAGCATGTCCCATACTACAGAACTGGCCCAAGCCAGCAGATGGGGCCATTGTATAATGGCAGAAAGAGAAAACACCCTAGGAAACCCTGAATCCAAAATTGGATTGCAAAGGGTTAAACTTGTCAACTGTATACCACTCTTTTTGTATATGTTTGCCCCTTAAAATCTCTAGGAAATGACATGATATGCCTGTATACTATTTTAGCATACAAACGTCAGATGAATGTACCAAATGTGATTTAAACAAAGCCAAAATACACTGCTCTAGATTTGAGGTATGTGACTGCTCTAAATTGTCCTTTAAAGGGGGTGTTGAGATTGGGGAAAAGGGTCTGTTCTTTCCTAGAAATAGCGCCACTCTTGTTTATTGGCTGTATCTGGTATTGCAGTTTGGCGCCATTCAAGTACTCACTTTTTAATATTCTATAAAGCCTTTTTTTCTAATTGGTCTAAGATCAGAATTTTTACATGTTGGATCTATGACATATCAAAAGATTATTTGTATTGGATTTCCCCTTTCACAGATGAGAAAAAGTATAAAGGTTTATATTAAAATTCTCCATTGAAATAAGCAATTAAGTTGAAGGGGTTGTCTCGCGACAAACATCAAAATTTTACATTGGCCCATTTCCCCCTGTCACCCCCCCCCCCCCCCAGCATAAAATAGCATTTTAAAGTGGTTTTTAAACCGCTTGCTACTCACCGATGTGATGAAAGATGAACTTATAAAATTCTTCTCCCAAGATGGCCGACGGTCCTTTCCCAGGGATGCACTGCGGTTTTCTCCCATGGTGCACCGCGGGTCTTCTCCCATGGTGCACCATGGGCTTTGTGCGTTCCATTGCCGATTCCAGCCTCCTGATTGGCTGGAATCGGCACACGTGACGGGGCGGAGCTACGCGATGACGCGTAGAAGGGGGCGGAGCCAGAACGCCGCTCGTGCCCGGACCGTCCAGAAGGGAGAAGACCCTTCTGCGCAAGCACGTCTAAAAAAGCAAGAAGACCCCGAAATTAGAGGGAGCCATGGAGACGGGGACGCTAGCAACGGAGCAGGTAAGTGAATAACTTCTGTATGGCTCATATTTAATGCACGATGTATATTACAAAGTGCATTAATATGGCCATACAGAAGTGTATAACCCCACTTGCTTTTCTGAGACAACCCCTTTAATGAATATATCAGGTCTAAGAAACCTGATATATATAAGCAGTAAAAGGGTAAAATACAGCTCACTAGAGATGAGTGAGCACCCAAATGCTCGGGTCCTCGTTATTCAAGTCGAGCTTTTCGTAAAATTCGAGAGCTCTACTCGAGTTACGAACCCCAATGACTACAATGGGAGACTCGAGCATTTTTCTATGTGGGACACCGGGTCCCAAGCTTTTTTTTTTCTTTGGGGTTCGGGTTCTCTGCCTCTCCCTCCCTCTCTCTCCCTTTCCCCCAACCGAAAAATTTGACGTGCATGCTGCATCACGGCGGGGCCAAAATAGGCATGTCACAGCGGGGAGGAGCCAAAAACTGGGGCGGGGTCAAACACGGTGTGATGCTCGTTCGAGTAACGAGCACCATCAAGTATGCTAATACTCGAATGAGCATCAAGCTCGGCAGAGTGCGTTCGCTCAACTCTACAGCTCACCAAAAATCCTGATCCACAGCGTTCTGCCATCCTCCAATAAGGGCCGTGCACAGAAGACAGGGCCAAGCCGGTTTCTTAGGAATGCCAATGTATATAGCTCCTGCACGTCCCATAAAAAAATTAATCTTTATTACAATCTATCCATAGAAAGGTAAAAACTCTCACAGGTGCGAACAGAGATCGACAAGTTTTGGCAACAAAACTAAGTTTTAATCATAATAAGAAACCTGCTAATTAATCCGTCTGTTTACATGCCAGCACTGCGCTACTTTCTATTAACCCTGTGATTGTAAATACCACACGCCCAGCTGTATTAACAAATTACCACTCGTGAGCCGTGCTATTACCCAAGTGCTATTTTTGTAAACTGCTAAACAGATGGACAGATTCCCACCTCAATAGAGAAGCCACTGCTCCGCAAGAACCCTGTGTGTGACAGCTCTTTAATAGGGCAGGTGTCACTCAGCAGGAAATCCCCGTTATCCCTCCTCGTCTGTGTCTGCAACCCTCCGTATCTTTACCCTGGCACATGAGTGCCAGCAGAATCCCCCCAAACGTCAAGAGGGCTCTATGGTCTTTGCAAAGAACCCCCTATATGCCTGGCTGGTTATTTATTTTTATCTCCACCTGGATCATATTTTCCACACGACCTTAACATCGCCCTTTTCATGGCCTTCCTGTGGGATTTAGCCGGAGCCCCCGGCCTTCGCTTGTCACCCAGAACAAAGATGAAATTGAGATTTCTGAAATCCTACAGGTAACTATATATAACCCTGTCTCATGTCGTCTGTGCTTGTAGCATTGAGAGCCCCTGCTTAGTGGCTGGCCCCTGTTACGTATTATATACTGTATATTCTTGGGCTATTTCCACCATGAAACTTTCTTATTCTGTTACTAGGACACTTGTGATGAGGATGCAGAGATTCCAGGCAAAGTAGACATATGCAAATGTGTGTCGTAATTTACATTCACTTCCTACGTCTGTACTACATGGATTAGTATTTAGTGAACTGACAGGCTTAAAGCTGCACGGAGTAGCTGTCTGTAATGTAATACACCCCGAGAACATCTTATCTTATACAATGTAATATGTACATGACACAATTTGTAATTGACGGTTTTGTTCTTGATAGTTGAAACAAGTATTCCAGCATTCAGGGGTGGAAAACTTGGCAAATGCCCAGGGCCTTCAGTTACCCTGTTTCCCTGAAAATAAGACATAGCATGATTTTCCAGAATTTTTGAGGATGCAAAATTATTTTTCAGGCTTTTTGAGGATGCTTGAAATATAAGCCCCACTCCAAAATTAAGCCCTGCTAACAGTTAATTTAAAAAGTCAATTTAAATAGTGTCCAAGCAGCTATACGTGTAAAAAAGTTAAACCTTTTTGAACAAAAATTAATATAAGACACTGTCTTATTTTGGGGAAAACACGGTATTAGGAGACCCTTGAAACAGGAACTTCAGTTGCAAGCTGAAACTACCCAGAGGTGTGTGGTGGTATTATTTGGGAATGAAATTGCAGGATTATATGCGTACTATGTGGCGGTATTAGGTAGCTTTTTATTGTAAGTTCATTCATGTATTCAGTATTCATCTGAATGGGGCTTGCAGAAATCCAGTTAAGTGTCACAGGAACAACCCCATTCAGATGTATGGAACCAGTTTTCGACTGAGGAATTTTCTGTAACAGGTTTGTAACATGAACTTGCCCTTAGGCCGGTGCCACATGGGCGCAAGCGCATTTGCACAAAACACACACAAGCATGCTCCCATTCATTGAAATAGGTAAATAAGTTAATTAGTTAAATATGTGCTGTTTTAGTGTGCCGATGTGCAGGAAAATAGAGCGTGCTGCTTTTCTTGTATTGCGCAAACGAAAGGCACACTCAAAATACGCTTATGTGAATGAACCCATTGAAATCAATGGGTTCTATTCATTGCG
Source organism: Eleutherodactylus coqui (assembly GCF_035609145.1). Classification (NCBI taxonomy): domain Eukaryota; kingdom Metazoa; phylum Chordata; class Amphibia; order Anura; family Eleutherodactylidae; genus Eleutherodactylus; species Eleutherodactylus coqui. The sequence goes on along the minus strand of NC_089841.1, from coordinate 81,386,169 downwards.
TATTGCAAAACACTGAGCAAATAAATCACAGAACGTAGGGGACATTATTTGGATACTGCAGATTAGTTTGACACTATATAATGGTGAAAAAGACCCAGATCACCGACCCTTCTGAAGTAATCAGTGATTATAACATGTAATATTGTAACACTCAAGAAAGGTATCCAGGCCCCTCTTAAACTCTTTTAGTGAATTCACCATTAACACGTCCTCGAGCAGGGAGTTCCATAGTCTCACTGCTCTTACAGTAAAGAACCCCCTTCTATGTTGGTGTAGAAAACTTCTTTCCTCTAGATGTGGAGGGCACCCCCTTGTTACTGTCCTAGTTCTGGGTGTAAACACACTAGTAATTACGTATTAGGAAATTATAGTACCCGTGTTTCTGGTGGCTCAATGCGCCACACAGCTGTGTTACATAGTACATCCATTATACACGCAGCACATTACATCCTAGTGGCTGATGTTGGCTTATCCAGTATACAGTACTTTTTACCAAACTGTAGAATATGTCCTCCCACATGTAGTGGCGTCACTACAGGTTCTGCAACCCAATTCCCACAAATTACACACACAGCTCTACTACATCGATTCTGCCTGCACACATTACACACACAGCACATTACATCCTGGTGTCTGATGCCGGCTTATCCAGTATACAGTACTTTCTACCAAACTGCAGAATGGCTCCTCCCACAATAGTGACATCACCGCAGGTCCTTCAGCCGTCCGGATCTCTGTGGTGGCGTTAGGTCGGTGTCTTCTGTCAGGACCACTGAGTTGTGTGTGAGATATTAACGGCTTGGTTGGTTTCTTATTTTTGTCCTCCCCTTCCAAAAGCCCTAACTTTGTTCTTCTTCTGTTGGTCAGGCTCTGCGTTTTATATATAACTGTAGGGCCTGCAATGACGTTACCAGGGGCGGAGTATGAGAAGCACCAACACACATATACATACATACATATATACCTACAAACGGACAAGTGGTCGTTAGTAGTTTGATCATGGGAGAGATCACTGATATACTTATACATGGTTATTAGGTTGCCCCTCAGCTGTCTTTTTTTCTAATCTAAGGCTGCCTGTCCACGGGCGTAGCGATATCCCGCGGCAGATCTCCGCCATGGTAGCCACCGCCCGGGAGCAGGGGAGAGCTGACGGTTCTCCACACTAAGCCTATCTGACAGATAGGCTCACCGCGGCAAATCGCTGCATGCTGTGATTTGCCGCCCGCGAGCGGAGAAGCGCTATGAAACTCGGCTCGTGGACAGGGGGGCTGCGCTTTCCATGGCAACGCTATAAAAAATTCGCCCATGGACAGGCAGCCTTAATAACCCCAATTTTGACATCTTCTCTGAGTATTGCATTTATTACTTTAGTTGCCCATCTTTGTACTCGCTCAAGCTCTGAGTACCTGCTTGAGTACTAATGTCCAAAACTATACACAATATTCCATGTGTGGTCTGCCCAGTGACTTGTAAAGAGGAAGAACAATGTTCATCATGTGCCCCTAGACCCTTTTTTGATGCACCTCATGATCCTATTTACCTTGGCAGCAGCTGCCTGACACTGGTTGCTTCCGTTACGCTTGCAGTTAACTAAAATCTCCAATTGGGCTGAAATTATAAGAAAAACTGCATAGAAATGGCAAGCAGGGGGCACTACTGTGCTTCTTTCTCAACGGCCCCCTTTTCTATAAAACCAGCCTGTTTACCAATACTGTATAGTTATTATATGTGATGTGTTGATGGACCATAAAATACTGATTAGTAAGGATTCGATCACTGATGTAGAGAATGGGCCGCTTTCAGAACCAACTGACAGTGGATAGCAGCTCTACACATGAGCTCCCACTCTTCACTGAGATTAATGAGAGCTGCAAAAACTGTCAAATGTACTCACTACCATTAGCGTGCATTCACACGTGGGCGATTTTGGTGCAGATCAGCATCAATGTGATGTGTATTGATTTTGATGTGTATTTTGGCATGGATCCACAGCAGATTCCACCCTTTCAGTTGAAGAGGTGAAGTGTGCTGCAGATCCGTATCATTGGTGTGGATTTTGGTGCAGATTTTCCACTGCAAACATAAGCGACGGCACGGGAAATACAATGTTAATTGCGTATGGGCTGCGGGTCGGACTTCTTCCATTAGACATCTGTGCGGAGTCCACAACAAAATATAGCATTCTGCGACTTTTCCTCCGCTTGCGGAATATGTAATTCATATCCACGAGTGTGAGTGAAAAACCCATTTCACATGCCTTTCAATGTGTGCCATTTGCTGCGGGTCCTCAGCACGGACGCCGATCTTGGATTCCGCAATAGGAATCCGATCATTTGAAGCCGGCCTTAAAGGGGTTTTCAAAAATCCCCAGAAATGTAGTCAAAGCCAAGTATTGTTTCGAAATAGTAAAAGAAGCATAACTCCCCATGTGCACATTCCAGCTCCAGTGTTTTCCATCAGTCCTTGTTTCTGGTGCTACAGCAGTGACATCACAGTGACTGCTGCAGCCAATCACTGACTTCAGCAGTCATAAGGATAGTCAGTGACATCATTGTTGCAGCAAAGAAAACAAAGAATGGTGGGTAGCAGTGGCGCTGGAACGGGACTGAATGAATCAGTGAATTATGCTTCTGTTAGTATATTATCAAATCCCCTTAAATTCAAGGAGAACAGCTTCACCTGTTTGGATCATCCTCCATGGTCAGTGGAAAGTAAAGCAGGTTTATTCGAAGGATTATGGGAGTCTAAGTGACAAATCCCTACAACTATAAAGGAAAAATCCTTAACGGGACAATTTCCTCCTAAAATAAGAAAACATATAAAAAACAATTGATAGAAGTCCTCTTATGTGTTTCTGTTACAAATTCTAATTAGCCATTTTTTTAAGTTATATGTAACTTTTCATGGGAAAGCTGAGTCAGGTGACGATCAATAGGGTCGCCATTACAGTTTCCCAGGCTTACTTGAATAATCTGCATAGTTTTGCTGTGTTTCATCCATTGCTGATTCATATCACCGAATTGGCCATTCAACAGCAGTCTGAGAAAACTAGGTTATATCTGTTTAGGGGAAAACTGGGTGACAGACAACTAATGTGATCGCCTGGATTCCTGAATGGATGCATCAGCGCATAACCATTCACCTTTACTGTAAAAGAAACCATACATGATGGATAACACCCCTTATGGGAATTGTGATGGGCACATATTGTTCATCAGGCAGCTTATCCAGAACCAGATATAATCAAGAAGGGGGGAATATAATTTATCAGAATGGCAGCTACATAACAGAAATTACACAAAAACTTATTATTCCTGCTTACTTTTTGTTTTTATGTAGAATTGTTTTTTTAAGGGCTTTTCTTGTTCTATCAATGTGGGATCAGAGGGGATTAAACTCCCACCAATCAGCAGTATTAACCCTTTCCAATTCACTGTCTGACGTCTTCCTACATTTTGCTTGAAGTGTGTTCAGCTCTAATGTCAGAAGACGGCCGACAGGGTATTCTTGCCCTCTATTGCCAGCCACTCTGCTGTCAGAGCCTCTCAGGCACACACACACACTGGCTTTAGCCAGCAGATGGCACCGTTGTATAACAGCAAAAAGAGAAAGCCTTTTAGGAAACCCTGAATTGGATTGGAAAGGGTTAAGGGTAGACCCCTGCTAATCACCAAGTTATGATCTACCCTGAGGTTAGGTCATCAATAGAAAAAGTCCTGGAGAATTTCTTTAAACGGGTTCTTCATTATTAGAAAAACATGTCCGTCTTCTTACAAAAACAGTGCCACACTTGTCCACAGGTTGTGTTTGGCATTGAATCTCATTTCTAGTCACTTGGATAAAGGTGAGCTGCAATACCAGAATGGAACCCATGGACAGGCGTGGCATTGTTTCTACAGAAAGTAGCCATGTTTTTTTTTCCTATCCTACTCTTTTAAGTTGCTCATATCTCTTAGAGATCAGTCGACAGTCTAATGTATTTGAAAGCCTTTCGACTGTCCACAAAGGAAGATGTAAAAAAAAAAAAAATAAGGATCAGGCATGTTGGGTGTTTATTCAGCCATGAATGAGGTGTACAATGATTCACACCTTGCTTGTACTCATCAAACTAACATTTGCAGAGCAAGGCGCTCACACTATATTCATTTATACAGGGGTTCCCTGCCCCTTGCTTAATTAAAAGGCTCTGTGATTGGATGGAGCGCCAGCCAACTAGAGCCGGCGCTCGATGAACCAATAATCAAGCGCCAGCTCTGATTAGCTAGCGCTTGATCCAATCACGGCGCTAACTTGTTGAATCCAGGGGAATTCAAAGCCTCGTTTACCAGAGAGAGAATCCTCTGAAAGCGGAGAGGATTACACAGCAGCCTGCCGCAGCACCTGGGGGATCATCGCGGGTGACACAGATGCCGGCTGCAAGGTGAGTATTGCGGGGTTTTTTTCACCTAGTGTAGCTAGGGCTTATTTTGGGGGGATATGGTAGGGCTTATTATCAAGGCAGGTCTTATTTGGAGGGAAACATAGTATTATACGCAGAACTAGTGCGAATCAATCCTTATTCATATGTTTTTTTACTTTTATCCGCTGACTCCTACAACAGTTGGGATATTGGTTGAAATATAGATATGCTGGGAGTAAAAGTGGTTATCCAGAGAAAAAAAATGTTCCCAGCAAGAGAAACTAAGTAATCTTGTATATATGATACATTTTAATGGCTAACATTAGCCGTTAAGATGTATCATATCTACAAGATTACTTGATTTCTCTTGCTGGGAACAATTGCATTTTGCTCTGCTGGCTATCACCGTACCAAACTTTTTTCATTATGGAGAAAAAAAAATTGCGGACTGTGGTGGAATAACAGAAAAGAAGCTACACTCGCCTCACCCGATCTCCCACTGCGCTTTTTCTGCAGGTGTCTGGTCCCTCGCTGTTTTCTACTTCTTGCTGTATGGAGCCAGCAATGACATCACCAAGACCAGTGATGTGTGACCACTGCAGCCAATCACCAGCGCACTTTGGTCGGTGATTGGTTGTAGTGGTCACAAGTCCCTGTGTATTGACATTATTGCTGCTGCGTCTGGAAGTAGAGAGCAGGAGGGCATTGGGTGCCGGCGGAATAGGAGCAGTGGGGGATCAGGTGAGGTGGGCATGACGCCTTTCATGTTGGTCCATCAGAGTGTGCAGCTTTGTAAAAGGATAACCCCTTTAAGTGATGAAAGTACTGCTATACAAGCCAACTGCAAAATTGTAAGACTTCAAATGTTAACATTTTAAAGGACAAGAAACTGTAGTTTATCAATAAAATTAGCCATTTTTGGACTTCTCAAGACTCTAGCACTATCTGTGCTATCACATAGTGCCTGTTATATCCGAGCTGAACGCAGAACACCTCAACCAGATCGGATGTAATCTGCTGTCCTAAAAAGATGGATATACACACAATATACTAAAGCGGAACACCCCAAATATTCCTAAGGAAATCAAAAAGTGGGGGAACGGAAAAACTGACCCTGACCTACTAATGCAATAAGACCCTACCTAAAAGCCGAGCACCTAATAAGGGTGACCCCATGTCAGGAACCTGGGGCGACCCTGACTCTCCTTAGTTGGGAAAACACAGACAATATTTACTACAAAAGATAACAATACGAGCGGTATAGATGTTAAACAAGCACACAATGAACCACATGAAATATCAGTGCAGAATAATTAATTAGTCAGCAGATAGATATTACAACACCATAAATACTCTTTACACCAAACAGACCTATCTGACAGTGGAACAGGACAGAAGCCACTGACTAGACTAGAAATACCGTCAGACTAGAAGTATAAACAATGTCCTCCACAAGGAGAAGCCAGAAAAATGTGTGCTTTTCTTCTGTTTGCTATGTATTATAGGAGGGACTTTTTGCTATATGTATGGGTTTTATGAAATAGATATTATCTAACCCCTAACGTATGATTTATGATACCCCGCGGCTTTTATTTAAATACAATACAACCTGCCATTATTTTGTTTCCTCCTAGACTCCCTAACAAAAATTACTCTATGACTCTGTATACGACAAGATACATAGAATCATAGAATGGTAGAGTTGGAAGCGACCTCCAGGGTCATCTGATCCACCCCCCTGCTCAGTGCAGGATTCACTAAATCATCCCAGACAGATGTCTGTCCAGTCTCTGTTTTAAAATTTCCATTGAAAGAGAACTCCCCACCTCCCGTGGTAACCTGTTCCACTCATTGATCACCCTCACTGTCAGATAGTTTTTTCCAATATCTAATCTGTGTCTCCTCCCTTTCAGTTTCATCCCATTGCTTCTAGTCTTTCCTTGTACAGATGAGAATAGGACTGATCCCTCTGCACTGTGACAGCCCTTCAGATATTTGTAGACAGCTATTAAGTCTCCTCTCAGCCTTCTTTTTTGCAAGCTAAACATTCACAGATCCTTTAACCGTTCCTCATAGGACATGATTTGCAGACCGCTCACCATCCTGGTGGCTCTTCTCTGAACTTGCTCCAGTTTGTCTATGTCTTTTTTAAAATATGGGTCTATGGAATTCTGTGGGTGCCGTGTTACAGGTCCTGTAATCGTAGACATATAGGTCTGCATGGGAGCTCTATACATGAATCAGTGGGAAATTTGCAAAGTTGCTTCATTATATCACTTTCGATAAAGACGATAAACTATTCCTTTCCCAGCCTTTATGTATTAAGAGAACAGAGTCTTTCTTGTCACAGACCAAAAATATGAAAAATCATAAACTATTTCTTTCACAGGAGAGAATCACGATTCACAGTCCATTAAGTTGCTAGATTTATGTTATGTGACATGAAGTGTTCAGCTACAATTTATTTTCAGTCCTGCTGTTGTGACATGAATGACCTGTTTACTTGGAGTCCCATGACAGACCGTCCCGACCCCTATTAATAGTTACACAAATATGTGGCTCTGACATGGCTGATCAGCACAGCAGGACCACGGCAGAACATCGCATTCACCAGTCATATTAAATGCAAAGTTCAGACGACTTTTTGTGAGCCGCAGATAAGAACCCTGACATTTTAGGTAGCGCTGGATTGGGTTTAATCATTAATGTCAGGAACAGTATTTAAGTACTTGTTTATCTCTGCTGGGACGTTTCATCGTAATGGAAGTTTGTTTCTAAAAATGCTAAAATTGACAACTAATAGAATAAAATATCAGTTTGGAGTTGGCTACGCTGTACAGTAGAATCTTAACTAACGTCATAAATCCGTCCGGAAGCAATGGACTTTAGTAGAAATCAAGGTTAGTAGAGGACATTATTTCCATAGGAATTAATGTAAATCCAATTAATTGGTTCTAGACGTTCCAAAAAACACACCAAACCCCATTTAATAGAGAATAACTCTGGTCTTTAACCCTTTCCAATCCAATTTGTATCCTCTTTTCCTAGGGGGGGCTTACTCTTTTTCTGCTGTTATACAATAGTGCTATATGCTGGCTAAAGCCGGTACTGCATGAGGTGACACGCTGGATAGGCTCCAACAGCATAGAGGCTGGCAATATACAGTAAGAGAACTCCGATAGACGTCTTCCAACATCGGAGCTGTACAGCCTTAAATCATAATGTCTTCAGAGGTCAGACAGTAGATTGGAAAGGGTTAATACCAAAACCGATAACAATACTGAATGAATATAAAACACAACTTTGCTGTGCTTTGACATAGTACTGCAGGGGCATCATTAGCAGTATGTATCACGGTGTTGTCTGTGGTTTGACATAGTACTGCAGGGGCATCATTAGCAGTATGTATCACGGTGTTATCTGTGCTTTGACCTAGGACTGCAGTATTTATTTGTAAACGTTTCTTTACTGTACTGTACTCATCTGTACAGTACTTACATTTTGCAGTACAGTGGGGATTCAGGAGGCAGGCAGCGTTCAGCCGGCACTTTGGGGATTTAGCTGCTGTACTGTGTCAGGAGGCAGGCAGACACAGCAACGTTCAGCCGGCACTGTGCGCTGTGGAGAGGAGAGGGGGAGGAGTAGGCGCACGCTGATGCAGGAAAAGCAGGAAGTGACCGGCATCAGTTGTGCGCCGGCTCACTGAGAGGCGCCCGGGGTCTGGAGGGGTCGGCGTCGTTATCTGAGGAATGCAAATTTATTTGAGGGACCGCAGCTGCCCTGACACATCGATGTAAGTTGAAAACAGCGTTACTTAAGAGCAATGCTACTCAAGGGTTTACTGTACATGGTGCTGGACATGGCCAACCATATTGGTAGTCTACTTGTATGTATGTGTCTTGTTCATATTATTAGCAGTTGGTACAAGCATTTCCCACCAACCGTTAGACTCCCAGAAGCATTGGTGACCTTATAACTCTCCTCACTCACCTTCTAAGTGCTCTCCTTAAGGAGAAACGATACCCTTCCAGACATTAGATTTTCTCCACACACAGGTTTTTTTTGTTATTTTTGCTAGTTTGTAACAAAAAAATGCCATGAACTCAATGAGTTTTCTTGCAAGTTTTTAATTTTTGACATTTTTTTTTTAGTTTTTTTTTTTTAAAGATGTCTATGGGAAAATGTCTGGAAAAATCCACCATACTTAGAGCATACTGTGTTTTGAAAGACAGAAAAAGAACTGCCATAAAAACAGCGTATTTAAAAAATAAACTGTGGACTTCATTATAGCTTATGAAGCCACAGGAGCGATCGCTGTATCTCCTATCAGCACTCTATGGGATTCCTTAGAATTTTGAAGTCTAAACTATTCTATGAAAGGTTGTTTTCAGGTTCCATTTGTGGGTCCTGTCACATTGCTGTTTTCTGCTCTGTGACGGAACCCAAGACAGAATCCCACAGTATGTACAAAGAGCATGGTAGGAATGCTGCCTTACACTGACCTTCTAGCCCATACCAACCAATTAAAGTATAGCTTTCATTTTCCAAGAGCAGTTTAAGATCTGAAAACTGAGCTCCGATTGGTTGCTATGGTCAACAAGGGCCGTCTTGCTGTTAGACAATGTTGATAAATGAGGCTGCCCTAATAATGGGTCGTCCACTTTAAAGGGTTTTTTAGGGTTGTTTTTTTTAACAAGTCACCCATGTTAAAAATTAAAAGATTTTATACTTGTGCATTCCTGGTCTCGGCACTTCTAGAACCACATCTCTCTTCTCCCTGCCTTTGCTGTTTTTATAGGCTGCAGTCAAGCTGTTGACAAGACATCACAGGCTGCTGTAGCCAATCAGGGCTCAACGATCGACAACTAAAGTCTGTGATTGGCTGCAGCATTCTTGCATCCCATTCACAGATTGCCTCTGAATCCTGCAAGCAGACCAGGTGGTATAAACAGAGGTGCAGCTCTGGAGGTGTAGGGAGCAAGAATGGATGAGTGTAGGATCTGTTATTATTTTGTAACATGGGCAACCTATTATGAAAAAAACTTGGAAAAGCCCTTTTAAGTTTTGTGTAAATGGCACCTCATGTTTGCTGTCTTGGTCTGAAGAGCAACTTCATGTAATTGATTTTCCCCATTGACCTGTAGGTCATTACGAATCCCACTAAAGGAAACTGTTCTAATGACATTTATACTTTGTAAGTTGTTATTTATTCCTGTAAATAAAGTTTTTAAAGGGATCGTCTCATGAAGACAACTCCTGTTTGTCTTGGGTTAGGACATATAGACCTCATAAAGGGTGGCTCCCTCGCTTGAGATCCCCTTCAATGAGCTAGTACAAAGAGTCGCTCTGTTCTGGTGAAATTGTGCCGTCCATATATTAAGGCCAGTCACCTGACCACTATATGTAAATGAGGAAGATGGAACAATACCTCTGCAGCGCCACCTATTGGATGGCAGCATTCCTTCAAATCAATGTGCGATTCTTTATACAGGTGTTTGCAACAATGTTGCAGATGGTATTGTTCCATCTTCCATATTTGCATACATTTCCCAGACAAGCATGGATGGCCTTATAAGTCTCCTCACTCACTAGGTGGTCTCCTCAAGGAGCGATGATACCCCTCCCGACCTGACCACTATGTAATACTACTGACCACAGCTTCCCCTGTCACAATCAGCTCTTTGCTGAGGGAGAGAGGAGTTGAAGCCATGGTGGTTGCTAACGGGAAGGAGTTTTTTTCTTGATGAGACAACAGCTATAAGTTTTACTTTGTTTGTATAAGTTTGCAAATAAAAACTTTCCAGGATTTAGGCCCAGAACTCTTTTGGCAGTGAAGCTGTTAATTTCAGAGTACCAACAAAATGTTTTATTTAGATTTTATTTTCTTCTATTCTTGGAAGGATGAGAAATGTTTTTAAGCCTAGTAAATAGTGAACGGAATGTGTGTTATGTCTATGATGTAGAAATCAGAAATCTCACATCAGCAAGCCTGGGAACTGTTTAATTGAAAGACATCAGTTCCTTGTAGGAGTCTTCAGAAATGTATTGTCAGAGAATATGTACTCCGCCATTACAGTGAATTAAATACAGAGTGGTTGTATATTTTTAACATTACTTACGCAAAATTTCAGGGAATTGTATAAATAACAGTTTTGTAATATATTGTCATTTACAGTATCAGCTTGAGAGATCCAAAAACAGCAAACCGTTTTATTTTCTGTGTCCCATTTGCAGACTAAAAGGGTATTTCAGGCATTTACTATTGTTGACCTATTCTCAGCATAAGTCATCAATAGTTGATCGGCAGGGGTCTGCTGCTCGAGATCCCCACTGATCCTTTGGCTCACTGTCAGTACAGAGGGGGCTAGATATCCGCATTGGTAGTCAGGGCTCTGACTGCTGGAAGTGTAATAGAAGGCATCACTCCCATTGATTTCAATGGGAATAAAGCTGTGTACTACACTTCTGGCCTTAACCACTGATGTGGATGTCGAGCCCTACCACAGTGACATCACTTCATATGGAAGAAGAATGGAGCAGCACTGCCCATGCTTGACTGCCGGGCTGTTCAATCGCCTCTTCACCACAGTGGTGCAGTGAGACTACACTGAGGAGAAGAGGAGGACACAGGACCCCCATTGTCTGAATTAGTAGGGGCCTCAATAGGTGAGACCACTAGCATAACTATAGGGGATGCAGGGGATGTGGTTGCACCCGGTCCCTGGAGCCTTAGGGGGCCCATAAGGCCTCTCTCCTCCATACAGGGAGCCCAGTACAATGAATAAAGCATTGTAGTTAAGGCCCTGTTATAAGTTTTGCATTGGGGCCCAGGAGCTTCAAATTACGCCTCTGCATTAAGGGGTTAATAGAAGTTGGGGGGCCCAAGAAAAACTTTTGCACCTGGGCCTGTGAGCCTTTAGCTACGGCCCTGGGTGAAACCCCCGCATCAGACTTTTGTCACCTATACTATGGATGGGTCAATATTGGGATAACCCCTTAAATGGGAACCTATCACTAGTTTTATGTTGCCTGAATTGTGGGCAGCATTATTTATACTGAATTTAAAAAAAAATAACTATAAATGTTAAAAAAGTCCTTTTTTTTTAGCATCTTACCCACGATAAAACTAAAAAACGGGAAAAAAAAGTCAGTAAAAAAATTTTTAAAATCGCCCTATAGGTCACAGAAAAAAAAAACGCAGTAAAAATAATTTTGGTAGCTAAAGGAAACAAAATAGGGTAGTAAAACCGTCACATGCGTAAAAGCCCTAAAAAGTGTCTGGTCCTTAAGTTACAAAACAGCCTGGTCCTTAAGGGGTTAAGACTGTTGTAGATTGAGTCCCTGGGCAAAGTATAATGTTATTTTTGGCATAAAAGAAAGCAACACTAGTTTGAAAAAAGCGACAATCTATTAAGATACTTGTAGCAAATCACAATAGTCTTTCAACAACTTTCATAAGGTACACAGGGCCTCTAACACTGGCCCTGCCCACAGTCTGTGAAGAACGTGGCTATCTGCTGGATAAACTGGCTGACCAAAGAACTTCTGTCTTTCTTAGTGCCTGCATGCATCTTGACTGTTGCTTGGGTTTACGTATAAAATAAGACCACTATCGTTGCTCATAAAACAAAATAAAAAAACATGCTATAGTGAATTTTTTGTATATAGAGCTAAATATTAGAGATGAGCGAACGTACTCTGTAAGGCCGATTTCGCAATCGAGCGCCGCGATTTTCGAGTACTTCACTACTTGGGTGAAAAGTACTCGGGTGCGCTGTGGGTGAGCGGGGGGTTGCAGAGGGGAGTGGGGGGGGGGGGAGAGGGAGAGAGAGAGGGCTCCCCCCTGTTCCCCGCTGCTATCCCCAGCTCCACCACGCCACGCCCCACAGCGCACCCGAGTACTTTTCACCCGAGTAGTGAAGTACTCGAAAATCGCGGTGCTCGATTGCGAAATCGGCCTTACCGAGTACGTTCGCTCATCTCTACTAAATATTATTTTATACGATCAACTTATGCAATTTATCATAACCTCTCTTCTTTCTTGGCTACACAAATGAGGAGGAGAACACAACCCATCCCAACTAAACCCCTTAAAGAGTCACTTGTCTTAGGAGGAGGTATTTTTGAAACTTAGTATTCATGGAAAAGAAATTCTTTTAAAGTCTGTCTTTTTTGTATTATTTTGGCAGTACTATGCGAATTGAATACAAAGTATTGTACTTTTCTACCAGTCAACTCAAAGCCTGAAGACTCTTGAATGGCAGGGCGGACTATTGTGAATGTATAACCTGCTGCAATGCGAGAGGTGATCTCCAAGCTAATCTTATTATAATAGTAGGTGGAGAATGTGAGTGACAGAATGACAGCTGTATTGTCATCTTGACAGACCTGGATAATGATGGCCTAGGCAGACAGGTGTAGTGACAAAAGCAAAAAGTTAAGAAGAAAAAGTATAAAATCAGCAGTGGTATCTAATGGTGTCAACATTTTTTTATTTTCTCTTTCCGACGGCAGTTGGGAAATGCTTGCAGTAGTGCCATTCTCAGTGGCACTCATACAAATGTGTCAGCCGTATATCAGATATGTGGATCAAGCACATTGCCTAATCAACAGCGAGTTCATCTTTACTATCGCTGAAGATGGATACATTGTAACTCGGATGGGAACGCTCCCAGAAGCACATGGCATAGCATGGGCTCATGGGGACACAAACAAGACTCATTTAACCCACTCACTTGGTGAACAAGGTTCTTGGTGGACCGGACTTTTTTGGGGCCTTCATAACACAAAGATTGTTAGCTTTCGACCCACCGCATTTCAGCTTTTTTGTGACTTGTTTTACATGAGAAAAATGTTACTTTTTCAGGTTCTTGTTTGTGGGTACAAATAAATTACACAGTAATCTATATAGATCCATATTTTTTTATGTGCAGATATAGAAAAAAAACGTTTTTTTTTGTATCATTTATGTTTCATACTCTATAACATGTTAACCCTTTCCAATCCACTATCTGCTGTCTTCAGACATTCTGATTGAAGGCTGTATAGCTCCGATGTCGGAAGATGTCCGGCAGGGTATTCTTACTGTATATTACTGGCTGCTCTGTTGTGGGTGACCTCTCCAGCATGTCCCATACCGCAGTAATGGCTCTAGCCAGCAGATGGCGCAATTGTATAATGGTTGAAAGAGAAAGCCCCCTAGGAAACCCTGAATCCAAAATTGGGTTGCAAAGGGTTAAACTATTTTTTTTATATTATTAGGCCTGTTTCACATGGCTGACAAAGTCGCACGATTTTCTTGTGTTGTGACAATGCTACAAATCGCAATTATGTGAAGCCCATGCTTTCCTATGAGTTCCTTCACATTTGCGAAGTTTTGTAGCATGCAACATTAAGAATTAAAAACCTCACGGGTTTTGCGTTATGCCCGTGACTTGCGATGTTTGTAGTCCATGTTTTTCTATGGAGCCTTCCTCTCTGTTGCATCGCATCTCATGAAAACGCGGTTTACGTGCGGTGCAATGCAACTTTGACAATAGGAAATCCTACTGTCAAAGCCCTAAACTTAGCCCTAGCTGCAGAAAAAAACACATACATTCCCTAAGAAGTACTGTCCGGCTCCGCTGCAACTTCTCCCCAGTTCCCGGCACTGGTCTTCAGGCATGTCTTCTGGCCAGGGATTGGAAATTCTCCACCTGTAGGAAGCGCTGCCTCTGACTGGCTGAGTATAATAGGATTGTATGTATAGTAAAGATGCAGGAACCTCTGTGCCACTGCACTGTACATGTATGTCACATGTAAGGAAGGGTTTAATGACCACCATAAAATGGCATATTGGCTGTCCTTAGGATAGGTCATCAATACCAGATTGGTGGGGTTCAACTCTTGGTATCCCCAAGAATCACTGTCTGAAGGGGTTGCATTGCTTTCATGGTTTCCACTACTGCATACAGCTCTGCAGACTTTGTAGTGGCTGTGCTGGTATTACAGCTCAAACCCATTGACTTCAGTAGTGCACCAGGCATAACTGCTCCTAAGATTGGACAACCCTTTAAAAGGCAAACATTTATTAAAACATCCTGGTCCAGTCTTGCATTAGGCTTTGGAGATACTGTCTTTTTACAAAAAGACAGTCATTTAGCAAAGGAAACCGTAAACGGTGGATAAAACAGACATCATTTTGGCAAACTTTACTGAAAACCGAAATAAGTAAACCATGGAGAGTGAAGACAGAGACTTCTCTGTTGTCTTTCATCATAGGCTGAGATAATCCAGCATGGCACTAAGGTTTAAAAATAGAAAATAATGTGAAAACCATGAATTCTTTGCTAAGTATCTCCTGGAAGGAAGCTCTCTAATGATATACAGAAAATAGACAGGGGATAGTCGCACACAGCAGATTTGTTGCAGAAATTTCCGCAACTAAAAAGCAGTTCTATACATCATTTTTGTTCATGTTATCACTCCTTTCCCGTCAATCAGAAAGCATATTTACACTCCGATTGTCACTTATGGGTTTTTTCTCAGTATAGAGAAGTGATTAGATGAGCTAGTCCTCATTTCACTCCTTTTCTATTTAACACCCGGAGATGCTGTAGTCATTGCTGACCATGGCATGCAAACATTTTTACAAAAAAAAATAAAATTTAAAGCACTTTTTTTCCCAATACACAAGGCTTTAAATATTGCAAATCATGAAAACAACCAGATTTATAACAATCCATATCTGCCCCAAATATGTTCTACTAGGTGTTCCAAATAGCGTGTTTTTATTTCGTTATTGCCCCCCCCCCCCTTAAAAGTAACAGTATCTCATATTGTAAATTCTGTACTCGATATGCATTGACCATAATGGCGGGTCATTTACATGGGGTTGGATGTACATAATGCAGAGCAACAATATATGGGGAACAGCTTACGGTGTGTTTTTATAGGTTTGTGGTACACAGCACTACAGTGCGCTCATATAAACCGCATGACTCTTGTATTGTTTGTGGTTATGAAGATATCAGTGCTGTACATATGGACATAAAAATCCAGTTGTTTTTGCTACTAATTGGTCACTGATTTTGTTATTATTAGTGAAACCACATTCAGGACTAAGATTATCCCCAGGCTGTAATGGCCGCGTTCTGCAAACACTTGTTTTGAACATAGTTTTTGGAAACAGCATAGAAATGGGAATGAACAGCAGAAGACGGTGCACAGGGTAGCTGTCAATTGTTACTTTACTGGTGCAACCCTTTTTTTTTTACTAGGTATTATGTTTATCCAGATATTGAAGGAACATCTAGTAAAAAGTACAAAAAAACAATCATGCTGTTGGCGCAAACTAACGCTATACGTATATTCTCGCTTTCTGAATTCATAAAGGGTTGAGTTATGAGCTGCTCACAAAATTGACTGCCATACAGAACTTGTGTAATCAAGACAATGTCTCCCTTATTTTGGGAACAGGCGGTAATATTTATAGGTTTTAGACAAAGACATTACTAAACCCCATTTACACGCAAAGATGATCGCTCAAAATTCGCTCAAAAGACAGTTTGAGTGACAGTTTTGAGCAATCATTTTGCATAGCTACTAATGGGATGGGCACTAATGCTTATTAGTAGCTTATTAGCTTTATTTCCATTTAAATTAAGCTCCCTTCACTGTATGCAAATAACAGCGGATGGTCTATTATCTGCATACAGCTCCATTGTTCTCCCGTGGGACAGCAGCTGAAAATGTCATCAGCGCCCCCGTGGAGAATCACAGCGGGCAGTCTCTGCTATCTGCTGGCCGGCCGAACTATGGTTTTTATGCTGAACTAAAAATCATTGTTCAGCCAAAAAACTAACGATGGTAACACATGACGATTATCTCTCAAAAGACATTGTTTGAGCAGCTTTTGAGTGATAATGGTTGTGTGCAAATGGGCTTTTAAATACGCATTGATTGTGAATAAACTTAACCATACAATCCGTTTGTTATCATTGGTCCCTAAACCTGTGTGTAAAGTGTGTAAAGCGACATTGGTCTGAAGGCAGAACTTTCCTCTAGGCCATTGTTTGATTTTTCTATAGGCTCTCTAGAGTTAACTCTTCTCCGGCCATACCTGTATGTTACCTATTTCTAGGCTCATTAATTAGTTACATTTCTAAGCTTATACATGGCAGTGTTTACCGTATATACC
The DNA here is from genome assembly GCF_035609145.1 of Eleutherodactylus coqui. Lineage (NCBI taxonomy): Eukaryota > Metazoa > Chordata > Amphibia > Anura > Eleutherodactylidae > Eleutherodactylus > Eleutherodactylus coqui. The sequence goes on along the minus strand of NC_089841.1, from coordinate 81,369,589 downwards.
GGCGTATAAGACGACTTTTGAACCCCGAAAAATCTGCTCTGCAGTCGGGGGTCGTCTTATGCGCCGGTAATACAAAAAAAAAAAAAGTGTAAAAAAAAAAAATTTTATTACTCACCTCCCACGGCGTTCTGTCGCGCTCCGGCAGGATGTAGCTCGCTCCGGCAGGCTGTCGCTCGCTCCTCGTCCCCGCCGCAGCATAGCTTTCTGAATGCGGGGCTTGAAATCCCCGCTTCCAGAAAGCTAATACACACGCCGGCAGCCATGACAGCATTGAATGGCTGTGATTGGCTAAAGCACACGTGGCTTCAGCCAATCACACTATTCAATGACATCATTGAATGGCTGTGATTGGCTGAAGGCGCACGTGTTAGCAATCACACCCATTCAATGATGTCATTGAATAGTGTGATTGGCTGAAGCCACGTGTGCTTTAGCCAATCACAGCCATTCAATGATGTCATGGCTGCCGGCGTGTGTATTAGCTTTCTGGAAGCGGGGATTTCAAGCCCCACATTCAGAAAGCTATGCTGCGGCGGGGACGAGGAGCGAGCGACAGCCTGCCGGAGCGAGCGACATCCTGCCGGAGCGCGACAGAACGCCGTGGGAGGTGAGTAATAAAATTTTTTTTTTTTTCTCCACTGAATACCGGCGTATAAGGTGACAGTTGGGGGGTCGTCTTATACGCCGGTATATACGGTAAATATTAGACTGTGCAACAAATTTTTAAAAAATGTTCATAAACGAAAATAATTGATCTGTTTCTGTAAAATTTAAACCTGCTGATTACACTGGTAACACTAAATAATAGCAGCACATCTCATTTTCAGGTTATCTAACCCCATAGTGACTAAGCGTTTTTCGTTTTAAAAAACTCCTTTATTTATCCATCGACGTCGCTGTATAAGGGCTTTTTGTGGGATGAGTTGTATTTTTTAGTGGTACTATTTACTGTATCATATAATGTACTGAAAAACTCTTAAAAAGTTCTAAGTGGAGTAAAATAAAAAAATAAAAAAACAATAAAAGTCTGCCATCTTTCAGTGCGCCTTGTTTCTACGACGCACAAACTGTAACAAAAATGACATGATAACTTTATTCTATGGGTCAGTATGATTACTACGATACCAAACTTATGTAGTTTTTTTTTTTGCTGTACAACATTTATTTTTTTTCAAAGACATTTAATTTTTTTAAAATTATTTTCTTCCGCCATTTTCTGCGCACAATAACGTTTTTATTTCCCCATCCACATAGTTGTGCAAGGGCTCATTTCTTGCTGGACGTCCTGTAGTTTACATTAGTACCATTTCAGAATACATACGATTTTTTGATTGCTTTTAATTGCATTTTTTCTTGAAGAAAGAATGACGAGAAAAAAGCACATTTCTGGTGTTCTTAATTTTTTTTTCCGGACGGTGTTCACCATGTGGGGTTAACAATGTGTTACTTTGATAGATCAGACTTTTACAGATGCAGCGATACCAAACCTGTACTTGTGTTTTATGATTTTGATTATTTTATTTAGTCTGACCAATGACTTGTAAAAACACAGTTCATTAATTACAACTTACTGGTGGGGGATCTGCAGCGTTTCCGTCACGTGGAAGCATACCCTATATGTTACATAGACCTACCCTTATAGTGTTCAGTCAGCGCGGTGTGTAATAGTGATTGTGGAATACTTGCGCAGTTACTTTTGTTCTTTTTATTAAGCAAAGTTAATGGCGAGCCGACTGGATTATTGTATAGGCATATTTCCAAAAAATAAAGTACAACAGCAATTGGATTACATTATTCCCCATAACTGGAAAACCTCACGTGGCAGAAAAAAAATGATATCAGATTTTAATTCAGCGCATTAAAGTTACTGCAAGCCGCCTATCTGCTTATCAGTTACAAAAATTGTGTTGCACAGTGTAATTAATCAGTTAAGTCTAGATAAAATCTATAAATTTCATGTGCCTAAAGTACATTCATTTTAAGGATTTACATGGTTAAATTCATGTGTGTCTACAGTATTATATAAAGAGATAAATACATACATGCATCCATTTTCCTGTAAAAGCCAAATATGCAAACATATTTTTTTCTCAAAACAAAATCCAACTTCTAATTTGTTTTCTTTTTTTGCCCTGATTCCCCCTTATGCGTATACTTTCAATTCAGACCCGAGCTAATTGGGTTCTTCATGCAAATTGACCTTGAATTCCTCTTAATTGCTTATGCAAGTGCCAATCCTCTGGCATATATGTTTTGGCAGAGAGAGAAAAGTCAAAAATAAACTTTTAGATAGACACAAAGGCAAGATGACGCATGATGGAGCATTCTGGCTTCTCTCACAATACCTGGCCATGTCCCTGAAAGCTGACAGTGTTTGACATGAAAACAATTATTTTTACATATAATACTATATGTTAGTGGTTACTTTTGAATTAAAATACTATGTACTGCTTTAGGTTGCAGTCACACCCCAGGGTGTTAAGAAGGGCAGACCAGCTTTTGCAGATCAGTATGGGGGGGATGACTGCATAGCAGTCGCTGCTCAACATCTCCTCTGCATCCTTTGGAGGTCATATGGGTCGCCCCTACGGATGTAGAATTGTACTCTACTGCACAGCCTGATCTAAACTCCTAGATGATACAATCCACTTTTTAATAAGTAACAAGGCAGTTTCAGCTACATATGGTAGGTGTTACTCACTGGTAACAAAGACTTTCCCCCCCTGGGTACTAGTGTAATATGTCTCCACCAGAATAATGGGTGGAGATATGGATTGGCAGTCCTGAGGGGTAGCTGCTGAGCAGTCCTGAGTGGTAGCTGCTGATTGGCTGCCGCAGATGTGCCCTCCTGAGCTTGGGCCTCTGGCAGCTGCAAGCTACTGGAAGTGTGTCTGGCAGTCCATTAGCGGTCGCTACTGGTCCTGCCATCCAGCTGATAAGTGGCTTACAAGCGACTCCTACAGTTCTATGCCGGCCGCTACTGCTACTGGCCGGTGAGCTTGTGGAAGTGGCACCGCCACTGTGCTCCAGCTCCTGACATGCCTGCTCCTCTAAACGGCTTCGGCAGTGCCGCTGCGGCTCTGGCCGCCGAGCAACTGGAAGCTGCTCCGGCAGTGGCGATGCAGCAGGTCCTGCTTCTGCCAGGACAGCTCCTGCAAGTGGCTTCAGCTGCCCTTCAGGGAGGGGAGGGAGCGTTGAACCAGCAGCAGTTGCTGGAGGAGCTGCTGTGGACATCTTCTCCAGCCACGGGAGCCCCACGCAAACAAACACACACACACAGACCTCAGGGAAGCTCCGGATCCTCTGTGCCCTCACTGCTACCGTATTAGACGAGGATGGCAGACAATCCGGAGCTTTAGGGCGTTAACAGGGCATTACCTGTCAGTCTATAGGTCTCCACCTGTACTTCCATTACACCATATTGCGATCTTCTGTCAGATCGCAATATGGTGTAATGCTATGGCATTACATCATACTACAGGAGCGATCAAAGCATTACTAGTTGTGGTCCCCTAGGGGGACTAAAAAAACAAAACTTAAAATAAGAACAATAAACTTCTACTAATTGTTGAAAAAATAAAAGAATTAAAAGTAATATTACCATATTTACAATAAAATTGCTGTATTAATTTTCAGGGAAGGGCTTCAAATATAAGCCCTACCCACTAGCTTTTGTTTTTACAGCGAAATTCGCAGCAGTTTTTTTTTGGGCTATGGGACATGTAAAGCTAAAATCGCCATCGCGCAAAATCACGATATCGCGGTAAATTGCGATTTTGCGCGATTTTAACATTACAAGTCCCATAGACCCCTACAGGAAAAAAACAAACGCTGCGAATTTCGCAGTGAAAAAAAACGCTAGTGGGTAGTCACCCTTCTCCTGAACTGCTTTCAGTAGTATTCAGCAGGCGGGGATTGAAAATCCCCACCTGCTGAATGGGCTGCCTTTGATTGGTCACAGCGCTCAGCCTATCAGAGGCAGCACTCACTCACCCATTCATGAATTCCACAGGACTACTGACTTTATATCTGCCATGGCACCAACAGCGCCCACATATAACATGTGGAAGGTGCATAAAAAACTTCTATCTTTTCATGTCATTCTGGCTGTTGTGTATCAGTTCATGCATGACTAAATAAGCTTTACTTTTGCACCACCCTGTATATTCTTTATTTACTGTGCACACGTTGGGGCTCGTTTTAGTGGAAGCCAGTTTACCTATTAGCATGTTTTGGGAGCGTAGGAGAAGGCGTAGGACCCTGTGTCCCGCCTTCCGTGAGGACCTCAGCAGGACAGGCATTTTTGGTTTCTCTTTTTTGGGTTTCTCGTGATGTCTGATCACCATTAAAGTGATTACCGTTTGAGGTGCCGCATCTCCCTGCCCGGTAATCACTGTGTAGTATGGGGACAGGATGCACACCCTGATAGCAGTATGTGCATCCGGGATCCTCCTTCCCCCTCCCCTCAGCTCTCCTCTTTGGTTCCTCTATAGAGGAGACTAGAGCAGAGGGGAGGAGGTGCTGCTGCACACATACTTTTGCCCACCAGCAGCAATGCTGAGAGGGTCATCGGCGCTGTGAAGACCAGGAGGGAGGGTAAGTATATGGGTCACTGTGGGGGGTCACTGGGCTGGGACAGGAGAGCACTATTATTGCTGGGGCTGTTGTGTGTGGGGCAGTCATTATTATTGCTGGAGATACTGTGGAGGGGTCACTATTATTATTGCTGAGGATACTATTGGGTGGGTCACTAATATTGCTGGGGATACTATTGGGGGGTCACTAATATTGCCAGGGATACTGTTGGGGGGCTCACTATTATTGCTGGGGATACTGTGGGAGGTCACTATTACTATTGTTGGGGATACTGTAGGGGGGTCACTATTGCTGGGGATACTGTGGGGGGATCACTATTGCTGGGGGTACTGTGGGGATCACTATTATTATTGCTGGGGATACTGTGGGGGGGGGGGGTCACTATTGCTGGGGATACTGTTGGGGGGGTCACTATTATTGCTGGGGATACTGTTGGGGGGGTCACTATTATTGCTGGGGATACTAAGGGGGGGTCATTATTATTGCTGGGGTTGGTATAGGGGAGTGATAATACTAGTGGGGTCACCGTTATTGCTGGGGCTGATATAGGGGAGCGATAATACTAGAGGGGTCATTATTATTGCTGGGGCTCCTGTGGAGGCCACTATTATTGCTAGGGCTGGTATAGGGGACAGTATTACTACTGAGGCCACTCTGCACGTGGCAGCATACCTCAAGCAGCCTTACAATATGTTTACACATGGCTGAAATGCTGCAGAATGGCCGCAGCGGAAATGTCCACAGAAAATTCTGCATCTAAAAGAACAGTAAAAATCTGTACCATTGATGCAGATTTTGACTAGAAATCAGTTGCAAATACTTAGCAGCGCTCCCCCTCACCTCCGAGGGCTTCCCGCTGTCAGCGCTTTCTGTTTCCGGTTCCCAGCGGCCTAGCTAGGTGCGGCACCGCTGGTCAGGTGAGGCCACTACGTCCTCTGGGAACTAGAAGTCGGGGAGCGCTGACAGCAGAAAGCCCTTGGAGGAGGTGCAGGGGAACGCCACATAGTATGAAATCAGCTGCGGATATGAGGCTGATTTCCAGTCAAAATCTACACAAATAGTACAGATTTTGACAGTATTTTTGGATGCAGTAACGCTGTATAGTTCGCTCCCTGTCTATTTTTAAAATCAGCCCTGTACTTTTTATAACGACAGAGGTAATATCGTACGTTGCGATATGCCCCGCCCCCTGACCACACCCCTTTGTCTTGTTTGACCCTGGGAAAATCTGGTCACCTTACTTTATATTAAGTGAAGATTAAAATGAAAATCCTGCATACATGAGTCTGGCGTGGGTTGTCATTTCCCATCAGACATCTGACCATTTTATGATACCACTTGACCAGTACTGTTGCCAGCTCCAGAGATTATCTGTCTAGGGCATCATATCCAATCATTCGTTCCTCGTAGTCTGTTAAGCCAAGGATGTGATAGTTTGTTCTTTTCCCTTAATGTCTGTCTATCTTGAAATATGATGTTTAGATTGAATTTTACATTTCCAGATCTTAGCAAGGTCAAGTGGGCACTATTCATTGTAGTTAATAATGGAAAGTCTGTTCCTACTGCACCGCATCTATCTACTTCCATAGTAATGTGGAAGTGAGAGATGTGCTGTATAACATACTATGCTGTGTGTTCATTACCTACCTCCGTGATACAACTTCTTTATTTGGTAGTTTGGGATATACCGTGTTTCCCCAAAAATATGATACTGTCCTAAATTAAAAGATGCACAGTGTCTTATTTTCAGGTGGGTTTTATCACCTGGCCCGCGGCACCTGGGTCTTTTACGCTGGTCTCCGGCGCTGCGGCAGGCTGCAGTGTAATCCTCAGCATCGACACAGTACTCTCTTTCTGGTGACGGGGCTTTGAATACCCTGCCTCCAGCAAGCGAGTGCTGTGATTGGATCATGAGAGCGTTGAGAGGGAGCCAGTGTAAAACCAGTTTCAGACAAGTGTATTGTAACACATCCATAATCCAGATCTGTATTACTGACTGGTGTTTCTAAGTAGGTTGCAGGTTTGGCAAATTTTATTTTGGCTCTTTTTTTTAGTCTTCTCTATAGAAAAAAAAACGTGCAAAAAAAATGTGTCAATTAACCCCTTAGTGGCGGCCCTATAGTGTTTTTATGTCCTGCAGCTGCAGGATATGTATGGAGGGAGATCGCACAACAACCTCCCTCCATACATCGTGGGTGTCAGCTGTTTCTTAGAGCTGACACCTGCGGGCAACAGCCCCGACAAGCCACGTGGCTGATCGGGGCTGTTAACCCTTTAAATACCGCTGTCAGTTCTGATAGCGGCATTTAAATCCCCCGAATTATGTTCAGGGGTCTCATATGGCCCCCACCGCAATGAGATCGCAGGAAGCCGTGCAGGTGTCATGGTAGCCGGGTGCCTTCTGAAAGGCCCCAGGACTGTCTTGGCAGTATGCCCATCAAGCCATCCCATGGGGTGGCTTGATAGGCTGCCTGTCAGATTGCAGTATGATGTAATGCTGTGGCATTACATCATACTGCTGGAGCGATCAAAGCGTTGCATGTAATGGTTCCCTAGGAGGACTAAAAGAAAATTGTAAAAATAAGAACAATAAAGTTTTACTAATTATTAAAAAAAAAAAAGTAATAAAAGTAAAAAAAAGCAAAAAACCTTTTGCCATATTTACAATAAAATAATCTAAATAGTAATATTGATATTGCTGCATCCGTAAATGTCTGATCAATCAAAGTTATGCATTATTTACCCTGCATGGTGAACGTCGTCCGGAAAAAAAATAAAGAATGCCAAAAATGCGCTTTTTTTGTCACCCTGTCTCCCTAAAAAATGTAATAAAAAGGGATCAAAAGTCATATGTATTCAAAAATGGTACCAACAGAAACTGCAGGACAGCCCACATAAAATGAACCCCCACACAACTATGTTGATGGAAAATTTAAAAACGTTATTTTGCGCAGAAGATGGAGACAGAAAATAATTTTTAAAAATTAAACATCTTAAAAAATACAAGTAGTACAGGAAAAAAATATATGTATAGGTTTGATATCGTAGTAATCGTACTGACCCATGGATTAAAGTTATCATGTCATTTTTGTTGCAGTTTGTGCGCCCTAAAAACAAGCCGCAATGAAAGATGACGGAATGTCGCTTTTTTCCCATTTCTCTCCATGTACAATTTTTAAAAAGTTTTTCAGTACATTATATGGTACATTAAATAGCACTATTGAAAAATACAACTCGTCCCAAAAAAAACAAGCCCTCATACAGCGACGTTGATGGATAAATAAAGGAGTTACGATTTTCTAAAAGGGGGGGGGGGGAGGAAAAAACTAAAATAGAAAAAAAATATATATATCACTACGGGGTTAAAGGAAACACCACTCAAAAACACCTCTAAAAATGCATGTACAAAATACAGCCAAGTTAATTTAAGATTACCGTACTTTCTGTACCAAAGTTTGTTTACCCTTTCAATTGCTTTACAATGTTTTTTGTTGTTAAAAGATTTTCAGTGGCTTAAAGGAGTATTCCCAGCTTGGCTTTTCATAGCAGAGATGGGAAACCACTGCCATGGCTACCCGGGCCAAAGCCTATGGAAAGAGCCAAGTGCTTAGCACTGAGCAATTACCATAACTCTCATTGAAGTGAATGGGATCTAAAGAAACAGCCTAGCATAGTGTACTACACCGTTTCTGTAACTACCCGAGTTACGGAAACAGCTTAGCGCGCTGGGTACTATTCTACCTTGTCACCACCGCAGCACTGCCACTGTGTTGGGAGCCGACCGGGACTCCAAGCACCGCTGGTGAGTGCTAGGTACTCACTGTCCCTGTCTGCCTCGCAGCGCTGCCACTGTGTCGGGAAACACAGTGTGCTACTCGCTCCCCTGGGCGTTTCTGCTGCATCTTGTCTCCCAATCGGCATCTAGGGGCATGACAGGGGCATTCACTCCTGCTAACACCTATTACACCCCTAGCTTCCGATGGTGACAAGATACAACAGTACCAGCGCTTTGTGCTACGTTGTATCCTTCACTCCCATTCACTTCAATGAGAGCTACAGAAACGGCGCTGCATTAAGTGCTTGGCTCTCTACGACAGGTGGTTGGAACAGAACTTCCAGGTTTTCCCATCTCGGCTATGAAAAGATGAGATGGAAATACCCCTTTGAGATAACTTGTTGTAACAAAGTTATCACAGTCAAGTTTATCTCGACTACTACATCTGAACCAATTAAAAATAATCTCTGACTAGAATCTCAGGACCACGATGCTTTTATGGTGGGGGTTATATTCACAGTACCGGACTGAGTGACAACTCTCTCCCTCTTCCCATACCAGTACTAAGGTCAGGAGCCGGAGCATCACGGTCTCAGGCAGGCAGGAAGTTTGACTGCTGTTTCTCTAGGATTCCTAAAAAATATAGCCTTAGAAACAAAAATTCAGCTCAACATATAGTACAGTACTGCACTGCATCACCATAGAAAATACTGAATACATTTCTAGCTAAGCACATCATGAGTGTTCAGTCCTTTGGACATATTACAAATTTAGAACAAAAGACAAAGGATCCAGCAGTGCTCATTTCATGGAGATGCCCATATCTCCGAACTGTGCTGTCCGTATAGAACTTTCTATTGACTATAATGGAGTTCTACAATGTATATCAGAAGATAGGAAAATGTGCCCAAAGGTGCGCTTTCCCTTTAATTCACTGGATTATCTATTAGCTCTGCTACATCTGATCTTGAGACCATTTGATCAATGCCTTATTATGCTTTTAATGAAAACCAATCTGATCATGGCCATACAGGAAGGCAGCTGTCAATTACTGGTGCTCTCCAACACTGGTCACTTGGACACACTTCTGTGACCACACGAACATCTAATGTACCTTTACATTAAATACAGGAATTACCTCCTGCTTAAGATGTATTTACACAGGAGAGTGCAATATCAGTCCAAGAAAATCTGATTGATATTGGACTCGTAAACCAACCATTTTTCTGCAGGGCGTTTTGGCTTTAAAAATGCATTGCATCGCTGTACGTGCGTTTTTGTTTTTTTTTCTCTTTCTCATGCATGAAAAACATTGCATGTTGTTTCAATAATTAAATGGTAAAAAAGCATTGCACTTGTGTATCAAGCACATGGCATACGAGAGTGATGCAATTTTTTATGCACCTGTAGAAAATAATGGGCAACTCTTGAACACAATCAGCCAAAACGTCTGAGAGAAAAATCACCCATGTATATAAACCTACTAATACCAGTATTTCGGGTGGCACAAAGCACCACTTAGTAATATAATATGGTGAAAGAGATTGGAGTTGGTCAAAATATTTCCATGCAAATAGTAAGCTATTGCCATTACTTTCAATTTTAAAGAACAGTGCAAACACCTATTAATAAGAAAACGTCAGTAAGTGTACAAAATAAAAAAACAAACATGTTGGCTCCTTGCTTTCGCATATGAGCTGCATGTGATTTACAAACTTGAGCAGCTCACTGAGGAGACATGAAATTCGTAAATCACATGCAGCTCATATGTGAAAGTCAACAACTGCTTGCTGAGATGACATGTTGGCTCATTGATTTTGCATATAATCTGCATGTGATTTATGAACTTCTGCAACTCGCTGAGGAGACATGTTCGCTTGTTGCTTTCGCATATCACTGCTCACTGAGGTGAAATTATGGCTTGTCGCTGTGTCATGTAAGCTGCATTAGCTTCACGGTGGTGTTGAACCCTCTGTGGTCACATGTTTGCATGACAGCGACAGTTTGTTGAGATTACGTAGTATCACATTCATGAAACTGCAAAGATAGTGGTGAAGGACTATGCTTCAATGTTGTTGGTCAGTATGCACTGCCAGCTATGTATTTATGTGGACATTTGTGAGGTGTCATTTATTGGAGTCTCCATACAGGTGTCCAGCTGTCTCACACCAAGTTACAAACTGCCAGACTGAGTACTGCTGTATCCATAGCAACTGAGGCCGCAGGGGTTTGTAGGAGATCACAAGGATGAATAGCCTGTCATGATGTCACAGTCATGTGATCAGGGGCGGAGCTTAGAACCCCGGTGACTGATCCCATGATGGTGACTTCATCACATGTAACTCAGACAGTCACTCACAGACAGGTGGTCATTAGTATTCATTAGCAACTGAAGCCGCAGGGGTTTGTAGTCCGCCCGTAATCTGCAAAAGGATGAAGGACCTGTGATGATGTCACAATCATGTGATCAGGGGCAGAGCATGTAACTCACTCACTGACACAGAGCCCAGTTGACTGATCACATGACTGTAACATCACCACAGGTCCTGTAAGCACATGGCTGCTGTCAGGCTCTGCATGTTTTATGTTTTAGGACCTTTGATGATGTCACTGTCACATAATCAGGGGTGGAGCATGTAACTCACGGATGGACAGGTGGTCGTTAGTATTTTGATTGACAATTCTAGGCTCTTTGCTCGTGGGAATTGTATTCATATCACATTGGATGATAATCGTTCTGTCTAAACACAGACAATGGCCGAACAACAAACAATAAATCATTCAATTTTTCATTCATTGTTTCGTGCAGGACTAAAAATCATCGTTCACACATTCACTTATTGTTCAGTTTAAATAGCGATTGTTCAGTCATTCTTATTCACTTATACAGAGCATATATAAACAGGCTGCTCGAATGAACTCTGACATCGTATGCTTTTTCGCTTGTTCAAACAATATATCACTAAGTTGTGAATCCACCTTAACAGTTGCCTAGTTGATCCCATATTTGGTCATTTTTCAATAAGGATGGTATAAGATATTTTGTCAAATGCTTTACTAAAGTCGAGATATACTATATCTACCGCATTTCCCTGATCAACCCAATCTGTGATTCCGTCACAGAAGGAAATTAGATTAGTCTGGCATGACTTATTTGTTCAAATAGCTTTCCCTGTATAGAAGTCAGGCTCACAGGCCTGTAGTTTTCTGGATCCACCTTCTTTCCTTTTTTGAAGATAGGGACAACATTTGCCCTTCTCCAATCTTATGGGACTTCTCCTGTTCTCCAGGAGTTTTCAAAGATTACGATGAGTGGTTCAACAATTACTCCTGCTATTTCCTTCAGTATCATGGGATGTAATTCATCTGGACCTGAAGACTTGAATTCATTTAAGTTAGCCAAGTGTTCTCTCACCACATCTCTGCTTATAGATAGCCTGCTTTCTTGCCCCCAATAGCACAGGAAAGATAAGTTGATGGTGCATTTGTATTCTGTGAGAAAAAAGATACAAAATAGGAATTTTAAAGTTTGGCATTCTCAACACCATTTTTGACCAATTCACCATTTTCATCCTGTAAACATCCTATAGCATCTTTTGACTTTTCTTTTGCCTTTGACGTACCTCGAAAATCCTTGTTTATTGCCTTTGGCCTCTCTTGGAAGCCTCAATTTATTATCAGTTTTAGCTATTTTGACACTTGTCCTACAGTTTCTGCAGACTGCATTGTAGTATTCTTTAGATATGTCCATATGTTCTGTGTTCATCCCTCCTTATTTCTTTAAATGCTTCCCATTCTTTCTTCTTTAAGGGATTGTTAACAGTTGTGCTTTGAGAATTACGTTTCGCAATATTTCCCAACCTTCTTGGATGTTTCTGTCCTTAAGGACATGCAGCCATTGGATCCTTCCTATTCTCTCTCTGAGTTCATTAGAATCTGCCTTTCTGAAATCCAACCTTGAAGTCTGAGTCTTCTCAGGTTTTCCTCACCTGGTAATCCAAAATTCAAGGTTAGCATGATCACTGCCTGCTAAGGTCCCAGCCACCCTTACTTCCTCAACCATTTCCTCCCTGTTGGTAAGAATTAGATCTAAGATCATAGATCCCTTTGTTTTCTCTTCTACCTTTTGGAAGATATAGTTTTCAGCAAGAAAAGTTAAGAATTTGTTCGACCCATTACTCCTGCCCGAGAGAGATTCCCAACAAATGCCTGGATAGTTTAAATCTCCCATGATCACTATGTCATGCTCTTTTGAGAGCTTGGCCATCTGACGTAGAAAGAGTTCATCCATATCTTCTGCTTGTCAATGCGGTCTATAGTAAATGCCCACAGTGATGTCCTTTCTGTTGTTCTCTCCTTGTATTATTACCCAGTTTCTACAGAACTACCATGCTCTGAAGCTTGAATCTCAGTGGAGATGTATGCTTTGCTAAAATACAATGTAACACCTCCACCCCTTTTATTAAGTTTGTTTCTTATAAATAAGTTGTATCTTTCAAGCCTTGTATCCCAATCATGTGTATCATTCCACCAAGTTTCTGTGATGCCTATGACATCATATTTCTCTTCCTGTGTTAGGAGCTCCAATTCTCCTTGCTTGTTTCCCATGCTCTGTGCATTTGTGTAGAAACATTTTAGTTTGTGATCGGTGTCTCTTGCTCCTCTACTTGCATTCTGAATTGTTTGTCTTTTTTCTCTCTATCCACTTCTAATAGCAAGGTTCTCAGTTGTATACGTTTGCCTGATCTTTCCCTTCCCTTCCCATATTGTTCTAGTTTAAAGCTAAACATTGGTGGCATATCACTGGAATATGCAATCTGTATCCGACTAATAGGTTGGTAAAATGCAAAGGAAACAGTGTGCTGCTTTGTCTTCTATCAACTCAACTTGGCTTATTCCTGGTTCGCCGCATAGTTGAGCATTGACGATAACGAAGAAAGACAAGCAATGTTCTTCATTCTAGTGTCACTCCTCAGAAATTCACTTTAAACGAGTTGTCCAAAATAAGAAAAACATGGCTGCTTTCTTTGAAAAACTGTGCCATACCTGTCCACAGCTTGTGTGTGGTATTGCAGTTCACTCCTGTTCACTTCAATGCAGTTGGTCTGTAATACTAAACATAACTCAAACAGATGTGGCGCTGTCTCTAGAAGAAAACAACCATGTCATATGTCATGAATATGACATCACTCACCTCTTTTGCTGTCTGTTTCTTCACATTTTATATACCTAAAAATAAATAGTTTACCGGCACTAAACTGTTGATGACAGGACAGAGCTGCTCTCAGAAATGAACGTGACGTCACTGTCCTAAAATGAGGCTGAAGCGCTCACTATAGTGCCTTTGCTTCTTCAATCAGCTGATTGATGGGCATCACAAGCGACAGACTCCCCCACTGATTAACTATTGATGACATCAATATGAGGGTTTAGACCAGGCTCACACAAGCATGTGGTGACAGCATATTACGCACATGGGTTTTGCGCATGTAATATGCTGTACCAATCTTCCACAGGCAGCCATGTTACCGTTTACACGAATTGCGCAAAACACAAGCAAGAAAAACTGTATTTTTTTATTTTTATTTCCCCTTCTGTGATGCATTTATATTAGTGTAGGGACCCACTGCAATGCAAGGAACCGTGAAGTGGTTAGTGGGCTCATGTATCTTGGCCAACATCCAACCAATGCCTTGCATTTATTATCTATCATTCACATGCAGTGTGGCATTGAGACTCCAGGGGGAGCCCAGGGTGGCAGTACCAATGTGGTTCACTGATGGATATGCAGGGCAACCCGCCGAATTATCATGGCGTCATTAATAGGTTGCTAGTCTGCATGGTGAACTACATATATCAGAATGGTCTGGCACCTTGTATCCACTATGTGTGGGAGTGTACACCAAGCATCCACCCCCCTCATTATCAGGAGGCAGTGTGAGTGGGTGTTTTATCGGTGCCCTCACAGGTGTTATTGGCTCCTCCATTTGGTAGTCAGCTACCTGCATGGTGAGAGGAGGATGCATCTATATGCACTCCTCACCCAGTAAGTAACGGCCATTTTCTGTGATTGTTTTTAATTTTTTATTTCCCCTTCTGTGATGCAAAAACTGTAGTATGTTGTATCTTGGTGTGTATGCATGCAACAATATAGCACATGGTGATTGGCGGCATGCAACCATTACGTAATGTCATTGCATACTGGCTGTGTGTCGCATGCGTACCTCTTGCAGCCGGCACGCTGCGAAATACGCTTGTGTGAGCCCGGCATTTAGTGCAAGACAACCCCTTTAAAGCCTCATGTCCACGGGCAAAAGAAGAATTAAAATCCGCAGCGGATCCGCACCCCATAGGGATGCATTGACCACCCGCGGGTAGATAAATACCCGCGGATGGTCAATAAAAGGGATTTTAAAAAAAATGGAGCATGAAAAAATCTGGACCATGCTCCATTTTCGTGTGGGTCTCCCGCGGGGACGGCTCCCGCGGGCTTCTATTGAAGCCTATGGAAGCCGTCCGGATCCGCGGGAGACCTAAAATAGGAATTTAAAAGAATTTACCCATCCGGAGCGGACCGGGAAGGTCTTCTCTTCCTCACGGCCGCATCTTTCTTGCTTCGGCTCGGTGGATGTGCCCGGCGCATGCGCGCGGCACGTCGGCGACGTGCCGCAGCCGTGACGAGTTCATCCGCCGGCCGAAAAAGAAGATCCGGCCGTGAGGAAGAGAAGACTTTCCCGAACCGCTCCGGATGGGTAAATTCTTTTAAATTCCTATTTTCAGCGCTCATGTCCGCGGGGCAGGAGGGACCCGCTGCAGATTCTCCATGTAGAATCCGTAGCGGGCCTGATTTTCCCCGTGGACATGAGGCCTAATACATTGTTATAGAGTAAAGTGTAACCCTGCTATCATTAGGATGCTCTCGTCCACAACACAGATCCTTTCTCGTCATGGACTCCTACTTTCCCAATATAGTACAAGAGTTGCAACAATACAGGTTTCTGGAAATTCACAGATGAAGACACATGTTTCCTGCCTCATCATAATGAGGAATGAAGAGCAAATACTAATCTCAACCAGTCACTGCAAGGAAAAAGTGACAGGGTAGTAAATTTATTACGTCCCCAGAAGAGAGAAGTATGTGGTCCGTCTGCCTCCTTTATACTTCAAAAGTGATACATTATGTACCGTAATGTGTAAAAATAAAATGTAGCATTCCCATGTGTATTCTCGGTATGTGTACATGCCACAATGTCAACTTAAAGTATACCTGCCATTTCATCAGTTAATGAAATAAATACCGTGTTTCCCTGAAAATAAGATATTGTCTCATATTAATTTTTGCCCCAAAAGAGGCACAGGCTCTTATTTTCGTGGCGTGTCTTATACTCACCTAGCCAGCGGCATCCCAATCCCTCGCGCTGGTCTCCGGCGCTGCGTCAAGCTGCTGTGTCCTCCGCGCTGACAGCATTCTCTTCCTGGTAACTAATGGGGCTTTGAATACCCCGCCTCCAGCAAGCGAGTGCTGTGATTGGATCACGAGCACTACTGGCTCAGCCAATCAGAGGCGGCGCTTGATGAACCAATCACAGCCATTCAGTGATATCATTCGTTGAATGGCTGTGAATGATCGAGCACCGGCTCTGCTCTGATTGGTTGAGCCAGGGTGAAGCCGGCTTTAAAGGGTTGTACTAAAATTGCAAGCTATCCACTATCCACAGAATCCACAGATTGGTGAGATTCTCACTGCTGAGACCCCCACCAATCCTGAGAATGGGGGTCCCATATCCCCCTCTTCTCATCACTGTGGGGATGCTTCCCCCACCCACAATGACATCACAGTGAATGGAGTGCTGGCCAAGCTCGTGTAGTTTATGCGCCATTCATTTTAATGCGGCTGACGAAAACGGCCAAGTGCTCAATACTTAGCTATTTCTGCAGTCCCATTGAAGATGAATGGAGCGGCAGGTGCAATTGTGTAACCATCGCTCTACTGATTCTCTTCCTCCTAACCTTGGGGGGGGGTACAAGTCCACAGTGAGAATGACGGGGGGGGCAGGAGGGGGGGTGAAGGACCTCCATTCTTGGGATCGGTGAGGTTTTCTGCAGTGAGACTACCATCAGTCCACAAGTTTTGGCCTATCCTGTGGATAGGAAATAACTTATTATTCTGGTATAAATCCTTTACCTTTTTTTTCTCCTGAAATGTTTAAGACCAGTTTCACATGAGTACTTTATGGGCGACCGCCAACTCTGAGCATCAGAGGGGCGTATTACTGATGGGTGTCTTGGCCCAAGTGCAAGTAATGCTCTGATTTTTTGGGTCAAAACACCCGTGGTCGGTCTGGAACATTCGTGCGTATTATAGGAGCACAAATATGCCGAACACGCTCACGTGATAGTGGCCTCAGAGCATCCGTAGTTCTACTATCTGCTCATACACTAGGGGGCAGTACTGTAGTCATTTGTATAGTAAAGGTACACAAGAAGTTCTTTAGTTGTTCTCCCCAGTTTGGTAGAATTATCTGTAGCAGTTTCTTAGTTACACAACAAATATAGCTGACAAATTGCTTGTCAGTTCTGGTAAACCTTCCTGGGATGTAAAACGGTTTCCCATAAATGTTTCCTATTTAGAGTACTTTGCAAATATTAGTCAACCATGACAGTTTTTAATTTAGATAATCCATTTTTGCCTTTGGCCATATACATATTTGGTGATGAGAATCGGCGTGAACACAGCTAACGAGTTCAACCTGTTCTTAATTGTAAACAGGCCTACACAAAATACGACTCGCTGGTCACATGCGGCCGAGCAGAGGATTTCTGGCAGCCCACAGACTGTGTGGCATGATTATGATGTCAAGTCACTAGCCTCTTGCCATCATAGTCATATCATAGTTCAGCCATGTCATGTGCAGGGTAAAGGACCTTCAGTCAACAAGTCATGTGACCGGCCATGCTGCGCAGTGCACAGCTTATCATCATATGACTGTCACTCAAGCCAGAGAAGGTCCTGTAGAGCTCAGGTGCGGGAGAATCTGTCAACCTGTCTTACAGTATTTGGAACCATGTTTATGCTACACTTGCACGCACGGATTCCATTGCTGAATCCCGCAGCGGAATCCCTGCATGCCCGCTGCCATGCACAGAAAAAAAGTTTTCTTACCTCTCTGGCACCAACACGGATCTCGTCTGTGCTGGCTGGATCTTCTTTCTTTAGCATGGCGGACGTGCCAGACACATGCACAGTGCAATTTTTTTTTAATGTCCTGCTAGCCCTCAGATCTGCGGCACAGACACAATGACAGTTATGGCTGTGCCATGGATAGAACGGCTTCCATTGACTTCAATGAAAGCCGTCCCTGCGGGATCCATAGGAAAATGGAGCCGGGAAGAAAAATCACATCTGCATGCTTTTAGATGCCCTGCGGATGCTAATGCATCCCTATGGGCTTCTAGAGCTGCAGCTCTCCCGCACAGGAGACACGCACGGCTTTTATAATTAAAATCCACATCTGGACATTGGACCAAAGTGCATTGTAGAATAAAGAGCTTTATGTGATTCTGCTTGGGATTTTTCTTAGGTTCCTAAGGCCTCATGTCCATTTTTCATGCGGATTTCTGCAGCAGATACCCTGCGAGTTCATCATTAAATTAATTTGCTTATTGCTTGCCAGAGATCTCAAATTGTGTTTTTTCCAAATAAGTGTACGTGGATGCATTGCAGATCATCCTCATGGCAAAAATCCCCAACGCCACCTGCCAGCCTTTTCCCACCTACTTAATTGATTTTGACCTTCAAATCCGCAAATATATCTGCAGATGCATTGTAGATCGTAAGCTCCCACAGAGATGAATAGAGCACATCCGTGCATGATCCGTGGTAAAATGAAAATTGCATGTACATGCGAATCCTATTTTTTTTTTCTCCCATCGAAAATAATGAGTAATATTGCCCAAAAATAGGACAAGCTGTGATTTTTCTATCTTGAGCTATCGATGTAATAGAAAAATTGCCCATGTGTATAAACACTTGGAAAATGGGTCATTTTCTCTTGAGAGTTCTGTCTATATCACATTTGGACAGAACTCGCTTGAAGAAATCGCCCGTGTAAATACAGCCTTGGCCTCAGTCAGTTCCATTTGATTTGATGGGTATAAGTAATCTTGTGATCCCCTAAAGGAGAGAAGTATGTTCAATGCAGTCCTGCAGCTTTGTCCGTGACTCAACCAAGCTTGAAACACACCCTACACTTTGTGCACAGTATATACTGCTTTGTAGTTTATTTTCGTCACCTGTGAGCACCATAAAGTTATTGTTATAGTACTCAAAGGACAGGTCCCAAGAAGTCTGGGGATGTGCTTTGCATACTTACCTAGCTGCCCGTTCCCATGCTGTCACTCATGAAATTCAATCTGTGCACAATATCCCGATGTGTCACGGCTGAAGGTAGAACACAATGTAAATGTCATCAAGAACATAAAACATTTCTCAAATACAGACTATGTGTTCAAATGTCTCATTCTATGCTCCTATATTTGGTAACAACTATCCAAAAGTAGGTGATCAGTTTAAGAAGCTGCTGTACCATTTTTGGACAGTAGGTGGTGTGTAGAGCTCCTATTATCCCTGCTTGTTGCAGACTACTATACTGAAAAATTGCCCTTTAATTTTGTTATTTTTCTTCCCTTTGGTGATTGATGTGATTGCATTTCCCACTGTTTATTCCTATACAGGATGTAGAGTAACAATAGCTCCACAATGTTGTGTGTCTTGTTCTCTGGTATCAGCAGGTCATCGCCAAATCCTCTATCTTCTGAAGTTGTACACCAGATTATCCGCTGATAATTAGAGTATATGGGAAGACAGTACCTCTCTTGTTGGCATTACACAGCCGGATGTGGCTGACAGTGCATTTCCTGCAATTGTGCTCTTTTAACTCCTGTCTAATGTGGAAACTTCAGCTCGTAATCATCAATGTGGGATGTTATTTGACTTTTTATTGCTTTTTTTTTATATGGAGTTAGTGCCATGAAGTTATTTAATGTCATGGAGGTCGTTCTACACACAAGCTGTTGGTTCCCAATTTGTATCTGTTACTGATTATACTTGTAGATGCATTTACAATTTTGGCGTTATTAGTTCTGCATAGGTCAGGAATGTAACTGGTTCTCCTTAGGGAGAGCAGCTAGTGAGGAGAAAGGGAAATTTATGAAAATGGGAAGATGGAGAAATGCCTCTACAGCGCCACCTATCAGAAGGCAGATTTCCTACAAGTCAATGTCAGACTGTTTAACAAGCCTTGTAACAATGGCGGATAACAAGGATTTATTATTACAAGGCTTGTCAAAAGGTCTGATTAAAGAGTGGGGCGCAATTAAAATTCTGCTATCTCACCTAAAGCTGGCGTTGGCCTATATTATATGTTCTTTGCTCTTAAAAGACATATCTATGATATCTACACTATTTGCATAGCTCATCCATTGCCATCCACTTTGAATGGACAGCTTGCTACACTATTGGAGTAGTTCACTGGCACAATTATGGTGCTGCTTGCCACATCTGTATATCTAAATAATAGCTATTAGAGAAATAGTAATTGGCCAGAAATTAAAAGTGACTGAGAAAAAGAACAGTTAATCAAGAGGTTAATTCCTTCCCATTCAGTTTCAATAGAATGCAGATTGGACCAATATATGTGATTTACTGTGAATGTTACGAAATGTTCTTTTTTTATTCAGTTCCAATTCAGTTGTATTTCCTGACGTACTGTAAAACCTTCTATGTATCTGTTGTGTGACTTGTCTAAGGCTGCCTGTCCACAGGCGATTGTTCATTGCGTTACCCACGGTGATAATCCAGCCGTGGGTAACGCAGTGCACGCTTTCCATAGCGTTGCTTTGGAAAGCACAGCCGCAGCATTCACGAGCGGAGAATCATAGCGATTCTCCGCTTGCGGGATCTAGATCGTGGCATACCGCGATTCTATCTGTCAAATAGGCTCACTGCTGAGACCTGTCGATGCTCCCCCCTGCTCCCCTGCGGCAGAATATCGCTGGCGATATTCCGCAACGGCTGTGGACAGGGGGCCTAAAGCTGCTTTCACAGGGGACGACATGTAGGGATCAGATGCTTGATCCTTCCTATGCTTTTACACCACCATCACTGAGAGTATAGAGGTGAGGGGGCCGTGGATCGTTCCATCCCGCTCGCCTTGATTCATAGTAAACAGGCAGTTGTTTGGTTTTTATGCATGCAGAAACTAAACAGCAAATACATTTATCCTTTGTGGTTCAGTCGTGCATGCATTCTCACGGATCATGGGGATCTGAACGATTTCTTGGACCTTATAAAAAGAACCGAAGTGCATGATTAGTTTATACATTGTTGCACAAATCAGCTGCTGTAGTATAAATAACAAGTTATAATAATCACATTGTGTATTGCAAGATGAGATCCTACAAATAGCTGAATAAGGCCCCCTGCACACGGGCGGAAATTCCACGGCAGGATTTCCCGCAGAATTTCCACCCGTGCCTGCCCGCTATGCAGACGGCCGTGATTTGTCTGCGTGAAAACACACACGGAAAACAAATTCCGGCATTTTCTATTTCTGTGCGGGTCTCGCAGAGGCCCACATAGAAATGTCACTACCGACACGCCGGCTCCACTCTGCGCATGGGCCGGCTGGGCGGCAGCAGGCACATCACAGAGCCAGAGCCACGGGAGCATGTGAGTGCCGCACTGGTCCCTGCAGTGACGCGGGTCGGATCTCGCTACGAGAATTCTCGCAGGGGATCCGACCCGGCCATCTGCAGGCGGCCTTATAAGGAGATAAGTTCTATTTCTCCTTTTTATAGTAAATCCTCATCTGAGATAAAACAAAATAGCTTTTTCTGAAAAAAAGACCTAAAAAGACTTGTGAGCTTTGGACACGTTCTTTTTGTTAGAATGCACTCTCGTCAATAAGCTTAAAGGGGTTGTCCCGCGGCAGCAAGTGGGTCTATACACTTCTGTATGGCCATAATAATGCACTTTGTAATATACATTGTGCATTAATTATGAGCCATACAGAAGTTATAAAAAGTTTTATACTTACCTGCTCCGTTGCTGGCGTCCTCGTCTCCATGGTGCCGACTAATTTTCGCCCTCCGATGGCCAAATTAGCCGCGCTTGCGCAGTCCGGGTCTTCTGCAGTCTTCTATGGAGCCGCTCGTGCAGAATGCAGGCTCCGTGTAGCTCCGCCCCGTCACGTGCCGATTCCAGCCAATCAGGAGGCTGGAATCGGCAATGGACCGCACAGAAGAGCTGCGGTCCACGGAGACAGAGGATCCCGGCGGCCATCTTCAGCGGTAAGTATTGAAGTCACCGGAGCGCGGGGATTAAGGTAAGCGCTCCGGTAAGCTTTCTTTACCTCCCTGCATCGGGGTTGTCTCGCGCCGACCGGGGGGGGGGTTGAAAAAAAAAAACCCGTTTCGGCGCGGGACAACCCCTTTAACATAGATTATCCTATTTCTAGGCCCACAGGCAATTCTCCTTAAAGCAGTTGGCCTATCTCAGAAAGTCATCCTCTATCCTAACATTTGAGCTCAGCTATTTCCAGTGGTCCCTCTGAAGCGAATAGAGCAGTGGTGCACACGCGTGGCCACAGATGCCAAGAATTCGGGACATGACGGAAACTTTTACTTTTTAATATGCTGAAACGTTTGACAGCAAGTGTTCAGTTTCCTTACAGCACCACCGCAGGGGAGATGAAGCATTGCACAGCACCTGTTGAAAGCGATGGTCTGTCCTTGGAATGGACGGACATGTCCAGTCCTCCAGAGTGAGAGACAGTCTTTGTAGTCACTCTGCAATCAGGCTAATAGATCTGAGTCCATAGTTTCCCATCCCAGTCTCAATGCTCCCAAAAATAAGACATGCTGCAAATAATCAATTTGAGGCCACTTTCACACGGCCGAGAAAATCGTTCGTTGCGAAATCACAAATCTTGCACAAAATTTTAGAAAAAGGTTACATGCATTCCGAGGGAATGCCCAAAAATAGGACTTGTATCGCCCATTCTTTTTAAGTGCATATGAGTGCAGTGCGTTTGCCATTGAAAGCAATGGGAAACACTTGAGGATCGCAGCTGTACTCAAAAACGCCTGACATCCCTGAGGACATCGCACTTGCATAAGTACAATATAGGGCTGAGTTTCACGGTTCAATATCGCTCTTGGCCGTATGGAGGAAGCCTGAGTCAAAAAACGCTTGTGTGAGTGGACCCATTTAAATTATTGTTTTTTTCCCCATGCGAGTTCTGAATCGGATGGAACTCGCATTGGGGACATCGACTGTATGAATACACCCTAATAGTGCCTATTATAACTTTCTCATGACATTCTTATGGCACTCAAAATTGTTGACGCCTTTAATGTACTTATTTATCTTAATAATTGCTTTCCTGTTGGTCTGATCTCTGGGCAACGATACAGTTGTAGCAAAGTTCAACTTGTCACTTTACACATTAAATAGCTTTTCCAAAAACTTTTCAATGGCTTTTGTTGTGTTAATATATGATAACTTGTTGCAGCAGGTTAGCAGCTTTGGGTTAAACAGTGATACCTGAAAGCTCCAGTAGAGGTCCTCATTAATACAGCACTTGAATTACAGGCAGAGCGAGGCTATTACAACACGGCGGTCGTCTGCAACCTGCTGCTCTTATACCTGCCAGCAACTCATTTATGAAGTTCATTAATTCAATGTATAGCGGGACACATTGGCTGCAGGATTAATAGATATTTTGCATTACTAGTTGCATAAAAATATGAGACGAGTTGAAGAATTATGGAAGTTTCTAGTACAGGAAAGTATTAGTTCTTCAAAAACTTATATTTTAAAGGTGTGGTTAAAAAAGGAGCATGATATTGATAAAGGGTTACCTATTGGGTGCTAAGAATCAGAAAGTACAATGTCTGCGTAATAGTTGGGTGATATAATGATACAGATGCAGCAGAGCTAAATTTACCATTCGATAATTTGCTTCGCTGAGCATTTTATGTGCACTAATGAGTGATGCTTACCGGCAGTCCTATGCAAAACTACAGAGCACTGCTGTTGCCCTGAAAATAAGACCTGCCCTGAAAATAAGACCTACCCTGAAAATAAGCTCTGGCAGGATTTTTGAGGATGTAGAATGATTTTTCAGGATTTTTGAGGATGCTTGAACTAAAAAAAAGTCAACGTAAATAGTGTCCAAGCAGCTATACATGTAAAAAGTAAAATCTTTTGAAACAAAAATTAATAAGACCCTGACTTATTTTCAGGGAAACGGGGTATGTGCTTCCGTTAGGTCAGTACTTGTGCTCTTGTGATGATTGCTTTGGCTCACAACTAGTTACCTGTATTGTATTTATAGGGCTATGTTGGGAGCATTAAGGCCTCCTGCACACTGCAGAGCCGGAGTCCGGGCCTGAGAGCAGTGGCTTTCGCATATACCTGGTCGCTGAAAGTATCATCTGTACTGCGGATGGCCCGCATGGGCGGACACCCGCTGTGAATTCTGCAGCAAATATCCACCCGTGAGCAGGAGCCCTTACATGGGCTGAAATACCATTAGGTGGCGTGAGCTTCTTTGGCAAGCGTGTATTTAAAATCCTTCTGAACACACGCTCATCGGTCACTGTGTGAGCGGTATTTGAGTGAACACTCGCTACTAGAAGAGGCCGCAGTATTGAGTATTCATCTGAGGGCCAAACACCGTAGCACTGCGTGTTCTTTTGAAGACCCCCCCCCCACCCCCAGGACTGTTCAGTCGAGGATCACTTGCATGTTTTAGGGGAAACAATGAGCATTAACCCTTTCCAATCCACTGTCTGACGTCTGAAGACATTCTGATTGAAGGCTGTGCAGCTTTGATGTTGTAGATGTCCGGCAGGGTATTCTTACTGTATATTACTGGCCACTCTGTTGTCGGGGGGCCTCTCCAGCATGTCCCATACCACAGTACTGGCTCTTGCCAGCAGATGGCGCCATTGTATAATGTCAGAAAGAGAGAGCCCCCTAGGAAACCCTGAATCCAAAATTTGATTGCAAAGGGTTAAGGTCTTATTCACATGAGTGATAAACTTGCACAAATATGAAATACATTCTTTTGCATGGATCCAATCATACGAGGAAAAAAAAGCAGGATATTCTGTTTTGGGGTGTTCCCTCAGATCGCCTCGCCCATTGTTTTCATTGGGACCTTTAACCCTTTGCAATCCAATTTTGGATTCAGGGTTTCCTAGGGGGCTTTCTCTTTCTGCCATTATACAATGACGCCATCTGCAGTCTAGAGCCAGTACTGCAGTATTGGACATGCTGGAGAGGCCCCCCGACAACAGAGCGGTCAGTAATATACAGTAAGAATACCCTGCCGGACGTCTTCCGGCATCGGAGTTGTACAGCCTTCAATCAGAATGTCCTCGGACATCAGACAGTGGATTGGAAAGGGTTAAAGACATTGCATGGCACTTGCTTGCCGTGTGATGCTTCCCCTTGACAAGTTATGTGTGAGGATCGCAATTTCACAGAAGCAATGCGATTTTTAATCAAAAACGCTTCACATCACCATGAAAATAGTCGGCAAGCGCGATATTGGGCTGAGATTCTTGACCTGATATGGCGCTCGCCTGTGTGAATGTAGCCGAAGTGGGAGGGCAAAATGTTCTAAAACCAATCAGCGTTCCAGGAACCAATCAGCGTTTGAAAGGTGAAGTGACCCACGACAACCGCCCTGCTAGTTGTTGACAAACAAAGATTACCTATTTACACCAGATGATAATTAATCAACTAGCGAGTATTTTTTAGGTGAGCTGAAAGAAAGCAACCAGTGAACGAGTGGCTGGAGCCGTGCACAGAAGAATAAATGCCTACTTTTAATTAACAAACTCAACTCTGCTACATGTGTATTTCATGATTGTATAAAGTTACAGTATGAAGCCTCGCAGTCCCTACGCCCGTGACGTGCGTTAGCGTTTACTCACTGTCCGGGTGAGTTCATAGTGTGGGTGGATAGAAATGTTGGCAGGTAAATCCCATAGGTGGATAAGACAATTATATTCTTCCTTCTGGTAACTAAGACTCAGCGGAGCAGTGCTAATGAAAATGGCATTTCCTTGGCCTGCCTAGTTGCTTCTTCTTCCCCCTCCTTGTAAGATTGGGTGTCAGACAGGCAGGAGGCTCGCACAGCAGCGCAGGCTTCATGTGACCTAGATGGAGAATACACTGAAGCTGCAGTTCCTCCCCTGGAAATTTAAGACTCAGGCTAGGAGCTCTGTCATTTCCTAGCTGAATGGGACTCAGGTAGGAAGCGGAGCAGCCACAGCCGGTCTGATCCTCACCAGTCGCCCTACAGCAGACTATGGATTGCTGCGGAACCACTGGAAGACCTGCGATTTCTTCTAATCACTGACTTCTCCGACTTCTCAACATGAGTATTGTACTCAAGCCAAGATCCCGCTCTACAAGTTCCCTTAGGACAACGGACGGGCTCTGGTAAAGTATAGATATACTTTGTATACTTCGTTGTGATATAGGTGTAGCAACGCTGAGTTTGTCATTCGGCGCAGCATGATGCGTTCATCGTTTTTAATAGGATTGCTAGTAAACCGACTGCAATGATTTTACTTGGAGAGATGATGGAGAAGAGAAATATTAAGACTGCCGCAATTTGCATTTTTATTTAAGATGTCGCTTTTTCGTAAACGGTCTTTAGTATATTGATATAATATATTCTGTAGTAGAGAACGTGTTGCTACTACGCTTTACCATGTACGGTAATCAGCTCCGTTCACATTAGTGCTGTATCCTCTGTTCAGAATGGAGCCGTGACAGCTATGCCTGATCCGGCTAAAGATGTATTTGCATAGGCGAACGAGAAATTCGGACTGATTGTGTACTCTAAAACTTGCGATTCTGGGTGCGAGGGGATGCGTTTTTGAAATAAAAAAAAAAGGAATCATATCATATCTATGCACTAGCGATTGGCATACGCATGAAAACTATCGCAAGTGTTTCCAATAGTTTCAATGGTAAGAAATGAGATCACACTCGCAAGCGAAATGCGTGGCATGCGAGTGCGATGTAATCTTTTTAGGAAATAGGTGATTACTTGCAAGGAATCGCCCAAAAATAGGACATGCAGCAATCTTTCAACCTCACAACATCGCTGCAAGAGAAAATTGGCGCACTTGAATATACACATTGAAATCAATGTGTTATTTTTATGCGTGAGATCCATCTATATCGTTATTGGACAGAGCGTGCGCGTGAAAACCGCCTGTATGAATACACTCTCATCCTGACTTACTGTGGAACAGGATTCAGCAGGTTTCTTATGGAGGTGCCAATATTTTTGACAGTTTGGCTCTGAAGGCTGCGCTGTTCTTGTACCGTAACCCCTTACTTGTACCTAGAAACCCTGATACGAACGGTCTCAGGCCGGGCTCACACGGCCATATGTGGAATCTGCTCGCGGCGGCCTGCAACTGATCGCAGCCGGTGACCCTGCACATAGCTGTGTAATATACTGCGTATTACTGCATAGTCGCCTGTTGCCTGTTTGTTTATATTTTCAGTGCTGCGACTTGACGATAACGCAGATACCCGCAGGTTATATGCAAGGTAATGGATACTGCGGTAAAGTAGAACATGCCGCGTTCTATTTTCCACAAGTGGATTACACAATTCTGATGCGCTAATGTGAGTGAAATTGTCCAATTCAATTGATTTGATTGATCCGCGGATTACTGTGGATCAAAAGCTCACTGAATCCGCAATTCCTATCCATTCGTATGAGACCGGGCTAATAGCTAGCGATTTTTTGCTCATTTACATTTTTGAATACTTTTTTTTTTAGCTTTCAAGAGACGGATAAGAAGAGGCGACTTTTGTTTCTGTGCGAACGGTGACTTTGGTGACTGATGTTATAAAGGTTGTATGGCGTATCTCAGACCTCTTGTACATATGCCAAGGCCCTATTCACATGGGCAAGGGCGATTTTGGTCAGTGAGAAACTGACCAGTTTCACACTGAGTGTATGTGCGGATTATGGCGAGTGTATGTGCGGATTATGGCGAGTGTATGTGCGGATCATGGCGAGTGTATGTGCGGATCATGGCGAGTGTATGTGCGGATCATGGCGAGTGTATGTGCGGATCATGGCGAGTGTATGTGCGGATCATGGCGAGTGTATGTGCGGATCATGGCGAGTGTATGTGCGGATCATGACGAGTGTATGTGCGGATCATGGTGAGTGTATGTGCGGATCATGGCGAGTGTATGTGCGGATCATGGCGAGTGTATGTGCGGATCATGGCGAGTGTATGTGCGGATTATGGCGAGTGTATGTGCGGATTATGGCGAGTGTATGTGCGGATTATGGCGAGTGTATGTGCGGATCATGGCGAGTGTATGTGCGGATCATGGCGAGTGTATGTGCGGATCATGGCGAGTGTATGTGCGGATCATGGCGAGTGTATGTGCGGATTACATCAGCTTTTGTTACGTTTTTAACAAGTATAATCTGTTTTTTATGTGCGTCAAAAAAAAAAGCAGAAGGCGGCCCAATTGATATCATTTAAAATCCCCATTGGTGTCATTGGGTGTGAGAAAAACAAAACAGAGTGCATACGCTTGTCATGCAAGTGTAGTCCGTTTTTTTTTTCACACACCCATTGACTTTTTAATGGACAATTTCGATGTATGAAGACACCCTAAAATAGGACATATTGCGTTTTTTTTTTTTTTTTTTAAACGCGGATCATTGGTCTGTGAAAAAAATCACACATATAAATGATTGCATTCATTTTAATGGGTCTGAGTTCTTTCAGTTGCAAATTCAGACAGCACTCGGGATGTTAAATTCGTGAATAGATTAATTAGTTGGAATTTTAATCAGTCCAGCAAAGTCGCAGTAAAAATTATAGACTGCCTGCCGCTACTGCGCTATTTTTCTTGATATGTTGAAGATTGATGCTGTATAGGTTCCATCGAGTCCGACTATGTGGCTCCTAGGGGCCCTCGGAGAGAGGTGATGCCCCCCTGGTTGGGCCCGTCCCTGTTGTGAGAACTTCTGGCAGACCCTCCATGGTGGCTACATGTCCTTGCGCCCCTCTCTTGGAGGACTTGTCTCACTATGTCCTGCCGTGAAGCCTCTGACAGAACATTGCATTGTTTCTTCACAATGATGACCTTTGGAAATCTTTTGTTTGAGTTTCTAAGTAAATACATATTCTGCATAGTGATTCGGGCCCAGCGTCGCCGGCTGTCATTAACAGACCTTATCTGTGTAATTGCTGCGGCCAGAACAACATGATAGCCTGGCAAATATGTACATTGTTTGTGTGTTACCCAGAGCGCCGACACCGAAAGAAAGATGATCGTATTTACAGCAATCCGAAGGCAATCACTCATGGGCTTTACAATGAGCAGACACCAAGCCATGATTAGCCATTTATGTCCGCTGATCATCATGCCGCTCTATGGTATATACTGAAGAGGCTCCAGAAGATGTCAGCATCAATAAATCACACTTTATGGATGGAAAGTGCTTCATAAAATATGAATGCTATCCTTATCTTATGGAGTACGTTGATTGGGAAAGTTTTCCTCCTGGCATGAAAGTGAGAGTTTATAATCCAGCACCTATAGACTCCTATGACTGATGTATGTCTGATGACTCCTATAGACTCCTATGACTGATGTATGTCTGATGACTCCTATGACTGATGTATGTCTGATGACTCCTACAGACTCCTATGACTGATGTATGTCTGATGACTCCTATGACTGATGTATGTCTGATGACTCCTATGACTGATGTATGTCTGATGACTCCTATGACTGATGTATGTCTGATGACTCCTATGACTGATGTATGTCTGATGACTCCTATGACTGATGTATGTCTGATGACTCCTATGACTGATTTAGGCCTCTGAGTTCTGATTTTGCTCTGTTGCAGTCATTTCTAAACTGTGGCATCCTGTATTCTGGAGCTATTGTCTCCTGGATGTATTGCTTCGAGGGGAGAATATCCCCATTTTACAGTATGATCGCCCACCGAGTGCCTAATGGCTCGTGCACATGGCACATCCACATGCCTGTCCCTGCACGGCAGCACATGGCAGAGCCTACAGGTGGATATTGCAGCCCGTCTGCCGCTCTGTGGAGTCAATCTACTATGTTATGTAATGCTGCATGATATGATATTTAGGCATTAAAGGGTTATTTCCACATCTGTGCATTTGCAGCTGACAGCACAAGTATCCATCAGGCCAGGCTCACATGAGCGGGTCACATTCTGCATGCAGTAGGCCCACAGTGGATTCCGGCTGTGAGCCCGGCCAGTGACCCTGCGTACGGCACTAACCTGTATTGCAAATGACTGCAGAGGCTCGCAGGCGGCCATTCACCGTACAGGTTTTGGATTTCTTGTTTGTATTTCCCGCACCATCGCTTAGCGATGATGTGAGTACCCGCAGCCCATACACAATGTTAATAGCATACGGTCTGGGGGTTGCACACGCCTCCATTGACATCAGTGGAGGCTGTCCACTCAGAATCTGCGGTAAAATAGAGCATGCTGCAAAATTTCTTCCGCTCACGCAATTCGTGTCTGTGAGTGCTAAAGAAAAATCGAAAATACATGCCTTTCAATGCCCGCGTTTTACCGCTGATTGTCTGCACGGACGCCGATAGCAGAATCCGCAATTCAAATCCGCTCGTGTGAGGGCAGCCTTAGAGCCAGTGGGGCATCATGGCATGTCCTGTTCTGGTCCAATTTCTCAAATGTCAATCCCCCATTTAAGTCAATAGGTTTTCAAAAAAATTCAAAGTGCGCACAGGGCACGTCATTTTTTACTGATCATTGCTAAGCAATGTTAGAAAATAATTGGGCCTCCTTTCACATTTTTGGCATGCAAGAAAAAAACCGCACGACACATGGTAGTAAATAATGGACATACAACCTATATAGATGCAGCGAGGACCAATAGACCGATTAAAATCACTACGTTTTTTACTGACCAAAATCAGAGACGCTTGTGTGAATAAGAGTCTATGAGGAAGAAGAACTCAGTGGTGGAGATTTATCAGATGCCTCTTGTACAATATTTGGCACAAGCCCCGCTTGCAGAAAAGTTTTGTGACTTAATACCAACGACGCCACTCCCATGCCTTGTCAGGAGTTGGGGCGGCCATGCAAGACCGACACATTTATGTTGGTGTCCATTATACTAGAAAACTACTAGGGGGTGTAGTATTATCTGTAGGTGCAGGGGCTCTACATATATTAGGTCACCATGTGCCGATGATAATAAATCCGACAGTTAAGTTACGTTGATAGAACATCTCCCCCTCTGTGCCCCGGTTTGCGCCATTGTAGACTATGAGAGCCGCATTATGTGTTTGTACAACATAGATCCGTTATAAAGTCATACATAAAAGGCTTTATATGGTAACTATGGTTACTGCACTTTGTCGGGGTTCTTTAAACATTCAGCTGTATTTGTTAGACCCGTGTCATACAAACGTATTTGCGCACAATTTTTGTGCGCAAGTCATAGTGAATAGAGCCCATTGATTTCAATGGATTTATTACATAGACCTATTTTGTGCACTAATTTCGGTTGCGCTAAAAAATATGCAAGATGCTCTACTTTTAGCGCACAAAAACAGCACATATTGAGCCAATTAGGGCTGTCTTCACACTGGCAAGAAAATCACACGACTTTTGAGCGTTCTGAGAGTGCGTGAAAACGCAGAATTATGATACCCATGCTTTTCAATGGCTTAATTCCCATTTGCGATGTTTCCTGTCCCGCGATGTTGCAAGATTTGGAAATCGCCGCATGCCCTCGTTTTTTGCTTTTTTTTTGTTCCCTCTATAGAGCCTCCGATTTCTCGCATCGCAACGCACGAACTTGCGATGTGGTTTTAACATTAGCAACATCTGTTGCCGCCTGTCGCATGAGAAAATCGCAAGCAGCAGCAATGCAAGATTATTTTCCCGTAAAAAGCATTTCTGACGTTCAGACATCGCATGAGCATATATTTGCGATATTGCCACCATTTTCTTGCCGGCGATATCGCGCTCGCCAGTGTGAAAGAGCACTAACTTAATTGCCCATTTCAATGAATGGGAGCATGCTTGCATGGTTTTTTTTTTTTTGCGCACAAATGTGCACGCTAAAAGTACAGTAAAACATGCAAATGAGCGCAAATAAGCAATGCCATTGCGCAAATACACAGCACAAATGCACGCCTAAATACACTTATGCCTGTGTGACACACCGGCCTGAGAGACAGAAAAAATATAAAATACCTGATCACTCATCACAATAATGGGGTGTGTTGACATGCGTTCAAAAACGCTACTCGAAATGTCGGTAAAATGGTGCGATTTGTGCACTGAGCTCCTGCCCTCTCTCCACCGCTCGCCACTATTTACAATAGGAGGGGGGTGGAGCAAAGTTCCGCCCCATCCCAGTACAAATAGTGGCGAAGGGGCAGGAGCTCAGTGCACTACTCCCGCCCCATCCTCCTCTCCCTGCAGAGAGGGACAGCGTATATCGGCCGGGCCTGAAAACCCAGCTGATATACGGATGTCTGAATAAGCCCTTAGGGGTTTTCCAGGCAGCGCCAGTTGTCAGTGCTCAGATACACCAGGCTCGGAGCGGAAGCATCTGGCGCTTGTAATGCAGGTGCAGCTCTCATTGTAAGGGCTCCTTCACACTGATAATCGCGATATCGGCATGGCAAAATCGTAACTTCGATTTTTGAGAGTCAGAGCTGCTTTTTCTTGCAAAAACACTGCTGCCGCTTGTGATTTTTCTTGCGCTTTTTTTTATCGTGTTTTAGCCGCAATTTTTTTAGTGCGAAGGTCAATAGGACTTTCTTATGTTAAACGCACTGCATGAAATCGCAGGTTCCTGCTTTGTGATGCGATAAAAAGGAGGCTCCATTGGGAAACATGAAAGATTAAAGAAAAGCAAAACTCCACATCGCAGGAGTGAAAACATCGCAAATGTGAAGGAAACCATTGAAAATCATTGGTTTCATAGTTCTGCGTTTTTACTCACTCTCGCCTTGCTCAAAAAACATGCACATTTCTCGCAAGTGTGAAGGCAGCCTAATAGAAGCTGTGCTTTGTAATTGCAATTACAAGCAGTGACCACTACATAGAGGTCGGAGCAGAGGCTCCTGCTCCGAGCCCAGGGTATCCCGGCATTGACAACTAGCGCTGCCTGGAAAACCCCTACAAGCTGTAGAAAAATAAACTATTACTTTGAGTTGGAAGATCTACGTACGGACTGCTTGAAGTACAGGCGTACCCTATGGTACCTATCATGAGCGATCCAAAGCTAGTATCTCCACAATATGGAGATCTGGTGGTATCACACACACTTTATATTGCAGATGGGTTAGTGGCATGTGTTGATATTTGGCACCAAGACACATGCCCTTATTGCATAAAACAAAGGAAGATGGCACTAAAAAAAAAAAACATAGTTGCTAGAAATTAGAAAATAATGTACAATGAATCACTTTATTGTGTGAGTGAACAAAAAATGTAAAACAAAATATTAAAATGGTTTTGTGTACTTTTTGTATAAAATATATATTATTAAAAAAAAAACTAAAAACATCCATAGATGTTAGGAAAGCAGTAATGAAATTATTTTGTGAGCCAAACATCTAAAAGATAAGGGCCGTAAACCCCACATGAGCAAAATAGCTAAAACATGTTTGTATAGTATTTCTTACTACATGATCTCAACAAAAATAATTGGCCACCCGAGTAAGAACTAAAAGTACTATTTATTTCCATATAGGACTACTTAGTGGGGCTCCTTTTGGCCCTAATGACATAATTGTGACATACTTTCTACATCTGATACACTTCAGCTGGTATTTCCCTCCATTCATCCTGTAAAAGTGCAGCAAGTTCTCTCAAAGAAGATGGTCAGGATATATGAACAGCATTCAACGTTCCAGTTTGTCTAAAAGATGTTCAGTAATGATTAGTTCGGGACTCTGTGCAGCCAATCCAATCAAGAACATCCGTTTTCTCAAACCACATTATTATCTAGAATATCAGGGTACACCTCTGTGTTCATGGTTCTTGCCACTACAACCAACAGACTGAGACCATGCCACGTAAAACATACCCAGACCGTAATGGAAGCAGCGCCATACTTAACTGTTGGCACAGCACACTCAGACGAAAATGCATTTTCCCGGAATCCTCCATACCCAGGTACGTCCATCTGATTAGAAGATGGAGTAGCGTAATCTGTCACTCCAGGGACTGTTCTTTCATTGCTCAACTGTCCAATGACTGTGCTCTTTGCACCATTGTATGTGGGCCAATGCATCTTCTTTGAGAGAACTCACCAGACATTTGCAGGATGAATGGAGGGAAATAACAGCTGAAGTATATCAGATGTTAGTAGAAAGTATACCACAGAGACTTTGTGATATCATTAGGGCCAAAAGAGGCCCCACTACGTATTAACATATGTAAATAAATCCTATTTTGAGTCTTGCTCAGGTGTCCAATTATTTTTTGTAGTATAGTGTAGCAAATGTTAACTTGACATTTCATGCATTATGATAACTTGATCTACAGCATTGTAGTTAAGGGAATGCACCAGTCATGTTAACGATTACTACTTCTGTAGAATATTTATAAATATGTATAAATGCCCTATGAAGAGGTTAAAATAGACAATGTATACAGAAGCTCCTGGGCATTAGTGCGAAATATGTACCAGACTCTTGACTAAGACCCATGATTTACAGTGTATTTATAGTACTGGTCATAGGCAGTGGGACGCTTGGACCCAGGAGACTTAAGGCCCAGGTGCAGCCATACTTCTGCACACACTATAGTCACACTGCTGGTTCTACACATGTAATGCTTCATAGGGAAAGATACTTAAACAGAAAATTTTAACGTAATCTCCAGACCTGCATTGGGGTCAAATGACTATTTGGGCTCATGGCTGTTCAGTCAATTAGAACAATTTAAGTGAAACGTGCTTCACAAAATTCCATTACACCAAAGCGAGTGCATCATGTGGATAGTGCTTCTACTCACAGCCCTGTCTTGTATTCTCTGTACTTTCACACGGTGCTATAACTGCATACATCATATGGTCTGTCAACCAGCAATATAAATTGGAGATGGAAAAATGCCTCTGTAGCGCCAGCTATTGAGGCATTTTTTCCCCCCTCTCCCATTTGCATACTTTTTTCCCAGGGATCATTGCATGACCTAGAAGGCGCCCTACTGCATCTTGGAGGTCTCCATAAGAAGAAGAAGCAGCAGCACCCATCCCAGACCTTTACACTTGTCCTCTCTTATGTGTCTTGTCTACTGTTCTGAGCTCCACCATAGCTTAGCGGAATATTGGCAACTGTGTGAAGGTGGAATAAAATGTTCTGCAGACGGCGAATGCGGCTTACGAGTGACTTATACGTGAGATTCCATCAGTGAGGATAATGCCTTGTCTTGCAATAAATTATTCCAACCCCCAAAAGGAAAAGGAAAATCAGCAGAAACTATCTTGGTGTTAATTTCCAACACAGTCACCTCTTCACGTATTGATTTATTTGTCTGCATCTTGGTGTAGTCAAGGACTTGTCCTATCATCACTGCCATTCAGATACAATGGCACAGGATACGGGTGCTGTGTAGAAGCGAGTTGGGTCTTATATACATTACTTCTACTGTATGTGATAAGATGAGGACTGAGGAACACACAAAGTCTCGAGGAAAAACTGCAATGGCTTGAGAATTAAACAGACTTGTGGGAATTAGTGCTGCAGCTTTTCAGTGCATAGCGATGTCAGGAAAACTTTCTGGAGCCTACTTATTGATTGTGAAGCTTTTTATAGCATGTCCTAGGATTTCACTAGAAAACAACACGCAAAAGTTCTGGCCCTATTTTTATCTGCTTCTGCTACTAGATGAGATTGTGTTAATGGTAAGAGCTCAACTTCTTGGTTTGGCGTGGACAAAATGTGTGTCACTTTCAAGGTCCAACACTGCTGCGCCTGTCTAAACAATGAAGGAGTTGCGGCACTCACAGGTCGGACCCCCACCGATCAAACATTTGATGGTCTATCTTGAGACCCAAGAACTCCATTAACCCGTTCCAATCCAATATTCCTGCCACCAGCACACTTCCCAGCTCTTATTTATTTTGGGTCGAAAAGCACGTTGTGGATTCCTTTGAATTACTCAACAGAAACCTATAAAATGAGCCGTCATGATGATTTTATTAGCATTTTTTTTTAAATTAAATGTGAGTTATAAATATTTCCTATCAGGAAGATCATTTGTAATTTATATAATGAGAGACTATTCATTTTTAATTTCTCAGATAGATAGATATAGCTAGAGAAATTAGAAATGAATAGTCTTATTATGTCAATTAGAAATGAATAGACTATGCAAAACAGCTCTCTGATGTCGGAGGCCGGTATGTATGCATATGCAGAACAGCCTCCAACACGAAGCTCTGTCCTGCATAGTGCAATATACATATGCAGAACAGTCTCCAATATCAGAGCTCTGACCTGCCTAGTGTTAGAAACATGTGTCAGCCCTCGCCCGACATCATAGCTATCCAGGGAAATCTGAATGTTGGACAAGTGAACTGGTAATGTATGGGTTACATGTATTACAAACATCAAAAGATTTATTACTTGTGGAACTTTTTTATCAGGATTATTGCACTAGAATCCACTCAGCCACTCACTGGTTTGGCTTTCGGCCAAGTCCTGAGGTGACACCTGCGGGACTGAGACCAATAGGGATTTCTTTTGCTCAGAAACTGGTTACAGTGCTGTAGTAGCTGATGCTACTAAAGCCTAGATGGAGTACCTGCGGGTGTGAACAGGAGCGCTGTCAGACAGTCTGGGTCAGGGCAGACAGCACACTTCAGCACGAGAAACAAAGTCAGAGGTTGACTCACAGAGAACTAGTTCAGTATGGGAATTCAGGGCAGGCAGTGAGTGGACAGAAGTGTAATCGATATCACAAGCCGAGGTGAGGGATGGAGACTGGAATGTGGGCAGGGGAAGCCGATGGCAAGAAACCAGGGAATCAAAACAACTTGAAAGCACTTGAAGCAAACTAGAAGGACCTCAATACTGAAGTACCTCCCGCAGGGGAAAAATGCCTAATATAGCCGGGGACAGAAACAGATAGGCAAGGGAAACCGTTGACTAAGGTGCCTTGGCCCTTTAAAAAGTGGCCAGGAGTGTATCTGTGCCTTTCAGGCCACAGACAGTGAGTGAGTATATGGTGAGAGTGGACATCTGCTATAGAAGGAGGTAGAGAGCAAGCTGCAGCTACGGGGAGTGCTAAGTTGGTGGCCGCAGCCCCAAGTTGTAACACTTTTGTATGTTTTATATTATTATGTAATTCCGAACCTAACTGAATATTACTAACCCCTAAATAAAAGAAGCATGTCTAGGTTTGTCTTCACCTGGAGCACTTGTTCATTTTTATATGGCTTGTTAGTGCCTCCCAGGCACCCGGCACCATGGGCCTCCCTAGCAAAGCCCCTACTGTAGGCACTCAATGTGCTGCCATATAATGCTCCTATGAGGCAATTTATTTTCCTGCAATGCTTCTAGTGGTGAATACTTTTGCAATACAATTTGTGAATGATTTTTTTTAAATTCACAGTTTGTACATTGGGGCACTTGGGGAACAGCGACCACAATATAATCAACTTCCAGCTGTCAATCAATAGGAAGCCTTATCAGGGAGTGACAAAGAAACTAAACTTTAGTAAAGCAAAATTTGATGAGCTTAGAACTACTATCGGTAACATTAATTGGGACAACATCCTCAAAAATATCAGTACGGAGGAAAAATGGGAAAAGTTCAAAAGGATCCTAATCACCTCATGTGAGCAGTTCATTCCCTTTAAAAATAAAAGAAACTCAGCTAAAAGGAAACCAATGTGGCTCGACAAGACGGTACGAGGGGCAATAAATGAAAAGAAGAAAGCGTTCAAACTACTAAAGCAACAAGGCAGCGAAGAAGCGCTAAAATCATACAGGGAAAAAAACAAAATATGCAAAGACACGATTAAAACTGCCAAGGAGGAAGCAGAAAGACGGATCGCAAAAGAGAGCAGAAACAACCCGAAGCTATTGTTCAACTACATAAACAGCAAAAGGATTTGCAGGGAGAGCGCTGGCCCTTTAAAAAACAATGCAGGAGAAATCATTGATGATGACGAAGGGAAAGCAAATCTAATAAACAGTTTCTTCTCAAGTGTGTTCACCAAAGAAAAGGAAATGCCACACGAGATGCAGGGGAATAAAACGAACTCCTCACAAAATATCTCATACCTAACGCAGGAGGAGGTGCGGAAGCGTCTAAAGAAAACTAAGATTGATAAATCACCGGGCCCAGATGGAATACACCCAAGGATACTAAAGGAACTAAGTGACGAGATAGCTAGGCCGCTATACCTAATATTTCTAGACACTATCAAGACCGGAGTAGTACCATTGGACTGGCGCATTGCCAACGTGGTTCCAATTTACAAAAAAGGGAGCAAAAGTGAGCCTGGTAACTACAGGCCAGTAAGTCTCACTTCAGTAACGGGAAAAATTTTCGAGGGGATTCTGAGAGACGCCATCGATGAGTACCTCAAGGAGATTAAGGGAATAACTCCTCACCAGCATGGATTCATGAAGGGTCGCTCATGTCAGACAAATCTGATCAGTTTCTACGATGAAGTAAGCTCTAAGCTGGACCAGGGAGAATCTATTGATCTTGTATATCTGGACTTCTCTAAAGCCTTTGACACCGTGCCACATAATAGGCTAATATACAAAATGAGGCAGCTCGGACTGGGCGAAAACGTGTGTAAGTGGGTAAAAAATTGGCTCAACGATAGAAAGCAGAGGGTGGTAATAAATGGTTCGTACTCTGATTGGACCACAGTCGCTAGCGGGGTGCCACAGGGTTCAGTATTAGGCCCCACTCTGTTCAACATATTTATCAATGACCTGATAGAGGGGCTGCACAGCAAAATATCAATATTTGCAGATGACACAAAATTATACAATATAATTAATGCAACGGAGGACAATGTGCGGCTACAAACGGACCTGGATAAGCTGGGGGCTTGGGCAGAAAAATGGCAAATGAAGTTCAATGTTGAAAAATGTAAGACTATGCACATGGGCAAGAGGAACGGATGTCACAAATATTCACTTAATGGGGTACCACTAGGGAAAAGTGATATGGAAAAGGATCTGGGGGTATTAGTGGATAATAGACTGAGCTGGAGTAACCAATGCCAGTCAGCCGCTGCAAAGGCAAATAAAGTCTTGGGGTGCATCAAAAGAGGTATAGGGGCGAAGGACGAGAACATTATCCTTCCATTATATAAGGCACTTGTCAGACCTCACATGGAATACTGCGTACAATTCTGGACACCGGTGCTCAGGAAAGATGTCACAGTGCTTGAGGGGGTTCAAAGAAGAGCGACTAAACTAATACATGGAACGACGGGACTGGAATACCCAGAGAGGCTATCCAAATTGGGACTATTTACTCTAGAAAAAAGAAGGTTAAGAGGCGACCAAATAACCATGTATAAGTACATGAGGGGACAACACAAGGATCTCTCCCGTGATCTGTTTACACCCAGGACTGCGACGGTAACAAGAGGACATCCGCTACGATTAGAGGAAAGTAGGTTTCATCACCAACACAGAAAGGGGTTCTTTACTGTAAGAGCAGTTAGACTGTGGAACTCTCTACCGGAGGAAGTGGTGATGGCAAAATCCATAGAGGAGTTTAAAAGGGGACTTGATGTCTTTCTGAAGAAGGATATTACAGGATATAAATTTTAGGTTAAGTGTCAATCCTGGTATATAGGCAGGTAGGAACTATTAGGGGTTGATCCAGGGAACAGTCTGATTGCCATTAGGGAGTCGGGAAGGAATTTTTTCCCCAAAAGGGCTAATTGACTTCTGGCCTTGGGGTTTTTTGCCTTCCCCTGGATCAACACAGTAGGATAGACAGGCTGGACTAGATGGACAATGTCTTCATTCGGCCTTACATACTATGTTACTATGTTACTATGTTACATATACGTACACTTATGTTTTTTTTATGAAACACGCAAATTGAATATTATATACTCCACTCACTTACATTGGACACAGAATGATATCAGATTTGATGAAGATTTGTGGAAAATATGTGCCTAAATCCTCATCAAATTCTGAATGTGTGAACGTATTCTCATGCTGAATCCATGGGGCAAAACAGTATGTGCAATCATCCATATCACACAGATTCATGATATAGTCATGTGCATGGACTCTAAAGCAATGCAACTGGACACGAAGTTAAGGGTGATTCCAACCATAATGGTGAAGACATATGATTACAATAAACATACAACCCATTTCTGAGTTGCCCCCAAAAGTGGGGTTCCTTAGCTATACATATAAGGTGTCTATTATATGTATGATAAATATGGCACTAGATAAGCCCACTGTTAAGGTCTCGGCCCGATGTCATGAGCACCAATACCTCAAGCAATTTGTACCCATTGATTTCATGGGTCAAGGATTGCTGGCCTGGGGATGAACAATCGTTCACAAGGGGGAAACATACAACCATCCAGTGACCATTTTTATGCTTGCTGAAAAGCAAAGATCAGTCAACAAACAAGTGTGTGTTCCTTGCCTGATCATTGTTCCTTTTAGGCTAGGTTCCCATATATCCCGATGTCTGGCTTTTTTTTTTTTTCTCCAGTGTTGCTGTGAGAAGCTGAAAGACACTATGGGAACAATTTTGGCATCAGTTTTCTATGGGATAGTTAATGGCATCCAGCATATCACTTTTGATGCCTTCCTTGCAAGCAATGACTTTCTGTCCAGCTATGGACACCGGACCGGTACAAAAAGTGCGCCAAAATGGCACCACCTGTGTCCTGCTCTGACATAAAGCATCTGGTTGAACACAACTGATGAGTGGGAACTAAGTCTTGCATGGTCCAATGGGCGAATGTTCAGGCCTTCTATGCACATTTAACCATCTTGTCCCTGAAACCGTAAGGCCTCGTTCAGACGAGCGCTGTTTTAGCGTAGTATAGGCGCATGAAAAGATCGTGCCCATACTGCAGTCAAGCCAAATAAAATGCGATATTTGACAGCAGCACTTCCACAGTGTCCCTGATATACAGGGGAGGCACACTACAAGGGCTAAAATGCATGTTCCCAATAGGATGTGGACTAATCATCCAAATACATGTAGACCAACCTTCCAAGATGGAGCAGCATCTGGGGTGCAAAAAAGTCCAATGGACGTTCCTTTTAAAGGACCTTTTTCTTTTATTTAATCCATAAATGCAATGTTTTGACTGCTATCTGCTGTCGTTATCAAGCTATACTGCACTACAGATCACGTGAATTCCCGCTACTTGAATCAGCCCGTTTACACGATTCAACATGTGTGGCATGTGTTATCCAGCTCCCATAGGAGTCTATGGAAAGCACACACCAAGGAGGTCAGGTCCTGTCTTTGTGCACATCACGGACCTTAGATGCAACCTGCAGTCGCATGTCCTATCTTTGTTAGGTGCGCAAATTTAATGCGTCTAAAATTCTTTCATGTGAACGCTTCTAAAGAAACTATTGGTTCCTATTGAAGCACTTTCCTCTAATGCGCGCCCACAGCACTCATGTGAATGAGCCCTAAATAAGAGGAAACTGAGATTTCTGGCTGCAGTTTTGATTGCATTAGCCTATGGGCTCTTCTGCCTTATCTACGTCTCATTATTAACTCTGATGATCTGAATTGCATTAATTATAGTGTGGTCAGCCTCCATAGTCAGTGAATGTCTATAAACATTTACTCTGGTTTATTGCAGGGCTACATACAAGCTGTATTAACCTGTTTAGAGATAAGAGATTATGACATAAGAGAAGGAGGAGATAATAAAAGTGGTATTTGTCTTCCTATTACATCATCACATTGCTGCATAAAGCCAAGTGCAATAATCACACAAGACTATAGATAACAGCATATTTGCCGGTGAACCATTGACCTGGTTGTAAGGAGGTTTTCTTGACCTTATTCTTCTCTATCATGAAATCTTGAGGTTTATTTTTTTAATGGCGGTGACCACAAATGCAATGCATGTCCAGTGTGAAAGTATCTTCTTTAATTGAGATCTATCTCTTATCTTGATGTTTGATGTAGTGCAACCATTGTTTGGCCTATGGCTGCTCCAGACGTAGACTAGACACACACAATATCCCGACCCAAGTCACAGGCCTCTCATTAGCCAAGCCACAAACCTACTGCACACTGATAAGGGGCCCAAACCCTGAAACAGCTGTCTGTGTATGGTTTTCAATTTCTAGTCATTGTTATAAAGACTTGAATAAAGAGTTTGATATTGGCTTGCAGGAGTGCTGCCTTCCAATAGTTGGCGCTGCAGAGGTATTGTTTAATCTTCCTTGTTTGCATATTTCCCAGAGGATCACGGATGGCCTTATAAGTCTCCTCACACACATTCTAGGTGCTCTCCCTAAGAAGAGAGGATACCCTTCCCAACACAATATCTTGTTCTTCTAGAAGCACCGTAGTATTACAAAGCAAGAGTTTACCAAAGTTTACAGTCCTATATAATACTGACTAAAACAACATACAAATAAATGAGCGTGACTTCAACAGGGATCTAGCCAAGCTGGTAGTGCTTAAGAACTTGTGTGCTTAAGGACCAGGCACAGTGTTGGTCCCAGCATGACCTGTAGCCAAGAAATTCCATCACCTCCATCAACTGAATGGATGCGGTGCAGATTAGCCCCGGGGTGATAGCCACAGACCTTGCATATACAAGAACGGCTTGTGATATCCTCAACACCACAAAGCAATGGCTGCTCATCATGACAACTATGTATATCTAACCTGACTTGCTAGCTTATTGATAAAATTAGTGCAGCAAGCTGCTAAAGTGTTGGATAGCAGTAATTGTCTTTTGCTTACAAGCACGTGGTTGGCACTGGCGAGTTATCTGCCCATGCTGTGCTGGGACACGGGCCAACATGCCTTTTATTGCGCACATTGGTGCTCAGGCGTTTGTCTTCCTGCTCTGCATAAGTACATATAATACTTGAACAAACAGTCTCATCTTCAGTTGCACTTGTGTTCTTCACACTTTACAAATCGGGCCCAGTGTAGTCCTACTATATATCAAAAGTCAATGGCATTTTATGAGGTCCTACAGAGGGTCCAAGGGCGAGAGACGCCGTATGATATTTGGTCAATGTACATCTCATTGCCAGGCTACTTGGTTTATGGGGTTGTATCTACTCTATACAGCCGTCATCAAAATCCCACCATGTCTGCTGATGGATACAACCGAGCTTTCAGACTTCTTTTTTTTTTGCAATCCAGGATTAGCGAATGTTCCAGTTTGTCTATTTTAGTGCCACATATAGTGCTATACAGTACTAATAGGTCTGAAGTAACACAAATGCCTGAGAGTTTGTTGTGAGGTACCGTAATACTATTGTTGCCAGTATTGGAATTCGGCTGATCTTCTGACCTGTAGATTGGCATTAAAGCAACACTGGATTATTATATCTATTAAGAAAACATATCAGGTGAAGATCATGTCCCCTAGGACACAAACTTCACTTGACACAAATGTTAACACCAATTTAGTATATGTCCAATGGCAATATTTTTAGTGATAGATGGATACCCACAATGACGTACAGTTCTTGTTAATGCACTTCCAAGAATATCATTGGCGATTGGTGAATGCTGTAAAAACAATCTAAAATTAATAGCAGAATTTTTGCGTGTTTTTTCTATCTGCTCTCTTTAAAAAAAAATTGTAAAATTTTCGCATCACTATTTATGCATCCTAGAGTGGTGCCGTTAAAAAATACAACTCGTCCAACTAAAAGCAAGCCCTCCTACGGCTATGTCAATGAGTTATGTCTCTTGCAATGTAATGATGAAAATCACTTGGCCCTTAAGGAACAAAATAGGCTGGTCACTAAGGGGTTAATTTCTACAGAATTTTTTTGTTCTATTATACATTTAGAAATGTGTTAATGAGTCCTACACAGACATGACAATTAGCAGTTTATTTAATCAAAAATACAGTATTTTTTGCTCTAAAAGATGTCTTTTTTCCCTCAATTGGAAGGTGGAGGGAGTTAGTGTGTCTTATACAGTGAATGTGCCGAAATTCAAGCTTGCTGGCACTGTTGCAGGATCGCACATCCGTCCGGGTCCGCTCCATAGCAGGGGAGGAGAGCAGTTCTCTTTCTCCTCTGCACGGCCAACTGAGCATCGGCGGGAACTATTGCTGCTCCCTCCCCCCCCTACCTCTATCAATCGACTTTCTACTGCCGTACCATGGGAGCTGCTGCTCCTGCTGTGGAAGAGAAAGGATAGGCGTTATAGTGGCCCTCCGTCACTCTGTACTATCCCCTGCACTGTCACTGGGCAAGTTAAAAATATATTTTTTTCCTATTTTCCTCCTCTAAAATATAGGTGCATCGTATCTACAAAAAATACGGTATTTTGAGCATTTTTAGATTTTGTCAGCAGGACCGTTTTAGGGCCGTCTCACACCAGTGTATGCATAATGCAGCATTTACCTCTGTATGAGCCAGCGGTAATTTTTTAAAAATTTCCCACTCTGTTGCTTAGTGACGTTGCATATAAACGCAGCACATACGTGTATGTACAGGGTTTATTACGCAGCCATAGAGAACAATAGGGCTCTGTCGCGTGTCATACACGCTAAAATAGAACATGATGCGTTTTTTTTTACCCGCTGATTATACATAATGGAGAAAAAGGCTATTGTGGGTGGGTTAATTAAACCCTTGTACTTTCATTGACTCCATTCACAGCGGAGCCTGGCCCTGGTCTGAGGGATTGTTTACTATTCTGTTCTACCCTGAGTTATTCTTCATGTTGGCGCTCCATCATTCCAGGAGGAATATTGTGTGCGGCTCGATTCCAGGAAGCTATGTATAGCCAAGTGTTTATGTTTTGCACTGACTTATTACAGTTTTGTTAGTGTTAGTTTTTTCTTGAAGTGTTGGGAACATACAGCATTAACCTCGCCTGCTGTGAATGTTATGGTTTGAAAGGGCCATACTGTAATTAAATTCTGGTTTAACCCTGAAAATGATGCTAAATTGTACAGATGTCCTC
This sequence comes from Eleutherodactylus coqui, assembly GCF_035609145.1. Taxonomy (NCBI): domain Eukaryota; kingdom Metazoa; phylum Chordata; class Amphibia; order Anura; family Eleutherodactylidae; genus Eleutherodactylus; species Eleutherodactylus coqui. Next base: position 81,324,952 of record NC_089841.1, on the reverse strand, counting down.
CAAACCTGATCTGTTTCATGTTGGCATTACTGGCATGGCTTCACTTAAAGTGAAGGCTCAGATTTACACTCAAAAATGCCATGTTCTAATAGGCTTTAAAGTACCTAAACCTTTAATATCTACATCTTTTGGTAGCATTTTTTCTTTTTATTAAGGCCGCCTTCACTCAGGCATATACGCAGAGAATGGAAACCATCCAATTCAATGGGTTTGTTCACGTTTCCATATTTTGTGCGCGGAAAAGAAACACCACAGCATGTTCTTTATTTCTGTGTATTTGCGCACCAAAGACGTCAGTGTGGGTGCGTGATATGCAAGGCGATGCGTGAAACAATGCGTAGTTCTGCTGGAAAAAGAATACCTCCGGAACTCATTAAAATTAATTGGCCAATTCAATAGGTACGTCTCTGTTTGCCACATGCAAATAAATATGCCTTGTGTGCCCAAAAAGTACAGTGAAATACGCTGGCCGATGTGCGTGGCAAAAAAGCATTGTTCATTCCGCAAAAAAAAAAAATGCTTCGCTCATGTTAAGGGGGCCTAAGTCTGGATTTTTTATGCTGTCCTAACTACTTCCTTTTCAGAGGAGAGGGGTTAGCTGTAGGGTCAACTAAGTCAATCAATAAAAAAGAGTCTTTTTGCTGGAAAGCCTTAGGCCTCATTCACATCAGTGTCAGAGGAGCTATTTGGAAACTCCATTGCCGATTTTCCAAAATATCCCAGCTAAAACAAAATTGCATGCAAAGCTTATTCATCTCTAAAAATGCCATGGTTGTATATGTAGCACCCCAGATCTAGGAGAGGTTTAAGCAGTGAGGTGAAACTAAGATGGTAGTCGGTAATCACGGTGGCAAATATGATCTGGAACTGGCATTACTACAGTTGCAAAAATATTGGCCGTTTCAGTTGTGTACTGCCCGCAGGGTTGGGCAGGGTAAGATGGTTTAAACCCCAGTGGGGCGCTACCTGTGAAGTCAGGTAGGGGAATATGTTGTTTATCGTGATGCTAGCTTGTGCATGGGTAGGGACCCGTTCCAGGCAAAACAATAAATATAAAAAAAATTGGAGAAACCAAATGAAACCAAAATGGAGGTAGTAGTCCTTGCCCCTGGAGCGTGTAGTGTGGTACTTCAGTGCAGATGTTGCACATAGTGGGAAGGTCTCCAAGAAGCAGACTTAGTGTGGTGGGTTCCACTTTCCACCACACTGGCTTTTGAGTAAAAGTGGTCTTCTTGTTCCTCTCCGGTCTCTATCTCAGGCTCTTCTAGACTAGACTCTCAGCATTGACTTGGAAGCATAAGTGAAGATGTTCTTCTGGTTCCTCATGAGTCTCTATCTCAGGCTTCCCTGCACTAGACTGCCTAACCCCACCCAGTCTCAACCTTTTATACTTTTCTACACAACCAATCCTGCGCTAGGGGAAAGCTGACTATCCAAACCCTATACTAGCTGGGGGAGATTGATAGATGTGAGAACAGTTTAGGGTGAATTTACCTCAGTCATGCGATGCTTCCTGGTAAAAACACCTTCAGTTAACACATTATTGACCATTTAAAAGCACATACACTCTTGATTACATAAAGTGACCAGCAGTTGCTGTAGTGTCGACTGTGGCTCACTACATATAGCAGCTCCAAATAGAACCCATTATAGTCAACGGGTTCCGTTCAGCAGCATTCTGGTTTGGCATGTTCCGGATGCGGGACTGCCACTTTTGACATTTTTCAGTTCCTGTGACGAACTGAACAACAGAGGGCTGTCATGCAAGGGTGAACGAGCCCTTATCCTTTTACATGGGCACATTTTTGCTTGTAAGGGGCACCAATCCACTATAGAGAAAGTCAACGAGTGCTTATTTATTTACATTTCCATGCTGCAATTATCTTGTGGCGATTTGTGCAAACAAATATTCGGACAATCGTTCATCTGAACCAGTTTCTATTATTTCCAGCGGCACATCCCTGTTGACATGAGGGTGATGTGTAGCTGACAAAGGATATCTTTTATGCCCACATACCCGGTTTCCCTGAAAATAAGACCTACCTTGAAAATAAGACCTAGCATGATTTTTAAATGGTGTCCAGGCAGATATACATGTAAAAAATGAAATATTTTAGAGCAAAAATTAATATAAGACACTGTCTTATTTTCAGGGAAACACGGTAGATGATGTGATGAACAATGAATGAGGGTTTTATCATTTCTCATTTGATTACTGGACAATGATTGCTGAACAAAATGTTATTCACAGATGGAGTTGCGTATTAAAGCCGGGCTCACACACCCGTGTATACCTGTGGACCGTCTGCGAACACGCAGCAAGTATGTAATGACATGCGTACTTGCTTTGTGATGCCAATCCCCATACACTACCTTGGCGTGTATGAGTGTGTAATATGCACCAAGATAGGACATGCTGCAACTTTTTACGCATGAGTAATACGCGCGCAAAAAAAACCCCGCATGTGTGAGTGGCCCAATAGAAATCAATGGGCTATTAGCATTGTGTTTTGACAATACGTCCATGTGAGACCGGCCTGCAAGCTTGAGGATAACTTTACATAAAAACTTTGAATTTAAAGTTCATTTCATAGATATATAACATTTTACCTGTGTGTCTATGCCCATATAACAGACCTTGATATTTTACACTACACATTCCGGATAATGTACGCTAACACTGACCCACGTCTTTGCAAGTTTTTTTGTAAACTTGGTTGCTTGTCAAGAGACTTCAGCGAGGTAAGAATATACAAATATGAGCTGTGATTGCTGCCAAGCAGACGTAATCTGTCATATGATGTGTAAACACTACGGCATCTGAAGACCTTAAACCATATGAGGACATCAGAATCTTACAAAACAGAGCAGCTCTTGTATGTGTGCTTAATACATTAAGAAATGAGGGAGCTTTTACTGACCAAGTGAGTGCCGGCCGAAAATATATCAAGTCTATTGGCAATCTTTTAAAAGGCTTTTTAACATGGGCCAATGCAAACTTGGTAGGACCGAACAATCATTCATATGATTCTTAGGGCCTCCCTAAGACCTAAATGATGCAAAATGAGCTACTGATTGCTCCGAAATAATTAGGGGCCCCAAATGTCAAGCAAAAGGCAACCTTATTTGGAGGGAACTTCAGAAGCAATCACTTTCCCCTAGGATCTATTTCCGTGGCCGGACTTAGCTGTATGTAACCCAGTTTGTACATGTGGGGGTGGGAGGGCCAGGTGAAGGAAGGCTGGGGATGATCTCCACCCTTGGCTGCATCAGGCCAAGTAACTTTCTTCCACTGTGCAGTAGCGTCTTGTGGAACAACACAAATAATCCTCCACCTGGCTCTGTATCCATCTCTCTGATGTTCCATGGCAGCATTACACCTGTAAGCAAGTACCTTAATTCTGCTACTGTAGGTATGTTATGAGCTTGGTTCTAGCACTGTACTTATGTTAAGAGTCTGGTTCTGGGGTGGTATTTGTTATTGTATCTATATACTGAGCATAGTTCTAGTGCTCTATTTACATTATGAGCTTGGTTCTAGTGTTCTATGTATATCACGAGCTTGGTTCTGTGTTTATGTCATGAGCTTGATTCTAGTGCTCTATTTATCTTAGGAGCTTGGTTCTATTGATCTATATATGTCACAAACTTGGTTCTGGTTCTCTATGTCATGAGCTTGGTTCTAGTGGTCTATGTATTTCACAAGCTTGGTTCTGGTTCTCTATGTCCTGAACGTGATTCTAGTGCTCTATTTATGGTTTGAGCTTGGTTTTAGTGCTCTATGTATGTCATGAGCTTGGTTCTTGCTCTCTATGTCATGAGCTTGATTCTAGTGCTCTATTAGGTTACAAGCTTGGTTCTAGTGCTCTATGTTACGAGCTTGGTTCTGGTGCTGTATTTATGTCATGAGCTTGGTTCTAGTGCTCTATTTATCTAATGAACTTGGTTCTTGGTTCTGTGTTTGTCATGAGCTTGATTCTAGTGCTCTATTTATGTCATGAGCTTGGTTCTAGTGCTCTATGTATGTTACGAGCTTGGTTTTGGTGCTGTTATTTATGTCATGAGCTTGGTTCTAGTGCCCTATGTATGTAAAGCCTTATGCAGATGGCCGGTTTGGATCCAGCTGCGAGAATTCTTGCAGTGGGATGCGAGCCGTGCCCCTGCAGTGACCCTTGCGGCTCACCTCCTCTGGCGTCTCCTCCACTCTGCTGTATGCTGGGCAGATCTGGCGCGTCAAAGATGACGCGAGGCCCACACAGAAATAGGACATTGTTTACCGCGTGAGTTTTCACATGGTCAAATCGAGGCCGTCTGCATAGGATTGCATAAACTCATACAATCCTATGGCAGCGTGCACGGGTGGAAATTCTGTGGGAAATCCCGCCGCTGAATTTCTGCCCGTGTGCATTCACCCTTTACAAGCTTGGTTCTGGTGCTGTATTTATGTCATGAGCTTGGTTCTGGTAAAGTATTCACTGAGCTGTTCTAGTATGGGTATGCTACTATCTTGCTCCTTTCTGTACAAGCAGAATGTGTATCCTTGCAATATATATAATTTTTTTGTTCTGCTCAGGGTAACATTTAATCTAAGGCCGGCCCTGTCTGTTTCTTATGGATGATTACAAATAACCTTTTTAGTTCTTACTGATGATACATCAATGTATGCAATACTAACAACAAAGATCACAATGCACTAATAGTGGACATGTTGTATATAAATGGGGAGTATATAGGTCTCTGAATGATCGCCTCTGATGGGCACAAGGATCCTCTCTATCCAGCAGTCCCAGGACCCTGGGGATGTCTACTACCTTTTAGATTTTTACAATACATTCTGAAGCCGCCACTCAATCCTAAATGCCAGCTAACTATTACTTGTCAGACCTGCCAACGGAATGGACACACTGAAGCTTTTTCCCTACGTCTGGTACGGATTATTGAACCTCTCATATTGTCAGACTGATGCTCAAATATTTATCCTACTAATATATAGAGGGACGAGTCTGGATTCATTTTAGTCTGACAGACCAGAGCTAAGAGTTCATCATATTTAATTCAGAACACTTGGAGATTGATGCGAGGAGCAGGTCTAGACTCAGCAACTCTCAGCAGAGTCCACGTCACTTTGCTTTTATGCTGCTTGCTCTTATAGTCCAAAGATGAAGTAGAGCAAATTTTTTGTTTGTCTGTTTTGTTTTTCTTTTCCCCAAAACTGTGTGATGCATTGTCACACAAAGCTTTTTGTAATTTTTTTGTATACATAGTAGTGTCAGTGTGTGAGTGTTTTTGAAATTGAAAAAAGTTTGGTACCGTGTTAGCTAGTAGAGTAAAACGTGATTGTTCCCAGCAGGAGAAACCAAGTAATCTTGTAGATATGATACCTTTTAATAGCTAACAAAAATACATGATGTTAATGCGAGCTTTCAAACCTAGTTAGGAGTACTGAGTAGGTTTGAAAGCTTGCTATAACATCATGTCTTTTTGTTAGACATTAAAAGGTCACATATTTGTGAAGTTGTCACACATATGTAGTAGTTGCCTAAGGCAAGATGCATACTATTTCTCTAAATGAAATAGAGGGTTATTTGTTACATATGATCCTCATAATTCATGTTTAACCCACTTAAGAACCAAGCACCATAAATGTATGGCGCTTGGTCCTGGGCTTTAATCCCAGTTGATATATGGTGCGGGATTAACCCTTTCCAATCCAATTTGTATCTTGGTTTTCCCAGGGGGCTTACTCTTTTTCTGTCATTATACAACAGCGCTATATGCTGGTTAAAGCCAGTACTGTATGCAGTGACATGTTGGATAGGCTCCGAGAGCATAGAGGCTGGCAATATACATCCGACATCGAAGCTGTACAGCCTTAAATCATAATGTCTTCAGAGGTCAGACAGTGGATTGGAGAGGGTTAAAGCCACTGCTCTTGCAATCATGCAGGAGCAGGTCGGGTCCTCGGCTGTCAGACACAGCTGAGGATCTGGAGAAGAAGGTAGAAGGGGTTTTTAGAGCCATATCTGTATCTTTGTTGTGGTCATAAATTGGCTAATAAGAAAATGCAGGAAAGCAAAAATAAAGGCCGGAAACCAAGTCGTCCCTCTAACCTCACTTATGGATCTCCTATTAAGATTTAGGTTCTTTTTACATGGAGCAGTTAATCATTGGAATGAGCGAAAGTCTTTTGCTTTCAAACGAGGTCCGTTTTACACGCGTAGCTGATTGTTTAAATTTTGTCATCAATTCTTTTCATCGTAAGTCATTCAGTCATTTTTGTTCGACTGTCAAGGGGGGGTGGGGGGTGGAAATGCCTGGCAATGGTCTGTGAATGACTAAACGATCGCCTATTGCACAAAACAACTGCTAAACGACTGGAGTAGAATATTTTCTATGCTTCAGAATTATCCAGTTTTGCATGAGTCTATTTTAAGTAACTATTTTGTTGTTTTTGTATGTGGTTACAAACTTTGTTTGCTACCGATGCAAAGCCAAAATGTATATCACCGAAATAGCCACATTAGTAAATCAAGCTCTTTGAAGGTCTTAGACCAGTTTTCAATCCATATTTGCTTTTGCATTTACATTTTTGGAAATTATTATTTTTTTATAATTCTCCTCCCTTTACAGTTATTTTTATGCCTGCATAAAATGAACAACGAACGATAAGCGAAGAAACTATCAGTCATCGTTCAGTAGTTGACTATGTTTACACTGCAAGATTATCGTTCATTCTCACATGATTCAACACTATTTTTATGTGATAGGGTCCTTAGTCTGCAGTGTCTGTATACAGTGATATGTAGAAGCTGCAGAAGACAAACAGCGCAACATTCTTAATTAAACCCTATTGCAAAAATGATTGTCAGCCTAAAATACATGCATTTAGGTGAATATAACCCGCTCCCTCCACCCCCCACCCCCACCCCTCTCACACACTCACGCGCACTCCGAAAGGTGGGCATAGCCTTTAATGCGTTATCAAATTAAATTGTAGGTGGATTTCATGTGGGAATACCATGAGCTTACAAGTTGATCTAATCATTAATGCTCTTGGGCCTTGTACCTGCTTGTTCCATGCCTTGACATGATGTTTGGGGTCACAGCAGTTTTGAAAGCCGGTGAGAATTGATTCTCTCTAGAGGTCTTTTGGAAATAACATTGCTGTGTCCACAGGCCAATTTCCTAAATATTTGACATTTTTTGATATATATTAGTTTCTCAAGCATAAAATTCCTCAATTACAGTGAGCCTAAAGATAAAGAAAAGCAGACATAAGGACAATACAATTGCCTTCCTGTCAAAAAGCATCAGGGCTTTGGACTCTTCGGTGCAGGTTTAGATTTGAGATAAAGTTTGGTTGATTATTTGGTCCATTAATGTTATGCGCAGTAACTGATGAAATCATTTTGCAGAAAGTATATATAAGGGACCGTTACGCAGGACTCTGTTAAAAACGGTCCTACTTTCCAGCTTCCTGTTGTCTATTAGATTGGATGTTAGGAAGTGAAGTCATGACTTTCATGGTTCGAATGGATTGGTCTAGGCCAAGCTATTCAAGAACAAGTGGCCCAGGATATAGTAGGGGTTAAATGGTCCATACAAAACACATGTACAGTAATTGAAGCATGATATGTACAGTAGATACGTGTACCTGACACTACTCTCACCCCTCATGCCACATTGTTAGGCTTTATGCCAGTATTATTTACGGATTGTGTTCCCTTATGGCTGAATGAAGCTTCTGTTCTGTCCCCTTTAGTGTAAAAAATCCCTAAATGATCTAAAGCCCCAGTTACCTGTCAGCTCACACAGTTTTTCAGAAGGTTCTTTCATATGAGCCTTTTTGATTCCGTTCTTTTATGCAATTTTTGAAAACACATCTAAGCGTGGATTAAAAAAAAAAAAGAAGAAAGAAGTAGAATATTCCGACATGCTTCGGAATAATCTAGTTTTGCACAAGTGTTTGTTGTGTTTGTATGTGATTAAAAACTTTGTTTGCTACTGATACAAAGCCAAGAGATCTATAGATATATGGAGCACCAAATTAGTCACATTAATTCAGAAGGTTTTAGACCAGGTTTCAGTCCATATTTGCTTTTGCATTCCAATTTTTTGCAAGCATGTCGAAAATGATGTGTCCTAGAGTGATGAAATCCGGTCTAAAATCTCCAAAGCGCCTGATTTACCTATGTAAAAAATGTGGTGCAGATTGGCCCTGTCGTTTGGCCGTGGATAACGAGGAGACACCAGAAATGTATTTTTTTATATAAATCTAATTCCCCTCACTTTACCATTCACTCCTGACATCGGCTTCAAAAGCAGCATCAAAACTGCGCACATGAAAGCAACCCAAACTGGTCTGACGTAAATGCTTGTACTCCAGCTGATTATGTCTTTTAGTCTGACAAAATGACACAATCCATTTTTTCTGCGGGCCAGTATAATTACAACCATACCAAAACTTTAACTTTTTTTTAGGTTTTTCCACTTTTCTGCAATAAAACCCCTTTTTTTTGGAAATCTTTTTTTTTTTCTAAATCGCTGCATTCAAAGTCCCGTAACTTTTTTTTATTTTTTTATGTACGGCACTCTGTGAGGGCTTATTTTTTGCTAGACGAGCTGTAGTTTTTATTGGTACCATTTTGGGGTACACACGGATTTTTTGATCACTTTTTATTGCGTTTTTAGGAAGGCAAAATGCTAATAATTAGCATTTTGCTCAGTTTTTAAGCGTTTTTTTAACGCTTTTTTCCGTGCACAGTCAAACGTATGTGCACCTATTGTATGCGTTGTTATGGACGCGACAATACCAAATACACTACCGTTCAAAAGTTTGGGGTCACATTGAAATGTCCTTATTTTTGAAGGAAAAGCACTGTACTTTTCAATGAAGATAACTTTAAACTAGTCCTAACTTTAAACAAATGCACTCTATACATTGCTAATGTGGTAAATGACTATTCTAGCTGCAAATGCCTGGTTTTTTGTGCAAAATCTACAAAGGTGAATAGAGGCCCATTTCCAGCAACTATCACTCCAGTGTTCTAATGGTACAATGTGTTTGCTCATTGGCTCAGAAGGCTAATTGATGATTAGAAAACCCTTGTGCAATCATGTTCACACATCTGAAAACAGTCTAGCTCGTTACAGAAGCTACAAAACTGACCTTCCTGTGAGCAGATTGAGTTTCTGGAGCATCACATTTGTGGGGTCAATTGAACGCTCAAAATGGCCAGAAAAAGAGAACTTTCATCTGAAACTCGACAGTCTATTCTTGTTCTTAGAAATGAAGGCTATTCCATGCGAGAAATTGCTAAGAAATTGAAGATTTTCTACAACGGTGTGTACTACTCCCTTCAGAGGACAGCACAAACAGGCTCTAACCAGAGTAGAAAAAGAAGTGGGAGGCCGCGTTGCACAACTAAGCAAGAAGATAAGCACATTAGAGTCTCTAGTTTGAGAAACAGACGCCTCACAGATACCCAACTGGCATCTTCATTAAATAGTACCCGCAAAACACCAGTGTCAACATCTACAGTGAAGAGGCGGCTGCGGGATTTTGGGCTTCAGGGCAGAGTGGCAAAGAAAAAGCCATATCTGAGACTGGCCAATAAAAGAAAAAGATTAAGATGGGCAAAAGAACACAGACATTGGACAGAGGAAGACTGGAAAAAAGTGTTGTGGACGGATGAATCCAAGTTTGAGGTGTTTGGATCACAAAGAAGAACGTTTGTGAGACACAGAACAAATGAAAAGATGCTGGAAGAATGCCTGACGCCATCTGTTAAGCATGGTGGAGGTAATGTGATGGTCTGGGGTTGCTTTGGTGCTGGTAAGGTGGGAGATTTGTACAGGGTAAAAGGGATTCTGAATAAGGAAGGCTATCACTCCATTTTGCAACGCCATGCCATACCCAGTGGACAGCGCTTGATTGGAACCAATTTCATCCTACAACAGGACAATGACCCTAAACACACCTCCAAATTGTGCAAGAACTATTTACAGCAGAAGCAGGCAGCTGGTATTCTATCGGTAAAGGAGTGGCCAGCGCAGTCACCAGATCTGAACCCCATTGAGCTGTTGTGGGAGCAGCTTGACCGTATGGTACGCCAGAAGTGCCCATCCAACCAATCCAACTTGTGGGAGATGCTTCTAGAAGCGTGGGGTGCAATTTCACAAGCTTACCTCAACAAATTAACAGCTAGAATGTCAAAGGTGTGCAATGCTGTAATTGCTGCAAAAGGAGGATTCTTTGACGAAAGCAAAGTTTGATGTAAAAACAATGTTATTTCAAATACAAATCATTATTTCTAACCTTGTCAATGTCTTGACTCTATTTTCTATTCATTTCACAACGCATGGTGGTGAATAAGTGTGACTTTTCATGGAAAACACAAAATTGTTTGGGTGACCCCAAACTTTTGAACGGTAGTGTATGTGGGATTTTAATTTTTTTTACCTTTTTTTATGCTAATATGAGAAAAAGCATAAAAAATGTGTTTTTTAAAACTTTTTTTAACATTTTTCTATTTATTCCTTTTTTTAATCTTTGTTACACAATTTGTGTCCCTCTGAGGGACTTGCAGCACAGCACTGATGATCGCTGTGATAAGGCATGGCAGGGCTACTGCCCTGCCATGCCTTATCGCTTATACAGCGATCATAGGCTATGGCACTACAGGACGCCAGTGTCTGGCATCCTCTTGCCATGGCAACAGGACGGGCTCTCTGCGATTATATCGCAAGAGCCCGGTGACATCACAGAGGGAGCGCGCTCCCTCTGTGAACCCTTCCCATGCCGCGATCTACTTAGATCACGGCAGGGAAGGGGTTAACAGCGGGGGGCGCATCTCGATGCACCCCGCTGTTGCAGCGGGAGGCCGGCTGTGACTGACAGCCAGCTCCAGCTGCGGGATAGCGCGAGATCATAAGTGATCTCGCGCTATCCCCAGGACGAAAGTTTACGCCCTGTTGCGGGAAGTACCCCGCTGCCAGGATATAAACTTACGCCCTGGAGTGTTAAGGGGTTGAGGGACTTCTATGTGATTGATAGTCATCTGAGTGATTACTCAAGGGTGATTACTGACAACTGTCATCCCGTGTAAAGAGTGGACACGACAGGACTGGTCTGCTATAAACCACTGCTTGTATACTGTAAATGGAGGTTGGTAGCAGGAAGAGATCTCCGACACACTTTGCCTCCAGTCAGTGAGCGATTATCATTCTAGTAGTCAGGATCGAAAATAATTGGCACGACAGTTGGCCGCTTAGCGCTTAAGCGCCCATCGATAATTGTCCTGTGAAAAGGCAGCTTTACTCTATAGTTGTTGGTTTCAATCTATTTTTTCCTGTTATCAGTTGGTTCAGTCTAGATATGGATATTCATTGTGCTTCCTTGACGCCACTGCATATCTGATTCTGGTCCAAAATACAGAGCAGAGCAGGACATGCTATAATTTCATGTGGTCCATCGATCCGCTTGTCTCAATAACCTAATTAGCTATAATGTGTCCTTGTGCTGTCCATGTAGTTCACTGAAATACGCCCATCTGAATCGGCCTTTCGGTTGAGTTCATACCTGCATTCACATTTCCATTTTTCTACTCTGTTCATAGGAACAGAAAAATGAACATAAGAGCACCAGATCCATCAAATGACTGTCACTATTGACTCCTCATGGACTCCACTATAGCCAATGGTTTTCCATCATGATGTCCGTCATTTTACCGGAAAAAGGGAGCACAATTTTTTTTCGCCACATTTATGTATAATCTGAGATGCAGGCTCCTGACTGAGCCTCAAACACAGAAGTGATCACAGCCTTAAAGGGGTTTTCAGAATTAACCAACTATTGGTGGCATTGGGCTGGTTTCTGTGTACTACAGCAGTTACTCCATTGTTTAGCCAAATGGCTGCTGTAGCCAATGCCGTACCAGGATGTCAACAGCGATGTTCCGTAAACAGGCAGGGCATCTATTTTAGATACCCAAAATAATGATTGGAAAGCCCTTTCAGCTGGCCCTACAGTTTAAATAGTTGCCAGCAATCTTGCCTGCTCCCTTTCCGAACATACCTGCATGCTTGGCATTGTTCGTTGATGTTTGACACTTTTAAAGAATGAAGTCATGATGCAACCATGTGTGATTCCACCATGCCGGAATGAGAAACTTTGGTACTGTATTAGTCAGTAGAAAATATTGTTGTTGCTCTCTGTAAAAGAAACAAAATAACCTAGTAGATATGATACCTTTTTAATGGCTAGCAGAAAGAAATGGTAACCGTGCAACCTTTCAAGACTACTTAAATCTAAGTAGTCTCAAAAGCTTGCTGTTAACATCATTTCTTTTTCGTTAGCCATTATAAAGTATCATATCTACTAGGTTATTCTCTTTCTGAGCACAATAACATTTTTTCCTACCATATCGCACACACAGGAGTCCAGGGTATTGGTGAGATCTTAAGTAGAGAAAGTGCATTTCTGGAATATTCGACCCCTAGTTAATGGTACTTATAGGAAGGGACTAGAGATGAGCGAGCATACTCGCTAAGGCAGACTACTCGAGCGAGTAGTGCCTTATGCGAGTACCTGCCTGCTCGACTCTAAAGATTCGGGTGCCGGCAGGGAGCAGCGGGGGAGAGCGGGGAGGAACGGGAGGGAGATCTCTCTCTCACTTGCTCCCCCCTGCTCACTCCCGCAACTCACCGCTCTCCCCCGCCAGCACCCGAATCTTTTCAGACGAGCGGGCAGGTACTCGCATAAGGCACTACTCGCTCGAGTAGTTTGCCTTAGCGAGTACGCTCGCTCATCTCTAGATGTGACATGTCCCTCCTTAACCATCTGATGGAGGAAATACTGTGGCCACTAATGATCAATGATGTATGTAGAATAGAGGGAGCTCACACTACAGATCTAAATAGCCCCAATTCACTATAGTGCTAAGTTTATCCCCCAAATCATGGTTTCCCATCTCTAAACCCCTTCCCATGAATTTTGGACCAAGCCCTCACCCACTTGTTTACAAGTCCGGCACAGTAGTGATGGGAATGGAACCAACTAGAGCTCTGCCCATCTATGGTTTTCTTTATTATCTGTATAACAAAAGTCTACCTTGACTCTCCGACTCCGTAGGGCCCTTGCATCAGCCCCGTTTGCTTACATCAGTGCAGACATCATGACTGAAGTCCCTTTATGTTGTGAAATGGTACAAGGAAAGCGTCCAGCGCATTTGTTACAGTTCAGTGTTTCAGACTGAGCAGCCAAATAGACCATTAATTACTGAATAACTGTGAGGTCTTCAGCCTTTGGCATCTTTGTTTTGCCGTGGAAGGGTTTTTGTCAGCTGGAATAATATATTCAACTACGTAATAATGAATATCATGTAAGACCGGGACAATGAAGGAGTGTACACAGCGGGGCCGCTTTCATAATATGTACGCACTGCATTCTTCTCTGCTGTCATCAGGATTAGGCTCTGGAGCAAGTATAAAGTAACAGTTACCTGGATAGTTTAACCATTAATCATCATTTGCATCACCTTCAGACATTTGATATATAATATACGTGATTATGGCTACATTTGTGCTTTGAATGTAAAAGTTTCACTAAAGTTTAGAAGTCTTGAAAAAAAAATCTGTGTTCATGAATATTCATTAGAGGTTCTTCCCATCCATCAATCCATCCTTTAAAAATTGTGAGGCATGTATCTTATATTCTAAGAATGAAAAGGGGGATAATCGAAGAGGGTTACATGTGCCATGGAAAATCTTACAGCATTAAGCCAAGCCTCGCCCAATTTCACCTAGCCAGCTTGGTGCTGCCCCATGGTAATACGTCAAAGATTAAAGAACTCAACAGAAATTCTTAAAAAGTATATTTTCTATAGAAATTTAGTTTATACAATAGGTCAGTGGGACATTCTCTTTTAAAAGGATTGGCCTTTGACTAATTAGGCTAGGACATATGTGCAGCATCCATTTGGGTTATTAGATTACACATACGCTCCTGAAATATTTGCATTCCTAGGTGTGTTACTTTAATTTTGCATTTCTGAATATGAGCTATGGGTATACAGCCTGCTCCATACAGGAATGATTCTTCTTGGGTCAGGTTCACATCTGTGTTCTTTTATCCGTTTTTAAACTGATCCATTTTTAAATTCTTTTTTCAAAATTTACAAAAAGGACGTGTGACATGCAAATTGTAACGAGCAGATCCGGTATTCTGACCAATCTGGTAATAGAATCTGTTGAATAGAATCAGTGAAGCTCGCGTCAGTCTCTTATCCATTATTATTATATTTTTTTTCTTTTTAGCCATAGTTTCACAACCTCACATGTGCAGTATGATTTAACGGATCCGTTCAACAGAAACCCAGATGAATACAAATTAAATAGTTTCCATTTGTGTCTGTCTCCCATTGAGTACAATGTAAGGTGAACAAAAGACAAAAATGATAGTTCCATTCCGGGAACCAAACTGAACAGAAGCACACTAAGGCCGCCTGCAGACGGCCTAGTCAGATCCCGCTGCGAGGATTCTTGTAGCGGGAGGCGGGCCCATGCCTCTGCGGAGACTTTTGGCTCACCCACTCCCAGTGTCTTTCATCTTTGTTATGCGCCGGCGCATGCGCAGAGAGGAGCCGGCCCGTCACCACTGATATTTCTGTGCGGGCCTCTGCGAGACCCGCACAGAAATAGAACATGCTGCAATTTGTTTTCTGCGCGTGTTTTCATGCGGACAAATCGTGGCTGTGTGCGTAGGATTGCATTTTCTAATGCAATCCTATGGCAGCTGGCACGGGCGGAAATTCTGTGGGAAATCCCGCCGCGGAATTTCCGCCTGTGTGCAGGGGGCCTAACTGAAACAATATAATACCCCATTTGTTTAAACGACAATCGTTGCGTGTAAACAACAACTCTTGCTTTCAAATGCTGAGCGTTTACACATAAAGATAATTGTGTGAAATACTCATTATTTCCCTCGTTAACTATGTAAAGACTGTATATATGTTGTTTGCTCAGGTGGGCGTGTGTTTATGCGAGGAATCCCTAGGCAGGAGGTGTTTAATTAGTGTGAAGAATAAGCCATTGTCTACTGCTGCATGAGTCATTGTGTTTCTCTGGGCAAACCTCAACATGGGAAAGCAGCATCAGAGGTAATTCAAGTCCACAAATATACTCCCATTAGAATTCTCTTTTATTCATCTTCCATGGTCATAACAGCAAAAGGCCTTTGGGATTATACTGGGATTAGAGTCTCACGTTTGAAAAGTGTGGTGAGTGCGGTTGACACTCTTTGTGTATTTGTGAAGTCTCTGGGCAAACCGTCGCCCCTCCCCTTAAGTTGTAGGAAAGACTGAACAAATGTCATTTAAACCTAACAAACGAACAACTATTTTTATGCAGGCTGAAACTCGTCAATAAACGACAAGTGAACGAATAGTGCACGATGGCTTCGCGTTTACACGTAACGCCGCTCACTTTCACTCATTTGAATGAATTCTGAGCACTCATCGTTGCGTCCCTCAACAATAGAATTAGAGATTTATTTTACTTTTTCCATAGAGCAGTGGGCTCTAACTTCTATTACTGTATATCATATGTTATATTGTACGGTACATTTTATTATAATGTAGCACATTCATGTATATTCAATGTTGTTTTCTAAGGAAGTATAGTTACATACTAATATATATTGTCCACTATCCTACCAAAAGTCATTGGATTTATAAACAAGAATCAAAAGTAGAATTTAATACTTAGTGGGGCCTCCTTTTGGCCCTAATGACATCAGATACTCTCAGTGGCATACTGTCTGTAATGTCCAATAGACTTCTGCTAGTATATCCTTCCATTCATCCTGTAAACTTTTGGACAGTTGATCAATGGAAGAACATTGTTCAACACAAAAATGTGCTGCCAACAGTGTGGTAATACTCTGGGAATGGTCAGCTATACTTCCAACAAGACAATACGCCATATCACAAATGTCAAGGTACATCTCTATTCATGGTTCTTGCCACTACAACCAACAGAGACTATAATGAAACTCAGCCGTACTTGACTCAAAACACTGAGACGAAAATCGGATGGATGTACCTTCTTTGATAGACCTTGCCAGAAGTTTGCAGGATGAGTGGAGGGAAGTACCAGCTGAAGTGTATAAGACGTTAGTAGAAGATCTGCCACGGAGTGTATGTGATGTCATTAGGGCCAAAGGAGGCCCCACTAAGTTACCACTTTTGATTCTTGCTCAGGTGTCCGATTATTTTTGGATAGGATAGTGGATATAGCGATAGGTGCAGCATTTCTACATGAATGAAGCTTGAGAGATTTATGAAAAATTCTCCTTCATGTTTCTGATTGGTGTCCTCATCTAGAACTATTATACTGTTTGGCAAAGGGCAAATGCAAGAGTGTTTTTTACTCTTTATGGTACGGGTTGGGGAGCGACAACTGCGCTTGGTAAGAGAAAGTCCATCAAGTAGACGACAGCAATTTTTTGTGCTACGTTGATAATTGGGGTGTAGCACCCTTTGTGACCTCATCCTTCTGTCACCCTCACAGCTCAGTGATTACCTAATTAATACACACTGTGATATGTATACAAAAAGTTCATAAATCTGCCCTTCAGCAGGCGCCCTTCCCTCAGGTGTGTTGTGTGCGGTACCCCTGTGCTACAAGAATGGGTGGACAGAATTACCTGGACTCAGTCAGGCCTAGTAAATCGCTTGGCTGCTTCTCTACACGACTACTTCAGCTTATATGATTATTACTTTCCATGTGTTCTTACAACAATCGTAAAACTAATCACTTTGTGTTGACAACTAATAATTATAGAAATGACTTGGAAATAACCGGTTTGTGTTGACTCTTCGCACCATTACGTATTAATTTATGCATGGTTTGTGACCATTACTACAGTATATATTTTTGTGTGACCTCTAAGAAATGCATTTTTTTTTTTGATGAATCACCAGTTGATATTGGTGAAATCTTGATAATCCAGTCTTTGACAACAGTGACAAACTGAGAATAAAGATGAAAGAGGCCAGCTACACAGGATACGTTTCCTCCATGGGGCGCGCACAGAAACCGCTCCAACTGCGATGAATGGTTGCAGAAAACTGTAGCTGATCCACCGTGCCCAGAAGTTGGGCTAATAGAAACTTTAAAAGCGGAATCACATAGACGTGTATATATAGGTGTGGTTTCAGTACAGTGACGGCTACGATTAGACAGTTGTCTGAAACGCAGCAGAAGTCAGTGACGTCTGTGATTCCGCATTTAAAGTTTCTATTAAAGTCTGTGTTACGGTATCCTACCCGATGATACGCCAGCCTGGGTTGCCCTAGAACTTACCCGCAACCCCTGTCCCTGCCTACTTGCCTCCACTCCTTGCTAACCCCAGGCGGGCAACTGGGCGGCGGTCCCTACACTCGCTAGGGACTGAGGAGGGACGCTGGCGTACCAAGATGGAACAGGGTAGAATACCGACAGGAAGGGCAGGTGAATAAACCAACAGAACATAGCAGCAGACCGAGGCAGATGGATAACCTGGCAGATATAGCAAAAGCTGAGAACAGGAGACTGTCAGAGGCAGGCAGCTAGCACACTGAACAGAAACCAATAACTGGCAGTGAATGGACCTCACTGCCAGCCTTATAAACAGAAGTGGCGACACCTCCCAGCAGAATCTCATGACAGGGATTCGTGCACAGAGCTGCACTCACAGACGCCCGCGCACATGCCGCCGCCCGGACCCACGAGCGTGCGCACCGCGCCGACCAACCGGCCCCGGCAGCCGCTGCATGGTAACAGTCTGAAGCTTTAACCTAACTCCTGGGCACACTGGATCTAACTTCTACATTCTGATAATCTATTATATGATGATAAAATTCTGATAATCGAGCATCTGATTATAGTGATATTCTAGTAATTCGGCAATGTATTATAGTCAATTTTAAATAAGCCAGTGTTTCATAATTGTGAAATTATAGTGCAATTTTTTTGAATCTGTCATATGATAATGGTGACATTCGAATAATCTAGCATATAAGAATGATGAAGCTCTGTTAATTTAATTTAATTATGCATTCTGGTAATGCATAATCTGATAATGGTAAATTCCTGATGCTTTACAGAAGCCTCATGAGCCATAAATGCAATGGACAACACATCTATGGGAAAGTGTTGTGGGCATGCTCTGTGACCTATGTAATCTATCATGTGATAAGGGTTAAGTTTTAATATTGCATCATATTATAATTATGATATTCTTTTAATGCACGTAATAATATAATGGTAACTGTCTGATAATCCACCAGATGACATCTTGAATAGGGACTTGCTATTTATTTACCCCAGCAAGCTGGGTACTCATTTTACTGAAGATTGAGTCAGCCTTGAGCCGACTACCTGAACCAACCTCAACCTTCAGGTTGTGAGCGAGAGCTTGAAAAACTGCATACTGCTGTCTTAACACACTGCTCCACACAAGGCCCCTATCCAGCATCTGATAATGGTGACATTTTGATAATCCAGCATATGATAATTGTATAATTTTTATAATCTATCATATGATCATGCTTGAATTCTTTTAATGAATACATCTGATAATGATTAGAGATGAGCGAGCACCAAAATGCTCGGGTCCTCATTATTGGAGTCGAGCTTTTCGTAGAATTCAAGAGCTCTATTCGAGTAACGAACTCCATTGCCTTTATGGGAGACTCAAGCATTTTTGTATGTGACCCGCCGGTTACCGAGCTCTCTCTCTCTTGCCACAAACTAGTGTTTATGTGCGCAGCGTCGCAGCGGGGAGGGGTCAAATCTGACAAAACTGGGGCAGGGTCGAATGCGGCATGATGCTCGCTCGAGTAACGAGCACCATCGAGTACGCTAATACTCGAACAAGCATCAAGCTCAGCAGAGTACGTTCGCTCAACTGTAATAATGATACATTTCTGATAATGTTAAAATCCTGCTATTTCACCGTTTGATAATAGTAGAATTCTATTAATCCAGCATCTGATAATAGCAATATACTAGTAATTCGGCAATTTCTAATGTTGAAATCTGGATAATGCAGCATTTGATATTAGTAGTAATCTGATTCTGGACCTGAACCGTATGATCTTGAATGTCGTGAGCCCCAAATCGGAAGACTAAGCCGAGATCTGATGACAAGGCTTCTCAGATTCAAAAACATGAGACCGGAACATTTACAAATCCCATTTTATGTTCTGCCGTTTTCCTCAAACCTCTTAGAAGTAAATTTTCTACCCTTTCTAAGACCATCCGATGCTACATAGATTACATTATTTGTAACACATAGCAGGCTATTGTCATTCCGGTTCTAAATATTTGGCAGATGCTCTTGTGGTTGCACAGCTAAGTAGTCTTGGCAAAATGAATATAGATATGTTTTTGTCACTAACACACAAAAGGCTTATTTATGTACTAGATACAATGCACATAACACTCCGCCAGACACGCATAGGATCTGCCGGCGAAAAGCTGAAGGCTCGAGCCTGGTCTTTAATGCACATTGCTATTGATTTTTGCACGGAATGGAATGCTAGACGGCACGGGACGTGTTGGTATGCTACACCTGAAGCCTCCTCGATGCAATACCTTATACTGCAGTCTGCCTGAGCGTGTCTGAGCAAGAAGTGTCATACGGGAGGGTGGTAATACCAGTTCTGGATCACAGTAATAAATGCTGTGCTAATATTCAAAAACAGGGAATTACTGTACATTCAACATGGCTGAGCCTAGAATCCAATTCACACCGCAATAGTGGACGCTATCGAAATAGGATAGAATTAGAAGGGCAGACTTTTTCTATACATCAGTTATATGGCCTGTCCCTGTAGGGACTGGTAGCAAAATACAGTGGCTGCCAGAACTTTCCGCCATGGCGGTGCCACATCCATTTTTGAATACGTACAGTATTATACCAGCATTCCAGTAATTTGTTGAGCAAGAACGGTGCTATAGTTAATGTTGTTCTTGGCATTAACCCTTTCCAATCCAATTTGTATCCTGGTTTTCCTAGGGGGCTTACTCTTTTTCTGCTGTTATACAATGGCGCTATATGCTGGCTAAAGCCAGTACTGCATGCGGTGACACACTGCATAGGCTCCGACAGCAGAGAGGCTGGCAATATACAGTAAGAGAACCCCGGCGGATGTCTTCCAACATCGGAGCTGTACAGTCTTAAATCATAATGTCTTCAGACGTCAGACAGTGGATTGGAAAAGGTTAAACATGCTGGAAACCTTGAAAGATGCCATTAGGAACAGAGCCCTTTAGCTAGATCTTAAGTCATTTTATATAGTTTTGTGCTATACAGTACCTGCAGGGAGATGTAAAGTAGATGTCATAATATTAGTCTACCATTGTACTGTATTTTATTATATTGCAAAAGCGGCTAACGTGTGAAATATCTAACAAATATTTAGTAGATTTGCAAAATTGGCAAAAAAAATTGAACGGTAAAGTGGTCATCCCATCAGACACAACCCTTTTCGGAATGCAGCCCCTGGAGCAATCAGGTGGTTGACCTGGCCACTCTCCCGGCATTGCCAGGAAACAGATGATTTTGCCCTGGCCAGCCAAGCTGACTGCTGAAGGGAAAATGTAGTATTGCACAATGTCAGATGACTGGCCATCCTTGAAATACAAGGACCGCTCAATGTCTGCCAGAGCAAAAGGCACTCTTGTAGAGCGGCTTTCCGTTGGCTCGTAGAGTGGGACAACCAGCCCAGGTCTTCCTTCTACATCGCCCATGTGCTCTAATAGCGTATATGAAAAAGGGTTGTTTTCCTGGGACAAGTCCTTCAAGTTGGAAATGAATGTCAACTTAGCACATCATTTAGGGTTTGCTTTTTTTGCAATCTAAATTGGTCCAGAATTCAGTGTTGTTCATTGCCTATAGTTTGCAATTTTACATTTATCTTTTTAGTGGTCAGAGCTCCTTCTTTCTGTTACATAGCTCCAAATACAATGTATTGACAAAGAGCTAAAGGGGTTGGATATTGATGGGCTACCCTAAGGAGGGTCATTAATATCAAAATTGGTGGTCGTGCAATTACTGGCCTCTCCAACTCTCATTACTACTGTACAACCTATACATGTTTTGTGTTGGGACTATTGATGTAGGCGACATTGATCCTGAGTTTGTGAATCAGGAATCTCTAATTCACAATTGATAATAAAAGTGCAACAATTATTATTAATAGCAATTGTAAGCATCACGTCGCTCATGTCTGTGTGTTTCTTTGCAGCTTTGATGTGGACAATGGCACCTCATCGGGACGGAGTCCCCTGGATCCCATGACAAGCCCAGGATCAGGGCTGATTTTACAGGCCAACTTTGTCCACAGCCAACGAAGGGAATCATTTTTGTACAGGTCAGACAGCGACTATGACCTCTCTCCAAAGTCCATGTCTAGGAACTCCTCTATCGCTAGTGACATGTGAGTAATTACCAAATTTATTTTCTTACCTTTTATTATTGTGATACATTTATATAATGTGCCTACTGGGAATAACACCATCTCACTTAAAAAAAACCTTTCAGTGTCTCAGCATTGAACGACCCAAACCTATCGATATCATTTATGTCTTATCAGTGACCAAGCAAAATAATTTAAAGGGGTTTTTCGATTATAATTAACTTTTTAAAATCAGAGTCAAAAGGGTTAAAACAATAATACAAAGGGTACTAGCCCCTGCCCTGGTGATCCAGGGCTACAGCCCCATGATTCTTCTGGTTCTGTTGACAGCAGAAGTCATGGGAGCCGCAGCCTGCCAATCAGAAACCATAGCGGCACTATTCAGAACTCCAGGCATCATGACGCCCAGGATGTGAGTGCTGATGCGCAAGAGAATGGACAGCGATGCTGCAGCCCCTGATAGGCAGGCAGCGGTCAGCTGATGTCTGCTGTCAACAGAGACTGGAGGAATCACGGGGCTACAGTGCTGAGAATGGGTAAGTATCCTGGGTATTATTGTTTTAACCCTTTTGGCTCTGATTTTAAAAAGTGTATTTTAACCATACAACCGCTTTAATTAGGAGAATGCTTCAATTAAGGATAAAGGGCCCTTTTATATGAACATTTATTATAATCTTTCACCTGATTATGGGGCTGTGTAAAATCATCAGCTAACAAATAACCGAGTGCTCATTCGATGGCTGTTCAATGATTTCAGCAAGCAAAGAAATGCTTTGGGTCAGTTGTACATGTCTCCATGTGAGCATGGAGATGTACAGCAGCTTATGTGGATGAGTGTTTGTACTAACGTTCATTCGCCCCCAAAGTAGAGATGTAAAAGAAAAGTAAACACGTGCTAATCAATATGCTTATTTATCAGTGGTTGTTACATTGGCCACGAATTGGTCTATGTAGGTAAAGGTAGAGACCCCTGGTGCAAGCACTGAATCATGACCGACTCCTAGGGTGACGTCACATCATGACATTTTCTTCGTAGACTGTTTTTGCTGGTTGGTTTGCCATTGCCTTCCCCAGTCATCTTCTACAAGCTGGGTGCTCATTTTGCCGATGAAGATTGGAAGGCTGAGTCAACCTTGAGCCGGCTACCGGAGCCACGCGGAAATTGAACCCGCAACCTTTGGGTCGTGAGCGAGAGCTTAGGACTCAATTTCTGCTGCCTTAACACTCTGTGCCACACAAAGCTCTATGTAAAAGGACCCTAAACATGTGGACACCATTACAGTAAACTAGATGCTCATCAGGACTCTCCTACTAGGGAGAATAAAAGGGGTAAATGCCTTTCCGTCTCTAGCATTTGTGGATTTCCACTGCCCTAAGAACCATGTCACTGACATTGGGCTTTTGAGTCCAGATCAATCTAAAAAATAGTTGAAGCCCTCTTCTTTAGAACAAGCCTATAACTGAAAATTATGGTGTAGGGCAGATTGCTCTCAAACCTATTCTACCGGTGCCTCACCAGCGAGAACATAATGCTGTCTATACCTAAACTGTGATTGAAGTTCATGGCAAAATTAAAAATATTACTCAATATATTTACCTTTTGTTGCCCAAATCTAGTATAGCATTAGAGTTTAATTACGTTGGTGATTGTGGCAGCCAAAGTAGGGTAGAGAGCATACAGCTACTCCTATGACCTATGTCAACAACTGGGTGGCCTAAAGATGGAGAAGTGCTGGTCTAGGTACAGCTATGTATGAATGTCTACTTTGACTCTGTTTTTATGCACATATTGGATTTCCACGTCCTTTGCACAAGATGCAGGCACAATAAAACTGGAGCAATTGAGTTCTGCACTTTCTTGACCTTCTTGTGTAGACATGTATTCTAGTTCTCAGCGTGCGCTCACCATAGTGATGTAGACTCTTATATTTAGCTCACTGTTTACCGTATAAATCTCATTAGAAAATGTAATGTTGACATGAGACAATGCAAAAAGATAGCGGGCTCACACCAGCTGAGTTTTCCAAAAGCATAAA
Organism: Eleutherodactylus coqui; assembly: GCF_035609145.1. NCBI lineage: Eukaryota > Metazoa > Chordata > Amphibia > Anura > Eleutherodactylidae > Eleutherodactylus > Eleutherodactylus coqui. The sequence continues at coordinate 81,301,452 of NC_089841.1, read as the reverse complement.
AGAATATTTTCACTTCTCAGAACTTCAAAAAAAGCTGAAGTTGCTATTGTCAGTTACTTGAATCCAAAATGATTTTAAAAAGTCCATGAATATTCACACATTCAGGATTTATCCAGGAATATCCCATATCCTGTCCAGAATCTGATGACCTTTCGCAACTAATGTAAGTGAATTAGATACTTATGCTATAACCCATTTACAGTAGTAGTTTTAGGCCTCATGCCCATGGCCGAGTCTGATTCTGACTGCATAATCTCGCAGCCGAATCAGACCCGGTGCACCCCAGAGACCCTATTCTCATTTGTCCAGATCCGCCGCAAGTCCCTCACCCGGCGGGCATGCGCAGTGCAGCGCATGACATGCTGGCACTGGGTTGTGATGCAGATTCCCGCGATACTCTGCAGTGCTCACAGCTTGAAATACAGTCATTAACTAAATTAGAAGCAGCTGTTTAGGAGGCTTGAAACTGTCTTCCACAACCTCACCTTTGTAGCAGAGTTTGGCTGTTCCTCACCCAGTTTTATGTTACAAGTCATTCCTCATTACAAGGCTGAGTACAACAACAAGACACATCGTAGTTGTACTGCAACAGTAAGGTCTCATCCAGGCAATGATTTCAAAGCAGATTAGGGTTTTAGGATGTGCTGTTCAAGCACCTTTGAAGAAGCACAAAGAAACTGCCAATGTTGAGAATCAGAGATGCAGTGGTCGGCCAAGGAAACTTAGTTTAGTAGATGAAAGACATCATGCTTGCTTCCCTTTGAAATCGTAAGATGTCCATCAGTGCCGTCAGCTCAGAACTGGTAAAGCAGTGGGGACCCAGGTACTCCTAACTATTGTTCAGACAGAAGTGGTCATCATTGAAGAATTGCAGCCAAAAAGCCATACCGTGGACATAGAAACAAGGCCAAGCGACTCAACTATACACAAAAACATATGAATAGAGATGAGCGAGCCTACTCGTCCGAGCTTGATACTCGTTCGAGTATTAGGGTGTTCGAGATGCTCGTTACTCTGGACGAGTACCACGCGATGTTCGAGTTACTTTCACTTTCATCTCTGAGACGTTAGCGCGTTTTTTTGGCCAATAGAAAGACAGGGAAGGCATTACAACTTCCCCCTGCGACGTTCAAGCCCTATACCACCCCCTGCAGTGAGTGGCTGGCGAGATCAGGTGTCACCCGAGTATTAAAATCTGCCCGCCCGCGGCTCGCCACAGATGCATTCTGACATAGTTCAGGGAAAGTGCTGCTGGTGCCGGAGCTGCTATAGGGAGAGCGTTAGGAGTGATTTTAGGCTTCAAGAACCCCAACGGTCCTTCTTAGGCCATAGAAATCGCAGATCGCACCTATCTGCGATTCCTGTTCTCTTCTCTATATGCGCTCAATGGGGCCGGCGGCAGCAGCGCCGACCCCATTGAGAACATATAGAAGACAAATCATTCTTCTCTGCCACAGCTGTAACAGCTGTGGCAGAGAAGAACGATGTTTGCCCATTGAATTCAATGGAGCCGGCAATACAGCAGGTTCCACTGAAAGCAATGGGCTGCCGGCGTGCGCGGGATGAATTGTCGGGAAGGGCTTAAATATATAAGCCCTTCCCTGCAATTCATCCAGAAATGTGTTAAAATAAAAAATAAAAAAATTATATATATATATATATATATATATATATATATATATATATATATATATATATACACTTACCTTGTCCCGGCAGACGGAGTTCAGCCGCGGCGGCCGGCAGTGGGTGTGAAGGGGGTGTGAGTCAGACTCAGCGCTGAGCCAATCAGGGGGCAGGTCTGACTCACACCCCCTTCACACCCACTGTAGGCCAGCCGCGCTGAACCCCGTCTGCCGGGACAAGGTAAGTATATACCGTATATACTGGCGTATAAGACGACTTTTGAACCCCGAAAAATCTGCTCTGAAGTCGGGGGTCGTCTTATACGCCGGTAATACAAAAAAAAGAAAGTGTCAAAAAAAAAAAATCATTACTCACCTCCCCCGGCGTTCTGCAGCGCTGCTGCAGGCTGTCGCTCCCTCCTGGTCCCTGGCAGAGCATTGCTTTCTGGACGCAGGGCTTGAAATCCCCGCCTCCAGAAAGCTACTGTGATTAGCTAACACACGCCGTCAGCCAATCACAGCCATTCAATGACATCATTGTCATTGGCTGTGATTGGCTGAAGGCACGTGTGTTTTCTGGAGGCGGGGATTTCAAGCCCTGCGTCCAGAAAGCAATGCTCTGCCGGGGACCAGGAGGGAGCGACATCCTGCAGCAGCGCCGCAGAACGCCGGGGGAAGTGAGTAATGATTTTTATTTTTTGCTCCGCTGTATTCCCGGCGTATAAGGTGACAGTTGGGGGGTCGTCTTATACGCCCCGTCGCCTTATACGCCGGGTATGTTTTTTTTATTTTTACACATTTCTGGATGAATTGCAGAGCCGGCAGGCCATTGCTTTCAGTGGAACCTGCTGTATTGCTGGCTCCATTGAATTCAATGGGCAAACATCGTTCTTCTCTGCCACAGCTGTTACAGCTATGGCAGAGGAGAACGATCTTTATGCTGACAGTGCGGGGGGGGGGGGGGGGGGGGCAGTCTTGCCGCTATTGTGGCTTAATAGTGGGACCTGGGAACTTCAGATGCAGCCCAACATGTAGCCCCTCGCCTGCCCTATCCGTTGCTGTGTCGTTCCCATCACTTTCTTGAATTGCCCAGATTTTCACAAATGGAAACCTTAGCGAGCATCGGCGATATACAAAAATGCTCGGGTCGCCCATTGACTTCAATGGGGTTCGTTACTCGAAACGAACCCTCGAGCATCGCGATAATTTCGTCCCGAGTAACGAGCACCCGAGCATTTTGGTGCTCGCTCATCTCTACATATGAACTATTAACACTTATGTTTTTAAAAGCATTCATTCTTTGCAGCATTTTTTTCACACCTACTTTTGCACAGTACTGTATGTGCAGCAGAAAATACCACAAACCCCTTAGGTTTTTCCTGCATGTGCCATTTTTATTGTCCCAGTGCATCTAAAATGAAACTATTTCGGAATAGGGGGATGTTTTTCCCCTGTAAATGCAAGTATGAATGTCTCCCAGAAGTCTCATGTGACGTTATGGGGGATACATGGAATGACGGGACTGGAATACCCAGAGAGGCTATCCAAATTGGGTCTTTTTACTCTAGAAAAAAGAAGGTTAAGAGGGGACCAAATAACTATGTATAAGTACATGAGGGGACAACACATGGATCTCTCCCGCGATCTGTTTACACCCAGGACCACGACGGTAACAAGAGGACATCCGCTACGATTAGAGGAAAGTAGGTTTCATCACCAACATAGAAGGGGATTCTTTACTGTAAGAGCAGTGAGACTATGGAACTCTCTACCGGAGGAAGTGGTGATGGCAAAATCCACAGAGGCGTTTAAAAGGGGACTTAATGTCTTTCTGGAGAAGAAGGATATTACAGGATATAAATATTAGGTGAAGTGTCAATCCGGGTATATAGGCAGGTAGGAACTATTAGGGGTTGATCCAGGGAACAGTCTGATTGCCATTAGGGAGTCGGGAAGGAATTTTTCCCCCAAAAGGGCTAATTGGTTTCTGGCCTTGGGGTTTTTTGCCTTCCTCTGGATCAACAAAGTAGGATAGACAGGCTGGACTATATGGACAATGTCTTCATTCAGCCTTACATACTATGTTACTATGTTATATAAATGGGTTTTTAAAAAAAATTGTTACGAAAATTTGAAAAAAAAATTACAGAATGAAAAAAAAAAAGATAAAAAACTGACCCACCACTCATGCCAACCTAAACTATCGCCATATCATCCCTGTAATTTGAAACTATGAAAATTACATCCAAAACAAAACGGGGAACCCATTCCTACGCGTTATTTTAGCAGAAATGTACTCATTTTAAAAATAAACTATAGATTTAATTTTTTTAACGATTTGTACACATTACCCCAATAAAAAAATTAATTAAAAAAACGAACCAGAAAAAAAATCTGTGAAAGAAGGCAATAAAAAGTAGCTCTATGTGTCGCCAAAAATAACTTTGGCAGCCCAAGAAAAAAAAAACAAGGCCAAAAACCACCACATGCGTAAAGCTGCTAAAAAGTGTCTGGTCCTTTAGGCCATAGTGACAATTAGGGTACCAGAGAGCAGGCAGTGCTAGAATGGTAGGGGGTTATAAAAGTGAGCAGGTGAGTGACTGTCATTTCATGACATAAGGAATTGCCAGAAATGTTGTTTCATCCTGGAAAATCCTTTTAATTGAATTAAAAACTCTGTGGCGTCCTGTTCTAGTTACTGCATCTGAACCGGCACCTCACATGAGGTCGGCCTGCCCTTCTGTGGGTCAGTTCAACCCCGCGCTCGAGATCTGCATAATAATTTATTTGAGAGCGTTTTCAAATGAAGAGCAGCTGACTCGCAGAACAATATTCAGCGTCTTTATCTACAATGGGAGCGACGTGCGCACGGAATGATAACTCTGGTGGAATGCAAGTCAGCGACTATAAATACAGTCAGGGGTTACATACATGTATGGCGAATTCCTGGCTTGTTCCCTCATCCTTGGATAGCGACTGCTGAATTATGCAGTTATAGTCACAGTGATGTGGATGGTCATTATCCAAGAGCAAAACAGTCAATTAAAAAATAATCATTTCCTATAACACCAGTCAACAAAGATTTTTTAATCTTTTTAAGGCGGTTTTCTAAAAAAAAAAAAAAAAACAACCCCCACTGCCCTCCCCAACTCACTCCGCTGAATTCAAAAACCACCTCCTAGAATTTTTTTTTATCTGCCTTAGTGGAATAGTGGTAGCATTATGGTCCCTTTAAGATAGTACATCTAATGTAGTTTGCATGATACATGTTGTATAGTGTTTTACAGAACACTAGCTTATATACCCAGTGTTGCCCAAGTATATAACTGTAGTACCCCAGAGTTGGGGGTCACACAGCACTTTTATAGCTACCTAATGTGCAGTGTGTATATGTATGTGTGTATTAATGTTTGTTTATGTGTTTTGGCCCTAAATGGTCATTAAGCAGTTAATATCTGGTGTATTTACTAACTAACTCTGCATGATTATGCAGAATTCACCATAATCTGCTCTGTTACTTGTCAATCACACCCCTAGCTAGTACTGGGATTGGATAGTCAATATTCCCCTAGCTCAGGATTGGTTAGTAGGGAGAATATAAAAGACAGTGTGTGGGTGGGGTTAGGAGGAGTGTGTGCAGTCTGGAGAGGCAAGAGAGCTAAGATGTAGTGAAGTCTGGCCTAGTCCTGGATGTCAGTGAGAGAGGACATCTAGTTGTGGAGCCAGCAGGAGGGGGAGTGCAGGAGGATGGAAACGAGTCTTTTTCATCCCTTTCAGAAGCAATCTGAGACCGGGTAGACCCTGCAAAGGCTGGAAAGAAAGCAGATATTGCAACCATGAGTTAACTGATGCCTTTATAGTCAGAGGTTAATGTGTCCACAGTAGAGCCTGCATCGTTCCCTCCATTCCACCACAAATAACCTCCAAATACAGTGCCCACTCAGCTCAGTCTGGTAATCTCATTCATCAGGAGAGAATCCAGAATTAAATGTACATCATTGCAAATGCTAAGAAAGTTGTTGGAGTATTTACTGCCTGCTAATTGAAACTGTGAACCTTGCATTTAGTCCCAAAGTTAAGTAAACTGTGTGCCTTTGGTTTTACTAAAGCTCTTTGGACTTGCCTCTTTATTTTGTCCCCGCTACACCTTCAATCAAAGGCACTGGGGTCACTCTGAACTTACACTAATCACCAATTGCACTCGCCAAGAATCCTATTGCCATCCCACCTACTGCACGTACCACCATTTTAGGCAGAGTAGCAACCACCGTGACAAGGTCAGAGTTAGCGCACCCACTCGAGCTACGCCTGCCAACTCCTGCTTGCTACACATTATCTGCAGAAATATTTTCTAATGCCATGTCCTACTTAGAAATAATCATTGTCGCTATCGGCCCCGTTAGGTAGGTAAAGAAAAAAACATCCACATCCAGTTTTGAAAAACATTTAATTTATTTATTTTTTTAACGCTTCACAGTCTGTAATATTTCTTTCTTAAAAAAATGTTTTTTAATCATTTTCCATTTTTCTTGAAAATTTCTGGAATGTGCAATGTATAATTGTCCGTGAGAACAGCATGGAGACCGCAGGTGCTTGTTTTTGCTGGGCCACTGTGCTTTAACGATGGAGATCATAATCTCATGTTGACAGGCGTGTTTAGCGTAAAACATGTGGAAAAAAAACATTTTTGGTTGTTCCACGAAAGGATTTGGTCAGCTTACTCTCGAGCACACTATGTATAACTGCCTGTGGGAAAACACGGTGACTCCAAGTTAAAACCACAGCCCTTAGTTGACTGGCCCTGTGCCTTGTGGATGGTGATACCAAATGCTAGCTGTTTCGGCAACTGTAATCTCTTAAAACTAAAAGGCAAATCTGTTGGGAGGAGTGGAAAGAAAAGAATGAATACATGGCATCTTTTTCCCTTTTCCGGCCAATAATCAGCAACATTCTTTTGACATAAAGCCTCGTACCATTGCATAACCTAGGAGAGTCCAGTTTCTGAAGTAGTATATTGGGCGTGCCAACTTTAAGTCGCAGGCGATGTGGTGGCATCCCATGCTGGTCGAGAGAGTTGAAGAACTGTGTTTGATAACGTACAGTCTTGTCGGCATCCACAACCGTATCGATGGAATTGTATTCAGCTTGGGAGCCTGCAATCATATCCTGATTGTGGATGTTAATTTAATTGAAAGCATCGGTTTTAGCAGCGAGGATGTTAAACTGTAAAAAACTGTGTTGCACATAGCAACCAATCAACATTCCTTAAGTATGTAGAAGCCTATATATTGTTTCTTGGATGTTCAGGAAACTCCTGCAGGATAAAATGCTGCTGAATATCTGTGAGGACCTGACAAACTGGTTTCAAAACCACTTGGTCATCCAGAGAAAGTCTACTTCCATCCCACTCCATATAAAGCTTGGTGTCCTGAAGAACGTTGTTAAAGCAATGGCTCCAACTGGAAATGGATTTACATACTTAAGGCACATATTCCCAAAGATCAGTGATGCAATGATAAGAGAGGACATATGTGTGGGACCTCAATTAAGACTTGATTCAACATGAGACCTTCGCTTATAAATTAAGCCAAATTGAAAAAGTTACATTGTAATCTTTCAATAGAATTTGCCAGATCTTAGGAAACCATAAGGCGACAACTGCAGAGAAATAGTGGATGATCATTTCAAATCTTACAAGATAATGATGCAACTTTTTTTTTGAAGATTCATCTTCTCCTGGACCAGCATCTGGTTGTCTTCCTAGCAAATCTTGGAGCGGTAAATGATAAACACGGGGAGATACTCCAGACAGACTGTTTTAACCCCTTAAGCACCAGGCTATTTTGTACCTTAAGGACCAGACACTGTTTAGGGATTTTAGCCATGTGGCGGTTTTACTGCTCTATTTTTTTTCCTTTAGCTACCAAAATTATTTTTGCTGCGTTTTTTTCCCCGTGACATATAGGGCTATTTTTTAATGTCTTTTTGACTGTCTTTTTTCTGTTTTTTAGTTTTATTGGGGGTAAAAAGCTAAAAAAATGATTTTTTTAACATTTATAATTTTTTTTAAAATTATTTTTATATTTACGCTAAAATAAAGTATGGGAATGGGTTCCTCTATTTGTTTCGGACATTTTGATATATAGTATGTATGGTTTTGGTTTACTGGGCGCATACGGCGACGGTTTTTGTTGGCGTCTGCTTTGTGTTATTCTCTTTCTTATGTATATATTGTTGTTTTATTCTGTTATTTTGTTTTACTTATTTATGTAGTTGTGTTTTTTACTATCTATGTCCCCCATGACGTCATATAAGACCTCTGGGGGACATTCACATTTTTTTTTTCTTTATTTGACACTTTCCCACTGTAGCTGGGGCGTCCATAGGAGCCCTAGTTACAGGGCAAAGCAACCCCTGTGGTGACATTAGTCACCTGCAGAGCTGCCAGGGTCTAGTCTGACCCTCCAGCTCTGCAGTAGCAGAGAATCCCGGGAGGTCACATGACCCCCCGAGGCTCCCGTAGTGAAAGTACATGTTACTTTCACTTTCCCCATACAGTGCTCACTGTATATCAGGGAAGCAGAAGGCAGGAAGGGTTAAAAACCCCTCCTGCCTTCTGCTCCGGGTTATCAGCTGTCACTACTGTAACAGCTGATAACCCGTTCCTGACTCTGACTGATTGCAGAGCAGGAGACTTAAAGCACCGCCGTAATTTTACTATCTGCGGTGCTCTAAGCCCAGGACCAGCCGCCGTAAATTTACCGTGGCTAGTCCTAAATGGGTTAAAGGGAACCAGGTTTTACCCTATAAACTAGTCCCGTCACACTGTAGCGAGTGTAAACCCCTTCCTAAACCTTTGACTATGTGTCCAGAGTACAGATGAAGGCCTTAGAAAAGGAAGTTCTAAAGACTCGCATACTGTATGGTAATTAGGGCTGAGGTGCTCACTGGAAATAGGCAGGACTCCCAGGTGTCTGGTCAAATCAGCGATAACCCTGCCTTTTGGTTGATTGATGGGGACGACTCCTTTTACGTCATTGACAGGCCTCTACAAATGAAGTTTGATGTATGTTCAGAATAAATATAAATCCCTACTCACAATATGCGTGTGATGGCTTACTGAATTATAAGGCTAGTGCCTTTTGAATTTCATGCTGCAAGCAGATGATTCCTTTTAATTTTCCACATGCACTGAACTAGATTTAGAGAGGTCTGTGGAATGACGTATAATAGGATAATATCGGTCAACCAAAGCTGTGTCAGGTTATCATTTAATTAGCCGGACGCTTAGATGTCATGCAGTTATACCAAAATTTCAAGTTATTCCCTATCCACAGGATAGGGGATAACTTGCAGGTCAGTGGTGGTTTCACAGTCGAGAACACTGCTGATCTCAAGAACCGGGATCCCGTGTCCTCCGTCCTCCTCACTGCAGGGTTACTGTATTTCCCGCAGTGAAAAGACAACTGCATGGAGTGCTAGTCACTCACTAGCGCTCCATTCACTCTCCCGGGACTTCCGAGATACCTGAGCGTCAGCCACTCGGGTATTTCCCATTGACAAGAATGGAGTGCTGACCGCACATACCTGGATAGGGTATTACTTGCAATTTTGCTATAAACCCTTTAAGCACTGTTGAAAAAAACCCCATCAAGGCTATGTTCACACGGGGCAGATTGTCTGTGTATTTTCCATGCAGAAATCTGCCGCAGACGACTGCTGCTACTGTTGTGAATTAGTGTGGATTTCGTCCCATCCATTGAAGTGTATGGCAGAAAGCTGCAAGTTTTCTGCAACCAAACTGATAAAATCGACATGCTGCAGACTTAAATTCTGCACCGAAGGTCAATTTCTGCACTGATTTAGTGTGAATTGCTTCCGCAGCATGTGGGGGGGGGGGGGGGTTGTAAATCTCCTCCACATTGCTGCTACTGTTAATGCTGCAGATTATGGAAAATCTGCATCAAATCCACGCCGTGTGAAGATGGTCTATGGGTGCGTTCAGATTTGGCTGCGGATTTCATTCCTTCAGTTGAGTTTAAATTGATGGGGTGAAATCTGCTGTGGATTTGCACCAAAATTTGTGACACATACCACACCAAATGGTGCGAACGGAGATGCGATTTTTGTTACCGTCTTTTAGAGTTTTTTTTTTTTCAAGCTGAAGAAAATTCACGCAAATCACCTATGTGTCAATGCATCATTCAGGCCTCATGTCCACTAGAAAAACACAATCCGTGCAGAATCTGCTGCGGATTTTCGCAGCAGATTCCGCGCGGATATGCTTTAAATGGTTTTTTTTTTTCATGCGGATACCCGCACCTATTGCTATCAATGTGATAGCAATGTGGCTGATCCGCGCGGAATCCACGGTAAAATGGAGCATGCCGTGTTTTTTCTCCCGCGGATGGCCAATGATTCCCTATGGGCAAAATTGAATGCGGATTCCGCAGCAGAAATCCGCAATTCAAGTTTGCTGGTGGACATGAGGCCTAAAGATGTCACTTTCTGACAATAGTTTCCCCTTAGTTTTGGGAATAGATTTGAGTGATCTCTACTGTACCAAACTTTTCACCAACTCCCATCATCTGCACTTAGTTACTTAGATGCATAGCATGAAGCTCCAGTGCTCAGATGCAAAATGTATAGTAGGACTCCATCCTACCATGTGCTATTCATAATACTGGTTCTTGGTATGGGTGGTAACTTGGCACTGGTATCTTGGATGTGGCATTATTTTATTTAGCTATATAGGACAGAAGACAAGCGTATGATGCTAGAAATCTAGTCCCCGCAGAGAACAGGTGGAGTAGCATTATGCAACAGTGCTCATCGCTCCAGAGAATGTAGCAGCGAGCGGCCTGGTGCTCTCATGTAATGCATGTTATGTAATGTACAATCATTTAATTTACTGTGATTTAATCAGAAGATGGAAGAATGGTTAGTTGAATAATTAATATAGGCTCTAATGGTCCCTGTTTAGTAAAATAATCCGCTTCTAATTAGAAATCATTAGTTGTAAACTGCACTGAGCAAATAATTATGGATTGTCCTAGGGAACTCTGTAGACGTCATAGTATATTACAGGGGTGAGATGTGCGCTCTCAAGGGTGAAGGGACACGTGTCCGGCACAGGAAGGAGCGTCATCAATGATACTGTATGTGCAGAGTCAGACCTAAATTTAGTTAGAGGTCGCAGCGTTACCAACTAGAAGATCCACTTTGTATTACGTGAAGTTTACCGACCATGTTAATTGTAAATGAAACAACTAGTCCTGATGACTTGAATTATGTTTTTTTGGAATTCATGGTCCCTATTACTGGTGTTTTTGGCACACACAACTACATAACACATTTTTTGGTTTATTTCTGCATTTACTTAGGAACCAAGTTATGAACTACCAATATAAACTGTATACACTGATCAAAAAAGTTAAATGGGTTGCCCAATTGTAAAGTACAGATAGCTTATCAACAGGATAAGCCATCAATAGGTCCATGGGGTCTGCCCTGGACGCTGGCCGTCAGCTGTTTGCTGGGTCCCTATGTTCATGCAATTAGCTGATTTCTTCAGGAAGCGGACCACTCTGTTCCCACTGCAGTAGTTAGGCTTTGTATTGCAGGCCAAGTTCCCATTCATTTCAATACAAATTGGGCCTGTAATGCCAAGCCTGGCCACTGTGTTGCGAATGGAGCTGTCTGTTTGCTGCAGAAATCGGCTCAGTGCACACAGGTCCAGCAAACAGCTAACTGGTTAGGGTCCCCTGCAACGGAACAACATTGATCTACTATTGATGACCTATCCTGTTCATAGGCCATCAATAGTTTACGTTTGGACAACCCCTTTAAGGGAACACCTATGTTACAGGCAGCATAATATTCATGTTTCTCATGCGTGCTCAGTTTAAACTTGCTGTAATCTGTGAAGAGAAATGGAGCGCCAATGGCAGACCTGGCATTCTCTGGTGAATGCCAGTGGAGCTGCACAGTGCTGGGCTGTGAGCACAGATTCCACTACAGTATGTCATGCCCTTGTACCGCCCCCATAAAGTCTGTTTCTGACAATTTAGTCAGAAGCATGCAGACCAATAGCTCGGTGGAGGTAATTTTCTAGGGGTCTGGCAGCGCGTCTCCTGTTCCTCCTTGCATAATGGAGCAGATACCAATCCTGCTGCTGGGTTGATGTGTGTCTACCCCCTCACCCCCTAACAACAGAAGTGAGTGATATATAAAATGTTTTATGCTTAACTTTGAACAGGCAAATGTATCAATGGTGTCTTATATGCACAAAATTATGTACACAGTAAATTAAAATGAACAAACTAACATTATGAACACAATGACCAGAGTCTATAAATGTAGCAAGATGGAAAGTACATATAATGTCAGAACGATCTTACACTTGTTGTCAGAGATGCCCCTCTATGACCAGCTGGACCCTTTAGATGTCCGCAATATCAATTGCCATCTGGTAATATAGTTCCACAAATGTGGCATATCTGGTAAAGAGATCAGGACCAAAAAATATCCAGCTCACCACTGCAGGATTCAATCAGTCCTCGTGCAGAGAAGGAAATGCTGGCTCCAGCCAGGACATTACGGCTTGAAACATGTTAGCGTTCCTTTTCATCTTCTATTTCCCACCATGTTGCCTTTTAAGAAGATACAATAAAAGCCACCTTTTATTCATGAAAGTGCTGAAAGTCCTGCTTTTCCTGTGACTAATAAAAAGTTTCACTGACCGCATTATGTCCTACTTGCCACACTGTCCTGAATGGAGAGAGAAGTGGAGAAACTGTCCTGACAAGGCCAACCCACGGTAGCCCTGTAACACACGACCCTGATATAGTCCTAACACAGGGTGCCACAAGTAGTCACGTGTCCTGATCACATTTAGGTGAGCTGTCACATGTGGCCCCTTTAGATGACATAAGCAATTTTGTTATTCAGGTGAGCACATCTGCCTTTGTTTTAGTGATCGATGGGGGTCGTGGCATCTAAGCCCCCATTGATCATAACTTCTGACATGTCAGAAGTTTTTATTCTAGAGTAAAGAGGAAGACAATGGTGAGGGAAAAGGTGCGGGATGCAGCTGCAGCTTGTTCCTTGGGGGGAGCAGTAATGAGAAAATAACTGATTTGCTCATAGCACACAGCAAGCACTTAGATTACACCAACCGGTGACCCACTCATGGAGATAGGAACTACACTAAAGCCCCATTTAGACACAACAATTATCGCTCAAAAAATGTCTTTTTAGTGACTTTTGAGCAATAATCATTGTGTACATTACACGGCAAGATGATCGCTCAAAATCTGCTCAAACGGCAGTTTGAGTGACAGTTTTGAGCATTCACCTTGCATAAGTGTGTAAATGAAGGCACGCTGTAGGCAGAAGACAAGCGGGACCGCTATCTTCTGCATAGAGCTGTTGTCTTCTCGGAGCGCTCAGCTGGTACCCAGCTGAGTGCTCCGAGCACGGTATGCAGAACACAGGCAACCCCGCAGTGATTTTCAGGGAAGGGCTGTAAATATAGGCGCTTCCCTGAAAAGTATCCATAGCATGTGGGAAAAATAAAAAACATATACTCACTTCTCTGCCACTACCAGGGCTTAGCTGCATGTAGCCGGGTCTTCTCCCTGTACCGCTTTGAAGTTCTTTCATCAGGTGGGGTTTTAAAATCTCTGCCTGCTAAACAAAGCTGTATCCGATTGGCTGAGCACTCAGCAAATCACAGGCAGCGCTCGGCCATTCATTGAATGACAGCCAAGGTGGAGAGGTGACTGTATATATATGTATATATATATATATATGTGTATATATATATATATATATATATATATATATTATATATATTTTTTTTTTTTTACACTAGCTATTGATAATTTTCAGGGAAGGGCTTATATTTAAAATCACTGCCGGGGTGCCCGCAAAAAACCTGCAGTTTTCATGGAGTGCACAGCTGGTATACAGCTGAGCGCTCCGAGCGGGGTATACAGAAGACAGCTGGACAGCTGCATACCTTAGAAAAGAAAGTGTGTTTACGGAGCGGCATACCAGCTGAAACAATAGTATCAGCGGTATCGCATTGTGAACTCGGCGCAGCTGAAGGAGAATTATTAGCGACTCGTTAACGAAAACTGCACGATGTCCGTGCAGTTAGACCCAATGATTCTCGCTCAAAAGACTTTTTTGAGCCATTTTTGAGCGAGAATCGTTGTGTCTAAACCAGCCTTAAGTATTTGGAGAAAACTGGACATGATGGGACATGATCCAAAATACCCCGAGTACACATAGCAGGCCTATTTGCATTTAACTGATAGCATAATAATCTCAAAAATGAGGGGTTATACAAAGTGCAGCATCTGTATTGTATGTATTTATATGCTCTTCTAAATAGTTTTCTCTTTATCTTACAGACATGGAGATGACTTGATTGTAACACCATTTGCTCAGGTGAGTTAGTTTAACATCACGTATCACCCTGTTATGAAAGAGCGAGCTGAATGGACTTGTCTCTTATAGGGCATTATGGTATTCAGACCGGTGTTTTTCACACGCATGAACAAAAATGCAGCATGTCCAATTATAGCCAATGAGACTACGTAAATACGCAGTGAATATGTTTTAGCTTGGAGTGTTGCACCACTACCACCAGTCTTATTGTCTTAATTTGTTGCCTATCCACACCCACCTAAGTGGGGCGTTATCTGGTCAGGCGGCACCTCCACCACCGTAATCTTCATTCTACTCTCTTACCACATATCTAGAATCATTTTATACATTTAACACGGCCTTACAGTTTTTCCCCGCCCTTCTTTCTTTTGTTTTCCCTTATTTGCTGTGGAGCGGCACACTGCCCCCTACTGGTATGATGGTCTGGGTGGGCAAAAGTCAATCACCCCTAGTAGTGGTAGGAGGGACAATGACAGCTCAGCGATATGTTCAGGACATCCTGCAGCCACATGTGTTCCTCTCATGGCGGCTTCCAAGAGGCAGCAGGATAATGCTCGACCGCACACACACCAAGATGTCACAGGAATGTCTACACAATATTGTCACACATCCGTGGCTGCCCAGTCACCAGATTTATCACCAATAGAACATGTATGGGATTATCTGGGACGCCAACTTCAACAGCCTACAAATTTGTATGATCTAGAGGCTGTGTTTAAAGCAGATGTGGACCGGTATGCCGCAGGATACCATACAGAACCAGTATGCCTCCATGCCCGTCTCTAGCACATCTTGTATCCAAACTAGAGCCTCCATGCCCACTTGTATCACATCTTATATCCAAGCTAGAGGCTGTACAACAGGGTACTTGAGCCTCCATGCCTGCCCATATCACATCTTGTATTCAAGCTAGAGGCAGTACAACAGGGTACTTGAGCCTCCATGCCCGCCCATATCACATCTTGTATTCAAGCTAGAGGCAGTACAACAGGGTACTTGAGCCTCCATGCCCGCCCATATCACATCTTCTATCCAAGCTAGAGGGGGTACAACAGGGTACTAGAGCCTCCATGTCCACCCGTATCACATCTTATATCCAAGCTAGAGGCGGTACAGCAGGGTACTAGAGCCTCCATGCCCACCCGTATCGCATTTTATATCCAAGCTAGAGGCAGTACAACAAGGTACTAGAGCCTCCATGCCCACGCGTATAACATCTTGTATCCAAGCTAGAGGTCGTACAACAGGGTACTTGAGCCTCATGCCCACCCGGTTCACATCTTATATCCAAGCTAGAGGCAGTACAACAGGGTACTAGAGCCTCCATGTCCACCTGTATTACATCTTATATCCAAGCTAGAGGCGGTGCAACCGGGTACTAGAGCCTCCATGCCCACCTGTATCACATATTATATTCAAGCTAGAGGCGGTACAACAGGGTACTAGAGCCTCCATGCCCACCCATATCACATCTTGTATCCAAGCTAGAGGTGGTACAACAGGGGACTAGAGTCTCCATGCCCACCCGTATCACATCTTATATTCAAGCTAGAGGTGGTACAGCAGGGTACTAAAGCCTCCATGCCTGCCTGTATCACATCTTGTATCCAAGCTAGAGGCGGTACAACAGGGTACTAGAGCCTCCATGTCCACCCGTATCACATCTTGTATCCAAGCTAGAGGCAGTACAACAGGGTACTAGAGCCTCCATGCCTGCCTGTATTACATCTTGTGTCCAAGCTAGAGGCGGTACAACAGGGTACTAGAGCCTCCATGTCCACCCGTATCACATCTTGTAATAGAGGCAGGCATGGAGGCTCTAGTACCCTGTTGTACTGCCTCTAGCTTGGATACATCTTGTGTCTAAGCTAGAGTGGGTACATCAGGGTACTAGAGCCTCCATGCACACCCCTATCACATCTTGTATCCAAGCTAGAGGCGGTACAACAGAGTACTAAAGCCTCCATGCCTGCCTGTATCACATCTTGTATCCAAGCTAGAGGCGGTACAACAGGGTACTAGAGCCTCCATGCACACCCGTATCACATCTTGTATCCAAGCTAGAGGCAGTACAACAGGGTACTAGAGCCTCCATGTCCACCCGTATCACATCTTGTAATAGAGGCAGGCATGGAGGCTCTAGTACCCTGTTGTACTGCCTCTAGCTTGGATACATCTTGTGTCTAAGCTAGAGTGGGTACATCAGGGTACTAGAGCCTCCATGCACACCCCTATCACATCTTGTATCCAAGCTAGAGGCGGTACAACAGAGTACTAAAGCCTCCATGCCTGCCTGTATCACATCTTGTATCCAAGCTAGAGGCGGTACAACAGGGTACTAGAGCCTCCATGCACACCCGTATCACATCTTGTATCCAAGCTAGAGGCGGTACAATGACTAATCAATAGAAGAGATTAAATAAGATGAGTTTTTCTCTGTAAATCCTGACTGTACGATGCAATTATTAATGCAGGGGTGTAGCCTGCAGGTCTACTGACCGCTCAGGTTTCCATTCTGCCCTTTAAAATCTGTTCTGAGATTAGATTGTCTCTTCCCAGTTATATGATTAAAATTATTTCCTGATAATCAAATGCAGATGTTTCAGGTTAGGACTCTCGCTGTATAATACATGTTAGAGCTAACAGGGGCAATACACATGGCTCGTGGGAGATTTACTTCACCAGCACAAAGTTTGGATATCTTTATGTAGCATTACTATTGCATATATTACTATACAAAAGACATAGGTTTTGTTAAAGGAGGAGGGCACAGAGGCTCACTAAAGGCAAATTCAGGTTGTGTATACTAGAAGGATACAGAAACCATCAGCAGGGTTGTACTAACGATTAAAGGAACATGTCAGCTGGAACATGCAGCCCAAACTGCAGGCATGATGTTACAGAGCAGGAGGAGCCGAGCGGACTGATATATAGTTTTATGGGGAAAGATTCATTATTATACCTCTGCTCATTCTGAGCTGAACAGTCCAATGGGTGGTCCTATCTGTGATTGACAACAATCGGTGCATGGCTGTACATACAGGGGTACCGGTATAGGACCACCACTCAGCTCAGAATTAGCAATGGTATTAAGGGGTTGTTTGCCTTCTTTTCCACTGATGACCTATCCTTTAGTTGTGTATATGCTAGAAAGGTACAGAAGTTGATAGATGGGGGTCTGATGCTCAGGACCACCATCCATCAGCTCATTGTCTGGCCGGGCTGTCCAGTGTTGAGGGCCAGATGTTAGCATCAGCGGATGAAGAGTGAGCCTTAGCTTCACTCCCATTGAAATCAGTGGGAGGCCTGCGCTGCCATAGCGCTTCACATCCAGCTCGGACCAGCACAGAAGCTTGAAGTGCAGGTGCGCTGTTTGTCTTATGCTCAAAGTGGCCCTGAAAACTTCCAAAAAGTCAATGGGAACTATGCAAACAGTGTAGCAATGGAAACAGCATAGCTTTCTATGCTACAATGTTTGCATAAGTCCCATTTGACTTCCATTGGAATTACGGAAATAGCATAGCATACAACGCTCCGGTAATTTCTCCCTCCCTGCTGACTATTGAAGTATAGTAGGGTTTTAGAAGAGTCATAAAATATAGGGATAATCAAGTCTTCTAGTGGGGCAAAACTAAACATTTAAATCATTAAAAAAAAGAAAAAAAAATAGTAAAAAAAAATAAAATGACGGAAAGAGTCAGAACCCCACCTTTACCCCTTTACTACGTTAAAAAAACTAAAAACGCATTATCTCTGCGTTTGTAATGATGCACATAATGAAGAAGAAAAATACAAAAAACATGGTCATATTCGCTAATTGGCAGATATTGGAGTAAAGGAGGATTGGGGGTGCTGAATTTCAGCCTGCCTGCCCCTTTTGTTCTGCTGGTAGATATGCCACCACTAGAGCTGTCTGGCAGCAGCTTACTCCCTTCTACCCCATAGAGTGGAACATACATTACATGTCTATGGGGGAAGCTTAGTGGAAAGAATAGCTGTCGGCAGCTATCCAAGTTGTAGAGTCAGCTTTAATCTAGTCGTGCCTTATTTGACTTCCAGGCTCTGTTCACATTTGCGTTGTTGGTTCTGTCTATAACCTGCTGCTATTTTGTTCCTGTCAAAGCACCCAAGCGGTGTCACATTGTGGTTTCCCTTATAAATGGAAGTCACCACATTGATATACCAGACAGACCAAAAGAGGGGACCACAATATACAAAATGGGGTGCTGCTATTGTGTCAAAATCACTATATAAAAAAGAAAAAGCAACACAATCTGTAAAAAGCACGCACAGAGTATAGCGATGCGCGGGGGGAGACTAGCCATGTGCAGTCTGTTCTTTCTTTCTTTATTTTTTGCTATAGTTTGTTATAGTTCTGATTGCATAGGTCCATCTGCCCTATATTGTATAGGGAGTTTCTGTTTTTAAATATTTCTATATGTACTCTACAGTGTTTTTTAATAAAAGTTTTTTTTTTATTTTTTTGGATGTGCGCCTTTTAGGGCTCCTGCCCACAGATGGATATTTGCTGCGAAATCCGCAGCAAATAGCATCCATAGCATGCTATTGGAAATCGATTCTTCCTACACACTTGCGAAAACCAATTGCGGTTTCTGTAAAAATCGCAGCATGCTCCATTTTTGTTCGGATTCAATGGAAGCAGTCTGATCCGCAGCCCTTGCGCAATCACATTGCTGGAAAAGCAGGAGATTAAAAAAAATATATAAAAAATCCACAGTACAGAGACAGAAGTAACAGGTACATGCGGACGCCGCTGCTCCCAGTGCAGGATTCCGCATGCGGAATCCGGCCCTGCCGTGTGCAGGTGGCCTTAGATATTGTTGCTTTTTCTTTTCTTTACATTGCTGATGTAGACAGAATCTTGTAAATGCATCCAGTAACCTTTACAGTACTTCAGTTGTATGTCAAGAACATTGATTGTTGTTGCCATCTAGTGGCAATTTGAAAGAATACACTTACATCTTGCAAATGTGTATAAACTAGATCTTAGATTACATATTTGAAATAAATTATTATCCATAGAATGAAAAAAAAGTCTTCATCTACGGGACTATAATTGTATCTGTTTATATGGCACTAGATCTATTATGTGCACATGTACTTAGGGCATTAGATTTGCATATCTTACATTAAGTGGGTCACTTCTGCCAGTAACTTGTCATATGTGTTTCTTGCCTGCATTATAATCACTTCTACATGAGGATGCATTATTGAAACTGGTCACCATAGCTAGATCATTGACAGCTGACACCATGGTCATTGCACTGTATTACAGGCATCAGGGACTTTCTGCTAAAGTTAGCACCAGGAAACTACTGTAGATCCCACACTAATGCATTATTTCCTTATGCTTAGAATTAACACAATGACATTGTCTTATTCACTATATATGTTAAAGAAATGGGTTTAATTCTCAATTAAAGAGTTTTCCTCTCAGGGCAAATTCTATTCTTCCAAAACTAATTGGACAGGAGAATCAAAAGTAGTGTTTATTTACATATGTTAATATTTAGCAAGGCTTCCTTTGGCTCTAATGACATTGGATTCTCTTCATGACATAATTTCTAGTAACATCTGATAAATTTCAGCTGGTATTTCCCTCCATTCAACCTGCAAACGTCTGGCAAGTTCTCTCATAGAAGATGCATTGGCCCATCTACATTGGTACAAAGAACGTTGTCATTGGACAGTTGTGCAATTAAAGAATGTTCTATAGAGTGATGAATCATGTTAGCCCATATTCAAATCAGATGGAGGTACCTGTGTGTGGAGGATGCCTGAAGAACACCTTTTGTTGTGCCAACAGTTAAGTGTAGTTTTGGTTTGTTGGTTGTACTGGCAAGAATCATGAACATTGACATTCTAGACAATAATGTGTTGCCAACAGTGTGGCAATACCCTGACAATGGTCAGCAATACTTCCAACAAGATAACGCACCGTCACAAATCCAATACTGTTTTATGTTGGTTTGAGGATGCGGACATTCTACAATTGGACTGGCTGCACAGAGTCCGACCTGAACCTACTGAACATCTTTGGATAAACTAGAACATCAGGTCATAAAATGTGAACAGCGTCCGTATTTTTAAGAGAACTCACCGGACGTTTGTAGGGTGAATGGAGGGAAATGCCAGCTAAAGTGTATCAGACGTTAGTGTTAGTAAAAAGTATGCCACAGCGAGTATGTGATGTCATTATGGTCAAAGGAGGCCCCACTAGGTATAACATATGTAAATACTACTTCTGATTCCTGCTCAGGTGTCCAAATATATTTATGGACACCTGATCAGGAATCAGATGTAGTATTTACATATGTTCTACTTAGTGGGGCCTCCCATAAATACATATGGGAAGCCTTGCAGCCATGGTCTCATATGTAGCTACGGTATTACTTGCAAGTGTTTGCAGTATTTCCATTGATTGTATAACAGCGCCTTCTGACTTATTTATCATTCACCCTCTAGGTACTGGCCAGTCTCCGTACTGTAAGGAATAATTTTGCTGCACTAACTAACCTGCAAGATCGAGCACCCAGCAAGTAAGTGATGATTATGTGAAGATCCTCAAAAACTGTCAAAAAGTAATTTCCCGCAGTAGAAATGCCACTTTGCATTGTAAGCTGAGTCACATCTGTTAAAGGGGTTGTACCAAGATTACAAGTTATTCCCTACCACAGGATAGGGAATAAGTTACCGATCAGTGAAGGTCTCAATGCTGAGACCCCTGCCGATTGTGAGCTCCTCTTCACTGCGGGTTACCCTCACTAGAATAATTGGACTTGTGGAATACATATATGCTTAGCCACTATTTTCCATGCAATTCATTCGTATATTTCCCAGAAGAATAATGGAGGAACAGAACGATGCAGCAGTTTAAATAAAGATGCTCTAGAATTGTTGTTTCATAGAAAATACAAGTATTTACCGAGAAACGAGGACCGATATCGCACTTGCAAACATGTGATTTTCCTTGCAATAGTGATACATGTTTTGCATTGTTGCGCTTGCGATTTTCGTTTGTTGTTTCAATAGTAAAAATAGAAAAATCGCACTTGCATGAAACCGGCATTTACATTCAAGTGTGATGCAGTATTCCCATAGGGAATAACTAGTGAGTCCTGAACAGAATTGCCCAAAACAGGACATTCTGCAGTCTACCCCTCTCGCTGCATTGAGAGAAAAAACCACACATGTATATAATGGGTTCTGTGCACAAAAGTCACGTGATAAGAATGGCCATATAATGCACCATAAGTCTGGAGTGATGCTGTTTAAACACTGACAATGTGTAAGGGGCGCTGTGTTTTACCTGGCACGGCGACACTCATTCTAAACATCTGCGGAAGTTCCGACAGTCCGGCTTCAGTAACGAGTCACCCGGCTGTTATTGTGGAAAAGGCCCTTTGAGTTCAGTAAAATTACTATGGCACACATCAAAGAAAAGCAAGAGAGACACAAGAAAATCATTAGGCTTTTCTATTGACCAGGCTTGTCCTACTTTTAACTGTACCCATTCACTTCTTAAAGACTCAGCCTGCAATATCAGTCCGCACCACTGCACAATGTACAGAGCTGTCTGCTTCCAGCTACTTAGCAGCTCTGTGCATTAGAACAGCGGCTCTGGAGAATGGCTGATCTGTGGGGGTCCTGGGCATCGGAATTGTCCCAATCGGCTGCTGATGACCTATGATGAGGATAGGTCATCAATTGGTAGAAGTGAGACAACGCCTTTAAGGCTACATACACACAAGCGCAAAACATGTGCGAATAAGACATCGCATGGCACTCACACGCTGTGCTATGTACATGCAAGTGCCATGTTTCCCATTAAAATCAATAGGAAACATTTGGGATCCTCTATCTTGTGTGAAAATCCTAATTTCACAGAAGCAATGCCAAGAATTTGTGCATGAAAATCGCCTTGCAGCCACAGGTAAAACACACGCTGACAAGCACGTTATTGCACCCAGTCTGTCTAGGGTCAGAAGAGTCTCCAAACTTCAATTAACCTCAACTGACATAACTTTCCTTAATAGGTTTAATGAATTGTTCCTGTAATTATCCTTAGCCTAAAGACTAGTAGTAATAAGATTAATGCGCTTTTATTATTGTTCTTGATGGGCAAGACTGCATATTGAAGGTAATTAACTACTTAATGACAGGCGGTGCGCCTTTTTACCTGTGGTCATTAATGAGCCTTATTCTAGGATACCCTGCTCTTGCATGAGAGATTGCAGAGCCAATGGGTCGGGTGCTTGGCTGTCAGATTTGACTGCTTCTGCCTTTCTGACCGTTCTATACACAGCACTTATATGAGCGCTCTGTATGCAGTGGAGACAGCAGAGCTGCCACTGCCACCATTGGTCCCAGCCATCATATGCTCACAGGTAGACAGGTTGCATGACCACACTTCTGGATCTAACCAAGTGCATCCCTGACAGTGACAGTTACACCAGTATGGACTGCTTTGGGAACAAAAAAGTTAAGAAAAAAAAACTCATTGGAAAAAAAATAACTTTGAATATGAAAAAAAGTGTTTTTACTTTTATCACTCAAACGTCCAATATTCCTTAAAAAAATAGCAAGTGCTATTGGTAAGAGATGGCAAAATATTAAGCCCCTGTTTGTCATGGAAAACAAAGTAAAACAAACTGGAAATCATTTTAATAACCTAAAAATAAAAACCTTGTCCAATCGGGGGGGGGGGGGGGGGGGAAGAAAAATCTCAAAAAATGTATCACGCCCCAGAGCAACTTGGGTATTAAGGGGTTAAGAATTTATAACTCACTCAATGTACACAGTACAAAGTTTTTGTCCATAGAAATGTGCTAGTAATTAAGCTACATGGCCACCAGATGGCACTGCTTGCTCTCCTGTTGCATTCCTGAGTTGATATATAATACCTTCTATTATGTCTTAATTATAGGAGATCAGCAATGTGTAACCAACCATCCATCAACAAAGCAACTATACCAGGTAAGACGCAGCATCTGGTGACAATTGTGGAGTTCTACATAAATCAGGAATCTCTAGGACGGTGTTAGTGTTTGGCATAAATGGCTATATTTTCAGATGTTCATGTTAGTAAATGTTTGGTTTTTTAAGTTGTGACTCTCTTAGGAATATCTACTATTTTGCCTCATACGTCGTATGCTCCATCCATGATCACTGGATATAAGTAACAAAAATGGATATTAATTTAATTGGCTGCAGTTTGTTATACTAGTATATATGTATACACATACTGTAGGCTTATTATTCACGATGAGGAAATATTGGAGGCATTGCTCGGATGCCTTGGGCTATGGGCTCTAATGCAAGAGCTGCACTAGTAAAACGTGGCTGAAATTAATGTAATGACATAGACAGTTTAATTCATTAAGTGAACCAAATCCAGTGTCACAGAAGAAGACAGGTGCAGTTTATAATATGCAGTTAACTAAGATGTAACTACTGTATACTCTATCCTACCAAAAATAATTGGACACCTGAGCAGAATCACAAGTAGTGTTTATTTCTATATGTTAATACTTAGTGGGGCTCCTTTGGCCCTGATGACATTGGATTCTCTCTGTGGTATACTTTCTACTAATGTCTGATAGACTTCAGCTGGTATTTCCATCCATTCATCCTGCAAACGTCTAGCGAGTTCTCTCATAGTTTATTTACAATGGTGTCGGCATTGAACAGTTAAGCAATGGCAGAACATTCTATGGAGTGACGAATCGCACTACTCCATCTTCACATCAAGTGGACATACCTGGGTGTGGAAGAGCCTGGGAAACACCTTTTACCTCATGTGCTGCTGACAATGTGGGAATACTCTGGGAATGATCAGCAATACTTCCAACAAGACAACACACCGTCACAAATCCTATGCAGTTTTATGCTGGTTTAAGGATATGGATGTTCAACAATTGGACTGGCTACACAGAGTCCCAACCTGAACCCTACTGATCTGGGAAAAAATGGAACGTCAGGTCAGGAAATATGAACAGCGTCCATCTTTTTTGACAGAACTCACCAGCTGTTGGCAGGATGAATAAAGGGAAATACCAGCTGAAGTCTATCAGACGTTAGTAGAAAGTCTGCCACGGAGATTATCCAATGTCATTAGGGCCAAAGGAGCCCCACTAAGTAATATATGGAAATAAATGCTACTATAGATTTGTGCTCAGGGGTCCAATTACTTTTAGTAGGAAAGTGTAAAACAAAAAATAGTTCCACAGTTCCATAGATTGCTTTCTTTTTTACTTTGGGATTATGTTCAGCCTGCTTCTTATTCCATGTCCCCTTTATTGCAATGCTGTGAGTTTAGGAACTATTTTGCAATGCTGTTGATCACAGTCCATCAATAATAATATGTCTTATGTAGATACCATATGTGATAAGGCCGGTTGTAGATCACCAGGTGTGAGCTGCTTGTTAGTTGGTTGCAAATTTGATTTGTTAGTGAACTTTTTTATTTGTGTATAACGATGACAATGAGTTCAGATAGCAGCAGTGATATATATATATATATATATATATATATATATATAGTAAAACTAGTAAGCAAAACACATGCAATAGCCTAATTATTTCCATGAAAGGGGTTGTCCTACCAAAATAAGTTATATGTGTCCTGTGGCTAGACAATATCTATATTAAACCCCAGTTCGGCATTAGCAACCAATCAGGTTGAATCAGGGAATCCCAACAACCAATGAGGTTGAATCACACAAGCCAAACCACCAATGAGATTGCTGGAATTGCTGCATAGTGCTGAACTAGATATATGCCCACAGGACAAGGGATCACTGTCTGATCGGTGGGGGGTAAGACTCCTGAGACTCCCACTGATCATGAGAACGGGGCTTCCGAAGCTCCCCAAACGAATAGAATGATGGATATGTATGTGCACCACCACTCCAGCCATTTCAAGGAGCTGCCCATGATACAGTAACTGAGTTGCTGCACTTTTAAATACTTTCACTATTTATGACCTATCCTTAGGACAGGTCATAAGTAGTTGAGTGGCAGGGTTCCATCAGTCAGGATTCCTGCCGCTCAGCTGATCCCGGGCCCACTGTCAGTGTGTACAATGTTGGAAGCAGATCACACTGTCCGCATTGCAGTGGCCTGGTTTGGTACTGCAGGCATAGCCATATCTCCATGAGGATAGGTCATTAATACTAAAATTTAATGACAACCCCTTTAAAGTTTCTGAATTGACCACCTTGGCTCTGCTACAACTTAAGTTGTCTGTTCATTTATTAGTATATTAAAAAATTGGTATATTTCTGACGTTTTCTAATGTGGTTTGTACAGTGTACGAGTGTTGACCAAGTCTTGCTTCAAAGGCGATTTTTTTTTTTTTTTAAGCTATTTTGGGGCTGAAAAAAATCAAACCAAAATGGCACGAAAATGGAACACATTGATTTGAATGGAGATATTCATATAGATGTATGTTTACTTGGATAGATAGTCCAAGTAAACAATAAAAAAAGAATAATTAAAAAAAAAAAAAGAATATCCTATTTTTCTTAGATTTTTTTTCTGACCCATTCAAGTCAACAGATCCACTTAGTTTAAAAAAAAAAAAATAGATTGCACTCACATGATGTGAATGTGATCCTTTTTTAACGTCATTAACCATAGGGAACATTAAAAAAAAACAAAGAAGCGCAGAGCCTGTACATTTATGAGTTTTATTTTATTTTTTAAACCTGCGTGAAAAACTAATATAAAGCTCGTACAAATCATACATGAAAATTGCACAAAAAGTGTGTTTTGAGCCAAAGATAGGAGTGGATATAAAAGGAATTGGAATTCTACTTCTCCTTCCTATTAGATCCAATTCTGACTTTGGTTCAAGAAACCCTTCCTCAAACTACACAATTCTTCAAAGAGAAAAGTGTGCCTGCCAAAGATTTGGGATATAAAAATGTGCTGCGCCAAGTGGGAAACTCAGCACTCCATTATATCAAACCGTTCAGTTGCTGTGCCCACTTCTGTCCACTAGATGTCAGCAGAGAGCTAGTATAACTTGGTTGTTGTGATTACTCTCTGACCAGTGCAATCTTTGGAGGATGGCATTGTAAATGACTGCTGGGCACCCTGGCATCAAATCTATTTCCTAATCTCTAACTGCAGATTGCAGATTACTCAGCAATTTAGGGAGACATGAGGATTACCGCCTGTCAGATGCAAGTATAAATGAGACCGCTACGGCTATAGATTATGCAACGATCATTATGCAGTGTAATGTACTGGGTACATACATTGGATGGCAGATACGTGATGTGGAATACACTTGGCGGTCATTTATTTCGAGCTGGTAGTAATAGCGACCAATAGCTGACAGTGTCACTACAAGTTCATACAATCCGGATCCTACAAGAAGTGTATAAAGTAGTAGTAATAATCAGCGCACAACCCTCTTCTGACTCCTTTTTTATAATGGATGATATTATACACAGCTGGCTATGTGCGCTGCCATAAATCCAGTGATCTGGCATTCGGCCCATATTACACTGAGTGTTTTCAAAACATCCCCAGTGCCAAGTAATAAACCACTTGCCCTGTACCAGCAGGCGCCAGATGTGATCCAGCTGCCAATCTGAAATGCCTTGCAGTAATACAGTTTGTACTGGATGAATTTTAATAGGCAAACTGAAATACATAACTTCTGTGTGTGACGGGGGCACCCCGAGCACACCCTCCACCTATACATAGAGGGCATGGTCATACATGAAGACTACAGGATCCTGTATCCACAGACTAAATAGCTGAAGGGCATGTGGGCTGAATGTAAAAGGAGGGGCCCCTGGGTGGTGTTGGGGCCCTCTCCTAGGTTCGAGGATAGGGGCTCACTTGTTTCCGACGCTGCCTCCTGATTGCTGGCGGCACGCTCAAGGTAGGGAGGAACGTCTCTCCTCCCAGTGTGTTGACTCTGGCATCATCCTACAGGTTATAGCCCCTGGGCCGTGCCTGCCAATGCGTGGCAGAAAACGCAGCAGACCTGCCATGATGCTGCAATGGTTTACTATAACAATCAAAGAGATCTGACGAGATATCGGAGGTGTTGGGCTTTTAAATGTTCCACAACAGTCCGTAGTAACTGCACTTCTTAAAGGGGTTGCTAGCACTCCTATTGATTTCAATGGGAATGAAGCTGGTGCTAGTACTTCCTGCGGTGACCACTGATGACAACAACCGGACCGCTATCCACTACAGCTGGCTGGATGATCAGCTGATAGATAGGGGTCCCAAGAGGTGGACCCCTGTCCATCAACTACTGATGACCTAGGATAGGTGATCTGTGATAAATGAGGGCAGACAACCCCTTTAAGACTAGTTATCGAGGACTGTCTTTTATTAAGTTTACAATAACAATTCGAGAAATCAGAAGCACTTGAGCATAAACGATCCCACAAATGGCCATATTGAGTCTTTGTGAAATCCACGTACTTCAGTGGGTAGCCCGACTTTATCCAGCAGCTCCTCTGTGTCGCACTAGGCAAATATAGACAAGGCCCGCAGATTTCCACCCACATAGGCGACTGAACAGAGTCCTTACAACAAGTCCCTGGCATTGAAAGATGCGATACACGTGCTCATGACTGCAGCGATCACAGGGCACGCGGGTAGTCAGACATCTGGGGCTGAAACTCCATGGATCCCGACAACATGGGAATAGACTTGAACTTGCAAATCATCTTCTTTAGCTTCCACTCACAGGTTGTAGGCCAAACAGCTATAGGCCATGCCAGAGGGCCTGTGGCAACACCCAGCTGGCAGCCACAGCCTCACTGCAAGAACTTATCATGGGGCCTAAATTACTCCAAATTGAAGAAATTGTGTCAAAACTTTGATGCAATTTGTGGTGTAAATTAGGGCAACTAAAAGATGGCTTGAACTTAGACTAGACAGACTTAGGCCTCGGTCACACGGGCATTTTTTCTCGCGATTTGCGGATCGCATGACGGATGCGCATCCGCAAATCGCGTGACCGGGGCCGAAAAATTGCCCGAAAAATCTGCTCCTAGCCGCGTTTCATTAGAAACGGGCCTGAGCAGTGCAGTGCTGTCCAGCGCATTGAATTCAATGGAGCTGGCAATACAGCCGGCTCCATTGAAAGCAATGGGCTGCGGGCGATCTCACGATGAATTTTCGGGAAGGGCCTAAAAAAATAAGCCCTTCCCTGAAATTCATCCAGAAATGTGTAAAAAGTAAAACAAAATATATACTCACCTTGTCCCGGCAGACGGAGTTCAGCCGCGCCGGCCGGCAGTTCTCCTGAACTGCTCTCTGTAGTATTCAGCAGCCGGGGATTTAAAATCTCCGCCTGCTGAATGAGCTGCCTCTGATTGGTCCCTGCGCTGAGCCAATCAGAGGCAGCTCTCACTCACCCATTCATGAATTCATGAATGGGTGAGTGAGTGGTGCCTATGATTGGCTCAGCGCAGGGACCAATCAGGGGCAGCTCTCAGCAAATGGGCAAACATCATTCTTCTCTGCCACAGCTGTTACAGCTGTGGCAGAGGAGAATGATTTGTCTAGTATATGTTCTCAATGGGGTCGGCGCTGCTGCCGCCGGCCCCATTGAGCGCATATAGAGAAGAGAACAGGAATCGCAGATAGGTGCGATCTGCGATTTCTGTTCTATAATTTATCGGACGAGCGCATAAAAAGCGCTCATGTGTCCGATACCATTGCAAAGCAATGGTTTTATAAAATCGCACATCGCATGCGCAGATCGCACGGAAAATCGCCCGTGTGACCGAGGCCTGAAAGTGTAACAGATTTATTATTTCGTAGAGCTGCTGTGATAAATCAGACACATTTGAAGATTGCCTAGTCTTAAGTTTGCTTTTTCATACGGATTAGTGCAAATTTGATCCATGAAAAAGAGACTCTTTTTTTGTGAAATTTTCATGCAATCTGAATGCAATTCCATTTTTCACTCATTTGAAGAAAAAAAAATGGAAGGTGGCCCAGTTGATATCGTTTGAAAACTCTCATTGAAGTCAATGGTTGTCACTGAACACTTGCATACGATGCAACTGCAATGCATTTTATTTTTTTTATTTTTTTTAGCATACCCATCGACTGGAAAGGGTGATTCATGGCCAAGATAGAACCAAGATGGGACACGCTGTGTTTTTTTCTAAACCGCCCATGTTAATAGAATCATTGAAATCAATATGTTGATTTCTGTGTGAGTTCAGTCCAATCAAAAACCACCAGAAAAATGTTACAGTATTAGTAAATGAGCCCATATATGTTTACATTACTACTGCAGAGTGGCATTATTTTGGCAGTCTACAACAATGTTGTTTGGGAATTTGTGTAGCACTTATCTGTTTACTATACAGCACTACTGTGTGCATTGCATGGCAGTATTAGGCCGGTCTCACACAACTGGAATTGGATTGTGGAATCGACAATTGTCACCTGCGCGGATGATCCGCGATATTCCGCATCCATTACAAGAATAGAGCATTGGCATGTCCACAGGTCTTATAGGTGACAAGTGATAGAAAGGATAGCCCCATGAGAATAAGGATATAGTATGTTCACACACCGTCTTGTCAGGTTATGCGCCAGCAAAAACATTCTAATGCTCATACTGTACTTGCCAATTCTTCCAGAATGTCTGAGACTTGTGGAAAAGGCAAAATCTCCCATAAGAGCAGACATATCTCCCAGGCTCCTCTTTAAAATACACTTTGTCAATAAAAAAAATCCAGCCCCTAGAAGAAATTGTTGTTTTGCTGCCAAATTACATCTCAAGCTGATATGAAAATAATTACAGCTGCGATACCATCGGAGGCTCTAAGAGTGGTTCCCCCCATGGCCTATAAAAGGCTCTCGGGGCTCCTTGTGTGTAGTGACCTCTTCTTCTGCTTGTGTGGAGCTTGTTGACCACTAGACGCCTCTACGACACAGAGAAGAGATGTCACCCGTTTGAATTCACTTACTTATATCAACAATACAATCACACAGAGAAAGTTTCATTCGATTGCAACAACTTCTTCTAGGGGAGGGATCTTTGTGACAATGAGTGTGTACTCTCCTCCCACATTCCTGCAGCCCTCTTCCCCCTCAGACATTAGTGCAGACAGCCCCCTGATGCTAGGCCTTAGGATCTGGTTTGTGGCCTGCATTAAGGTCCATTTACACTCAAATATAATTGTTCAAAAGATTTTGAGCAATTGTTTTGCATAAACTACTAGTGGACACTTTTGTCCATTAGCAGCTCATCACCTGTATTTGCATGTAAATGAGCCCTCCAGGTCTTGTATGCAGAGAAAAGCAGGTGGTGTGTTTTCTGCATTCAGCTCCTTTGTTCTGATAGGGGGCTGCAAGCTGAAGACAATCTAATCAGCGCTCCCATGGAGAATACAGTACCATGGACAGCAAACACAGTATGCAGTCTGTGTTGTCTTCTCTCCGGCCGAATGATGGATTTTATGCTCACCTAAAAATCGTTATTCAGCCGAAGAGTAAAAGATGGGAGCATTTACATATGACAATTATCGCTCAAATGATGGTTTTGAGCAATAATCACAATAAAAGCGTGTAAATGGGCCTTTAGTTAAGGGCAGTGTTTGTCAGCTCTAGTTCTCAAGTACCCTAATGGGTCATGATTTGAGGATATCCCATAGAGTGAACACCTGTGACAATTTCCGAGGTGCTGATGATGATGATAATATCAGCTGTGCAATACTAAGGGAATCCTGGAAACACGACCTGACAGGGGTACTTGAGGGCTGGAACTGGGAAACATGGATTTAGGGGCTGTAGATTGTATTCACTTACAATACCTGGATTGCAGTCTGTATTCATTTTGTGATGTGATGAAGATGATTATATACACCATACTACCAAAAGTAATTGGACACCTGAGCAAGAATCAGAAGTAGTATTTACTTACATATGTTAATACTTAGTTGGCTTCCTTTGGCCCTATGAGATTGGATATTGCTCATGGCACACTTTCTACTAACTAAAGAAGATGCATCGATTCATTTACTATGGTGCAAGGAGCGTTGTCATTGGATAGTTGAGCAATGGAAGAACGATCTATGCAGTGATGAATCGCGCTACTCCATATTCAAATCAGATGGGTGTACCTAGGTGTGGAGGGGCCTGGGGAACGCCTATTGTCTCAGTGTGTCATTCAAGTACAGTGGAGTTTCCATTAGAGCCTGGGGATGTTTTACCTTCCTACCTGACCGAACTCATCAGACATTTGCAGGATGAATGGAGGGAAATACCAGCTGAAGTGTATCAGATGCTGGTAGAGAATATGCAATGTCATTAGGGCTAAAGAAGTGGGGGGCATGTTCTATATGTACACTTTACAGAAACTCCCTGATGTCCCTTCTCAAAAGTTGGCAAGTGCTAATAGAAACTACTGTTGCAGCTCTAGTGGGGTACACTGTGTATAGGGGCTCCTACATTTCAGTTATTATAATGAAATAGTGGATAAAGCACTCTCCCTTGGAGTGCCACCCACTGTTACCCCATTTTATTTGCACCGGTAAAGATGCTGTAATGATGAATATTCTGCTTCTGAAATTCCTTTGCTCATTCTAAGTCTCGGCGGTTCAGGACTCGGCATTGGCTCAGTGTTTGCTCTGGAATTATGCTGGGATTTATAGGAGGAGATGGGACGCTGCTCTCTGCTCTTCAGTTACATAAGGACTTGTTATTTAAGAGACTTTACTTTCCGTAATGAAAGCAGACTGCCGAGGAATAAGGTGGAAGTGGATTAAAGGCCTACAAATTTGTGTAGACTGCCGTGACGTCATCTGTCACCTACAAAGGCTCTAATTCTGTTTTGGAATGTGGTTTTTCCGAGGAGCTATATATCTGGTAGCTGGCACTCACATCGTCCTTGTATGAAATGCTTGGATGGTATTTTCACGTCAAACTTCTGTACTTAAGATTTGGTGCAGCGAGGAAGCAGAAAAATGAATCTCTGTGATTTTCATTGCAGATTTAACCCTTAGAGACAATTGTGGCACAGCAGAAATTTGGTGTTCAGTCAGCCCTATTGACATACCGATATAGCAAAGTTTCTGTTGACGGTTATAACTTTCGACAAGTTATTTTAGGTCATTGAGAAGTAATTCTAGTTTTATCGTAACCCCTTCACACTGCAGCCCTTTTTTTTCTTTTCTCTTTTTTTTCTATGCACTTTCACAAAAACAATAGCTCTTTTATTTGTCCAGTTCCGTAGCTGTCAGAGGACTTTTGTTTTTTGTGGGACAAGCAACATTTTTTAATGGTTCATTTTAACATACCATATAATGTAGCAGAAGGCTTTTAAAAAATTTTAAAGTGGGAGAAATGGGGAAAAAAATGCAATAGCACAATTTTTGGCAGGTTAACGCAACAAAAGTTATTGTAAAGCAATTGAAAAGACAAATAAACGGTGGCACAGAAAGCTATCTTAAAGTGTTAAGTCAGGTTAAACTTTGCTATATGAGGCCTTATTCTGTGCATGTTGTGGTCTACATGTACATTACTTAAATCTTGCTGAAAAGCATCTGCGCCTTACCATTTAGAAGCAGGGGGGTCTGGTAGATCCAGAAACCCCTGACCGTTGCCTTAATGATCTGGCAGTGCGCTGATATAGGGGAGAACTCTGCAGCCATACATCTAGTGGCTGCACAGTCGTCCCTCTCCCTGCCTGATCCCCCCCCCCCAGCAGAATCCTGGAGATCACTCCTGTATCTCCCCGGGGTGCAGGTCCTCCTCTGCACATGCAGAGACAGACCATAGCAAAGATCAAAGGTCTTGCATCAGCAATAGGACTGTTAATAATGTGCTAACCATGTGAGCTGAAGCAGCTAGGTGGGGTCATGTATTACTGGCACTTGTATGTGGGGACTTATAGCCCTTTTAGATGGGGCAGTTATGGTTCAGAATCATTCAGATTCCCGCGTATGGAATGTATGCAGTGACTGAATGAGAATTGTTCAGTTGTTTAGTTTTGCATGCAAAAAAATTGCATGATGTGCGGTTCAGAGTAAACAGCAGTCGCTCCCTTTTAAACGACTGTGTGCTTACTGTTAATGGAGGCAGGCAGGATGAGAAGGCTCCCCGCCTCCATTCCAGCACCATTGTGAGCGATGCCAACTATACTTCTGTGCAACAGCGCAGGATCGAGCATCACCAGCGCCAGTGTCAGGCATCATTTGCCCAACAGCTCGTCCCGTGTAAAAGGACCATAAGTGTTAATAAAATCAGTGTTTAACATGCCAGCTGCAGATATGTGTGCACACATGTAGCAGAGCTGTATGAGCTCTGTGTGTTTGTGCATGCATGTTGCAGAGCTGTGTGTGTTGTGCACATGTACAATGTGCGTGCAGCAGTGCTGTGTATGTGTATAATGAGAACGAATGTTCTTGCTCGATTGTTTGAATGGATACACTATTAGGAGCTGACTGTTTACTGTTAACCCCCTTTTCTGTACTAGAACACCCAAGTTAATGACTGTAGCCCCTCCACTTTTTTAGACCCCCAGAGATGTTTAACCCCTTTCCAATCCACTGTCTGACGTCTGAAGACATTATGATTTAAGGCTGTACAGCGCCAACGCTGGAGGATGTCCGTCCGGGTTCTCTTACTGTATTTTGCCAGCCTCTCTGCTGTCGGGGTCTATCCAATGTGTCACCTCATGCAGTACTGGCTTTAGCCAGCATATAGCGTCATTGTATAACGGCTGAAAAAGAGTAAGCCCCCTAGGAAATCCAGAATACAAATTGGATTGGAAAGTGTTAAATTATGAAATATTTTTTCCTGTCTTCTAATAAACCTGGGTGCATCTCATAGTCCAAAAATATGGTATTAACTTTCTCACAAACTTTAGTACAATTCTGGCAATAGCACATTTTTTACTTCCGTTAAATAAAGAAAAATGTGATTTTGGGTTTCATTTTTTTAATTTACAATTTTTCGCCCTATTTTTTTTAGCAGTAACTTATTAGTGTATTTCTATATACCACAATACATAATAATACGCACAGGCATCTGTTAAGACATACCAAAATGTTCCTAAATATACATTACTTTTACAGACCTCATAATCCGGTACAAAACCTCAGATATGCAGCAAATGTTAAATAATATTCATTTTTTCAATACAGTGAGTTTTCCTAAAATGATTGCCCAGGAATAGAAAAACATGGTTGCTTTCTTCTAAAGACAGCACCACATCCGTCCAGAGGTTGTGTCTGGTATTGCAGCTCAACTTCAATGAAGCAAAAGGGTCTGAGCTGCAATACCTCACACAACCTGCGGATAGGTGTGGTGCTGTTTTTAGAAGAAAACAGTCATGCTTTTACTAATCCTACAGATTAATGGGAGGGGTACACACAAAAAATGACCCCATCAGTCCGAGAGCACACTACTACATAATGCCCTGCGCACGGGATGTAGTGCTTACATTAATTATCTTAAAGTGACCCACCAGTCCCTTATAACCCAAGATGTCCGCATTGCTGTTCTGACTAGTGCAAGCACACTGTGCCTTGGTAGTCGGACACTACAGGCTGCTCCGATGATGTCACTATCTGTTATGTGTCACACGTTATAACCAGCCCTTTGTGTAGTGCTGATGGGGGTCCTGCAGGCCGGCGCCAAATTCTATATGGATTTGACTTGACAGCATTTTCATCTGTTCTGCATGATTGTGACACTATATAAACCCATAGATCAGGTCGGCTCCCTATCGCCTAGCAACATGTAGCCGATGACATCAGAGCCATCCGAACACATCCCCGGAGTCACGGCCTTCCTCTGTGGAGACATCACTTCCATGTCATTCAGGGTACAGCAGGGACAAAACATGTGACACCGCGGCTGAGTACAGAGGGACAGACAACACCTTCCAGAGATATGCCAGATTGTAATGTATTGTTTAAATCTCTGCTTTTCCCGCGTTACTGTCATTGTGGAAGGCCCGCGGACCGGACTGCTTCCATTGACCTCAATGGTAGCCGCCCGCGCAGAATCCGTACAGGAGATGGAGCATACTGCCATTTCCCCTCTGCAAGCGGAAAATCACAATTGATTTGCGCTCATGTAGAGGAAGTTGCGTTTTGCCATAGCATGCTATTCGCAGCGGAATATGGCGACTGTTGCACGCGCAGAAAACAAATCGCAGGATTTTTTTTTTTTCTGTGCGGGTCTCACTACCGACACGCCAGCAATTTTCCGCTCATTGTGGAAAAAAATCGCAGCATGCTCCATTTTTGAGCGGTTTCCGCATGGATGACTTCCATTGAAGTCAATGAAAGCCGTCTGACCTGCAGGCCTTCCGCAATTTACATTGCAAGGGTTTAAACAAAAAATCTGTACTGTGCATGTCCGACGGCGAGCTGCGGGGTCCAGACACAGTACAGAAGAAACAACGAAATGCTAGGCACGCGTGGACGCTGGCAGGGAACAGGGTCTGATTCGGCTGTGGGCTCCTGCATGCAGAATTCGACCAGTTTGTCTGGCGTTAAACCCTGTCGGAAGCTTCTCTGGCACGCGCTAAAACGCTGCATTTTTCAAGTGCTGTCTCTTCTATTTTCATGCATTTTTGTGTTTTAAAACCAATGCTTTGCACTTTGAGATGAATGGGGTGCGTTTTCAGGGCTGCTGAGAACGCGGCAGAATGTGGTTACTGCGTTCTTGACTGCTATTTTCAGTTCTGGCATTATCTGCTTGCTTAGCTGCATTTATAACTGTGCTGAAAACACAGTCAAACGCTGTCCAAAACGCATGTCAACGCACCTGAGAGCGCCGTCAACAGACCTGAGAGCGCCGTCAACAGACCTGAGAGCGCCGTCAACAGACCTGAGAGCGCCGTCAACAGACCTGAGAGCGCCGTCAACACACCTGAGAGCGCCGTCAACGCAGAGTTAGAAAACGCAGTGTTTTTACAAGCACATGTAAGAGTGGCCTAAAGGTGAACATAAGCCATGGCTGCAACAAGCACAGTAAGGCATCGCTTTCAGCACCACGCTAATCGTGGTATAACACTGCCATTGTTTTCAATGGGACTGCTCAGACAGCTGCTTGATCACAACACTTTTCAGCGGTGTCTGTTATTTCTGAGCGTTTGGCGCTCCTCATCAATGATTTAAAATCCCCGCCTGCTGAAAAGGCTGCATCTGATTTGCTGAGCGCTCAGCCAATCACAGGCAGCGCTCAGCCATTCATTGATTGATTATTAATGGCTGAACGCTGCCTGTGATTGGCTGAGCACTGTAACCAATCACAGGCAGCACTCAGCTGTCATTCAATGAATGACTGAGCGCTGCCTGTGATTGGCCGAGCAACTGGCACAGAGCTTCGTTCACACTTTTTTTTGCACATCTGTGCAGCACTATGTTTTGCGCAGCACGAATGTATGCAAAACAATGCTCGTGTGAATAAGGCCTAAGGAGAGCACCTGAAAAGGTGTGTGGAGACACTTAGGGGGTGAGTGGATCACGGGATGGCATAGTCTTTCATCAAGGAGAGCACTCAGAAGGGGTGTGGGGACACCTAAAAGCCAAGTAAGGAGACTTATAAGGCGATGCTCCTCTGCGAAATTTATGCAAATAAGAAAGGTGGAAAAATACCTCTACAGCGCCACCTATTGAATGGCGGCATTCCTTCAATTCAAAGTGACCTTGTAACAAGTCCTCAATGATTGGGAATATTAAACCAAGTCAGAAACCATGCACGATGTTTACTTATGGGGACACTAAATCCTAATAGATGTCACTGCAGAGGTATTATGGGGTGTATTAAAATAGACATGTGATCAAGTAGAGCATATATATTGCTGCATGCTTCCACTGCCAGTCTCCTTATGATCAAAGAGACCCACTTTATATATAACTACCTAAATAATAACATTTATACGGTCCTCCAAATAAGGGAGATGGAATAAATCCTCCACAGTGCCACCTATTGAAAGGCATCAGTCTTTCAAGTCAAAGTCAGACTTTTTATACAAGCCTTGTTACAATGACTGGGAATTAAAAGCAAAGCCAGACTCCATGTACATGCAGCTGTTTCCAGGTTATTGCCCTTCATCAGTGTACAGTAGGAGTCTGGCTTTTTGCTAGTGAGAGGCCTGGGACGGGGGTCAGAAACGCTCTTTTCTCCTTAGGGAGAGCAACTATACACTATAAACTAAGTGAGGAGACTTAAATGGCCAAGCACGCTCCTCTGGGTAATATGCAAATAAGGGAGATGGAATAAATCCTCCACAGTGCCACCCATTGAAAGGCAGCAGTCCTTCAGCGGTCCTCCAGTCGCAGGTATTGTGTCTGCAGGGTGGATTTGGGGTCCATAATATCAGCCTGGTTTTAGATATACAAGAACAGATTCCCACAATTGATTTTACATGTATGTCTTATTGCTCATCACATAAGAGCCGTATGTCTGTCTGAGCCGCACTAGTCATGAGTCTGTTTTTGATCATCAATCTTGAGATCACATAAAATTAATTAAAATGACGCATCTATTGGTTTGACATTCCTCAAGTGTATAAGATACAGCATGTGTAATAACTTACTGCATTTCACCACAATTCCAGGCAGATGATCCTGGGTGCATAATGAGTGACATGTGACTATTGTAAAAAACACGTGGCATCCTTTGTGACATAATAGTCATCCTTGGGGGAAGCTTTCCTGGTGTATACAATGACATTGAGAGACTGCACACAGCCATATATTGCTAGTCGGACAACTTGTTCTTCTTCAGCTGAATCATAATATTCATTAAGGGGTTTTCCAGGACTTAAAAGAAAAAAAAATGACAGGTTTACAATTGTATAAAAGAAAGAAAAACGCATGCTCTCCTACTGCAGCGGCTCTCCATCCAATGCTGATTGGAAGCCGGAAGAAGCAGGCTGGCAGTCACTTGCCATTCATTGTGCATGTGATCTCTCAACCAATCACAGACTTCAGCAGCCATGGAAGAATTAGCTGAGCGGTCACATGCACAATGGATGGATGTAGCTGTCATGAGCAGAGGTCTAACTTGGGCCTTCTGCACCCCAATGCAAGCACAGTAACACAGCCCTTACTTACCATGTGTTATTCATAATGCTGGCACATTCTCATATGGCAGAGAGACCCCTGAGCCCGTTAGGTATCAGGGTTGGGGGGCAGCTGCATTTCAGCAAACCCAACTGCTATGCCTTCATGTTACTACATGTTGCATATGTGGTAAACCCATCAGTGAAGGGATAATAGCTGTGCAGAAGATCTCCGTCTGGGCATTGCAGCAAGGAAAGTCAGTTGAAAGGACCAACTTTTAGACCATAGGGTCAACTAGACTTACTAATGTTACTGTTGGGCCCAGCTTGACAGGAAGGACTGAAGCATGGAGGCTAAACTTCAGTAACCAAGAAAGTCAGCACTGTTGGACCCCAAATGGGAAGGGTGAGGGGATTAAGTTTAGTTGAGCTATGCTCTAGTAAATAGTAAGGTATTTTGATTATTAAGTGGTTTTATAAACATGACCACCTTCTCTGTTGAACTTTTTTGCCATACATACCTTAGAAAATAAGGCCGGCTGCACATGGGCATATTTGCATGGTGGAATCCGGAGCGGGGATCCGCCCCTGGATTGTGCAGCAAATACCACCCATAGCATGCAGTGCAAATAGGGCTTTTTCCTGCACTCAAGCAGAAATCAATTGCTCTATTTTTGAGCAGATTCTTCTCAGACAGCTTTCATTGAAGTCAATGGAAGCCGCCCGACCCGCGGCCCTTTTGAAATTAACATTGTGGAAACGTTGCGGGACCCGAGTCATTGCCTAGCGATGAAGCAGGAAAATCTGTACTGTTCATGTCCGATAGCTCGCCGGCCAGACCATTCACAGTACAGAAGAAAACGACAGGTACACAGGGCCTACGGCTGGGACAGGGTCAAACTCCAGTGCGGGATTACACATCCGGAATCCAACCAGTTCGCCTAAGGCCTCATGTCCACGGGCGGGACAGATTCCGCATCCACAGTGACGTTTTTTTTTAAAGCTCCTCCTTTACCGTGGAATCCACGGCCCGTCCGCAGAAATGTGTGTGTGGCCTAATGTTTTTGGGATGCTTGGCACTGTTCCCAGAGTGGCCCTATCATGACCTTCTATTAAATCCGGTCACCTAGAAATTCATCAGGGTAATTCCTGCTGAACCCACATTGGCTCATCAGACTTTTTAACTACAGCAGAAACAAACCAAAAATAGCTTTTTGTTATATTTGAATGGTCGCTGCACTTTTAGACAACTTTTATTAACATGATAGCAAATGTGACAAATCGGATTTCCCGAAAATGATGTTTTGTACTAAAAAAAATACTTCTAAAGCTGCCTTTACACT
The DNA here is from genome assembly GCF_035609145.1 of Eleutherodactylus coqui. NCBI lineage: Eukaryota > Metazoa > Chordata > Amphibia > Anura > Eleutherodactylidae > Eleutherodactylus > Eleutherodactylus coqui. The sequence continues at coordinate 81,261,985 of NC_089841.1, read as the reverse complement.
GAGCAAATATTATTTAAATAGTTGCTCAGTAAAGTCATTGGAGCATACAAAGGACAGTTGTTAATTTGCATTTACACAGTTGTTAATTTGCCTTTACATTGTTCATTACTTGTTTGTCGAGATATTGTTCATAGAGGGGATCTCCATGCAAATTGGTTTGCAAGTCATTCAAATCCGAACGACTGACTTCACACCAGATGAATTCTGATCAACCAGCAACTGCTTCTTTTAGTAAGCAGAAATGAAGCGAGTAGCAACTTATGGCTCATCACTGTCGGCTGCCATGTTTTCATTGAACATCATTTGAATTCACACTTTCACGATAGACATCCTGTATAAGGATACCTTAAAAATTAAATCACTAGGGGTCTCTTTCGCTTCTAAATTGCTGTCCACTGTCTGTTGCCAATGAAGTATGTCTCTAGTAACACTATAAAAAGTGGAAGTGGGGGTGAGTCATGATTTGTGCTGCCCATAGAAAAGAAGAGGAAGGGAGTTGGGTTGCTGCAGCTTATGGTAAGTGATTTACATAAACTGAAATCACATCTATACTGCTCAGTACTTCCCCTAGTGTCCTTCATGCTGATATAATTTCTCTGTGCATGCTGCAGAACATTACGGAACAGAATCTGCTGTTTTCTCCATGTGCAGTGTATTGAGACTACCTAGCATCTAGTGTCCACCCACCAGCTCAGAGAGAACTGAGAATTAGATATACAGTCTGCAGGGAGGGAAAAATTGGTGATAAATGCAGGATGCAAGTTATTCCTAATGTACACATGGCGAGTAATTGTGGAAAGTCATTTGAAAATGCAGGTATGCATTAAAATGGAGAACAACTAGTCTTGTCAGACTGAAATGCTGGCTCATTGTACCTTGTGTGCTTATAGAAATGCCCATTGGATACTGTTATTATTAAAGTACCTCCCCGGAATTTTTTGTACGGTCTCTAACTGATGCCCACGTCAGTCCGACGTATGATCGACGCTGTAGGATAAAGTATTTGGGGGCTGGTTGCTGCTTAAGCAAAGCCAATAAGAACTGTTACAGCTGTCGCTAATAAGTAAGAAAACCAGGATACTTAAGGAATGAGAATGCGAATTACCCAGCAATAATCCTTGTTACATAATCAGGCATTCTTCATGGACTGACCTTAAATTGGATCCCAGCGACTAATACGCTTGGTTATTAACAGGTTATGATCACATCACAGTGCATTCACTCAAGTGTAGGTACATCAGATGTCTGTATGTCAGAAGTCTCTGAGTGAAGACTACTAGAATGAAAGGACATTAATTGTGCTATGAGCCCCTCTCAGACTTTCTGCCTATGGTTATGTCAGTAGTAGCGCACAGCCCCACGGAGGAGGAAACATACCAACTTTTGACTGCATTTCTAAAAATCAAAATGTCTATATTAGAAATATTTGAGTCATCCAGTTCTGTCAAAAAATTATTTTCAGTAATTTCTGGGGAAAATGGGTGTCAGCTAGAGATGAGCGAGCACGCTCGGTTAAGGCAGTTACTCGAGCGAGCATTGATCTTCTCGAGTAACTGCATACTCGTCCGAGCAGATTCGGGGGGGCGGTGGGTGTGAGCGGAGGTCAGTGGGGGGGGGGGGAGTGAGAGAGATCTCTCTCTCCCCACCACCGCCCCCTCGAATCTGCTCAGACGAGTATGCAGTTACTCGAGAAGATCAATGCTCGCTCGAGTAACTGCCTTAACCGAGCGTGCTCGCTCATCTCTAGTGACAGCCCGTATGGTCACTTTTATAGCTTCTACAAGGATTGTCAGCAAAACTTTCCCAGTATCCTCAGCAGCACATTGGTTTGGTAGTTCAAGCTGAAGTCCTGGTTTCTAATGCAACCAAGGGCAATATCTGCACAGGGTTTGTATGTTTCCTCTGTATTTGCATTGTTTTTTCCCAAATTCTGCAAAAGCATATAGATGTGTCCACACTTAAAAGCGTTATGCAATTTATGAAAATAATTGAAAACATCTGCAGATTCTATAAAACACACAAAAAATTACTCTGCTTATCGGTCCCCTTGCAATCCAGTGCTGGGTCCTCCTAGTTCTGTTTACAAATGGACAGCATGTGACTGTTTGTAGCTGTACTAAAGGCAATATGGTTCCCATCGTAGGTAGTAGATTATGCCAGTAATACGTCACATGACAGTTGTGGCCACAACTAGGTGGGCTGCCAAAGTGCCAATGCTCGATTGCCAAGGGTGAGAAGAGGACAGCACTTTTTTCTTATGTTTTTAACATTCGCAGGGTCTTTTCATTTTTGCTTATATGATAGTGAATGCGATAACTAGCAAAAATGGTGGGTCCTTCTTACTGCAGTCTTGTGCAGCACATAAAAGTCTTTGGAGACAGGATCGAAGAGGAGGAAGGAGCTGCAAGAGGGAGACAGAAGCGGAGAGTCTCAAACAGTTGTACTGTGTTTTCTGTCTTACAACAACTAAAATCACAGCTATACTGCTTAGTACTGCTGTTGCTTATGAGAATATATTAAAGAGAAGTTACCTGAAAGTAACACAAATTTTAATACTCCCTTAATGCTACAGGACATACAGTTATGTCCTGCAGGTTCGGGGTATGTATGAAAGGGGATTGTGGGTCGATCCTGCTCGATGCAATGTGGGTGTTGGCTTTTTCTTACAGTCGATACCGGCCCGCAACAGCTCCGATGAGCAGCGCCGTTAATTGGAGCTATTAAGAATTTAAATGCAAATTCTGACAGCTGCGTCTAAATGCCCTGATCGATGTTCTGGGGTCCCACACTTCCCCCCACAATAAAATCGCGGGTTGCTGTATGCTTGCCGTGGCGGCCAAGGCCTTCTGCAAGGCCCTAAGGCTGCGATTGCAAATTGGCTATCAAACCATGCCTGTGGCTTAATAGATTGCCTGTCAGATTATTGTACATTGTAATGCTATGGCATCACATCATACTGCAGGAGCGATCAAAGCATCTCAAGTTCTTGTCATAAAGTTTTATGAATTAATTAAAAACAAAAAAGTAATAAGTTTAAAAAAAAAACCTTTTGCCGTATTTATAATAAAAGAATCTAGATAAAAAAAACAAAAAAACATTTGGTATAGCTGCGTCCATAGATTGTGTCCAATCTATCAAAGTAAATCATTATTTACCCCGCACGGTGATCATCATCAGAAAAAAAAGAATTGCGCTTTTTTGGTCGCTCTGTCTCCAAGAAAAAAATGTAATAAAAGCGATCATAAAGTTGTATTTACTCCAAAATGGTACTAATTAAAACTCATGCCATAGAAACAACAGAATTTTATTTTTCTTCCATTTCACCCCACTTAGAATTTTTCTAGAGTTTTTAAGTACATTTTATGGTACATTACAAAGTACCATTGAAAAATACATCTGGTTCCACAAAAAACAAGCTCTCAGACATCTATGTTGATGGTTAAATAAAGGAGTAATGATTTTTTGAAAGAGGGGAGGGAAAACTGAAAATTAAAAAAAAGGGCTTTAAGGGGTTAAGGACTCCCAATTACTCATTATACAAATTCACTACATTATCGCAATATGCTTGCAAAACACTTGATACTCCATTCATGCAGGGACCTTTGAGACCCCTGTTCTTGGGATCTGTGGGTGTCCCAGCGGTTGGATCACCACCCTTCAGAAAGTTTATTCCCTAACCGGTGGATAGTGGAGAACTTTCTATCCATTTAATGAAACTTCTATTTCTAGTTAGTTGGGCAGTTTTAATATCGAAAAATTCAAGTTTCCTGGCACAAATTGCACCAGAAACAGTCTTACATGGTTTGCGCCAAATTTACTATGTGTTTATAGATACTTTCAGATGTGTTTATGACTTGTCTAACAAAGGGGTATGGCTTTGTGAAACTGGCATGGCCTAAATGTGACATTGTGTGCCAAAATTGCCATAGACTAAGCCAACTGAAAAGTGATATAAAGTTAAACCATACCGTCTAAAGATGCGCCAGCATGAGTCACTGTGATAAATCTTGCATTTAAAGACTATTTAGTCTGTCTGCACTCTCTGACTATTAGACTGTATTAGTAAATCTATCCCACGGTCATTACAATAGCAGTAAACAATTCATAAAGTACTCCTAATACATTAAACAGGACACTTATGACACATCTGCCCCAACACAATTACTACCTGGTCATTCATGTCATATCCGCTGACTGATTCTCCATGTGTGACTGTTACCCTCCGAGCAGCGATGAGATAACACATGGCACTGAATGATGAATTTCCTTCTTCTCTTACTGGTATCTCATGCACGGACACATAATAAAAATTAAAAGTATGTTTGAGTTCCAAGCAATACATCTCCCTGGTGAACTTGTATGAATTAGGCATAATCAGTTCCACAGCTCTGAGTCACCCGACTTCAGTCCCGTCATCCAGGATTCTTCACTGCTTACCACATTCGTACAGCGATGTATCGACCACAGCTTGTTGTAAGAGTATCAGATTATTTACCTGTAGTAGGTTCATGTGTTTCACCTATCATCTGGTGTCATAGAGGCTACACCACTAGGGCGGACACATCGTTGCATCCAATTAGGGAGTCTGTAGGAAAGGGGCCCATCATCTTTAATCCCTTCAAGATCAGAGATTTTTCATTTTATTTTCATTTTTCATCCCCCTCTTCCAAGAGGCTTTACTTTTTATGTTCCATTGACGTCGCTGTATGAGGGCTTGTATTTTGTGGATCAAGTTAGATTTTTGAATAGTACTCTTTAATGTACTAAAAAATGTTTGACATTTTTTAAGTGGGGTAATATGAAAAAAAAAATGCAATTGTGTCATTGGGGGGGGGGGGGGGGAGCGTTTAGTTTTTTTAAGATGCTCATGGTGCAGTAAACTGACATATGAACTTTGCATCACAGAAGGGGAAATCAAGAATTAAAAACAATCACAGAAAATGGCCGTTACTTACTGACTGAGGAGTGCATATAGATGCATCCTCCTCTCACCATGCAGGTAGCTGACTACCAAATGGAGGAGCCAATAACACCTGTGCAGGACACCGATGAAACACCCACTCACACTGCCTCCTGATAATGAGGGGGGGTTTAGTGGGCTCATGTATCTTGGCCAACATCCAACCAATGCCTTGCATTTATTATCTATCATTCACATGCAGTGTGGCATTAAGACTCCAGGGGGAGCCCAGGGTGGCAGTACCAATGTGGTTCACTGATGGATATGCAGGGCAACCCGACGAATTATCATGGCGTCATTAATAGGTTGCTGGTCTGCATGGTGAACTACATATATCAGAATAGTCTGGCACCCTGTATCCACTATGTGTGGGAGTGTGCGCCAAGCATCCACCCCCCTCATTATCAGGAGGCAGTGTGAGTGGGTGTCTTATCGGTGCCCCCACAGGTGTTATTGGCTCCTCCATTTGGTAGTCAGCTGCCTGCATGGTGAGAGGAGGATGCATCTATATGCACTCCTCACCCAGTAACGGCCATTTTCTGTGACATATGAACTTTGTTCTGTGGGTCAGAGGGATTACAGTGATACCAAATTTATATAAGTTTGTTATATTATGTTTTACTACTTTTAAAAAATAAACATTTTTTAAAACAAATGTTATTTTGGTGATTTGGTTGGGCAACCATTATCTTGACATTTAAAGCACTATGATAATTCAACTACAATGGGAAAAATGGCAAAAGGGTGTTCTTCGAGCTTTTAATTTTTTTTACGCTTTGAAAAACTTTATTAAACCTGCTTTTACATTTTTATTTAGTCCCCACGGGGAACTTGAACTTGCGATCTTTTGATCAATTTTAATGTTGTCTATGAAGTCCTGCCACAGGGCTTTATAGGCATTGGTGCCTGGCAGTCCTTGGAGTCTTCACTAGGCTCCAGGTTACCATGCTAGCCCATAGCCACCCCACAATTGCTTTGCAGGGGGGTGCTCATGGGGTGACGGAGGGAGTGTTCCTCCCCAACCCCACCAATTGCCTGTTTAGCTGCATCTAAATAGTTAACTGCTGTGATCAAAGCTGGCTTGCCAAGCATGCTCCATACACCCTGCACAACATCACGCTATGCAGTCATGAAGTGGTTTGCACTTATTGTTCCCATGTCTTTATTTTTTGTAGCAGACTCATATTTAGGCTTTCAGTTCGCTACCCTAGCCCTGTTTAAATACCTTGGGCACCCTGTACCCTGAACTCAAGCTCTGTTAACTCTCCCTAGCTATTCGTTGGGTCTGCATTCCAACAAAGAAATTGACAAGGTTTTGGAAGAGGTGGCGATCGATAATGAACACCCACTCTTTGCACTAGAATGAAGTTTTAAGCCTCTGCTATATGTGCCCCAGAGGGTCCATTCAATGTCTTCAGGGGGTACTTGTAATGGATGTACTTGTTATTTTATGTTATACATTGTTGAATTCTGTTTAGTATGGTATATATGTTGCATGAATAGTGCTATATGCTGGTGGTCCAGAAACTGGAAATATCAGCAGGCCGCATTGTGTTGATGGCACAGTTGGCACTACCCAGTGGAGAGTCAGGATGTATGTACCCTAGCTCCGGCTGTGTCGTGTAGAAACGCACTGTGAATAAACAGAGCCCAAATTCCTATAAATTCTTGTACACCCGCCCAACAATCAGGCCATGTGAAAGGACGAACCATCAGCCGACGAATGAGCAAACACTTGTTCATCAATTGATCGTGTCATCCAGTGGAGCATAACAATTCTCGTTGATTGGCTGCAAATCTTGTGTAAATGGGATGTATAGTCTACATGACAGCTGTGTAGGGCGGATGATCGTTTTAATGCTCGGATGTCCCCATAGAGCAGATAGTTACTTTTTGGTCAGTGACTATTAGCAGGGACAGATCTGCCTGTATAAAAGGCCCTTATGTTTTCTCTAAGACCAAGAAAGATCAAAAACTCCCTTTATTTCCTCAGTTGATCAGACACCATCATTGAATGCTTCAGTTGTCTAAAAAAAGGCTGCTGAAAAGTTTTGCCTATTTGACTAAAAAAAGGGTAACCCCTCTCTATATAGTCTTGATAGAAAGCCCCTTTAAAGGGGTTGTCCCGCTTCCATAGAGCTGGCTGCGTTCAAATAATAAACTGAGATACCTTTAACCCTCTGTGGCCGCCAGGATCCAGCGCTGCAGCCCCGCTGCGATCCCGATGATTATTGTGACAGATGATGTCACAGGAAACCGGGTGAGGCTGCAGCATCACATTCCCGAACTCCTGGCATAATGGCGCTTACAATGTGAGCGCTGATGCCAGGAGAATGAACTGTGACACTTATTGAAGTGGTGTTGTCCAGTAAGCGAAATGGCCATCCCTTGAATTAATGACAGAACTCTTCTTGTATTTTATACGGTCTAGTAAGTAATCCTAACAGTAGATAACACAAGTAGTATTACACAAGTGCTTATTGTGGCAGAGTCTGGCTGTATAACATATAGTCTTTTTCTCGGAGCGTCGTGTATATCCGCTGCAGCTCTTAGCTGGAGAAAACATGAATACGGGAAGCATTTGTAACAACACTGCCTGCTAAATCAAAAGGGACAAGGATGCTCCTGCCTGTCAATCACCAATACAAGGCAAGGGCTGTGATTGGTTGTTGCTACTGTGCTTCCCTGTGACATCACTAGATCATGTGACTCCCATAAGAGCACAGGAGGAGGACGAGTGCTTTGTAATACATGGCAGAATGTCGTAGTTCTCCTGCCATGCCAACATTACAGAAGCAGAACAAATAAAGCAGTGAGCATGTATAAAAGGATGAAACGTAATGTACGTAGAAGTGAGGACAGTACAAACACATCTTCATACAGATATACGGTTCATTATTAGCTGCATGCACACCGGGCGGTTTCCTATTTTACTGTTGGCATTGTACTACGTGCCGTTTTTTGTTGCAGATATCAATGATAACAGGGATGTGCCCGACTGGTCAGAGACCTCACCGTAATGCATATCCTTCACCTATGTAATATCTTGCTCTGACTGCCATTTCGGCTGCCATGTTATACTATATTTGTATATTTACAAGCGATATACACATATATATATATATATATATATATATATATATATATACACACACACACACATCTATCATCAAACCAAATAGTCGGTCAAATCAACCTCTGGCAAAATCAGCCGACTGCGAATCTCATATTAAAGGAGTTGTGTGATTAAGCAGTCCATTGATCATGACCTCCCGATAAGAACTATCAATAAAAAGCGAGAGAACCTGAGTCAGTGCCCAGAGGGTAATTTATTGAGGAAAACTGACCCCTTGAAGGGAGGCTCTAGTACCCTGTTGTACCGCCTCTAGCTTGGATACAAGATGTGATACGGTTGGGCATGGAGGCTGTAGTACCTTGTTGGGCCACCTCTAGCTTGGATACAAGATGTAATATAGGCAGGCATAGAGGCTCTAGTACCCTGTTGTACCACCTCTAGCTTGGATACAAGAAGTGATACGGGTGGGCATGGAGGCTCTAGTACCCTGTTGTACCGCCTGTAGCTTGGATACAAGATGTAATATAGGCAGGCATAGAGGCTCTAGTACCCTGTTGTACCACCTCTAGCTTGCATCCAAGATGTGATATGGGCGGGCATGGAGGCTCTGGTTCCCTGTTGTACTGCCTCTAGTTTCGATGCAAGTTGTGATACAGGGCTAGCGCTGCTGCCCCATTTTAAACAGTGGGTGATAGCGCAGATTTTTCTTAGCGCTGCGAGAGTTGAGTGAAGACATCGCATATGAGAATGAAACCATTGAAAATCATTGGTTTCATAATCATGCATTTTCACTCACTCTCACATCGCAAGAAAGCCTATCGCCAGTGTGAAGCCGGCCTCAGTGAGAGTTGATTCACAGTGCGTTTCTACACGATACAGGCCGGAGGTAGGGTGCATACATCCTGACTCCCCGCTGGGAAGTTTGGGCTCTTGTAGAAGGACCTATACTCTATGTTATCTGATGTAAGCTAGGACTACTCGGGGACTTGAGTTGCGCAACATCAAGTCTTACGCAAGTTTTGCATGAAAATATTTTAGATTTGACTGTTAAAAAAAATTCTCACAGACCGGTTACAGGCACGTCATGTGCGTTGTGTTCTAGGATGGCACAGTCATGCAGCCTGCGATCAAAAATCCAGTAGGTTTGGATTTTTGGCAGCAACAGTTGTCTTTGGTCACGTATCACAATGCAACCACATTTGCATTAGACAATTAGATGTAATGTCACAAGACCAAAGTCCCTGACATGCAGATCTAGCCACAGGCTGCAATTAACTTACCTTGTCCTGTCTTATTCAATAACTCCTCAAGATTTACACACATAAGGATGAGCGAGTATACTCGCTAAGGCACTACTCGTCCGAGTAATGTGCTTTAGACGAGTATCTCCCCGCTCGTCCCTAAAGATTTGGGGGCCGGCGCGGGTGACAGGTGAGTTGCGGCGGGGAGCAGGGGAGAGCGGGCGGGAGAGAGAGATAGAAAGATCTCCCCTCCATTCCTCCCCGCTCTCCCCCGCAGCTACCCGCTCCGCAGCGGTCCCCGAATCTTTAAGGACGAGCGGGGAGATACTCGTCTAAAGCACATTACATGGACGAGTAGTGCCTTAGCGAGTATACTCGCTCATCATTATTTAACTTTTTCTGCAGGATGAGTTGTTGTTCTAGTTTGTAGTTTTAATGCTGGCATTTTGGGGAACTTTTTGGTCACTTTTTCTTATTTGCAAGGCCAGCTGCACACGACCAGGTTGGAATCCAACGCTGTGCCCGGCCGGTGACCCTGTATACCTGTCTTTTCTTGAATTTTTCTGTACTGCGGATGGTCCGGCCGGCGATCCACCGGACATGCCCAGATTTTCCCGCGCCGTTGCTAGGCGATGACACGAGTCCGGCAACCTTTCCGCAATTAACGGTCGGGCCACGGGTGGGATGGCTTCTATTGACTTCAATCAAAATCACAAATTTATTTCCACTCGTGTGCAGAAAAAAGCGGTTTTCCATAGCATGCTAGCAGCGGTATTTGCTGCAGAATCTGGAGGCGGATGTCCTCTCCAGATGTAAATATACCCGTGTACAGATGAGCGAAAAACAATCATTCTGACATTGTTTTATGGCACTCACCATGTGGTATTAATATATTAACTTTATTTTTTGAGTCAGTACAATTACAACAATGCCAAATATATACAGTTTTTGTTTTTTTTTACTACTTTTGATCGATAAAGTTTTATACAAAAAAATTGTATTTGCATCGCCTTATTTCATTACCCATAATCTTTTTATTTTTTTGCCAAATAAACTGTTGATTTTGTCTATTGCGAGATCTGTAGTATCCATTGGTTCTATTTTGGGGTACATGCAGCTTTTTGATCATTTTGCATTGTGGTCTTTGGAAGGCAGATGAATGAAAACATTTTTTTTCACACTGTTCACCTTGTGGTAAAACAGACATAATGAGGGAGATTTATGAAAGCTCATGTGCCTAGACTTTGATCTGGAGGTGTATCATCACTCCTTAAGACGAGCACCTTGAAGATGAGTCAGGAGACTTATAAGGCCATGCATGCTCCTCTGGGAAATGTATGCAAATAAGGAAGTTGGAAGAATACCTCTGCAGCGCCACCTATTGTATGGCAGCATTCTGAAACAGCTGTCTGTGTATGGATTCTGGCTTGGTTTTCGATTCCAAATCATTGTTCTAAAGACCTGTATAAAGGGTCGGGCATTGATTTGCAGGAATGCTGCCATCCAATAGGTGGCGCTGCAGAGGTATTGTTCCATATCCCTTATTTGCACAGATTTTGATCTATAATGCAACTTTTTTTTCAGTCTAAGTGACATATGACAGATTTATGAAAAATGTGAGACTATTTTTTATTATTACGCCTAGTCACATCATTTGGCTTTTTGTCTAAGGTTGCTCTCACAGGCATCAGTGAAAGCGCAGCATTTTTAAACAAAGCGTTTTACAGTGTTTTTAAACGGTGTTTTCAAACACGTTTGACAGCGTCTTTTAACGCACTTCATCATTACAATGGGTGATGAGGTGCATTAAAAATTGTCGAAAAGCACTAAAGTAGATCATACAATGTTCGAAAATTGCGGCATTAGAAACGCCGTGCTTGAACGCTTATCTGAGAAGCCCCATTGAAATCATTGTAAAAAACACCTGTGTGAAAGTGGCCTAAAGTTGTAGGCATTTGTACTTTTCCCATAACAAGTAGGGTTTGTAGGGAACTTTTTTAAAATTATACTTTAATTTTTTTTTACATTTTTTTTGTTCTCACTTGTGGACTTGCAGATGCGATTCTTCGATCCCTAATATACTACACTGCACAACTTATGTAGTGCAATCTAGTACACTGTTGAGAGCTTTATCGTCAGACCCTGCCGAGGTAGATTCTGATAGGCTGGGTTCTGTGGTAGACCCAGAGATCATGGCTTTCAGTTGCCTTGAGAAGCCATGAGCACCTCATGATCACAGTGTGGGGTGCTGATGGATGACAGTGGGTTCTATGCAGCACTGCACTGGGAGCCACCAGAATAGGTATTTTTTTTCTTGATTTTACTTGTTTTTAAGCCCATAGATTTTTTTAATGCTTCGGTAAACTCCTTTAATACCCCACATTACAGACCCTGTTGTGGCTCCAGGCGCATGGCATCTTTAGTCTTAACACCAAGTACGATGGCCACTTTAAGGTTTTCAGAACTGGTCACCATACGGAGAGGGACAGGTGAGTCTGGTAGACGAATAGCAGGGTAGACCTCATCCTGCCAAGAGGTAGATGATACAAATGGCAGTGTGTGGCATGTGAACATAGTAGTTGTTGCTGCTGTGGTTGAGTGAGTTGACAAGTGAGAGCTGTATTAAACCCTGAGGTCTCCTTAGAATGAGAGGTTGGGGGCAGCCAAAAGCACTGAGCCGCTGCGTGGACAGTAGCAGCAAGTACTGGAGGTCTGTGTAGAAAGTTGGATGCAGCTAAAGCACTCAGCTATGAGAAAGTCTTGGTGCCATCTGAGCATGGAGCAGAAGGTGCTTCGGTCAGTGACCTGTGGTACTGCTAAAAGGTTGGAAGTCCATGAACATAGAGACTGAGTGCTGAAAAGTGACTCTAGAGTCACACCAGGCCTGCAGTGTGCTTAATAAGGCTGCAACTTCTTAATCCTACAAGGGCTGCAAGACCATCCGTGTGCTGCTGAGTTCTAAAGACTGTGTTGACACTTTGCAGTAATCAATAACAGTTTTTACATGGGCAGCAATTTTTTTTTGTTTCTTAACCAACCCGCCTGAGGTGTCCTACGGTACTGCTGCATCTTGTCTCCACCAGAACTAGGTGTGGAGTAGTGGGTTTGTCCTGCTGGAGCTATACAGAACCCCCACAGCTTGCAATTGGCTACCTTTACGGCGGCTGAAGACAGCGCGTGACACCCGGCGGTGGACAGAGACTCAGACTGCTGTGCCGGCTTCAGGTCTGCTGGCCGACGGGATGAGAGATGCCAGCGCTGATGGGTGGGTGGCAGGGAGAGTGACAGCAAGGGACTGCCACTGACCAATATCGGGGTTGGGTGGGGGGAACTGACAGTGCCAGACCCGGGAGGGAAGAAGGTATAGCGGCGGCGACAGTGACAGGAGCAGTGAGGAGAGATGCTGTTGGACCAGCGGGAAAGTTAAATCGGGGTTGAAAACGCATATGCCAGCCCGCCAGGGGGAGAATGACAGCGGGGCTAGGAGCAGAGATGGGAAGCTGGCGTGACAGGAGCCGGGAGGCAGAGGATCTTTATCCCGGCGGGGAAAGTGACAGTGGGGCCAAGAGCATAGATGCCCACAGTAACATCGGCGCTAGGATGCTAGCAGAGACCGGTGAAGGTAGCCAATTGCGGGATGTGGGCGTTCCCCATTATTTCACCAGGACAAACCCATTACTTTACCCCTAGTTCCGGTGGAGACAAGATGCACCAGTACGTGTCCTACACATAATGCAGCTCTATTCAGATGAATGGAATGGATTTTCAGTAACAGAAGTGTCTGCAACAAATTGATTGCATGTGAAATATACCCTAAATTTGTTTAAAAGAAAATAAAAACTTGAAGCATCATGCACGCGGCAATACTAGCTACATGTTGTAGAGGCAAAGTATAACACTCAAAGAAGTCTATAGGCCATCCTACTGTATATCTCTATATTATCAGCTACTCTGTTTCATCACCTATTGTATTACAATGATATTCCTTCCCAAAAGTATTGCTTTTCCCACAAAGGTCTCGCAGAAGACCACCACATTTGGAGCTGACTTTGGAGACAACCACTTGCCTCTAGTCTTTTTCTAAAGGATTGAGTAACAAATGATTGTAGATCTTCTTGCTGATCTGCCCTGTCTGTACAATAACCTCATGTTCTGTGTGGATAGATCCTGGGCCCAAGGAGACGAGTCCCACACTACGAATAGATTAAGATGCATGATGCAGTTACTGTATATCCCTGACATGGTTTACCTTGTGAAATGGAGAGATTTTGCTGGATTAGACAGACACTTGTGCACTAGTCTGTAGGTTTTGCTCATTTATCAGAAAGTTTCTGGGGCTGGTTTTACCACTTTATAAAAACTGTCTTTAATGTGATTGATGTCTGTGCGATATTGTCTGAAGTGTCTCCTGACAGCTAATAAATGACTGTATACTTAGGGCTATTATGACACCGGTATCAGCTCTGCTCCATCTCTGACCTGTCTTACATGTATTAAGGTGTAAAGAATGCTCATAAACATGGAGCACATCACACAGCTGGCAATTACAATACACACTTGTGTCACACCCGTTTCCAAGAGTAAAATTACTAAGTGAATTTGGGAAGATTCGCAAAGCCATACTAACAGGCAGAGACGCTGCTGCGGCAAATTAAGACTAGCGTAGCTGTATTCCACAACAGAGGGCGCCGTAGTCCTGGTCAGGACAGGTAGGGATGGGAGTAGTGCCTCATGCAGGAAGCGGAAGTGCAATATAGTGGCAGAGAGGGGTGTGTGCAGCGGAGTTACAGATTTGTCCCCCATAACTTTTCTTTAGTTGTGTCAAGTTATACAATTTGTCGTGATGCCAGTTCACTACAATCTTCTGCCATACAGTAAAAACAAAATATACGACATACACGTTTTTTTAACATGGGAGTCTATAGATGACAGATGATGACCTACACATGGCAGCTGTCATAGGCATTTTTATTTTTTTTACATTTTTACAGATATATCTTGTTTAGAATTAAATTAAAGGGGTTGCCTAGTTGCAAACTATTGATGGTCTGTCCTCAGGATAACTCATCAATACCCTGGTTCCCCCCCTAAAAATCCCTAGCCTAATTGTTGGGAAGGCTTGAAATATACTTACACCAAAAATAAGCCCTAGTTACTCTACATTACTACAGTTAACTACTCCTACAACGCGTTGGCTGTTGATTCGTTCTTCCACTGCTGCTCAGTCAATCAATGCAGCTCTGGATAAACCAATCACAGCCATCACATTGGTTCATCCAGCGCTGCATTGATTGGCTGAGCAGCTGGTGAAGAACCATTCACACCCATTGCTTCCTGGAGGCGGGATTTCTAACCAAGAAGTGATGTTGTATGAGCAGCCGAGGACTGCAGGAAACGCGTCGGAGCTGAGAATAGCAGCGGGAGGGACCTGGACCGAGCCTGCTAGGTAAGTATAATAAGACCTATTGCGTCTTTTGGGGCAAAAATTAATATAAGACAGGGTCTTATTTTGGGGGAAACACAGTAGTAATTCGACTAGAGTCTGTCACCCATCCACTGTTCTTTGGCCAATGTGCTTATTTCTTGAGCTCATTTCTACAGGAAGCAGGCCTGAATTGGTATTGCAGGCCTCATTCCCATTGAAGTGAATGGTCTGTAATACCAACACTGGCCATTGCAATGAGAATGTAGCTGTTTGCTTCCTGTTGAAATCAACAAGATGCACAGTGGTTCAGAGAGCTGCTAAGTTGCAGGGGTCCCGACGGCAGACCACTACCAATCTACTATTGATGATCTGTTCTAAGGATAAGCCATCAATAGTTTACAACTGGACAGCCCCTTTTAAGGAAGGACACATCTACACTAGAGTAGCCAGGGTCCAGAACTGAAAACATTTTAGAGGAGAAGATAAGACTTTGTGGTCATAATACAAAGCATTGATAGTGGAATATAACAGAAAAACCTGTAATACCAGATTTACTGGTGCAAGTGCAGAACAAGGGAGATCAAGGACAGACCACCAACAGCAACTTTGATGGGGGAGACATGACAGTTACACCTTTACAGTAGAAATCTCCAGAAAATGACACCTGCTATATGCAAAAGCTAAGTGATAAAAGGACTGTTTCAGCATTATAGCATGCCGATTGTTGACATACAAAATGACTGTTCCACCAAATAGTTTCTTAAAGGGTAACTTTTTTTAATAAGTTGTTGTGCGCATGAGTAATAACACTATTTCTGGCCGTTCTATTTCTTGTTTTCTGAGTTTTTCCGGATTGTTCCTTTTCTGAAGCCTATATGGCTGATTCTCAGTTCTCTTAGGGCTGGTGCGAGGAGCCTGCTGTTGTGATCTATATCCTGTGCAGAGAAGGGTAAATTCTGCTGTGTGTAACACACAGGGAGACCTATCATCATGTAGGACAGTGTACAGCAGTACTGAACAGTGGAGCTATGAATAAATAACAGCAGACAAGTCACTATTGGCTCAAACAGCAGGTCTGTGTGTGAGTGTCTCTCCCTCCTCCCTCTGCTCTCTGTATATTTCAGAATGACACCTCCTTATCTCGGTTTTGTTTTCTGCCATTCTGCTGTCTCCAGCAACATACTTGACAGCTGATGGTGGACAACAAGTTATTAGAAAGGGAGACCCCTAGTGGCCAGGACTTTAGACTGATTGTTCAGCACTAAAATGTGATTTTAAGTAAATAAAATTGCACTTTTGCTAGTTATCACACTGGCTGTCATATAAGCACAAGTGGTTTTAAAGGTTAGTGACCATTTAAGTAATACCATAGTAAAACTCAACTCCGGTCTAAATCTGTCTGTCATCGTCCACCTACACCTATCTTTCACTGTCAGAAATGTAACTGCATACAATACAGATTTGTATGTGTTTTTTCCTTAATCTCTGGCTTCAGGTCATATAAAGGCTATGGACACCTTTAGGGGAAATTTTCCTTTACTTAGTAAATGCATGTATTTTGGGTTGACAATCATTTGTGCAATAGGGTTTCATTAAAACTCTTTGTTTTCTACATATCGCTGTATATAGACACTGCAGTCTAAAGGCCCATTTAAACGGGACGAATGTCAGGCAAATGATGCCAGACACTTGTCCCCGCTCACGAGCTTTTGCACAGGAGCTAGTATCATTGCTTCTCAGCGGGGAGATTGCAGGAGATTTCTCTCCTCGCCCTCCCCCGCCCCTCTCCATGGACTTAACATAGTGGCTGTTCAGTACTGAACAGCTGCTATTTACACTCATCATTCAGAATTTTATGCAGCTTTAAATCCTGAACGCTAATCGTCCAGTGTAAATAGCAGCCGTTCAGTACTGAATAGAGTTGAGCGAACGTACTCTTCCGAGCTTGATGCTCGTTCGAGTATTAGCATACTCGATGGTGCTCGTTACTCGAGCAAGCATCACACAGTGTTCGACCCCGCCCCAGTTTTGGCCCCTCCTTGCCGCTGACGTGTCAGATTTGACCCCTCCCGGCCGCTGCGCACGTCAATGTTACGGCTATTTCAGACAACCGTATATCGGCTTGGTTTTCACGCCGAGCCGATATACGGTGTCCTTGTCTGCAGGGGAAGGAGGATGGAAGAGCGAGGAGCAGGAACTGAGCTCCCGCCCCCTTTCCACTATTTGCAATAGGAAGGGGCGAGACAGGGGCGGGGCCAAGTCCCCGGTGCTTAGCTCCACCCCCATCCAGCTCCTCCCATTGCAAATAATGGCAAGGGGCGGGAGCTCAGTTCCTGCTCCTGGCTCTTCCATCCTCCCCCCTGCAGACAAGGACACCGTATATCGGCTCGGCGTGAAAACCGAGCCGCTATACGGTCGTCTAAATAAGCCCTTAGTTTGTGGCTGGCTTGGCGGAGGAGAGAGAGAGAGAGAGAGAAAACTGGAAAAAGAAAAAAAAAAGCTCGGCAACCGGCGGGTCCCATGCAAAAATGTTTGAGTCTCCCATTGAAGTCAATGGGGTTTGTTACTCATATTTTACGAAAAGCTCGACTCGAATAACAAGGACCCAAACATTTTGGTGCTCGCTCATCTCTAGTACTGAACAGCCACTGTGTTAAGTGAATGGAGAGGGGTGGGGGAGTGCGAGAAGAGAAATCTCCTGCAGTCTCCCCGCTGCAAGCCAGCGATACTTGCTGCTGTGCAACAGCACGAGAGCGAGTACATGTGGGGACGAGTTTAAATGGGGCTTAACCCTTCCCTCCATGTCCTGATATGGATATCCTCTGCTATGTTTCTCTCACGCTCATTTTATTTCTCTGACAGTAACCACTATTATTGTCCCAGTAGCTCTGGAAATTTGCAAGATGAAAGTTTTTACTTTTCAAAAAAAGTAACAAGTAGCAAATTAGATAATTTGTCGGGGTTTTTCATTTTTCCTAAAATATGATACTTTAAGTGACTCTTGTCTTTTAGGACAAAATTCTGTCCTCGTACTGGTGGGCGACGAGATATATTGCTTACCATTGTTCTATTCTGCGATCTCCCTGATCTGTTGATTTCGGCTCCTGTTTTTGGCCGACGCAGACTGCCTAATCCCCACAGTACCTTGGGTTGTGTTAGACTACTAATGCATTCTACCTGCAATCTGATTAGTCAGCACTACTCCTGTGATCAGCACAGACCAATCAGAGAACAGTGCACAATGCATATTAGGTAGTTAGAAAATTTGCTACAGCCATTCTGGAAGGCTGAGAATGCGGCACTAAGCAGGCGGGTCAGGGAGGCGGCAGAGAAGAAACAACTGTAGGTTAGACACCCCCTGACCCTCCTGAACCGGGACAACGTTTGATCCAGAAACTGGAAGCTCGCTTTAAAAAAAAAAACAAAACTCATTGGGCTGATTGATACCAAGTCCTGTGGATCAGCTCCGAATTCCAATGCAAAAACTAAAAATCCACTTTGCAAATTTTCTGTTTTGTGGACCAGACACAAGTCCTTCGATCCCAGCGTTCTCTATGCTGTTTATCACACGCAGTAACACATTGAAGGCCAGAAGTGTTTTCATGCAACATGTTTAGCAGTTTCTGAGCAGACAATCTAATGAGAGTCCAAGGGGTCCTCATATCCTATTTACAGGACAGCATGGAAAATCTAGTAATGGTCCTGCACATATCCAGCATTCCATAAAGCGGGGATTTCAGGCCATTGCAGATTTTTTGGCCGGGAGCCTTGCTGCTGTCTTCCTGAGCGGTGGCTCCAGTCCGCAGCTTTGTGCGAGCCCTGCTCCTGTGAACACGAGTAGCCTCTGAGGGCTGGTTTCTGATGTCGCACTAAGCATGATAAGAATGCCATTGACGTCAGCAGAGTCATCATTTGTGAGAATGGCACTCCTGCTCTTAAAACCACACCAAGCAATTGCATTGCTTTGGAAAATAAAAAAAAAAGCAGCTTGCAGTGGGGAGGGGAAATGGGAACACTGCTGCGGCTGAACTCTGGGTTTTTGTATCCACTTTTATGTGTGCCTGTCCTTTACATTAGGGGAGAGGGATAGGGTGCAAGAATAAAAGCAGAATCTTGTATGACAATGATACGTGATACTACAACCAATATGATCCAGCTTACAGACAAATACATCAACCAGTGGGGGTCTATGGCCATAGAACAGCCATTAATGACTAGTGGAAGCCACTCAAGATATCTATGGATAGCTGGAGTATTAATTCCAGTCTTTAGTCATTATGGCTACTGTTGTAGCATTAACCCCATATAGGATACAGAGAAGATTTAGTTGTACTGATTTTGCTGCTATTTTAAGGCTTACACCGACAGTCAGATTGTATTATGGATGTAGCACTGGGATCCGTGTCATTCTGGAAATTTGGCTTGGTATAGGGGTCTGGGTAATACGCCTGGAATAGGCGAAGTTAAACACGGATACCATGTGCCATCTGAAGGTCGTAAAGGAATTTTCAGGCTTTTCATTATTAAGTTTATGATATGTGATTTTCCTATCCTGTATATTCTGTTAAAAATAGGCCTCTGGCCGTCTTTGGAGGAATACTAGGCATCAGACCTCACCCCGTAATAGCTTGTTCATGCTATGAGGGTTTGGGGCACAGTGGTTAATAAAATCACATTGGTAACTTTTTAAATGAGCCTTTTAATGGGAATGTGTTAGTAGAAAATGATCCGGTGTAAAAAATTAGGCATTTATGCAAATACATTTTTTTAAGAATTTTTGGTGTTTTTTTTTTTTTTTTTTTTTAAACTTGATAAGAATGCATCTGATTTACAGATGTAGCAAACGTTAAGGCCTCCTTCACACGGGCGACAAAGTAGTGCGATTTTGTAGCATTGCTACGATGCTACAAATCGCATGTATGAGAAGCCCATGGTTTCCTATGGGTTCCTTCACACATGAGATGTTTTGTAGCATGCTACAAAATGACACACAAATCTCGCAGGTCCGGCGATATGCCCACGACACGCCCGGTCTTGGAGCCCATGTTTCTCTATGGAGCCTTCCTCTCTGTTGCATCGCATCACATGAAAACGCGGTTTGCATGCGATGCGATGCAACTTTGACAGTAGCAGATGCTACAAAGTTGCGTGATTTTGTAGCATCACATGCGACTTTGTAGCGCTACAAAATCTCGGTATTGCTGCGATTTTCTCGCAGCGATGCGGTGTCGCCCGTGTGAAGGAGGCCTAACTTGACACATAACACGTTATCACCTTTATTTAAATAGCGCATACATATTCTGCAGCACTTGAATTTAAAATTGTGGACAATGGGGACAGAAGTATGAATATTGTCTATTAGCATATTTTTGGAGTGTGGGAAGAAACCAGAATACCCAAAGGAACCTAACACAAGCAAACTCCCATGCAGATGTTATTAGTCTGATTTGAACCCAGGACCCCAGTACTGAAAGGCAACAGTGCTAACCACTGAACATTGTGTAACTTAATTACAATGCTGTAAAGTGAGTTAACACAATGTGCCAGTCATGTTGATGATTGCTGCATCTGTACGTTGAAATTAACGGTGACGCCTCTCTATTGATAACACAAGATTCACTATTCATAATAGGTAATGGTCTGCTCACAACTCACCTCCTCCCCCTCCCTGCACAATGACCTCTGAACAGCTCACAGGACATGCCCACAATGCTCTCCCATAAAAGTCATTAGGCCATCACCTAGATGGGCACCTACATAGAATAGAATTTAAAAAACGTCTAAAATCAGAAATTAAAAACAAATGAAAGAAAATAGAAAATATAGCTGGTTTAAATTAGTAAAAATAAACAAGTAGGGCATACATTTAAAGGGGTTGTCTCACGCCGAAACGTTTTTTTTTTTATTCAATAGGCCCCCCGTTCGGCGCGAGACAAACCCAAGGGATGGGTTAAAAAAAAAAAAAAGTTTATTACTTACCCGAATCCCCGTGCTGCGGCGACTTCTTTCTTCCTTTACCAAGATGGCCGCCGGGATCTTCACCCACGATGCACCGCGGGTCTTCTCCCATGGTGCACCGTGGGCTCTGTGCGGTCCATTGCCGATTCCAGCCTCCTGATTGGCTGGAATCGGCACACGTGACGGGGCGGAGCTACGAGGACCAGCTCTCCGGCACGAGCGGCCCCATTCACCAGGGAGAAGACCGGACTGCGCAAGCGCGTCTAAAAACGCCAGAAGACAGCGAATTTAGACGGATCCATGGCGACGGGGACGCTAGCAACGGAGCAGGTAAGTGAATAACTTCTGTATGGCTCATAATTAATGCACGATGTATATTACAAAGTGCATTAATATGGCCATACAGAAGTGCTGAACCTCACTTGATTTCACGAGACAACCCCTTTAAGTTGGATCTGGTGGATATAGAGAGATAAACTTATCATGAAGTGTACCATGAACCAGTTAGAAGTCTGCAGATGATATATTACGCATTTTCAGGTTGTTCAAGTTAAGAAATCCCTTAAGAGGTCCCCCATACATTAAAATAACAAATCAGCAGTTACCTCTCCCTGCTCCCCTGTTTGCCCCACGCCGCCGGCTCTATTCTCCCCATGATGTGATTTTACATGTTGAGCCTGTCTACAGACAAGCTTCAGCAGCCAATGACAGCACTCAGCCATCATGGATGAGCGCTGTTATTGGCTGCTAATGCAGGTGTACTAGACATCACAGCTGCCTGTAAATAGAGTATTTATAGAAAAAAGTATAGTAATCTCAAACAACTACCTGTGACTATGTTTGTGTCTTTTGATGCTTGTAATGGATGATGGATTGTTTTTTTTTTTGTACAATGCCATAATGTGGATAGCTGTTATATTGATTAGTAGTGTTATATGGATCAGTAGACTTGTATAGGTGCAAACCGCACTTCAATGTGTTTCTAAATTTATATAGCGGGCACCCAGGATTTTTTTTTTTATCATGGATTCATATGGAATCCATAAAAAAGAAAAATTGTGTTTCTAAGTCTTTTCAGAAAAAAACAAAACTCTTATCTGTTTATTGTATTGAGTTTTTCCTTCTTGTGCATTTAGAAAGCCTCCTACTTGGTTTGCCTTATGTCCTACAATCAATTTTCTGACTGCAGTGGGCGTGGGGGGAGTTGCGTTTCCAGCACTGATCAGCAGGTCTCTCTCATAAATGCATACAAATTCAGCAGTCTCTCCCCTCTCCTCTTTCAGAGGCTGTGAAGCATAACTACACAGACTCAATACTACACAGTTATCTCTCCAGCCCTCTGTAATAGTAGCTTTCTCTGCTCTTGATCTCCTCCACTATCCCCCAGTACTGTCATACAGCCCTCTGTAATAGCTCAGTGGAAAGGCAGTGAATGCAGGTTCACACCAGGGGAGAAGCTGTCAGTTTACTCTGCTATGATTTCAGTCCCCTAGTCTGCAGTGCCTTGGAAACAATACAAGCATAGAAATCAAACAGAATATTTTAATAAAACCCAATTGCAAAAAATCTTCATTTCCAAAATCACTTTGATTTAAAGAATAAAGAGTGCAAAGGCGTACATAGACTTTAAGTGGGCAGTGTTTCTAGGGAAGAATCTGATGCCTCACAGCTGCCCCAACAGCAGCAATTGAAATGTCTAGAGGCCCATATTATCAAACCATACAGACTCTGCATGCCGCTGTACAAAGTTCCTGGATGTGAAACCCTAAACAAAAAGATTTTATATTGGCGAGTTCCACAGTGTAGGAAAATTCTTAGAAGTGTTCATAAAAAGTTTACTTGCTTTAGTTTTTGAAAAAGCTGGGTGATGATTATTAAGGCTGTTATTAGACCCCTGACTGTCTAGTTTTATCCAGTTATAATCCCAAAGGCTCCATTTACTTTATAACCAGGCAAGTCTGCCGTGCAGGATATAGGGAAAGTAGGGTTGTAACCTTTATCACTGTTGTAATGCCATCCGTTTAAATTTTCCGAACCGTATAGAAACAGGTACAGCAGAGAAGTGGCTATTTCCATCCCCACATCGCTGCACAGTTAGAAGCCCTTCAGAAGTCTGGAGTCGCTTAATTGCAATATAAAAACTAGAGCTATGATCCCCTATAAGAATATATTATGTTTAGGATGAAGCCAAAATATAGGCGCCATTAAGTAATAAACCATACAGAGCCATTCAGTGCAGCTGGGAGTGGAGGGAGGCGACAGACTCAGCGGAGCATCACGAGCAGGCGATATTTGGGATTAGAAATTCATCTGAAATCAGTCCGGTATATTAAAGTGTGAATCATTTTCCAGGGCGTGAATGGAAAGTCCCTCACTGTAAACACCACTGCCCTGCGTTTGATTATGGATCACACTGTGTGTGGGGGCCACATTCCGATAGCTTAAGTTGTGTTACATTTTGCCAGGTCTGCAATCTTGTTGTGATTGGTTTAGCATGTGTTTTATTTTAGCTGATGTCTAGATGCCCAGGATGATGCCGCTACATAAATCGCTGCCCACACCTGGTGTAAGTGAAGATGCAAAAAATGTGCTCAAAAGCCTCAATAAATAATCCCAAATATAAGTTTATTTGCATTCTGGCATGGGAGAAGTAGAGTTACCAACTTTTCCACTAACCCTTTTTGTGAAGTTGCCTTCAGGATTCATGCACCTGTTCATACATGGTCGGCTTTAGCTACCTGTGACTTGTGCCGTCGCATAAGGTGCTAGCCAGCAGCTTGTAGGAGAGGCACCGGGCAGATGTAGGCTGATGCTGATCACCCCCCTTAGGTCAGTCCAGGCAGATGATGATCTCCCTCCATGCGGCAATGTCCTGTAGAACTATATGTATCCTTCTCCTAAGAGTTCAATCTCCACCCCTTTGATATATTGAGGTGCTGCTGTTAGCCCATCAGCGCCCCTGCAACATAATCACTTAGGCCGAATTCAGACGGCCAGGTCAAATTCCAACTGCGAGATTCTCGCAGCGGGATGCGACCCTGTGCCCCTGCAGTGACCTCCGGTTTACCTGTCCGTCGTCTTCACTCTGCGCTGCGGATGTGCCGGCTGGTGCACAGCTGCACATGCACAGTACAGAGCCGGCGCGTTAGCGATGACGCAGCCATGTGAGCCTCTGCACGGCTACTGAATCTCTGCGAGGCTCGCACTGAAGTAGGACATGGAATATCGCAGTTGAATTCCACTCGTGGGCATGAAAATGCATTTTTCACTCCGGATCCCGCAGTGCAAATCCGCCCGTGTGCATTTGGATGTAATGGTGCTACTGTACTTATGTTATGAGTGTGATTTTAATATTGTGTGTATATATAAATATACTGAGGTTTGTTTGTGCTGTGTTTATGAACTGAGGTTGCTTCTGGTGCTGTATTTGTGTTTAGAGCTTTAGGCCACCTGCAGACGGGCGGAAATTCCGGGGCGGGATTTCCGCCGCTGAAAGCTGCCATAGGATTGCATTAACAAACGCAATCCAATGCTGACGGCCGCGCGAAATCTCGCGAGGCAAACAAACCGCGGCATGCCCTCTCTCTTTGCGGGGCTCGCAGAGCCCCGCACAGAAACTGCACTTTTCTGGGAGAGGTGAGTGCCCGCGCTGCTCTCTGCAGGCGCTCAGGTCGGGTCCCGCTGCGAGAATTCTCGCAGCCGAATCCGACCCGGCCATCTGCAGGCGGCCCGATTCTGATGTGTTTACATACTGAGGTTGTTGCTGATGCTGTATTTGTTATGAGCCTGGTTCTGTTGCTGCATTTATGTTTATGAGCTTAGTTCTGGTACTGTATTTATTCCAGAAACTGTACAAGCAGAATACAGGCAGAATATCAGTGCAACATATATTGCTTTTTTCTTATGGCAGAGAGCATTGAAATTTATCTACACAGGTTGCCGTTTAATGACCTTTAAAGGGGTTTTCCAGTCAAATACTATTGATGACCTATCCTCAATAGCTGATCGGCTGGGGTCCGTCGCTCAGAACCCCGACTGATCAGCCGTGTGGGCGCATGCTGTCAGCGTCGCAATAACAGAGGTCAGAACGGGAGCCTCTGTGCTGATCTGCTATGTAGTTGCCGGCAGTCATGTGTTTCTAACCCTGAACACCCCCTTTAAACTCAGATACTATAGAGGGAATTGCTAATAAAGCCTAATATGCAGCAGCATGGGTTGTAATTCTCAATAGTTACAGAAATAGAGCACAACTCGAGTTTGTGCCGAGGCATAAAAAAAAGTTTAATTTACTCCTCTTTTGAGAGGCAGTTTGGAATTTACTAGGACTTTCTGCATTGCAATCCCAGACATCACATGCACGGTGGAAAGTCTGTATGCCTCATGAAACACTAACCTAATTTGCCAGTTACGTAAAATCATGGAAGGTCACTGGAGGAGCTATTTTTATTTATTAAAGTTCATCCAGCTTTTTAGTTGCAGCCGAGACAGTGTATCCCCTTACCCATGTTCATGGAAACACAGGACAAATAACCATTGCAACACTTTAAGGAATCAGGGCTGTGACGCGGCCATTTTTTTTTCTTCTGCAGCCACGTTGCCATAGATACGATGTAATAGAGAACTCGGTCAGTTCCATGGAATGCTGAACTCTTGTCGAGCGGTGGTGACAGTAGCAATAACACGCTTCCATCCTGACAGCATAAATCCACATCACAGCATAATAGTCTCAGCTAATAGGAAACAGGAGATTCGCAAAAGTGTCATCTGTTTAAATACTGTGCTGAGGCTTGGCATCGCTGGCACGTCTGATTATTTAAGTATTATTTATTTGGGTATGCAAGATTGTTTCTGAAAAGCATATCGCTGCCAAAAGTGTAGCCAATGAATGAAGTATTGGATCTATTTTCACACCTCATTCTGGTCTAAAATTTACCGTACAGTAGCTCATTTTTCGTTTGGAAAGCTGATTGACAAACAATATGGCCGCCAGAGCCATATAATTTCCATAGGATCCCAAATGCAATCTTTGCCTAAATATCACATGATATGGAATTTTTCCCTACATCATAAGGTACCTTTACATGGGATGACCTTTGAGCGCAGTAATCGTCCAACTGACTTGATCTTGTGCTTTTACACAGGAGTGATGGTTGTTCTGTAAATCGAGGCGGATGGGCTGGACATCGCTTCGGGCTGCCTACCTCCATTCACTGTAAATAGGCAGTTGTTCATCTGTGATTGATTGCCTGTTTACATGGACCGATAGTCCCTTGGTTTTTAGTTGAGACTATTTAAAGGGAACCGGTCAGCTCCAACAGTGCCAAAAACTAAGTTAAGCTGCAGTAGCCAATGACATGGCTCAGTATTTGATTGATGGCTGCCGTCATTGGCTGCAGCAGCTGTTTATGAGACATCACAGGCTGCTGCAGCGTGTAAGCAATACATGACAAGGAGACAGGGACCCGCCAGTGAGGGACATGCAGGAAGTAATATTAGTTCCTTATTATGTCTTTCACACCGAGACCTGTTTTTGCAAAGTTTTATCTCAGGCAACCCTTTAAAAGGAACCTGCCACTTCCCCACAGCACCATAAACTACGTTATTGTGCTGTTTGGGGATGTGACAGGGAGCTGGGTGATGTATTTTTTTTATACTCCCGCGATCCAGCAGTGTTTCCCTCTGAAGTCGGTGTGTGGTACGAAAGTCTGACTTTTTTCAGAGTCCCATGCGCACTCTCCTATAGAATTGTATAGAACGGTGTGTGCACAGGTCTCCGTAAAGAGTCAGATTTTCATGCTGCCTGCCGGAAACACCTCTGGATCACAGGAGCAGGTTAGTATAAAAATCACCTGGCTCTGTCATATCTTCTAATAGCACCATAATGTTTGGATGTGACAGGCTTCCCTTAAAGGGCTGCCCGAGATAAAACATCTTTGCAAAGCAGGTCCCCAGTGTGAAAAAAATAATAAAGAACTACTACCACTTCCAGCGTGCCCTTATCCGCTGGTCCCTGTCTCCTTGCTCACGTATTGATTACAGGCTGTAGCAACCTGTGATGTAAACAGCTACTGCAGCCAATGACAGAGCTCATCAATCAACTACTGAGCTCTGTCATTGGCTACTGCAGCCTGTGACATTCCTCAAACAGGCTACTGCAATCTGTAAATAATATGTCATGGGGAAGAACTGGAATTGCCAATGGGGGACATGTGGGGAGCAGAATAAGGTATTAGATCTTATTTTTTCACACTTGGGGACCTGTTCTTGAAGTTATTTTCTCGGACAACCATGTTCAGCTATGGATTTGCCTGGCAATAGATCCTCTACATCAGGGGTGTCAAACTCCTTTTCACCGAGGGCCACATCAGCCTTATAGTTGCCTTCAAAGGGCTGATTCTAATTGTATGACTGTATGGTAATAGTGAACCCCATAGTGGCCAAAGTGGTAATAGGTGCCCCATTAGTGTCCCTAGTATTTACAAGGTCCCCATAGTGATCCCAGTCGTAATAGGATCACCCATAGTGACCCCAGTAGTAAGTAACCCCTAAAGTGGTCCAGTAATAATAGCGATCCCTATAATGGTCCCAGTAGTCCTAGTAATCCCATAGTGGTCTCAGTAATAATAGTGACCCCAGTAGTAATAGTAACCTCTATAAGGGCCCCAGAAGACACAGTTGTCCCATAGTGGCCCCAGTAGTAATAGTGATCCCCATAGTGGCCCCAGTAAAAGGGTACCCCATAGTGGCCCCAGTAATCGGGTACCCCATAGTGGCCCCAGTAATCGGGTACCCCATAGTGGCCCCAGTAATAGGGTACCCCATAGTGGCCCCAATAATAATAGGGTACCCCATAGTGCCCCCAGTAGTAATAGTAACCCGCATAGTGGCTTCTTTAGTAAGTGTCCCCTATATTGATGGCCCCAGTAGGAATAGTGCCCCCCATGGTGGGTCCAGTAGTAATTGTGTCCCCCATAGTAGTCCAAGTAATAACAGTGACCCCCCCCCCCATTGGCCTCTGGCATTCCACTCACTTGCAGCTCCGTTCTTACAGCGGTAGCCCCTTCTGAGCCAGTGACCACTGATCTCTCACCTCAGCATCCGTGCGGCGTACAGGATGGCGCATACATAACAGCAGAGATAAGAAGTCAGCGGACACAGACTCTGCGCTGCTGCCGCACGAACGCTGCTGCAGGCTGAATGAGTGGGTTGTTCCGGCGGGCAACATAAAATGAGATGGCGCACTGGATTCGGCCCGCCGGCCTTGTGTTCGACATGTGTGCTCTACACAAAGAACCATAGCCTTCCCTCTGACTATCCAAGAAGTCTGAAGGTATAGTGTCAGACTGAACTGCCGGTTTTATGCTATTCTATTTGTAAAAACGGTTGTTCCTGGATGGGACAATCAGGGCTTAAAAATCATGATTTGGTATTTGAATGTTGCTATATTGCTGAAAATATCCAGAGGAGAATTCTGGGTAACAACCAATATGGTTATTGGAATCTGGATATCCGCTCACGTGGAGAGGTGCAATGGTCAGACTATTACTTGCCGCTCCGCGTTCTCAGAAACCTCTATAATGAAGAAATAATGAAATGTGAACAACTTAGCAGAAGAGAACTCAAGACTTGAAGAAGTCTAACTTCTATCAGGCAGGGGCTATTTGCTACATCTTCTCTGCATGTTTATATACTATACTAGATATTTGTGTTTTTGTTCAAGACTGCAGTGAAGCCAACAGTAATTATGAGGTACAATAAAGACTATGGGGTGAATTTATCATTCTTAGGTCGGCTTCACATGGGCGCATGTGTATTTGGGGAATGAACAATGCTTTGTTTGTGCGCGCATTGGCATGTTTACTGTACGATTTGTGTCCACAAGGCAATTCATTTGCTCACGGCAATAAAACGGACCAATTGAAATGGCTAATTAGTTACAGATGTGTTTTTTTTCCCCTTGGAACTGAGCAGTGTCTCATTCCTCTCCTTGCATATTGCGCACCTCCCATTGACTTCAATGGGGGCCTTTGGTGCGTTGAAATCTAGGGGTTCCATTCTCTGCGCATTGCATGTGCAAATACACCCATGTAAGTGGTAAATGCCCATGGCCGGATTTGCATCACGTTTCCCGCCTTCCCCATATTGAAGCTAATAGCTTGCTGCCTGCCAACGCACACATGCAAATTTGTACCGCTGATTTCCGCGAGTGTGAAAAAAAATGCGGATTCGCCGCAGAAGGGCTCCATTAAAAGGAAGCAAAAAACGTGGAAAACCGCAATCACTCGCTAACACTTTGTTTTGATTCGCGGTACTCCCGCGGCATAAATCCGTGGGCATATTCCACATCGCTCGTGGGCATGAGCCCTAAATCCGGCCTCAGGGTGACTTCCCACAGAAATATTTGCACGTGCATTTGTGCGCACAATACGCAGTGAATAGAGCCCAATGAGTTCGTTCACATGCAGGTATTTTGTGTGAGCATTTATGACTGTGCAGCAATAGATAAAACATGTTATATCTTTTTGAGCATTTGCAAACCAAAGGTTCTCATACAAGTCAATGAGGGGGGGGGGGGGGTACATATATGTGTGCGAAATACACAGGGATATGTGAAAAGAAAAGAACACACCTGGAACTAGTTGGCCCTTCAATGGGTGCATTTGTTTGCCGTGCAAATGGACATACTCTGCAGGGTGAAAAAGTATGGTAGAATACGCCGATGCATGCGCAAAAAGTCTCATTCATAGTACAAAAGTCGCTCTAAGGTATGCGCAATTGTACTTACACTTTTGTGAATCTACCCTTAAACTGTTAAAAGAGGAAAACAAAGTAGTAGTAGATTTTGGATTAGGCACATGGATAGCCCCAGATGTGCCCTTCATACATTACCTGCATCTCTTTCCAGCAGGGATTATATTAAGACCAGTGTATGAAACGCCGGGCTTAGGCTAGGTTCACACGGGACTGAAATCCCGCTGAATGACCGCACGGAAATACCGCGAGATTTCCACTGTAGAAATGCAGCCTTAAAACCTGTGGCCTTTCTCTGCGAGTTTTGGAGTGGGTTCGCCGCCTGCATTCCGCTACAGCCAGCTCACCCCATAGACAGGAGAGAGGCCGCCTTGGAAACGGTGAAAGAATTGACATGCGGCATCTTTGAATTCCGTGCTGTATGTCAATTTCAACACGGTTTGCCCGCAACAGATCGGCCGAAGCATGTGGACGAGATTTTTGTAAATCTCCTTCTCTTTGCTGACTATCCCGGGATAAAAAGTCGCAGGCGGAGTTTCCATGCAGAAAGTTTGCACTGAAATTCCGCGGCAATTACGCCCCGTGTGAACCCAATTAATGAATTCCCTCTATTTTCCAAACCACTGTAACTATATCTACTGTTTAGAGAATCAGGGTGGATGAACCTTTTGACTCCTGTGGGTACGTAAAGAACAGGAGATAGACTTTTTATAGGCTTTCGGGTAGAATTTTGCATAACATGCGGTTCGGGTTTGCGCTACACTATTTGACAACACTGAGGCCATCACTCTGGCCATTGATTGGCTGCCGCGGTCACATATCGTGTAGACACATTATCGCTGAAGCATGAAGAACACAGATCAAGCCTGCAGAAGTACCCCTATAATAGAGCTGGACTGTGTCAGAGACCCCGTAACAGAGCTAGCCAGCTATGGTGGTGCTCCCAGATAGCCGAGGCATTCTGAATACAATACGTATAAGAGATCATTCACGCGACCATGATTTTGGCACGCGATGCGTGGTCGAATGACACGCGGTGAATGGAGTCAAGGAAAGTATATGGACTTGTGTAGATATGCGCGAGAAAAGCAACGCAGAATGTTCTATTTCTCCGCTTATCATGCAGTGTGAGCCCAATTCTTTTCTATGGGTAGCGTCTGCAACGCTGTCCATACATAATACATTGCTTATGGGCGATGATACATACACAACCCCACAATGAGACCAAGCGGGAGGAAAAAAAAGGTAAAAGTCACACTGTACGCTGTTGTGGGCTCTCTGTTGGCTCGCACAGACTGATCAAACACTGCTGCAAACGGTCGTGTGAATGAGCCCTTAGTGACTGCGCTGACCTGGAGGCTCCACACATACCCACTAGACCTGTGGAGTATACCCCCAAGGGACAGGTTGAGAAGCTATGGTGTAACCTCCTGTACAGCCTCCATTGACAGGTTCATAGTTGCATCAAAGATCAACGACACCATCATTGTGGCATATATAGATGTTACATATATGGAAAATGTGTCCATGTGATGAGCAAAGAAACTGTTCCAGCTTCAGATCACCCAGGTGCTCAACATCTGGACCCGTGGAGGGCTGATTAGGACGCTGCTGGCTATTACAGACTCCAATTATGTGGTCCGCTGCAAAAACCGCAAGTATCGGGCTATCTACATGCTGACATGATATATTGCCCAGGATAATCAGAAAAGCCCTTTAGAGGCTGCTGGCAAACGGACATCCAGAAGATCAACCAATCCATGACATTTGTTTATTTTATTATGAAGAGAGGAAATGCTTTAGGAACGGCAATTGGAAAGCAGGTATTTTTCTAGAATGGGAAACATGATATTATATTTACTAGATGATATTGGTCATTTTTTACAATGTAGTCCCAGATTTTACTAAAATGTAGTCCCAGCAATTGTTGTCCTCGCAGTAGGTAGAAGTTAGCTCCTATACTTTCTCCATCACTGCTGTCACCAATAAACATCATTTCCCAGCAAGCTTTATTTACCAACTTGTTAAGGAAAGTAGGATTTAGGCTATATATAAAGATGGAGGTTGTGGTCTGTTTGGTTACTAATATCACAACATGTTTCACAGTCGGTAAGTGCTATTAGTTACCCAGCTTTCTTCCTCCTAAATGTGAGCTAATTTGCATACCCTTTTTCCCAGGGAGCATTGCCTGGCCTATAAGAGTCTCTAAGCAGATTTAGTGGTCTCCACAAGGATCACTGTCTACAGGCATGGATTCATTCAAGCATGCCTCGTTACAGTGAGCAGGGATGCTTATACAATGGGGCAAATGGTTGTTGTGCACCAGGTCCTGTGGCAGTGGCACCGGCACCAATTTCAAGTGTATCTGCGTTCTCAGGACACGAAAACAGTTTAAAAGTATTGAGGATATACAAAAAGCTATATTCACCTACTGCGCCTCCTTCCTACATCAGACTCTACTCCCCTCTTAACTTTGGCCCTGTCCCCACCCCATCACTAAACTTTTTTCCATACTCTAATAACCCAGGCCCAACAGGCTGCAGGCTATCCCACAGTTTCCACTCACCGCTGGTCACAGCAGTCACATGCCCCGTCTAAGCATGTGACCGCTGCGGCAAATCACCGGCTTCAACAGGCACGTGACTGCTGTGGCCAGAGGTGAGCGGAGATCGTGGTAAAGCCTGCAGCCTTTTAGGCCTGGGTAAGTGGAGTATGAGTGGGCCTTTTTTTTATTTTACACAAAAAAAAGTTTGCAGATGGAGGCAGAGACGTAACTAAAGGCTCAGGTGCAAAATTTCAGCTGGGCCCCCCTCCCTCCTTCTGTACCCATACCCAGAGTCGTAACTTGAAGATTCGGGGCCCCAATGCAAAACCTGTAACAGGGCCCCCAAACTATAATGCTTTATTTATAGTACTGGGCTCCCTACATGGAGAATGTAAGGATCCTGGGCCTGGATGCAACCACATCCCCTGCATCCCCTATAGTTACGCCCCTGGATGGAGGGTGGACAGGTCAACAGTTTTAATAACCGTGCACTGGGCCCACCTGGGTATTAAAACAGCCTTGAAAGTGAGTGGGATATAGATTAAAGTGGAGGGTTGTCTTTCTGTAGCTGCCTACCAGGTCACCATGATGCCAGGAGTTGGTGAAGCTGATACCTCTGATTGGATATTATCACTAACACATAAACCACATAAATATGTGCATATAGAAAGTTGGCTTTAATTGTGGTTGCAGAAGGAAATTATAGAGTTTTCCATTTCCATCATAGGCATCAACATGCTTGGAAACCTTCCTTTAAAAACCACTGCGTTTTCCCTTGCATGGTTTTGTGAACCTTTTGACATAAAGCAGTTTAGTGATCTCTGGCATAGTTTCAACCCACAGTATCTACAAAGTGACTGATATGTGTATGGGTAAGTAAGGAGGCGGGAATTGTAGTGTCAAGTGCATCTTAAGTAAACTCGAGACGATAGTGTTATGTCAACATAATAGGAATGAATACAGGAGTGTTCTTGAAGGAACTTTCTGGTGTGAAGAAGTGATATATTTTGCTAAGGGCTACTTAGTCTGAACTACTGGAAAAACACATTTAATATTCACTTGTCTCATCCAAAAGACTAACTGTACTTTAAGCCAAACCTGTGAGCTCTATAAACTAAAGATATAGGCTCATAGGAGAGGGACATTGTGTGCCGCGCTAAAGGAGTTCACTGCATGCACTGAGCAACAGGTGGGGAGCGGGGAGGCAAAGGGGTAGAAGAATGACACCATGACAGGACATTGTGTGCCCACGGACATGGAGTCTGCAGCATGCACCGAGTGGTGGCTTTGCGGGGAAACAGAGTACAGGGGGCCAGATGAGTAAAATAATACACTCCTGTGAGCCTGTAACTGTAATGAGCTAATAGGAGCTAACAGTTACCTTTTATATAACATTGGGGTTGTGTGCATCTTTAGGCATTTCAAATACCTAAACACTGGGTATTTACAGAGCAAACCTAGACTAGACAGTCTTAAAATGCATCGGATTTATCAGTGAATGATAAATCTGATGCATTTTAAGACTGTCTAGTCTAGGTTCAGATCACCTGTTAGTTGGCTTAGTTTAGGCTAAAAATTGCACCAGTATTTAGGCCGCGCCCCTTTTCAGAAAAGTTGGGAAAGCTGTCTGAAAGTGTCTAAAGACACATGATAAATGTGGCACAACCATGTAAGACACATCACAACCACTTGGTGAGCAAAATAGACACATATAGGATAGAGATCTTGCGACAGAGTATCACAAAATTATGTTGTTTTGAAAAAGAGGTTATCTCGTGAAACACATATCTGATCATTAGTGATGAATGAACTTTTGAAAGGTTTGGTTTGGCCACTTGCCTAAACTTTGCAAAAAGTTCAGTTGGGCTGATTAGTTCTAACTGAACTAGAAGTTCACCAAAACCCCTAAGGCCTCATCATACACATGGGCAGCTTCTTGCTGCGGAATCCGGAGCAGCCGTCCACACCCAGATTCTGCAGTAATAACCCTCCATAGCATGCTATTATAAGATGATTCTTCATGCACACAAGCAGAAACCAATTGCGGTTTCCGCTCGCGGATGTAAAAGCACAGCATGCTCCATTTTACAGCTGTTCCCACATGGACGGCTTCTATTGAAGTCATTGGAAGCCGTCCAACCCGCGCAAAAACCAGGAGTTTTAAGCAAAAAAAAAAATCTGTACTGCGCATGTCGGACGGTGAGCTGTGTGGACCATCCACAGTACAGAGAAGCCAGAAGAAGACAGATCCGCGCGGACACTGGCGAAGAAGATGACCAGTACGCAGGGTCACCTGCCGCAGTCAAGGACGGCTTCCCTGCCGGATTCCGCAGGTGGAATCCAGACCTGCCGTGTGCATTCAGCCTAAAACTGGTATATAACACTGTCTATGAGACTTTTATGGCTCTATAGAGCAGTGTTCAGGACCAGAAGAACCTCGTTTCAGGCAGAACTTTGCTAAAAGTTTGGCTTGGGCTTTGTGCCGAACTCAACTTCTAGCAAAGTTTGACCTAAAACGAGATTCTACTGTTTTATTCTATTGCTTTCCATTGTCTTCAGCACAAAAAAAGTCATGGCACGCTCCATTGCATTCTGTATTATAGCGATATGTTCTTTTGGGAGCACTGTTTCCACGGGACAATAGCTCTGTAATACTGTGCTATATAGCGTCACATGGAGTGCATAGTGTGGTGTCACAACGTTCTGCCTTGTGCATGGAATCACACTCTCAAAGTCCATGGTGGAGCCTTGTAAAAATCAGTGATACAATTCATATGGAATAGTTGGACAGCATCACAAGAGATCAGTGTTTTCCGAACTCCAGTCCTCATGACCCCTCCAACAGGACATGATTTGAGGATTTCCTATAGAGAGAACACCTGTGTCAATGTCTGAGTCACTGACCATAATTACATCATCTGTGTAAGACTATGGAAAGCCGGACCTGTTGGGGGGGGGTCATGAGGACTCAAGTTTTGAAAACTCTGCAATACGAATACCAGTAATTCTAAAATCTGCAATATGTTCTCAAATCCACTGGGTTTCACACAGAAAATTATGGCATATCACTAGGACTTTCCTGGATCCTCATCAGTCCTGCCACTGGCTGTCTAGGGAGCTGCCCAAATTCGTATGAAAGAAGCGAGAGGTTGGAATTACTGTCTTGCAAGGAGGCAGTGTGGAATTTTGTTTGGCAACCCTCCCCCCCATCATAAGGGGGGAAAAACGTATATACTGTATATTGCACTGAAAGGTTGTCTGCCTGTATTCTACATGTCCAGAAAGCAACGAGATATCAGCATATCTACAACAGATTAGTAAATAAATAAAGTGTGCAAAACCAACATAATATAAATACATCACCAGAACCAAACTCAGTACATAAATACAGCACCAGAACTAAGAACGTAACATAAATACAGCACCAGAAGCAAGCTTGTAATATATCCCCAGAATCAAGCTCATAATATAAATACAATAGTGGAACTAAGCAATTGTGTTGCAGGGGTGCTGGTGGGCTGACAGCAAAGCCTCAGAACATCAGATAGGTTGCACCTAGTTAAGGCCAACCATGCAGGCCAAGAGTCTTTTTTACATGATCATCATCCCAACGATGGTGGTTTCTGTGCCTTTGAACAATCATTGCTGAGTGAATGGAGGCAGAGCGGACCGGAACAGCCGCCTCCATTCACCGTAAACAGGCAGACATTTATTGATGAACCACTGCCTGTTTACACTGACTGATTCATCGTCCGTTTTTTAGGCGTGCATAAATGGAACAACGAATTAATTCTCATTCAGCTTTCAGTCGGTGCATGCCTTTACACTGGACGACAATCATTCAGATTCTCGCTAATCGCTGATCGCTGAAATCTGAACAATTTCTCTGCCCGTCTAAAAGGGCCCTTAAACTATGAAGGGGCTACAGTGCTAGACCAGCGTTGCAGTAATAAGTGGGGGTCCTGGGCAGTTAGACCCCTCACTAATCAGGAGGTGCGATATTCCCTAGCGAGATGCAATCATTTTCCATGATGGTAAAATCGCTTATACCATTTGACATCCTTGTCCTGTAGCTTGGCTTGGGAAGGGTCTCGTCATGGGTGGATCACACGCACTACTGCGCTCAATAAAATATATTTGGTATTTTAATTGTTAGATTTCTCTTTTATATCCAACTACAGAGAAAATCTTCTAGCTGCAATAGCCCTGGAATAATAGCTGGAAAGCAGCGCTTCATATCTTGGCTTATTAAGGCTAGTTCTATTGTAACCGCTGTGATGGAATCAGGACAGCGCGGCCGTGTTTGGCGTCTGTGTGCAGATGGTTTACGCTCCCTTCTTTAAATCCTGTTACTGTAATATATCAGATGTGCCTTTGTTTACAGGCCGCATGACTGTCTTGACATGTATTTCCTATTCTCTTTCAGTAGAAGGGAGCAATATGGTGCGGTACGTGCTTGTAGACCATCCACATAGTCCCTGCCTTCTGCTGTTTACAATATTGTCCACATGCCAGAACAGAGCAGGACTATGCCGTCATCTGATATACTGTAATCCACAATACTCCTGGGAACATCAGCTAATTTGGAACAAGAACAATTGAAAACGTGTTGTCTGATGTTTTCTTAGTGTATGACAGCATCCAACAATGATTGACTTGAGGTGGGGGCGCCACAAATTCTGGGCACCCCACGTTGAGATTGGTAGTGCTCCACCAATGGTGGTGCCAACCGCTGCTATTGGTGGAGCCTTTGTGTGCAATTAAAGGGGATCTGTAGGAGGCTGGAATGTGGAATATGTGCAGCATTTACAGTAGCAGCATGATGGATGAGACTTTGTACCAAATTTCATCCACCTGCTGCTGCAAAAAAAGCTTTCAGTGTAAAATGAGTTGCGATGCAGATTTCAGATCTGCTGCATGTCAATTTAGATTGCCAGTGTTTGCCATGGATTTTACCTTTTGCAATAGATAGCGTGAATTAAACAGTAAATCCGCATATAACGTCTGGATTTTGCTTTGGAATCGTGAGAAAATTAATGGAGGGGAAAAATACTTTCAGGAAAACCTTAATTCAGGCCCCTTTACACGTCCAAGAAAATCGTGCGAGACTTGTGCATTGCGAGATGCACAAATATTAACCCCATTCTTTCGAATGGAGTTATATACATGAACAGTGATTTTTTTTTTTGCTTTCTTTTCCCAGCACATTATTGCAGTGTGGGGGAAAAAAAATCGCAGCATGCTCTATCGTTGTGTGTTCCTCGGAACTCATTGCCCATTGTAGTCAATGGGGCCAAAAGACACACTGCACGGCATATGATGTGCATGCGAGTGCGACGCCAGGGTTTCCCATTGAAAACACAGGGAAACACTTGCCGCTCTTCCTGCACGGCTGATGGGAGGCGTTTTTGACACAAAAACTCCTTGAATCCGCGGGGACATCGCACTATATTGAGACGAGTTTCATGACCCGATATCGCACTTGGCCGTGTGTAGGTAGCCTCTCTCAGCATCGAATAGACTTCAAAACTATTTGCAGAGACAAACAAATGAAACCATGTGTTTCGGGATTTAAGTCCCCTTTCTCGATATGCCCTTTATGCGTGTACTCAGTTCTTCAATATGGCGTCAACAGCGGTTTGGAATTGCAGTTAGATGGCAATGGTTGTTTAGTAGTCTACAGACAAAGCTCGCTGTGGTCATGT
Source organism: Eleutherodactylus coqui (assembly GCF_035609145.1). Classification (NCBI taxonomy): domain Eukaryota; kingdom Metazoa; phylum Chordata; class Amphibia; order Anura; family Eleutherodactylidae; genus Eleutherodactylus; species Eleutherodactylus coqui. The sequence continues at coordinate 81,224,324 of NC_089841.1, read as the reverse complement.
GACGGTTTTAACACTATTTTTCCAGAATGGTAGCAAAATTAGAACACCAATTTCTCAGAAATTATGATTCAAGCAAAAACCTAACCGCAGGTGTGAATAAGCCTTAATATTTCTGTAATCGTTTCTTTACTATGAACACATTATATGGCCCATACCCGTATACGGTAACAGACTGAGGTGTCTAGGGCCCACCAACACAGGCGTAATTTGAAGATTGGGGGCCCAATACAAAACCTGTAACAAGGCCCCCAACTATAATGCTTTATTCATAGTACTGGGCTCCCTATATGGAGAAGAGAGGCCTTATGGGCCCCTAAGGCTCCTGGGCCCAGGTTCAACCGCATCCCCTATAGTTATGCCCCTGACCACCAAGTAAAATTCATTTTAGGGTCCCACTGTACAGCCACCCTTCGGCAATAACAAGACATTTCAAGATGATTTGTAGGCCAAAGTCAAAAAGGTGGAGGTGGACCGGGGAGGGAGAATACTTGGCGTGCTGCCTCTGCACCTCGATATTGACATATAGGTTGGCTGAAATACTGTACACTGCCTACCTGTATATATTGCAGCGAGCGTATGTGCTGTGTGCTACTCATGCCAGGAAGTGGGGCGCCCACCACTTTCCCAGGATCCCATCAGGGGATACACCTGCTCCCCCGTGGGTCAGCCCGAACCTGCCTATATGGCCACATTTTTACGTGGCTGATTAGTTGTAGATTTTCCGTGTTAAATTTGCATCAGATATCCCCAACAAAAGTATATAAATGAGGCATGTGGATGAAGTTTAACGGAACTCCATGCACTTGTGTCATGTAATACTGTACAGACCTGATACGGATTTTCAAATATTCTTCTGGCTTTGTCATGGATTTTGTCCATTGCAATGCAAAAGGTGAAATTCAAAGCTGAATCTGCATTTTAAAAACACATTATTATTCAGTAGCAAAGCTGCCAGCTGTCAACATGATATTACGATGGAGTGATCATAGGCAACTCTGCTGATGGGGCTGCAGTGATCCTAGAAGGAAGCAGCTGATAAGCATCCTTTGGACCAGTCAGATGGGTTTTTTTTGATGGTCAAGGTGGTTACCAATTGGTCAATATAGACAACTGCACCACTTTACTTATTTTTTTGCACTAGTTTAATAAATTTCCTCCAATGTCTCCCGCTAGAGGTTCCAATGAAGACTGTTTTCCCACTGTGATTCCAGCTGCTGCAGGTAAAAGAGTTGGACCTGCAGACTTTCCAACCCAGTATCTTACATCAAAAATGTGGGGCATTAGTAATTTACTTTACTGCCCTTGCAGGCAGCAAATGTTGGTAGAGGTCTGGGGGTCTGGATCAATGGATTTTTGGCCTCTTTCTACTATTTCACAATTATCTTGTTTTTCATACTGCAGTAATGTTACTTCGAGGAATAGGCACAACACTGAGATCATTCTTACATGACTTCACACCAACGGTAATTGTGAGATAACTGTAAAAACAATTACCTTTCCTCTATTTAGCCATTCCTCACTGTTTATAATAATTTTACGCCAGCATTGTATCAGTTGTCTGCAGGCGAGACCCTGTCTTTCTCAAATACCTGTCATTAGCCTAGGACAAGAAATAATGGCCACCCTCATTTACATGATGCTCATTAGAATATGCGTGATTTCATTCCAGGGTAGAAGGATGCTAATATATGATTACTAGCAACTGACGCTAGTGGTCAGGATTTGCCAATAATAACTGGTGTGAATCTGCAAGTCTAGGTGCAGCCCAGCAATTGCAGGGGTTGACCGGGGCTTTTTGACATTTTTTTTTTATTATTGATTACCTGTCCGCCATTCGGGATTGCTGATGATCAGCAGATTACCAATGCTGCTGTCACTATGGACAGCACAGGAAGCAGATTGTGCTGACCATAGTGCAGTGGCCTGGGCTAGTATTGCAGATCAGCTCCCATTGAATTCAATAAGTCCTGTGTCTACAGTACAAAACTGGGCCACTGCATTATGGTCAGTGCAGTCTACTTCCTGCTCTGTTTTTAGTGACAGCGGTACTGGGAATTAGCTGATTGGTAGGGATCCTGAGTAGCAGACCCCTGCCGATCATATATTGATGACTTATACTAAGGTCATCAGCGCTCATGCAGTAGCACCCTAGGTGTACCGGTAGCTTATGTTCTGCAGCTACTTGCTGTAATATATATGATATGATACGATTCCTTGTATCTCAAGTTGACTTGAAAACTGACCTTTTTTGGGGTGAAATGGGTTTGGTTAACACCAGCACTTTAGGGTTCTGCCGTTTGCTCCATTCTAGAAGCCAAATAAGTGGAAAACCGGAACAGAGTATGAAGCCTGATTCAGTATAATGAGGTCCATCTGGCATTTTCTCTATGTTGTCTGGGATTGTTTGAAAGATCTACACCAGTGTTTCCCAAAATCCAGTCTTCATGGACCCCAACAGGTCATGTTTTCAAGACGTCCTATAGTAAGAACAGCTGTGGCAATGTCTGAGGCACTGATGATAATTATATCATCTGTGCAACACTGAGGAAATCCTGAAAACATGACCTGTTGGGGATCCCTGAGGACTGGAGTTGGGGAACACTACTCTACACCAATGTCTCTGAGTGGAACCTCTAGCACAGATGCGAACATGACTTTAGGAGAAATGTTGCAAGATTTTTGATGATAGGGATATATCAATCCCAATCTTGACTGTCACGGCACGCTACATAGATGATATGGCGTGTCTGTGCTATTTGGGTATTATGACAGTCAGTGGAATTCAATGCGCTACACAAATAGCGTAAAGTCCCCTTTAGATGGGATGACAGTCGTCTAAGTGACTGCACGGGTACGGACGTCATCGCTAAGGTCATTAGCGCTCGTGCAGAGCGTTTAGACAGGCAAAGAACACTGCCGGATCGCGGGCTTCTCACTCAGTACTTCACCTTATACGTTAAGCGCTGAGCGGGGAGTGTTTACACGCAACGAGAATCCTGCAGTCCAGCAATGCTTTTTATGCTGACAAAGTCAGCGATAACGAAAAGTGAGCGAATAGTAAACGATTTTTTTGCATTTTCATGGGACAATTATCAGTCGTTTTTGTTCTTTTAAAGAATTTTGGGCGATAAGTGTCCTGTGTAAATGGCCCTTAGGGCAACGAATAAGTGTTTGGCGCATTGAACAAACAGCTTTATCATGCCGAACATTTGTTTACATGTGTAGCATGTTATTAAGGGCGCATTCAGACGACCGTATATCAGCTGTGTTTTTACGCCGGCCGATATACGGCGTCTCTCTCTGCAGGGGTAGGAGGCTGGAAGATCCGGGAGCAGTGCTCTGCCTCCTCTCCGCCCCTCTGCACTATTTGCAATGAGAGGAGGTGGGACGGGGGCGGGTCTAAGTTGTGAGAATTAGCCCTGCCCCTGTCCCGCCTCTCCTCATTGAAAATAGTGCAAGGGGGTGGAGAGGGGGCGGGAGCTCAGTGCGCTGCTCCCGGCTTTTCCAAACTCCTCCCTCTGCAGAGAGAGACGCTGTATATTGGCTGGGCGTGAAAACCCAGCCGATATACGTTCGCCTAAATGCACCCTAAGAATGAATGTGTGTATGGTACATTTCAGTCGAATATTGTATCGCATACGCTGTGGCATGGAAAGACTAGAAGTGGCACCATAGCAAGAGTCAAACTAGGCCCTCCATTATGGTGCCAGGTAATGCTACCCAGGACAGAAGGTCTTGTTACTCCCCTTATCACTTACATGTCCCTTTAGCCATTTCCTTACCCCCTTAATTTATGTAATTGCCATGTTCTACCACTAAGAAAACGAGACCAGACAGATGAGTGATGTCCTGTTGAAAGTCACATGAAAAGCCAATTATTTCAATTTTTTAAAAAGTGGTATAAAGTGAAGCTCTATTTTGCTGTAGTTGATCCTATTCTCCAGCTTTTATCCTCTACTGCGCGCCTGCTATCAGCTACTGTAAGTCTTCATCCAAGTCTTTCAGCTGCAATAACAATCTGCTGACCTATTTCTCCTAAAACATCGTGAGCTCCTCTTTCCTCCCGTACATTAGATAGATGATCCCTCTCAACTCTTCGACTCAATCATCAACATAATTTCAGGAGGGGTGTATAGTCCTCAGCACAATGCCCTATGTGACATAAGGCTGGCCACATATTACTAGACCTGCTGCTTCTGACCAAGAATATGAAGAATAGTTTAGTGCCTACTTATTGCATTGGATGGTATTGAGTTACTGGATGTCTTATCACTCTGCTATCATTCTCACTGAAGGTGCAGATAGATATTGATATTATATCCTTTTCATATACTGCATTGTTGTCCGCATTTCCAATAGGTCAAACCCCACGATCCTGGTTCTCACCTTTGTCTGATAGGAGCAGGAAGGACGTGTAGATTTCTATTACACAGTATCCAGATTCAAAACACCACCGTAACCTTGGTAAAAAGTGCATGTGTGAGAGCGGCCGCAGACAACTATATTGATGGAAAAATGGAAAAGTTAGAGCTGTCCAAAAACGGCAGCAGAAAGTAACTTTTTTTTAGAGGTATTTTATTTTTTTAAAGTAAGATGTGCTTGAGGAAGGGGTGGCAGGATAACCCAAAAATTAGAGATGAGTGAACCTACTCGCCCACGCCCCTTTTTCGCCCGAGCGCCGCGATTTTCGAGTACTTCCGTACTCGGGTGAAAAGATTCGGGGGTTGCCGTGGGTGAGTGGGGGGGGAGAGGGAGAGAGAGGGCTCCCCCCTGTTCCCCGCTGCTACCCCCCACTCCGCCACGCCTCCCCCGCCCCCCCCCCCCCGAAACTTTTCACCCGAGTACGGAAGTACTCGGAAATCGCGGTGCTCGATCGAGTAATTACTCGAAATGAGTACGTTCGCTCATCTCTACCCAAAATACATCATAAGGTGGGACTCCCTGTATATGTAATAAACTATGTGGACATGGTGACTACCTGGCTGATATTTCATCTGGCATGAACTATTTGTTTCCAATATATGAATCTGCTGTCCTTGTATCCTGGCTACTTGGATGATCAGGTAAATGCTGATTGCTGACATATTGCCCACAGATATAGTGAGGGGCTTCAGCACAACCTCTCACAACAGTAAGGCCCCCAGTCCATGGCCGCTGCGGAGTATCGCGATATTCCGCCGTGGGGGAGGAGGGGGGGCCGCTGTCAGTTCTCTACGGTGAGCCTGTCAGATGGGCTCACCATAGAGAATCGCTATGATTCTCAGCTCGTGGATGCCGCGGCTGCGCTTTCCATAGCAATGATGTGAAAAGTGTTCACTGCGTTACCCGCGGCCGGATTATCGCCGTGGGTAACGCAATGAACAATCGCCCGTGGACAGGCAGCCTTAGTAGTTGGTGATTTGGACCCTTTCACCTACTAAAACTATAGCTATGAGCAAACTTTCCATGTTTTCTGAATTCTCTTCCTTATCTCCTGCACAAGCCTTAGAAGGTTTAGGCTCCAGATGAGCACTGCACTAAGTAACTCTTTAAAGTGGTTGTCCAGTTACTGGACAGCATTGCCCTTCTACACCACCTGTGTAAAAACTGCTCTTTTTGTTGTTTCGACACAGTTGGTAGTATAGGGGCGATGTTGTCTGGTAACCCGACAACTTCTTGAAATACCATTATTTTGTAAAATGTACATCAAGTCTGGGTCATCTTGAATTATGTATGTAGAAGCAAGGGTGATGGAATCCATATGGAGTTAATTACCATAGTTGCGTTATAGAATAACGAGGAGTTTGACCTTTCATGCAAGGTGATAAAAAATCAGTTCTCTCATGTGAACTCGAGAACATAAGAAAAACATCTTATGTCTTCAAAGAACTTACAGTGTTTTATTATCTCAACGTACGTTTCCTGATAAAAAACACCTTTCGGTTCAGTTTATCTTTAGTACTTTTCAGAAATATTCGAGAAGCCTGAGCTGCAATATTTGTGTTTTGAATGGGGTCTCCGTTTTGAACAACTACTTTTTAGAAGGATCCCTAGACAATAAGCAGATCCCACAGTGTCCATCTGCTGGGACCACCATCAAATACCTACAGTAAATGTTAGATTTTTCTACAGCACCCCCACAGGGGAGATTCAGCATTACACAGTGCCCATTCAAAACAATTGCTTATCTGTTGGACATGTCCGCAAAAGATGCACTTTGTAACCACTTTCTATGCTGTCCATGAGATAAGGATCCCGAATAGAGAACCCCCCATATTGATAGGGTTTATGCCAATGTTTTTTCTAGACCGGACAATCCCTTTAAAGTGGCTTCTATAAGGATGCGACCACAGAAGTTCTATAAGAACTTTCCATATGGTCATATCTTATCTATCAAAGTGACAACTACCCAGAGACACAGTAAATGTAGCCCTTGGCCACAGAAAATGTAGTCTCTCTCGATTTGGAGGAATTCTCCATTATAAGACTATTACTGGATGATTATGACAAGTGTCCCCTGCTTTGTACCAATGCATGTCACATGTTGCTATTGATCTCTAGTCTGAAAATGACTGGTCAATGAAGGTTTTGGTAATTGTGAATGCATGGGAACAATTGACACGGCTACTTTTCGCTAATAATAATTGGATTCTTTGTCCATGTATCCAGATTGACCTTTTATTGTCATCAGGAAAAAATCCACAATTTATTTGGTGCGATACAATTCTATTCTTAATCCTGACAGATTTGCAGGAAATAGACAAAATTCTGCCCCGGCAGACGGAGTGGGTATATCACCTGCAGTTGTTCTTCTATGCCGTGACACAGATCTGTTGCTTCTAGGTCCTGTTTTTAGCTGTCCACGATGACAAATGCAGTCTTCAGACTACCTAATCCCCACAGTGTATTGGTAGTGTTAAACTGCCAATGTATTATACCTGCTTCTCTGATTGGCCAAAACTGCTCACATGATCAGCAACGACCAATCAAAGAACAGCGCATAGTATACATTTGGTAATTAGAAAATTGCTGTGGTCATCTTGGACTACTGAAAGTTCGGAGGGGCGGTAGAGAAGAACATATGCTGGTAAAATACCCCTCTGACCCTTCTGTCCTGGGACAGAATTTTCTCCCAAAACTGGAGAGTCAATTTAAGGCAATTAAATAACTGGTCACCTTTAGATCAGTTCTACTTATTGCCTTTTGTTTCCTTAGAGGAGTAAAGGGTTAAGGAAATGTTTACAGTTGTTACTTCTTGACGTATGTAGGATCAGGTGGAACAGTTTTGTGGTTTTTCACAGCCATCTATAGTCTTATGTTTAACCATGTGTCAGCTTACCTACGTCATACAAGCAAACCGCTCCCTTCTATGCCTTATTATACTTGTCTTAGGAGCCTAATGTAAAGGCTTAACCATACAGTATATTAACTCCTCAGGCAATGGAAACGTAGAATAATGTAATTAGCCGGCTAGTTCAGACAGTGTCCAACAAGGTGTAGCGTGGCACCAGCAAGAATGGGCTCAACCTGAGCAGTTTTACTTGTTGTTCCAAATGTATTACAAGTACGTGACTGCAGATAACCGTAGAACTTTACAGACTCTAGAAGGGAATGTGCCATCCGAAAATTACCTATTGTGTAAATAGTTTTTATGTTAAAAAAAAATCACCAGAAATTTTTGAAAATCATGTTTATTTTTTTATTTTCAGTGTCAAAATAATTTAACAAAATTACAATTTTCTCACTGACCCCTGTTTTTTCACACTGCGTTTACCACATGTACACCCCCACAGTGCATCAGTCAATGGCTCTATGATCTTGCTGGCATTATTGGCAAGATCATGCGGCCTTTGACTGCTGCGTGTGGGGGTGTGCACGCGGTCAATGCAGAGTGAAACCCAACCTGTTCTGTAGAGAAAACTTTTCAGCAGTCATTTCATTATCATCATCATGGGCTGCATTACAGTGAAAGGTAATATCTATATATATGGAGAATACAGAAGGTGATGGTCACAGCTCCCCTCCTTCCCTTCACTGCATAGTGACAGGCTATACAGCAGAGGTTTCTAAACTTTTTTGCCCCGTAGACCCCCTGCTTGCCTAATATTGAATTTTCCTTAACTTATTTAAGCCAATTGGGTTTTTCCCAGCTCACACGGTGCTGCTCACCTAGATTGTAGGTTTTTTGTAGGGTAGACAATTGTAAAAAAAAAAAAAAAAAAAAAAGAAAAACATGCACAATTTTTATTCAGATCTTTATTGAAAAGACACAAAATGCAAGTAAATATTTGGATTTCGGACAAAACAAATCAGAACCCAGTAAAACTCTTACATAAATTGGGGGGGGGGGGGGGATGAGCCCGATGCTCTGATAGCAATTGGTCAATACTTGGCTTCACATTAGTGAGGTATAGTCTCATATCTCCCCGTCCAGTGATTTGCAACCGATTTTTTTCCGTAAGAAGATTGGCGCCCGCGCTAAAACCTTTTACCACGAGGTTTGAAGATGGAAAAGCGATAGTCCATAATGCAGGATAAGCAGCAGGTACGCATGCAATGCATTGCCACGAGTATGAAAGCTTGTAAAAACTTGCACATGAACACAGCACACCGCAAAGCAGATAGATATAGTTTGCGCAAAACTTCTTGGGCTCTGATGGATCATGTGAAAAGGATGCGCAGTAGGAACTTTATGGGTAAATTAGCTACTGCGCAGGTCTGTTTTGTCTGTGCCAGAGCCCAGGAAGTTTTATGCAAACTCTACATAAACAATTTTATGAAATATCAAGGAGGTCAGTAATTTCTAGGTCTGTCTATGATAAGTATTATGTACACAATCGGTGGCAGGAATATTATGGCATTTACAGAACACCTAAATGTTGTTGATGAGCTGCCTACATGGAGTCCGCTTACGTAGACCCTCATTTATATCTCATGCGCCCCCCAATTTTTTTCTTGCTGACGTGGACCCCAGCAAGTCAAAATCGACCCCTGAGGGTACATATAGACCATTTTGGGAACCTCTGCTATAGAGCATGCCTATAACACTTACGCATAGTCCGTAAGTGCCCTCCTGTCCATTGTGTCTCTGGCCCATGAGGCTGCTGTAAAGCATATGGGTAAAAGCTGTTATCTGCAGCTCAGGTAAAATGACCACCCCCATAGTCATGTGCAGATAATGGAATTAAAAAAAATATACAATCAATTAGAAAATAAAAATATCAGAAAAATAAAAGTGTTTTACTATTTGGTTTTAATTACTAAAGAAAATATAGGTAATGCATTCCTTTTGAATTCAGACAGATACACATTTTATTAGATTAGAGGACAAGACACAAACCAAGAAACGTGATGTTATTCTGCAGTGCGATTCTTAAAGCAACCCTCCAGTCCTGGACGCACAAAGATGGCCGCACCAGCTTCTCTGACTGCTGCATAGACATCTATGTTTAATCTCCTATTGTTTATCTATGAGGGCGCGAGTTTTGAAGCTGCATTTCTGCCAAGTAAATATTGCAGTCCGACTATGGTTATTCCACAAGATTTCCATGGCATTTACGTCCCATGTGAACCCAGCCTAACAAACCCTTGGTCGATAAGATAAAAGTTAAGACATAAGAAAACTGTACTAACACTTTCAAGAGCACAGGGCAAGTTGGGAGGCTCTTCTGAAGTGAACACTGATTACAGTTAGGCCGCGCTCAAATGAACGTGTGGTAAAACGCAGCGTTTTATCATGGCGTAGACTGGAGTATCGCCACATATTGCAGTGGTTTTTGCCTGCACATGGCAGCTTATCTCACACACGCTCTCATGTACAGGCTTCCTGGATTATTTTTCTAAATTTCCCACTCTGTTGCTTAGTAGCATTGCTTATAAACGCCGTATGCAGGGGCGTAACTATAGAGGGTGCAGGGGATGCGGTTGCACCCGGGCGCACCTGGGCCCAGGAACCTTAGGGGGCCCATAAGGCCTCTCTTCTCCATATAGGAAGCCCAGTACTATGAAGAATGCATTATAGTTGGGGGCCCTGTTACAAGTTTTGCATTGGGGCCCAGAAGCTTCAAATTACGCCTCTGGCCGTATGTGTATATATGTAGCGTTTTATATACGGCCATAGAGAGCAATTGATCTCTATCATGCATAATACGCAGTAAAACGGAATATGCTGCGTTCTTTTTTACAGGCAATGAAGTGGAACTGCGAAGATCAATGTGTTTGAATTGCTGCGATGTACCGTGTATTTTACGCGCGGACATCACACTTGTAAAACGCAATTCAAATATGTTTGTGTGAGCCCGGCCTTTAGTGTTACAGTTCACATTACTTGTAATACTTGTGAAACAGTGTATAACTCCATTCTAAACAGTCTTTGTGTGAAAAAGTTATCATATTGAGGTTTAGATCTTTTTCAGAACTGGAGGGAATGTCCTTACTGAAGTCATCCTATCAAGTAGTAAGTTAAGAGCTGGAGTTAGATTCTTGTGTAACAAGTCATGTGGTTAGAACGGTCTTACTACTATGTAACTTTGCCGAGCTATCGTCGAGTCATTGCATGCATGCTGTCTCACCACGAGAGTTCATATACTATTGCAGGGAGACAACGCGCATGCGCAGTCTTGGCAATAGCCTGGCACTCCCTGCTCAGCAGTGAACGCTACGTCACTAGTGACTGTGTACATTGCCCTGCAGGAAGGAGACTGCCGAGAATGGTCGATTCTTTCATACACGTTCCTTTCTGTTGCTCATGAGAATCAGCTTTCTCACTGGTTTCTTTAAGCTGTGGTTCAGCAGGAGAGCAGGTGATATTGCATTCTCACACCAACTCCCTCCCTGCGTTTCCTGCATTCATATCCCCGGAGGGGATGAACTTCCCATGAGGAGAGACTTCGTCCAGGTCAGTCTCAGCAAGAGCAGCCCTTCTCTTCTCCAACTCCATTCTCTCCACTTAATCATAGAATCATAGAATGGTAGAGTTGGAAGGGACCTCCAGGGTCATCTGGTCCAACCCCCTGCTCAATGCAGAATTCACTAAGTCATCCCAGACAGATATTTGTCCAGCCTTTCTTTGAACACTTTCATTGAATGAGAACTCACCACCTCCCGTGGTAACCTGTTCCACTCATTGATCACCCAATAAATTGCTACTGGTTTGTGTCTACAACTTCTATATAGACCTATGTATCTCTAAAGTTACATACTAAGAACAAACCCTGATTCTATCCTACAGTTATACTCCCCTCCATCGGTACCATTTTTCCTGCCATCATGTCCCTCTCTCCCCTCTCTTCTCCAGATAATACAAATTAAGATCTTTAAGTCTTTCCTGATAAGTTTTGTTCTTTAGATCTTCCACCATATTTGCAGCCCGTCTTTGGACTTGTTTTATTTTAGCAGTGTCTTTCTTTAGATGAGGTCTCCAGAAATTATCACACTATTCCAGATGTGATCTGATCCTACAGCTATACAGCGAGATCACAATCTCCCTCTTTCTACTGATTATACCTCTAGATATGCAGCAGAGCATCCTCCTTGCTTTCTTTGCTTCCTGACTGCACTGTGGACTCATTTTGAAGCTGTCAAAAACAAGAACCCTATATCAGGACTCGAACCCAGGAGCTCCTGTACTCCAGGCAGCGTCTCTACCTGCTGAGCTATCCAGCTTTTGACCTATCTTGACTTCTCCATCAACTTCTGTCTCTACTTCTCTCTCACTCTCTCGCTAGCTCTTCTCCCTAACACATACTACAAGGCACGTGCATACAGACGTTAGGACATATAACACACATAACTGGACTAGACTGATACAATTTCCAGATACCAGACATTAACTCTTTCATGCCCTGTTTTGTGGTAATACAGATAACACTGCACCAACCACCACTCTCAACAGTGACATGAGACAAAGACAAACAGGTTCAGTGCTGGAGGGGGCGACTACACTATCGAACAAGCATACTCTCAGTCATTGGCAGATCAGCTTGTTCATGTCTCCATAAAAATGCTTGCTGGTCAGCTATACATTTCCCCATTTGCACAAGAAGACCAATGATATGTGTTTGTGGATGAAGAGTCCTATTAAAGATCATTCTTTCCCATACTGCAGATAATCTGTTCACCTAAACAAAATGAACGAGTACTGACCAACATGCTCATTGTTAGTCAGTGCTCGTTAGCACTGGCTTTTTCAATGGGACTGCCAGATATAGCACTGTTTCTGTCCGTTCCTGTGAAATAGCCATACTAGTGGCACCAAGCATGCTTGACCGGCGCTCAATTCAGTCTCAACATTAGTGCAGCTTGTGCAGCGAGCCTACAGTGAGGAGGATGTCGCAGGACCATCATTTTCAGGGTCGGTGGTGGTCTTAGTGATGAGATTCCAACTGATCAGACTTTTATCATTTAAAGGGGTTGTCCCGCGCCGAAAGGGGTTTTTTTTTTTCAACCCCCCCCCCCCCCGTTCGGCGCAAGACAACCCCGATGCAGGGGTTAAAAAAGAACACCGCACAGCGCTTACCTGAATCCCCGCGCTCCGGTGACTTCTTACTTACCTGCTGAAGATGGCCGCCGGGATCTTCTCCCTCGGTGGACCGCAGGGCTTCTGTGCGGTCCATTGCCGATTCCAGCCTCCTGATTGGCTGGAATCGGCACATGACGGGGCGGAGCTACACGGAGTCGGCATCCTGCACGAGCGGCCCCATTGAGAAAAGAAGAAGACCCGGACTGCGCAAGCGCGTCTAATTTGGCCATTAGACGCCGAAAATTAGATGGGCTCCATGGAAACGAGGACGCTAGCAACGGAGCAGGTAAGTGAAAAACTTCTTATAACTTCTGTATGGCTCATAATTAATGCACAATGTACATTACAAAGTGCATTAATATGGCCATACAGAAGTGTATAGACCCACTTGCTGCCGCGGGACAACCCCTTTAACCTTTGGATAGATGATAAAAGTTAATGTTGTGACTAGCCCTTTAAAGGCCTTTTAAATACAATAAAAATTGGGCAACAGCGTTCACCTGACCAATTCGGACCGTGTAAGAGTGTCAATGATCAGCCATTGAACGAGCAAATGCATGTCTGTTGGCTTATAGGATCATTCTTACGAACATAAGGGCCCTTGTACATGGGTCAACTTCACCGTTATAAAAGCACCGATCATTGCGATTAGTACTCATTTAACATTTTGTTTGCACAGGCTAATTAGACTCTATTGGAGGATGAATAATTGTTCATACAATCGTTCACCCTATGCTTGTTCGTTGGCTGATTATTGCCCTGTTACCATGAGGTATTGGTCCTGTGAACGAATATCCTAATAAACCACATACATTGGCCAGTGCTAATGGGCCTTAAAAATTTTCAGAAGTCAACTATACATCTCCCAATGTGAACAGGATGACATGCAGCTGGACAGTGATAGATATACGTCGGTGACAGAGGCATAACTTGAAGCTCCTGGGCCCCAATGCAAAACCTGTAACAGGGCCCCCAACTACAATGCTTTATTCATAGTACTGGGCTCCCTATATGAAGAAGAGAGGCCTTATGGGCCCCCCAAGGCTCCTGGGCCCGGGTGCAACCACATCCCCTGCATCCCCTATAGTTACGCCATTGGTCGGTGAACAATCGTAATAGTGATCATCTGCCCACTTAGAGAAAATGAACGAGCTTTGACTGACCCACTCTTTACTCATTATTTGCCCATGTAAATCTGTAGAGTCTGTACCTTTACAACCAAAATGTAGAAATTATAACTATAAAAAGTGCCTAAACTTTATGAAACTGAGGTTCTGTATATTGTTTCTCAGCTTGGAAGGCAAGAAGATGCTGAACTCTCTAGACATATTTAATCCTAGCCTTAGTGTGGATTTGTCAAGTAAGTGGCATCCTTCCAATGTTTACAGGCAGCTGCAAAAAGTGGTTGATAAGTTTATGGGTTTTAGTGACCTTTGATAGAAAGATTAAGGATGCACAAGTCATCTTGGGGTAATGAATGCATTTCGTCTTCATCTGGAACTTCTTGGCCACTGAGCAATGCCAAAACACATTCTTGAGGGATTCTATAGTCCTCTAACATATGGGAGATACAGAGGTGTTCAGGGGAATCGAGGACTTGCCAGGACTCTGGATCAAAATTTTTCCGTAATCTGAAGAAAGCAGAACGCATCATGGAATGGTTTTTATACTTTGTTCCATTTTAGGACATACAGTATGAAGAGGGCGATCTTGGTTGTCCTATTCTTCCGGTGTAGGACTATATATTTTTCTGCCTGACTGAATTATAAACTCTTCTGCTAGAGATGTGTAGAATCTTCCTACGATTACTTGATTTTCTGACTATAATGTAAAATATTTTGTCAGGTTAATTATCTGCTTCTGAAATGAATGTGTGCACGTGTGTCTGTTGTAGACATATCAGTCCATAGGCCTGTCTGCAGCACAGATATATATGCAAACTATATAGATAAATGTATTAAAGAGCTGATCTGCTTTGGGCTTTCTTTTTTTGTTAGAAGGGTCAGCTGATGATAAATTCATTATAGGATATGCCACTTCTTGGACCCCAAGTAATAAGCTTGTGGGAATCTGATAGTAAGTGTTTGAAGGCGTTTGCCAGGACTTTAATACTGATGTCCTATCTTTAGGAAAGGTCCTCAGCATCTTAATGGGGTCTGGCTCCCTACACCACAGCTTAGCTGATTAAAGGGACCATGCTACACCTACACCTACGCTTCAGTCTTTTTATTGCTTACGAGGCACAAACTAATAGTGCCCCTCTCTGCATCCCCAAGCCAATTGTACCCCCTTTGTGTCCCCAACCCAAACCCTAATAGTGCCCCCTCCATGTCCCACAAACTAAGTGTCTCTCTTTCTGCATCTGAAAGCCTTATTGATGCCTCCTCTGTCTCTCCAAACCCTAATAATGTCCTCTTGTGTGACCCTATGCTCAAAATAGTGGACCCTTCTGTGCCCCATAGTCTTAATAGTGTTTTTTTCTGTGCCAGTATGCTCTAACTTTGATCTTTTCTGTACCCCCACAAACAAATAGTGCCCCTTTCTGCATTACTAATGTCCTCACATAGTGTCATAGTGGCCCCTTCAGTGCATCCATGCTCTAATAGTGATCCCCTCTGTGCCCCTCTCTGCATTCCAAAACCAGTTGTGTCCCATCTTTGTACCCAAAGTCTAGTAATTGCTCCGTTTGTGCCCCTATACTCTATTAATGGCCCTTTCTTTGCCCCCACACTCAAACTGTATCCCATTGAATTCAGGACAGCACAAGCCAACTATCTCTCCTAGTCACTTCTTACTGCCTAACATATATACCGCTGATAAGCTATTCTACAGTAGTGAGTGAATAGGAAAGAAAGTTTGTTTGTATTGGCTTGAGTTTTGGGGCATGGAGGTATAAATGGGGCGGCCTTGGCTGCATCTGTACTAAGGGGCCTTTGGACTCCCAAGGCTTAGGAACTTGGTTGCAACTGTGACCTCTATAGCTATACCACTGAGACCAGCACTGATCTGATATTGATGGCCAATCATAAGGAGAGTCCATCAATAGTAATGTCCCAGAAAACCCCTTTAGTTTTCCTGCAATGTCACCCCAGAGAAAATGAAGTATTACTCAGCTCCTGTAAGAATCAGAGGACTCTCTAAGTAATGCACTGACATGTTGTGTCCTCCAGAGTGAGAGATGCTCTCTAGTGTTTGCCAAGTCTAGCACAGCAAATTGTGTTTAGAAAGGAGAGAACATCGGGATAGCTGCTAAAAACCTTATGTTCTACAATTTCTTACATCTAAATGGGAAGCTTCAGTTCGTTATGACATTATGAAAGTCAATATCTGCAGAAAGGCCACTATATACGTAAGCTGCTTAAAGTGAAGGACTGTAAGAAGACACCAGGCTGGTACTAGGATTCCCCAGGCAATGATGCCAAGATTATTAAAATCTTAGATCTCACTCACTGGTCACATAAGTGGGATCTGGTTTAGGGCCATTTGCGCAATTGGTGGCTTACGACTTAATTCTGGCACTCTGGGAGCGTACTTAACTTCTGATTCATCATAATTTATTACTCTACTGTCCCAAAGGCAAATGCAGCTTGCCATTTGTATCAATACTCATTTTTCATTACAGAGAATATTAATATATTCCCAATTCATTTCATGGTAATATTTTTCAGGATTTTCAGTACAACTGAAATTTTCTGACCAGCGGATCCACAAATTCTCATATTGGCCAAATATGTAATTCTTCTCTAGAGAACCACACAAAAGGGGGGAGAAAATGGCATGATGTTGAATTTGGGCTGGTTTTGCAAACTATTGCTACTCGTAGGCAGAGATTGGCTCAGTTTGTGATTTGCATATTTTGCATCTCATCACTAGAATATAGTGAATGGACTCCTGTCTTCTTCTGAAGCAATTATGTCATGATCACTCAACAGATTTCTAGATACCGTGCCCTTAAAATTTGGTCCTCCCAAATCATTCGCAAATTCCTGTGACATCATTCAAAATTATGCCAATTATCTATGGCCTGTGTGCTTCTAAAGCATTTCTGACTGCTGGCTGCCACTCCCAAGATGACTGCTGGCTGCCACTCCCAGGACATAACTTTTGCCTTTTAACAAGATAATGTTCCCATGGATTCCACATATAAGGTTTTGCTCTCATCAGCTTTTCCTATTCTAATTAAAATTCTAGCTAATGTTGAACTTCATACCACATAATTTCCCACATAATGATTCTCCATTGTGAACACTTGGCTTATTCTGAAAAGTTAGGTGCACATTACTGCTATGTGTACATTTCTGGCTATTACCTTGCATTTTTCCCCACTTTTCCTCTATGCAGCCTGTATATCTGATTCTTAATCTTCTCAGAACTGGTGGGACTATCCTGGCTGTTGTGGTGTGTTCTATAGACTGGGACACAGAGAACTACAGATCCTGCTCTCTAACTGCCTGTCATATACACAGAGACATATCATGTAGGGCAGGTGTACAGAAGTATCAAGCAGTGTAGATGTGAATGGTAAAGTTCCCTGGTGCAAGCACCGAGTCATGACTGATGTTTTCTCGGCAGACTGTTTGTTGCAGAGGTGGTTTGCCATGGCTTTTACAACCTAGCAAGCTTGGTACTCATTTTGCCGACCTTGGACAGATGGAAGGCTGAGTCAACTTTGGGCTGGCTGCCTGAACCACGCGGGGATTGAACCTGCAAACTTGAGGTCATGAGCGAGAGCTTAGTTCTTCATTTCTGCTGTTGAGGTTTGTAGATGTGAATAAATAGCAGCAAATCAGAGGAAGCTGCCTAAATCAATGATGAGACCAGGTACATCAAGTTACTTATGTATCAAATTTGGGCTCCTCGCTGGAGGGTCATTTTAAGCAATCTAAGACCCCATTTACACTGACAGATGATCGCTCAAAAGTCGCTCAAATGGCAGTTTGAGTGACAATTTTTGAGTGATCATTTTTGCATAGTCTATAGTAGCTAAGTAACTACTTAAAAGTTATGCAGGCAGAGCGGGACACCACTGCTATCGCTCGGCGAACAATACAGCTGTTCTGCATAAGCAAACAGCTGTATTGTTCTCTGGGATTACAGCTCGCATTCTGCTGTGAACTACCAGCGGGACGTGAGCTGAACGTATCTTATCAACGGTGCAGGCTGTTATCATAGTCGGAAGTGCTGATAAGAGTTCATTACTCAATTCAAGAAAACTAGAATTGAGTGTGCACAAAAACTGCACAATGCCCGTGCATTTAGACCCAATGATTCTCGCTCAAAAGAAGGCTTTCAGCAAATTTTGAGCGAGAATCGTTGCGTCTAAATGGGCCTTAAGCCCCATCCATGAGACTACCTGATGGAGTCAGTTTCTAGATTTGTTATGTAAATAATCTGAAGTAGTTTGGGATGTACACCTTGTCTGCGTGCTCTGCAACCTACATCAATAATGAGGTAGGGAGGGGGGGTCCAAGACCATCACAACCCTGGCACTGTAGCTAAAATGCTGTAAATTCCCAGATCACAATTCTGTCATCAAAATCAGCCAGGTTAAAAGTAAATAGCAGGTATTGAGCCTAATGTAGGGGCTAACCACTTTTTCTATGGCAACATCCATTTTTTGTACAGACCGACTGCAGGTCTCCGGACCCGAACTCGGAGCATCTTATACAAGTATGGGGGTTGGGGGAGAACAATGCCATGCTACCCACTCACCAGTGTGGCGGAGAGCAGCTCCTGCTATAATAACAGTCATTGCCCACATCTAAGTGCTGTACAGAAATGGTGCAGCATGATGTGGACGGTACCAAGTGGGGTCGAGGAGAAGTAAGCCATCTCTTCCAATCTCGCTCCTCTATGCCCTGCACTCAGGAGTGCCCATGGATTTTTACATGTATAAATTGCAATCGTTGGCCTGGGACAAGAATGCTGCCCTTTAGTGGATGTATTTTCTATTACAGTCTCTGTCCTGGGACGGGCTACCTACTAGTATATAATATTAATGACTTTTTATGATTTGGTGATCATTTTGTTATTCACATTTGTTTGTTGCAATTAGACAACCAATTTTTTTGTTGCGATTGCACAACCAAGAGTTTTAGATCCAGTAGCTGGCCGACTACCATTTAACTACTATGCATGTTGTATATACATGTGTTACACAACCATAGGGGGTTCCCTACACAGTGTGTGTTCCTGCGACATAGTTACCTAATCTGGATAAAGACTAATGGCATCTGTTTCTGATACTTCCTTAATCTTAACTAAGGCCCTCTGCACATGGGCGGAAATTCCGGGCGGGCTTTCCCACAGAATTTCCGCCCGTGAAAGCTGCCATAGGATTGCGTTAGAAAACGCAATCCTAGGCAGACGGCCGCAATTTGTCCGCGTGAAATCACGCACAGAAAACAAATAGCGGCATGCTCTATTTCTGTGCGGGGCTCTGCGAGCCCCGCACAGAAATGTCACTCCCCGGCCACTGGCTCTGCTCTGCGCATGCGCCGGCTGCCCAGCAGCCAGCACATCAAAGAGCCGGAGCTGTGGGAGAGCTGAGTGCCGCTCTGGTCCCTGCAGGAGCTCGGGTCGAGTCCCGCTGCGAGAATTCTTGCAGTGGGATCCGACCCGGCCATCTGCAGGCGGCCTTAGTTGACTAATTTCCAGGTTTATCAAGTTTCATCCATGTAACATTTCTTCTGATGGCATCATCCTTCCCATGAACATACCCTTAAGGAGCCCGTCTGTATAATTTGGGGCACAGATATAGCAAAGTTTAACTTGACACTGTTAAATAAACTAAATTGAACTTTTTCTTGCCTTTTCAATAGCTTTCCAAAAGAATTTTTGGTGTTTTTTTTTTAATATGCAATTTTCACTGTCATGATCTATATTGAAAAAAAATCATAAAATTCTGCATCGTTCACACTGACCACAGAGCCGAATTATAATCTGATACTTCCTGTTCTGTAGAGAAAATCTTACAGCAGTCATCTCATTAACATCACAGGCAGAATTACATTGAAAGGTGACATCTATATAGATAACACAGGATTTACCATTTACAATAGGTGAGTCACAGCTCACCTCCTCCTCCCCCCTGCAGAATGACCTCTGCACATATCACAGAACATGCTTAGAACAGTACCCTATAGAAGTCCCCTCCTGTCCTAGATGTGAATGGCTGTTAAATGTAGCAAGATAACAGCCCCCATAGTCATGTATAGACCCATATCAAATACTGTATCTTCCAGTAAGTTCTAATTGATAGAGATACAATATACTTGAGAAACCCTTAAGTTAATGATCTCCAGCAGAGTTCCAGTTTCATAAGTAGAAGTAGGGTCACAAGTCTTCATCGGGCCATAGTCCTGCCATCTGCTTCCCTGTGACTGACTCTTGACTTCATCCTGATGTACTCATTCTACTTGTCATCTCATGGACATTTCACCACATATGCAATATATCAGAATAAACTGCCAGGCCAGCTGCTCATTCTATGCGATCCAGGGAAAGGGTGATCTGTATGAGGAACGAGGCAAAGGGCTGCCTATAATCAACTACTCATCAAGTGACTAAGGCTGTCACTGGTGGCTAAAATACCGTTCTTCATGATCATCCATGATAAATCATGAAACCGTGAACCGAACAGTAAACTCCTGTCAGTCTGTTACAAATGCAAAAGTAATGCAATTTCCAGGATTTTAGGTTTTCCAATCGTATGGAGATCAAAGCTTTGTGTGTGGTGAAAGGATGCCATATAAGGGGCCTCCACTTGCAGCCTGTTTTCTGGTTATCCCACCAGAAACCTTTGTAACCTATCCACAGCACAGGTGATAAATGTATGATCACTGGGACCCAAAGGAGCACAAAAACAGCACATCCCAATTTCCTCTAATGAATAGAATGGCAGTGCATATTCGTCTTCATTGCATCCTTCTGTTCCGTGGCACTGAGGGAGATATCATCTGCATAGAAGTGAATGGTGTGATGGTCATGCATGTGCAGCGTTGCTCCATTCAATTGGAGTACTAGCGGTGCGTCGTTCATACATTTGTCACATATCCTACAGATAGTCCATAAATATTTTGGATAGGATAATCCAATTACAAAAATATCTGCAAAGGGTTTTGTGTATATTATGCAGCTTTACTAAGGTCTTTGCGCCTTACAATGTTATTGGTGGGATATGCCATAACATTACGATCCAATCTCCGAGATTCCATTAATTCCATGAATTGTGGGACTGAGGTACCTTCAGTTTTTTGTTTTTTTTACATGCACAGTGGTACTCCTGGACAACCTCTGTGCAGGGACCTACAACACTGGTCCATTTAAGTACAAGGACCTATGGTGCAGATCACTGTATGGCACAAATCTGCGGACTTCCACCAATCTGGAAGAACAGTAAATGGCATATTCTAACCAAAAGGTGTAACTTGAAGCTCCTGGGTCCCAGTGCAAAATCTGCAGCAAGGCCTCACCATAATGCTGGTGACTAGAGATGAGCGAGAATACTCGGTAAGGCGATATACTCAAGAGAGCATTGCCTTTTTCAAGTACCTGCTGGCTCGTCCCTGAAGATTTGGGGAGGCCGTGGGGTGAGCGGGGAGTTGCAGAGGGGATTGGGAGGGAGGGAGAGAGAGAGGGATCTCTCTCACTCTCCGCCCCGCGCTTCCCCCCGACCCCCGCGCCCCTCGAATCTTCAGGGACGAGCCAGCAGGTACTCGAAAAAGACGATGCTCTCTCTCAAGTATATCGCCTTACCAAGTATGCTCGCTCATCTCTACTGGTGACGTATTATGTGGCACAAGTGCTATTAGGGCCCCTTCAGGCACCAGGGGGAGAGATTGCTTTCTCTGCGCCCCTATAGCTATACCCCTGGTTCTACATAGCATTGATATTTTAGGACCTTAAGAACCAATCACTAGTTTTCCATAGAGTTGGGGACTGAAGTTACAATCTTTTAAACCTAGAATGTTTTAACCCCAGAATATTTTAACGTGAGGGACCACCATATATTTTTCTTTAGTGTATATCCATGTTTCACACCACTCCATTAGAAGATCCAGGGAGCTGAATTCATCTATCATAGTTCTTCTATATTCGGTTTTCATATCGTCAGGAGAAAAGATTACTTATATATCTATTCCAGCAAGACTTTGACCCGTCTCGGTGCACCCTTGCCACTCTATGAGGATCCATAAAAATACTCAAGTGACATCAGTATCATCTATTTTGCTGCTTAGATTCAAAGTGCAGCATTTGCGATCAGTGTGGTATAAAGCCTGACTGACAATACTCTAGCTTCATTCTTTTTTTTCTTCAATGGAGGGGATTAAAATAGTTTAGTTTTTCTATTCCCACTTAGAAGTTGTGTAATTCTACGTAGCCTATCCCAGAAAGAGTGTAATACAAGAATAATGATTCCAAATACTATTCTGTCTCTTTAATTCTGGGATCATCCTCCATATCATAAAGGTATGTATTATGCAGCAAGAAAACAAACTATAAAGGGGACTAACTAGTTAAGAAAATCCATTTTCACATACCCTGTTGGGCTCATGTATTAGCCAGAGCGGAGAACAGATGTAGAGCAACTTCTGCATGAATGTCCAGATATTGCACGGTCAGCCTATTGATTTCACTGCAAACGTTCTATGGTAGTGCTTAATTTCCCTTGTGGTAGTTCTGCAGGCACCATGCAGTGAAGGACTAGACTTAACCTGTGCCCCATTCCTTAGAGGGGTATTCCCATCTCAGAAATGCTATTTCAATGTGTTTAAAATTGCCAAACAATGCACTCACCTGTGAGATGTTTATTTCCACAATGCTCCATTCTCCAGATACTGCAAATATTGATTCCTCTGCCATCTGGTCATTTAATGCATGCTGCCAGAGAAACAGGCCACCTCTTCTATGGAAATAAATAGCAGAGGAGGCCAGAGCTTGCTCACTTCTTTCATCTAAATGTGATGGCCGGGATCTCAGGAGGGCATGCACACTAGTTTTCAGCCCAGCCACCAGATGCCGCTCTGCTCTATTTCCATAGAAAAGGCCGTCTGCTTCTCTAGCACCGAGCAGTAAACAACCAGAGGGCAGAGGAATCAATAGCTGCAATATCTGGAGAATGGAGCATTTTGGAAAGAAACATCTTATGGCTGAATGCATTATTTTGCAATTTTGAACACATTGAAATAGAGTTCCCAGGATAGAAATACCCCTTTAAGGTGCCCACACACATCAGTGCAAAGAGAAAACTCAACTTTAATATCACTGCCAGAAACTATATTTACCTATATGCTAATGCAAAGATATACAAGAGCAGGTACAAACCTCATTTCCCAGCAGAATGCAGAGGCAGATTGCTATACGGAGGACCAATGCACAAGTGCAAGATACTGATGAACAATCACATACCTACCACATACTAGGGGTGGATATGGAGGGGGGGGGCGGTACTTAGCATTATATTTTCTTATAGATAAGGCATACAAAGGGTGCAAAGTCCTATTGATATGTGTAGTGCACTATGCAGACTCACATCCTATGTATTCCTAATCTATGTGCAGATGTAATACTAATCAGACCTTCACCCCCCCCCCCCTTCTCCACCATATTTGGTAGGCGTGTGAGTGGTTGTTCATCAGTATCTTGTACTTGAGCAATGCTGCTCTATATAGCAGTCTGCCTGTCTGCACTCTGATGGGAAGTGGTGTTTGTACCTATCTTTGTATTAGTATATGGCTGCTGGCAGTGATATTTGCTAACACGCATTAGATGAAAGTAGGCCCAACATACTGATGGTTATGGGGGGGGGGGGGTCCTGCCAATCCTTTAATGGCAGATGTCAAAGGGAAAGTAAGATTTGGCATGTCGGATTTCAGTATGCTCAACCTTTTGTATCTGCAAGAGTTAAGCCACTGCTAGACCCCATTTTTGCCCATTGAAAAAACATATATACTCTACCAAACATGCATGTATAGGGGAAACTTGGCAGAAACAGCAGTTAGTCAATGGTTATTAGCAGTGTACGGGCAGCTTAAAGGGGTTTTCTGGGTATTAACTATTAATGCCCTATCCTCAGGTTATACCTGATCAGCAGGGATCCACCACTTGGGATGCCCACCGATTCACTGATCCTCCAGCCCACTGTCAGTGCAGCCAAGCTGGACGTCTGGAAGTGTAATAGAAGGCATCACTACCATTGATTTCAATGGGACTGATGCCTTCTATTACACTTCCAGCTTGGCTGCATTGACAGTGGGCTGGATAACCTCTTTAAGTGCCTTGTCTTCACAAGGGGCAAAAAAGGGCAAGGGTTCCCTCACAGCACCCTTAAAGCAGCCATTATATCCATAGTTGAGGTAATTACTCCCCTCGCCACCCTCACATACCACCCAATCGGCAAATTATTTAGCCTGTCCTTGAGGCATGACATGGGACTCCATACTGTTAAATGAGTTGTGCCAAGTTTAATGCTTATCCTCTATTCACAGGATAGGGCATAAGTAATTGGGTGGGGTCTTACTACTGGAAACCCCACTAATTACGCGAGTAGCTGTCCACGGTGTACCACCAAATGAAAACAGCAGCGACAAGTACATGTGCTGCTGCTCCATTCATCTCTGATGGGACTGCTGGAGTTTGCTAAGTGATTTTGACATCTGGCAGTGATTAGGTTTTTATTTTTAAAAAAACATGGCAAAAAGTTGAGAAAAATGGCACACAACTTAAATTTCCTAAAAACTCCTAAAGCCACCCTGAAAAAAAATCCTTTTTCATATACGTAACAAGTAACCGTTACTATCGCCACTAAGCTTTTCCACGTGTCTTTGATGGAACTGCTGGTCTCAGCTTGTGATGTGTGCTTTGTGTCACCATCTATTTAAATAGCGTCTCAATTTGGTATCATATATTATGCAAGCGGTTTTCATCCTGAGGTCAGTGTGAGATTATAGCCTGGACATGTCTTCTTGATATTTAAGAGGTGAGGAGATCTGTTTGCACCGCTTGACGTAGTCACAATATGACTTGCAAAATTAAACTTAGTATCTCGAAAGCATCTTCTGTTTTCTGTCATAAACACTGATGTGGCAATGAGTGATATTGTCTATAATACCAATATTATATAGTTATGGCGGAGATGGATCTTCAGTGGAAATATGAAGCAGTTGCCCACAGCAACCAGATTCCACTTCCTTGCTGTGGACAACTGCTCCACTTTCTTTTCGACCAGTTGTCGAATTCTCATTCATTGTGTGCATGAAGGACTCCATTTGGGTTCCTCCCACAGAAATTTACCATATAGAGTAGCTTTTGGTAGTGCCATCTAATTCTGCCAGTGATCAGTACCAGAACCAGCCCTTCAGGTGTCTCTAAACATTCTGTTCTGCGCTTTATCTATTTATGGGTGGAAATTAAAAAGTTTGCCATTACAGCTTGTGGGTTATCACTAGAGATGAGCGAACGTACTCGGTTCGGGTGTTTTTGCACTCGAGCACCGCTTTTTCCGAGTAACTGACTACTCGGACGAAAAGATTCGGGGGGTGGCGGGGGTGAGTGGGGGGTTGCAGAGGGGAGTGGGGGGGAGAGGGAGAGAGAGAGAGCTCCCCCCTGTTCCCACTGCTACCCCCCCCCCCCCCCCGCTCCACCACGCCGCCCCCCGAATCTTTTCGTCCGAGTAGTCAGTTACTCGGAAAAAGCGGTGCTCGAGTGCAAAAACACCCGAACCGAGTACGCTCGCTCATCTCTAGTTGTCACTCAACTTTCACGGAGCTCTGTATGGTTTCTCTCCACAATATATCATGGACTCCCGTATCACGGCATAACATGTAGTTTTGCTATATAGGAATTGGAGAAAGTGGGGTGACAACTTGTACAGAAGCTACAACGGCACCAGTTAGTAGTTATCGCTTCTAGAAAAAAAAAATCTAAAATTAAAATATATAAGGGAAACTGCAACATTGTCACCAGTAGAAGTTTACACCAATGAATACAACTTTCCTTTTGCAATGACCATGTCAGAAATTTTGGGATAGTGGCACAGTATCATCATTTGCTGCTTTATTCCTCATGCGGAGCAATCAATGTTACGATTTTTGTCACAATTCGTGCATAGCATGGCCTATAGTTCTAGCCCAAGGGGTTTGTAGGTATTTTGCAGCCTTCTTTGTTTCTTCCATTCAACATTTTTTAAGATCTCATGTTGCAGTCCTTGAATTTTTTGCTATATTTGTATCTAGTCTATATTGTGCTTTGTAAGGGCGAGCACCCACTGGCGTTTGCGTTTTCCGCGGGAAAAAACGCAGCGTTTTCGCCGCGTTTCCCGCGATTTTTCCGCGCGTTTTTCGCGGCTTTTCCATTAATTTCCATTGACTTTCATGGGTGCATTAGGAGAAAAATAAGGACACATGTGCAACTGACAGTTCCTATTTTAAAAACGCAAACGCAACGCAAAAAAAACGCCAGTGGACAGGAACACATGTTATCTCTATGCCTGTGCAGGAAAAACGCAAAACGCAGGTAAAAAAACGCCAGTGGGTGCTCGCCCTAAAGCCGGGTCCACACAAGATGGAAAAATCCACAATAAATCCACCAGTGGATATTACTTCCCAGCCACAGCTAATCTGCAGCACAATCTGCGTGTTTAAAGGTACCTTTACTCGGGATGACTGTCTGGTGTGTAAGCACCCAACAGTCATCCAACAGACTAACGACCTAGTATCGCTCCTGTGCTTTACAGAGGAGCGATAGTTGTTCTGTGAATGGAGGTGGAGCGGGCCGGAGATCGTTCTGGCCACCCACCTCCATTCACAGTGAACAGGCAGTTCGTAATTGAAAGACTGCCTGTTTACATAGGTAGATGGTGACTTAGTTTTTAGTTCTGTTTAGTTCCCTGTCGGCGGCCACGTCTACACTGACATTGCCACCTGAATTTGCTGTTTTCTGTGATCATTCGGCTCATAATTACCCAGTGTAAAGGTACCTTTCCATCTGGACTTTGCTGCAGACTTGTGTCAGATTTCATGCTTCTGCCTCGAAAGGGGCGAAATCCACAGTGAAAATCTCCAATAGGAATTGGCATGCTGTGGAGTTTGTGGACAATTGTATCCAACCAAAGCAAGCTAAAAAACACAAGCAGCATGAATATATCCGTTCTGCCCTGATGTTTTGCATCCAAGTAGATAAATTGCATTATCCTGCACTGCAAGCTGTTTAGCACAGGTACCCAAAAATGCATCAGATTGTCCATGCAGACTAACATTTGCATCAGATTACAGTGCTGGCCATGTGGATGAGATTCGCTGTGCTGCAAAGTTTTTCTGCATTGGAAATTGACCTGTGGTGCAGGTCTTTAATGGGATTGTTCGTGACTTTTACTATTGATGACCTCTCCTCAGGATAGGGCATCCATAGTTGATCAGTGGGGGTCGACCGTTCGGGATCCCCACCAATCAAATGATCGCCAGGCCTACTCAGTGCGGATAGCGCTGGAAGCAGATAGCGCTGTCCACATTTCAGCAGCCCAGTTTTGAAATTCAGGGACAACTCCCATTGAATTCAATGGGAGCTGTGCATGTAGTACCAAACCAGCTTGATGCATTGTTGACAGCACTGTTTGTTTTCAGCACCGTCCCCACTGACAGCAGCCCCAGTGATCAGTAGGGATCCTAAACTGCAGACCCCCTCCAAACAACTTGACTTCACTAACCCTCCTGAGGATAGGTCATCAATAGTAAAAAAAAGTCACGGA
Organism: Eleutherodactylus coqui; assembly: GCF_035609145.1. Classification (NCBI taxonomy): domain Eukaryota; kingdom Metazoa; phylum Chordata; class Amphibia; order Anura; family Eleutherodactylidae; genus Eleutherodactylus; species Eleutherodactylus coqui. Next base: position 81,197,079 of record NC_089841.1, on the reverse strand, counting down.
CAATCCCATTAAAGATCTGCACCACAGGTCAATTCCCAATGCGGAAAAATTCTGCAGCGCAGCAAATCTCATCCACATGGCCAGCACCGTAATCTGATGCAAACAGATGTTAGTCTGCATGGAAAATCTGCAGCATTTTCTTTACCTGTGGCTAAAAAGCTTGCAGTGCAGGATAATGCAATTTATCTACTTAGATGCAAAATATCAGAACGTAAAGGATACATTCATGCTGCTTGTGTTTTAGCTTGCCTTGGCTGGATACAATTGTATCAAACTCACAGCTGTAATGGGTTTGCACAGGTTCTGAATGTACATTACAATGTTTCCATTCACTGACGGCAAGCATAGTTCGTTAAAGTGGTGAGAAATTTAAACACAAGAAGAAAATGTAGTTTCATTACTAGCAATCCATCTACTAAGTCATCCAGTACATGAGAGCCGGCATGACGACAGAACGGCGCACAGACTGTTGCTTCACGCTTTCTTGTCATTGCCGCGGAAAAACGTGGAAACTTAAGATGCAGAATAAATTTGCTGAGAAAAGTCGTTTTTATAGAAGGTTTCTAAGAACAACATAAATGAGTTAGAGAATAAATTTGCAGCTTTGTAAACAGAGAATAAGTGGCTGTATACCTTCTAACCTATTGTACTGCTTCTCCTGACAACTACCCTGATTGAGTCATCGGCAGGAAAATCTCCATATAATTGTTATGGAAATCACAGCAGCACAGTGTGTACATCGAGCCGCTTGTACGCTGCGTATTAATGTCATTTTTACTCACAAATGTTATGAAAAGACGTATGTGAGCGTGTACCGGAATAGTATTACAGCTTGTAAAAAGGGAAATGTGCTACAGAAACCGGCAGTTCATTTTGGAAATGTTCTATAGCGCAGCCCTACACGTCAGGAATGGTTAGGAGGACGCGATGCACTTTGTTCAGAAACAGATCCAAATCTGTGTGTTTACTTTCTCGTGACTGGTGGGGGATAGACTGGGTGCAGATGTTGTACCTCCTAGTAAGGGGTCTTTAAAAAAACCAGACCCCTCTACTGATTGTGGTATTATTAAAGGGTTTAGGGCTCCTGTCCACGAGCGATCTTGATAATCCGTCCGCGAGTAACTCTGTGCACGCTTTCCATAGTGTAGCCCCCTGTCCACGAGCGGAGAATCACAGCGATTCTCCGCTCGTGGGACTCAAATCGCCGCATGCTGTGATTTGCCACGATTCTCCACGGTGAGCCTATCTGTCAGATAGGCTCACTGCAGAGAACTGTCAGTTCTCTCCCCTGCGCCCGGGCGGCAGAATATCGATAGCGATATTCCGTCTCGCCCATGGACAGGGGGCCTTATTGTACCACCAAGAACCCTTTTAATAGGAGACTCTTCCAGGACCCCTCCAGCAAACATCTGATTTTGCCAGGGTTAGCTGTAGATGGCAGCAGCTAAATGATGTATTAGTGCTGCCATTCAGATAGATGGGTGTCTCTATAATACATGGACAGTCATGTATGCTAGAGTAGTAATAGGGCATATGGACAGGGGCAGTCCTGAGACAATCCCTTTAACATGTATTTCTGCACTGATTACTGCTCAATACAGATGAGCAAAGCTCTGAAAAGTTCAATTAAGCCAGTTTGTCAAATTTTGGAAAAAAAGTTTAGTCTAAATTAGTTTGAACCAAACCAAAAGTTTACCAATACCCTTAAAATGACAAGCCTGGCCAAATGGTTGTAGCAGTTGTCCTCCTGTGGCTCAGTAGTTAGTACTGTCACCTTGCAGCACTGGAGTCTAGGTTCTAAGTCTGACAAAGGACAACATCTGCATGGAGTTTGTATGTTGTTCTTGTGTTTGTGTGGGTTTCTTCTTTATGATAGTCACCTATATTTACACTGTGCATACATTTATTGAGGAGAAGGAAGACGAAGCATGATGGCCCAGTGGTTAGTGCTGCTGTCTTGCAGCGCTAGAGTCCTGGGTTCAAATCTGCATGGAGTCTGTATGTTCTGTTCCGTTCCTGTGTTTATGTAGCTTTCCTCCCACCAGGAATATACTAATAGGTGAATATAGATTGTGAGCCTCAATGAGGTGATGTAAAGCTCAGTGTAAGGGCTTTTTCAGACGTCCATGTATTGGCCGGGTTTTCACACCCAGCCGATATACGGTGTCCCTTTCTGCAGGGGAAGAAGGCGAACCGGGAGGGGGTGGAGCAGAACCTAGCTCCACCCCTCCTATTGCGAGGGCCGGAGAAGGGGGCGGGAGCTCAGTACAGTGCTCTTGCCCCGCCTCCTCCCCTTGCAGAAAGGGACACCGTATATCGGCCGGGTTTTAATGCCAGCGTGAAAACCCAGCCGATATATGGACGTCTGAATAAGCCCTAAGGGTGATTTCACATCTGCGTCAGGGGCTCCATTCAGGGAGCAAGAAAGAGGAATCCCCAAAGATAAAACCCAACAGTGCCGGGCGGACCCCATTGACTACAATGGGGTCTGCTGCTATCCGCCCAGCTTTTTCTTATGGTATTTTCAGACGGATCTGCAACACAGTACAGCATAGAAACTACTTGCAGATGTTGTCAGATTTGAACAAAGGACCCCAGCACTGACACCAGGTTCAGCTGGGAGGAACTGCATGAGGTTTGGATTCACCATAAACCATACCTTTAGGAAGGTTTGACCCGAAACTGGGCTTGACTGGTTCAGTTCGTTCAATACTACTGCTGACATTGGTGAGTTATTGTTACTAGTCATTGGGGTTGTATGAAATTAGAACGATGGACCTGCTTTTATCTAAGCACAGCACCACTGTTGTCCACAGGATGGGTCTGGTATGGCAGGCCAGCCCCATTAAAGGGGTTGTCCCGCGCCGAAACGGGTTTTTTTTTTTTTCAACCCCCCCCCCCGTTCGGCGCGAGACAACCCCGATGCAGGGAGGTAAAGAAAGCTCACCGGAGCGCTTACCTTAATCCCCGCGCTCCGGTGACTTCTCTACTCACCGCTGAAGATGGCCTCTTCCTCCGTGGACCGCAGCTCTTCTGTGCGGTCCACTGCCGATTCCAGCCTCCTGATTGGCTGGAATCGGCACGTGACGGGGCGGAGCTACACGGAGCTACACGGAGCCCCATAGAAGACTGCAGAAGACCCGGACTGCGCAAGCGCGGCTAATTTGGCCATCGGAGGCCAAAAATTAGTCGGCTCCATGGAGACGAGGACGCCAGCAACGGAGCAGGTAAGTATAAAACTTTTGATAACTTCTGTATGGCTCATAATTAATGCACAATGTACATTACAAAGTGCATTATTATGGCCATACAGAAGTGTATAGACCCACTTGCTGCCTCGGGACAATTAAGGTGATTGGAGCTGAACAGCAATACTAAACACCCTGGGAATAGATACAAATCCAAGATGTGGGACCTGCATCTATCAGAAATGTATGGCATATCCTGGATCTAGGGACAGCTTTCTCCCCCGAGAACACACGGAATGGGTGTTGAAATTGAAAATGCCTGTTCTTTTTCTCAACATCATCTGTGGGGGGAAGTGGTGGTGGGGAAGGGGAGTTGGGAAGCCCCATATGCATAAGACAGCCAAAATCATCGGGTTCTACCATCTTTCCAGTTACGTGTATGGGGGCGTTTAGACTTGGCACATAGATGATTTGAGGCACCCTGATGGTGCAAGCAATAGATCCTGTTGTTTGTGTAAAAATATGGTTTTGTAACAGTTCTAAATAGAAAGCGACAAAAAATCTCTTTATTTTACGGAAATGAGCGTTAAAGGTTAATAATCCGCCAATTATAATGAGAGAGTAGGCAGCCTGTTATGTAATCCTATTGTAGAACTGCAAGTCCAAGCATGCTGCTACATTCTCAGAAATTGATTGTCATTAGGCCGGTCTCGCACGACCGGATGTCTACTGCGGAATCCGCAGTCAGCGTCTGCACGGCGGATCCGCAGCAAATGGCATGCATTGAAAGGTATATACGTACGGGTTTTCTTTCACACTCGCGAAAACGAGTTGCGATTTCTGCGAGCATAGGAAAAATCACAGCTTGCTCTATATTGCTGCGTACTATGACCCGCAGCCCATCACAATTGACATTGCGCATCACCTAGCGGCGGCACAGGAAATATAACTATTTTTAAAAAAATTGTACCGGCCATGACCGATGGCGAGCCTCAGGGGTTATCTGCAGTACAGAAAGGGGTCCGATCCGGATTCCAACTTGTTCTCGTGAGACCGGCCTTATTCAGAAGTGTAGCTAGGGGTGCTAACAAGTCACTTTGCATTCGATAGGGTTTTTAGATACAGGGGTAGTGCAGCAAAATGTACTGGTTGCTCTTCTTCAAGGAAACTGTAGCCACAGCTCTGATTTATGAAATGGTTAAAGGGCTTGTCCAGTTGTCAACTATTGGAGACCTATCCTCAGGACAGGTCATCAATAATAGATTGGCGGGGTTTTATCGCTAGGTCTATTCATTGGGTCGACACAATTGTGCACTGAACTGATTTTTACAGGAAGCAGACAGCTCCATTCTTACTGCAGTGGCCAGGCTTGGTATTGCAGGCCAACTTGTTCTATAATACTAAGCCTTTTCACTGCTATAAGAACAGAGTGGTCTTTTTCCTGCAGAAATCAGCCCAGTGCATAAGCAAACCAGCTTTACGAACATCTGATTGGTGGGTGTCCCAAGAGATGGACCCCCATCGATCTAGTATTGATGACCTTTCCTGAGGATAGGCCACCAATTTACAACTGGATAACCCCTTTAAAGGGGTTTCAACCTTGTGGAACCCTGTATAATAGCAATTGTTATCACCATGTTAGGAAGTATTCCAATCTTATGTGGAATCATGCATGTGCCATTTCTATCTTTATGCCCCTTTGTTTATGTAAGACATATTACATGTGCCGCATTCTAAACATGCAGCTGAAATGTGGCTGTTCTTTTAATTTCTATAGTGTAATTCTAGGACAGCTGTGAAATGTTGTGTACCAGTGCCTATAACATCCCCTCATATAAGCAAACTAATGACCGTCTATACATAGATTTACATTAGCTCTGTACTACGGTCCTGAAAACATCGACCAAATACAGAACTAAATTACGTTCATGTGAAAGTGGCCTAATACAATAAAATGCCTGGAAAAAACAAACAGTCAAAGCATAAAAAGGCATGTAACATTTTAGAGCCTATTCACACAGATGATTTTAATGTCCAAGTTCTGTCTGACATAAAATAGAACTCGGACCCATGAAAGTCAATGTGTGTGTTCACATCTGCGATTTTTTATTTTCATGGACTAATGGTCCATGTGAAAAACATCCATTTCGTCCACTTTTATATGAGTGTATTTTGGCTCCAGATTTGGTTTGTGTTTTGTGGACCGCAATACGGAGCTAATGTAAGTCAATGTATCTATTCACATGACTATATTTTTCATGGTTATTTATTTTTTTTAAGCAGCATAACCAACTTTTTTTTTTGCATTTTGCTCCATATTGCTATTCTTTTCTGCTGGGCAGATATAGATCAGAAATGGCTCCATAGAAAATAAAATATACATACAAAGGAAAAGAACAGATCAAATACCGATGACATACGGTTCTGGTGTCCTATGTAATACGGATCTGTATTACGGGCATATTTAAACACACTTCTGAAATTGGCCCGTTTCAAATAAGCGCAATGTAACATGTCCGTAATTCGGATCTGTGTTGGCCCAGTACGAAGGCAAAAATGGATCAAATACTGATGACGGATGTTGCAATGCATTCGTCTGAAGCTGGCCATTCAGTGGATATCTAGGGACTGGAAAACTGAAACATTTTCTGTTTTGCGGTGCCCAGGATGAAACAGCTAGCCAGAAAGCAAAAATGCTAGTATGAAATGGCCGGTACCTGGACTTGCTTCTGCACTGTTGAAAAAGTTGTAATTGGTAACATTGTGTTATGTCAATACAAACAGAATAAATGTTATTGTTATGATTAGATGTCTTGTTACATAGTATCTGTAAGAATCCCAGCAGTGAATACATTGTCCTGACTTGTGCAGTCTCATTCTGTATATCTTTAAGCCTTCTTCTTGCTATCACTGACAGTCTAGTAGTGTGTGCTGTGTGAAGCATGTGGCATTGGCTGGCTCCTCTCCACAGTGCTGTGCCTTGTGCAGAGCACACCCCCAGCAGCAGCCTGAATTGCTAGCACTACAGTGTATGACCTGCTCTCTGCAGTGAGTGCTGGGATCCAGCTGTCTGCTCCACTCCAGGATTTCCCTCCCTCCCCCATATACTCAGTGCAGCTTTTGGTTTTGGTTCAAAGGAAGCGGCAGGGCTCCCTTAGCTGGATGATGATGGTGATGATCAGGATGCCACACTGAAGTCTGGGCTTCTGGCTGGGCAATCTGAAGGCACATCAGCCTGGACTCCCTTCATTCATATTATGGATAGCATTGTGCTCCAGGATATTGCAGAGGAGAGCACAGGAGACATACCCATCAGTCCTGCCAGCAGATGCATGGTGTAGTCAGCAGCCCTGGCACTGCAGGCAGGACAGGAACCCTAACAAAGGAGCACATTGGCATTTTATGACTCTTGACTTGGAAGATAAGCAGTCGGAAGGAGAGGAACCACAGGGTGCATGCCAGGCTTTTATGGCTAATGGGATTTCTTAGTGCAAGCTGCTGGGACTGTGATCCTCCTCATTCACAGACAGGACTGCATTCACAGGGCACTTGTCAGTGACTGGCACTTTTTTCTTTCCAGAGTGTCTTGTGTAACAGTATGAAGGATCCCTCATGTATGAGCACTGGTCATGCGAGCATGGCAGTGTATGGCACAATGGACCTTCTGGAGTTTGATGTTAGCCCAGTGAAACGCTTGAAAACTCAGTATCCTTTCCCCTATCTCTTCGCAGAGGAGGCCTATCAAAAACTGGCCAGCGAGACCCTGGAGGAGCTGGACTGGTGCTTGGACCAGCTGGAAACCTTACAAACCAGGCACTCTGTCAGTGAGATGGCCTCAAACAAGGTAAGACCATTACTTGTTCTATGTATGGATCAGGGGGGCCGTTGCCGATGCTTCTTACTGTGTAGATTAATTGCAATGGTGTTGTAGTGCAAGGGTTAATCCTACTTTGCATAAGGCCAGTTTCACACTAACGTATTGTAACATGGATCCGTATTACGGACGTGTTACAGGTGACATTACAATAGTATGTCATCAGTAATTGCCTTTGGGCTAATGCCCACGAACGGATTTGCACTGCGGATCCCGCGGCGGAAATTCGCGGCAGAATAACGCGGCTATTGAACCTAATGGCTCACTCCTCACACGCGGGATTCTGCCGCGGATTTACACCCTGGGAAAAAAATTGCGGCATGTTCTATTTTACCGCGTTTTTCCGTGGTGGAAGGTCTCCATTAATATAATATGAATGGAAACCGTGGAAAAACGCGCATTTTTCCGAGATCGCCAGCGGGGACTTTTTTGTTTATCCCCGTGGGATTCCTGCAGCGTAAAACCACGGGCGTATCCCGCTCTATTCGTGGGCATGAGCTTTCGAATACTTTATTTTCTACTGGGCAAATACTGATCTTGTATTTGCCCAATAGAAAATAGCAATATGGTAGAAACACCAAAAAATGGGTCATGCTAAGTAAAAAAAAATGGCCGTAAAAACTATGGACATGTAAATAGATATAGATTTACATTAGCTCTGTATTACAGTATGCAAAGCATGAACCAAATACAGAACTAAAATACGTTCATCTGAAAGCGGCCTTATAAAGACAGTCAGCAGTGGGGTTGTATGCATCTGGGCCTGCATTACCAGGGCAGTATGACGAGTTAATTGTGCCCTGGTAGTTTGGTGGCGGAGGTTAAATGCACCTTGTTGTGATAGTTGGGCTGCAGGGTATAAGGCCTCTGTGACAGGTATGGCATCACCAGATGCATAGCATAAGTCGTGTACCTACATAGATCACACCTGCTTCATCATAGAGGTGGCATTTCAGAAAGTTTTAAAACATGTCTATGAAATTGTGCCAACCCATACCCATTGCGCCGTCCCTGGCATTATCACTGTTGGAGCTGTTACTATGACTCATTCAGCTGCTTCTGGGTCTCATCAAAGAAGCATGATGTATGTTTATCATGATGAATATGGATGCTCATATTATGGATGATTCCTGGGATAGATGTCCAGTAGCTTGGCGAAAGATGGCATTTGCAGTGTATAGCTGTGCACCATTAGTTTGACCATCTGTAGGGCTTTGCTTTCACCATCATCATCTTCTGCGTTGGTTCTTATCTTATGCTATTGATGCTTATGTTCCCCGAATAAATGTATGGGGGATAGATGGAAACATTGTATTGACTGTTATATAGTTGTGGCATTAGGAAAACCTTTGGCAACAATGTATTCCAGAGAGTGGACTATATTAAATACCATTTGCTGTGCATGTATTATGTATAGCTTTATGTTATATGCTTTATATTATATACTGCATGTAGAAAAAGCCTAATGTTATCTAAATGGTACATATAAAGCGTTCTTAGTTGGTTTCAAAGGGGTACATGAATGGTGGTCTTCCTCAGCCCCTTTCTCCAGGCCAGGACTTGTTTATGCCGCCACTTGAACTAATTTACATTCAGGGAAAGTAAAAACTTGCATGCAGCTGCAGTAGCTATGTGCCGGAGCAGAGCTCATATGTGTCATGGTGCCAGGGAACATATTAATATATGGATGTAGCATTTGTCATCTGGTATAACTTCTCGGGACGTGATGGGATTTTATAAAAGTCTACAGATAAGCCTACTTCCAAATGTATAAATAAAAGACTTAGTCAGCTCTGCTACATCTGTACATCACTTAGCTATCATGCAACTATGCTGATGAGTGTTCAGCATCACCCCAATGTTTTTGTTTTTTTTACTGATTACGTATTTCGGCAGTGCCGTTGATTTGGCATTTGCTGGCTTGTTTTGTTAGTATTGTCTTTGTAGAGCACCCTAGTCTAGGTCTAAGCTTATTACAGTTCACCTCCTATTATAGCATTCAGGCCATAAGCCTTGCATATGCTTCTGCTAATGGCAGCGTCATTAGAGGTTTTCTAAGAATATGCTCATTAGTGTATCGGTTTATGCTGAACATGAACCAAACAGCTATACTATGCATCATTCACCAGTCTCAGTACCATAATGTATGTTCCAAGACTAACAACAGGATGTCATGTATCTACAATCATATGTAGCAAGTTGGAGTTTGTCATTAGCACAACTCTACATAATATCAGAAGACGTTATCCTAATACCATAATGCAACCCCAAAGAGTTAAAGCATATTTTCAGCTCTGCTGCCTTAGAAATGTCACCGTGTATCACCGTTTCACGCTCTTGCGAGGCCTTTATTTTCTCCATTGCTGATATTTACATTGTTTATGCGCTCACTGTGCATTCATAAAGGATAAATCAACATTTTTTGAAAACACGTTCTGTTCCCTAACTGTCAAGATGTTTGGTCACCTCGATGTTCCTGGTGGTGAAAGCTTTATTTGTTGAGCGCCGGAGCTCCCTTGTTAGTTCTGATGTGAAGGTCACTTGCCGTGAAGTCACACCCACTATTACATCAGTAAATTAATATTACAGTCACACTCGCCACCGCCGAGCGTCCATGCTTCTAATGAGTGTCCGTGTTCCCATCTCAAGGCCGCACATATGTACATGCATTTGCTGGAGTGTTCTAGGAAGGATTCTTTATTATTGTACAATTTTATTGTTGTTGCTATGGTGTTTATGATGAAATGCAGATGTGTCTTGGTCTTCAGTCACTGCTCATTTCCGAGGACGGCTACATTGCAGACCTGTTCAGATATCCTACTCTTAATGTTCTCTACTACTAAGTCGCTCCACCTCCAAATCGACGTGTCTGTGCAGAACCCAGCTGTTACATTTCTGCAGGGCGCAAGTACAGCGCCCGTCACGGACGTCGCCAACACATCTGACCAAGATGCAATCAGACATATGTCACCAAAAGGCAGGGAACACAAAATAGGGCTGATAATGGTAAGAGAAATACGGGGATGGGAACACTATCCCTAACCAACTTTGGTGTGGCAGACCCTGTCTAGAAGCAGGGTGGTCACTCCATTTGGAGCGGCCCCACGCCAGGAACCTAGGAGGCCTAGTCTGTTCCTAGATGGATGGTAGACTAGATGTTCAATGGAGATGCAAAGAGTAATGTATAAGATAGAAGTGAATAAGCCCACATGGACTAAGTAGCCACAGGTACCTGGCACACAGGAGTCTGATGCCTTAACATTCACCTTGGGTAGGACAATAACTAGCACCCATGTAGAGGCGGCCCCAGAATAAATACACTTCCATTATAGCTGATTGGTCAACAGGGAGGTGTTTCCCTGAGACAACCAATCAGTCTATATACCACAGGGGATGTTGTAGCAGGGTTGTACAGAAGGGCACATTATACACTGAGCCCACTGAGGGATTTCTGACAGTCGACGCCTCAGGGACCTTCTGCAGTGACAGGAAAAAGGCACTTATCAGTGCCGAACGACAAGGGGCAGGTGCTGCAGGCGCTTCACTTCCTGATTGTGGCCGGTGTGCTGTAACACCAGCTTTGTCTGTATCTACAGGCAAAAGACTACACTACACTAGCGATATTATGACAACTGTATTGTTAGGCCTAAAATGTGCTCACAGCCATCGTCATTCCCCAAAGTAGACTTCATTTGGCAGGTGCACGCAATTCTCATACTCCACCTGCTATAAAGTTGCAGGGTGCATTTATAGTAGCGATTTTTCCCACACAATGTCTGTGCATTGCGAGATGCGCAGAAATCGCAAAGGGATAAGAACCCATTGTTCTTACGTCATGGCTGCGAGGTACTTCCCGCAGTTGGATATACGCTTACGTCATGTGAATAGCGCGAGGTCAGAAGGGATCTTACGCTATCTGGCAGCAGGAGCCGGCTGTCGGTGATAGCCAGCCTCCTGCTGCAATAGCGGGAGTGCATCAGAGATGCGCCCCCTGCTGTTAAGCCCTTCCCTGTGGCGATCTATGTAGATCACGGCATGGCAAGGGTTCACAGAGGGAGCACGATCCCTCTGTGATGTTATCGAGCTCTCGCGATATAATCACAGAGAGCGCGGCTGGTTGCCAGATACCGGCGTCCTGTATTGCCATCGCCTATGATCGCTGTAGTAAGCGATAAGGCATTACAGGAGAGAAGTCCTGTAATGCCTTATCATAGTGATCAGAGCTGGTATGGTGTAAGTCACCCAGAGGGACACAAATGGTGTAAAAAGAAAGATCAAAGTAATGTAGAAAAAATAAAAGTGTAAAAAAAAAAAAAGGTTTTGGGGAGGCTTTTTCTCATATTGGCATAAAAAACAATCCCACATATTTGGTATAGTCATGTCCATAATGCCACGTACAATAAGTTGCACATGCTTTTTATCCTGCAAGGCAAAAAGTGTAAAAAGAAACGCTAAAAAACTGAGGCAACATGCTCATTTTTAACATTTTGCCTCCCAAAAAACGCAATAAAAGTGATCAAAAAATCCAGTGCTTTAGAAAAAAAACAAAAACATTTCTTTTATTGCAGAAGAGTGGAAAAACCTAAAGCAAATAAGAATTTTGGTATCGTTGTAACCGTACCGGCCCACAGAAAAAAATGGATTGTGTCATTTATGCTGCATAATTAATGCATTAAAAAAAATCTATGGCAGAATTGATGCGTTTTTGTCTCCTTGCAATCATAAAAAAAAAGTTTTACAATATAGTCAATGTACCCAAAAATGGCACCGATAAAAACTACAGTTCGCCACGCAAAAAACAAGTCCTTATACGGCCGCGTCGCAGAAAAATAAAGTTATGGCTGTTGAAAAATGGAGATTAAAATCCGCCAAAAATCGTTGCGTCCTTAAGCCCAAAATAGGCTATGTCCTTAAGGGGTTAATGGGACCATTTACTTGTGTCATCTTTCTTTCACGGTGCTGCAAGAAGAAGCTATTGTCCTATTTTTGGGTGACTTTGTTGAGGAATCATGCATTTTTTCCTTAGGGGAGCAGGAAAAAAACTACATTGCGCTTGCATGAACATACGAGTTTCATGCGAGTGCAATGCATTTATGCTCCCATAGGGAATAATGGCCGGTTTTCAAATGTGTGACAATCACAAATATAGTGATTCGATTTTCCTGCAAAATGCATCACACTCGTATAAAAAATTTTGGATTTGCACATGCAAGTCGCAATTGCCTGTGTAGCTGCACCCTTAGAAAGATGTGAAGGGAATGAACCTCCATGGGACATTACTAAAAACATGAAAAACACTATATACAATATATTATGAGACTGATGATCCACACATAGGGTATTAGATGAGTAGAAGTTGTTTGAAACATCGGTGTCCACTTAAAGGGGCTCTCCACTCTCCTGCTTTTTACAGTCTTGATATTTTTTTAGCTATAGAACAGGTCACACAATTTTCTATGGAAAGTCCAGTCCATGAACTATATATGAAATATATAACATTCTACTGTACAATTAGCAGCCACTTCACTCGTATAACAAAGGGATAGCCTTAATAGCCTTTAAAACATAATGAAATTGTATTAATGACTCTTCTGTTGCATTATAGTAGAAAACAAATGTAAAGTACAGTATATGACGCATAAGGCTGCCCATACACTTCAGATATAGATTGGCCAAACACACCAATTTCAGTAGGCCCAGTCAATTCATATCTTTGTATGGCAGCTTCCTGACCCACTGAGAGGGGGGTACTATTACTATAGGGGGCACTATTAGTATAGGGTCACTGATAAGAGGGCATTATTACTACTGAGCCCACTGGAATAATGAAGGTAAAATCATACCTTGTGATAAGTCATGCCTCTTACCATGCCCCTAAACCATAGCCTGTGTTGCCTTGGCTGGTATTTTTTGGTGACAAAGATGGCAACTCTATGTAATGCCGAGACCTGCTGGGTCCTCCAGAGTGAGAAATACAGTTTGCTGAAATGAGGATTTCCCTGTTAACTCAGATCGCTAAATCGGACAACCCCTTAAAGAAAAATGATCATTTTATTCCAAAAACTATAAAGCTCTTGTCGTACTGAGGAGACATTATATACATCATTGGTTAATCTTCTTGCGAACTCGGGGCCATCGTGAATTGAGAAGTTCAGTATTGACCTTTTATTCTTTTCCCAGCCATGCCAGACAGTAACATCATAGGTTATTGCAAGCGGGTTACTTAGCGACATTTCCAATGCAAAATGTCAACAGTGACCATTTCATGGTGGAGAACATCTGCAGCGTCACACAAACAAATTGGTGTCCCGTTCTGCTGGAGACGTAGGAAAATCATTAACATGCACAGACAATTAATGATGTACTGTAATCTGGTATTAATGTCTGGTGGGGCCTGGAGATGATGTATTTGTGGGACGTGTGTGACAAGTCACTCGGGGTGAATGTCACTGATTTCTGAAGTCATTGCTTAATAAATATTTTCTTGTCCTTTGCTAGAAACTAGTAGTTTTGGAATATCTTAAAGGAGTATTCCAGCAAATGTTAATTTATTTTATACTAGCTTACCCATTGCACGTTGCTGCGAAGACAGACAGACATACATTCGTTTTTATATATATGTAGATAACAACCAATCACAGTGCAGCTTTCATGTTACCTCAGCGGTATAATATATAACAACCAATCACAACACAGCTTTCATGTTACCTCAGCGGTATAATATATAACAACCAATCACAGCGCAGCTTTCATGTTACCTCAGCGGTATAATATATAACAACCAATCACAACACAGCTTTCATGTTACCTCAGCGGTATAATATATAACAACCAATCACAACACAGCTTTCATGTTACCTCAGCAGTACAAGAAATAACAAGCAAACACAGCGCAGCTTTCATGTTACCTCAGCAGTATAAGGAATAGCAACCAATCACAGCGCAGCTTTCATGTTCTCAGCAGTATAAGAAATAGCAACCAATCACAGCACAGTACAGCTTTCATGTTACCTCAGCAGTATAAGTAGCAAGTAATCACAGCACAGCTTTCATGTTACCTCAGCAGTATAATATATAACAACTAATCACAGCACAGCTTTCATGTTACCTCAGCGGTATAATATATAACAACCAATCACAGCGCAGCTTTCATGTTACCTCAGCGGTATAATATATAACAACCAATCACAGCACAGCTTACATTATACCTCAGCCGTATAAGAAATAGCAACCAATCACAGTGCAGCTTTCATCTTACCTCAGCAGTATAAGGAATAGCAACCAATCACAGTGCAGCTTTCATCTTACCTCAGCAGTATAAGGAATAGCAACCAATCACAGCGCAGCTTTCATGTTACCTCAGCAGTATAAGGAATAGCAACCAATCACAGCGCAGCTTTCATGTTCTCAGCAGTATAAGAAATAGCAACCAATCACAGCGCAGCTTTCATGTTACCTCAGCAGTATAAGTAGCAACTAATCACAGCACAGCTTTCATGTTACCTCAGCAGTATAATATATAACAACCAATCACAGCACAGCTTTCATGTTACCTCAGCAGTATAATATATAACAACCAATCACAGCACAGCTTTCATGTTACCTCAGCAGTATAAGAAATAGCAACCAATCACAGCGCAGCTTTCATGTTACCTCAGCAGTATAATATATAACAACCAATCACAGCGCAGCTTTCATTATACCTTTGTAGCTGATGATATAGCCCGTGCGCTGAGCCACTGATGATTTTTGTAATTCCGCACAATATTTGGGAAAACCTTTTGAATCGATCCGTCTTCGGTTGATGTTATCTTACCAAAGTCTGTGGGCAATGTGATACATAGTGTAGATCTGCTGATTGCCATCTTCCCATTCCCAATATCCAGCAATTGTTTTGTGAAACGTTCGGCGGATGCGTCATTTTGTAGTTGAACACGCATATTGCTTTTCAAAGTCAATTTCTTAACGTGTCGCCATAGAACTGATGATTTGAGACGTGGCTTTAGTTCATCAGCGGGTGTTGAACGGGGTATAACTGGCAAAGTTTGTCGAAAATCACCAGACAATACAATGAGTGCCCCACCGAAGGGCTGTGCATTTCCCCTCAAATCCTACGGTGTACAATCAAGCGCTTCCAATGCTTTTTTGTGAGACATTGTGCATTCGTCCCATATGACAAGTTCACATGATTGTAGGATCGCAGGAGTGTACTCAACAACTTCCCAAAGTTTCATGGCGATCGGATGAATGGCGTAGTAGCGCATAAAGGACAAACAGACAGACACGCAGAAACACAGGCACACAGACAGACATACATTCAATTTTATATATAGATAAAACGTTTTTCAGTATAATTTCTGTATTAAGCACTGTTTTCAAGATCTCTGCTTCCTGTCATTCAATAAGAACCCGAATTATTTATTTCCATTGGATAGAAATGTCTCCTAGCCATGTGATGGACACATGGGTGCTCAGGTCATTACAGCAGGTTTTTGTCCTCTGCGCCACTTCTTCATAAGGGGGTACATTTCGCACCACAATCCGTGGGTTTTGATGCAGACTTTCAGCTGCGGACATTCTGCAGCAAGTCCGTCCAATGTGCACATACCCTAAAGATGCTAGCTGCTAATTGGATGCATAGATATTAAGTATTTATGCATTCTCTTGTAAATCCATATGCCGATGGCCACATACATTATTACCCCGCACTGACTGTCTACAATTACTTGGGAAATGGCTCTTTTCCTTTGCTTCTCTCTGTGTCCTTGCAGCACCTCCGCTTTAATTTTAGAGCATTTGTTTCCCGTAAGCGTCCTGCCAGTGTAGCTTTTACTATACTTTTTATTTAGTTCTGATTTACCTTGATAACGTGAGATGAGTCTCTCCAGCAGCTTCTATGCGGAGTCCACGGACAGGATGCCCACGGCTGTGTATACTGCACCTGCTAAGGCTGCGTCCACACGGGGCTGATTTGCAGAAGAATGTCCGCAGCGGGCACTGCACTGCAGATCAGCAGCGGAAAGCCTGCCTCCAGACCTGCACCATTTGTTGTGCATTGTGAAGCGGGTTTTGTCGTGTATTTCTGTACAGGATTCGCCCCCTCATTGAGAAGAGGTGAATTCTGCAGCGGGAATGCCAATAAAATTGACATGCTGCAGAACTGAATTCCGCACTATGGGTCCGCATGGAAATTCCGTGGCAGATCTGCCTGGTCTGGACCCTACGCTAATAGTACCAGCAGGGTAGTAGGGGGTCTTAATTGATTTTATTATTGGCATGCATTATATAATATAATTCCAATATTTATTTGCAAACAGAGAAATGCAAGTGAATGACAATATATTATTGAAGTCGTCTTAACCCTTTCTAATCCACTGTCTGATGGCTGAAGACATTCTGATTGAAGGCTGTACAGCTCCCATGTCCGAAGACATCCGGCAGGGTATACTTACTTATATTACTGGCTGCTCTGTTGTCGAGGGCCTCTCCAACTGTACTCTCATACCGCAATATTGGTCCTTGCCAGCAGACGGCGCCATTGTATAATGGCAGAAAGAGAGAGCCCCTTAGAAAACCCTGAATCCAAAATTGGATTGCAAAGGGTTAATACAGCTGCCTGTTAGTGGCTCTGCACTCAGCTCATTAAAGACGTTGCACCAAAATCAGCTTTCATAACTTATCCTTAGAAAGGGTGATAAGTCTTATCTGCTGAGACCCCCTGAGACCCCCTGTGATCCCAAGAACTGGGGTACTGCGTCCCACTCTTGTCATAATTGTAGGTTCTCTGCATTCCCAGCTGTAAAGAAAAGATTGAGTGGAGTGGCTTGCCTTACATGTGTGGCACTGTGCCATTCAATTTCTACATCACTGTCGCGATGCAGAGAACCCACAGTGACAACAAGAGGGGCACACCGGACGACCATTCTTAGGATCATTGGAAGTATCAGACCCCACTTAATAAGACTTTTATCATCTACCGTATGGTTTGGTAATAAAATCTGAGTTTGGTACAACCCCTTTAAGAATGGTTCCCTTTAAAAGCCTTCAGTATGCTCGGTGTTGGGCTTTCTGATGGAGATAGCTGGGTTGTTTCATACACTGTACTCCGAGCGGCAGAAACGTATGACATAATAGCTTCTGGCGGACAGTAATTCTCCAATGTGTCGGTTACATAAACACTTGGATGTAGTGCCTGGCTCCGCTGCAAACTGTCACAATCTGCTTATTAGGCGGAATAGAAAAAATATCACAGTTTCAAACATGTTACAAGTATTTGTAGATAGCCAAGTTGTTATTTTTTCCTTGAATCATCGGAGTAACATTAGAATGTGTGATGTCCCAGAATTCCATTCACCAGGGAGAAATCAACAGTTTACAACAGATTAAATGCAGAATGGGCAGATTCTCGTAGATACTGTGTATGTATAGCAGCGTTTCTTCTATGACATCACTATTGAAATATTTGGGGTTTTACTAAAAATTGGTGCTGTTTAACGCTTCTCACTCCGCATTTTCAAGGCAGTCTGAGTGGTGAGGTTTTTGGACTGATTGAAGAATTGGGACTTTTTAAAAAGTCCCAAAAATTGTCAAACAAAAACTCTGATAGATGGGGGCATATAAAATTACTATACATCTCCAGACATCGTGTATTTAAAGGGTAGCTTAACTTTAAAAAAAAAACCTTGACATGTCAGAAGTTATGATCGGTGGGTGGGTGGGGGGATCTGGGTTAAAGAGTAAGGGCTCTTGCACACTGGCGATCGTGATATCGCCGCGGTTTACACTGCAAATTTGAATAGGACTTTCTATTAGAAAGTCCTATTGACATTTGCTTTAAAAAGAAACGCAGTGGTATCGTGATCTCCAGTGTGCAGGAGCCCTAAGGATGTTCAACCTCCAAAACACGGGTGGAGCTCTGCTGATTGCAGTCGGCACCTCGACTTATCGGTTCAATAAATATGACTAGTCCAGATGCCGGCCACAGTCAGTATTTCTCAACCTATGCTTAGTGATGCAGGAACGCTACCTACCATGTAATGGCACCTTCAGCCAGCATGTTGCGTAGCGTAAATGCTGCGGAATTTCTTCAATGGATTTTGCTGCACAACCTCCGCAGCATTCATAATATAAGCCATGGGGAGGAGATTTGTAAAACCTCCTTCACAAGCAGCTGAAATTTCCCACACCAAATGTGCATGTTTTTGAAAAACGCTGCAGACTCTAAACCTGCAACATGTCTATTTATGCTGCGGATTTCAACCTGCAGCAGATCCACAAGTAAATCCGCGGCCAAATCCACACCATTTAGGTACAGATTTGGCCACTACCTATTTACAGCCGGTTTTCCATTGCCAAATACCTGCAGCTATTTCATGCTGTGTGAGGCTGCCTTATACTGCAGTGTTTTCTCAGCTGCAAAACGCAGGTGGAGGTCCGATAATTGCAGCCGGCACTTGAACTCATCATAAGTGTTTGAGTATGAGTCCAGGTGCCGGCTGCAATCAGCATTTCTCTGCCTGCATTTTGCAAGATGGAAATGCTGCATGTAATATCGCCCTTGGCGCCACTATATGCTCTTACTACACGGAGTCACAGAATAAAATGACATCCGTAGACAGCTGCTTGCTGGGGCATGCAAGTAGCAGCAGAATATCTTTTCTTATATGGTAACAAAGATCTGATATAAGAATGTTACATTTTGCAGTTTGAATGTAGAGCCAAGTGCTAATCAGAGGCTGAGCTTCAAGGTGATGGAGAGCACAATGGTTTAGGAACTGAGCCAGGGCTATGGTTGCCAAATCAAACACATAAATCCAAATAAGTAGTAAAGAAGCAAGAAGTGATACCTGATTCATGGTGGCACTTTATGCAATTGATACGCTGTACAGAGTGTGTCTTTATAATCCCAGTACAGATTTGATAACTCCCGTGAGGTTCCACCTTTATTTTGTGCTATCAGCATTTCCTTACTTTCTATAGCGCATGCATATTCTGCAGCGCTGTACACAGATGGTCCTCTCTTAGGCCTCATGTCCACGGGGAAAATCAGGCCCGCCACGGATTCTTCATGTAGAATCCGTAGCGGGTCCCTCCTGCCCCGCGGACATGAGGCCTAAAAATAAGAATAAACTCACCTGCTCCGGACGATGCGGATCTTCCTTCCTTCGCGGCCGGATATTCTTTCTTCGGCCCGGCTGATGTGCTCGGCACGCCGGCGGCGTGACGAGCGCATGCGCTGGGCACATCCGCCAGGCTGAAGAAAGATGATCCGGCCGCGAAGAAGGGAAGAACCGCATGGTCTGGAGCAGGTGAGTTTAATTCTGGTACGGGTCTCCCGCGGATCCGGACGGCTTCCATAGGCTTCAATAGAAGCCTGCGGGAGCCGTCCCCACGGGAGACCCGCACGAAAATGGAGCATGTCCATTTTTTTTCCCGCACGCGGATCCGCGCCTGACGGGAAAAATGGCATCCGCAGGTATTTAACTACCTGCGGGTGTCCAATGCATCCCTATGGGCGCGCAGATCCGCGTGCGGGAGAAACGCTGCGGATTTTAAGCCCGTGGACATGAGGCCTTAAGGTACCTTTCCACAGGAGGACTGTCGGGCACATAAGCTCTCGACATCCGTTCCAAATATCGTTCCTGTGTTTTCACACAAGTGTTCACAAACTGGAAGTGGCGTGCACCAGAGATCTCTTCCAGGCCGTCCTCCTCCATTCAGAGTAAACAGGCAGTTATTCATAGGTGAACCACTGCCTGTTTACAACAGCTGATAGTCACTTGTTTTTTTGGTGAGCTAAAACCAAGTAACTTGTTAAGAGTTTTGTGTATACAGGACAACTTGTTTGAATTTAGTTTATTCGGGTGATAATCACCCCATGTAAAGGCACCCTTACTAAGGGGCTGACAAACTACCTTCACTTATTAGCATGTGATATCGCCCTGAATTTAAATTCAGTAGAACCATGAATGGTCCAGGGATTGCAGCTAAAATAGATGCAGTCAAATGAATGAGACCTAAGGCCTAGCCAAGACTCTGTTCATAGCTGCAGGTAGTTCAATTACAATTTCACTCATGGACAAAAAAAACAATCCCTCCTCTAGCAGGAATTGATGGAGTAGAATTAAACTTTCTAAGTGTGACTGTAACGTTGATATAAGTAAGTGATTACAATATCAGAGCAAAAGGATAAACAGAACACTTGAAGGGAGGCTCTAGTACCCTGTTGTACCGCCTGTAGCTTGGATACAAGATGTGATACCGGTGGACATGGAGGCTCTAGTATACTGTTGTACTGCCTCTAGCTTGGATGGAAGATGTGATATAAGTGGGCATAGACGCTCTAATACCTTGTTGTACCGCCTCTAACTTGGATACAAGATGTGATACGGGTGGGCATGGAGGCTCTAGTACCCTGTTGTACCACCTCTAGTTAGATACAAGATGTGATACTGGCGGACACGGAGGCATACAGGTTTGGTATGGTATCCTGCGACATATTGCTCCACATTTGCTGTAACTGAGCCTCTAGATTGTGCAGACTTGTAGGATGTCAGAGTTGGCATCCCAGATGGCCCCATACATGTTCTATTAGTGATAAATATGGCGACTGGGCAGACAGGGAAGTGCGACAATGTTGTGGAGACATTCCTGTGACATCTTGGTGTGTGTGCGGCCGAGCATTATCCTGCTGGGAAATGCCTCTTGTGTTCCTCTCATGGAAGCTTCTATGTGGCTGCAGGATGTCCCGAACATATCACTGAGCTGTCATTGATTACCCCGAGGTCTCCAGACCTGAACACAACCATCATTCCTATCCAAACTAAACCTGGATTTGTCACTGAAGGCAACCCGGTTCCACTCTGTAGCAGTCCAATATCATTGTTTTCGACACCACTACAAAAGAAGGCATAGTGGATGTCTTGAGCCAAGCCTTGAAATGGTTCCAATAGACAGAGGAGCTTATAACGATGTCACCTGTCTCTGAATGGTCAACAGCAAAACAGTTGGATGATCCTCTCTACTGGTGGTCTGTCGAGGGTGTCCCGAGCCCGGTCACCTTGTGTGCATGCACTCACGCATCTACTGATCCCACCACCTCCTAACAGTCTGACCAGAACGGCCCAGGTGGCGGAAATTCATTGATACAACCATCCAGCTTCTCGCATTCCAAAAATGCTTCTCGTCTCAAACTCTATAAACTGGTGAAATCTCTTCTCTGCGTTGTAGCGGCCTTTAGTGGTCAACAAGCTCCACACAAGTGGAAGAAGAGGTCACTACACACAAGGAGCCTCCGAGAGCCTTTTATAGGCCAAGGGGGGAACCGCTTTTAGGGCTTCAGGTGGCATGACCGTTCATCTAATCACCACAACTCTAAATCTACCTGAGATGTAACTGCATGCCGAGTTTTACAGCAAAACAACTCCTAGGTACTGGATTTTTTTTTGACAGAGTGTAATATGCAGATTGTTGTTTCTGCTTTTATTAGTTTTGGATTTTATAATCTCCAGTTCACTTCTTTTTATATACATGACCTTATAATCTTCAGTTGTTACATGATAGTGTTACAGTAGCTGCATACAGAGGATAATAAATCAAGTGTTTTTACAGAACTTGCAGCCAGACGGCTCCTCTCGTTGCATCCTTGTGTCCTGATATCGATCAGGTAACAACCTAGCAGCATTCCTGGCAGCAAAGAAACGTGACGGCCGCTGTCTGTAGTGGTATGGATTCAGTCAATGCAGCTGATGACTGAGCATGCCCACATTGGCGGCGTCCCTCTCGTCCTGGGCATGATGACCACCACCCCTGCCGCTCTCATTAGGGGTGACGACTGATGCAGGGCCTTTAACAAGGATCACGTAGGCCTTTCACACACAACAGAAAGCAGAAGAATATTTACCACCTTGGCTAAAAACATGAATCATTGACTCTTGTTTACGGAGGATTCTTGTTTTTTTAGATTGAAATGTTCCTTAAATAGCTCTTCAATTGTAGAGTGTTGTTATTGGCTCCATATTGTGTGCTATCTGATAAGCGGGTTTACCTACTACGGTGCTGAGTAACCCACTGCTTGATCAACAAACTCAATTCAGCCACATTTGTAAGTGTGATGTGTGCGCAGTGTACTTGCTGTATCCTGGGGTAAGTGCACTCAGGGGTGCGTAAGGCACAATGGAGTGAGCAGTTTAGGACCCTTTTACACTGGACGGCTATTGGTTCGACAGCCGTTCCAGCGATAAACGCTCCTGTGCTTTCACACAGGGGCAAGGATCGTTTGGTGAATGGTGGTGAAGTGGGCCGGAATGCTATCCAATCTGCCCGCCTCCATTCAGAGTGAACAGGCAGTCATTCATAGATGAACCACTGCCTGTTTACACGGGTCAATTGTCATTTGATTTTTATGAATATTATTAGTTGTTCAGTCTGCGTGGTCATTCCCACTGATCAGTTATTGTTCAGAATCCAGCGATCTAGTGAGATGGTCGTTACTCTACAAATACTAATTTATATCTAATGCCCATATATTTAGGATCTGCTGGTATGGTTTTCAATGCCGGATAGTTGGATTGGTTCTACAGGTAGAAATCCTGGTAGGCCGGTCAGGTTATGGGCCAATCTGGTCAGGCAGGGCTGGCATCAGCACTTGGACAAATGCCCATATCCACTGTACTCCAGTAGGCTCACTTCAGCTAATTAGGGTTGATGCAAGTTAAAGCACTTTCTGCAGACCCCATTCTCCTGCTGGCTCAGGGGGTCCTGCGACGGTAACAAGAGGGCATTCTCTATGTCTAGATGAAAGCCGGTTTCATCAACAATATAGAAGGGGGTTCTTTATTGTAAGAGCAGTGAGACTGTGGAACTCTCTGCCTGAGGACGTGGTGATGGCAGAATCCTTATAGGAGTTTAAGAGGGGACTAGACGTCTTTTTGGAGCGCTTTGATATTACAGGATATAGACATTAGGTGACCAGCGGGTTTGTTGATCTCAAATGTTGATCCAGAGTTTACTGCCATTACGGAGTCAGAAAGGAATTTTTTTCCTCCATAGAAGCTAATTGGCTTGCTGGAGGTTTTTTTACCTTCCTGTGAACCAACAAGGGGGGAGGATAAAACAGGCTGAACTAGATGGACATTGTCATTCAGCCTAGGATACTATGTTACTGCAACACAAAGTATATTAGAAAGTTTTGGAACATATTCGGCATTGTTTACTTAACCCCTTAGTGATCAAGCTTTTTTGTTTATTTCTATTTTTGTTTTTTCCTCTCCCCCCCCCCCCCTTAAAAAAAAAATAAAAAAATCGTTACTCCATTATTTATCCATCAACGTCGCTGTATGAGAGCTTGTTTTTTGCGGGACGAGTTGTATTTTTCAATGGTGCTATTTGCTATACCACATGATGTACTGAGAAACTTAAAAAACATTCTAAGTAGAGAGAAATGGGAAAAAAAATGAAATTCCCCCAACTTTCGGTGCATCTCGTTTCTACGGCGCACACACGGCAACAAAAATGACATAACTTTATTCTATGGGTCAGTACGATTACTATGATACCGAACGTGTATAGGTTTTTTTTTTTTGGTTTTTTTTTTTGCTGTAGTACTTGTACTACATTTTTTTCAAAGATATTTGATTTTTTTCACTTATTTTTTGCGCCATCTTCTGCGCACAATAGCTTTTGTAGTTTTTCATCGACATAGTTGTGCGAGGGCTAATTTTTTGCAGGACATCCTGTAGTTTGCGTTGGTAACATTTCGGAATACATATGACATTTTGATTGCTTTTTATTGCATTTTTTTTTTTTGGAGACAGGGTGACCATAAATGTGCATTTCTGGCGATGTTCATAGTGCAGAGTAAATAATGCATTATTTTGATAGATCAGGCTTTTATGGATGTAGCGATATCAAATCTGTGTTTTTGGCGTATGATTTAGATTCTTTTATTTATAAAAAATTGCAGCAGGAGGATGGTGTAGACTTTTATTACTTTTTTTTTTAAATGGCCACTCTATTAGAGGCACCTATCTAGTAGTGCTTGGGATTTCCTTTGGCCTTCATACTGCAGCATTTTATCAGAGCGTTCATCCACAGGTATTAGAGGACCCTGGGTGAGCCAAGAGGATCTTCCCCACACCATCCCTCCACCTCCACCTGAATTGCTGACACTTGACAGGAAAGGTTCATCAATTCAAACTGCCTACAACAATTTCCAACCTGCAGCCAGCATAGTGAAGCCAAAAGCCGGAATCGTTTTCCCATGTAATATTTACCCACTGCTCAGTGATCCAACTTTTGCATTCTTTTGTGTACTGGAGTTTTGTCTTTCTGCTTCTCTCAAGACTGCAGTGGCGCTGGAACTGGTCATCTGTTGTTATAGCCCATCCACAGAGGCGTAACTTGGAGCTTCTGGGCCCCAATGCAAAACCCGTAACAGGGCCCCCAACTGTAATTCTTTATTCATAGTACTGAGCTCCCTATATGGAGAAGAGAGGCCTTATGGGCCCCCTGAGGCTCCTGGGCCTGGGTGCAACCGCATGCCCTGCATCCTCTATAGTTACGCCCCTGCCCATCCATGCTAAGGGACAAGTCATGTGTTTAGATACATTAGTTGTAACACCAGTGTGTATTTGGGTGCAATTTGCATGATTGTGCACAGCCTGTTGGTCAAAATGATTCTTGACATCCTCCTCTGACCCCTTTTATTGACGGGTTGTTTACATCCACAGGATCTCCTCTTGATGGATGTTTTTCCTCAATTATACCATTTGTTATACTCTTGACACAGTTGCATAAAAAAGCCACACAAGGTTGGCAGTATATAAAATCCTGGCCCTGGCTAGTCTAGCACCGATGACCCAGCCTCGTTGAAAGTCGCTCAGATCGCTGGATTTTCCCATCTAATGTGAATTCACACTGAAACTGGTCCACCAAAACTTTTATGCTGCACTCCGAGTCACAGGCCTAATTTCCATACAGGGAAGCTCCAACCATGAAAGGAACAGTGTCTCTCGTATAGTGGGACAGTATAGTCAGTAGTAAATCGGAATATTACAACGTTTGCAGGAAATATTAATCCTCCAGTTGTCCCCTTTTATCGGTTGACTCTGTTTCTATACCTTTCTGAAACGTATTTTGGAAAGCTGGGTAACCCCCAATGAATGCTGAGCAGTACATTTAATGAGTTATGCATTGATATGGAACCAAGAATTTAGGAGTCTAGAAAAGCAGAAGGAGTTGTAATGGCCGCTTTAGGGGATTTCTGTTCTTTCAACTTTAGGAGGGGATTTTCTGACAAGTTTTCTTTTAAGCCATTCTATATAGGTTTATTATCCAGGATACAGTAAAGTGTGTCAGAACATACAGAAGGTCAAATATTTCTCATGTGATATATACATATATATATACATATATATATATAAAATACCTTTTTAGACTGTAAAAAATGTTTGCCATCATGTTGGTAGCTGATAAGAGCTAGTATTGAGATTTACCATATGGGCACCAATTTTATTTACGGAAAATATTTATGCTGACTTGTCTGCCATCTAGTGGTCATGATGAAGTATAGCTTATAAAACTTTTATAACCGTTATGTGTTTGATGGCCCACATCGCTTTCTGACACTTTTTAAATGTAAGGATTGTTGTTAAAGTACGGTGTTACTGGAAGTGACTGTATGACACAATGATTCTGGTCTCGGCTGTAATACAATGGTTTTCTATTCAGTTATTCTTGTGATAACTGGAATTAAAAAATGGGTTTAAGGAGTTTCATCACTTAAGACGTTGATGACATATTCCAAAGATAGAACATCAGTGTCAATTTGGTGGGGGTCCAGAGACTAGCGGCCCTTTGAATGAGTTTTGAGCGATAATCATTGCATGTAAACGTGGGCAGTCGTGCACTACTCGTTCAATTATCATTAGCCAAGGTTTCTAGGCTGGCGTAAAATTCAATGTTCAATCACTGGAAATTCTTTCAGTTTGAATGCAGTTTGTTTGGTGTTTCCAGCAGCCAGTGTTGGCTTTGTTTTGCTTTGCATATTCAATGAGTGCAGTGTTTACTCAGTCAGGAGGAAAACAATGGAATGTGTCTGCCAGATGTTCGCTCAGCTGGGCGAAGTGTTTATGCAATACCAATAACCTAAGCGCACGCCCAGCTGAGCAAACAACTCATGGAGGAAAACACAGATGATTGATTAGTTAATGGAGTATAATTATGTGTGCGTGAAATTTTATTCTTGGAGTCTTAAGCAGTCTGAAGTAGGTGGATGGTATGCTGGCATGGCCATGCAAGCTGCTTCTCAGAGCTCAGTAAAAGGGTAGTGGGGCACTGCTCACTCCTCTTACATTCCCCTCTGCTTTAATGTTGCCAGTTTTCTGGCAACCCAGCAGTGTCCATGCCATCTTGCCAACTACGCCAAATATGAAGCAGGTGGATGGTACATGATGGTGCGGTCGTCAGAACAGCTCACCTGCTGCTTGGTAATGGAAGTGGGGCACTACTAACACCTCTTACATACCTACTACGTTTCTTGTCTATTTGCATCACTTAGAGAGGTAAGGAGCCTTGGAAATCACCTTTAGGCCTCATTTACATGGCGGAATTTCAGGCTGATTCTGTGCCCAAATCTGCAGGAATAAGGGCTAATGCCCATGGATGGATTTCTGCTGCATTCTTCATGGTGGAATAACGCAGGCATTAGGTTCTATTGAACCTAATAGCCTTTCTGCCTGTCAGTGCTCACATGCGTGATTCTGCCGCAGATTTCCGGCATGTTCTATTTCCCCCCCTTTTTCCGCAACGGAGGTCTCCATTAATAAAGTTAATAGAGACCGCAGAAAAATGTGCATTTTTCCGCAATCACCAGCAGGCACTTGTTGTTCACCACCGCGGTACTCCCGTGGCGTAAATCTGCAGGCGTATCCCACTCCGTCCGTGGGCATGAGCCCTAAGTTGGCACTATACAAATAAAGATTATTATTGCAGTGAAACCCACGTAATTTGAGCATTCTAATGAATGCTTTGAATATCTGTAATATAGTTAATATGACATGGATTTTGGAATCCTGTTGAAAAAAAAATAGACATCGTCAATACTTTAAATGGTTTCCATGTGAAATTTGCATTTGGCTGCTGCACGCAGGTTTGTTCTGTTCACTAGGGCTAAATCTGCGTGTGGATCTACATTAAAATCTGTGGCAGAACTCCAAAGCTCGGCTAATCCGACATGGATCTAACAGTATGTAGCCTGCGTGAACGTGGCCCTGGGCCATATCTACATGTAGGAGATTTTCCACAGTGCGTTTTGGTGCGGTTCTATATCAAAATCCACATGTAACACGCACATTTTGACATAGATTTTCCCCATTTGAAGAGGTGAAATGCGCGCTGAAAATCTGCAGTAAAAGTTGACCTCCTGTGAAATTCGCACTGTGGGTCAGCGTACTTTGTGGATTCTTTCCATAATATGTGGATGAGATTTTTTGGGAAATCTGCAGCATTTCTGCTAATGACATAAAAAAAAAACATTTCCAGATGTACAGATTTAGCAAACGTTAACTTGACATTTAAAACTTTAGGCCTCATGTCCACGGGGAAAATCAGGCCGCTACGGACATGAGCGCTGAGAAGAAGAATAAATAAGAATAAACTTACCCGCAGCGGACCGGGAAGGTCTTCTCTTCTTCACGGCCGGATCTTCTTTCTTCAGCCGGCGGATGTACCCAGCGTGCCGCACGCATGCGCCGGGCACATCCGCCGGGCCGAAGCAAGAAGATCCGGCCGTGAAGAAGAGAAGACCTGCCCGGTCCGCTGCGGGTAAGTTATTCTTATTTTAGGTCTCCCGCGGATCCGGACAGCTTCCATAGGCCTCAATAGAAGCCTGCGGGAGCCGTCCCCGTGCGAGACCCGCACGAAAATGGAGCATGTCACGTTTTTATTCATGCTCCATTTTTTTAAAATTCACTTTTATTGACCATCCGCGGGTATTTATCTACCCGCGGGTGGTCAATGCATCCCTATGGGGTGCGGATCCGCATGCGGGTGATCCGCTGCGGATCTAAAATCATATTTTGCCCGTGGACATGAGGCCTTAAAAGCACAGCACGCATGTGAGTCGGCACACATGAACAGTATCAAAGTGATCGGCCTGCCAATATTAAGTACTTTAATGATTTTTGGCTAATACAGGGTCGGCCACAGAAATGTAGGCCGGAACCACAGTCTTGCGAAAGCGGTCTAAAAGAAGATCTGTCTTTGTTGCCCTTAACAACCAATCACAACACAGCTTTCATTTTACCTCAGCAGTATAAGAAATGAAAATTGTGCTGTGATTTTCTTTTAGCTTCCATGGGGTATATTCATCATTGCATTCTGAACATACTCAGAATGTGAAAAACATAGAATCCAGGACTGTAGTACCGGGGCAGTGACTGCGCTGAGCTCTCCCTCCCCCAGTCCTGGTTTATATGTTTTACATTCTCTGAGCATGCCTATAAGAGTTTGGTGCCGGGCTACTTTTCTGTGGCCAACCCTCAATAAAAAATGTAAAGCTTGACCTGATCTTCCACCGTGTTCCCCCTTTTGACTTAGTGAGGGAAAAGTAATAATACCAGAGCCCACTTGCTTGCCATAGTTGACAATGTAATGTTCGAGTATTGGTGTCCTGCAAAGCAGACATAAGGTAGATGAAATATATGGTAGCACCGACGTAGCGTTGACAATGGAGAAGGATTTTATCTCCCATCCATGTTCTAATCTGAGGTTAAATTGAAATGCTCTTTGGCCATCTTGAAGACCTCAGTAGATGGCTGCTGAAGTGAGCTATAACTAACAGCCTGAGTCAACAAGGCCGGGCTCAGCATGTGTCTTATGAGTTATGTGCACGCACTATGGCATGCTTGTGATGCGCTCTGCAGAGATGTTTGTTTCTCCGGTCACTGGGCAACCAAACAGTCCGTCATGTGGTGTTATCGACACGGGGCTTGTATGCCGTCCATGGATACTTTATGAGGAAAAGATGTCATAGAAGACCGACTTCTGGGTGTCCTGTAACTGGAAGCATATATGGATACTCCCACAGCTAAATTATGGCCTCACTACTAAAACTACTGCTGAGAAAAAGTACAGGATGTGTCCGTAGCAACCCATTAAATAGATCACTGCATTCAGGCGAGGCTTATATTAGAGGGTACACACCAACTCATCTGGGCCTCCTTCTACTCAGTAATTCCCAACCGAGGTGCAGCGGCTTTCGGGTTGGGAATTAATCAGCTACCAGTAAGATTTCCACCCTTCCCCTTTTCTATCTCTCTGCTGACGGCAGATCACGACGGGCAGAATTCACCCATGACTGTCTTAGATTCAATAGCAGCCATAGGAGCCAACGTAGTCTGTAGAAGGTGCCCGAGGGAACCACCACCTGCAAGACTGTGTTACATAATCTTTGCAGAGAGCAGTAAGGGTGGTTTCACATCCAGTCGGAGGTTCCATCACAGATGCGGCTGAAAGTACCAGAAGGAAAAGCACTACATGCAACATATTTTTTCTTCTGTCCAAAAGCTGGACTGAAAGTGGGCAGACCCTATTATAGGTCAATGGGGTCCACCCGATGCTGTTCGGTTTGACCACTGGGGATTCCCCTTTCCTGTTCCCTGAACGGAGCTGGAAAGCGGAATCCCCAGTGCACATGTGAAACTGGTACTATTGTACCTTGATGCCACCCCAAGCTAGGGGCTGAGCAGGCTTTGGTAGAGTGAAAAACCCCTGTCCGACCCATAGCTTCCGATTGGCTATTAGTGCAGCAAGAAGGACATTGATAGCGGGGTCAGCTTATTTCCCCCGATGCTGAACAACTCCTACTTCCCCCCCCCCAACCCCCTTCCTGTACTGCCACTGCCATCTCCACTCCCGTCCAGGCTTCGACAGCTGTAGGCGGGAACATTGCAACTCAGCTCTCGGCAGCTCTCTTCCCGGTGGACTTCCACCTCCACTGGCATTCCCCCCTGATCGCCCGCTGCCGGTGGGGGGGGGGGGGGGGGGGGGGGAGGGAGCGGTACATTTGGTCCATGCTCCTCTCCCTGTGACACTGTCACCAGTGGTCCCGTTCCCCCTGTTCCTCTCTCCCCTGCGGCCGGATTGTAATCTCTCCTAATTGTCCACGGTCCTCCCCCCGGTGCACAGCCATGTGTGCACTTCTTAGCTCTGCCACCGCTGCTGTAGCCGGGACCACAGCTCTGGCACGACATGATGGTAGGCTGCCACCTCGGCGGGGTCACTCACAGCAGCCGCCGGGGACAAGTACAGCCAGCATCAGCAGAGGCACAGAGACAAAGGGCTGAGTGTAGCCAATACGAAAGATGATGTGGGTGTCTGTGGCAGGCACTATGGGGGCATTGGAGGCCTTGGGGCCAAGGTCCTTCAAGGGCATCTGTGACATGCTATTACTGCAGGGGCAATAAAGGGGTGTATTATTATTACTAGGGCCACTGAGAGGGGGCACTCTTAATATAGGAGCCACTAGAATTACGGAGGTAAATTCATACATTGTGATAAGCTACACACCTAGCCACGCTCCCTTACCACACCCTTATTTTGATATGGGTGTCCTACTGTAAAACATTTTTCACGGGCGTTCCCTATGGTTCAAAATGTTGGGAAACACTGGGTCAGGTCATGAAGAAAATTTCTAAGAGTGACAGAATGAGGCTGAAAGACTGCAATGCTAAGCGTTTCCAATATTGCCATATCGTGAGAAGCCAATATTCTTCAAGCCATATCCGTATACAACCCAGCCATATACAGAGTGCACTTTGAAATAGGGAACCTTTTCATCTTGCATGATGGGGCATATTACAGGGCATCTATGCAGAAATTGTCAACAGCCTTTGTTATCATGTTGACCCTGGTTGAATAAAACCTAATGTAAAACTGTAGTGCTGGAAAGTTTCCATACTGCTTTTTCAGCTATAGCGCTTAGTGCCCATTTACATCAGCGTCGGAGGTTCCTCCACCTCAAGGTCATTTACCATGACCGGGTAATGACTGAAGAAATTTCCTGTTGCTCTGGTACGCGGCCACTCCACTCTTGAGTCATTGAACGCCAACTGTGTTCTGCTCGGCACATTCTAAGACTCCCTAGGAAGACAGACAAGAATCACTATCACATGGAATCCAAAAAATGGGAAGCGTCAACAGGGAAGGCAAAAGACTACTTAACGATGTACATTTATAGAGGACGTGCGCGCAGTTGACCTTTCATGGTATGATGTAGAAACTGCTGCCTTTGACCGTCCACAATGGCATTCTTTTGTCGTCTGATGCGCTGAAAGACGTGTGACGATCAAAGTTCGATTGGAACCTCCAACACTGGTTTTCATGAAAAAAAAAAAACAGAACGAAATACTGCGCTACTCTATCCTGTATAATGCTAGCAGTTGGATACTTAACGGACTCCATTACAGTCAATAGGATCCGTTCAGCTTAGTTGGTTTTCATCATATGACTGTTCTATGATGGTGACAGGTTCCTGCTCCTTAATGGACAGGAAAATACAATCCAGAAGTGGCGATATAAACAAGCTATTATTTACACAAGCGATTTTTAACGGCCATGTGCTATCCACATTTGACTGTCATGGGTCAGTGTGCTGTCAGCTGCATTGAGGCTATGAAGAAATGCAAAAGAAAATATTGTAGCATCTTGTATTCTGGTCCAATTTCTCGGTTGTCAGTCATCCATTCAAGTCAGTTGGTGAGCAAAAAAAAAAAAAAAATGGAGCACACACAGATGGCATCCGTTTTTCCCTGGATCATTGTTAAACGGCACTAGGAAAAAAAATTGAGCCTCCTTTACGGTTTTCTTTGGCATGCGAAAAAAAACGTGACGCACAGATGACCTACGGAAGTGTAAAACGTATACACACATACCGATGGAACATAGATGAAAATTGATCCGTTTTTCAGACCACAATGTGAGACGCTTGTCTGAATAAGCCCATAGTATATACCGCTCTTTCTGCTCGGGGCGTAGACTATTGAAGTGTAATGATGAGTACTAAGGCTCTGTACTAGGAGAAGGGTCTGTCAGCCCCCGGAGCGAGGATCCCATATGTGTAGATGGTATGGATGGGCAGGGTTTGCTACATCTGCCATCTGGTCGTATTCCTCACATATCCTGAATAGTTCCAGCACCTTAGGAGAGTTTACAGGCTACTTTATCCCTCTGCCAACATAGCTGGCATACAACAAAGTCCTGGCTGCGCTTTCTAACGCAGCAAACGGTAACCGAAGGCCTGAACTTTTGTTAAGGATAAAAAAGCAAATACCTCCATAATTTATCCGGGGTTTGGCGGTGGTAGAGGCTGGCATGTCGGGAGGAAAGCTGGAGCCGTTCCTGTGTGGCAGGTGTTTGACGTCATCTCGTGCCGTCCTCTGGGAGCTCCAGTCAAGTACAGAATTATTCTCCATTACTGACATATAGTAGAAGCGGGCTGTGTGCACATTTCCACTCTTGGAGTCAGCAGAAATTGGGCTTTATTCCTGCATGGGAAAAACACTAAAACCACCTCTCTTCTGCCACGATAGACACCCTCTTGTTTAAGGACAACGCAGACCAGAGGGAAATAGGATGTACAAATATGATGAAAGATACAGAGGTAGCAGAGCTGTGCTTGTCACATACATTGGGGAGGGCCTAGGGTTTCCAGCCGACGGGAAATGCAGGGAGTCCAGAAAAATTGGGACCAGTGCCTGTCTGTCCGTGATTATATAAGCTTGGAAAAGACCCATTGTGGGTTGAAACGTTGCTGCTGGCGATGTGACCATGGGTTAAAATAAAGGTTTTTTATCTTTATTTGCGCTTTATCGGGTGCTGCCTCCTCTACGTTATTCCTTGAACAGTTATGTTAGAGGTTGTTTCAGGGTCAGTGATGATGGATTTCTGTCCAGGGATGGAATGGATAACAGCAATGGATTGGCTCTGTGGAAATGGAGCTCACCTCGGTTGCCTGGCAGCAGCTGGTGATTGGCACAGCGGAGGTGGCGGGAAGGTGCAGAGGGACTGTCATCTTTCTCAAAGGAAGCAGCATCCCGCCCACCCTCTCTTAGGTTTGTCGCGGTGTAGTTAATGGGTGATTGTCGCCCGCATTAGACGGGTGGGCAGGTAAACTTGGGGAGAGTTTGGTGGCAAACTTGTGTCAGTAAGACAGAGTTTACAGGAAGTGTTATGATTACTCTGCACTGTGGTGGTGCTGACTGGCACACATCCACACATGTGCAGTGCAGAGCCGGCACGTCATAGATGACACAGCCGTGCGAGCCTCTGCGAGGCTCACATTGAAATAGGACATGCTGAGATTTCCACCCCGTGAGCGGAATATTGCAGTTGAATTCATGGGCATTCATGGGCATGGAAATGCATTTTTCAATGCATGTCCTATGTATGGGCTGTATTTGCTGCGGGATCTGGAGCTCCTGATCCCGCAGTGCAATTATGCCCGTATGCATTAGTCCTAATAAAGTGTAAGATTCCATGTGTTGGAAAACTTTAAAAACTTTTAAGTGCGGAGAAATGTAAAAAATGCAATTGCACCATTTTTAGGGGGCTTTATGATGTTTATGGTGCATTAAAATGAGGTTCTAATTATTCAGTGGGTCAGTATGATTATGGCAATACCACATTATTTCACATATATACCAGTGAATTATCTTCTGGAATTAACAATTTACAGAATATTAGGTAAAACAACATAGCAGCGATACAGTTTTCTTATATCACAACTAGACCCTCGACGCTTAATTGGACATTCAACTGCTCTAACTTCACTTGTATCCTGTGGTTATTCTATATTACCCTCTTCGTAACATTACTAAATGGGGGGGGGGGGGGGGGGAAAGAAAGTAGTAACACCCCCATTTAGTCGACTGCGGACCTACTGTCCTAGCTGTACCATATATAATCTTTTTCCTAACAGACAAGGCACATTAGGGAAACAAACAAATGCAACCTGGCTAGAAGGTAGAGAGAAGGAGGGGAAAAAAAAGGGGGAGCAAGAAAAAGAATCCTCAAGCCTTAGGCCTCATGTCCATTAAACTTACCTGTCCGGACGCTGTAGATCTTCCCTCCGTCGCGGCCGGATCTTCTTTTTTTCGGGCCCTGCGGATGTGCTCAGCACGCCGGCAGAGTGCCGCGCGCATGCACCGGGCACTCCATTTTTTTTAAATTCCTGATCTCCCGCGCCGGAGAGCAGAAATTCAGGTACGGGTGTTCTGCGGATCTGGACGGCTTCCATAGGCTTCAATATAAGCCTGCGGGAGTCCCGCACTAAAAATGGAGCATGCCGCGGGTGTTTGCCCGCACACGCAATCCGCGCCTCAGGGGAAAATGACATCCCCAGGTATTTAACTACCTGTGGGTGTCCAATGCATCCCTATAGGGCGCGGATCACACTCCGGGAAAAACGCTGCGGATTTTAAATCACATTTTAGCCGTCGACATGAGGCCTTAGGGATTGAGCAAGGATCTAAATTTCTCCGAGTCCCAGAACAGTATCTAGTGGTACCATGTTTTCCCAAACTTTTCTTGTGTACCTCTCAATGATGCTGTAAGGTCCTCGATCTCCATAATCCAGTTAACTGTGTTCAGCCACATAGCCACTGTGGGTGGGGCCGTTTGTCTCCAGAGTCTTGGAATGCAAGATCTTGCCGCGCCTACCAAGAAGCACACCACTGATTTTTTTGTATGTAGCTAAGGAAATATCACCGTGATGGAGGAGGAAGAAGGCTGGTGTTTTTGGTAACGGGTAATGCGTAAACTTGGAAGCAATCCACCAAACCTCCGACCAAAAACTGTCAGCTCCGAACACTCCCAGAGAATGTGCAGCAGGGTCCCTTGTTCTGTTCCGCATCTCCAACACAGAGGGGAGACCGAAGGGAATATCTTGTGTAAACTGGAGGGCACCCTGTACCACCTAAAGAGGACCTTATATCCAGATTCCTGAAAAATGTGTAATAGTTAGTGATGAGCGAGCATACTCGCTAAGGGCAATTGCTCGAGCGAGCATTGCCCTTAGCGAGTACCTGCCCGCTCTAGAGAAAAGGTTCGGGTGCCGGCGGCGGGCAGGGAGCTGCAGGGGAGAGCGGGGAGGAACGGAGGGGGTATTTAGGTATGTTATACACTCTGGATAGCGTATGACTAGAGGGGCCCTCTCCACTACATATGGATTCAAATTGCGTTTTTGGGCGGGTAAATGTGCTGGGTCTAGGAAGTGATAGGAGAAAGTGCCTCAGTTGGATTGTTTGCCACAGTGAGATCGGGTTTGGTTCGGTCACTCCCCTTAGCATGTCTACTGATAGCCATTGGCCCTCTTTGAGAAAGTGTTACGGAAGGCTCTGTACTCGGTACCTGGTGGGAACGCCGTGTTGCCCAGGATTGGGAACATGGGTGATGGCTTAGGGGAGATATCTGCACTGGCGCATACTTTAACTGTACGCAGCATCAGGCCGATTGTAAGGTGTTCCATAAAATCCGCTGATGCTTGTCCCTGTGTCCATGAGAGGGCTGCCAGTGGTATTGGTATGAATGTTTGTTCTATAGTTACCCACAGCTTGAGGTTGGGGTGTCTACTCCAATCTACTATCCGTACTAAATGTACCCCCTGATATCTCAAAAAGTTTGGTAGCCCCCATGCCCCCCTCCTTTTTTGTCTTGGACAGGCTGTTCCTCGCTACACGGGAAGGCTTGTCTGCCCAGATAAATTTAATCACGAGAGAGTGTAAATGTTGGAAGAATAGTCTTAGAACAAGGATGGGTAGGGCCTCGAACAAATATAACACTCTAGGGAGTATATTCATTTTCATGATGGCACCTCTACCGAACCATGAGAAAGTACCTTTGGTCCAGGCGTTTAGGTCCTGTCTAATCTTATTTAGAAGTGTTGGGAAATTAGCCGAATATAAATTTTCGACATCTGGTGTAAGGTTAATGCCTAGGTAGTGAATAGGATCTCTTGCCCATGAAAATGGAAAGGCGTCTTCAAATTCGCTTACTGTAGATTGAGGGAGGGAAATATTGAGCGCCGCTGATTTGTGGTAGTTAATCCAGAAGTTAGATGGGGTAAAATACACTTTAATTTCTGCAAGTAAATTCGGCAGCGTGATTCTTGGATTGGAAACAAAATAACAAGTTGTCCGCGTAAGCCGCAATCTTATGTTCCGTGTTCCCAAGTGGTATTCCTTGGACATTCGGATTTGAGTGCATGTTATAAAGATCAGAGGAGAGAGTGGACAACCTTGCCTTGTACCGTTTTGTAATAGAAAAGGGGTTGAGAACTGACCGTTTACTCTGACTGATGCTGTCGGGCACGAATATAGGCCCGCAAGCTAATGTAGCATGTTAGGGCCTACCCCCACATGGGTCATAGTGGCAAAACAGGAAGTCCCACTCCAACCTATCGAGGCAGTGTTTTTTTTATGATGGCATTCACTGTGCACAGTTGATATTTGAATAAATTAGACGTTTACAGACGTGGCAATACTAATTTATCTTTGGGATGACTGAGAAAAGGTGTGTGTTTTTTAAATTTTTATTTTACTACTTTTAATTTTTTTCGAGTAATGTTTTTTAGTCCCCTTAGGGTATTTGAACTTGTGATCGTCTGATCGCTCATACAGTATAATTAAATAGCATGATATTGCATTAGGCTGGATACAGACGAACGTATATCGTCTGGGTTTTTCACGCCCAGCCGATATACGTCGTCTCTCTCTCTGCAGGGGGGAGCCTGAAAGAGCCAAGAGCATTGCTCTGAGCTCCCCCCCCCCTCCCTGCCTCCTCTCCACCCCCCTGCACTATTTGCAATGGGGAGAGGCGGTACAGGGGCAGGGCTAATTCTCGGAACTTAGCCCTGCCCCGTCCCGCCCCCTTTTATTGCAAATAGTACAGGGGGGCGGAGAGGAGACAGAGAGGGGGCAGGAGCTCAGTTCCTGCTCCTGGCTCTTCCATCCTCCTCCCCCCCTGCAGACAAGGACACCGTATATCGCCTCGGCGTGAAAACTGAGCTGATATACGCTCGTCTGAATCCACCCTTATGCTATATTATAACCATTGTTCTATTAGCCACAGACTACAGAAGGCCCCAGGCTATCATGACACCCAGTCGGCTCCTTGTGATCTCGCCACAGAGCTGGTCCTTTAATGTGACAAATCCAAATGTATGAATTATCATAAATCACGAACCAAAATGCTGGATTATCTGTAAGACTAATAAGCATACAACGATGACTATTCTTTTGGCCCCTCTTCCTTGCATCGTATGATGACTGTCTCTACTTGTTACCTATATTAATGCCGGATTAAAATTGTATTCAGCTAGCATTACCGCACTAAGTAATAATCTGTGGTCTACTGTCATCCAGCGTGCAGGTAGTGCACTCACTATACACATGTACGCTCGGCCAGGTCTCTAGTAGAGGCTTACGTAACAGCATAGGATTATCTACGTAGGTCATTCATTGTTGATCTGCATCTGAGGCCATAAGCTGGTGTTAGTGACACATGGTGGAGATGCTGCTGCGCTCCTGATCTTACAGTCTGTTCCCATTGAAGATAATGGAAGTCATTTAGAAGAGGAGGTCAATTTACAATACATCTGAGCGGCATCTCTGGACTATTAACCTAGAATCATAGAATAGTGATACAAGGTGAAAGCATACAGCAATCCATCAAAAATTGTAGCAAAATCTGCAGTAACAATTCCCTGTGTGAATACAGCCTTTTATTCCCGGTATTCATTGTGTGTCTGAAAAGACCTCAATTTAAAGGTGTTTTCCCAAACTTTTACTGTTGCTGACATTTAATGTGCAACACATTAAAAAAAAATAAATAAATAAAAATGAACTATTAGTAAATGTAAAAACATATTAAAAGTTAAAAAGAAAACTCTACAGTTGTTACATCACTAAAAAAAAATTGTATTGCTGCATCTACAAAAGTCTAATTTATTTAAGTCTCGCATTAGTTTTACAGCACAGTGAACCTCGTCTCTAATTTAAAAAATTATCAAAGTGATCAAAAAGTTTTATGTACCCCAAAATGGTACCAACAGAAGTACAGCTTGCCCTGCAAAAAATAAACCTCACACTGGCACATTAATGAAGAGATAAAAAGTTATGGGATAAGATGGCAACAGGATTCTTTTTTCCTAAAAGCTATGGGATCCTTTTGTAAATAAAAAATTAGTTACACACATGTATTAAGTGTCTACAGATAAAATGATGCACTTATCTGTTGTTTTTTTTTTGCATTTAGAAAGCCTCATTCCTGGTTTGCAGGCTTTCCTTCATTCAAGTCTGAAGTCTGGGAGCATTCCCAGCACTGATTAGCTGGTTTCTCTGATGAACTGCACAAGCTCAGCTCCTGTTCTCCCTCTTCCTTTTGAGAGGCTGTGTAGCATAACCACGCCCGCTTAATACTACACAGCTATCTCTCACTCTCTCTGAGTAGCTGATAATAGCAGAAAATTAACCCAGAGTGAATTATAGGCCTCTGTAATAGTAGATTTCTCTGATCACCACCATCCCCCAGCACTGTCATATGGCTGTCTGTAATAGCTCAACGGAAAGGCAGTGAATGCATGTTCACATCAACGAAGCAGGGGAGGAGCTGTCAGTTTACTATGACTGACAGAATTTGCTAAGATTTCAGTCTTTCAGTCTACATTGTCTTGGAGACCAATACAAGCATTGAAATTAAGCGATCAAAAATGTTGTAAC
Organism: Eleutherodactylus coqui; assembly: GCF_035609145.1. Lineage (NCBI taxonomy): Eukaryota > Metazoa > Chordata > Amphibia > Anura > Eleutherodactylidae > Eleutherodactylus > Eleutherodactylus coqui. The sequence continues at coordinate 81,158,242 of NC_089841.1, read as the reverse complement.
GAAAACCAATAACAAAAGGTCTTCATTTCCATAAACCCATTGATTTACAAAATGAGTGCAAAGGTGTACATAATCTTTAAATGGCACAACATAGAAAAAAAAAAAAAACTATATAAATTTGGTATCACCATAATCGTATAAAAAGTCATTTCACCGCACCATGAATGCTGTAAAAACAGAACCCCTTCCTGAAAAATGGCAAAATTATGCTGTTTGTCCATCATGCTCACTTTTTTTTAGTTTTCTAGTATATTATAATGCACATTAAATGCTATCAATAAAAAATAACTTGTTCTTCAATAAACAAACCCTCGTAGACGTGGCTGGAAAAATAAAAAAAATGAGTTTTTGAATGTTGTAAAAAAAATGCTAAAGGGCTGCTGTAGTGGGAAGGGGTTAAATTAAAAAAAATTCTGTAACATAAAACAAGGTCTTTAAAGGTTTTTTTTTATTATTGTTTTAGTGGGGTCAAAAAATGAAAACAGCTTTAAGGTTTTAGTTAAAGGAATCACACTTATAATGGTAAAATACACTTTAGCTGGTAACATTTCAGAACATTTAATATGTATTTTTATATATATACAGCATCTACTACAACTGATACATTCATGTCGTGTGTGTTATTTTATTACATTGGCATGTATTTTTACTCTGACTCTAGAGGGCAGCACATACCTAGCAAAGTAAAGTGCAGCTTTTTGCAGCTGAGATGTATACATGGTCACTAGATAAACACATCTACATTTATTAATGCATTCGATTTAGTGATCCCTTCAGCCAAAAAGCAGTTAACATGAAAATAGATATGTCCGAAGTTGCAAAGAGATGGTAATGATTATTGGTCCTCTAAATGCAGTATGTTCCATGCTCGGTATAAAATGTTCCCTTTGTACTGAATGACTAATAATGAGGTTTTCCTTCAGCATGGACTGTCTGTTACAACTACCAGTACTCCTCAGTTGAGTTACATGTCCCTGTACTTTGCTTTGGAGATCTATTCAGGTTCTAACAAAAGCAACACATGGTTTTAGCACATAATGTGCTCAGGTCATGCTGCAGGAGGCGCTATAAAGCTACTATGCACAAATCATCATGTGGTTCTATGGTGTTTTAGTACTGCAGGATGCAAACTGCTCTGCGACACAGGGAGAGCCATATGGATCTTGATATTGCCTTAAAGGAGCCATATCATATCAGCTATGGAGTCTCTCACCAGTCCGTTCACTAGTAACTGGCATCACTGGTGGTCCTAATATTATATATGGAGGAAAACGTATGAAAGTGCTCTGCCCCCTCTGTATGTAGATATATGGTCCTCTTGTCTGCATATAGATGGAAGATCTGCTGCCTACATGTACAGAACTGTGCACAAGTTTTAGGCTGAATGCACACGGCCAGGTCGGATTCTGCATGCAGGATCTCACAGCGGAATCCGACTTGGTTCCCTGGCTGGCGTCTTCAATGGAAGGTGTCTGCGAGGAATCCGCACTGAAATAAAACATGATGACCGGAAAATCACAATTGATTTCTGCTTGTGGACAGGGAAGTGTTTTTCTATAGCATTGGCGGTATTTGCTGCGGAATCCGGAGGCGGCCGCCCGCTCTGGATTCCTGCATGCAAATCCACCCGTGTGCATTGGGCCTTAGGCAGGTGTCGAAACAATGTTGCAAGGTAAGAATGCTTTTAAAAATAGAAGTGATAATAGTTTATTGAAAAGTCACAGAGGCAGAACTTGTCCAACTAGTAGAATTAAAGCCCTTCACAGCGAGAGACAAACTAAAATGTAACTTTTATTTAGAAATATTATAAAATGACTTGGGCTAAGACAAACAAGACATACATATAGACAGAGAACACAGTAGTCAAAGTGGGTAGATAAGAGGTAATAGCACCCAGACTAGACTTGTATATACTTGAGACTAAGGAGTCGCTGATGTCATGCGAGATAATTAGAGACTCAGTTTGTGATAGTATGGCTGGATACAATAACAGGTATCGATATATGAGCCAGTCACCACTCAGGTAAAATTACCATGAAGAAGCGTGGTGTTTAAGTTGCTTTGGATGACAGCAGAAGTTGGTTAGGTTGGATAGTCAACACTGCTGAACTCCAGTATATGAAGAAATATCACAAAATCTCATATGTGTCGACTCTCTCCAGTTTCTGAATGATAGTAGTAACGCTCAAGGTAGATGAAGATCTTGGAGTTTAATAGAGATATTGAAAAGCTCAAAACCCATATAATTGGGGAGACAGTGAGGTTTCCTCAATTTGCTTGGGAATATCACACACATGTACACTCGAGAAAGTGAGTAATTTTCTCTAGTGACTTAGTTAACGCTCAACGCGTTTCCCTACTAGTATAAGCAGTAGTTCATCGGGAGCGGTTAAATGAGTTAGTCAGTTAGAGTTGACAACATCAGCAGAAATGTTTTGCCACGATAATGTCTTTTGGCAAAATGGAGTTATAGCGCCTCAAAATAGTGCCCCAGTAGTGACCTGAGGCACAAAGAAATTAGGAAGCCTCTGTCAGCTATTGTTGGTGTGATAGTATAGAAAGGCTCTAGTGTAGAGTATAAAACAAAGGTATAGAGGAGATGAAATATCCTTTGTATATAATGCCTTTAGACTAATAAGAAATGAAAAGTGGGATCAGGGATATCAATTAGAATATTGATTGAATCCCAGGCTCTGGTCATAGATCAGTAGCTATTAGATAGGGTCATATTATTGCCTGGATCCACTAATCAAGAGCACGTTGGTAGAATTGGCTCAAATGGTATCAATCATCCAGGGATAGTATTACTCTAGAGGGGATAAAATCCCAATCATTATTAGATCATCTGGATCCCATTCATTCAAAAATAGTCACACAGAAACCGCATAATAGCGGAAGCGAAGCGATATCCTTGCTGCCCAAATGAGAGGTATCTATCACACACATCCATTCAAGTAAAATAACAAAAGTGGTAGAGCCTAGAACTCTGATGGTGAGTTCAGGCATTTTTATGATAATAGTTTATTGTTGGCAATTAACAAAATACAAAGTGACTGAGCGAAAAAAAGATTGTAAATCAAGTCAGTATTTGGTGTGACCACCCTTTACCTTTAGAGCAGTATCCATGCTTTTAGGTACACTTGTACACAGTTTTTGCAATAACTCGGCAGGGAGGTTATTCCAAACATCTTGGAAAACTAATCACGTGTTTTCTGTGGATGTAGGTTTGCTCTTCATGTAATCACTGAGCAACTCAGTGATGAAGAGATCAGGGCTTTGTGGGGCCAGATCATCACTTCCAGGACCCTTTGTCCTCCTTTATGCTGAAGATCGTTGTTAAAGGGCCACTCCAGAGGAAAAAAACAAAACAAAATAGGTTTCCATCCCTCTCCCCCTCAACTCATTGGCTGTCACACTCTGGAGGTCTCCTCTGTGTATTACAGGCACTTCGCTGCAGTGCAGGCCCCTGTCTGATACTTATCAGCCACCATTTTAAGGGTGAGATCTTTTTACTTGCAAATCAATCCTATGATGCATCAACACAGCATTAGTTGAGGCTATACCATTTCTGCTTGTTGGGGAGACCGTTATTACCTTTTATATTCACCTAAATAAGCTACAGTATACTTTCAGGAGGATGAATTGTGATCTCCTCTATTATGCCCGTGTGACTGAAGCTGTGTCAAAATCCTCAGTAAAGGCCCTTTTACACGGGCCTAGAAACTGACAATTCTTGTTTCCTCAAGCGGACGAGATCGTGCAGCTTGTGTAAACTGCAGGTTTCTTGTTGAGAATGGTGCGGTTCTTGTGCACTAGTCATTCGTGCAATATTTGTGCATCTCGCAATGTCAGAATCTCACCCGTGTGAAGCTGGCCTTAAAGGGGTTCTGTCATTAGAAAAAATAAATTCAATAGTTACCTCTTCCTCCTCCATCAGTCTTCTTACCGCGTCTTCTCCTCGCCAATCTTCTCCTGTCTCCTGCAGTCCCCTGGGTCACCTCACCTCCCGCTGGCCAGGTCCTCTTCTTCCTGTGACGTTACGTACAGTCTCGGCTGTTTCCTTCCGGCAGGTCAGTGTACCCGGTCACTAGTGACGTAGTGTTTGCTGCCTAGCAGGGAATGCTGAATCCTATGTGCGCTGTCCAGCAGCAATGAACACTCGTGGCGAGACCGCCCGCATTTGCAGTCTCGGCAGTAGCTCAGTATAGGATTCAGCATTCCTTGCTAGGCAGGGAACACTACGTCACTAGTGACATAGCATACACTAACCTGCAGGAAGGAGAATTCCTGTGAATGGAGGCTGCAGAAGAGGAGGAGGATCCTGCCGCCTTGGATGAGGTAATCCGGGGGACCGGAGAAGACTGCCTGGGAAGGAATAGGTAAGTATTGATTTTTTTCTTCCAATGACAGAACTCCTTCAAGAGTATGTTCACAAGGACTGAAAATGCTGTGGAGTTTCCACAGTAGAAAATTCTGCAGAATTTTCGCATCCAAGCAGGAGTCAAAATTCTCGTAGCCGATTTCAGCAGCTACAACACTCCCCTCACCACCAAGGTCTTCACGCTATCAGCGCAGCCTTTCTTCCAGGACCTGGTGGCCTATAGTAATCGCTGCTCTGTTGGTCAAGTAATGCAGTAGTGGCATCATTTGACCAGCGGCGCTGCAGTTCTTAAGGCCGCCGGGTGAAGGAAGCGCTGACAGAGCAAATAATTCAGATTTTGAATGCAGAAGTGCAGTGGAATTCGCGGCTGTGGCAACCGCAGCATTTCCACCCCGGGTAAACATACCCTGCATGGGCTATGGCACTATACACTAGCCCCTATGGGCTCACCCGGCCAGCTTTGGCTCCTTTCTATGTTGACCTCATTTTGTATAACACAAAAAAAGGATACAGCAGACGATGGAGAACCAATATGGCTGCATACATCAAATATTGGCCATTTTTTACACTACATTTCTATTTAAAGGTAAAAAAGAACACCTCAGACCTTTCTGGAGTTTGGAAATAATTGCGGTTTATTAAACAACATAACAAGCTATGGGCTGGGTTGTTTTTTCTAAGTCTGGAAAATTGCAGGATACTTTTATTTCTTCCCACCGCCAGAAAATACGTATTCCTTTGAACAAGAATCATTTTCTCCTTAGTGTCATAATTTCATCAAATGGAGCAATGAGGCCATTCTGCCGCCCGGAGAACGAAGGGAGAAAAAAAACTAAAATTCAAAGAGTACAAAATAGCATTTTCTTCAACCCTAACAATCCCTTTGTAAAAGTTGTCCGGCCAGAAATAGCCTGTTCACGAGCCGAGCTCTTACCTGGGGTAATGACGCCGTATTTAGATGTAAGTATCTCATTTCAATCCCGCCACACAGACCTCTTCCACTGCTGGCTTTTGTCAGTCTAGAAATTGGCTCTGGGTACCTGGAGAAAGGTCTTAATTTTGGTAACAAGTCACAGAAATGACTTCAGCTTTTTCACTCTTTCTTCCTGAATTACATTTTTTTAATGTTTTTTTATCTATAGAAATGATTCAGCTACTACGTACAGAGCTCTATATCAGTGAGCCAACTGAATAGAGCAAAGATTGGTACAGTGTATTATATGTGTGTAATATGCATCTGTGTATTAATTTCTAAATGCGCGTACAAAAAAGATCGCAGCATTCTCTATCTGGGCAAGTGTTACCCGCACATAAACGCCAAGATAGCGTGTGGAGATTGTCTGTACACAGCAACTACACAATGAATCGCATGCTTGAATACACCCTGAGGCTTCTTTCACATGGGCGCATATCAGCGAGCCGATATACGCTACGTTGTGAGTGAAAAATCTGGTGAACGGGCGCACAAATCAAATGTTTGTGCACCCGTTCATATGGCCTGGTAAGTCCGGCGCAAATGCGCCAAGCTCACCAAGCCATCACCCATTTCCCCTCCCTCCCCATTGCGGGCTCACCTCTTGTTCCTCCCCGTTCGTTCTGTGCAATGGGAGGGGGCGGAGCTAAGCACCGGTCCGCCCCGCATCTTTCCATTGATGGCTATGGACAAGGGGCTGGTGCTTAGCTCTGCCCATGTGCCACCCCTTGTCCATAGCCATCAATGGGAGTAGGCGGGGTCGGTGATTTGCACCTCCCCTCCCATTGCACAGAGCGAGCGGGCAAGAACGAGAGGTGAGCTGGCATGGCGGGGGGGGGGGGGCAGAGGGAGGGAGTTGAGCAGCCACGCTGCTAAATTCCCTCCCACCTACGGCCGCTAACATGGGCTCCCATATGAGCATGCAGCGGCCGACGTATTCCGGCCCAAAAGATAGTTCCAGGACTATCTTTTGGGCCTCATGTAAAAACGCCTGGCGCTATATTGGTTTGGCCGGGTGTTTTTACCTCTCAGAAATACGCCCATGTGATCCGATGCATTGGAATCCAACGGCCGTCCCATATGCGCTCATGTGAAAGACTAAGGCCTTATTTACACGACTGTACATACACAGCTAATTTAACCGCGTAACAAAAATAAAAAATCGCAACCATCTGAAGCATTGGCTTCCAATATACTCTTTCAGATAAGCGATTTTAAGGCACATAAGTAAAATCATGCCGGGAAAAATTAAACACCTCTGACCGAAAATGGTAACCGATTTTATACAGTGTGTGAAAAGATAGGCCGTGCACTATCTTTTGACGAGATACGCTGGGAGCTCCCCTAGACTTCTATGGGAGCTGAAAAAAAGGGAGGTGGAGTGAGTTTACCTGCGTCCAATGCTGGGAAAAGATTACAGCCGGCTCTATTTAAGCCTTAGCAGTCATTCCAATGATTTCTGATGACCGAGGGATTTCCTCGCTGCAGCGTATTTTTTAACAGTTATTCCAGCCTGCACCTGCTTGCACACATCCTAGTTACGTTCTGGACAGTTTTCGTATAGCCTGCGGAGAAGGCAATCGCTTTGTTCAATTCCTGCACAAATATTGTGGATTTGCTGCAGATTGAATGCAGTGTAAAAGCCGCAGCATAAAAGCCATGCAAAATCTCAGAGATACCATTGTGATGCAGAAGCTGTGCTATAGTTGTACATGGAAAAAGGTCCCTTCATTCTTGAGATCATTGGGGGTCTAGAGACTAGTGCTACAGCATATCATAAGCTAAATATAAATAATATGTATAAAACGTACATACTGGATACAAACGCTACGGATGTTCTGCAGCAGAGCTGTGTGCAGAGAATATGCAAAGTCTACATCAGCACTGCAGTAGATGAACCGGCTGCAGAAGAGATCAGCAATGTAAATGGACCTGCAGTGCACAATTCAGATCTACAGCCAATTCTATACTGCAGATTTCAGCTTTTGCAATGCAGAGGGTAAAATCCAGGGCTAATTTGCACCAACATTTATGGCAATTTGGCATTGACTCATTGAGGATTTTCTCTGGCAAATACCATTCAAAGCATGCTACGTAGACTCGCTTTTTCCGTCACACTCGCGTAAATAAATTGCAATTTCTGCAAGTGGAGGAAAAAAATTACAGCATGCTCTATTTTTGTGCAGAATCCGCACAGACGGCTTCTATTGAAGTCAGTGGAAGCTGTCCGACCCACAGCCCATCCGCAGTTGACATTGCAGATAGGCCGCTGGTACAAGCATGATTGCCTAGCGACGGTGCAGGAAAAGCAAACAAGCGTCCGTGGTCATCCGCGGAACAGAATAGACTTTCTCGGCCATAGCACAGGTGTTTGGAAAAAAAACAGCAGGAAGAAAGTCGTACCTTTTCTCAGGTGTAGTACTCACACCCAAGGAAAGGGCTTGTGAAAATGAAACCATTGAAATGAATGGCTTCGTGTTGTCCTGTTATAATCACAGCCACATAGCGAGATGAAAACACGCCAACGTGTTTGAGCCCTAAGGATGCATTCACACGGGCAGGTGTGGTGCGGTTTGGCATAAATAAATGCATATACATGGAACATGCGACATACATGGAAAAAATCCTGTGCTTCCAATAGTTAAAATGGTTAAAATCGCATTGCACGCTTATTGTATCCGCATGTGAGCACGACGTAATTTTTTTAGTTTTTACATCCATAGAAATTTGGGCTCATGCCCACGGGCACGATCTCCATGCAACGTTTTACCCATTTTGTAAACATACTTAAGATGTTGATAAAATCGACCAATCAAAATTCTTAATTGACCTGTGATCTAAATACTGTTAGGGCTGTTGAATCAGCTGGGCAGCTTAATTAGTCCCCGGTATTATCGATTAACACTGCGAAATCACGCTGCTCAGTGCATGGCTTCTTGCGAATGCCACATAGACTCCTATGGTGCCTTGGATGCGCAAATGCCTACAAATAGAGCATGTTGGCTATATGTTCGCATGCATGGAAATTGCGGCCAAAAACACAGAATGTGAGGGCAGTACAGTCCTGCTCTCTTGTATGATATGTAGCAGAGCCGGGTATGTCATTCTCTCTATACTGTAACGAGTTCTGGAAAATCCCAGCCTTGTCTTTGACTGCAATGACAAACTCAGCTCTACTACTTCAGTAATGAGTGCAGATCAGCAGTTTCCTTAGTAGTGTATATGGAGAATCCCCCTGTCCTTCCCCATACATATTCTATGTAAAACCTGCCCTGCAAATCCCTGGGAATGTCACGCAGGCTTTGAGGCGGTCTAGAAAGACCAAGAGGAGGAGAAGAAAAAAAAGCAGTAACTAATCTAGTGTGGAGAGCGGGTGCTGCAGGGATTCCAGTACTAAATGTCATTTACAAGCCACGCAGAGACGGAACTGCTGCTCCAAGGAGATTTAGCATCTTTGGCCAATCAGAATATTGCATCCATAAAGCCGTCTCGTCGCCTTTAGAAGGAGCCGGATTGGCTTTGTAAGAGATTTTTGGGCGGCCCCTCCATGCAGTGTTGATGGCTTTCCTTGAAGGTCCCTAGATTGTGCTGTTGGCACCGCGACCCTCCCCAGCAGCACAGCGTCTTGGCATCTATTATTCAGTAGGATCTGGCTGGGCGCAGGAAACATGCAGGTTCCCAGCTGCCCGGATTTCTCCTCCTCTGTAGCCCTCTTCTTCTTGCTCCTGCTGGACTATCGCTGCCCTGGGGATTTCTACAAATGGTATTCCTACCACCTGAATGCTGCTCCATGGGGGTTGATGTCACCATGCAGCTTGTGTACCTAACTCCGGGACAAAGTCACCGGACCCAAGTCTGAGACAAACTGATCACATTCTCTATATAAGATCCCAGTTTTCTCTTCTGCTGGTGAACAACAGCAAACCTCATTCAAAATGCCTGAAGCTAATTATTTGCTGTCTGTATCCTGGGGCTACATTAAGGTAAATGATATCTTCTTGATATGGGGTCACATTTCTGAAGACCTCTATAGAAATGGCTGTATAGATGTGCCTAGAAGTCCATTCTAGAAGTGCGATGCTATGACCTACATAGGGCTATCATGTCTATTACCTGCAATTTATGACCTTAACGAGACAAAAACTCCCGATCTGCGATGGGCATGGATTGTTTACCTACGTAGGATGGCCGTGCTTGGTCTGTGGCTTCATAGAGTGCTATGAAGTCAATATTAATCCCCCCTTATTCTAAAGCAATTATTATGCATTGATCAAACCTGGGGGAGTAATTAGGTTATTCTCGCCACCAATGTCCTTGCAATAGCTGTATGATTTACAGTATATAGAGTCCGTAGATGCAAAGACTAATGAAGTGCAGTATACCTGCTTGTTTACTGCGGTGTGACTGGTGCATACTAATTAGATAGTCTACAAAGCCCCTAAGGCTAATTAGCCATCAGTCCATTTGAAATGCCATCATTTACTTGGCTGGTGATAGAAAATGTGGCATTGCCAAAATGGCAATTTCCAAAGAATTGGAATGAGTCAATTGAAACAATGTCCTACTTGTATTCATGATGTGTGTATTTATATAATATATATAATATGTATAAATATAATATAATATAATATGTAGCTATAGCCCAGTCTATCCACAATTCTGTAGGTCATGTAGGCTGGTTGCCTGCGCTGTAGATGTTGGGCACATGTTAGAAGACAATGTCAGCATTTTCCCAATAAAGCCAGGGTCTGAGATTCACCTCTGCGCAGTCTGCATTACCCTGCGCTCACCTTATTATACCCGGGTTCAGTAGATACGAGCCTGCAATTACATATGGCACGAGATTGATGTGCAGCTTGTTACACTGTAACCACTTCTCGCCACACTTGACATGATTGTATATTAAAGCTAGCTGGCTGATGTGAGGGCCATTGTTTGGATGGATACCTTTATAATGATGGTTTATGTGAATTATGTGCTGATGGCAGGGAATCTCTGTGCCATTGTGCCTAATGAGCCATGATGATGACTGAAAGGCGTCCTCTTTGTGTGCGAGCAGCCATATCACAGATTCCTGCTGAGTGCAGGCTGTAGTTCTGCTCGCTCCTGGATCCGATGCACCAATGCATTAGGCAGCGACTAGTGATGCTTTCCAGTATTGCAGGGACTGGGTGTAATGCAGGAGGGCATTCATTTGCATGGGACCCATTAGGTCATGCAGCAGTATGCTGCAAAATAGTCATGTACAGTATATTCAGCACATATATGTATTATACCTGCAACCATTGTGCATAGGTGTAATGGATGATTACTCAGCAATGTACATTGCATCAGTGCAGCTATAGTCTTTCTCCCCACCTACTACAACTAAGCATACTGTAATGCAGTCAGGTAATATACCTCCCTGCTGAATGCCTGTGTACTGTATCTACAGAAGTGGACTAGATTTAATGCCGTCATGCCATGCACAGTATGTGCCCACTAATTTCATACATACTGACTGATGAAGAGGAGCTATGCACTGCATAGCAATGTCAACGCAATGGCTCCACACAATACTTCTGCACTGTACTGTGACTCTTTGAAGGGTGCCATGTCCTAATTCACTATATTAAACCAATGAGTGTCGTCCTTCACTAGATTGGATGTTGTGTTACCAAGCACTATTATATACCTGCTACTGGCAGTGAAGTACCGCCATGTATGTACTCATGATAAATGCTTCACAACTGTGCTACATCCAGTGTTTGGAAGGATCCTATATGTCCTCACTGGCAACCAGTAATTGTACCGGGACAACTTCAGCTCTGCTACATCAATGTTTATATCACCTGATATATGAATTTGATCACGTAGATGTTAAGGGGTCCTATCACAAATTCAGGAAAAAGAGCACAACACGCTGTAACATGACAGACACCATGATGGAAACCCAATGGACCCATTATAGTCGTAATCATAATAAATCATGATCACCTTGATTTATATAGCACATGCATATTACGCAACACTTTACATCACTTGATATTGCGTTCTGTCCCCATTGGGGTTAACAATCTATATTCAACTATCTTTTTGGAGTGTTGGAGTAAACCCATGCATAAACAATGGGGAATGTAGAAACTCCATTCAGATATGGTCCCTGGTTGGATTTGAACCCAGGACCCTATTGTCACAAAGTAGCACAGATAGCCACTGAGCCACCATGGTGCCTAATGCATACTTAATGGGTTCCATCAGGTGCCACTACTGTCCATTGTTGGATGGATTCGACACACCTTATTGTTGTTTTTTTACTATTCCATGATGGACCAGAAAGACAGAAATAATCAGCGGAAATGTGATTAGTGTCTTAAATGTCTACTTCATAGAAACTCATTCAGGCCAAGGTTGTCATAGCTCAGCTATTACACTACTCTGGTCTTGTCCTGCAGCCATTCCTCTTGTATAACTCCAGTAAACCATAATTTACAGCCCGGCATACAGAATGTATAATCGTCTCGGAATGGGAATTGGTAGTGAAATATATGTATTCATACATGTAAACATTTCTCTTTGATGTCGCTTACAGCCTTATTTCTGGGAGAGAGACAGTATCATGTCTCCAATTCTCTTTCCCTTTACCGAGGCACTAGTTGACTGGTGGGCAACTTCTTCCTATACATTGCTGGAGTCGGAAGCCCTTGTAGGTTTTCTTGTATCTTGACACCACCGGAAGCTAGGGGTGTGACAACAGGAACACCCCTGTCACACCCCTAGCTCCCGATTGGCTCAAGGCCTCAAGGTCCTAGCAGCCTCTCCATTGCTTTTAGCTGACCCTGCTGGCTTAGGTTGAGGGTTCGTTTTCCATTTAGGCTTACATTATGAGCTTCACAGTGTATCGTCTAAGCCTAAGAAGAAAACTCACCCTCAGCCTAAAGCAGCACAGGCGGCAAAAAACAATGGAGATGCAGCAGCTGTCACTCTTACTGCTGGCTCCGCTTCTCTGCAATTCATCCCGGCAGCCCGGAGGATGAGGTCTCAGTCACTCCCGATGGCAGTCTGAAGCGTCGTGCCCACCGGCTGCCTGCTCCCTGCAGCCCGGCGCCTGAAAGCTTTGTGACGTCTGGTCCCCCTTGCACATTTAGTGCCCATGTGCCGCCGCAGACGCTCCTGCTGCTGTCCCGCAGCTGTGCAGTGCGATCGGTGATCTGCTGCTGCACTCTGCGGCCGTCCGGACTTCACAGTGTCTGCCCCCAGCGCTCTGGTCTCCCTGTGCAAGGTGAAGATTACATCGGGCAGATGGGGGGGTCTTGGGTCTACAGCTGGCGCTGGCAGTTTGCAAATGACATCTGGGGAAGGCTTCTCACACTTGTTTCACACCGTCAGGGAAGAGCTGGGGACCGCTGTATGCAGCTCTGCTCCAAAAAAGGCCTCCTTAGTGGGCTGCCAGGACCTGCAGCCCAGCCACCTGTGCAGCCAGCCAATCAGGTACAGGGGGCGTCACCCCTTGTCAATCTTGGCTTCACCAGGACTTCCTGGTGGCCTCAAGATACAATAATACCGCCCTTGTAGTGCATCTCGATAATACTATATAACTTCAAGAATTGTCATCCACTTCCTGTCGGGCCTGGCCACCTAAATCTATTCAAATTACCTATCAAGCATATTATTGGTAGGAGTTGTTCAGGGAAGGGAAGGTTCTTTGCAGGGTTCCTATGATTGTGTGGCCATACTAAGTCTTGAAGTTATTGTAGATCCATGTGCATCATCATTGTACATGTTCATAATATTGAAGATTACTATTTTGTCTGTTGGCAGCATCATCTACCGCTATGTAGCTATGTGAGGACTATCTTTAATTATATTCACATATATAAATCGTTAACATGACTGTTACATTGAGATGACTCAGTTTACAGCATTGTAATACACTGTAGTTAAGGTATCATAAAGCCTTAAAGGGGTTTACCAGAATTTCAAGTTACGAATAACTTGCTGATCAGTGAGAGTCTGCCGAGACCCCTGGTGATCTCATGAACAGGGTTCTCGTATCTCATTTTTTTCACTGTGGGGTTACTGCACCCCTTGCACTGAGGAGACTAAATGGAGTGCATCGGTCCTCTGTTCACTTTCAGTGGGACTGCTGACTCAGGTATTTGTGCCAGCCTCATTGAAATGAATGGAGCTCTGACCGCACATGTACAGCCAGCGCTCTATTCATAGTGATGTCACTGCGGGGGGCAAACGATCCCTGCAGTGACAAGAGAGCGGACACAGGAGTCCCGTTTTTTTTTTAGATTGGAAGGGGTTTAAGTGGGAAGACCCCCACCGATCAGCAAGTTATCCTTTAGGGAATAACTTGAAATTCTGGTACAACCCCTTTTATGTTGACATTTGCCACATCTGTACTTATATGGTGAAATCTATTAGCATCGGAGCAGTTGACCTAATTATCGTTAACGTGACAATCACTAATGTAGAACCTACAGTTGTTATTTAAGACAGCAGAAGGTAGAATAGAAGTGATCGATATTGCAGCTGGCAGGCTAATTACTTCCTCTCCGTTCTCCACCTAGAGCGAGGTGCATTAGGGATTTTGGCGACATAATGTGGATATTAGCTAGCTAGAGAGGTGGATGTGGAATATTAATTGGAACAATCTTGCACTTGGGGATGAAAAGTGAAATCCTTTAAGATCTAATCCTCACTCATAAATCCATTGATGGACTTTTTCTCAATGAGTGTGTTTGAGTTTTTATTTACAATTGCCATTAGTGTTCGGATATTACACTGTAAGGTGAATACTGTACTTAGCATTAGTACGAGTAGCTGTATAGTCAGAAGATGCTTGTTATTTAGGACTATAGCAGATCAGGGACCCAGCTGAGCATCTTCAACTTCCAAATAGTGAATCGCGTTGGTATTTGATGATCATTTATCCCCTAAGTCAAGAGGCAGAGTCCGGACGTATATGACCTGATAAGATGAACATAGTCCTCACTCACACCCCATAGTCCGTGCTCAGTTGCCAACAGTCCAGAAATTCCTAGATGATCCGTAAAAATAGGGCACTTTTTTTCCCAAAATAGATGTGTCTGTGTTTTGTTTTTTTTTGAGTCTGGTGGTTTTTTATGATTATAAGCATTATCATTTTATGGCTCACAGTAAATGCGGGTAATAGGTTCCTATCCGTATCCGACGGCATACATTATGGCTTTCTAATGTGTCTGGCTGTCCATGATTTTTGGATAAGTTGTCTTGAAAAAAAAATTAATGTTGGTCCGGCTCTAAAGTTTTTCTGTGTTAACTATGTAGGTGCTGAGAATAAGCATTTTGGGTCATTTGTGTGACCGCTGTGTATAAGTAGAGGGCTGGATAAAATTATATAGATTTCAGGTGTCACGTATGCTATATGGGAACCAAATATGACATCACTGGTCACTGACAGTAAAAAAAATTGCACAAAGCTTAACAAAAAATAAAAAATGGTGGATATTCTGTGCGAGTTTTGTGCATTGCGGGATGCACAAAACTTGCACAGAAGTACAACCTATTATTTACAGTGGGTATATTTACATATTCAAATTTTCTCTTCGAGAGAAAATCGGCCATTCAAATACGGCCTTATGATGTAGGAACCAGTCATAAATGTCATGGCAGATTGGGTAAAGTGGAGCTACCGACTCTCTAGTCATTTCTGTTTTAGTAAAAAGGGGTATTCCCTAAATAACAGTTCTGGAGAATGCTTTCCCATAACTCTACATTGTGCCATTCCTCTTATTTCTCCTGGAAATTTATGAATACATTAACAGGTGGGTGTTATCCATTAGGGGTGTGTCTTTACATAGTCTGCTCTGATTGGGCAGTATAAAACTGTAGGGACACCCCTCCCAATTGGTAACACTCTGTGTCGATTTATATATATATTTGTAGGAAGAATGACCAGAACGGCACAATCTAGAACTTGTAAGAAGCAATGCTCTAGAATTGTCATTCTGGGAAATACAAGTATTTATTAAAACAGGTGTATCAGGAGAAAAGACACATTCTTGTTACCTGGTCCGGTTGTAAATAAATATGCAAGGCGAGTATAATTAAACTAGAGGTGTTCAGGGGTCTCTAGCAAAGCAATCGATGAGGCAGAACCCAATAAAATGTGGTGTTTGTACACAGTGGGGTTTAAATTTCTTGAAGAAAAAAATAGTACAAAATCTCACCACTAGGGGAATATTTGGTGCTGTTGAAGTGTAATTTATAGGAGTATGTCACAATCAATAGCTAAGAACCATCTATTATGGTTTGAGACAGGATTATGGTCACTATTAGAGATGAGAGAGCATACTTGCTAAGGGCAATTGCTCGAGCGAGCATTGCCCTTAGCGAGTACCTGCCTGCTCAAGAGAAAAGGTTCGGCTGCCGTCGCGGGGGAGCAGTGAGTTGCAGCAGTCAGTGTGGGGGGGGGGGGGGGGGGGGGGGAGAGAGGGAGAGAGAGATCTCCCCTCCGTTCCTCCCCACTCTCCCCCGCAGCTCCCTGCCCGCCGCCGGCACCCGAACCTTTTCTCTCGAGCGGGCAGGTACTCGCTAAGGGCAATGCTCGCTCAAGCAATTGCCCTTAGCGAGTATGCTCGCTCATCTCTAGTCACTATACAATGGTTCAGTGATTTGTCACATTGGAAAAACCTATAGATATGGTACAATTGTGCGCTCCTTGTACTTTTTTCTATAGACACGGTAAAATTTATGCTCCTTGCAAATGTTCAGTACATTTGTTACCACATCGCTGATGATTAAGTGTAACCAGCAAGACAGGTTCAGGCAATGTGAGAGTTCGAGGGCTGCAGTCATACTGTACCCATCCGAATAACAGAATCCTTCCATCAGCTGCCATACCATTCATATACAGCGCCACATATTCCCCTGGTGGCAAGATTTGGTACTGTTTTTTTCTTTTGTTTTTTTGGGGGGAGGTGAGGGGGAATCTAACCCCACTCCCCTCCCCTACCTCAGCTTTTATTGGGTTCTGCCCCATAGTTTTTTCACTAGAGACTGCTGAACACCTCCATTTTAATTATGATAATCCTGTATAAGCGCCATACATTGTCCCATACTATGTAAAGCCACAGAGAACAACATATTCAGCATATTGGGATTATGGAAAATCTGTTTGTAGTGCATCTAAAAGAAAAATTCAGTTCTGCTAAATCTGTATTTACTGTATGCATACCGATTGGAATTTGGTCTGGCAATTGTTATCCCGGATCCTGAGCTTGTAGCACTTGCTTACTAGTGTGTATTAAAAATGCATAGCTTTATTAAGCAAAATGAGGCATGACTGAAAGGAATCCTAAAATGTGCCAAATTTGTCAAGCGTGGCTGCAAT
Source organism: Eleutherodactylus coqui (assembly GCF_035609145.1). Taxonomy (NCBI): domain Eukaryota; kingdom Metazoa; phylum Chordata; class Amphibia; order Anura; family Eleutherodactylidae; genus Eleutherodactylus; species Eleutherodactylus coqui. The sequence goes on along the minus strand of NC_089841.1, from coordinate 81,141,526 downwards.
TTTGGTGCAAAATATTGGTGCAAAGTACTGCAATCATGAGTTGGCATAAGGAAAAGAAACCTGACTAATATGATAACATTGCTACATCTTGTTTGACCTATCATGATCCATCTTGATAACTTTGGCACAGTTTGCCATTTCTTAAAGTGATACACCTTACAAGAATACGGCTGTATATGTGTATTCACTGCTCTCCCTATTTATCTTACAGTTCAAGAGAATGCTCAATCGAGAGCTCACCCATCTATCAGAGATGAGCCGGTCGGGCAACCAGGTTTCGGAATATATTTCAAACACCTTTTTAGGTAAGAGAAGCAGAGTTTTTGTTTTCCCTTTCTCTTATTCATTCTGCTAATACCCACATAGACCCGCAGGAGTTAACATTAAGTTTTCAGGTGCTTTAAGGGGAGCATGACATGTTGAATGTGGTGTCTGATCTACAGGCACCATGTTATAGATCTGGAGGAGCTGAGCAGATTGATATATAGTTTTGTGGGATTCAGTAGAACTTGTATTTTATTGATCGAAAACTCGACATATTTGTGATTTAGATTCCAGTGGGCGGTGCTATCGGTGATTGACAGCTATCTGTGTGTATACAGTCATACAGAGAAGGCTGCCAGTCACTGATAGGACCGCCCATTGGACTCCTAAGCCCAAAATGTGCAACCTTTTTGATCAATAAACTACAAGTTATACTGAATTTTTTCTCACAAAACTAGATATCAATCTGCTCAGCTCCTCCTGCTCTAGGACAGGATGCCCATAGACCTAAAGCAATCTAAAGTAAATGCAGAATAGATTTACTGACATGCTCCTTTGCTTTTACCTGTTGACCATAATCCCAGTAATACTCTATGGATTTATGTGTTGGTGGGTTGCCATGCAGAGCGTCCTATTGAGGACACAGTACATTAGCATCACAAATCAAGGTGATTGGAGGGAGCAGTTGGTCCAGCCTGCTGTTGGCCCTCTTTCTTCCACCAGTTCCGGGTCACTTTTCCAGCTGTCCAAGGTAACTGATGAAATCTTCAGACTACCTAATCTCCATAGTGCATTGGTAGTGTTAGACTACCCATAGACTATGACTGTTTTGTGATTGGCCTGCGCTCGTGTGATCAGTGTTGGCCAGCCAGAGAACAATGCACAGTGCGAATTAGGTAGCTAGAAAATTGCATTGGCCATCTTGGATGGCTGAAAATAGGATCCTGAGCCAGCAGATGGAGGGACTTTGGCAGTTAAAAATGAAAGCAGGGTAATATATTCTTCCCCCTGTGGTCCAGGGACAGAATTGTGTTCCAAAAAAGAAGGGTTACGGAATTGTCTTCACCTCTTGAATAGTCTTTGGAGTTTTGTATGTTGTTACGCACATTACATACAATTCTCCATGAATTACATTCTGTTCTGAATGCAGCAAAAACAAGAGACAATGGAGGAAATTTACTATGTCCAGCATATCCAACGGCGGTCACCCAGCGCACAATGGGATTAATACATGTAGAGGCACATACATAAATCTGTTGGTCATGCCCACTTTTTTTTCTTTTACAAGAGTGACGAGGCCGGCACAAAAAGCCAAAAAGTCGCAAATCCCCACCTGCACAAAATATAGCAACTTTTTTTTAACCCCAAAAACTGTCGTAAAAGGCTTTATAAATGTTCCCCCGATCCTTCCAGTATCTATGGTATGTGGGAAGAATTATTGAAATAGTTTGGATCTGCCCATAAAATGCAAAAGTTTTTTTAATTTCTGTACATTTTACAGCTATTTTACGACAACTCTTGCATTGCATGTCGAGTTACTATATATTTCGGACTGGTAATAGTGCAACAAAGTGTTGGCTTTCAGGAGGGAGATTTGTTAAACATGACACTGTCAACATCTCGGCAAAGAAAATACCCTGCGTCCAAATAGCCGCATGAGGAGGGGGAGGGGGAGCTGTGGAATCCCCCTGCAACCTCCACACATCAGTTCAAGAATCCCTCCAGGACACAACTGAAACCTTCAAGGAGAATTCAATGGGATTTGCTTATTTCATAAACCTCCAACTGTCTTTGGCGCAGTCTAGAAGATCTTTTGAGTAAAGCAATAACATAGGAATCACCAACTCGTCGTGTTAGTTATAGTTTTAGATAGGACTGCAGCTAAATCTGCTGCACATCTTAAGTGATACCCTATTAACACTGCTACATCTCTAGATATTCTTTAGATTTTGGATGCGATTTCTAATCTTGAAAATATCTGTCAATTCCCAGATGACAATTTACCAACAGATTACTCTTAACACCTTTCTGTTCACCTGCTACTGTTAGTCATGGACGTTAAAACATCCCCAGTGCCAGCCAAACCATTTATATTAATAAATAATGGAAAGCCCAGTGACATTACAAGCATTACAATCACAATCACGAGGCTTCAATAAACCAATTAACTGAAATAGTATGAACATGAAATAGCTCATTGATCCCTAGGTAACTGATATGTTATAGTACTAAGCAAGAGGACTTAAAATGCAATATCACACAGGCTGCTAGATAAGGATTAGCACTTTCTTAAAGGAGAGTCACCAGGAAATAGGATATTTCGCTTGTACACAACTTTCAAGAATATTCCGGATAATGGATAGACCATCAATGTGTGACCGATGGAGGTCTGACTCTCGGACCCCACCAGTCGGTAGAAGGTGACCAGTGAAGGTAAATGGGGCTGAGCTGTAGTACCAATCACAACTCATTAAGCAACACTGTAGAAAAAAAAAAGACAAACGCACATCCACATCTTATACTATGATCTACTGCTTGTCAGCAATGTTTATAAACATGAGGTTCTTTGTTATATTTTGATCAGAATGTATAAAGCCCACTAGCCACTTCACAGCGACATCTTTATACTGGGTCCATATGTCACTGTGTGCAGCACCAGATGGCGACAGCGCCCACAGGAGGAGCAACCAGGTTGCCCAACAACACCACTGCTGCCAGGCAGTAGGTTTGTCTAAACCACTTTGCCCCTATAAAGGAGCTATGTAGCCAAAAAAAAAGTTGAAAGTGGCTAAACATGCTGTGTAAAAAAAAAAAAAAAAAAAGTCATACCACACCCAATATCTCGCCTTTCTCTTTTTGGGAATGTCTAATCCCTTCTGATCTTTACTTCCTGCTGCACCGATAACATCACCAATACTAGGGACATGTGACCACTGCAGCCAATCATCTGCTCACTTCAGATAGTGATTAACTGCAGCAGTCATAACCCTGTGTTGGGATGTCATCACTTCAGCAGCAGGGGACCGGACACCAGCAGAATTGGAGCAGTGGGGGATCAGGTGAGATGGATATGACTTTTTTTTTTTACCAGTTTCAACATTTTTTGTTTGGTTTGTACCCCCTTTAACTATAGTCCAAAGAAACATTTTCCCACACTGCTGTTAAACAGGATTTCCCACAATCCATAGGCTACGTGATAAACGTCTATTTAGTGGTGGTCTCCACCCACCCACTCCACCCCCCAATCCCAAAAAACAGGGGTCCCCGTGTTCCTCTTTCCTCCCCCGCTATAGGCTTACTGCACTCCCTACACTGAGGAGGAGATTGGATAGAGTGGCTATCAACCATGTGCAGAGACAATAGAGATAACAGATTGCTTGTATTTAGCTAATTCCGTCAGTCCCATTAACATAAAAGGAGTGGTACGGCTCATGTTTGGATACCGTTCCATTCACTCTCCCTCTCACAGTGAGGAGGAGATAGGAAACACAGGACCCCTATTCTTGGGATCTATGGGGGTCTCAGTGGTTACACCACCATTGATCAGACTTTAATCACCATTCCCATGGATAGGTGGAAAAAAGTCAGTTTTGGGAACACCCCTTTTAAGGGTTGAGTTTTCCTAGCCCAATAAAAAGATCCATCTGAACTAGGAGACATTTGAATTTATCAATCTGTAATATTATAATTCGCTGTAGAACCAGAAAAATGGCCGCCTCATGTAGGTGACTTGCACTCTTTCATAATGAGACACTGGAGCACGTCATGCCCTACCACATACCCAGTTGACTGCAGAACACAACGATTTTGTCAATGAGGAACAGACTGATTGAGAAGCATTGTGCTCATATGAATGAATCTGCTGTGGCTTTGTTTGATTCAAGCTCAACTTTCATCTTGCTCATGCAGGATGCATAACTAATGGGCTATTTCAGCCCGGCTGAATGATTTTTGTTGGGGGAGCACTAGGGAATCCCATGAAGTGTAACAGCAACAGCAGATGTGAGCTCTTTCAGACATGTTTGTGCTTCTACATGACTTGGCCTGACACTTGCATTTAGGACTTTCCCTTTTGATCTGTCTGAAATGTGTGCATCTGCCTGAAATGATAAATATCAAAGTTAGCCCCCGCCCCCACCGCACTAAATTATATTCCAATTATTTCAATAGGGTCTATGGGCTTCTCCTATTTTGCTGGACAGAAATATTTTCATACACTCTATACCTTCTGTATTTATGCATTACAATTAGGAGTCGAGATTCCAGGGGCAATCATTTCCGTGACCTACATTGTGCAGTATTTGTATTCTGAAAATATTTAGATGTAAATAGACACAGTAGAAGAAAGAAGAAAACCCATCTCATTTTAAGAGTTAGTCAAACGATGGCAACCCAACCAACCATTGAAAATAGCAATGAGAAATGTCTCAGCTGGCTCATATAGTCCATCTTATTTTGATCTTCATGCAGCACGATCTGCTGATTCTGAATATACAGTACGGATGTGTCCTCCTTTGTCTTTCCTTGTGGCTCCAGATATGGTGAGATGAGTGGTACAAGGTGGCCAGCTCTGTCAGGGGCCGTGAAGAGCGTAAAAGTTGTGTTTTTTCAATGCTGGTCATCTTTGGATATCTCAAGCCAAGAGGAACGGAAACCTCTTGTATGAATAAGTGATTGAATCCATCCTACAATTAATTTGATGCAGTCACATTACATAGTGTTCTCTAATCAAGAGCATGAGAAAGGCATTTAGGGATGAAAGTGGATAGAACTTTTCTTCAACCGGGTTGTACACTTGGGGACCCTTTTAGCAAAAAGGAATTATCCTATCTAAAAGCTGATTACAAGAGATCCTGCTTCTGAGACCTCCAGCAATCAGTTGTAGTCTATGATGAACCTGAAAGCAAGTGTTGACTTACCCTGCAGTGCCCCCACAGCAGAGATGAAGTATTGCATGCCATAGTTTCGATTGAAATTAATGCATTGTTCATGTACTGCATATTGGATCCTCTTGAAGTTAGTCTACAATCTGGCTTATAGATTAAGACACACCAGGGCTGCATTCCTGGTAAAGGAATGCATTCACGTCCCTAAAGTGTGGAGGACGATCATGTGCATCTCCGCTCCAGTCACTTTCATAGGACCACTGGAGATAGCGAGTACAAGCACTGAGCTATCTCCAGTGGTCCCATTAGAGTGAATGGAGCAAAGGTTTGTGTGACCATCCTCTGCTGCCCCGTACTTTGGGGCACATGGTGGGCTGTGGTGAGTCAACCCACTTTAACATAATGAATTTTCTAAACCAGACAATTCCTTCAAAATCAGTGTTCAACCAAAAATGAAAAACTATCTCTTCCCATCTAGCCAATGTCTATAACCACTGAGTCATTAAAGATTCCAAGAAAGGGTTGAAGATATTGAAGCATACTTTGACTTAGTGACTTAACGAAACATTGACTGTATCTTTTCTTATGCAGATAAGCAACATGAAGTTGAGATGCCGACGCCGGCCCAGAAAGAAAAGGAAAAGAAGAAGAGGCCCATGTCACAGATTAGCGGGGTGAAGAAACTAATGCACAGCTCTAGTCTGACTAATTCAAATATTCCAAGGTTTGGAGTAAAAAGTGAAAACGAAGAATCTCTAGCCAAGGTGCGATAGTGCATTAGTGTCTCTTTTCTGTCCATTATAATGCTGTTCTAATTCCTATTGATACAAAATCCCTAGTGTATACAAGCTGAGAGTTGTCTTCTGACAAATGGCTGCTTTCACAGCCTCCAGGGTTGTCAGCAGGGATAGGGATTTGTAAATGTATAATTAGGCAGATGTGTAAATTGGGATAGCTTTTTGTATGGAAGCTTAAATGGTGATAATATCTGCTGTCCCTAGCTTAAAGGGGTTGTTCATTTGTAAACAATTGATAGCTTAACCGCAGGATAGGTCATCTATAGTAAATCGGTGAGATCCCTGTCGATCAGCTCATCGCTGGACCATTGTGCTTGTGCACCGAACCGATTTCTGCAGGAAGCAGACAGCTCTGTTCCCACTGCAGTGGCCAGGCTTGGTATTACAGGCAACATTTCTATTGAAATAAATGGTAACTTTAAGTGTGATACCAAGCCTGGCCACTGCAGTGCGAATGTAGCTGATCAGCAGGTATCCTGGATAGCAGACCCCCACTGATCTACTACTGATGGGCTGTTCTAAGAATAGGGCAGCAATAGTTTGCAACTGAACAACCCCTTCCCTAAATATTGTATTGCAGTCAGGTTAATGATTTCTTTTACCTTTACCAGTAGCCAGTAAATTCTCTGTATCCATTCCCTGTTATAAAAATAACAAGACCCGCATGCTGATTTATACTCCTGATTGAGAGCCGCTATAATTCTCTTTTTTGGCTGTGCGTCTTGATAGTTATTTTTATTCATTTTTAATATTTTTGGCAGTACAACATCCTTTTAAATGCATTGTGGTAATTAATTCATCTCATCCTCCTACTCACCATGTGTTCTTTGAACTATCAGCAATGATGGCACTAACAGAATGTTCCAGGCTGTGTGTACCAAATCTCTAGCTGAGAGGAATTGAGAACTGAATCTTGCGGCGAATCCAAAAATGATAATCACTGTTTTTTTTTCTCTCTTGCTTCTAATAGGAACTTGAAGATGTGAACAAATGGGGCCTTAATATTTTTAAAGTAGCTGAATATTCTGGAAACCGACCTCTGACAGTCGTCATACATACGATATTTCAGGTAGATATATTTTTGGGAGTCCTTATGGAATGTTTGAGCCTTTTTAGATTGTGTATGTGCATGTTAATGTGTTTGTTTTAATTAAAAAAAAAAATAAATTAGTAATGTTTTAAAGTAATTTTTCCACCTCTGAACTATCCTCATAAGTCATCAGTAGGTGATCAGCAAGGGTCTGCTGCAGAGAACCATGGCTGATCTGCTGTTTGACAGACTGCTGTGTTAGTTTACAAAACCAAAGTGTTAAAGGAAACCCACAGCTCTGTTCTTTCAACTGTGGCCCAGCTTGGTATTGCAGGTAGTTACCATTAAAGTGAATTAGAAATTTGCCTGCAGTACAAGGCCAAGCCACTGCAGAGAATGGAGCTGCGTGTTTCCTGCAACACAGTGGCTCCGTTAACTGAGAAATCTGCCCAGTGAAAAAGCTGATCAGCTGGGGTCCTGGGCAGTAGAATCCCGCCAATCAATTAATGGACTTGTCTTGAGGTTCAGAGATGGAAAATCCCTTTAATTCTAGTAAACACGGGAGCTTAGTCTGAGTACCCTACAATCTTATATATTTTCTTTCTCAGCCCTTTACTAATTAAATATTTCTAATGTATTTTCATACAGGAACGAGATCTGTTGAAGACCTTTAAAATACCAGTAGACACATTAGTTACGTACTTAATGACTCTAGAAGATCACTATCACGCTGATGTGGCTTACCATAATAATATACATGCAGCGGACGTTGCTCAGTCTACTCATGTGCTGCTATCAACCCCTGCTTTGGAGGTAAACGTTTTGGAAATGAAGTGAAACTGTACATTTCTAAAATAATTTATCAAATCGAAGGGTATGTTCACACGTTGTGAAATTTTTGCTGCGGGTTTTGGTGTGGATTCATATCAAAATCCATGTGTTACAAGTGGATTTTGAAACAGATTTGGCAGTAGATTTTTACCCCCTCATTTGTAGAGATAAATTCCCCCACATAATAGACATAAATAGACATGCTGAAGATTTAAAATGGAAATTTATGCAGTAGATTTTTTACCAGCAATGTGTGAACAGGATTTGTTAAAATGCCATCCACTTTACTGCTATTGTAATACACTGTGGATTGGTACATGTATATTATGTCTCCACCAGAATAATGGGTGGAGACATGGTTTGGCAGTCTTGAGTATGAGGAAACACCCCCAGTGGCTGATTGGTTGCCGTAGACATGCCCTCTTTAGGTCGGCCTCCTGCTTCATCCTCCCGATCCCCAGGAACACATGTCGCAGGACGCAGCGTCGGCACAGCTGCATCGCCCACTACTGCTGCTGTCTGGCCAGCTCCTCCAGCATCCCCCGACCAACAAATGCAGCTGGAACCGGAACCGGCACTGAGGCTGCGGCCGCTACAGCTGCTGCCCACCCAGTTCCAGGCACTGAAGCTGCAGCCGCTACTACTGCTGCTGGCCAAACAGCACCTGGCAGTCCTCGGCACAGCTGGCCACCGCAGCGCAAGGCAGGGTGGTGACTCACACCTTCATCCCCACCTGGTCTCTGTCGCAGTGTTCTGCACTGTGTGCTAGGTTCTCAGCCTCCGCCGCTGTCTTTTAGATGGGGACGGAACAGCACAGACCACCAGCCAATTGGCAGCTAGGGGCGTGACCAGGGCGTAAACTTCAGCTAAGGCCTGTCAACCCCTAGCGTCTGGTGGAGGCAAGATGCACCAGTACCCTGTGGATTTTCTGCAGCTAATTTCACTGGGGAAAATCTGCTGCATATCTGTGACTTATGAACATACCCTAATTAATGTCTGCCTTTTTAGTACTGTGATGATTACTTTCATAATATATCTCTTTTTTAATGGCCAGATCCCCATTTGCCTGATACAGTGTTTAAAGGGGTGATGAAACCTTTTAAAATCCTGATTGGCGGTGCTCGGATTCTCCGTACCCTCCATCAGTGAAGTGTTGCTTATGCATGGAAATGCAACCTCTTTAAAGGGGCTGTTCAGTGTTAGAAAAACATGGCTGCTTTTGTAGGCGTGTGTGTGGTTTTGCAGCAGAGCTACAATATCAGATACGCTGGTTTAGGAAGAAAGTAGTCATGTTTTACGGACCCTGGACAACCCTTTATGTTTACATAGGGTTGCATTCTGATTTGTAGTCAGAACACCTTTACTTGTCATAGTGACTATTGCAGTGTTGTTCAATTCGAATGAAATGAGACCAGTGGCAAAACAAGAAGGGACAAATAAGGAAGTTTTTATTGGCCTGAAATAGCAGTGTGTTTTCATTCACTTCCCTTCTATCTTTGCCATTAGTATAGAGTCTATTCAGCTATTGAGGCACATTGATTTATATGTTGTTTTCGTTTTAGGCTGTTTTCACAGATCTGGAAATTCTTGCTGCAATCTTTGCAAGTGCAATACACGATGTTGATCACCCTGGTGTTTCCAACCAGTTTCTAATCAACACAAGTAAGTCAATGCCTTTTTGTTATTGTTTTTGAGAACTATATAAAAAAAAAAAAGCTAACATTTTATAGAGTGTTTTTCAGACATTCACATCTAAATTTTGTATCCTGTCCGTAGAGCCAGAACTATATAGTATATTGGATACAAACAATCCACTTGAAGGGATTGTGTCATCAGATTCATGCTGCATGAACCAGAGACAGAGATGCCTACCGTTACCCTGAGTGTTTCACTCTGAAACGCTGCAGTGTTTCGGAATAGATGTATTTTGAAGTTTGACTGGAGCTGAGCCCCCGAGTCACGGGGTGGGCTGTGCCGGCCTCTTCCCACGTGCAGAGTGACAGCTATCTCCCCGTACACTAAAGGGCAGCATAAATCTGCTGACCCAATCCCGTTAAGTTAGAAAACATCCTATACTCATCATGTAGGACCTGAGATGTCCCATCATCTATTAACGGTGTATCTTGTGCTATGCGGTTTCTGTAACTGCCATTTACTTCCATGGGGTTACGGAAATGGCTTAGCGCAGCCTGCTCAGCTGCTTCTGTAAATCTCAACCACTCCTGACCACCCCATTCAGCCAAGCCAAGGGAAAGTGTGGGCCATAACTAGACATAGTTGGATATGCTGTAGATATGCCATTAAAGTCTCAGATGGGCATATTCCTTTAAGAATAGGTGGAATAGAACGTCTACGGCATTTTGTGCTCCATGTACCTAAATATAATTCTTGGATTTCAGCTACGTGCCTAGTAACCAGAGGGATACCCTAGAGTGCACAAATCAATGTGATGAGTCATTTTGCAAATGAGTGGAGAGAATGTCAGAGCGGAGAGCGTATTCTAGTATATCATGTACTGGTCCTTAATCCTTTCTTTGGGGGGTTTCGGTTTGTGGCGTTCTGTGCAATGCACAAGGTACATCGTGTTTTCAGGATTCATTTTATTCAGCTTAGTGTTTGCCATTTTTACTACATGATGATATGACAAATCACTAAAGTTCTTCACAAGAGAAATCAAAGTTTTTGGGGCTTTTTTATTTAAATGCTGTATTGTTATATATAACATGACTACAATATAATATTACTGTCATTTTATTTACATTATGTTATTAGACAAATGACCTGCAGCGTTTCCAATTAAAAGCACATACACGTGTTGTAATTCATTTGTGTTATTTTATTTATTTTTAATCACTCTGCTTTATTTTATTATGAGCTGTAACACAGTCATGGTTACAATGTTAAAATAATATAGTAAAACAAAATTACAATTACAATTTTACCAAAATGTTCTAAGTAAATAAAAAGCGGTTGCCCCAACAATAAAAGTCACTCCCCATCTACAGGATAGTAGATAACTAGCAAATCAGTGGGCCGACCACTAGAACCCCCACTGATCACAAGAACAGCAGTCCTATGTAGGCCAATTGAATGGAACAGCTGCAGATTGCCAAAGGCTTGAACTTTACTATCTCTAGCCATCGCATTGAAGTGAATGGAATGGCAATGCACATGCATGACTGAAGCTCATTTCATGTGGAGACTTTCAAGACCCCGTTCTTATGTTCAGTAAGGGTCCCAGCAGTTGGAGCCTCACCTGGTTGCTAGTTATCCCCTATATTTTACTGGTGGGACAATACATTCTTTTAAATTTGCTTTAATTATAGGGGTGTTCTGGTTACTAAGCAAATTTAAAAAATTCCAGATATGAAAGGTGTCCTCCTTATCCTGTCCTTTTCTGAAGTTTCCCTGCATCACTATTTTCCAAGATGGTCGCAGCATCCCTGCTGACATACAGCCTGAAACTACATTTACCAGAATTCCCTACTCTGTACTTCCTTCCTGTTCGCATCCCTGTTAAGCAGCCCCCTGTTAATCGTCAGTAACGCAGTCCCCAGAGCTGAATAGAAAAAAAGTCATCCCTGGTTGTTCCTACTGAGCAAGACTGATCTGTACCGCTGCAATGCCTACAGGACGTATCCAAGGCAACCTGGGAATAAACACTTCTGAAATGCCAGAAGAATGTGATGGTTCTTAGCGCTACAGACACAAAATCCAAAGCAGAATCACATTGCAAACTTTAAAAACATTTGATTAGCATTCATCTGGCAGCAACTTTGCATAAATCGGAATAACCTCTTAATTTTTTAAATATTACATTTTTTTTAAATATATTTTTTAAAATTTGAATGTAGGTATTAATTCATAAATCGGTTTATTCCTATAAAGTGATTGCCTGCTTAAGATAACACCCTTCAACTTTGCACCATAATTAAAAGGAGGGTTGGCTGGTTGAGATCCCACCATCATATCAGTATGGCACTTATAGTTACTGTAGGCTGTTGGGTATAGAATGGATTGTTAAGTATAAATGCTTAAAATTTTGGTAAAATCCAATTAAGCATCTTCATAAAAGACAATAAAAAGCACTTCATACCTTGATGAAGTTTGATAAAACTATATAGAAAAGTACCATTTCAGTGAAGAGGGTTTATATCTTTTTTTGCCGTTTACATTTTTATACTTTACATTGTAAAACAATACAGACTAACCAATGGGATCAGCGAGTTTCATACATACATTTTGCACAGGATAATTATGGTCAATTGGGCATATTCTATTGATTTCCCAAGGTACAAGCTGTTCATTGCTTTGTAAACGTGTCACAAGTCTTTAGAACTAGCTCTTTGTTCTATCATGAATTGCTCATCCATTGCCGAAGCCATATTGACGCGGAGAGTGTCGCTGCCTCACTACCTATGGAGAGGCACAGCTGTCAATCATGTTGTGCCATAGAGGTCAGACACTGGCAAGGGTCATTATTTCTTTGCGAGGGGGTAAGCTGGCGTCATGCCTGGACCGGTGTGATTAAAGCTTCTATTCTTTGATTCATTTAGAGTAACAAACACATGACACCGCAGCTATCATTTATCACGTCAGACCTGTTCTTATTTATATGGATTCACGCTGCTTCATTGCAGTTGAAGCAATCAGGCAATCATATCTTATAATTAACAGACAAGTTTGAACCGTTTTTTCTTTCTCAAGTCCCCAGTGTTGCCTCTTGTTCATAGCGATCCTTGATTTTCTTCCAGACTCAGAATTAGCCTTGATGTACAATGACTCATCGGTTCTGGAGAACCACCATTTGGCTGTGGGTTTCAAGCTGCTACAAGAAGAGAACTGTGACATTTTCCAGAACTTGACCAAAAAGCAGAGACAATCATTACGGAAAATGGTCATTGACATAGTGAGTACAGATTGTCACCAAACATCACATTTTGTGTGTTCTGTCTTAGCCCATTTATAGGACAATGCCGGCTTCAGGTAAACCTGATTACTGCCAATACTGGTGAAAACCTGTAGAGAAATAGTATTTCATTTATTGTAGTAAAGTAGAATCAAGTCAACTGAAGTACATGTTGTCTATAAACAGTATAATGGCACCTAGGGCTAAAATTTGGAACACTGCCCTGAAGCTGTATCAAGTTAGCTTGATGTCTCCACGCTGGAACCCCCAACCCACCTATGGGCAAACAGACTGCCTAACCTTACCCCTGATCATTAAAACGCGGAGATCCTTGTTTTTTATTATTAAATACATAATTTTGCACAGTTGGTTCATTCATGTTACCAGAATAGGCTCATGGCAGAACCATAGGCACACTATGTGTGGTGCCTCCATTCTGCCCCATAATTTCCCCTACAAGCAATACTATTAAGGGAAAATATATCCATAATACAGCATCTGATTGAACATAGCCACATGCATAAGTGCTGTGTGTATATGTAGGACAGGGCTTGGTGCCATGTTATTATTCAGCTAAGTTAGCTTTTGTTCAGTCTGTGTGTTGTGTTTTCCTACCCATCTAAATTATTTTATCAGTTTTTTACACCAACTGGTTTGGAATTAGTCTCAGCATGCCCATTCATTCTAGGACATATAGCCACAGAAGCCTGAGCCTCTTCGCTTGTCTGCTTCCATTTCCAGTATATTTTACATTCTCACTCTCCCCCTTAGTAACGAAAATAGTCTTCATCTTGTGGAAAGGTGTGACAGGCGGGATATTTTCTTCTTACTTCACAAGAACATTTCTTGTCTTCTGTGAGCTGTATTTAGAAATAAGGCAGAAGACTTTTACATTGAACTCAGTCATTAACCCTTTGTACTCTGCAGATGTCTTATTCATGGACAATACCATTGATTGATCAGTACAGTGCACGCCTGATTTATGAGAAATTTGCCTAGATAGATTTATAGATAGTGTGGCAGTGCAGCCGAGTTTGAGCCACTGGAAGGCTATTTTGTAGAAAAAAGTTCAGTTAGAGAAGGCTTCTCAGCTGTGGAGAGGCCTTATTTGCTTCACCTTAGAGGCAATGTACGCTGGTGACCGCAAGGCATGACAGGAGATTGGACGCTCACTGTGCTGGAACATATAATTTATGGTATTCTGATTGTAGTCGTTAGTGAGGGCACTGTTAGATGTGTAGCAACAGGCCAGGCGGCCAGGATTTGTTTTGTTTCCTGTGCACTGTGCATGTGAGAAAACTGCTGTTTTGCAATACACCTGGCAGAGGCCAGACTAAAAAGAGAGTTTTAGTATTGGACTGAGTACCTGAACATGTGCTAACTGTCTTATGGTTGAAGATGGTGATCCCAAGTGAGTGACTAATTCCCGAATGTCTCAATGGCTAGAAAAAAATAGTGTATTTAGTTTACACTGAGTTGGCCTATGGGTACGTAATATATGGTACCCATGGTCTCAAGTTAACTCCTTTTTTCAGTTTAAGCAAACCTGGCAATTGGCAGATTATAATGATCCAGACTAGATCAATTTACATTGCTGGGGAAGGTCACTACTGGCCATTTTTTTTATCATGTTACACAGTTGGCCGTTATAAAGAAGGGTGCCAAGTTGAGGATCCCATTCTATAAAGTCCATACATCCGAATCAGGTGTATAGAAAAGGGGGTATCAAATGAAACATTGTTAAGCATCAACATCCATTCATGTAAGCTCGTGAAGTAGGAAAAGCATTCGTCTTGTCAGTTACTTTAGCAATTAGGTCTCACCTTGATATAACCATACAGCAGGGATCTACAAGATTTTGGCTTGGAAAACATAACATTTGTAGAGCATTTCCTTTTTTCCATTTGAACGGCTTCTCAGGCAGTCTTATAGTGGTCATCAAAGAAAATCTGTTAAAAATCAGACAAACCTGGAAACATTCACAAATTCCTGGACTATATTTTTTTCTTCCTTTACGATCTGTGAAATTTACTGGCATTTCTATGACCTACTTGTGGCGAGATGATCGTGGCATCCTCTTGTTTCCCCTTATTACTTTTGTTGCTGTCTCTGCCATTATTTCATGCCCAGCCTTATTTTGTATTCCGCACTGAGACAGGTCTGCTTTACTGCTGACATCCTAACAAATGACAGACATATTGAGCTCAGTATCTGCCCTTAGGGCTTTTAGGATAATTTTGGCATTTTTCTTGGGGCATGGGAAAACAGATTCTCCACTAAAACAACATAGAAGGTCTGAGTCCAAGCTCAGCAGTTTTATTAGGGATCTGGTGCGTGTATATAATGTTCGGATATAGGACTCTGTATGATTTAGTAATTAGATTCACATTCTGTCTTCAAGGTGCTTGCGACAGACATGTCAAAGCATATGAATTTACTGGCCGATTTAAAAACGATGGTTGAAACCAAGAAGGTGACAAGTTCAGGAGTCCTTCTCCTTGACAACTATTCGGATAGGATACAGGTAATGTACCTCGTGAGCAACTGTCTGTACAAATATGGCATATAACTTTTCCTTGATTTTCATCTTGAATCTAAGTGATCAGTCTTATCATGTTTCTTATTGTCAGAATTGCAGGAACATAAGCAAGTCTGTGTAGAACGGATCTGAAATGTATTCGGCGTTAACCCCTTGAGTGGCACGCCCGGAAAATTTCCGGGGACGAGCTCCACTGCTCATAGCAACATAGCCCGGAAGATTTCTGGGCTATGTATCACTATGGGAGCTGCAGAGCACAATGCCACAAGCTGTGGCAGTGTGCTCTGCCTGCACAGACCCACACAGAGCAGTGCAAGGGCTTTGAAAAACCAGCAGAAGATATTGCCGACATGTCGGCAATGTCCTGCTTTGTTTACAAGTTGCCATAGAGACCATCGGCTTGTTAGAAGCAAGCCGATGGTCTCTGTGGCAGGGAGAGCTTGGTGCTTGGCTGACAGAGGACAGCTAGGTACCTGCTCTTACAGCAGAGATCAGAGAAAACCTCCGATCTCTGCTGTGTTAACCCTTTACATGCTGCAGTCTGTGACTGCAGCATGTAAAGGGTTGTCACTGCAGCATGTAAAGGGCTGTCACCATCGGACCCCCGGAATGTGATCAGGGGGTCCTGATGGGTCCCTGTGGAAGTCCCCTAAAGGGACAAAAAAATAAAAATAAAAAAAAAAGTAAAAAAATTATTAAAAAAATAAAAAAACCACTTGTCTCCCTTTACTTTGTAAAAAATCAAAAATACAATCACACATGTGGTATCCATGCGTCGTAATGACCCAGAGAAGGAAGTTAATACATTATTTAACCCCTTAATGACATGGCCCCTTTTTTTCTTTTTTCCCCATTTCTTTTTTTCCTCCCCCCTGTTTAAAAAATCACAACTTGTCCCGCAAAAAACAACCCCTCATATGGCCATGTCAATGGAAAAATGAAAAAGTTATGGCTCTTGAGACGCAACTGCAAAACTAGTTGAAATTCAATGATTAGACCATTTTAAAAAACCTGCCCTGGTGGGCACGACAGGGTGGTAGGAAACCTGCCACTCAAGGGGTTAAAGCTGTAGTGTCTTTATCAAACCACCCAGTAATCAGAATAAAGACCAAGGACTTATCAGACAATGAGTTGGATCAGAGCATGCATAGGAATAACCGGCACCCTCGGAGAGGAGGGGCTGGAAAATATACACTACAACAATGGCTGATTGGCCGTTGGCTGGTGCTCTCCAAGCTGACCAATCAGGACGCATGGACATCAGCTCAGACCCAATTCCATGTTGTGGCCAGTGTGCTGTGATAGTATCACCACCAGCATGCTGTGACGGTAGGCTGATGGTGCATAATTCGAGTTGTAGCTTTTCTACAGCTAGAGAGTCACAGGTCAGAGAACGATGTTTTAAACAGTGTTTGGATTTAGTTCTTATTTTTCTTCAAAAAGATATTGCTAGAAAAAAAAAATTACCGCATGCTCCATATGTGGGATAATGCTTGGCGGTTTCCTTATTTATCTAGCTCTAACTAAAGCTGCACAACATGACTCTTCTAGACGGCTCTTCACAACTAAGGAAAGTGTAAATGAAATAGAAGACTTGTGCCTCCTGTGTAATAACACAGCAGGTGACGTTGTTTTTATGTCTATTTTAGGTTCTGCAGAATATGGTGCATTGTGCGGATCTCAGTAATCCAACGAAACCACTGCAGCTATACCGACACTGGACAGACCGGATCATGGAGGAATTCTTCAGGCAAGGAGACCGAGAAAGAGAACGAGGGATGGAAATAAGCCCCATGTGTGATAAGCACAACGCATCTGTGGAGAAATCACAGGTAGAGCGTTTGTTTCACTAGATATACGTAGCTACTTTGCATAAATTGCAGCGCTTCTGATCATTACAGGGCAACTGATATAAATAGTGCCACTGCTTTGATGAATTTAGTGTAACCATGTATTAATACAGGGCAAATAGCCAGCGACATGCTTACAGAAGCGGTGGTAGTTCAGCTGGGACAGGCCTTTTAAATAGCATGGCTTCTCTCTAATTCTGAGGCACAAAGGGGGGAGCCAGCTGTCAAACTCCTACGAGTCACTAAGTGATGGGATATCCTAGTAATTTGAAAATATAATTCACAGAGGCAGAGGGATATAGAAGAAAGGCTCTCTCAAAATATTCACTGGGTATATCCCTTAAAATATAACTTTTATTAATCAATAAATATAAAATGATTGGGCCTCACAAAAACAGACAAACTGGAACTAACAAACACAGAGCAAGAATTTTAAACCCTGGAAAAGGACCAGAGAAAATATATGCAATTGACACCTCTATTACAATGCAGAAGTATCCTGCAACGTGAGACACTCTAATGCACTCTTTTTCAGTCACCATTGGGGATGGATGTCACCCAATAAAGATTAGAGGACCATAGGTAGGAGACAGAGCAAAAAGTTGGAAGAAAAGAGTGAGAACAGCAGCTCCTGTCTTGATGGTAGACAGGAGGGAAATGATGGATTTCTTCCAACTTTTTGCTCTGTCTCCTACCGGATTAGGGTTTACCTTTTTGTTAGAAGCTTTCTCCACATATCGTGGGGTTGCTGGTTTTCTGTGGATATTGTTCCCAGTTTGTCATTTCTATCCCAAAAGTCCCCTTTTTTAGGGGTTTAATCAATTTTTGGGTTATTTGGGACGCGTTATCTTCTATTTTAGTGTCCCTTTTAATCTGGTTAGGTTTATCTAGAGGAGCGAATTCCTCCTTTTCTCATCTAGGAGGACTTAACTACTTAGGGAAGTTCAGGGTTTCATATTCATTGCCTGATAACAGCATTATTTTCAGTGTATGGCACCTTTGTATCATAGATTAGAGAAACGTTATAACTACCAAGGACAATTTCGTGTCTGATGACACCATCATAGATTACGGTTCCTGATGAGTCTGTGTATGACAGAAACGCGTTGAACCAGTATGAACCATTTCTGCATTAATAATTCTCTCAGAAGGTTTTTCTGAATCTCGTCCTGAATGGTTATTGAAGCTATATTCTGCATGAGAACGCATCAGTACCTTAATGGTGGTTCTCTGGTTATTTCTAGCAGAATTTGATTCTTCATTGATTGATAACCTGTGGTTGATAATCTATTAGCCACTTGTGTATTTTTTCTCGGGGGGCATCAGCAGAAGCTTTGCTTGTGGTTTGTCCATTCTAAACGAAACTATATACAGTTCTTTTTTCATCACGGACAAGGACCTATCATAGGCTGCTGCTGGTGTCCTACTGTTTCAGCATCTTTAGCCCGGTGCTATTATCCAGATAGGGCAGTTACCTGGTCAAGAACCAGATTTTATCTCTTATTTAAGAGGGTTTGTGTACTAAGAAGACATAGGCCTGGTGGCCTCTTGTCATTTCACCTCTAATAATTCTGATCCTTGTTGATGAGACACAATAGGAGCCCGAATGTACGTCACCATTGGAGGTGTTCCGTAAACCACTTACCTTGATGGAATGATCATCCTCTTTTCATCTTTTTGTGAAGGACGCATCCTAATATGGTCCTCTAATCTTTATTGGGTGACATCCATCCCCAATGGTGACTGAAAAAGAGTGCATTAGAGTGTCTCACGTTGCAGGATACTTCTGCATTGTAATAGAGGTGTCAATTGCATATATTTTCTCTGGTCCTTTTCCAGGGTTTAAAATTCTTGCTCTGTGTTTGTTAGTTCCAGTTTGTCTGTTTTTTGTGAGGCCCAATCATTTTATATTTATTGATTAATAAAAGTTATATTTTAAGGGATATACCCAGTGAATATCCTAGTAATTTGCCATCACTTTAAATGGTGAGTAAATCCCAGTAATTGATGAGATGACACCTTTAAATTTCTCAGAGACATCCCCTTTGAGAATGGAGCCGCTACAGGAAGCTGTGAGATGGAAGCTGCTCTTAAAAAGAGTCTCTCCATTATAGCTGGGCATCCTGAGCAGGACGCCTCTTTATGACATCCACATGCCCTAGTTTGGCATACTGTATGAACAGGTGTGCTCGAGACAATCCCTAATAAACATCTACACATTTGTAGGAAAGGGGTGTCATGAACGATGTGACAGTCGCTCTAGATGTTGGAGTGATAGAGAATAGTTTTAGATTTTGGTCCAATCCCTATCTACAGGATAGGGGATAACATTATGGTTGATGTGGTCAAACTGCTTGGACCCCCACTGATCCCAAGAATGGGAGTCCCGATGGCCCCACATGTATGGAGTGGAGGATGCACATGCACGTCGCTGTACCATTCACCAAAGATGTACCAACATCAAAGATTGCCAAGTGCTCAGCAATTTCTGGTGCTATTATGGAAATGACTGGAACAGTGGTGTGCATGTACGTCCTCCATTCTATGCATGTGGGGGACATTAGAAGCTCTGTTCTCAGGATCGTTGGGAGGGGGTTCCCAGCCATCTGATCCCCATGATCATAAACTTATGCCCTATCCTGTGGATTGGAAATAACTTTAGATTTTGGTATATTTCAACCATTTCAAAAGGAAATTTGCATTTGCCCAAAATTGTCAGGAATGCTATCCTAATAAATGGATATTTTTTAAGTTAACCTAGTTAAATTAAAAATACTGTGTGTATAATGCCTTTGTTGTGTTTTTCTTTGTTTAGGTTGGATTCATAGACTACATTGTTCATCCATTATGGGAGACATGGGCAGATCTTGTTCACCCAGATGCCCAAGATATTCTGGACACACTGGAGGACAACAGAGAGTGGTATCAAAGCACAATTCCCCAGAGTCCATCCCCTGCACCTGATGAGCAGGAAGAAGGGAGGCAAGGCCAAACGGAGAAATTCCAGTTTGAACTTACACTGGAAGAAGATGGAGAGTCAGACACAGAAAAGGACAGTGGGAGTCAAGTGGAAGAGGACACCAGTTGTAGTGACTCAAAGACCCTTTGTACCCAGGACTCGGAATCAACTGAAATTCCACTTGATGAACAGGTGGAAGAAGAGGAAAGTCAGACAGAACCTAGCGCACTAGAAGGAGAGCACTCCCCAGATACGTAACAGTGTGGAAAGCTTTCTCTTTTGATCTTTTTAATGTTTTTAATTTTAGAAAAAATATGGTTTCCAAAGTGCATGAAACGTGCCGCAACCATGCTCACACCTCACTGTCATCTGCCAGGATATTTGTTGATCAAAATTGACCTAGTTTACTCAGTTTGGCACTCAGGAATTTTAACTGAAATTCATTTCACAGCATTGAGAAGCTAACAGGAAACTTTGGCAGAGGAGAACATCACCTACCCTGAAAGTCTTTGTTTTGTTTTTTTTGTTTTTGTTTTGTGGAGTGATAAGACCAAGGAAGACCATGCGGCTTAGCTTGCAAGAAACAAACAGCACCAACAGGATTTTAAAAAGGCGTTCTACAGTGTTTTGTAAAAAAAATCTCATTTCGGGACACGTGGTGGATGGCATAGCATCATGGCAAGAGGATGAGCTGTGGAGATGACATGATTTTCTAATTTTAAGTCTTCCTGATAAAATGACTAAAAAATATATTGAAAAAAAAAATCTGCCGCTCTTTGGGCTGCAACATACTCTGCATTTTGTACCATATGTAATACAAAGATTTTTTTTTGTAGAGCTTACTTTTATTATTAAACATATTGAGGTATTCTATTAAAAAAAATAAACTTAAAAAAAAAAAAACACAAAGAAAAACAAAAAAGGTACATTCATCCGCCACTGATTTTTTTTTCCAAAGAGTAACTTGCAAGTTTTCAGTACAAGAGATGTACTACACTGGACAACTTCTCCAGGTTATGGATTTTTTTGCACCTTAGAATTTCATAGCAATTGATTGGACTGTAGAGATCCATTTCTTTTATATGCTTGTATCTTTCTTAAAGACACTGTCTTGCAGGAAACCCTTTCAGTACAACTTAGATTTGAACCCTCTTTTAATGTTCTGATTAGCACAGAAAGAACACATTGGCCACTTTTCCCATCTACTGTGGAAGGTCACCCCTTCATCATTGTACAGGTTGCCCAGTCTCAATGTTTCAAACCTTACACCACCACAAAATAGGGATTACCATCGTCTAAGTGGATTGTGTGATCAATTGGCCCATGCCGTCAACCGCTTGTGTCCGTGAACCCAATGTTAATGCAACGATGTTACATGCTGAATGCCTTTTAACTTTTTTTTTTTCTTCTTCGTCCTGATCTAATTGGCTTACTGTATGTGCAATATAATAGCAAGTTAACAAAATGTTCTGTGTTTACTTAGAAGTATATAGCTGCATCACACACATATATGTCTACACATGTATGTGTGTATATACTGAACTGTATGGTGACCAACAGTCAAGCTTGAACATAGGCACTACTGTCAAACTCACCAAAAAAAAAAAGTACACAATATTAAGCATCCGCCAATGCCATCTATATTGTATAGCTAAAAGTAAAAAACAACTCTATAATCTATCTCTACCTGTGTAATGTAGCAGTGCTAAATAAGCGGCACTACTAGCGAAGCTTATGGTACTGCTAACCAATGTCTGTCGAGTCTAAAATCATCCGTACGCTGTAAAAAAAAAAAAATGCATCTACTTGCATGCAAAGTAATGTTGTTTGTGTATAATCTTGGCCAAAAATATTTTTTGACAAAAAGTATTTAAAAAAAAAATATATGAGAAAAAAAAAAAAAGTTCTTTTCTAAGGACTTCAGCCTTCGGTGTAGCCTTAAGTGTCTCTTACTTGTGTTTCACACCTTTTTAGAAATTTCTCATTTGGCAAGCGAATTTAGACAAGTCTCCTCTGCAGTTTTACCTCCAGCATCTATCTGCATAAACGCTTTGAATAGAAGAACCCACTGTGCTGTCTAATATGTAGGGATTTTCCATTCCACACATTACTCATCCTGTCGCTCACCTCCTACTCATGGAGTGCCTGGAATGTAACGATGATTTTAAAAAAAAGCAATATTATTTCCAAAAATAAAGGTCGACCTGAAAGGGTTCACAACTGCACTAATGGAAATTGTTTCATACAACACCATGTCACCATTCATTAAGCATGCAAGAATAAATTCCCCCCCCCAAATAATCACCCATCATCATCCATGGACAATCAGCAAGAAGTGAAGAGATATTGTTTTGGTTGATAAATCTAATGCACTGTATAATCCTTTTCTTTCCTTTTTTTCCTTCTTTTTTTTGCCAAAGTGTGGGCCAATTTTATTGTAATTAACCAGAAAAAGTGGCTTTTTATTTATAGTTCTAACTTTTTTTTTTTTTTAGGCATAGAATTCAATATATATATATATTTTTTGCCATAAATAAAATGCAACACACTTGGTGCTGTAGGGCAGCAAATTTTATTTTATTTTTTTAAGGTTTTTTTTAAATTTACTTTTAATTAAGAAAGTTTATTTTGAAGGTACAACATTGTTTTCAAAAGGAAAAAAAAAACTTGAACGAAATGGATTTACAGAGAGCCGTGTCAAAGTGCAAAGTGTTTTTATTTTATTATTATTATTAACATATTTATTACTTTTGTGCCATTCATGATTTTCCTCACCGGATGACCTTACCTGTAATACAGTCTTGTTTGTCTCTGTTTACAACCATGTATTTATTGTAATGTACATAATGTTAATTGTAAAATACCAGTTCTTATTATTGTTATGACATCCTCTGGAAACAGGCGGTGTTCTTATATCTTGAAACTCTTGGTGAGAGAATGAATATTCTGTATATTTACTCCTGTACATTTAACTTCTGTATTATAATGCCACCTTAGAGCTTCTTTATGGAAAATCTGAAAACAAAAAATTTGAAAAAAAAAATGCTATGGTAAATATAAAAGCTGCAGGTCTTTGGTCCCAGGGCTGTGCCTTAACTCTGAACTATATTTTAATATGTTTTGCTGCATTTGGAAATGAGAGTTGAAGGAAAAAGGCTGGGCATTTTCTTGAGATTTTTTTTGTTTCAACCATGCACTTTTTTTTATTATTTATTTAATCCAAAGCTAGAAAATAGAAGTGAGGTCAATATAGTTTTATTTTCTTTCCAATCACACCATCATATGGGGACGTGACTACAGAAGTGTAACAGTTGTGGTCCCAACTGGCTTTGAAGCCCGAAGGGATCCTCAGTGTCCCTCTGTCCAGTAGGATGACACCAGTACTAGGATAGTTGGGGGTCCCAACTGGCTTTGAAGCCCGAAGGGATCCTCAGTGTCCCTCTGTCCAGTAGGATGACACCAGTACTAGGATAGTTGAGGGTCCCGGTTACAAATTTTGCACTGGAGCCTATAAGCTTCAAGTTATGCCTCCGTAACCATACCAGGGTCTTGCACAGGTCATTGTTCAAATGCTTCAAAAGTGGGTCATAAAATAATAACTGTACTTACATTATTTCTTAATTCTAAAAATAAAAATGTGAAATATGCTTCAATGTAGATTTTTTTTCCAATTTCAAAATAGTTCAAAGGAAAATAAATTTTTTTTAAAGGTAACCTGTCAGGTTGAAAATGCACCGATCTGCCAACACCATGTTCTAAAGTAGGTAGAGCTGAGACAATTGATATATAGTTTTGTCTAAAAACATTCAGTAGAACTTGTCATTTATAGATCTAAATCTCTACTTATTCTGGGCCTAGGAGTCCAGTGGGCGGTCTTATCAGGGATTGACAGCCTCCATGCAAACAGAAAAAAATGGCAATCACTGATAAAATTAGAATACTTGGTCACACTTGTCCTAATGGCTGTTTGCTGTATGCGTGTTTAGGAATTTACCACTTTAGGGTCTCATTACATCATACATTCGGGAATAGAAGAATTAGTAGTACAACAGATGTCTTCAGATGTGATCTTTATTGAACATGGATATACTAGGGTTCCAAAAATTAAACGTCTTTAAGAAATATTTCACTTATTTGTCCTTTGTAGGGTTATTAGGCGAATAAAAGATAATTTCGGGAAATCCGCAATCCAGGAGGGCGCTGGTGGGTCTGGGTTTGGATCCCCAAGTAATTCTTACCACCATCGATCTACTGACAGGAGTGCCAGGAACCCAGGTTTTTGCTTAAAGACGTTAATCACTGATATTCTGGGAGTCCTGTGGGTGGTGCTTAAGTGGGGATTTAGATCAATAAAAAGGACAAGTTCTACTGAATCTTTCCCCATAAAACTATATATTAATCTGCTCAGCTCCTCCCACTCTAACATGGTGCTGACAAATCGGACTGCGTCTTCAATGTTACAGGTTCCCTTTAAATTGTTATTTTTCTTTAATTTTTCCCAGATGTTTTCCACTTTGCCATTGTAATATCTGATTGCTGTTACAAATGTTACACAAATTGAGCTGTAGATGATATGGGAAAGGTGATAAGAAGCCAGGGATAGCCGTTATGGGCTTTTCTAAAATTAACCATTTCCTGAGTTTTTATTCTTATTGTCAATTATTACGCAGCCCAGCTGGTAACAAATACGGGAACTAAATGGGGATTTACTCTGGGAAAGTGGAGACGCTACCTCATTTTTGAAGGACACCTCAATTCCCCTTAAAATTTACTTTATATGAAATGTATATATAACTTTTTAAACATTTTTATATTTCCTATTTCGCTTCTGCACAGTACCCAGTTACTGCACATACACACTAATATATATGCATACATACACTTGCATGTATATAATGTATGTGTACATGCAAGTCTACTTACTTTTCATATCTTACAACACATTTTACCTTGTTGCTTCTTCTATTTTTTTCTTTGCATTATCCACCAGAGCAATATTTAATCCGTACGTTCGTATGTTTCCACATACAGTATATGTATAATATAGTAGGGTTAACTAACCCATTGTAGCAGTTTTTAAATATTGCTGTACTGCATGTATAGGAAGCGTCTCCTTTTGGTTACGCTTCACAATAATGACATTAATACTAGTGGTCTAGTAATCCAAAGCTTATCTATTTTGTAGAGAGAGTAATGTATAGCGTAGATACCATTGTATAGATATGTATAGTTGCACTATTATAATGAAATAAATACACATATCTTCCTATCGATTATTTAAGTAACAGCACAGGTGGAATGGGAGAAGACTCTTGAGAATGATCTGACCACCAAAGGGTTAAAGGGATGGGCTCACCTTTTAGCTGTTTTGCTGCAGGAAGTAGACCGCTCCCTATATTGTGCAGTGGCACAGGTTGGTACTACAGGCTGAGTCCCATTCACTTCAATAGGACTCTTTCTGCAGTACAAACCCAGACCACTATGCAATGTACGGAGCTGTCTGCTTCCTGCAGGACACCATCTTGAAGTGGGACAATCCATTTAAAGCCTTCGTAATAGTCATTCCCCACCTACGTTACGTCTGATACTGACTGTGTTGCTCTTGTACAGTGTATAGCATTGATACAACATAGTCTTCTGCCTCAAATGAAGGATGTGTTTTACAAGTGTAAGGCCACCCTATTTATATTGCGTAGGTGGTACAATCTGGTCATGGTTGACTTAAGAGCCAATTATGCCAGTTGTCTTTTTCCCATTTAACACCGATTGTGCTTTCTGGCCAGTTAAACCCTATTAACACTGTATTTATGTTACAAAACACTGAGGATTATATTTCATTCCATCACTGCCCAGCCATCAAAGTCGGTGACTGTTCCGTGAAAGGGGAGATTCTTTTTCGTAGGTAATCAGAGCCTCCTTTTTGACACACAAACTGTAGATTTTAGCAGCCCTGGTCCAAAGTATTTTGATTGCTTTTCTTTTAAACCATATTTTAAAAAAAAGGGATTCTCAAACTACATAAAGTCCTGAATCATTTATGTTATTTTTGTATTTTTTTCCTTCTATTCTTTGTTTTTGGGTATGCCAGTACAATGGCATCCTGTGTAAACACTGCAATGATTTTCAATGTTTCTTAGCCTCTTTAACAGCCTATGGGATAGTACTGTACATCAATATCTTCATATAAAATTTTTATATGCAATGGAAATAAAAGCATGGGTTGGTTCTGCCTATCTTCTTTGTGTATGAGTCTTTGTTCAGGTCTTGGTTCCTAGAATAGCGGAATAATTGGTGTGAAGATTAAATTGCCTTTTTGCAAATGTTTGCAACCACCAAACAAAATTGATCATTTTCACATTTTAAAAGGGGTTGTCCAGGAATTTTAATTTTGATGCCCTATCCTAAACAATGGGTCCACCACTCGAGGACTGCAGATCAACTCCAAACAACTGTCAATGTTGACAGCACTGGAAGCAGATAGTACTACATTACTATTAATAATACTACAGGCGTTGATTTCAGTAACAAACTATGCCATTGGGATGTGGACAGTGCTATCTGCTTCTAGCGTTGGTAGCAGGCCCTTTGTTTCAAAGGGACCCTGTGTGGCAGGCCCCTGACAGATCAACTATTGATGACCAATCCTGAGGTTAACCCCTTTAACCCAAAGTTTCTATTAATGTGTTTCTAAATTCCTTCTAGACACACGGACAGTATCTGGAAGCTTGGGTTGCATATAACAGAAATATTAGTTGCAGAATTTCCCCCCCCAAATTCTATAGATTAAACTGAAATATACTACATTTCTGCACTTTTTAGAAATGAACATTACCGTCACCTGCTGAACAAAGAAGCACAAACAGAGCCCGTCATCACCATATTACAGACTAGCTGATCTACCCAGCCCGAATTAATTTGATACAGGCGTTTACGTGTTGTTTGCATGGCAAAGTTTATGAAGTCAAGGTTACAGGGGTGCACTTACTTTTGCAATTAGCATTGAATAATCATGTTGTGAGCCCTTTGCTTTTCCTATTTAGGACCTAAAGAATGCTCCTGCCAAATTTCATAGTTGTATGACATCAGGACGTTAGAGAATTAGTGGCGAGTCAGTCAGTAAGTGAGGGCTTTCACACACGCACACATATATATATAGGAATCATTAATATGACTGGTTCATCATGATGACTATTTAAGCATTATAGCACATTGTAGTTACAATAATGTGGTAAATGTCATGTTAACGTTTACTACATATGTAAATAATACAACACAAGCTATATACAGTGCAATGCAAGTAATCAGCAATACCCAAAAACGTCATTGCTTCCAAGGCGACTTCTCCAAGCTTAAAACAATGTCAAAACAATCAAGCGCATTTTATAAAGATATAATATACTCAAAAAAGCTAGTAACATAATATGTTAGGCTGAACTGGATGGACATTTGTCTTTTTTCAGCCTGTTTCCACTCCCCCTTGTTGATCCAGAGGAAGGCAAAAAAAAAACCAAACAGTGAGACAGAAGATAATTTTCCCTATTTTGGGGGAAAAATTTCCTTCCCAAGTCCATAATGGCAGTCTGAATAATCCCCGGATCAACAATCCCGCTGGATATTTAATGTCTATATCCTGTAATATAGCGTTTTAAAAAGACGTCTAGTCCCCTCTTAAACTCCTCTATGGATTTTTCCACCACCACATCCTCAGGCAGAGAGTCTCACTACTCTTACAGTAAAGAACCCTTTTCTGTGTTGGTGATGAAACCTGCTTTCCTCTAAACGTAGCGGATGCCCTCTTGTTACCGTTGCAGTCCTGGGTATAAACAGATCATGGGAGAGATCCTTGTATTTGTTCCCTCATGTATTTATACATAGTTATTTGGTCGCCTCTTAGCAGTCTTTTTTTCCAGAGTAAATAATCCCAATTTTTCTTAGCCTCTCTGGTTATTCCAGTCCTCCCATTCTGTTTATTAGTTAAGTTGCCCATCTTTGAACCCCCTTAAGCGCTGCAACCTCTTTCCTGAACTGTGACTGTACTGTGACCAGAACTGTGCACAGTATTCCATGTGAGGCCTAACGTGCCTGATATAGTGTGAGAATAATGTTCTCATCCCTCGCCCCTATACCTCTTTTAATGCACCCCAATACTTTATTTGCCTTTGCAGTAGCTGACTGGCATTGGTTGCTCCAGTTAAATCTACAATCCACTAGTACCCCCAGGTCTTTTTCCATTTCACTTTTCTGTAGCAGTACCCAATTTAGTGTGTATTGGTGATATCTGTTTCTCCTGCCCATGTGCATAACCTTACATTTATCAATATTGAACTTCATTTGCCATTTTTCTACCCAAGCCTCCAGCTTATCTGAGTCTTTTTGTAGCCAGACATTGTCCTCCATTGTATTAATTATCTTGTATAATTTTGTATCATATGCAAATATTGATATTCTACTGCGCAGCCCCTTTATCAGGTCGTTTATAAATATATTGAACAGAATGGGGTCTAATACTGAAACCTGTGGCACCCCGTTAGCAACGGTGGCCCAATCAGAGTACAGTAACAAACTGTAGCTGAAGTGTAATGTGAATAACTGCTCCTCCAAGGATTATTCCCATCCCGCTGTGGGAAACCACTACGATAGTTACTGGCCGCACACTATTACCGTATCTCCTATTGGAGTGTATGGGAGTTATGGGAACATTGTTGCACACTGTGCTATCTCACTTTAATAAGAGCTGCACAAACACTGCTGTGCTGAAGTGCAAGACTGTTTACGACAGCTGGAAAAAAAATAAAGGGCCATGTTTTCTCTTCTCGGCCATGAAAGGCCGAGATTGGAACACCCCTTTTAACTTGCAGGGTCTGTACTCTTGACAATACCACCTTTCAGTCGGCTTATTCACACAGCCTTTGCCATGTTTGGTCCCAGAATTTGGAAGCAAAAGTAAGTTGGACAGCACACTATTCGTTCAATTGAAAACACAGCCGTGTGAATAACCTAATTAGCTATTATGGGTCAGTCTGCTGTTCGTGGAATACGCTAGTCATTTTGTCACCAATGTTGCACATTATTAAAGTGGTGGTAGCCGCATAAGGGCAAAATTCAACTTTCTCACTCTTGTCATTGGGGAACACAGCAAAACCATGGGAATAGCCACTGCCACTA
This sequence comes from Eleutherodactylus coqui, assembly GCF_035609145.1. Taxonomy (NCBI): domain Eukaryota; kingdom Metazoa; phylum Chordata; class Amphibia; order Anura; family Eleutherodactylidae; genus Eleutherodactylus; species Eleutherodactylus coqui. Next base: position 81,112,296 of record NC_089841.1, on the reverse strand, counting down.
GGAGGCAAGATTAAGCAAAAAACAGTGTTGGCTTGTCCCGCTGGCTATATCCCTCCTGCCAAAACTGGGCTGATCAGTTTTCAGCTTACTGTCCATAGGAGGTGGATGGCTCACCCAAATGGGCTGTGTTCCGGATGGGACGGGGAGGCAGGATGCTCCCCATTGCCCCAACCGAAGAGGGTGAACAGAACTGGATGTGCAAACTCTGCTGTCTGCCTGGCCCCCTCAGAAGGCAAAAGAGGCACATCCAGGCTCTCCTGCATGAAGCCCACCAGCCATAGAGACCCCCATTATGGTTCTTGGATCCGCATCCCCTCCCAATGCAAGGGCAGGTGACGCTAGGGGGAGATCTCTGCTGGAGGTTGGAGCCACCCTTAGGTCGACTAGGTGAGTATGTGCCTTCTTGCCTTCTCTTCCATCCTCCCCTTCTGTAGCTGGGTACGGTGATGGGCCCCTTCCCTCCCCTGGCGGGTAGTCTAAGGATACCTGTTGGTGTGTCCTCGGGTTCTCTCCATGCTCGCAGCAGAGGCTTCTTCCTAGGCACAGTGGTGGGAGGTGGGGGGATGAGGGAGTGGCACCTTGGCACTTCCCCTCACCAGGTGCAGGTTTTTTTCCAGGCAGATTGCAGTTTCCTCCCCCAGGTCTACAGCAGTGGGCTGGCGTTTTTTTATTTAAAAGGCCATTTTAGAGGTATGCCTCTCCTACCTTTTCCTCTTCTCCTTGTGAACAGAAGAGGTAAACAGGGCGGTCGAAAAAACAATCAAGAGTAACCCACAAAATACAGTCTCCAATGATGAGGCGATAAGAGCAGGTATTTCTCGTCTGTATAATTGGGGGCCCCAGCCAGACCATGGGGATATAGCCACTGCCACTAGGAGGCGACACTAAGCACAAGTGTTAGCTCCTCCCACCGGCTATATCCCCCCTGCAGGCACTCAGCTAATCAGTCTTTAGCTTAGTGTCTGCAGGAGGCAGACATGTTTAGTATGAGGTCTGGAGGAAGACTTCACTTATGGGAATCCAGGGAGTCGGGGGCTTTTCCCCTGGCTTACCTGTCCTCCCAGGGAAGGGCGCAAAAGGTGGTGTCTCCACCACACTACTGCGCCCAACCCAAAGAAGAAAAGGTGGCACGACCCTGCCCTTGTGCATTGGAGTCGTTGGCCCGCCAGCGATAGGGTTCCCCCCCCCCTCTGGAGCAGCTCCCCTCCTGGTAACGGCGAGTGCAGGGGGAACACTGCTGGAGGACAGACAGAGAGAGGGAGGACAAGAGCAAGGATTCCCTCACATGGTCTGTGGAGAACAGCTGCCGGGATCAGAAGGAATCAGGTACCCCCCTGTTATCCTGCCCTGTGCCCCACCCCTGTCTTGGATGGCAGGGCACGGCGGCAGCAAGTTGAGCACAGCTGAGTAGTAAAGGCGGCACGACCCTGCCCTTGTGCCCTCGTTGACCCGCCAGCGACAGGGTTCCCCCCTTTTGGAGCAGCTCCCCTTCTGTCGACGGCGAGCATGGGGGGGAACATTGCTGGAGCACCGACAGAGGAAGAGGAAGGAAGCGGGGATTCTCCCCAAGTCTGTGAGGACGACTGTCAGGACAGGTACCCCTTGGATGATTCCCAGCCCACTCTGTTGGAACAGGAGGTTCCATGGGCTCCCTGGGGGAGCGACAGCAGACATAGTCCTCAGGCTCGAGGAAACTGCTGAAGACACAAGGGAGTGTTACCTGTAGCAGCGGCGCGAGCCAGCAGCGGAGAGGCTTGTGGCTTGCTGGGATGCTGCTGGAAGCGCCCACGCCTGCCGGCCACGCACGGCCACACCCACCGACTGCGCTAGGCCATGCCCACCCCAGCGGCGCAGGAGACAAAGAGGAACAGCCCCCTATACAGAGGAGGCCATTCGTGTCCGGGACTGCTCCTACCTGCTTGCAAGGTGAAGGAGTGCTGGCAGCGTGCTGCTCATGAGCGCTAAGGAGAAACCCTTTGATACATCCCAGGCGCTCCAGCTGGGACAGGACAGTCGGGTACAGGGTAAGATCTGCTGGCAGCTCTCCCCTGTACTATATCCCCCCCCCCTGCAGTTACCAGCTCGCAGTAGGGGGTGTGCCCATTTTTTTCTGTGCATAACGCCATGTCCGACTCCAGGCCAGAGGGTTCCGGTCAGGCTATAGGAAGGGCAGAATGCTATGCTTGCACTTTAGGCAATGCAAGCTCCCGTGCGGTCAGGCGGAACCGCTATACAGATTGTATCCCGGCTCTGCAGGCCCCAGGAACATCTGTGCCCCCAGGGCACAGATGTGAAGCAGGTGGCCGGGCCGGAGTGGGCGAGCTCCCTGGCTGCGGCGGTTTTTTGCCCTAGCGAGCACGTCGGCGGCAGTATTGCGCCATTTGTGCTCGGACAGTCAGGAGGGCTGAGTAGTCTAAGGCGCTAAACCCAAGAGCACGTTCTTCCCCAAAATAGGGTGTGTTTCTGGTCTTCGAATGGAGGCGTGGGTTCAGATCCCACTCCTGACACCATGGAGGCATCTTCCCCCGAGCGGTTACGGGGAAAGTCGCGTAAGGGACTAAGGTCCCGCAGCCGTGAGGAATCCTCTCATAGATCTTGTCACCCCAGGTGGTCTGACAGGTCCTCTGGGTTCCGGCACTCCTCACGGTGTCAGGGTAAAATTCTAAGTACAGCACCAATCAGGCCCCCCCCCACTTGCCCCGCTGCCGGCGGTAAGAAGAGACACCACACAGAGGTCTGGTATAGTTTCTCATACGGGACATGACTGCGCTTCGCTCTTTATTACAGATTACATGAGATCTTATACCCTTTTGTCTCACCACCAGGAATGGGTGATGGGCTCATAACCATATATGGGAAGTCCGGATTTCCGGCCTGAGACAGTGAAAGTCCAGATGCATAGTTGAACATTTGTTATCTTGCTACGGCGCCTCTGGAAAAACAGCCAAGTACGCGTCCTTGTGTCTGGTTCTTCCTTTGCTGGGTTTTAAGATACATTTTGTTTTTGTCTTGCAAGGCCTTTGGAATATCTGATGTAAGGCGACATATAAGTTTTTTCTCATTTGGAATTGAATAGAACTTGCATATAGGTATAAAGCATAAAAAACATATGGCAATATATATATATATACCTTCACAAACCCCCCTAAAAAACTTATATGGAGATCAAGCATCAGACCTTGCACTCTTCCTCGGTCATCTCTCCTTTGCGTCAGGGTTTCTCCACTTGCCCGTAAGTCCCTACTCCTAAAAGGGGGGGATCCCTACCTCACCTCAGAAGGAGGCCATGGATTCCCTGGGCTTATTTCCGGGCATCCATACCCTCTATCTGTACGAGTTAACACCCCGCAGGGTGTGCCCTCGCCGGAACCTAAGGTCTTCTGCACTTTCCCTAGGCAAATGGGAAGTCCACTGACAGTCCATCTTATGAGACCGGGGCGGCGCAGTACTAGTACATTTCTCCATTCTTCTGGTAACGTACGTGGTTGGCATTATCGGAACTGGCTCTTCATCTTTTTCAAACAAGGGAAACGTTGGTGTCACATTGTCCAGTCCCTTACTCATACTCTTTTTGATCAAAGGGATTATACACATACAGGAAATTACATACCCCACCTCTTTCTGCTAAAATCATATCCAGGGCACTCTATTTTGGAACGCCATGGATGCAGTGGGCCCTAACTGGTCAGCTAACCCTTGCAAAGCATCCCTGGTGTAGTTTACAAACCTCTGCTGATTGTAATAATAATAATGTAGATTGGATGAATTATATCTAACAGTGACAAAAGCAAATAAGGACTCAAAACCTGCTTTAACCTGATCTCTAGAATTAAATTAATCTGGCACCCCCCTTGGCACTCCTATTGCATCTATACATACATGTGGATTAAAGTTACCACCTGGAGCGTCAACTTCTCTCTTAGCACGATGCGGTGTTGGATTCTCACCCTCAGTGTAGTCTTCATATTGCACATTTGATTGTATTAATTTGTTCTGAAACAGGGGGCTAGTGTACAGTAGTCAAAGGTGTGTGTTAGAGGAATTGTACCACATTATAGCATGTAAAGGATATGCAGGATCATTAGTTTTTTCAGTGCGAAGTGTGGATCCAAGTGGGCTTTCCTTCGAGCTTGACTGCAGTTGGGGTGGTGAGCAACATCTGGTAAGGACCTTTAAACCGGGTTTCTCTCTCAAACTTTTTCACATAGACCCTGTCACCTGGTTTCAGATTGTGACACTCATCTGTAGGACCTGGGAGAAAAGCAGAGACTACAGAATGCATTATTAACAATTCCTTGGAGAGGCCTATGACAAAATTAACAAGAAAATCATTCCCCAAATTCAGCTACTGTGGCATATACCCTCCTGGGAAAAAGAAACTAATGGGAGACACTCAATTCAAGATTTACCCATTTTCTTCATTGCCTTTTGTATCTACTTTCCTCCCTACTCCGTGGATGGTAGGGTGTGTGAAAAGCCTGGAATATACCCAAAGCAGACATGATGTGTTGCATTATTTCACCTGTGAAGTTTGTACCTTTGTTTGACTCAATCACTTCCAGTACCCCGTATCTGCAGATTACCTCATTCATGAGCTTCTGTGCGGTTACCTGCTTATTTACTTTGGTAACAGGGTAGGTCTCTCCAACCTGAAAAACATCAACAACAACAAGCACATATTCATGCTTCCCAACAAGTAGGAGCTGAGTGTAGCCAATTTGCAATCCCTGAAATGGGTAGAGTGGCCTAGGCAAGCGTTGTGTGGCAAATTTACTTCTGCCCTGTTGCTTACGGCAAAGATCATGCAAAATTGGACAAATGATGCAGCAGCTACAGAAAACCAAGGAGCCACCCGTCCTTGTTCAAGCGTTGACATCATTGCTGCTTTGAGAGGTGCGTCTTTCCGTGCGTCAGCTGGGCCATCATGGGGCACAGGGACTGTGGTGGGCAAGTGCTGTTGACTGTTCACCATATGCCGTCCCTTTTTAGTCCATTTTTCCTTTTCTTCCTTGCTGGCTTGTAACTGTAAAGTCTTTAGTGTATCAAAGTCTTTAGTGTATCAAAGTCCAAATTTGTATCAAAGTCCAAATTTGTATCAAAGTCCAAATTTGTATCAAAGTCCAAATTTGTATCAAAGTCCAAATTTGTATCAAAGTCCAAATTTGTATCAAAGTTTAAATTTGTATCAAAGTCCAAATTTGTATCAAAGTCCAAAGTTATTGTTAAATTCTTCTTTTCTTCTTTTCTTCCACGGCTTGAGGGCCGCTGCTTTTGCTGTGTGGTCTGTGATGGCGTTGCCTCTTGCTTCTCTGGTGTAGGAATTGGTGTGAGCTTTCCACTTTGTCAGGTAGAAGTAGAGCCTCCGTGAGACTCTGCACCGCTGCATCATTCTCAATTGGCTGTCCTGCTGAGGTAAAAAACGGTCTGGCCTTCCCTATTGGGCCGTAATCATGAGCTATGCCAAATGCATACCGGGAGTCAGTGTAAATGTTTGCCGCCTTACCTTCTACCACTCCACACGCCTCAGCGAGGGCTTTTAGTTCCGCTTCTTGTACTGCGACATGCGGAGACATTCTGCTTTTAGGACATCTTGTTGTGTAACCACTGTATATCCAGTGTGGAGTCGTCAATCACCCTTGGTACCATCTATAAAAAACAACTCAAAATATGCATTGTTAACAAGGGCTTTCAGTAACTTTTTTAAAACTTAAATTTTCTTGTTGCATCACTGCTAGACAATCAGGCTGATATTCTATTTCAAATAGATCAGAATCTTGTTGCAAAAAATTTAAAAATTTAAAAATGGCTTGCAAAAATTTTTTTAAAAATTGCTGACTTGCAATACCTAGATCACCTATGCCTTCTCCTCCCCCCCTTTGAACCCGGGTACTCAATTGGAAGAAATAGTAGCCGGGTTTAAAGTAGTACAACATTGTAAAAAGATTTGATGGATGCAGATAAGGCCTGTAAAATGTTAGCACCAATAACAGAGACATGAGTTACATCGGGGCAGAATAATCTACAAAACATCTATTAATATTGGAAATGTGAGATCCCTTTAAGTGAATTCATTATTAGTCTGATCCTGCCTGCAATGTCTTATCAAATTTGAGACAGGAGAAAAAACAAAACAAAAACTTTTACTAGCTGCTCAAGATCCTCACCCCCTCCCTTGTCGAGAAGAGGGATGAAACATTACGTACTATTACATCATCGAGCTCCACCCCTTCGATATTGGCTCCTTGCGTCTTTCTTCTCAGCTTAATTTCAGCTGTACAGTCTAAGCATCCACATCTCAAACAAGTTAAAGTCCCATGCATGGGGGGGACCTTTATCCCCAGTCAATATCTGCATCACACACTCACCACAGCCCGAACACGGGTCACTAACTCTCATCCATCCATGCTCTCAAGTCTGCTCCGTCACCCCCCATTGAAGGTGTCCCAGTACATACAGATGCACAGACAAAAAAGTGTGACAAACATACATACATCAGTTGAAAAACATTGAGGTGAGTGCTATAATGTTATAAAGTACATGATTCTATTGAGATGAGATTGTGAATGAGCGCTATCTTTGACAAATTATGTGAAAAAGTTTGCTGAGTGACTGAGACATTCTATTTTTCTTATCTACTGAAGCTATTATATGCTGTATTAAACACTGAAGTATTTTAGAATGCGTGACCCTGAGCTTAGAGTGAATCTGAAAGCCCCCACCTTTTTAAAACATGTGTTATCTCTCTACGAATATGAAACACAGACTGAATAAGTTGTTTTAGCTTAACTATTGCCTGCATTTGAACTCATAATTAACACATATGCTGGGACCTTGCAACATTCATTTTCAACCCCTGTATAAGTAAGAATATACCTTAGAAATTGCTATATTTCCTGCCTACTAAGACAGTATAATTAAATTCATTTCAAGCCTTCATTCCTTTACAGCAAGCAAAGATATTATCCAGGGTTATTATTGCATTTTCTCTCGCTTTGTTATCTTCTTGACCTTGAAAACTAAACACAAGCTCTAGCTTTACATAAACAAGCCTTCTCATCTAAAAGCAAGCTCAGTTAACTATTTGCACATACAGTATATATATATATATATATATATATATATATATATATATACACACATATATCTATTATCTATCTTGTATTATACACCTTTTCTTCTTTCTCTCTGCCAACAAATCACATGCATTGTAACTTTCTTCTCGACTTTGCTTGTTCCCCTTATTTCTCTCCCCTACCTAACTGCCAATATAACCTTCAATAGACACTCTCCTGACGCCCTCTTGATCACTTACTGTACTTTTCAACATTTCACTTACCGGTACTTTCTTAAACAAATAATGTGTACATACAACTTTCTCTGACTGTCTCTCTCTCTCCTCCTCCTCCAGCACTTTCTAGCAAACCTTGATCTTCCAAGGCACCTCTCGGTCCTAAAAACCTCCTCCCAGACACCATTTTTGTAATCTACCGTGCGGGTCGATGTCACACATTTTCATAAGTTTTCTTACATTCTACAAATTCATCCACACGGCGGCAGCCCTTGAGGGGCTCTGTCTTCTTTAATAAGATCTTACGCATATTAGAACAACAATAATAATAACACGCTCCATAGAATGCATCCCTCTTAATTTTCAAATTGTCAGCCCCTTATATACCGGCAAAACAACCGAGGGTCCCTTCTCCTATGGAACCAGCCTCACAGAATGCATCTCTCTGAAATCAAATCGTTAGCCCCATATATAAGGCAAAACAACCGAGAGTCCCTTCTCCTATGAAGCCTGTCTCACAAAATGCATCCCTCTTAATTTTCAAATTGTTAGCCCCTTATATACTGGAAAAACAACCGAGGGTCCCTTCTCTTGTGAGACTAAATGAAAAGAAAGAGAAAAAAAAAACTTCTGCAGATACAACAATCTCCACTATTGTTAAAACACTACGGACTTCAAAGTACAAATAGACTACAGACTAGTTTCTGGGTGACCTATTGGTGCGCATATCACGGTCAGTGGTCCATGACGGCAAACCCTGAGCCCACACGAGTTACCGTGTAGAACTCTTAACCCAACCCGTCCGGTCACAAACCACAGATAGTCAGTCCCGCTGCAAGACTCTCAGCGTAAAACACAACATAAATATATGCTGGTCTTACCTGGAGTTCTGTGAGTTGATCAGGCTCAGTTTGCAGCAGGACGGCTTCTCCGTGGCGTGGATCCGGGTGGAATGCGTTGTAAGCTCCGGTGTTTTACCGCCCCACGTTGGTTGCGCCAAATTGTCAGGGTAAAATTCTAAGTACAGCACCAAATCAGGCCCACCCCACTTGCCCCGCTGCCGGCGGTAAGAGGAGACACCACACAGAGGTCTGGTATAGTTTCTCACACGGGACATGACTGCGCTTCGCTCTTTATTACAGATTACATGAGATCTTATACCCTTTTGTCTCATCACCAGGAATGGGTGATGGGCTCATAACCATATATGGGAAGTCCGGATTTCCGGCCTGAGACAGTGAAAGTCCAGATGCATAGTTGAACATTTGTTATCTTGCTACGGCGCCTCTGGAAAAACAGCCAAGTACGCGTCCTTGTGTCTGGTTCTTCCTTTGCTGGGTTTTAAGATACATTTTGTCTTTGTCTCGCAAGGCCTTTGGAATATCTGATGTAAGGCGACATATAAGTTTTTTCTCATTTGGAATTGAATAGAACTTGCATATAGGTATAAAGCATAAAAAACATGGCAATATATATATATATACCTTCACAACGGTCCCGGTATTCCGCAAGACCGGCCCGATCCCACACGGACTCCCCCCGGGCCTCATGCTCCTTGGCCTCTCAAAGTATGGCCCAGGTGCAGCAGCCGCAATCATCGGCAGGGGACAGTAGTGGTTCAGAGGAGGGCAAGCGTTCAGGGGTCTCGTCCCTCTCGGACTTGGATGATGAGCAGGTGTCTCTACTGACCACCTTGATGGACAGTTTGGTGGTAGCTGTCAAGGAGACGCTGCAGGTGTCGGAGGAGTCGATGGAGGCAACCCGGGCTACAGTATCCTTCAAGCGCCAGAAATGGCCGCGACAGGTGTTCCCCGGACCACCAAGACTTTGCAGATGTCATCGAAAAAGAATGGCAAAACCCGGACAAACGGTTTAGGCACCCAGGGAAATCCTGGGAGGTCACATATCCCTTTCGAGGAAACCTCGTGAAGAAATGGTCGACACCACCAGTATCACGTCTGTCCAGAGGCACGGCGCTACCGTCAGCCGAGGTCGCAACATTAACAAATCCGCAGGAGAGGAAGCTTGACACACTAGCGAAGTCAGCTTTTCAGTCGGCTGGCACGGCTCTACAACCCATTTTTGCTGCCGCCTGGGTAAGGCCTCCGTGGCTTTGGCAAAACAACTCCGGAAGGACATCCTGGCAGGCGCCCCACCCAGCGAGTTGCTGGAGGCCACGGATAACATCATACAGATGGGCAAATTCGTTTGTGAGGCAGAATTGGATGCAGCAAAGTTTGTGGCCGGGGCATGCGCCGCATCAGTCGCAACACTGTGAACATTCTGGTGAAGGAGTGGTCGGCAGACGCAGCATCAAAAATGGTCCTCACGAAACTGCCCATTGAGGGCAACAGGCTCTTCGGGGCCAGGTTAGACGACCTAATTAAGGACGCTACAGGCGGGAGGAGTACTTCCCTCCTGCAGATACCTACAAGGAGAGAGAAAGGCCCTTTTTTCGGTCTTTCTGCCGGTTCACAGCCCGGCCCACTACAGGTCAGTGGCCCCAACCTAGAAGGGCCCCAACGGACCAGGGGAAAGGCCCCTCCTTTAAGTCAAGACCAACCTGGCGGGCCAGTGCAGGAACAACCAGGAGCTCAGGCACGAAGAGCACAGCATGAGTTCCCGCCCCCACCCAGTGTCACCAGGGTGGGGGGCAGGCTATCCCTATTCCGGGAGATATGATGGAGCCGCGTAACCGATGCCTGGGTACGGGAAATCGTGGCCGTCGGATACTCTATCGAGTTCGCGACTCTACCTCGGGATGCTTTCCTCAGGTCCAGGGTGCTGGCCACTCCGGAAGGAGCGGCGAAATTACAACTGGCAGTGGAGAACCTGCTGGCACAGGGGTAGTGAAGCCAGTGCCAACAGGACAAAGAAAACTAGGTTTTTATTCAAACCTCTTTTTAGTGCCCAAAAAAGATGGCAGGGTCAGGCCGGTACTAGACCTGAGACGGCTAAACCGGCACGTCAGAACGAGACATCTTCGGATGGAGTCCCTCAGGTCCGTGATAGCATCCATGGAGCCTGGGGAATTCCTGTCCTCAGTGGACATCAGAGATGCATATTTGCACATTCCAGTCCGGGAGATGCATCAAAAAAGTTCTACGCTTCGAGGAGCAAGGAAAACATTACCAGTTTATGGCCCTGCCGTTTGGTCTCTCAACGTCACCGAGAGTGTTCACAAAAGTCCTGGCGGCAGTAATGGCACTCTTCCACGCAAGAGGCATAATAGCCATCCCATATTTGGACGACATCTTGATAAAGGCGCCATCACGAGACAGCAATCTCGAGAGCCTGCGCATCACGGTACAGACATTGGAGGAGTTTGGTTGGATGATAAAGCACAGCAAATCCTGCCTAGTACCGACTCAACGTCTGGAATTCCTGGGGATGGTGTTCGACACCAGAAAGCACCAGATTCAACTACCCCGAGCAAAGGGAGAAACACTCCTCTGCAGCGTCAGGTCCCTGATGCATGGGAAACCAGTAACCATCAGACAGTGCATGAGGGTATTGGGCCAGATGGTATCATCTTTCGAGGCCATACCGTTTGCACAGTTCCGCTCAAGGGCCTTCCAACATCAGATTCTGTCACACTGGAACAGGTCCTTGCGGGCCCTGGACCATCGAATTCGGGTGACCCCCCCCCGGGTCCGGGACACCCTAAACTGGTGGCTGAACCCCAGGAGGATTCAGCCAGGTCGATCTCTGGCTCCAAACCATTGGGTGATAGTGACCACGGACGCCAGCCGTTCTGGCTGGGGCGGGACTCTGGGGAGTCAGTCAACTCAGGGGCGTTGGTCTCAGACCAAGTCAAAACTCCCGATTAATGTCCTGGAACTGCGAGCCATACGCCTAGCGCTCCAGCATTTCAAATCAAGCCTCAATGGAAAGGACGTTCGAGTTCAAACAGACAACGCTACAGCGGTAGCATATGTCAATCATCAAGGGGGCACACAGAGCACAGGGCAATGAGCGAGGTGGCCAGTATACTCAGTTGGGCAGAGCCACCTACGGTCCGTCTCGGCAGTATACATTCCAGGTGTGGACAACTGGGTGGCGGACTTCCTCAGTCGGGAGACAGTGGATCCCGGCGAGTGGGGGTTACATCTGGACGTCTTCCAGGTGATGTCAGAAATGGGGCACCCCGGACGTAGACTTGATGGCATCCAGGATAAACTACAAAGTTCGTCCGTTCGTGGCCCAGTCTCGCGACCCGCAGGCGGCAGTAGCGGACGCACTAACCATTCCATGGGGAGGCTTCAGACTTCCTTACATTTTTCCCCCTCTCCCTCTCATCCCAAGGGTGTTAGGGAAAATCAAGAGGGAAGGGCGGCCAGTAATACTGATAGCACCAGACTGGCCGAGAAGGAGCTGGTATGCAAACATCGTGTAACTTCTGGCCGACATACCGTGGCAGCTGCCAGAGCGGGAAGATCTACAGTCTCAAGGACCCCTCTTCCACCCGGATTCCAGGTCGCTAAGTTTGACGAAGTGGCCATTGAGACCCAAATATTGAAAAGACAAGGGTTCATGGAGGGGGTAGTTCAAACGATGATACAAGCCGGGAAACTGGCTTCATCTAGAATTTACTGTCGTGTCTGTAAACGATTTTTGGGCTGGTGTGAGGATCGGCACTTTCAGCCCATGCAATTTTCACTGGCAAATATCTTGGCATTCTTGCAGACAGGTCTCGAGGCAGGACTGAAACTGGGCTCGTTAAGAGGCCAGGTCGCGACTCTTGCTGTACTCTTTCAGAGGGCAATTGCGAGTAGGCTGGCGGTGTGGACGTTCCTTCAGGGGGTCGCCCATGCTTCACGGCCGTTCAGGCCGCCCACTCAGACGTGGGACCTCAATCTGGTGCTGGAGGCTATGCTAGCTCACCCATTCGAACCACTGAGAGAAGTCCCCCTGCGACTCCTGTCTTGGAAGGTGGTGTTCTTAGTAGCAATCACCTCAATTTGAAGGGTTTCCGAATTGGTTGCCCTATCAGTAGAGTGCAGTCTATTCCAACATTCACCCATGACCAAGGTCTCCGAGCTGTCCAACATTTTTTAAATAAAGACGATTTGATAAAAGCCCATCAAAAACAGTTAATTTTAGATGGAGTTGAATTCATCCTCCACAATAATTATTTTAAATGTAATAATCAGTTTTATATTCAAACAAGAGAGACAGCAATGGGGACCGAATGCGCCCCGTTATGCCTATTTATATATGGGTGCATTTGAGGAAGAATTATCTGATCCCCATATCCAATTTTATAAACGTAATAAAGATGACATTTTTATATGGAATGGTACATCTGAGGAGGTCCACATTTTTATTAATAGATTAAATTTCAATACTTGGAACCTAGAATTCACTGGGTCTTTTAGCCGTACTAATATCACTTTTTTAGATTTGGATATTTATATTGATTCAGGCACTATACATACCAAAACGCATTTTAAATCAGTTGAGGCCAACAGTTTTTTAGATTTTCAGAGTAACCATGCAAAACAGTGGAAACTTAACCTCCACTTTAAACAGTTCAAGCGAATCAGGCGGAATTGCTCGACTATTGAGGATATTGAATCCCAAATCGGTAATTCTACATAAAAATATCCTGAAACCTTGATACACACCTCTTATGAAAGGGCAAAACAAGAAAAAAGGTCTTTTAAATCCCGTAGCTCTAAAAACTCTAAAATCAATGACGAGAAATATGACTGCAGGTTTATCACTCGTTTCAATTCCAAACAGAAGGAACTAAAAGATATAATAAAAAACCATTGGCATATCATGAAGGCCGCTCCATGTTTGGCGCAAGAACTTCCCTCTAACCCGAGTATGATTTTTAGGAAGGGTAATATCCTAGCACCTTCCCATCCCCACCAATTTAAAACTACATTTAAAATAATCATGTTCCCTTTCCATTGACATCAGGAGCCTCTAAATGTGGGAAAACAAGCTGTAAGTGCTGTTTTAACATCTGCCACAAAAGGAAAATTAGAGACCAGACAAGATGTCCCATCTTAATTGTGGATCTGAAAATGTGATCTATTTACTCGAATGTCCATGCAATTTACATTACATTGGACGTACAACTAACTCATTATGCAATCGCGTAAATCAACAGATTTAATATTAAGAACCATTTTTTAAAACAGTGTTTCAAAACACTTTTTTAATCATCGCAATTCAGACTTTTCACTTCTTAAAGTCACCCCAGTAGAACGGATTCCCAAAGGCCAAAGAAATGTTTTATATCTTCCATTTTAACACATTAAACCCACATGGTCTCAATGAGACCCTTGAGAAAATTTTAAGAAATTAATCTTTTGACATATTCCATTTTATCTAATAAAGAGTTTTCATTTAACTATTTTATATCTTAAAAATACGTAGGATCCAGGTCTATCTGATCGATAGGCCTTTAGTCTTTTACGGAATAATAACTTTTACACCAACTTGTGCGTTATTTCGAATAAGTAGTTAATTATTCAAGTTTTAATTTAATCTATTTGATGTATCCACTATAGATTATAATACTGGTGCTATAAGGTTTTTAGTTATTGCGATCACCTTTGATACTATCCGTATTATACTTGTTGAATAATGTTGATCATAAGCTCTTCATCACAATATTATGTGAAAGACACTTCACTATATTTATGTTATGTGCCACCATTATCGGCACAACTATATGACCTAAAAATGCCCCAGGAGGCAATGTGATGCGGGCACTGATCACATGATCGTTGTGTCACATGATCGCTATAGCCATGTGACCACACAAAGCACGGGCGCAGTTCTTTAATATATTGATCACGTGACCGCTGCATCATCACGCAGCGAAATCACGTGAACACGTAATCCGTAGATCCGGCCTCATCATATCACATCATCACGCTCTATAATACACAGATCACATGACCACTGCGTCATCACGCAACGAAGTCATGTGACTATTCAATCCGTGGATCTGGCCCTGTAAGATTCCGTCATCACGTCACTTAACTCTATTGCTCCGTCACGTGTGTTGTAAGTGACACACTTGGTTATTTCTTTTTTTGATCAAAGATTCCGCCTGAGCGCTGAGAACTTTTTCTCTCTTTGTTTTTACTCCTTGTGGAAGTGCTACTGTTTGTCGTCAGCTCCCCAGCACAGTGGACCAAGCGCTTCCCAGTTACTGCTCCTGCAGGTCAAGGTTGCAGCCAGTGTTTTTCAGCACTATGTTCGACCCAAGGGCCTAGGAGTCCGGGCAGGGTTCGGCCAGGGCTATGCACTATGCCTGTTCTTGCTTCGTAACAAAGTTTGCATGCGGGCAGGTGGAGCCATGTCGCAGTGATTGCTCCCTGGCTAAGCGAGCAGCTGTTTAAACTTCCTCTCCCGTCCAGCCCCCTCTCTTCGTGGAGCCAGAGTGGGCCCGCTCCCTGTCCTAGGCAGTATCAGATCTCACTCGGGCATCTTGGGCGATCCTGGATAGGTTGGATCACAGGGCTCTTGTCACGCAGGATGCGGGTATGGATGGGTTTTTCAGGAGGGGTGCGCCCGCGGAAATGGGTGAGGCCATCGGGGTCTCTGGGCACTACTAGTTCTCAGTCCTCCACCTCCCTACTGCGCTCTCCATGTACGAGATCACAATGGTCGTTTAGTGAGGACACTGGCCCTGGGGGAGAGCTACCTGAGTCTCCCTCTGATTTCGATCTGGAGGAGGAGCAGGGGTCAAAGCTGTCAGCTATGGTAGACAGCCTCATAGTGGTGATACGTGATATGTTCCATATCTCAGAACAGGTTCAGGCTTCACTGACGATGTCCCTTTCCTTTCGTCGTCCCAGGCACCCCCTAAGACTTTTCCGCCTCGTAAGGATTTTGAGAAGATGCTGTCCAGGTAATGGAAGTCTCCCGAAAAATGCCTTTCCAGGTCAAAATACCTGGATGAAATGTATCCCTTCCCTGTGGATTTGGTGAAAGTGGTCGTCTTCCCCGTTGATTGACCCGCCAGTTTCCCGGTTGGCGAAGCATACCATTTTGCCTACGGCAGACGCCTCGTCCCTTAAAGATTCTCGTAATAGGAGACTGGAATCTTTTGCGCCATCCGCTCTTGACGCAGCAGATTCAGCCCTCAGGCGAATTTTTGAGGCTTTTTGGGTGAGCAAAGTCACCAACGATTTGGCAAAGCAATTGCGTAGAAGAATCCTCTCGGTGGCGCCCCCAAATGAACTGGGGTATACGGCGCAGCAGAGAGCAGGCTGTGGATTTTTTGTGCAAAGCCTCTCTAGATGCAGCCAAGCTGGTGTCTCGGGCATCTGCAGCATTTGTTGTGATGCGCAGAGTTTTGTGGTTGCAATCTTGGGATGTAGATGCCACCTCTAAGGGGTTCCTGACCAGTATCCCGTTTGTAGGTTAGCATCTTTTCAGGGCTCTACTCAACGAGTTGATCTCAGAGGCTGTGGGAGTTAAGAGTTCCCATTTGCTTCAGTAACGCTCAAAACGACCAATGGGCCCTTGGCATCCACCAGGAGAGGCAGCAAGTAAATGGGATCTTTCATCCAAAAAGCATCAGGAGTCGGGTTTAAAATAACCTCCCAATCTTTATTGTTAAAAGACTGGCATTCTACAGCGATGTTTCGGCCAAGATCACTATGGCCTTTGTCAAGCTATCGGGCCCTTGGCGTCGTTCCATTTCTGTCCCTTTCACCCCTGTGGCAGGAGCAAAGGGACAAGCAAAAGATTGTCTAATCAGCACTCAAGAATACGGCTTTCTACCACCAAAATATCCACAAATAGTCACATTCTACTCTATACCTAAAATACATAAAGGCACCTCGCCACTAAAAGGACGTCCCATAGTATCAGGGATTGAGAGTATTACACAAAACATCAGCCAATATATTGACATAATTTTGCGTCCTTTTGTGGAGGCACTGCCCTCATATGTCCAGCATACAACGGATGTTCTTAGACATCTAAACGGCATATATGTTCTGGAAGAAGTACTACTAGCAAGCCTAGACGCTGAAGCATTGTACACATCTACACCACACAATGGAGGTCTAAGGGCGGTCAATCACTTCCTCGAACAAAGAGGGATAAACTACCACCAACACAATATCCTCGTATTGAGGCTATTGGAATTTGTCCTCAGTCACAATTACTTCCTGTTCGATGGAAAATTCTCCCACCAGCTCAGGGGGACCGCGATGGGGAGCCCATGTGCCCCCAGTTATTCAAATCTCTACCTGGGCTGGTGGGAGGAGAAAACCGTCTTCACTGAAATGAACCAAGGGTGGACCTCAAAAATTGACCTTTGGCTCAGATACATCGATGACATATTGATATTATGGTCAGTAAATAGAGCAGAGTTCCATGAGTTTGTGAAGACCTAAAACATCAACGATCTAGGCTTGTTCTTTACAAGTGAGATACATCAGGACAGCATTACATTCCTGGACATTAAAATCACATCTACGGGACTTCTAGACAGCTCACTATATCGCAAGCCGACCTCAACAAATACCCTACTGCACTATGGAAGCCACCATCCGTGGTCATTAAAGAAAGGGATACCAAAGGGACAGTTCCTGAGAACCAAAAAGGAACTGTTCTAACGATCTGGAATTTATGATTTACGTAGGTAATCAGTTGAGGTCAGACAAAATTTATCACAATGAGTAAAATATAGATTGGTCTAACACTCAGCCTATAAAAATTTGATACGTAGGTGATTTATCAGATACATAATTTTCTAAGAATTCAGACTATACGTCTAATCAATAACAGAAATAAACTGATGAACGCCTTAATAATCATCTAAGATGACATATCAACTCAGCATTCATTATACGATAGTTGGGCTGGATAGTCTTATAATAATCCCCCCCCCCCCTTCCTTCTTACCTATCCTCAGTCTGGATCCTAGTGTGAAATAAATCCACAGAATAATGGAAAAGCCATTAAAAAGCGGTGTAGGATTTGGGGTGTCGTTAACCAAGTCCCCAATCATCATCTCCATGCATGTGCGAACTCAATTATTGCTAACAAGTTAAGAGATCGCTGCTATACATTTGGGCACTTACGAGGTCATAACCAAGTCCTAACTCATCTCCACGCAAGCGCCAAGTGTACTACCGCTAACAGGCATAACAGCGCGAATAGGAGGAAGTTTAAGCTCTATGAGAGACTAAGTCCCTGTCTTGCGGGACTGCGCATGCGCGATGACGTCAGAGCGCCGCGTGGCATCGCGAGATTGAAATGTAGAGGGCTCGCCTGCCAGGAAGGACTCTGATTGGAGAGGGGGAGGAGAGATTCTGACAGTAAGGGGAGGGACTCTCTCTATAAGCGGCGGTGCAAGCTCCTCATACCAGGACTGTCAGAGCAGGCATAAGCACACGCTATGCCGAGCTCCAAGCACCATAGCTAGGTAGCGCAACTGTAGGCAGACATCACTGCAAACTGTTCTATTGACTGCTTAAGAGAAAGTGAGCACTTGAATGATAGAAATTAGGATAACAGTGACACTGTGTGCTAGCCACTGTAGCAGGGGCTGTGGTGGAATCAAAATTTTCAGCACATTGAACAAAGCCCTAGGGTGCTTATGAGCTGACTATATATGGAGGATTAGAATAGCATGGTCTGACTCTTATGTGGTACAGTGTATCTAAGGTACACATATAGCAGTTAGCCCATATGCTTCTAGCTCCACAACCAAGTAGGCTGCACAGGGTCCCAGTGCCTTGGTAGTGCGCATACTGGGAATAACTGACTGTGTAACAGCAATGTGGTATAGCTTCCAGCTATTCCCTGTAAAGATAATCTCTATTCTTTGAATAGCATTTACCCCCATATAACTACAAAGGTAATTTTGCACCTGAACCACTCCTATTAGGACACATTTGTGTTCTGACATAAGTACGTCTTTAACCAGTGGAAATAGATATAGATCCTCCAGTATAAGCAAGCCATGGATCCTGATGAATTAGCCTAATCAAACCAGCAGGCTAAGGAAACGCGTCGATCCGCATAAAAGATCCGTATAATAACTCGATCCGCATAATAGATCAATAACTCCATCTTCTAGGGTAATTGCCTAGGACCCCATGACTATCTTGGGCCCTATGCAATAACCATCCACTATAGTAATTTAAATAACAAGACGGAACGTGTCGGCGGGTATACCTTTATGACCCTTCATATCATGCAGTTATCCCTTACCGCTGACCCACTTCTTTAAGTATTAATATCTATTGGGCTAATACCCTTAGACTGACAAGTCCAGTCCAAAAACTATTTACCCCATGTCTTCACTGTGGGAGTACCCACAATAGAAATACGGTGTAATCACAAACTGGCGGTACAAATATCGGTTTGCCAGGCCAGATAAGTGATAAGAGAAGAAGAGATGGCGCTGTTCCCAAGTAAATATCTGGACAGGTAAAAAGCGCGTTTTTTACAGTTAGGTTTTTCGGTGGGATTTCATATTCCATCTCCTCCACATTAAGGTCCGTTTTCAGTTAAAAATTTACGGACTGCATTGCAGTTTTCGGCAGTGGTGAGCGAGAAGTTGGAAAAAGGTGAGATTGAGCTGGATGGCGGGTCTGTTTCAGTCTCTTCCTATTCCACACTTGGTGGTCTCCCCGCTAGGGGTTGTGTATAAATTTTGACTCATTCATCATTTGTCATATCCCAAAGGGGTATCGGTAAATGATGGTATAGACCCCAATCTTTGCTCGGTGGTCTACATGTCCTTTGATGCCGCGCTTAAATGGCTACGTCATTGTGGGGTGGGTGCGTTATTAACTAAGACTGACATTTAGTCGGCTTTTCGGTTGCTCCCGATGCATCCTGATAAGTGTTCATTTGTTGGGGTGTTTTGGGGAAGATTTCTTTTACGTGGATCAATGACTACCCATGGGTTGTTCGGTGTCATGCTCATATTTTGAGGCTTTTAGTAGTTTTTTGGAATGGGTAGTTCGGGACGTGGTAGTTCTGCAGTTGGTAATTCATTACTTGGATGACTTTTTGTGTGTGGGTCCTGCTGCTTCCAGGGTTTGCGCCTCATTATTGTTTGAGATACAACAGCTTCAGCTTGTCATGTATATTACTGGATGGACTGTAGTTTACTAACAGGACAGGAGATGGCGCTGCCACTAATACATGTACATAGTCTTTCTGGTATTGAATTGTTTTTTGCTGTTCTGCTGTATACTCGCTGGTTTTTCCCCTTCCTTCTTCCTCTCTGTGTACAGTCTACCATGTTATGTTTTATCTTTGTGTGAATCCACACGTGGTTCCAGTAAAGACAAGTTGTTCCTCCACAATGTCTGCCTAAAGTGACTCCACTGCATCCAGCACTCAAACTCTGCAACAATTATTACACATGGTGCAATGGGTAGCTGACCGTTTTGGTGTCCCGTTGGCCCATAAAAAAACGGAAGGCCCAAGGACGTGCATTATTTTTCTGGGGATCACTATTGATACCCAGAGAAATGAAATCCCTCTTTCTCGTCCGTATCATTGGGGGACACAGCCAGACCTTGGGTATAGCTACTGCCACTAGGAGGCGACACAAAGCAGAAAGTGTTAGCTCCTCCCACTAGCTATATCCCCTTCAGGCATCACATTAATCAGTGTTTAGCTTAGTGTCTGCAGGAGGCAGACAGGTTTCAGTCTAGGGTCTGCGGGAATATGGGGAGTCAAGGGCTTTTCCCTGGCTTTCGTGTCCTCCCGGGGGAGGGCGCGGAGTTCGGTGTCTCCGCCACACTGCTAATGCCTGACCAAAGGAAGAAAAGGTGGCACGATCCTGCCCTTGTGCATAGAATCGCTGCCTGCCAGCGATAGGGTTCCCCGCCGTGAAGCAGCTCCCCCCCTGGTGACAGCAAGCGCGGGGGAAACACTGCTGGAGCTCAGACTGCCATGGAGAAAGGGACGGAGGACATAGAAATTCTCTCCCCTGTGTCTGTGAAGGTCGGCTGATGGGAGTCCTGGGAAAGCAGGTACCCTTTCCTGCTACAAGCCCCAACTCCTAGTGATTAGTGCTGTGTCTACAGGAGCACTTGCAGCAGCTCCCAGGCATGGGGGGCTGCGACGCGGCAAGTGGCGGCCGTGGGAGGCTGTTTGCTGTGGGCAGTACTGCTCATTGATGCAGCTTTGTAACGGACGCCTATCTGCCAGCATGTTTGGCCTGTGGGCAGGAGCAATGGCTGTGCGTGCCCCTAGCCGCGCTCTGTAATGACGGAAGTGAAGGGAGCGAGTGCCGAGTGCTGACAGTTGACAATATTGCGCAGGCTACACTCGGACACGGAGATGACTTCTCCAGAGCAGTCATGGAGTAGGTCACATAAGAGACGTAGATACCGCAGCCACAAAGAATCTTCTCGGAGGTCTCATCGCTCCAGGGAGTCCTCTAGGTCCCGCTACTCTAGGGAGTCCTTTCATAGGTCCCACAGCTCCAGGGAATCCTCCCATAGGTCCCGTCGCTTCGGGAAATCTTCCCGGTCATATGTGGCTCCTTCACGCTCCTGCTGTTTATCGGCTTCCCAATCTATGCCTCAGATGCAGCAGCCACACTTTCCAACTAAGGATAGTAGTTTTCCGGAGGGGGAACGCTTTCTTTCTTCATACCCCTCGGACTTGGACAAGGAGCAAACGTCTAAGCTGTCCTCATTGATGGACAGCTTGGTTGTGTCCGCGAAGGTGAACCAGTGGTGGTTCCGCAGGTGGCCGTGTCATTTAAGTGGCACAAATGCCCACGCCAATTTTTTCTTCTCCATCAGGACTTCGAGGAGGTCCTGGAAAGCGAATGGGAAGTTCCAGATAAGCGCTTTAAGGTACCGGGTAAGACTTGGGACATCACTTATCCTTTCCCGGAAGATCTTGTTAAAAGGTGGTCAGTACCTCCTGTAGAAGACCCACCTGTGTTGCGGCTGTCGAAGAACACCACTCTTCCCACGGCCGACGTCGCATCACTTGCGAATCCACAGGATAGGAAGCTAGAATCACTGGCAAAGTCTACTTTTCAGGCAGTAGGTACTGCACTACGTCCCACCTTTGCATCGGCATGGGTCAGTAAGGCTTCTGTCTCGTGGGCAAAGCAGCTATCCAAGGACATTCTTGCGGGCACTCCGGCCAATGAGTTACTGGATATCACGGACAACATTATTCAGGCTGGAAAATTTGTCTGTGCAGCAAACCTGGACTCGGCAAAATTCCTGGGCCTCAGCAGCTTCTGTGGGGTCGCTCTGGATACTATGGCTGAAGGGTTGGTCGGCTGACGCATCCTCAAAAGGGGCACTGACCAAGCTGCCATTTGGGGTCAATAGGCTGTTTGGAGCCAAGCTGAATGAGCTGATTAAAGACGCGACGGGCGGAAAGAGCATGTTTATTCCTCAAGATACGGGAAGAGGAGAGAAGGCTCTGCAGAAGAAGAGATCTTATTCCGGTCCTTTGGCTGTTTCGGCCCGCGGGCCGCAGCGGGGCAGTGGTCACAGGCCAGGAAGAATCTGCAGGAACAGAAGAGAGCCCCATCTTTCAAAACCAGGTCTGCTTGGCGGCCTCGCTCCCGGGTACCAAAGGCCACGGGAGCAAAATTTTCGCATGAAGGTCAGCCCCCACCCGTTCTGAACAGGGTGGGGGGCAGACTCTCCCTGTTCAGGGACACATGGCTGGCGCATGTGCCCGACTCCTGGGTGCGGGAGATAATTTCCTCCGGCTACACCAAAGAGTTTGCGTTTTTCCCGCAAAAGAGAATCACAGAGGCAGAGGGAACTAATTTATAAAATGCCCAAATCACAGAAGATCCCTTAAAACTATAATATTTTATTCCTATTACATTAAAACACATATATTGGGCTCAAGACGCTCATCAACTGATGAAAAGGTAAGACAAACACAAAACAACAATGAACAGAACACAACACGCGTGCTAATGAATGTCACGGTGTTACCACATAAAGGAAGTATAATTTTAGACTCAATTTATACGTCTCCGATATGGCTACGCAGTTCTCATGCCATAGAAACTTCCCATTAGAGGGACAATATACACATGGAGGGATAGGACGTCGCCAATCTCCCTAGTTGTATCTCCCATATATCTGAGATATTATAGTGTGATATGTTAGATATTATAGGATATTGTCCCAGTTTTTTCTAATATTCATATGTAATTAGCCTGAGGAAACAAAAAATTCTAGACCTCAGTGAGTTGATGTAATCACTGAAGGAAGCTGTCGTCAAAGATTTACCACCGCGTCTGGAAACGTTTCTTTGTTTCGTGCGAGGAACGCCACTTTCACCCAATGTGATTCTCACTGGCTAATATCCTGTCTTTTTTGCAGGCTGGGTTGGATATGGGCCTGAAATGAAGTTCTCTAAAGGGCCAGGTCTTGGCTCTCTCAGTCCTTTTTCAAGAGCCGATAGCCGTCAGATTGGCAGTGCGCACGTTTCTTCAAGGGGTTTCCCATGCTGCTCCACCGTTCCGGTCACCTACGCCCGCGTGGGATCTCAATCTGGTCTTGGATGCATTACAGTCTCATCCCTTCGAACGGTTAAAGGAGGTACCACTGCATCTTTTGTTTTGGAAGGTGGTTTTCCTTGTGGCAGTCACCTCGATACGCAGGGTGTCTCGAACTGGCTGCTTTGTCAGTTGAGCCCCCCTTTTTGATTTTCCACCAGGACAAGGTGGTACTGCGTCCGGTACCGCAGTTTCTACCAAAAGGTGGTGTCACCCTTCCACCTTAATGAGGATATCGTCCTTCCGTCACTTTGTCCGTCCCCGATGCACCCAAAGGAACGGACTTTGCATCGACTGGACCTGGTGCGGGCCTTGCAGATATATGTTGCCAGGACCAAGGACTTCCGATGGAGAGAGTCCCTGTTTGTAATTCCGGAAAGGCCGCGTAAGGGGTCTGCGGCTTCTAAAGTGACTTCTCCAGGTGGATCTGAATGGTGGTGGAAAGAGGCCTACCGCGCCAAGGAACGGTCGCCTCCATTCCGCGTGACGGCTCACTCGACGAGGGCGGTGGGGGCCTCCTGGGCAGTTCACCATGGAGCTTCAGCTCTTCAAGTATGCAAGGCAGCGACTTAGGCTTCATTGCATACTTTTTCTAAATTTTATAGGGTTCATACCTTCGCATCAGCGGACGCCTTCCTAAGTCGGAAAATCCTACAGGCGGCTGTTCCCTGACTGCTCGGGACTGGTTGTAAGTAACCGCCCTTTTTTTCCGGGACTGCTCTGGAACGTCCCAAGGTCTGGCTGTGTCCCCCAATGATACGGATGAGAAATATGGATTTTTGGTATAACTTACCGTAAAATCTCTTTCTCGTCACATTCATTGGGGGACACAGCACCCACCCCTCGTCACGTTCATTGGGGGACACAGCACCCACCCCTCGTCACGTTCATTGGGGGACACAGCACCCACCCCTCGTCACGTTCATTGGGGGACACAGCACCCACCCCTCGTCACGTTCATTGGGGGACACAGCACCCACCCCTCGTCACGTTCATTGGGGGACACAGCACCCACCCCTCGTCACGTTCATTGGGGGACACAGCACCCACCCCTCGTCACGTTCATTGAGGGACACAGCACCCACCCCTCGTCACGTTCATTGGGGGACACAGCACCCACCCTTCTTTTTGATGTAGCGCTATGCTGGGACATTGTTTTTTCGTCTCTGTGGTCACATATGGCGTTTATGTCTGTGCCAGAATATTTATATAATGGCTTATTGCTAAATGTTGTTATGTTGTGCTTCTACTGGCTGCTCCTACTGCTTGCATACAAAACTGATTAGCGTGATGCCTGCAGGAGGGGATATAGCTAGTGGGAGGAGCTAACACTTTCTGCTTAGTGTCGCCTCCTATTGGCAGTAGCTATACCCAAGGTCTGGCTGTGTCCCCCAATGAACGTGATGAGAAAGATTTTACAGTAAGTTATACCAAAAATCCATATTTTCTCCATTTTGGGCATTGGGCATGCGCAGTGGATCCTGAATCTCTTGCCATGTTAAATAATGACGTAGTACTCGCAGGAGCTTGTGATCTCGTGCATGCGCAGTGTCTGACAAGGATCGATGTTATTCCATACTAGTGCCGCTTCTGTGCATGCTCTTTATAGATGGCAGTGCGTTCCACCTGTGGCCGCTAAAGTATGATTAAATCTCGGGCATGCGCATACTTTACAAATGGACGGCGGAAGGAGGAAGGAGATTACTGGAGCATGTACTTGATAAAGTCCTAAGGACGAAACACGTTGTACTAAATAAACGGAGGTTACATTAACCATTGGTTACCAGAGGATATTTTTCCTAAAGGAGCGCAGATCTTTTTCTTGTATGTTTTTGCCTATTTGGATATGGCTCCCCATAAGGATACGGTGTTAAAATCTGCTGGCTCTCCTTGTCTCTAGCCTGACAGGATCTGAAGGAACTCTGGAGGAGGATTAATTATTTATTTAAAGCTTACATGGATATGGGGTGTTAGTGGGTCCCTCACCTAGGGTCCTACTATACACCGGGTAAGTCTACACCTTGCTTATTTTGCCGAATAGGCAACGTTTTTTACTGTGCTTTGTTCTGCGAGCGCTGTCCTTATACATTTTGTTATATGCTGTAAGCTATAAGAGCAGTATTCTGTATGTTTATATATATATCACACCTGCTGTATTTTTGTATATAAAGCTCGGGGCCGGATTGGGCCCTGCAAGGGCCCATGAGAGAAGGCCCTGTATGACAGGGTTGTTAGGGAGTGGAACAGGCAGGATAGGGTTAACAAATGGGCAATGTAAACTAGAAAGAAGGGGGGGTGTAGGGCGAGTGGGTTATTTACGTTTAAGTTGATAGGTTGGGGTTTAGGTAAGGGGAGGGGTTATTGAGCCCATAAAAAGGGGAGTTTGGGCGGGAGCGCCATTTTAGAAACGGTGAGAACTGAGTCCCACCCTCCCTCCCTTGATATATTGATTTATATGGAAGTAATTACAGTATTATCTAAACTTAGATGGTACAACGGTGAATTGGCGCAAGAGGATGAGTAAATGACATGTCGTGGCAGCCGTTGGCGGACGGGGGGGGGGGGGTCCTTGGAGGCTGAGTTGGTATTTTGGGTGAAAGGAAGTCTTGGTGGGGACGGCCTTACCGGTATGATCACCCTGGTGTTAGGGGCCGGTGTGTGGGAGAAGGCCAGGGAAGGGATCCCGGGTGGCCTTAATCTATTTTTTTTTCTAGCATCCCAGTGGGGGGGGGGGGGGTGCTAGTGGTGTTTCCGAGTCGGGTTACGGCTGGAGGCAAGGTACGGTTTTAACTTTATTAACACCAGACCCCTTGGTATTTTTTGGTTTGTCTCCAGGGGCCTCCTCTCGTATATAAAAGGTTAAAGAATAAATTGTATAAATTGTATGTGTTTTTGTTAAATAAACTTGGCTGCTGTGGCCAAAAATTTCCAAAGAGTTTGGTCTCAGCGGATTATTGTAGATAAGGGAGAGCATGGGTAGCAATGTTGGAGCGAGTCTAACATCCCCGGGTCATGAGGTGATGGGTGGATACATGTTCCTGATTTGTTGTTTGTTAATTGGAATGTATATTTAATGTTGGATTGTATATGTTAGATTAGACTTGACAAAGACCATATAGGTTGAAACTTTGCTGGTCCTCTCTGTTTTAATATGGAACGAATAAAGGTTTGAACAAGTTTTTTCTACCTTGAATGCTGCCATATCTTTACCGATATCAGGACTCTCTGCGAGCTTTTTGTTCTCAGGCTGCAGTGTCATACAACCAGCTCTCACCGTGAAATTGCTCTATAATATTTCCTAGCCTACTGCAAACTACTTCAGTTATACTGTTCTGTGTCTGCAGTGCATTAAACATAGGTCTCACCGCTAAACAGTACTGTAATATTTCCTAGGTCTCACCGCTCAACAGTACTGTAATATTTCCTAGGTCTCACCGCTAAACAGTACTGTAATATTTCCTAGGTCTCACCGCTAAGTAGTACTGTAATATTTCCTAAGCCACTGCAAAGTATTTCAGCTCTGCCGCTGTGCAGAGCGTCTCACAATACCCTTTTCTTGGTGGGGTTGAGATAGCCGCAGTTACCAGCACTATCCACTGGCTTAAAGAGTCTTCTCCCACTCCACACAGCCTCGATTATCTACAAGTCTCTGCAAGCGGTAAATTACCCTTACGTATCAACGCAAGACAGCGGGTTAATTTTTTTTAAATCACAGCATAGAGCCTCCGCTATCTACAAGTCTCTGTGTGCGGTGAATTAAGCCACAGTTGTCAGCGCTGTACAATGGGGGTAATTTATTTGGGCCCTGCTCTATCCTTAATCTGCCATGAGGAGGAGTAGGGGTAAGGGTCGAGGACGCGGACGTCCAAGTGAGGGTGTGGGCACAGGCCCGAATCACAGCCGGCTACTGCGGGATTAGGAGAGAGGCAAGTTTCTGGGTTCCCCAGCTTCATATCACAATTTACAGGTCTGCGTGCTAGACCTTTATTACAAACAGAGCAGTGTGAGCAGGTCCTGTCGTGGATGGCAGAAAATGCCTCCGGCAATGTATCGACCACCCAGTCTTCTACGCAGTCGACTACTCCCAGCCTAGGGACTGCAACTCAGAATCCTCTGGCTGCTCCTCCTTCCTCCCAGCCTCCTCACTCCATGAAAATGACATTCTGAACAGGCAGACTCCCAGGAACTGTTCTCGGGTCCCTGCCATGAGTGTGAAAAAATGGTTCCTCTCACCTGAGGAGTTTGTTGTGACCAATGCCCAACCTTTGGAAAGTTCCCAGAGTCTGGGTAATGAGGCTGGGAACTTCCAGCAACTGTCTCAAGAGCTTTTTGTGGATGAGGATAATGAGACACAGTTGTCTATCAGTGAGGTAGTAGTAAGGGAAGTAAGTCCGAGGGAGGAGCGCACAGAGGATTCGAGGGAAGAGCAGCTGGACGATGAGGTGACTGACCCCACCTGGTTTGCTAAGCCTATTGAGGACAGGGCTTCAGAGGGGGAGGCAAGTGCAGCAGCAGAACAGGTTGGAAGAGGCAGTGGAGTGGCCAGGGGTGGAGGCAGCGCCAGTGCGAAGAATCACCCAACTGTTTCCCAAAGCGCCCCCTCGCGGCAAGCCTCCGTGCAGAGGGCTAGGTGTTCAAAAGGTGTGGATGTTTTTTAGTGAGAGCGCGGACAATTGACGAACAGTGGTGTGCAACCTGTGTTGCACCAAGATCAGCCGGGGAGCCACCACTACCAGCCTCCCCACCACCAGCATGCGCAGGCATATGATGGCCAAGCACCCCACAAGGTGGGACGAAGGCCATTCACCACCTCTGGGTCACACCACTGCCTTTTCCCGTGCCCCAACCTGCCACACAGATCCAATCCCCCTTCCAGGACACAGGCACAAGCGCCTCCTGGCCTGCACCGACACCCTCACCTCCACCGTCCTCCACTCCATCCAGCAATGCCTCAGTGCAGCGTTCAGCTATCGCTAACATAAGCGTTGGAGCGAACAACGCACGCACAAGCTTTAAATGTGCGCATTGCCAAATTAATCAGCCTGGAGATGCTGCCATACAGGCTTGTGGAAACGGAGGCTTTCAAAAACATGATGGCGCTGGCGGTTCCGTGCTACTCGGACCCCAGTCACCACTATCAAGGCTGAGTCGGAGGGAGCACTGTAAAAAGATGGTAAGGGAGTACGTAGCCAATCGTACAACCATGCTCCATGCGGCCTCTGCTCTATACAACTATTGGGTTTCAAAGCTGGACAAGTGGCACGAACTTGCGCTGTACGCCCTGGAGGTTCTGGCCTGCCCTGCCGCTAGCGTCTTTGTCAGAGAGGGTGTTTAGTGCAGCTGGGGGAATCATCACGGATAAGCGTACCCGCCTGTCAACGGCCATTGCCGACATGCTTACACTCAAAGATGAACAAAGGCTGGATTTCCCCAGACTTCTCTTCTCCGCTGCTTCTCCACCAGCGGAACCGAATTATTCTTTTCGCTACAACAGGAAAAAAATGCATCCTCTAGCACAACAAAAAAAAGGGGGAATTAGCTTTCACTCTCGGATATTATTACTCCTCCTCCTAAAACAACATGTCATCACGCTGAACTGCCGATTTTTCTGCGGCCCAAAAGGCTGTTTAAAAGTGTTTTACAATTTTTCAACGTTTCAAAAGTATTGAACTTTAACAGACACCAATTTTTTCACAGGGCTGCCTCAAGACTCTGTTACAAATTAAGCAAAAGCGAGCTGTATCTTAAAAAAATGTTCATGAGTTTCACCTGCCCTCGCGGTTGAGCAATTTTTCAGGGGTGGACTTGTACTCTTGGTACACCAATGTTACTGGGGCCTGCCTATGCAGTTTCAACTGAATGGTTTGAGGGGTCTGCCTATGCAGTTTCAACTGAATGGTTTGAGGGGTCTGCCTATGCAGTTTCAACTGAATGGTTTGAGGGGTCTGCCTATGCAGTTTCAACTGAATGGTTTGAGGGGTCTGCCTATGCAGTTTCAACTGAATGGTTTGAGGGGTCTGCCTATGCAGTTTCAACTGAATGGTTTGAGGGGTCTGCCTATGCAGTTTCAACTGAATGGTTTGAGGGGTCTGCCTACACTTTTGCTACAGAAATGTTACTGGGGTCTGCCTACACTTTTGCTACAGAAATGTTACTGGGGTCTGCCTACACTTTTGCTACAGAAATGTTACAGGGGTCTGCCTACACTTTTGCTACAGAAATGTTACAGGGGTCTGCCTACACTTTTGCTACAGAAATGTTACTGGGGTCCGCCTATGCAGTTTCTACTGAATGGTTTGAGGGGTTCACCTATACTTTTGCTACAGAAATGTTACTGGGGTTCCGCCTATACTCTTGGTGCACCAATGTTTCAGGGGTTCTCCCACACTCTTGCTACAGAAATGTTACTGGGGTCTGCCTATGCAGTTTCTACTGAATGGTTTGAGGGGTATGCCTATACTTTTGCTACAGAAATGTTACTGGGGTCTGCCTATGCTGTGGGTGCACAAAGACTTCCCATCGCGGTGTTTTGCCTATCTGGCACAAATACACTGACGGACTTGGGCAGAAATGTGGGCCAAGGCCGAGGTCCTTGGCTGGGTGAAACTCTGCCATGTTTGGGCACTTTGATTTCCTCCTGTGTAATACCATCTTTGAGCACTGACAGCATAGGCGAGCCCAAGGAACTCAGACTTCCCATTGCAGTGTTGAGCTATCTGACACCTACACAGAATGAAGTGTGTGGGGACGCATGGATTTCCCATAGCTATTTAACTCACGGCACCTTGGGTCACACAAGGTGGAGGCTGGGACCAAGCCTGACCCAGGGCCCACTCACGAACTTCCCACAGAGTATTGTGGGTCCTACCTCGGTCATGGTTTCTCCACCTTATTATGCCACCTCCTCCTCCTGCTTGGGGCCTGGGGATCAGCGCTGGGCAACATGTATTTTCTCTTGTGTTACCAGAGTTATCTGAGACACTGGTTTGGGCCAAACAAAAGGAGCGTTACTGCGTTAATGGAACGTTCACAGCTGCACAAGCATTCTGAGTCCGCTTTATGCCCACGATTAATGAGGGTGTGAGCCAAGGCCAAGGTCCTTGGTGGGGTGAAACTCTGCAATGTTTGGGCGCTGTGATTTCTTTATATGTAATACTTTCCTTGGGTTCCAGGGGCTCGCCTATGCTGTGGGTGCACAAAGACTTCCCATTGCGGTGTTTTACCGGTCTGGCACAAATACACTGACTGACTAGGGGAGAAATGTGGGCCGAGGTCCTTGGCGGGGTGAAACTCTGCCATAGGCGAGCCCAAGGAACTCAAAGACTTCCCATTGCGGTGTTGAGCTATCTGACACCAACACAGAATGAATAGTGTGTGGACACATGGATTTCCCATTGCTATGTCAGTCGCGGTACCTTGAGTCACACAAGATGGAGGCTGGGACCGAGCCTGACCCTGGGCCCACTCACATACTTCCCACACAGAGTATTGCTTCATTGTGGATATGTGTAGAAGTGCTTGCACCTGAGTCCCCTTTATGCCCACGTTTGCGGCTCCTGACAATTTTGTGAAGGAGGTGGCACGGGATTGGAATGATGATCGTACGTCAATTTATCATCAATTATCAACAGCATTGTGGGCTATCGCCCACATTTTCAAAGAAGGTCGCTGCCTGGCCCTGCCAACCCTCTGCAGTGTGTCCCTCCGGTTCCTCCTCATCCAGTATGCACTTAGGGTGGTGTGGCTATGAAGCGAGTGTGTGGCATGAGGGCAGCTGAATGCTGCACAGGGAAACTTTTGTATGCGCTGTGGATGCAGAGTCATGCAGGTGGGTGTGGGGGTTGGACAGCAATGCCAGCATGTAACCCAGCAGAAGAGGGAGCGGTGTCACCCGCAGGCAGTGATTGTCCTTGGTTGCAGGTAATGTGGTGCTTAGCTAAGATGTGCCAGCACGTGTGCCTGGCTAATGAGGGTTTGTCCGAAGTAAATTGTTAGGGGGGTGACCGCCAGACTCTTGCCCCATTTTGGCTTAATAGTGGGACCTGTGAGCCTCAGATACAGCCATGCATGTTGCCCCTGCCCTTCCCTATGCATTTCTGTGGTGTTTCCATGACTTTCTGATGTTTTCTGGTGTTTGACAAGTCATCAGCTATGCGGAGCATCAGTCCCATACAAAAATGCTTGAGTCCCCCATTGACTTCAATGGGGTTCGTTACTCGAAATGAACTCTCGAGCATTATGAAAAGTTCGCTCATCTCTACTGGGGACCCAAAAGAGGATTTGGATGTTTGACTGACTTTTTTGGTGAAATATAATGGGGTGTCTTTGATTTTGTCCGAAGTAGTTGGTAATTTTGACTGAGTTATTCACGGATGTGTGAGGAGGTGTTGGTTTTGGGGCCTTTTTTAGAGGACATTGCTGTGTAGGGTCATGGCTGAGTACCTGGGTGGAGGGTGGACAAGTGAAGAATCTGGCGTTGCTGGAGTTGTTCCCCTTAGTGGTGGCGGTGACGATATGAGAGGAATAGTTTAAGAATAAAAAAGTCCACTTTCATTGTGACAACTTAGGTGTTGTTTAGGCCATCAATTCCGTGTCAGTGCATTCCCCGTCGGTAGTAGATCTATTGCAGTTTTTGTTGACTTCCTGCTTATTGTTAAATGCATGGGTGGTGGCAGTTCACGTGTCGGGAGTTGAAAACTCAATTGCCGATTCTTGATCTCATTTACAGTGGGATCAGTTCCGTTCGTTGGTGCCAGATGCGAACGCCGAAGGTCGTCAGTGCCCTCCTCACTTATGGAGCGTGGTCAACTTGCAGCAGGTCATTTAATTCAGGAGTCATTGGCAGTGGAGACCTGAAAAGTGGTCTGAGTGTCTGAGTGGGAATTGTGGGTGAGCAGGATTGGCAGTGTGCGATCTGATGAAGATAAGGCGGGTGCATTGTTGTGGTTAGTGGGATCGTCGGTGTCAAAAGTAAGTCGTTTGATGGCAGCCTTGGCATTTGGATTTAAAATGAGGGGGGGGGGGAAATAACGAATAATTTTTTTGTGAAGTAAGCCATGCGGGCGTTTAGAAAAGGGAAGATAAAGGACAAATGTCGGCCAGCAACTTTTTCATTACTACTTAGGATAGGTGAGGCCTTGGAAAGGGTTTGCATCACTGTTTTCGCAGTTTATTTCGGTGTGCGTTTGCTTTGGCATTTTTTTTTAGAGCTTTCAGGTTAAGTAAGCTTGCTTTAACTAGTAGGACAAAGGTAGGTGGTTTGTTTTTTATTGGATGTACACCTCACGGACATGGGGGTGGAGATATGGTTACGTCGGTCCAAAACAGATCAAGTTGGAAAAGGGAAAAAAGTGAAGCTGGGTAAGGTGATTGAGACGGATGTGTGTCCGGTACAGTGTGTGAAGGCTTATCGGGCTTATATCGCATGGTCAGACGGACCCTTTTTCCAGCACTTGGATGGGTCATTTTTGTCGCAATTTCAATTTAAGGCAGTGTTTAAAAAAGTTATGGCATAATTGGGTTTGCAGGCGGCAAACTTTTCTTCTTATTCTTTTCGCATTGGTGCAGATATGGAGGCTGCCGAGTTGGGTTTAGGATCAGATATTGTGAAAAAAATTGGGCGCTGGGAATCTAACCAATATCTCTCTTATGTTAGGCCGGAACAATGGTTTGGCCTGGAGTGGGGAACACTGGGGACATAATTGGGGGGCGGGGCAAGATTTAGGAGGTTGTACTTTAATTGGGAGTTATGAGGGTAAGTTGTGAAGTCAAATTGGTAATATGAGTTTTTTACACAGGGTACTGCGGCCCTAGTATGGATTCTGGGCCATTCATTCTTTTTTTGTGCAGCAGAAAGAGCGAGGAAGAGGCAGAACAGCAGGCAGCTTGACTTTTCCAAAGATGCCACAGTCATTTGTTGGTTGGGGTTTAGAGGAATGAAATGGTGCAGTGTTCTGCCTGAGGTGAATGGGTTTGTGGCAAGAGATGGAGAGCCTAAGGTGTTGGTACTGCATGTGTGTGTGTGTGTGTGTGTGTGGGGGGGGGGGGGGGAGAATGACGTCAGCAGCCGCCCAGCTAGAGAGCTGCGAAGAGACATTCAAGTATGACATCTTACGATTGTGTGCCTTACATCCGAAAATGGTAATCTTGTGGTTGGAAATCATTCCCCAGAAGACTTCGAGGCTGGCGTGTATGGTTGAAAAGCTTAACAAGGCAAGGATAAAGTTAAACCGGCATATTTCTGCCTTCATATGAAAAAATGGAGGAGTAAGTGTTTGTCATGTGGATCTCGAGTCCAGGGAGGGTAACTATTGGCTGTCAGATGGTGTGCACCTGAATGACATCGGCATAGATATGTGGGCCTTGGCAGTGCAAGGTGGCATAGAAAGAGCGTTAGTGTTGGTGGGGGCTACGCAGACTTAGGGATAGGCCATGCTAGCTGTGGCAGGTGGGGGTCCTTGGAGTCGGTTCTATATTGGTTGGTGGGGGGAGGCTGGTAGGGATGGCCTCACCTTGAGTACTCCCTCGTTGTTTTGTTAGTGTCTGGTGCTGTGGGAAACGGCCTATGGGGGAGTCTTTCCCAGTCAATTTTATGGTATTAGCCACTTAAGATGGCTAGTGGTGTCCTCCAACTGGTTAATATGGTTGAGGGCAAGGTTCTGGTTCTGTTTTACTAAAGTTATTTTTATAAGCACCAGATTGTGTGGCTCCAAGGACTTCCCCTTGTATTCTTTAGGATGATTTAAATATAGTGTTATTTATTGTTAATATATTAATAAAATGGCTGCGCTGGCCAATTTAATCCAAATATGGTGTCGGTTTTTTATTGGGAATTTAAGTGTGGGGTTGAATTGCCAAAGCAGTTAGTGACTCTAACCTACGCAGGTCAAGCATTTAAGTGAAGGACAATGCTGTGGCAAGACAGCCAAGCATGGCTAGCTGCAGCAATGCAGGTAAGCATGCCTTTTGTGTGCCGGCTCCAACACTACTTCCTCCTCCGTGACTGACTCGTGCTCCACAAATGTGGAGTAGAGCAGCCATGAAATGAGTGCCTTTCTAGTGCTGGTAGAGGCAGCCAACCTTCTCAGTACAATGCTGTGGGCTGGACGACTATTTGGGGTTTGGCTTCATTTGCGTTTTTTTCACGCGTGGGTGATCCCCAGTGCATTCGCGTACATCTGCAATCTCCCACAAGCAAAAAAAAAAAAATACAATTTAAAGATCAACCACAGTGCATCCTCTGCGGAAATCTGCATCAAATATCCGCGTGGGCTGTGTTATGCCCATGGACATGAGGCCTTAATGGTAAGAATCCCTGATTTTGTTTTAACAAAAACAAGACTATTTCACATTTTATATCTTCATGCTGACATTCTTGGATGTATTCATTGATGCTCCACGCATTATTGTGCTTTATTGAACCTACTGCAGGGTAATATGCTCAGAGTTTTCAAGTTCAATCTGGTCGTTGCAAAGGGTGGCTTTACACGAGTCAACTATAGTCTGAACAGCCACTGAAAATAGTCGCTAAAACATACAAAAGGCTGTTTGTGTGCTATTACACAGAATGATTGTCGGACACTCATTCAATTTTGAAATCCTTGAACAAATTGAGAGCAGGCCGAAATATCGTTTGGAAATAGGGGCAGGAGATTCTTTGGTGGGCATGGATTTGATATTTCTACCCCTCCCCAATGCATGCTCATTGGTTGCCAAATTTACCAAATATCACGAGAACAGCAGCAGCAGCACTGAGAGTTCTGTGGAAGGCCAAACCAGTGAAGGACTTCACATCAGCAGGTGTATCTTCAAAGGCCAAAACCAGCCAGAGACCATAACAGTGAGTGCTCTATTGAAGACCAGGAGTCTTGTATAGTTGAGGACCACTTGCATGTATTTATGTATTTTCAGGAACCAATGAGCATTAAGTGGTAGGGCAGAAATAAAAAAAAAAAAAGGAAACTATTTGCGTTCAACGGGAGACACACCGTGAACTAGCTCCCTGCAAAGTTGTTGGTTACTCATTGAAAGACAATTGCCTGTTTACATTAGACGGGGATTAACCAACCAGTGACTACTTTTAGGTGAGCTGAAATCAAACAACTAGCGACTAGTGAATGACTTCTCACTTATCAACCGGATGTTACCCACGATTACATAGAACCACTGTATCGAGCGACCATTCAGGTGATAGTTGTTTTGTGCAAAGCCACTCTCTCACAATCATATAGGAAGCGTGACTTTCTGTTGGGTCTGTACAAAGGTGGTTCCAGTTTGACCCATTAAATATCACAGTAAATAAATATAAAACATTGGTGGCTGTTGCCTTTATAGAATATGACTTCCAATTTACGTCACCGTTATCTCATCCCATCGTCATAAATGCAGATGCCCCCTGATGAATTCTATGTCGCATACGTATACATCGTCACTGGACAGCAGATCCATTTAGAGGAAAAATAAAATGATTGCTTTTTAATAATTACATTTCAAGCTCAGCACCTGAAGTAGGAAAGCGACACTTTCCCTCATGAGTCAATGGTCTCACCCTACGATCAATGTATGACACAACCTGGTTAAGTGAAAGAAAATTAGTGACAAATTCATTTCCTCTACATGCGATGTCCCAAATTAGCCACTGGCTGTAGGAAGCCAGGGGCCTTCTAATTATATGTTATAGAAAAGGTTTCAATGTAAATGTCAAATTTCTATTGAAGGATTCATACATCACTCGCTAAAATTATATCAAGTGTTTATCACTCATCAGATCATCTCTGCAATGCAATAGATTTCCAAATAATCAGGTTAAAGAGAGCCTGTCACGTTGAACATGTAGCTATCGGCAGGCAACATGATATAGATAGAGCTGGAGATGTGGAAGATTGCCTTACTTTCATGAGAAATAATTCAGTACAGCCTGTAATTTAGTCTTTCAAATCACTATTTGCTTGGGTTTAAGAGTCCAGTGGGAGGACCTTCTCCGTGATTGACAGCTATCTTTGTATGCACACTCAAAGGGAAGTAGGTTAATGGTTATGGCTGCCTCTTCTCACCTTCACCTTTTTTTTTACCGGTCATGGCCATCGGTATTCTCCTCAGCGTCTTCTCTGCAGAAGACTCTTCACCATTGCCTCAGTTGCTGCCTCTGCACATAGGGTGTATGCTCAGCCTGTCTTTTAAAAGGCCAGCACATGCACCCAGCTTTTCTGTCCCCACCTACCCTGGTCCTTCTTGGGTTATTTAAGGCAGCTTCCCCCAAATGAAATGTCAATGAGCAAAAGCTTCCTACTGTTCCAAGAGAAGGTATTCCAGCATTGGGCTTGCTTGACCCTTGCCTGTATGTCCAGCTTTCCCCAACTCTACTTGTCTCAACCATGTCCTTTTTGCGAAGTCTTGCCTGATTGCTGCCTGATCAGACCTCCAGCCTAACTTACCATTTGGCATGAACTACACCTGTGCCGATTTCAGCCTTTTATACTGACTGGATCCTTGCCTTTCCTTTTGGTGCTGTTTTGGCCCACCTGAGTAATCTGTCACTGCATTGAAACGAATTCTGGGGAAGTGACCAGTGGGATTCTTACAGCCAAGGTCACATCCCTCAAAAAGGGGTTTAATGGTGAAAACCAGAAGACCTCTTAAAGCAGTGATGGCGAACCTTTTAGAGACAGTGCCCAAACTGCAACCCCAAACCCACTTATTTACCGCAAAGTGCCAACATGTCAGGGGGCGCTAACAACATGCACACACTGGCCCTTGGTATGTCCCACAGTCTCTCATACAGAAGCTTCCACTGTCACATGGCTCACTTTAATTTTCAATTTGTAATATTAAGCGATATGATTGATATGTCAATAACTGAATAGGGGATATTTGTGACGTATAATATCATACATACTTTTTTTGTCATTTGGTTCTGTCAGAACTGGATGTCAGTACATCTGATATACTACAATGTCAGCTGTCTATAAAGTTTATTGTGAAGCCCCGGAGGTTGCAGTGACGTCACCACGTTCCAGTGAAATGCATGTCCTTCACCTCTTTCATGATACTAGCCTTGCGTTCCAAGACACATATCCCACGTGTCTTCTGACTTCTGAACAAGTAAATATGGATCCGCGCTCCTCTGGAACAATACACTCTCCAGTCAGCAGTATTGCATAAACAAGTTTTAATGTACAACGCATTTCGTCCATACAGGACTTTATCAAGTACATGACACTTTAAAACCACCAACAAATAGTAAAGTTATTACCTACATGGTATACGGTCCCCGGTATCACCCACCTCCTCCAGCGTACTGTGGCATCCCGCCCCATGTCTTGTGTCCAATGTGACGCGTAATTACACGACGTGATGGCGTTACTGTATCTGGCGCTTCCCCTACTGCGGGAAGGAGTGGGGTTTTAAAGTGTGTGTCATGTATGGACGAAATGCGTTGTACATTAAAACTTATTTATGCAACACTGCTGACCGGAGAGTATGTTCCAGAGGAGAGCGGATCCATATTTTCTTTTTTATTTACTGTTCATTTGCGGCTCTTCTGTTTGAGAGACGGAAGGACCCGCTTGCTCTCCTGCTGTCTAGCCCGGCAGGATTATAGGAACCTCCGGATGATTTGCTATTAGGCTCACCTGGACATGGGGTGTTAGTGGGGATCCTCTCTAGAAGGCTCCACTATACACCAGGTAAGTTACACCCACCTTTTCTTCCATTCTGCGTTGACGTTTTTGGATTGTAGTTTTCATTTTGGACCTTCTTGGAGTGCTGTCCTAATTTGTTTGTTTTATTTCCACACGGACTTCTTGGGGAGATCCGGAGTTTTTGTAGGATTCAGCGAACCGGGAGGGGACAATTATGGAGAGACTTAAGGACTTATGGGCCACTATGGATTTAAGAATTATAAATGCCCTAGAAGAGATTCAGAGGAATTTAAAGGATATAGACCCTACTGCGGTCCCGCATTTGAACAATGAAGGACTTATTTGGGATATGACCTCTGACCCTATTGAGGCTGAGAAAGAGGTTTAGTATATGAAAAATAAAGTATATGAGATCTGGAGACATTTTTTTAGATAGTGTTCCTCAACATCTACGAGATTAATAAATTGGTACCTAGGGGCTACGGGTGAACTTTCTCCCTGCATTTCCGCATGATGATTTTTCAGGGGAATGGGTACTAATGCTCAATACATTTTCTACTCTTATGCTATCGAAATTGATCAACAAAAGGTTGCTACTATTGTCTCAAAGTATGAAGGAACTTTTACCCTGTGATGATGCCAATTTGTGCTCTCAGATTTGTGATTATGTTGCCAGACGTGAAAATGAGATTACACGTAAGTAAGGAAGCTTATACGTGATTCTAGAGATTATGAGCACAAAGCTTTTTTTCCCGAAGGATTATAAAAGAAAGAATTTGAATAGAGATAATGATATAGGGGTTGGGATTAGAGATGAGCGAACGTGCTCGGCCCCGCCCCTTTTTCGCCCGAATACCGCGATTTTCGAGTACTTCCGTACTCGGGCGAAAAAATTCGGGGGGCGCCGTGGCAGCGCGGGGGGTTGCAGCGGGGAGTGGGGGGGAGAGGGAGAGAGAGAGGGCTCCCCCCTGTTCCCCACTGCTACCCCCGCACCGCCGCGCCTCTCCCCGCCCCCCGGCACCCCCCGGCGCCCCCCGAATCTTTACGCGCGAGTACTGAAGTACTCGAAAATGGCGGTACTCGGGTGCGTAAGTACTCATTACGAGTACGTTCGCTCATCTCTAGTTGGGATCAATGAAAGATGGGATCATCCGACCAGAAAACAGAGAATATATGAGGATAGATCTAATGGATATGTGGGTAGTAGGAATATATTTGAGCGTCAAGGTGGGAGGTTTAATCAAAATCAGGATAAAGGTTATAGACCTAATTGGAGACAATCACCATAACCCATGGAGGAAACCAAGGTCATATTTTGAGGAGAATGGTGATAGAGGTACCCATAGGAGGACTTTTAGTGATAGGAGGGTAATGGTAAATGAAGATGCACATAGGTCTGAGTATGATAGTAGCACCTATAGGCACCAAGATAGGTGCAGGCCACAAATTTCTCCACAACAGGAGGTATATAGGGGGGAGGGAGGGCAACAATTTTATAATATTGATAGTAGAAAGAGAATTGAAGGGAAGCGTTTGATGAATAGTAACACGCAAACTGATCTTTGCCTTTTCACCCAGGGTTGTGGGTCTAGAACCTTTAACTTTAGGAAAACCCCGACCCGGACCAGTATGACAATGGGCCAATTTTTGGATGAAAATAGTAGCTCCCTTTATACTGTGGATTCAACGATATGTAGTGCATCGGGGAACACACCTATTCAGAAACATCAAGAAAATAGACGCTCGATAAATATTCAAGGGAATATTCAGGAACCACTACTATCCACTCCGAAATTGGTCCCGTGTGAAGTAGAGGGTTTACTGTTAAGGTCCTCAATGGCGGACTCCCCCCGGATATAATGGATCTGCGTATAGCGAGGGGTGCTGATCATAATAGGAAAGATTCCAACAGATGTTCGATGGGTGAAGATAGTGCCCTTGTGAGGGTTCCTTTTTTGGGGGGGCGTGGTCCCCTAATACCCAAAAGAACCAAGGGTAACTCCAACACCAGGCAACCAGGATTTAATGGGAACAAAATCAGTGATGCAAAAGAACAATTCTGCTATCCAATAGAACAGAACGAATATAACTCCAGTAGTCAGATCCAAAATTCATCAATTTTATCAACTGGTGAAAACATCAACCACGAAATTAAGAACAATAAGAGAAGGAGGAGAGGGAAGAGGGGGGGCTCCAGTTTCCCTAAGACCTATAATGGGGTTGAATCACCAAGTGAAGAAATAGTTTATTATGAATTTGCAAAGAAACATGGGACATTTAACATATCGCAATATCTACGGAGGAGAAGGGAAATGGAGGTCCTTTCGAAGGGTCTCTCTTTTAGTCCAACAAGAGGGTCCAATTTGTTTGAATTATTCGTGGACCTAAATTCATTTGTTCGAAAAATTACATTGACTAATACTGTTAATACTTTAATATCCAAGAGATAAAGAACACTGGTCTCAAAATCAGAGACATAGGTGAATTAAAAGAGAGAGAGAGTTTGATTTGGAGGAACCCATAGTCACAATCTCAGACCGAAAAGTCGATTTTACCCTATAGAGGCAAGAGGGGAGTATCTTGAATTATTTTTTCATAGGACAATGAATGATTTTACTAAAATGTGTAAGGAAAATACATCTATTCATCACAATCTAACTAAAGATCAGAGAAATACCCTGAAGAAACTTATGAAGGAGGAGTCTATTGTGATAAGGGGTGTAGATAAGGGTGGGGCAATTATAATCATGGGACATGAGCAATATCATAATGAGGCATTAAAACAATAAGGATCAGAAGCAGCGCTCCAGTGGAGTTTATAGAAAAGACTAAAGATAAATTATATATGTAATACCGAAACATGAACTATTCCCCCCAAACCATTGATGATAACAATACAGTGATAGGCTCTTCAGATAATATACCTAATATATCTAGCTCTGTTACTATAACCAACAAAACTACGCCTAATTTTTTAGGAGTAGTCACCCAGGGAAGCAAAGAATTACAACCGAACATAAGAATTACACGCAATTCCATCATTCCCCTAACAAACAAGGGAAAGATCCCATCCAAACAACAAACAAACCCCAAAAACAACAGCAAAATCACACATTTCTACAAATCGCCCAACAGGGTTCCAACCCAAAAACTAGAAGAAAAACCTGTAGAAGGGGGAAACGTGCGGGGCGAAAAACCCACACCAAGAAGAATCCTATCACTAAACAAGCCAACTCAGAAAGTCCAATCCCCATTACAGAAGCGGTAAAAATGGGTATTATTAATATTTCTTCCTACTCCTTATCCTATAAAGAAGCCAACATTTTGTCTAGAGGCTTATCCTTTAGTCCCTCTGTAGACCCCAACTTGTTTGATTTATTTATAGATCTCAATTGTTTTGTCCAGAACTTAACGCTCAGATACTTTCACATCAAGGAACATAGAACTGTTATACAAAATAAAGATGAATCAGTTGGATCCTCAGGTTGAACATCCCCCTGATCGTCAAGAAAATATTCCAAATATTGAAAACTTTATACCAATAACCCAACCTATATTGACCAATTTAAAATTACCCAGCACGTTCTACCCTGTTGATTCTAAAGGCCCTTTTATTTCCACCTTTTATAATAAAGTCCTGGAGGACTTCAAAATTTTGACGGCCACTAAGACCACTAACAAGAAGGGGAATTTGGGACCTTTCCAAAGGAAAACCATTCAAAAATTAAAAGAGAATACGAATATTGTAATCAAACAGGCAGATAAAGGTGTGTGTGTGTGTGTGTGTGTGTGTGTGTGTGTGTGTGTGGGGGGGGGGGGTTGTCATAATGGACAGAGACTTTTATGACACTGAAGCCTTAAGAATATTGGCGGACACAGACTATTCCGAGAAACTACCAGGGGATCCAACATGTAAATTAAAAAATGAACTTTTTGTCCTAATCAATGAGGCATATAACAATAAATGTATCTCTAATAGAGATGAGCGAACGTACTCGTCCGAGCTTGATATTCGTGCGAATATTACGGTGTTCGGGATGCTCGTTACTCGTAACGAGTACCACGCGGTGTTCTGGTTACTTTCAGTTTCCTCTCTGAGACGTTAGCGCGCTTTTCTGGCCAATTGAAAGACAGGGAAGGCATTACAACTTCCCCCTGTGACGTTCAAGCCCTATACCACCCCCCTGCTGTGAGTGGCTGGGGAGATCTGATGTCACCGGAGTATAAAAATCGGCCCCTCCCGCGGCTCGCCACACATGCCTTGTGACTTAGCTGAGGGAAAGTACTATCGTGCTGGAGCTGCTGTAGGGAGAGCGTTAGGAGTTAGTGTAGGCTTCAAGAACCCCAAAGGTCCTTCTTAGGGCCACATCTACCTGTGTGCAGGCTGCTGCTAGCAGTGGGTTTTTTTTTCTTCTCAAAATCGGCAGTGCAGAGCATTGCACCCGGCATTAGGGACAGAAGTGGTGCTTAGGCAGGGAGAGTGTTAGGAGTGAGTGTAGCCTTCAAGAACCTCAACGGTCCTTTCTAGGGCGAAATTTAACCGTGTGCAGTACTGTGCTGGCTGCTGTTAGCAGTGTTGCATTTTTTTTTTTTCTAAAAATAGTCTGTGCAGAGCATTGCACCCTCCATTGATACTACAGGGACAGAATTGTGTAGGCAGGGCCACAACACAGTTATTGTTCATTGAATATACGCAGTGGGGCCTTCCCTTTGCAAAAAAGCGAAAAAATTATATTTGGCCTGCCTGTGTCAGTCCTAAGGTCTCCGTGTACGTGTGTGCTGCGTGGAGAACGTACAAAAATCAGACGCAACCAGCTACGGTTTACTGCAGGCTTGCGCCATTGTCTTTCCT
The DNA here is from genome assembly GCF_035609145.1 of Eleutherodactylus coqui. Classification (NCBI taxonomy): domain Eukaryota; kingdom Metazoa; phylum Chordata; class Amphibia; order Anura; family Eleutherodactylidae; genus Eleutherodactylus; species Eleutherodactylus coqui. Next base: position 81,070,018 of record NC_089841.1, on the reverse strand, counting down.
GACTGGCAAATACCTGCTCTGCCAGAGTTAATAACTCTGCTACACTAAAGTTGTGTGACACTTTCTCAGGGCCACACCACAGTTATTAAACGTATTGTTCATTGAATATACGCAGTGGGGCCTTCCCTTTGCAAAAAAGCGAAAAAATTATATTTGGCCTGCCTGTGTCAGTCCTAAGGTCTCCGTGTACGTGTGTGCTGCGTGGAGAACGTACAAAAATCAGACGCAACCAGCTACGGTTTACTGCAGGCTTGCGCCATTGTCTTTCCTGACTGGCAAATACCTGCTCTGCCAGAGTTAATAACTCTGCTACACTAAAGTTGTGTGACACTTTTTCAGGGCAACACCACAGTTATTAAACGTATTGTTCATTGAATATACGCAGTGGGGCCTTCCCTTTGCAAAAAAGCGAAAAAATTATATTTGGCCTGCCTGTGTCAGTCCTAAGGTCTCCGTGTACGTGTGTGCTGCGTGGAGAACGTACAAAAATCAGACGCAACCAGCTACGGTTTACTGCAGGCTTGCGCCATTGTCTTTCCTGCCTGGGAAATCAAATCACTGGTAATACAGCATGCTGAGGGGTAGGGGTAGGCCTAGAGGATGTAGACGCGGCCGAGAACGCGGAGGGCCAAGTGAGGGTGTGGGCACAGGCCGAGCCAGTGCGGTGGCCAGGGGTAGAGGCAGGGCCAGTCCGAATAATCCACCAACTGTTTCCCAAAGCGCCCCCTCGCGCCATGCCACCCTGCACAGGTCAAGGTGCTCTACGGTGTGGCAGTTTTTCACAGAGACGTCTGACGACCGACGAACAGTGGTGTGCAACCTTTGTCGCGCCAAGATCAGCTGGGGAGGCACCACCAACAGCATGCGCAGGCATATGATGGCCAAGCACCCCACAAGGTGGGACGATGCCCGTTCACCGCCTCCGGTTTGCACCACTGCCTCTCCCCCTGTGCCCCAACCTGCCACTGAGATCCAACCCCCCTCTGAGGACACAGGCACTACCGTCTCCTGGCCTGCACCCACACCCTCACCTCCGCTGTCCTCGGCCCCATCCAGCAATGTCTCTCAGCGCAGCATCCAGACGTCGCTAGTGCCACAGTTTGAGCGCAAGCGCAAGTACGACGCCACGCACCCGCACGCTCAAGCGTTAAACGTGCACATTGCAAAATTGATCAGCCTAGAGATGCTGCCGTATAGGCTTGTGGAAACGGAGGCTTTCAAAAGCATGATGGCGGCGGCTGCCCCGCGCTACTCGGTTCCCAGTCGCCACTACTTTTCCCGATGTGCCGTCCCAGCCCTGCACGACCACGTCTCCCGCAACATTGTACGCGCCCTCACCAACGCGGTTACTGCCAAGGTCCACTTAACAATGGACACGGGGACAAGCACAGGCGGGCAGGGCCACTATATCTCCCTGACGGCACATTGGGTGAATTTAGTGGAGGCTGGGACAGAGTCAGAGCCTGGGACCGCTCACGTCCTACCCACCCCCAGAATTGCGGGCCACAGCTCGGTGGTGGTATCTGCGGCAGTGTATGCTTCTTCCACTCAACCACCCTCCTCCTCCTCCTACGCAACCTCTCTCTCGCAATCAAGATGTGTCAGCAGCACGTCGCCAGCAGTCGGTGTCACGCAGCGTGGCAGCACAGCGGTGGGCACGCGTCAGCAGGCCGTGCTGAAACTACTCAGCTTAGGAGAGAAGAGGCACACGGCCCACGAACTGCTGCAGGGTCTGACAGAGCAGACCGACCACTGGCTTGCGCCGCTGAGCCTCCAACCGGGCATGGTCGTGTGTGACAACGGCCGTAAGCTGGTGGCGGCTCGGCAGCCTCACGCACGTGCCATGCCTGGCCCATGTCTTTAATTTGGTGGTTCAGCGCTTTCTGAAAAGCTACCCCCACTTGTCATACCTGCTCGGAAAGGTGCGCCAGCTCTGCGCACATTTCCGCAAATCCCACACGCACGCTGCCACCCTGCGGACACTGCAACATAGGTTTAATCTGCCAGTGCACCGACTGCTGTGCGACGTGCCCACACAGTGGAACTCTACGCTCCACATGTTGGCCAGACTCTATGAGCAGCGTAGAGCTATAGTGGAATACCAACTCCAACTTGCGCGGCGCAGTGGGAGTCAGCCTCCTCAATTATTTACAGAAGAGTGGCCCTGGTTGGCAGCCATCTGCCAGGTCCTTGGAAAATTTGAGGAGTCTACCCAGGTGGTGAGCGGCGATGCTGCAATCATTAGCGTCACCATTCCTCTGCTATGCATCTTGAGAAGTTCCCTGCAAAGCATAAAGGCAGACGCTTTGCGCTCGGAAACAGAGCCGGGGGAAGACAGTATGTCGCTGGATAGTCAGAGCACCCTCCTGTCTATATCTCAGCGCGTTCAGGAGGAGGAGCATGAGGAGGATGAGGGGGAGGGGGAAGAGACAGCTTGGCCCACTGCTGACGGTACCCATGCTGCTTGCCTGTCATCCTTTCAGCGTGTATGGCCTGAGGAGGAGGAAGAGGAGGAGGAGGAGGATCCTGAAAGTGATCTTCCTAGTGAAGACAGCCATGTGTTGCGTACAGGTACCCTGGCACACATGGCTGACTTCATGTTAGGATGCCTTTCTCGTGACCCTCGCGTTACACGCATTCTGGCCACTACGGATTACTGGGTGTACACACTGCTCGATCCACGGTATAAGGAAAGCCTTTGCACTCTCATTCCCGAAGAGGACAGGGGTTCGAGAATGATGCTATACCACAGGGCGCTGGTGGACAAACTGATGGTAAACTTCCCATCCGACAGCGCTAGTGGCAGAAGGCGCAGTTCCGAGGGCCAGGTAGCAGGGGAGGCGCAGAGATCAGGCAGCATGTACAGCGCAGGCAGGGGAACATTCTCCAAGGCCTTTGCCAGCTTTATGGCTCCCCAGCAAGACTGTGTCACCGCTCCCCAGTCAAGGCTGAGTCGGCGGGAGCACTGTAAAAGGATGGTGAGGGAGTACGTAGCCGAGCGCACGACCGTCCTCCGTGACGCCTCTGCCCCCTACAACTACTGGGTGTCGAAGCTGGACACGTGGCCTGAACTCGCGCTGTATGCCCTGGAGGTGCTTGCTTGTCCTGCGGCTAGCGTCTTGTCAGAGAGTGTGTTTAGTGTGGCTGGGGGAATCATCACGGATAAGCGTACCCACCTGTCAACCGACAGTGCCGACAGGCTTACACTCATCAAGATGAACAAAGCCTGGATTTCCCCAGACTTCTCTTCTCCACCAGCGGACAGCAGCGATACGTAAGCAATACGTAGGCTGCACCCGCGGATGGAAGCTACGTTCTCTCTCACCATCCAAAACGGGGACATTTCTGCTTCATCAATCTGTGTCTAATATTCCTCCTCCTCCTCCTCCTGCTCCTCCTCCTGAAACCTCACGTAATCACGCTGAACGGGCAATTTTTCTTAGGGCCACAAGGCTCACTCATATAATTTTTCTGAACAATTTTTATATGTTTCAATGCTCTTAAAAGCGTTGAAACTTTAACTTGAACCAATTTTTCGTTCAACTGGGCTGCCTCCAGGCCTAGTTACCACTTAAGCCACATTAACCAAAGCGATTAATGGGTTTCACCTGCCCTCTTGGTTGGCCATGGCCAATTTTTTGGATGTACATTAGTACTGTTGATACAGCAATTTTTGTGGGCCCTCGCCTACAGTGTAATCAAATGAATTTTTAGCCCACCTGCATTACAGCTGACGTTACATCCGCTGTGTTGGGCAATGCAATGGGATATTTTTGTGTATCGCCGGTGGGTTCCAGGGAGCCACCCATGCTGTAGGTGCACAGGGAGTTTAACCTACATGTGTCCACTTGTAAAGAACCCCAGTCTGACTGGGGCATGCAGTGTGGGCCGAAGCCCACCTGTATTAAGCACAACATTACTACCTCAGCTGTGTTGGGCAATGCAATGGGATATTTTTATGTACCGCCGGTGGCTTCCTGGCACCCACCCATGCTGTGGGTCCACAGGGAATTATAAATGCATCTGTTTCCACTTGTAAAGAACCCCAGTCAGACTGGGGCATGCAGTGTGGGCCGAAGCCCACCTGTATTAAGCACAACATTACTACCTCAGCTGTGTTGGGCAATGCAATGGGATATTTTTATGTACCGCCGGTGGCTTCCTGGCACCCACCCATGCTGTGGGTCCACAGGGAATTATAAATGCATCTGTTTCCACTTGTAAAGAACCCCAGTCAGACTGGGGCATGCAGTGTGGGCCGAAGCCCACCTGTATTAAGCACAACATTACTACCTCAGCTGTGTTGGGCAATGCAATGGGATATTTTTATGTACCGCCGGTGGCTTCCTGGCACCCACCCATGCTGTGGGTCCACAGGGAATTATAAATGCATCTGTTTCCACTTGTAAAGAACCCCAGTCAGACTGGGGCATGCAGTGTGGGCCAAAGCCCACCTGTATTAAGCACAACATTACTACCTCAGCTGTGTTGGGCAATGCAATGGGATATTTTTATGTACCGCCGGTGGCTTCCTGGCACCCACCCATGCTGTGGGTCCACAGGGAATTATAAATGCATCTGTTTCCACTTGTAAAGAACCCCAGTCAGACTGGGGCATGCAGTGTGGGCCGAAGCCCACCTGTATTAAGCACAACATTACTACCTCAGCTGTGTTGGGCAATGCAATGGGATATTTTTATGTACCGCCGGTGGCTTCCTGGCACCCACCCATGCTGTGGGTCCACAGGGAATTATAAATGCATCTGTTTCCACTTGTAAAGAACCCCAGTCTGACTGGGGCATGCAGTGTGGGCCGAAGCCCACCTGTATTACGCACGACATTACTACCTCAGCTGTGTTGGGCAATGCAATGGGATATTTTTGTGTACCGCCGGTGGGTTCCAGGGAGCCACCCATGCTGTCGGTCGACAGGGACTTCACAATAGGGAGTTGTACCTGCCTGTGTCTATGAATTAAAAAGCCCGGTCTAACTGGGGCATGCAGACACCTTGACAGAATGAATAGTGTGTGGCACATAGGTTCCCCATTGCTATGCCCACGTGTGCAGCTCCTGATGGCGGTGGCACAGGATTCTATTTCTCATTGCTTCTTTACAGCATTGTGGGCTATCGCCCCGCCCCTTTTAAAGAGGGTCGCTGCCTAGCCGTGCCAACCCTGTGCAGTGTGTGCCTGCGGTCCCTCGTCATGGCAGACGCACTTCTAAATAGACATGAGGGTGGTGTGGCATGAGGGCAGCTGAAGGCTGCGCAGGGACACTTTGGTGTGCGCTGTGGGGGGGAGGGGGGGCGGTTGGGCAGCATGTAACCCAGTAGAAGTGGCAGTGGAGTGTCATGCAGGCGGTGATTGTGCTTTGTTGGAGGTAGTGTGGTGCTTAGCAAAGGTATGCCATGCTAATGATGGCTTTTCAGAAGTAAAAGTTGTTGGGAGGGGGGGGGGGCCCACTCTTGCCGGTATTCTGGCTTAATAGTGGGACCTGTGAACTTGAGATGCAGCCCAACATGTAGCCCCTCGCCTGCCCTATCCGTTGCTGTGTCGTTCCCATCACTTTCTTGAATTGCCCAGATTTTCACACATGAAAACCTTAGCGAGCATCGGCGAAATACAAAAATGTTCTGGTCGCCCATTGACTTCAATGGGGTTCGTTATTCGAAACGAACCCTCGAACATCGCGGGAAGTTCGTTTCGAATAATGAACACCCGAACACTTTGGTGTTCGCTCATCTCTAGTCCCAACTCGATTATTTAATTCTATGTGCAAAAGAATTAGCATCCAAATTTTACGTACGGAATGTAATTTCTTCACTTTCCGGTGTCATAGAAACGGGAAATTTGGCAGGAGCATTGATTATGTCATAAATAGGAAACGCTAATGGGTCCCAACTCCATTATTCAATTCTATGCGCAAAAGAATTAGCGTCCAAATTTTACGTACATAATCTAAATCTCTCACTTCCCAATGTAATAGAAACATGAAATTTTGCACGGGCATTGATTATGTCATGAATAGGAAAAGTTAATGGTTCCCAACTCCATTATTCAATTCTATTCGCAAAAGCATTAGCGTCCAAAATTTTACGTACGGAATCTAATTTTCTCACTTTCCGGTGTCATAGAAACGTGAAATTTGGCATGAGCATTGATTATGTCATAAATAGGAAAAGTTCATAGGTCCCAACTCGATTATTCAATTCTAGCGCAAAAGAATTAGCGTCCAAATTTTACGTGCGGAATGTAATTTTTTCACTTTCCGGTGTCATAGAAACGGGAAATTTGGCACAAGCATTGATTATGTCATAAATAGGAAAAGTTAATGGGTCTCAACTTGATTATTCAATTCTATGCGCAAAAGAATTAGCGTCCAAATTTTATGTACGTAATCTAATTCTCTCACTTCCTGATGTCATTTTATATAAAGTAAACGTCACATGGTTACCTCCACGTGGTGTTTCCTGGGTAACGCAGAGAATTATGCAAAATGGTGAACATATGTTTTTCCGGTATCTCTAAAGTAAGCACGACTTCATAAGATTTTCCGTGTGAACACCAGATAAACTAGAGTACCAAATTAACTCGGGCGAAGCCGGGTATATCAGCTAGTTCTATATAAATGTAGGTCATTGTGAAGTGTTTTTATGCTTGAAAAAGACACCTTGGAACTTTGAAACGCGTTGCATGTGTGTACTGTATGTCGGAAGCAATTCATTCTTATTGGACACTATTGGTGGTCTCAAGACAGCTGTTATAACGGGCACAGGGATATTTTTTCCTTTTTTGGTTTGTGCTACATGGTTCACTGTGACTCACTTTGCTCTATTAGTCCTCTTAGTCTGCACAATGGCAATTGCGCAGACCTTTACACCACCATCATCTTTCAGCGTTGGGAAATAGTGCGGAAGGAGACTCCCTCTTCTCCCATGTGCTGAACATCATCTTCAGCCCCTGTTCATATTTGTATTCATGGCTGCTCAAATATTTGTTGCGTCTCTGAGTTGCATCTAAGCATGGAAATACAGCCACTCCTGCCCCGCTGTTATGGTCTCCACCACTTTAATTGTTCTGCTCTTCTTCTCTGCATTTCACACCCTCGGCAAGATGGCCTCCACTGTAGAGTTGCATGAGAATTGGAGCCAAAGGTCCTGTTCACTGTGTCAGAGCAGAGCTGAAGGTCCTTAAACACATTTACAATATTAATGCAATAAAAACTGGCACGACAATACAGTTAACCCTTTACACTGCACAGTACGCAGCTCTTGTACCGGCAGCACCTTCAAAATGTTGAGAAAACAAAGGGGGACTTGATGGTAGGTTAGGTACAAAAGTTCATGTGCAAAAGTTGTAGAATACTTTGAATTATTTACCTCTTTTAGAAACCCCAAAATAGAAAGTTCTGTGGAAACTGGGAGTCTGAAATCCTATACAACACTCGCATATTGATTATACAAATGCAGAAATAGTGAAAATGGCAATATTAAAACTGAAATTTTAATTAGAAATAATTCAAATATTCGCACCTTTGTAAATATAACACAATTCATCAAGCCATCAAAAACAGAATGCCAGGGATATTAATCCATATGTCACTGACGGTACTGATATGCGATGCAACATCTGATGCGATACCCAGGACATAGGAAGTGAACAAAGTTATTTGTGTCAACACAATTTACTCTAAGGGAACCGTGTGTTCTCAAATTTCAGAGTGGCTTATTACATCCCATTCAGAGCTTTATATATTGAGTAGGCAGGCTTATTAAAAACACTTATTGGCTCATCTTATCTTTTAACATCAGACGAAGAAAGACAGAAGTATAGTTTACTTTCACTTATGCAAGTTACGTACATAAAGGTACAGGAAGACAGAGAGTGGGGGAGCCAATGGGAGATGTCACTGCAATCTAGTATCTAGTTATACGGTGTTCATCAGCTACTATATGGGAGAGACCATTACATAGAGGAGGATTAGATAGATAGAAAAGCAGACTATCTACTTTTGTTAAAGAGAGAAACATCTTTTGGTCAACTACATTTATAAATGGGAAGTTAATAAAAAATGTAAAGTTAGTATATAATAGCTACATTTCATTTGTTAGATACATATGTAGTAACAGAACAAATATAATATGCTTCAGCCTTCGGGCTGATAACAGAAACAAAAGACTTTAAAGTCCTTGTACCACAGTAATGGTCCTCCTAACCGTAATCAACATGTCTACTGATTCTGTATAATGTTCTCAAATTGCAAACTATTAATACTGCTGTCATGACACACACGTGATCCCCAACATCATCTAAGCAGGTAGAATGATGACTCCATAGACTATAAATGTCAAGAACTACATAGGGAATAGGCTTTTTCCCCCAATGTTCTTTCAGTTCTGAACATTGTGTATTGCATCTGTAAATAACCCAAATCAATACCATATTGATCAAGATGTTCTATAGGAGCAGCCGACAATGTATTGAGCAGGAAAGCAGTAATTGATGGTGTAGAATAGCCACTACATGTTACAATTGTCATAGCAGTGTCAACAGCATCATTTATCTAATAAACGAGAACCTGCCCAGAGGACTGTTCTTTATGGAAATGGTACACTGGACTGCAGATATCCAGTAGAAGGATGAAGGAACATTGCACAAAATAATGCTTCTTGTACTTAAATAGGTTGTCTTGGCTGCTATACAAATGACAGCGCTTGAGTACATAAGGCAAAACCAAGAACAATCAACATGACCAATGAGTGACAAACTGGTACAGGAGGGAGAGAGTACCCTGTCCGCGAGCGAAGGAGTAGGACACAATAGGTGAGGGTAAACAACATGGTTGTATTCCCCTCAAATCACTGACACCAAATAACAGGTAATGGGTAATATTGTAGTTCTGTCCCATTTAGAGTGCATTGACTCAGGCAAGATTCCGTCCAATAGTGATGTGGACGGAATTTGCGTGTTAACATTGATTTCAATCTGTTTAGTTACATGAGCAATTTTTCTCTTTCAGTGATTCTGAGACATTCACTCTGCATGTCTTATTTTTGGGCAATTCCTCGTAAGGAATCACCAATTATTTCCTACGGGGTCTTTAAAAGAATCTTATTGACAGAGCTCTGTGATGCCATGCAATTTACATGCGAGTGCGCTTTACAAATGCGATATTGGTCTGAGTGATCAAGGTCTGACGCTGGCGGAAACGCGCTCCTGGTTATATTGAATGCTGAAACACTTAATAAAGGCAAAAGTTTTTGGCAGACGCCTCAGCCGAATCCGTGAGATTCTCAGCAAGAAACGCGGGACTGGGAAATTCAGTCAGACGAGCATTGTGGCTTAGAGCTTGGTCGGGGGACACTATCTAGGAATAAGTTATGTGCAATCCCGTTCCAAGGAGAATACCTATTTGGGCCAATCTTAGATAAGATTTTGAAAAGGCAGCCGATAGAAAGAAAGGGTTTCCAACTATCTACCCAGGAGTACTTCATCTTCCCGGAAGGAGTCATTGCCACCTAGAGGGAGGTAGGTGGTAAGTTGGGTAGGTGGTCATATCCGAAAGAGGGGAGGGGGAAAGCTTCGGTTTTTCCTCCAAACTAGAGCCCAGAAAGATCCAGTGCAATGGGGGGTAGACTCCCTCAATACTCAGAGAGATGGTGCCAGGTTTCTGGTAATCCCTGGGTTTTGAAAGTAATTTTTTCAGGGTATCAGATTGAGTTATCTATCCCCCCTACAAGATACCTAATCACTCCAACACAAACCCCTCTCATTAAAATGAATTTGGAGGAGGGGATTTATAATTTTAAAAAATTAGGGGCCATTTCGCCTGTCCCTGTGGATGAACCTCGTATGTGTTCTCTCCCCCGTGATTCTGATATTACGGAAGGGGGTGGAGTCAGCATCATGACGACAGGATGCCGCGTCAAAACGGTCATGTGATGGTCACATGACACGCTGAAATGTCATGGACTCCGGACATGCGCGATGATCACTACAACGCGCCAGACTTTGCATGCTGCTCGTTATGATGGCGGATAGAATGCAGGTGAACATATGTAAATGATTTTAATTCACACAATGTTATTGGTCTAAAATGTATGTCTTGCACTATATATATGTATCCAATGTCACATGTTTCTGTATACTTGACAAAGACTCAACCTGTTAGGAGTCGAAACGTCGTCTTTCTGTGTGGGAGGAATAAAATTTTTTTCTTACTGCATCAAAACTGCTGCCTTCATCACTTTATTGGATATCGACTGATGGCCTGCATTGGATCCAGACTAGAGAGGGCGATTGCAGGATACCTGTCTGATCCCCCTTTGGTCACAAGATTGTGCTGCTGATAAACATCTATATATGCAATATTTTTGATCCACATCAGCGCGCACGTCTACAAGACAGGAATGGAATTAAATAACCCGAGTATGGATGCACCAGGACCCTCCCATACAGCATGGTTCTCAGATGCGGATAAGGCATGAATATTCGCAGGCATGAGTTACGATGGGACATTTCTCAGCACACCTTCAATTGAGGCTCTAAGACGTAAGTGGGAAAATGAAAGAAAGAGGTAGGTTTCCCTCAATTTACATATGGTGACATTATTTGAATACTATAAATCTAACCGTATTCCTCGTGGTCTACGATCCCACTTGCGTCCCACATTATCTGAAAATGTGCTGTTTTGCCAAAAGTTTGAAGAAATCTCGAATCGTTATTCCCTTGACCCCATGTTGCTAAACAGAGTATCTCCAAATGGAGGCCGCATTATGTGCAGCAAATGTCTCTAAACTGGAAACAAATAAATATGACATTATCATCAAGTGAATGGTCACAACTACTGGCTAAAGTGGATAACATGGTGCAGAAATATAAGGAAGATATTGAATCGGTCAAAAGATCTAAAGGACTATGACAAGGGCCGTGTGTATAACTGGCAGCGTGTATAACTGGCAGCTTCCTAAACACCGGGTTAATCGCAGTAATCCTCGACAAAGAAGAATAACTAGGAGGAACCACAACAAGGATATTAACCAACTTGGCTTCACATCGGCAGCCACAGATTCTACGGACGATTCCATACAAAACCCGACCGGACCAGGCAATTTTTTAGGACGACGTCCACTAAACCGCACGAGGATGAGAACAGAAGACCCAGATATCAACGAAGAGGTGGCCGAAAACATGATAGGTCACGAAAAAGGGTCTCAACCGAGAACACGTTCCAGCAAGAAACCACCACATCCGGCGAAACAAGTTTAGTGGTGAACATTTCATCTAGGTCACTCTCTGATATAGAGATGAAGGTATTATCTAAGGGATTATCATATTGCCCTACACCAGGGGTAGACTGGTTCAACTTGGACCTCGATTTACGGGGTTTTTTCAGGCGCCTTAAACTGAAAGCTCATTTTGCATCTGCACCTCTTGCTCCACAAGTTGATATTGTCCCTGTTGCGGAACACACGGATAAGGCTACTTACACCTTAAATGAAGTTGGTTTACGCAATAGGAGCAATTATCAACCAGCCAATAATGTACATGCCATTGAAACGTATATAGATCTGGTTAACAGGGACATACGGAAGTTGCATACACGGAGTAAAGCCTCCAGACAAAAGAGTCATCTTACAAAAGCAGAACGTCATGCTTTAAATGAACTATCCCGAGAAGTCCATAACCATTAAACCGGCAGATAAGGGCGGGGCGGTTGTGGTACTAGACTCGGCTAAATATGAACAAGAATGTCTTAGACAACTAGGAGACTCGAGAGTGTTTGAGGTACTTCCTAATGATCCCACCTCTGAATATCAGGCCCTATTAAAAATAATCCTTAATGATGCGCTACAGGAAGGTACCATTGATGAGGCACTATTTAAATATCTGTACGTGGAATTGCCTAGAGTTCCCACGTTATATGTATTGCCTAAGATCCATAAGGCGTTGATTGATCCGTCTGGACGCCCTATCGTCTCGGGCCGGGGTTCCATCTTCAATCAAACCTCCATCTTTCTGGACAAGGTCCTACGGGGTTTCGCAGTGAGTGGCAGTTCATATATTAGAGACACGGGGGACTTTTTGACTAAATTACAAGCTGCGCCTTTTTCTGAGAATATTCTTCTGGCATCATTTGATGTCACAGCATTATACACGTCCATCACGCATGATAGTGGGTTGGAGGCCGTGAGGCAGAAATTATGTGCCGCACAGTACTCAGTTCAATGTGAGCATCTGATTCTCACCCTTCTAGAGTTTGTCCTTAGTCATAGTTATTTTGTGTTTGGAGGGAAGTACTATAGGCAGCGCCAGGGGACCTCCATGGGTGCCAATATGGCACCGACTTATGCCAACATCTACATGTGTAATTTTGAGGATTCACATGTTTACACGTTGACATATTGGCCCCTGGCGGTCTCCTGGCTACGCTACATAGATGATATTTTTGTAGCGTGGGCTGGCACAGTGGAGGAATTACATTTGTTCCACAACGAGCTCAACAGTATACGCCCTGAACTCCAATTCACATTAAAATATTCTACAAACAGTATTGAGTTCTTGGATGTACTCATAAGACTGAACAGGGCTTCAAAACAGACTTATTCACGAAAACCACTGACCGTAACAACTTGCTGGCCTACAGCAGCTTTCACCCTCAAAGAACAGTGGACTCCCTCCCATGGAGCCAGTTCTTAAGGGTTAAACGCATCAGTGACGATGAATTTGTAGATGTACGACTCACACAGATGTGCGACAAAGTTTTGAAGAGAGGCTACCCCGAGACACTGGTTGTGAATAAAATGCATGAAGCCAAATTAATATCTAGAGAAACACTACTGACAACCAAAAGAAGAGATGAGAATCAGAAACGCATTCCATTTATATCCACATATAATCCCAGCAGTAAACAAATAAGGATTTTGAGAAAACATTGGCCTATTGTACAACTGGCCCACGATGTAGAGGCGTTCCAACACCCACCGATTATGTCTTACAGACGTTGCTCCAATATACGGGATAAATTGGTTCATTCTGAATTTAAGAAGGGAAGTAAAACTGAACAAAACTCTTCTCCCTATCAAAATGGGCAATTATCCATGTTTGAACTGTTCAAGCTGCGCCAACATTGTTGAAGGCGATAAATTTTACCACTCGCAAACCGGTGAATGTTATCGTATTAGGGAACGTTATACAGGTTTGTCAACACATGTGGTGTATCTATTGACCTGCCCATGTGGCCTCCAATACGTAGGACAAACTAAACAGATTAGGAGTAGGATCTCCAGTTATAAGAGTTTCATACGGACTAAAAAATTGGATCTTCCAGTAGCGCGTCATGTTGTGGTAATGGGCCATTCCGTGAGCCAGTTGAGGTTTCGCGTGATAGACTCTGTACCGGAGTTAAGTAGAGGGGGAGATAGGGTGAAATTGTTACTCAAAAAAGAGTTACGATGGATATTCATACTCAATACTATGGCTCCCAAAGGGCTTAACCATGAGTATAATGCAACTCTATTCCTTTGAATGATTCTTGCCCTTATACATATCTGGTACAACTATTGGATATGTTTTTATGGGTATTTTTATTATGTGCGACTTACACTGTCTTTTCACAGAGCGTTCGGACAACCATCAAGACTGGGATTCTCCTATGGAGAGTATCGTACTTATTTTTGCCCTTTATATTCAATTAATGTGGGATTGAGGATGTCAATATATATTATGATGTGAAGTGAGATGTAAATATGCATATCATCTGACCATGTATGGGTTGGTATAGATCTGAATTTGGATCTCTCTCAAAAGTTGTGTTTATATTATGTGGGGTATAATTAGAGTGGATACTCTCCTGGAATCCCGGATATTGAGCAAAAAATCTTTTTGGCATGTAATAAAATGTATGATATGGCATATATAGTCCTTTTGTAAGGGCCATTATGGGGGAAGAGACGCATTATTTGATTATTCACACCGTTCTGATGTAATGGGATCGCACCAGTAATGATTAATTGTATTAAACTCCTCATTGGGTCGCCCCGTGCACAGGGGGCGGTATTCCAACCTCTTTTGCATTTTGGGCTGAGTATCGATAGCGTATTAACAGCGTAATGACACCAGGTCATCATGACGTTATGACATCATGACGCTTCATCCCTCGTATGTGTTCTCTCCCCCGTGATTCTGATATTACGGAAGGGGGTGGAGTCAGCGTCATGACAGGACGCCGCGTCAAAACGGTCATGTGATGGTCACATGACACGCTGAAACGTCATGGACTCCGGACATGCGCGATGATCACTACAGCGCGCCAGACTTTGCATGCTGCTCGTTATGATGGCGGATAGAACGCAGGTGAACATATGTAAATGATTTTAATTCACACAATGTTATTGGTCTAAAATGTATGTCTTGCACTATATATGTGTCCAATGTCACGTTTCTGTATACTTGACAAAGACTCAACCTGTTAGGAGGAGTCGAAACATCGTCTTTCTGTGTGGGAGGAATAAACCTCTTTTCTTACTGCATCAAAACTGATGCCTTCATCACTTTTTTATTGGAGATGAACAGGGTCAGGGGTTCTATTTATCTTTATTTTTAGTTCTAAAGCCTAACGGGTCGTTTAGGGTGATTTTTAATTTGAAAACACTTAACGAGTATTTCAAAAATTTTACATTTAAAACGGAAAGTATCCGGTCGACGGTTCCACTGATAGGTCCCTCTCATGTGATGTGTACGGTGGACCTAAAGGAAGCTATTATCACATACCTATTCATATAGCATCACAAAGGGATCTTAGGTTTGCAGTCCAGATAAAAGGGGTTATTTATCATTGCAGTTTATCTGTCTACCTTTTGGTATTTCCTTGGCCCCTAGGATATTTTCAAAAGTCATGATCGAACCGATCAGTTTTTTTGCGTGAGAGGGGCATTAATATAATTCCATATTTGGACAACTTTCTGTTAATTGCAAAAGATGTGGACACAATGGGGCTCCACATAAAGCAGTCTCTCAACCTCCTCATGTATTTGGGTTGGATTGTTAATTTTGAAAAGGAGTAAAATGGTCTCTTTCTCCTTCCATTTCCATCAACACGGATGGCAGAAGATCCGGTTGGGAAGTGGAGGTAGCATGTAGAGTGCTACAAGGTTCCTGGTCAAGCTACACCAGTACCCGGTCGTCTAATTATAGAGAGCTCAGGGTAGTCTGGGAAGATTTAATCTGAACTGAGGATATGTTACATGAAAAACACAAGTTTTATCCAATAATGTAATGGCTGTCTTATTTGCCACCAGGGAAGCACACTCCATCCTCACTTGCAACATATGGCGCAAAAAATTCTGTCATGGGCAGAAAACAACGTCCATCTGAAAAGGGTCCTCGAACGGTGTAGCGGACTTTCTTAGCAGAGAAAAACTAGAACCAGGAAATTGGGCACTGAAAATGGAAGTACACTAGCACCTTATGACCGAGTGGGGCCAACCGCAGGTGGATGTTTGCGGTAAAGAAGAATTCCAAATGCAGAGACGACTTCTCCCTGAACCCCGTGGATCATCCCGTGGTGCTGGACGCACTGTCCCAGAAATGGGATATGACCCTGGCATACGCCATTTCTCCTTTTCCTTTAATATCCCGGTGTCTCCAAATACGGAAAAGTCAGACAGTTATTTTTATTGCACTAGCCTGGCCGAAAAAGCCATGGTTCCCAATACTGAACTCACTGGCGATACAATCCCTCATAGCACTGCCTCCTCTCAGGGAGTGCCTTTTGTCTCAGGGCCCAGTGTTCTTTCAGAAGGTCTGTTGGCTAAAACTAACAGCCTGGTTACTGAAAGACAGAAATTGAAAAGTCAGGGTCTGTCTCACAAGGTATCCTTCTAAAAAGCCGTAAAAACGTTACTTTAAATATCTATTCTAGAGTGTGGGAAAGATTTTATGCTTGGTATAAAGCAGATTGTCCTGATGTAAACAATCCCAATTATGTAAAAATTCTAGATTTCCTCTAAACAGGATTAGACAAGGGCCTTAGCCCCAGGACCTTACGGGTTCACACGGCAGCTCTCAGCTCTTTGTTCGACATTCGCCTTATTGAGAATAAGTGGATCAAGAGATTCTTAAAAGGGGTAGACAGGCTTAAACCCTTTATAAGGAGACTGGTCGCCGCATGGGACCTTAATATCGTTCTAGAGGGTCTATGTAATCTCTCTAAGGAATTTAGCCATCAAATTTGCATTCTTAATAGCTACCACATCAGCTAGAAGAGTGGGGTTAATTCAGACTGTATCCTGTAAAGAACTTTTTTTAAAAATACTAGAAGATTGGGTAGTATTTAAAACAAGCCCGGAATTTTCTCCGAAAGTAGTATCCTCCTTTCATAGAGAACAGGAGATAATTTTGCCCTCGTTCTGCCAAAATTTAAAAAAAAACTAAAAGAACAGCGACTACACAACCTGGATGCGCGTCGGGCAGTTCTAGCTTACTTACAGGCCTCTCAGAGTTTGACAATCTGAAATTTTTCCTGCAGTTCCAGGGTCGGAACAAAGGCAAATCGATATCAAAAGATACAATAGCAAGATGGATTAAAACCGTAATCCAAGAGTGCTATAGAATCAGATTTAGTGGTGCCAGAAGGAATAAGAGCCCATTCCACTATGGCTCTTGCTTCCTCTTGGGCCGAACGCGGAGGTGCGTCGGCAGAACAAATTTGCAGGGCGGCAACTTGGTCAAATAGCCATACGTTTTCAAAGCATTATAGGTTAGACCTTCATGCGGGTAGCGATCTGACCTTATGACGAAAGGTCCTTCAAGTAATAGCCCTCCCTTAAAAAAATGTTGGTTATTTGGTATACCTCCATGTGTGTTGTCAGGATGGACGCTATGGAAAGACTAGAATTAGGTTTACCGTTAGTTCCTTTTCCATGAGTCCATTATGACAGCACATAGTTTCCCACCCTTGAATTGTATGTTGTACACAAAGTGGTGAGGTTGTCGGCTCTGATTAGTCAAATTTTGCGCAGAAGGAAGGTCACGTTAAAAGATTTACAGCAGCTGGCTGGACTGCTTGCCTTTGCGGCAAGGGTGATTGTGTTAGGCTGGTGTTTTTCACAATGGGTATTTGAGGCGATGAGAGGTTTGAAATCGCCATCGTCGCATGTTCGGCTGTCAGCAGGGCTGAAGCAAGATTGGGCGGTTTGGGCTCCAATTTTTAGTCGATTTTAATGGTCAATCTGCGTGCGAATCGGTTGTGCAGGCTGAAGAGCTCAGCATAGGAGTGGCAGCATCGGCAATTGGTTTTGGCGTGATTTATGATCAGAGTTGGTCGGCGGCGTGGTGGCATGTGGCGTGGAAAGGTAATGGGCTTATCAAGGATAGATTGCTAGTTCAATTATTTCCTTTTGCGGTGCTGTTGCATTTATAGGGAGAGCAGTTAGCCAACAGGCGAATTTATTTCTGTTCAGATGACAGAAAGTTATCGATGGCGCTTAATTGTGTGTCCGACAAATCGGAATTGGCAATGCAGCTCATTCGTGTTTTGGTCCGCTAAGGTTTAAAATTTAATATAGTATTACGCATTAGGAAGGGTGTAAGTCGCGTTAATGGGGCCGCTGTCTTTCTATCTTTCTTACAGATGCAGTCATTCATGTAAACTGTGCCTGGAGCCGATATTTCGGGAGTCAGTCGTCCCGACTGCCTTTGGGATCTGCAGACGATTTAGTCTTCACTATGCTATCATGGTCTGTCTCTTCTATGACGTGGCATGGTTATTTAGCGGCATGGAAGGATTGGGTGGAAGGAGAGGATTCCGGGAGGATACACAGGAGGTGCAATGTTTTATTGGCTATGTTTGTGAGAAATTTCAGTCCCAGCTGTCATAATTCTGTAGTTAAGTTATTGGCTGGGATTTCTGTCTTTCAGAAATGAAAAAATCTTATTCCCATTAATGCTCCGTTCCAGATTAAGCAGTTACTAAAAGGTTATAAATCTGTGGCATGTTCTCCAGATAAGCGGTCGGCACTTTCATTTGTTTTATTGGGAAAATTAGTCCAGTCCCTTTTGTCGGTATGTAGGTCAGTTTATAAGGTACAAATGTTTAAGTACGCCTTTTTGTTGGCCTACTTTGGGGCGTTAAGTATGGTGGAGTTTTTATCTTTAGCCAGGACATCACTTTCTCCGCTGCTGTGTTCGGATGTCTCAGATCACGGGAATTTTATCAAAGTTTTTTTGAGACATACGAAGACTGACAGGTCAGGTAAAGGGATGTGGATTCAGTGGTTTGCGAATGAGTGTGCGGATCTATGTCCAGTTAAGGCGTATCAGACGTTTGTCGATGCGGCCTCAAATTCCAGGTTCGCTGCTGATGCATGCGGATGGACAATCGGTATTGAGGTTTCAGTTTAATATGGTTTTAAAGAAATGTCTATGTTATGTGGAATGTGAGGATTTTAAAATTACCGCACACTCATTTCGCATCGGTGCGGCGACGGAGGCATATAGGTGTGGTTTTAACGACAATATGATTAGACAGGTGGGGCTCTTCAGATTTCGGATATATGTTCGACTGGACAGTATGGCTGTTTAATTTTTCTCTCTTTGCAGGTCCTATGGGAACGATTGTCTGGATAGTTGGCCATTTGTTTGTTTTCTGGGCTAAGCAGCGTGCTGCGGAGCGTTGTTATTCCGAGCTCTTGGGACTGAACAATGAACTTTTCGTTATTTATTGGGCCGGACGCCGAGGTATGCGTTGGGGCTCATTGATGTCGGAACTGATTCAAAAGCAAGCTATTTGGCCTGTATCTGATATTCTGATCATTCATTTGGGGGGGTAAGGATGTTTGAAAAGGCAACACATTAGCACTGTTAAGGGAAATGAAGTTGGGGTGGGTGAAGGTTAGGGATAGGTTCCCTAGTTCAGTTTTTTTCAGAAATAATTCCGCGTTTGTTATTGGCGTTGCCGGAGTTTAGATACATTGAGAGGATCCGTAAAAGAGTGAATCATGCCATGGCAAAGTTTTTAGGTAGTTTTTGGGGGTTTTCT
Organism: Eleutherodactylus coqui; assembly: GCF_035609145.1. NCBI lineage: Eukaryota > Metazoa > Chordata > Amphibia > Anura > Eleutherodactylidae > Eleutherodactylus > Eleutherodactylus coqui. Next base: position 81,050,979 of record NC_089841.1, on the reverse strand, counting down.
TTTAGGCACACAGAGCTCAAGGTTTCATTGCTGGTCTGTTCAGGTGCAATTTAGTCCATTTGTCAGCCATTGGTTTGGACATTTTTAATGCTGATTTATAGGTTATGGTTGAAAAGGCTGCGCTGTCATTGGGGGGGCCTTGTCATTGGTTATGACATGGCCTGTTGGGGATTTGTAGCCCGCATTAGGCGGGTGGGCAGGGGGGACTCGGGGATTGTTGTTGGTATTAGCGCGTCTTAAAGACGGTATTTATTATTAATGGTTTGGTTTCATTTGAGCCCCAAGTGTTAGGCCTCCTTCCCACGAACGGATTTCCGCCGCGTAATTCGCGGCGAAAATCCGCTGCGTTGCCCGCAGCTATTAGGTTCTATTGAACCTAATAGCACAATGCTCACGATGCGTAATTCCACCGCGGAATTACGCACCGCGATTTCTCCCGTCCTCACCCGCAGCATGCTCTATTTTCTGTGGGTGAGGACGGGCTGTACGCACTGACGGCTTCCATTGCAGTCAATGGAAGCCGTCCATTCACGCTATCTCCCGCTGTAACCAGCGGGAGATAGCGTGAAAAAACGCTTTCCCGCCCACCGCCGAGCGTCATATGACGCCAAATGACGCGGTCCGGCCGCGTCACGTGACACGGCCGGCCGTGCACGTGACACGGCTGGTGACGCGAGGGCGGTGGGCGGTGACGGGCGGTGACGCGCGGCGGTGGGCGGGGAAGCGATTTCACGCTATCTCCCGCAGGTAAGTATAGGGGCTCTGGGGGGCGCCGTGACGGGCTTCACTGCGTAATATTACGCGGCGGACCCCGTCACGCTCGTGGGAAGGAGGCCATAATAAAATCCCATCAATAAAGACCGCAGCCTTTTTGCTCCAACCTGGTTGTCCGCATCTTATTTATTTATTATTAAAAGGTTAAGTTGTTGATGTTGCAGTCAGATATGTTAAAGGAGAGAGTAAGATCCCATGAAGCCTAAATTAAGAAGCAGTCAAAAGGCGCAGTAAGGCCGATTTTGCACGGGCGATAAAATTGAGGAATTTTTGTGCGATGTGAGAGCGTGTGAAAATGCAGTTTTATGAAACCCATGCTTTTCAATGATTTCCTTCACATTTGCAATGTTTTCACTAATGCAATGTTGCAAGCTTTAAAAATCATGGTATGTCCTATCTTTCTGCATTTGATCTTTATCGCCCATGTTTCCTTATAGAGACTTCATTTTATCGCAAAGCACAAAAAACTTTCGTGTGATGCAATGCCTTTTTTAACATTAAAAAGTTTTATTTTCTTTCTCGCGAAAAAATTGCGTGAGAAAAATGCATGAGAAGATCACAAGCTGCAGGGACGTTTTTGCAGGGAAAAGCACCGCTGACGCTCAGACATCTCAGGAACAAAGTTTTCTCGCGGTGATATTGCTATTGCCCGTGTGAAACTACCCTATGCCAGTGCAGAGAAACGGGTAGTCTCTATGCAGAAGCTCTGGTGAGCAGGGTGGAACTGACCTGGGAGAGCTGAATGATGTTAACCCTGAGAAAAGGTTGGGTGAGAAGTCCTGGAGCAAGGCCGGCTGCGCATGTGCGGGAGCCTGAAGCGGAATCCAACCCTGTGCCCAGCCAGTGTCCACACGTACCTGTCTTTTCGTCTTCTCTTCTGTACTGCGGATGGTTCACATGGCTCGCCATCGGACATGTGCAGTACAGATTTTTTTCTTTAAACTCCTGCTTTTCCCACCGCAGACTTCAAATGGAAGCAGTTTGCGCGGAATCTGTGCAATAATAGAGCATGCTGCGTTTTCCCGCAAGTGGAAAGTTGCAGTCGCTGTCCACTCATGCGAGTGGACATGCGAGATCCTCAGTTGGTTTGAATTGGTGCGGAATGTCGCAGATTGTCTGCATGGGAGACTATCGCGGATTCCACAATTCAAACCCGGTCGTGTCCAGCCGGCTCAAGCCGGTTTACGTTTGTTATCAGGAGTTTTGCAATAGACTACTCTTAGTTACAGGCACTTCCCACTGTTGCCGCTTGATTTCTGACGTGGAAATAGATCTCTTAAGATATATGTCCTGTACACAGGATCGTATATCTTGCTAAGCAGACCTGATGGAGAAAAACTAATGCCATATTCGGAATCTATGACTCCAAAATACCCCAAAAAAGTTCTTATGTCTTAGTCACCTAAAATTCCATCCCCCGGTGTTATAAATCTGTTGACTCTTAACCTATTGGTTTGCTTAAAGGGGTTGTCCCGCGAAAGCAAGTGGGGGTATACACTTCTGTATGGCCATATTAATGCACTTTGTAATGTACATTGTGCATTAATGATGAGCCATACAGAAGTTATTCACTTACCTGTTCCGTTGCTAGCGTCCTCGTCTCCATGGTGCCGTCTAATTTTCAGCGTCTAATCGCCCGATTAAACGCGCTTGCGCAGTCTGGTCTTCTTCTTTTCTGAATGGGGCCGCTCGTGCCGGAGAGCGGCTCCTCGTAGCTCCGCCCCGTCACGTGCCGATTCCAGCCAATCAGGAGGCTGGAATCAGCAATGGACCGCACAGAAGACCTGCGGTCCACCGAGGGTGAAGATCCCGGCGGCCATCTTCGCAAGGTAAGTAAGAAGTCACCGAAGCGCGGGGATTCAGGTAAGCACTATCCGTTTTGTTTTTTTTAACCCCTGCATCGGGTTTGTCTCGCGCCGAACGGGGGGGACTATTGAAAAAAAAAAAAAAAAACGTTTCGGCGCGGGACAACCCCTTTAAATTATGCACCAAAATTTTAGCACAATTTTTGGTGTACAATGGCACATTCAGGCCACACCCTCTTCACTAAGCCACACCTTTTACACAAACCACGCTCCTTTTCAGAAGGCCATAGCTCCTTGTTGAACAAGTGTCCAAAAGTATAAAAAATACATGATAAATGTGGTGCAAACTATGCAAAACAGTTTTCTGATGCTAATTGGCCGGAAAACTGGTGAATTTTCAAGGAACAGTAAATCTGTCCCTGTGTGTTGGAGAGGGGAATGGGCTGGCCAGATGTGGGTGATGGTGCGGGCAATAATTACATACTAAATAGGAAGCCACTGGGTAACACTGACATGAGAAGTACTCAGGGGTTTTAGTTAACTATAAGCTTAACTGGAGCAACCAGTGTCAGGCAGCTGCTGCCACGGCAAATAGGGTCATGGGGTGCATCAAAAGACGTCTAGGGGCATGACAACGTTATTCTTCCCCTTCCTATGTTACTAGTCAGACCACACATGGAATACTGTGTACATTTATTACAGTAAGCAATAAATGGAATGGTAGACTACAATACCCAGAGAGGTTATCATAGGAAGGACAAAATGAGGAGACACCTCTCCATATAAATAATCTCATTTAGTACCTTGATCATTATGGTTCAGCCACCATATTTATAAGTTGACTATAGATATTGTTGGCTCAAAGCATTGTATTGGCTCCCTAAAAATACAAAAAAATGCAATAGGATGTGTTCACATATATGTTCAATCCAGAGGCAAAACTTAAAGCTTCTGGGCCCCTGTAAAACCTGTAACAGGGCCCCCAACTATAATGCTTGATTCATAGTACTAGGCTCCCTATATGGAGAAGAGAGGCCTTATGGGCCTAAGGCTCCTGGGCCCGGGTGCAACCGCATCCCCTGGTTCAATCATTTCATGTTCCTGTTCCGTCTTAGGGGCCAGCAGGGATGAATCCATCACCTGATGGACCATGTTGATTGTAATGGGGTTTATTGAATTACCATCGTACTACAACATTTTACCGGATAAAATAGAGCAGCAGGATTGTCCGGCATCTTGTACCGGATTTTCCACACCTCCGACACAGATCTAACATGGCCGAAGATAAAGGTGACGGTCGGATGGCATGTGCTTCTAAAACCAGTTTGTACATATTGGTACTTAGATCTCAGATATAAAATAACCCTGTCTGTTCCATTATATTTAGCCAGCTGTCATTTCTAAAACTGACGGACTTACAGAAACCTGCAAGCAGCGATAATGAGAACAGCCTTATGCAAATTAATATTCTAAATATAGATTTTCTCACCGTTTAATGCAATTCAGGCGCAAAACCCTCTGTGAATAGACCGCGTATGAGGGCCGTCATAATCTCATGACATCTCGGATTTGTATTCTAAGCAGATCGGGATAGATCATACATTATAGTCCTATTAAAGAGCAGTCTTACCTCCAACAAAAGGAAAAAATGTGAACTGCTCAGAAAAGGCTACATTTTACATTTATGTAAATCCAGGTTATTATTGTTATGCATAAAGACAGGTGAAACAATGTACATATATTTACATTCAAATGGGTTTCAATAAAATGGTGTCATACAGAAATCCTAATACTGTATACAGTATCATTAAAAGGGGTTGTGCCAAGATATAATATTATCCCCTATAAACCTCCAACCAATCTCCCTGCATGCAGTAGAGGATGCGAGTATACACCGCAGCTTCATTCATTTCAATGACAACAGCAGAGATTGTCGAGAACTCATACTCTGGCTGAAACTAAAGGAGCAGCTGAGCGCATGTACATACTTTGCTTCATTCATGCGGGGACCTTTGGGACCCCCATTCTTGGAATGTATAGGGGTCACAGTGTTCGAACCCCAACTGATCATAGTGATAGAGGAAAATTGTATTTCTTGGCACAACCCCTTAAGGGACCAAGCCCTAGGCAATTGATGAACAATTGGTAGAAGACCATCATCTTTGCATTTGGTAGAATGGGAGAGCTGGGGGCTATGGAGCTCATTGGATTGCTCCCTGATCCCACACTTCATGCCTGATGCGATAGAACAGGTACAGCTACATTTCCTAATTTATTGATTGGACAGTGTTACAGATGAGTCCTTCCTTTCCTGTCTGTTTTCTACATATGATCACGTGTGTCAAAAGATAACCAATTTTTCAAAAACAACATAATTTTGCACTACTGTCACAAGCGCTCTATCCTACATGTGTCTATTAGGGCCACTCAGTGGCTACGATGTGCATTCTAGAATTCAAGGGTTTTGCTAGCATGTATTGAAGGGGTATTCTGGGCTTTTACAATTGATGACCTATACTCAGGATAGGTCATTAGTTGTTGATTGACGGAGATCTACTGTTTGGGATCCCTGTCGACCAGCTGATCATCCGGACGACTATTAGTTCTACAGAGCCGGACATTATTATCAGTGGAGGAAGTGTAAGCACCGGATGCACTCCCATTGAAATCAATAGGAGGGCTGCACATCTATTACTCTACCTACCTCTCATTATGGTCAGGACTGGATGTCCTATCCTGACCACAATGAGGGACTTTTAAAAGCAATGAGACATATAAAGGAAGTACTAATACTTGTCTTTCCTATGGAGCCCACTTCTGGATTTGGCTCATACAACAGCATCAAAAACTGCTGTTTCATTTTTCCAAAAACCGCTGTGTGTGAAATCACTTTTACCATAGTTTTAGTGATTATGTGATGAGATGTGTATGTAGACAAGATGTGCCATGTAATGCAGAAACTATGCGGCACAGGGCAGTCAAGCAGATTCACATATTGTTTTGTGGAACGAGTTGATTTAATTTGTACTTCAGTCTAATAAGTCCAGTGGGCAGTCCTCGTAGATCTCCCCGCCCACTGGACTTCCAATTTCATAGTAAACAAGAGATTTAACTAAATATGATACATTTTCATTTCTTTTTTATCAATCTTCTCAGCTTCTCCTGCTGTATAACATGCTGACCACTCTAACAGGTTCCCTTTAAAGCAATTCGCTAGGTACACTGAAATACTCTTATACCAAATTTATGGAACCAACAGAAAAAAAATATCTGCAGTTGTAGTACCCCAGAATTGGATACTACAGCACTTATGACTACTTCCTATAAATAGTTGTATATACCTTATGTTTTATTATGTGTTAAATTTGTGTATACCACACTACACTCTTCAGGGGCAAGGACTATTACCCCCATTTTTGTTCGGAAGTGGTCCTTACTCGTATATGGACTGGCGTCACGACATAACATCTTCCCATACGCGACTCCGTGCCCTATTGGGAATTACCCACCTTACCTTACCCGACTCCATGGGTAGCACTTTAAGAAAGACTTGCCATTTACTACTGTGCAGCGCCGAGCCAGGCCGTGGTTTTCCATCGGAGAGGAGCAGCTGTTACACCGTGACTACCATCATTTCCGCTGCCTCCCTCCTCGGTCTGGCCTGCTGCAGAGTAATTTGCAAGAAGGTTAAAAAAAAGTTCCATAGTGGATGACAATAGAAAGAAACTGCATTGAGAATGCACAAAGACTATTAAATAATAACCTCAGCTAGCTACAAAATGTCTTATTCTGCGTGTAATTTACTTGGCCATGTTATGTGGAGGATTTATAAGGGGGCTTAGAATATCATACAGGCTGTTCTCCTTCAAGACAAATTAGGTGAATTTCCATAAAATAAGAAAAGGACTTTACAATAGCTCATATAGCAGAGACTCACTGCTTGTAATTTAGTACTAAATGCTCTTGTGAAATGGAACTGTCATGTATTAGTATTCATCACATCTTTTTCATCAGGGGAAGTTATTTATAAAATCTCTTCTTATTTTAGCTCAGCGTGCTCATGTAGATCAGTCTGTATGCAGACCACTTTCATTCTTTGCTTTTGAATAAATAAAACTGCCAATCTATGGAGAAATCTATGCACAGATGTAGGAAACGTTAGCTTGACACTTAAGGCACTTTAATGTGTTAAATACATTGTTTCAGTAAACTTTGACAGTTGAAACAAAGATTGAAAAAGTCAAGTTAAAGTTTGTGGAAACTGCACATTAAATGCGTTAAAGTAACAACTTAAAACCCAATGTCAACGGGCGGATTTTATTTATGGAATCCGTGCGGGTCATCCACAGATCTAGCTGCCAAAAGAGAAGCATTGGGAATCCGCACTTCATTTAAGTCCTGGGGATTTGATTTGAACTGATTTGCGGATGCCACGGCAGATAATAAATCGCAGCATGCTCCATTTTACTGTGGTTCATGCTCGATTCATCTCTATGGAAACCGCAATGTATTTGCGGATGTACGCAGATGCACAGCGGATCATGTGCGCGGAACAAATCTGCAATCCTCCTGGAAAGAAAGCCAAACCCCTTAAACCTTCTCCAGCCCACTGGCCAACGCCTAGGAGCCATTTTACCTTGCTTTAGAGCATTAAATAGAGCAGGATGCCTTTGTGTGGAGCTCGTAGAATTTCTTTCCTTGCATGGCTGTCATCTTTCTTGATGACAACTCCGAGGTGGAGGAGGAAAAGGGTGGGCCAAAGCGCACGAAGCAGTGGTTTTGGGTTCACCCCATTATCCATCAGCACCCTCAAAAGGGTCATTTTGCGTCTCTCTACAGCGGCCTTCGCAGACACAAAAAAAATGTTTTGGCTTTCTGCTAAATGAGTGTTGAGAGCTCCAGGAGCTGCTGTGGCCACAATTAACTTTCCAAGATACCAACATGCGGCCGTCCACCACCCCTGAGGAGCGTCTGCTTGTCACCCTCCGGTAAGATCATGCTTGTAAAAGTTAACTTTTTTTTTATCCCCCCCCCCATCTTTTTTCCCTTTGTTCTATTTGTTCTTTTAGAATGCATTTTGATTTGTATTCTGTGTTTTCATATTCCCCCCCCCCCCTAGTAATTGTGTGTTGGTTCCGCTATACATGCTTAGCTGCATGGCCGCAGCTATTAGATCTTTTTGGGCTGCCATTGTTAGTGTGCTCTGTATAATTTGCGCCACCCTTAGCTTCTGCGTTGTCCTTTTTTTTTCCCAGAATGTATTTTGCTTTTGTTCTTTTGGCATGTCTGAAATATTATCTATCTTCTTGTTACAAATTTCTGGCCACCGGCAACTTTTTGGCCTCATTATACTTTGAAGTTTTGTTGGTGCACTGTACCATTGCCAGAACCATGAGGAGGAAATGGTGCATTATTTGGGAGCGGCTTAAGGCAAGTATGCCGCCGCCCCCCACGAGCAGCAATGGCTAGATATTGCTGCCAGATTTCAAGATACAGCAGTTTCCTAACTGCATCGGGGACCTGGATGGAAAGCACATCCGTGTAAAGAAGCCGCCATGCTCAGGGACCTGATACTTTAATTACAAGCATTACTGTTCAGTAGTCCTAATGGCGGTAGTAGACAGTGACTACCTATTTCTACTAGTGGATATTGGGGCGTACGGAAGTTCTGCTGATGCTCGCATCTTCAGGTCTTCCAGAATGGGCCAGCGGCTTCTTTCCAACCAGCCGGACCTGCAAGAGCCACGGTTGCTTTCTGGTTCTTCAGGTCCTACCACCCCATTCGTAATTGTTGCAGATGGGGGCTTTGACCTGTCAACTCATGTTCTGTAGCCATTTCCCCACAGAGGGTTGGACACCAGATGGAGCGTCTTTAATTACAGACTCACGCGCGCTCGGTTGTCGAATGTGCCTATAGAATTGTCTCCAGTAAATGGCGAGTTTTCCTGGGCACTATTCAGATGAACCCTGAAAATGCGTGATTGGTAGTTATTAAAGCCGTTATGGTTCTGCACAATTTTTACCGGATCAATGACGCGGGTTGGCTGCTTGTGAATGAACAACTTCCTACTATTTCAACAGTTGGCGGTGGTGATCAAAACCAAGCGATTAGGCCTGCATCTTCTGGGCTTTGGGTTAGAGACCACTTTGTGGACTACTTCCCGACTCCTCAGGGAGCAGTTCCGTGGCAGCTGGCCTTTATCCATGAAGCCTGAGGATCAGGACTTTCTAAACCATGTTGTGATTTTTTTCTCCCGACTTCCAACTTTTATTTATTTAGGTAGTGTTTTTCCCTTTTTTTTTTAGTTAGGGACTTGCAAGCAAATGAGGATTTGTGATGTGGATTGCAAGCTTATGTAATATGGTCAAATGTAGATAACCTGATAAATGTGTATTAGCTATACTTGGTCCTATTATAAACCAATACCTCATATTCCATTTCTTTTTTCTGATTTAATAAAAGAAATGGTTAAAAACAAAATGTTTTGTGAAAAAAAAGTGCATACTGTCTTATTTCTACAGTATGTGATTTGAGTGGGTGTGTAGCACTACTTTCAGGCAATCACTGTTGTGGCATTGACTGAGTGCGGCACTGATTGCCTGAGAGCGACGCAGAATAGAGGCAGGATTTAACGCTTGTTGTGGCATTAATTTTATTTCAGCATCCGGAGGAGGGCAGGATGGCAGGTGGAGCTACAGAACTTCACAGACCAGCATGAAGGGCTCGGACCCTGGCTGGTAGGTAAGTTTTGTGTTTCCCCGAAAATGAACCCATATATTTCCCAGTAAATGGTCTTCGTTTCGGGGTGTTAAAAATTAAAAATTTACCTACAAGCTGCATTTCGTGTACTCACACTGGTCTCCGAGCTCAAATGCGCTTGCTTGCAGTCCTCAGTCGCCAACAGAACATCGCTTCCTGCTTGCGGGGTTCATAAATCTCACCTCACAAGGGCTGTGATTGGTTCTCGCAAACTTCCAGCCAATCAATGCTGCGCTCGATGAACCAAAAAAACAAAACAAAAACATTGCACCAATCAGAGGCATCACTTCCTGGAGTACCACCATCGGAGTAAGGAGGACATATCCAGAAAAGGTCAACAGCGAGACGGATGCATCAGAACCAACAAAACGGATTGTGAATCTCTCCTGTAGGACATTGACTGATACAGAGTACAAGGTACTATCTAAAGGTTTGTCATTTTGTCCCACTTCAGGGACTAATTGGTTTGAACTTCACACCCGACCACTCTGTCCCGTACATAAGTTGCGTCAGGTCCTCCGAGGTGTGCGTCTTTAGTGTTCAGTCTTTGAAGCGATCGTGGTTGCTGTTCCAAATAGTGGGGAGATCCTCCATCAAAGCAACCAGCTTCCCCATGTCGAACATCTTGGCTAAAATGGCCGCTGGAGCTCTTTGTCTGCTGTAAACAAGCCTTTTCTCCACCTCCCAGCCCAATTCCAACCTACAAATCCACAGCAAATGCATTTAAATATATTTGCGGATGCACTGCGGATTCTAAGCTCCCATAGAGATGAACGGAGCGTGATCCGCGGTAAAACGGAGCATGCTGTGATTTATTATCTGTGCGTGGCATCTGCAAATCATTTAAAATCAAATCCGCAGGACTTAAATGAAGTGTGGATGCTCAATGCTTCTCTCTATGGGCGGCTAGAGCTGCGGGAGATTCATTAAATAAAATCCGCCCGTGGAAATTGGGCCTTATACTGGGCCGGCGTCCACACCTGGCAAACCCCAGCGGGTCCTGGGGCCCACCTGCCTGAGGAGTCACGTTTAGGGGTGGGATTCATGTGGTCTTGTTCTTTAAAATTAATTGTATCTATGTCTACAGTGGATACAATTGACTGACTACGGCACTACAGAAAGTGAAGCGCTTCCTTCTCTGCCATGCAGAGAGGCCGAAGCAGAGAAGAGAGGACACCATGGGATTGAGATGAGGGGAGTTTATATTTTATTGGCAGTTTACAGTGGGTCCTATAAATGATTTAGGCCACAGTGTGGTCTTATTAAATTACTCAGGGGAATTGCAAGGCGTATAAAAAACTTTTTAAGGAGGCAAAATGGGGCCTAGAAATTACCAAGGGGATACAACCAGACCTACAAATGACTAAGTATGCATAGCCGAAGCCCAAACATTTCTCAAACATGACCGAATTGGAGTTCCTGGCCCTTGAAAAATTAAAAGAGAATGAAGAACTAATTATCAAACCTTCTGATAAGGGCGGAAATGTGGTCCTTTTGAACACTGAACAATATATCCAGATGTGTGCCCAGATTTTAACTGATAAGGAAACTAATATAAGATTACAATGTGACCCAACACAACAATTCCTGACTGACCTAAAAAATCTTACCCAAGGAAAAGAAAATAGATGTATTAGTGAGTCCGAGTATCGTTTCATGCTGAATACTACTCCAAGAACATCAACATTTTATGCACTTCCGAAAGTGCATAAAGGACTTAGCCCGCTAAAAGGAAGGCCAATAATATCTGGGATCAACAATTTGACTCAAAACTCAAGTCTATATGTAGACAAAATTTTGAGACTGTTTGTGTCCTTCCTACCTTCCTACGCAAGGGATACAATGGATTTGCTTCGGCAAATCCAGGACATCACTGTGGAACCGGGCACTCGTATTGCCACCCTGGATGTGGAAGGATTATATAGCTCTATCCCACACCAGGGTGGACTAGATGCGATTCAGCATTTTCTTTCACAGAGGGGGTCTCGGATGTCTGAACATAACTTTGTAATGTCTTTAATGAAGTTCATTCTCACACACAACTTTTTCATCTTCAACTCGAAGTACTTCCACCAGCTCAGGGGGACTGCGATGGGGACTCCATGTGCCCCATCGTATGCCAATTTGTACCTGGGCTGGTGGGAGGAACGAGTTGTTTTTTCTGAAGAGAACGCACAGTGGTCTCAATATATTCTTTTTTGGGCATGTTATATCGATGACATACTGTTATTATGGACAGGGAATGAGATACACAGTTCCAGAGATTCGTTCAATCCCTGAACACTAACGAGCTCAAACTAAGATTCACGTCTACAATAAATGAAGCTTCTATACAGTTCCTTGATGTTACTATTGCAATAAATCAAGATGGCTCTTCAAATTTATATATCGGAAACCCACGGCAACTAACAACTTACTCCGTTGGAATAGTTTCCATCCTTACAATTTGAAAAAAGGCATCCCGAAAGGACAATATCTATGAATCAGGAGAAATTGCTCGAATCTCTCATCTTTTGAACTTGAGTCAAAAATTGCGACGTATGTTCCAACAAAGAAAATACCCGTCAGAAATTTTAGACAACTCATGTCAATTCGCCCGGCAACAAAATCGAGAATAACTATTAATACCGAAGATACGACATGAGGCGTCTCATATAAGAGTCCTGGGCACATGCGATACTTGTCATATAGAAGTCAAAGAGATCCTGAAAAGATATTGGGATATTTTATTGAATGATAAAGATCTAAAGAGCATAATTCCTGATATACCGCGAACAACACAGAAGAGGACGTAACATCAGAGACCACTTGAAAAAAGTCATTTTGATCCCAAAAAACCACCAAGGGAGCTGTTTGGCTAGGACTAAACCTAATGGGACTTTCCCTTGTTCAGGGTGTTCAGCATGTAATTACATTTTGAGAAGAGACTCCTTCTCTACAATTACGGGTAAAGTTTATCAAATAAGGAATTTCACAAACTGTACTACAAGAAATGTTGTGTACCTTATTACCTGTGTCTGTTGCAAACAATATGTAGGAAAATCTATACAGGAAGTCAGGAGGAGAATCCTTGGTCATATTGGAAACATAAGAAAAGAAAGTACATCTGTTTCCAACCATGTTTGGGAAGAACATGAGGGAAACTGACTGCCTGAAATTCCAGGGTATAGAGCTAGTAAGGAGAGACTCGAGAGGTGGAGATATTGATTCCCCCCTCCTCCAAAAAGAAGCAGGGTGGATTTTCCGCCTGGACACAGTCTAACCGAGAGGTTTGAACGAACAATTGATATTCAATTGTTTCCTTTGAATAAGTTACAAATAACCAATCCCGGATTCATGCAATCTCTATTACTCCATATACGACAGGATTTTTATGTATGAGTCAATGTATAACTCCATTTGTCCTATTAATGACGAGGTGTTTCCATCATGTTACTTTCCATACCCATTTTTGTGGGGTGACTATAAAGTCTCTAAAATTATGTGATTTTTCATACTTACCTAGTGGATGACTAGTGGGTTGACTATAAAGTCCTTAAAATGATGTGATTTTTTTCATACCTACCTAGTGGAGTGACCATAAAGTGTTGTACAGTGGTATAGAGAAGTTTATGTTGACGCTGTAGCCACTATGTAAACATCATCTAACATCTTATATCATTAAAGAACAATTTGATCTATGAGTCAATTTTATATATAATAACCAAATACCTTTGAGCCTAATCGATAACTGTATAATAGATCCTATAATTTCAATATAGTGCATTTACAACTCATCTATTTACGCCTACCCCTGTTATTGTTGATGCCCTTTGCCAAGATGGCAGCCACGAGTCACTGCCCTTACAGTGCTGGTCATCTGACTGACGTGCGTCATAAAGTCATCATGTATCAGCAACGTGTTACGTCATCAGACCGCGCAACACTTACATCATTGAAGGATGCGGTCGCCATCACAACAAGCGACGCTCGCAACGGAGCATCATCACGCATCATCACGCCAGCGGGGCATTTCTGCTTATAAACAGCAATCGGACGCAACTATAGACGTCCTGCTACTAATAAAACCTTTCAGGGTTGCGGAACAAAGGTTTAGCTCTGCAAATAAGCCATATAGGCTCCACTCAGTGGTCAACTTTGTTTTTGTTTTACTGGATTGGTTAATTCATCTGGCACACCCTCAGAAGGAGGAGTTAACCACCCTATATAACTTGGGACAGATTCCTAAGACACACATAGCCCCGACCTACCATCCAGGCCGGAGGCTCTGCCTCTCATACCAGTCATTCGGTTCTGATCTCATTACTAGGCTGATCATATAGACTACTAAACCGGCCCTCCGTGTCAATGATATACTGATACAATTTGACACTGCAATTTTATTGATTTAGGAGCCGAGCTTCCATTTAGTATATTGTTTCCAATGGGAGATTAATGTTTATCAGAAATCTTTATTAGTCTATGGTCAGCCTAGCATTTCTGTTTAGCCACCATGCTACTGCACACACTTGCATTTATCGAATACATCCCTGATACTGGCCACATTGATTGTATTGCAATATAAGCTTTACAAAATTAATGTGGACCTAGGCTTGCTTATATAAACAGATCAGATATAAAACTGCTTCATATTGAATAGCAGGCACATCTATCTCTATTTATAATGTCATTCTGGGAGACTTGGATCATCAATAGATGAAAGTAGATTATTTTTACTAGATGTTTATGATGCCTAGCTCGTCACGTTCCTGATGATCCGCTGACATAGCGGTGAAACGCGTCGAAAAGAAATACACAAAGAGCTCATTAATGTTATTAAACATCTCAATTCTATTATAAGGCCCATCTTTCTGTAAAAAGAAGAAAGATATAGTAAATTAACTTATTGGAGAAAGAAATATACAAAGTTTATTGTTGCTAGACCTCTCTATTGGAACAAGAAACACAAGTCAAACCCAGTTTTGTGTGAAATATGATTGGTATAAAAAAGAAATATACATCTAATTCTCATAGTATCGTTCTTGGTTTGCACCATTTATACGTAAAAGCATTTCTACTCCAGATACAAATTCTCTTGGGTGACTATTTATGACCCGACTTTTTGAATTCTACTTTATTCATTTAAAGTGGGGTGATAAACTGTTGAATCTATTAAATTCACAGCTAGATAATTTATGACCAGTGTGAATTCACTAATCACTTGGATTATCGTCTATTTAATTGAGTGCAGACCATTATCTACATTTTATGTACGTTACATAATTCTATTCCCCCAAGCAGAATAACAGAACATATGTATATAGAAAATATAGTTTGATACCCCCCACAGAGAACCTGGGAGGAATATCCACCACAATCCTATAGAAATTAGTATAGGAATCACCCTAAAGGGCCGTATATACCTCCATTTAAACATCTACCACGCCTCCACCTTGTAAAAGACGGGAGACCTCAGGGCATATATAGAAATAGAGAATATGCCCCAAAGACCCCTTTTTTGGGAGATACCAGGGAAGGAGGAGAAAGTATAATATCCAATACCATAAATAGAAATCAGTCCCCCCCCCCAAACAATGTGAGAAATTCACAGAATCAGGAACCAGTATACATCTCTGCCCACACATTGGAAGAAACCCTCCTAAGGGGCACAACAGGGATGTCGCCGCCATTTTTTTTTCAGGCCGGTGTCCGGCATCCCCACGGGATCCATATATAGAATCCATACACAGTGTACAAATCTCCCAAAAAGCTCCCCAAGAACAAAGGAACCAGCCTTATATGGGAGAACCGATTAACCAGTTAGGCAAAGAACACCAAAATTGACCCCAATTAGACTAAACCAAGGAGAATGGGAATACAGAACAGCCATTAGATCTCTCTAAAAATAAAAAATCAGGGTGCAGTCCAGAAGAACAAATCGAAGGGACCGATAAGTCACCTGATAAAACCGAACCAGGAGTTGCACCACCAAATAAGCCTCAGGACCACCAGAAGCCTTACATCAAAAAATCTAAAGCAGGGTCAGGGCTCGAAAACCATGATCACACAATTTTACAATCCAACGAAGGAGGGACAGAACAGTCAAAGAAGACTGTCAAGAGGAGAAGGGGGGAGGAGAAGGGGGGGAAGAACGTGCGTAAAAAAGCTCAAAGCGACTCCCTCAATGAAATAAGTACCGAAGAGGAGGAATCCATGGGCATTTTTAATATCTCTGATTTACTAAAAAGGAAGGAGCTTAATGCATTGGCGGATGATCTATCCTTTAACCCCTATATAGGGGCTAATTTGTTCGAACTTTTTGTTGACCTAAATGCCTTTATAAGAAAAATGACATTAATACGGCATTTTGAAATGAAAAAATATGCAAGAGATAAATTCCTGACGAATGAGATACCTGAAACCAATTTAAAACCAAAAAGCACATTTTAGCCACTTGAAAGCAGAGGATGTTTTTTAGAAACAAACATTCTATTAGAAAGTGATGAATGATTTATCAAAAATAGAGAAACCACAGAAAAACAATAAAAAATATGAAAGACATAGAAATATTTTTCTAAATCTTGCGAAAAATGAACAAATAGTGGTAAAAAAACCTGACAAGGGAGGAGCAACGGTAATGAATATGGACAACTACGAAACGGAAGCGAATAGAATCCTGAAAGACACAAAATACTACAGGAAGCTGAAGGAAGATCCGTTGAAGCGAATTGAAATCGGAATTGTCCGACCTATTAGAAGATGGACTAGAAAAGAACTGCTTATCAAAAGAGAAAAAACTACATTAACATTAAGCAACCAGAAACTCCATATTTCTATTTTCTCCCGAAAGTCTACAAGAATAAAACCAACCCCCCAGGACGTCCAATCATCGCGGGCACCAACTCCATAACCTCGGCATTATCCGAATATGTAGACCTCCAATTACAGAGGGTAGTCATTACACTACCAGCCTATACTAAAAGATACAGGCGATTTTTTAGAAGCATTGAAAAAAGTAGAGTGGCAAGAGGGTCTCTTATTTTTCACTTTGGACATCACCGCATTATACACCAATATACCGCACGAAGGAGGGATTAAAGCCGTCGACCATTTTCTGTCGAAAGATACTTTGATGCCAAAACGACAGAAGGAGTTCATCCTTAAATTAATAAAATTCATACTTAATTATTTTTGCATACAAAAAAAAAAAAATTTCTACAACACAAAGGCACCGCGATGGGGACGAAATTCGCGCCAGTTTATGCGAACTTATACATGGGGGCACTAGAGGAAGAACTACAGGAAAGTAAGATTAAATTTTATCGTCTGTTTATAGACATTTTTTTGATCTGGGAAGGAGAAGAAAGAGACCTGCTTTCATTTATAACAAAACTAAACTCCAACGATCAGGGATTGAAATTCACTCATGAGTACAGTAATACCAAGGCAGTATTCTTAGACATCGAAATTTATATTAGAGAATAAAATCAATACAAAAACCTTTTTTAAAAAAACAGATACAAACAGTTATCTAAAATACACCAGTTGCCATGCCAAATCATGGAGGAATCATATACCATATGGGCAATTTATCCGTCTGAAAAGAAAATGCACGACGAGGGAAGATTTTATCAACCAGGCGAATATGTTGAGAGAGAGATTCAGGGAAAAGAGGTACCCGAAACAACTGGTAGATGGAGCATATGAGAAAGCCCTGAGACAAAAAGAAGGACCAACAACAGTAGATGGAATAGAGAATAAAGATCAACAGAAAATCGGGGAAAACCAACCAAGATTCATAACAAAGTTCAATATCCAGCATGTTAAAATATGGAACATCCTTCAAAAACATTGGAATATTCTAAAAGACCCTTTTTTACGGAATTCCCTATCGGATAGACCAACAATTACATTTAGAAAAAATAAAACAATAAAAAGGAGATAGTGGCACCCGCCTGCCCACACAGAAAGGCATTAACAAAGAAACTCAATACCACCTTCCTGAATAATATTAAAGCATCATACAGGTGTGGTAAATGGAGGTGCAAATGCTGTGCCCTAATAACTCACGGCAGGAAAGAAATTCCACTTCCCCTAGATAACACAATACATCTTATAAAAAGTTGACTGAATTGTGGGAATAAAAATGTAATTTATTTTTTAGAATGCCCATGCGGGCTTGGATACATCGGTCGGACAATCAACCCACTGAGAATCCGAATCAATAAACATAGAAATAACATGATAAAAGGGTTTCTTAAACACAGCGTTTCACACCACTTCCTCCAATACCACAATAAAGACTTTTCGTGCCTCAAAATTACACCACTTGAAAAAATAGAAACAGGTTGCTTTTCCCTTCTCAAAAAGAGAGATGTTTTGGATTTTTAAAATGAAGACTTTGATCCCCAATGGCCTTAATGAAGTTTTAGAAAAGAATTTTTAGCCCTATATGCACCCTGATCTGACATACTAATTTTGTATATGCCTAACTATTTTAATGAGATATATATATATATGTATTTTTTTTTTAGGTTGTCAGTAGAGATGAGCGATCGTACTCGTCCGAGCTTGATACTCGTTCGAGTATTAGCGTGTTCGAGATGCTCGTTACTCGTAACGAGCACCACGCGATGTTCGGGTTACTTTCACTTTCATCGGAGACATTAGCGCGCTTTTCTGGCCAATTGAAAGACAGGGAAGGCATTACAACTTCCCCCTGTGACGTTCAAGCCCTATACCACCCCCCTGAGTGAGTGGCTGGCGAGATCAGGTGTCACCCGAGTATAAAAATCGGCCCCTCCCGCGGCTCGCCACAGATGCGTTGTGACATAGCTGAGGGACAGTGCTATCGTGTTGGAGCTGCTATTGGGAGAGTGTTAGGAGTTATTGTAGGCTTCGAGAACCCCAACAGTTCTTCTTAGGGCCACATCTAACCGTGTGCAGTAGTGTGGAGGCTGCTTTTTGCAGTGTTGCACATTTTTTTTTTTTGGTATATCGGCCGTGCAGAGCATTGCGCCCTGCAGTAATACTCCAGGGACAGAAGTTCTTAGGCAGGGACAGAAGACATATATTATTGATTGAATATAGGCAGTGGGCCTTTTCTAAAAAATATTGGGCAAAAAATCTATTTGGCCTGCCTGTCACTGTGCTCAGTGTTCTGGGTCTGTGTGTGCTGGGTGTAGTAGTTCTACAAAATCATTCGCAGTCAGCTAAGTGTTACAGCAGGCTTGCGCCAAATTATTTCCTGGCTCTGTCTGGGCTCTGAAATCACCGCTGTGTTGCAGTTAACAGTGCAACACTCTGCAGTTCTGTGACACAGTCCAGGGACAGAAGTGTGGAGGCAGGGACAGAAGACATATTATTGATTGAATATAGGCAGTGGGCCTTTTCTAAAAAATATTGGGCAAAAAATCTATTTGGCCTGCCTGTCACTGTGCTCAGTGTTCTGGGTCTGTGTGTGCTGGGTGTAGTAGTTCTACAAAATCATACGCAGCCAGCTAAGTGTTACAGCAGGCTTGCGCCAAATTATTTCCTGGCGTTCCGTAAGCGAAGTCAGCCTCCAACCACAGGCCAATAAGCGGCACATTTAATTACAGCCTTCTGTTTCTGCATTACTGGTAATAGAGCATGCTGAGGGGTAGGGGTAGGCCTAGAGGACGTGGGCGCGGCCGAGGACGCGGAGGCCCTAGTCCGGGTGTGGGCACAGGCCGAGCTCCTGATCCAGGTGTATCGCAGCCGACTGCTGCGGGATTAGGAGAGAGGCACGTTTCTGGCGTCCCCACATTCATCGCACATTTAATGGGTCCACGCGGTAGACCTTTATTAGAAAATGAGCAGCGTGAGCAGGTCCTGTCGTGGAGGGCAGAAAGTGCTTCCAGCAACCTATCGTCCACCCACAGTTCTGCGCCATCCACTGCTGCAACTCAGAATCCTCTGGCTGCTGCTCCTCCTTCCTCCCAGCCTCCTCACTCCATGAAAATGAGACATTCTGAAGAGCGGGCAGACTCCCAGGAACTGTTCTCGGGCCCCTGCTCAGATTGGACAGCAGTGGTTCCTCTCCCACCAGAGGAGTTTATCGTGACTGATGCCCAACCATTGGAAAGTTCCCGGGGTCCGGGGGATGAGGCTGGGGACTTCCGGCAACTGTCTCAAGACCTTTCAGTGGGTGAGGAGGCCGATGACGATGAAACACAGTTGTCTATCAGTGAGGTAGTAGTAAGGGCAGTAAGTCCGAGGGAGGAGCGCACAGAGGATTCGGAGGAAGAGCAGCAGGACAATGAGGTGACTGACCCCACCTGGCTTGCTACACCTACTGAGGACAGGTCTTCAGAGGGGGTGGCAAGGGCAGCAGCAGGGCAGGTTGCAAGAGGCAGTGCGGTGTCCAGGGGTAGAGGCAGGGCCAGACCGAATAATCCACCAAGTGTTTCCCAAAGCGCCCCCTCGCGCCATGCCACCCTGCAGAGGCCGAGGTGCTCAAAGGTCTGGCAGTTTTTCACTGAGAGTGCAGACGACCGACGAACAGTGGTTTGCAACCTTTGTCACGCCAAGATCAGCCGGGGAGCCACCACCACCAGCCTCACCACCACCAGCATGCGCAGACATATGATGGCCAAGCACCCCACAAGGTGGGACGAAGGCCGCTCACCGCCTCCGGTTTGCATCGCTGCCTCTCCCCCTGTGCCCCAACCTGCCACTGAGATCCAACCCCGCTCTGAGGACACAGGCACTACCGTCTCCTGGCCTGCACCCACACCCTCACCTCCGCTGTCCTCGGCCGCATCCAGCAATGTCTGTCAGCGCAGCGTCCAGCCGTCGCTAGCGCAAGTGTTTGAGCGCAAGCGCAAGTACGCCCCCACGCACCCGCACGCTCAAGCGTTAAACGTGCACGTAGCCAAATTTATCAGCCTGGAGATGCTGCCATATAGGGTTGTGGAAACGGAGTCTTTCAAAAGTATGATGGCGGCGGCGGCCCCGCGCTACTCAGTTCCCAGTCGCCACTATTTTTCCTGATGTGCCGTCCCTGCCCTGCACGACCACGTCTCCTGCAACATTGTACGCGCCCTCACCAACGTGGTTACTGCCAAGGTCCACTTAACAACGGACACATGGACAAGCACAGGCGGGCAGGGCGACTATATCTCCCTGACGGCACATTGGGTGAATTTAGTGGAGGCTGGGACAGAGTCAGAGCCTGGGACCGCTCACGTCCTACCCACCCCCAGAATTGCAGGCCACAGCTCGGTGGTGGTATCTGCGGCGGTGTATGCTTCCTCCACTAAAGCACCCTCCTCCTCCTCCTCCAACGCAACCTCTGTCTCGCAATCAAGATGTGTCAGCAGTAGCACGTCGCCAGCAGTCGGTGTCTCGCGGCGTGGCGGCACAGCGGTGGGCAAGCGTCAGCAGGCCGTGCTGAAACTACTCAGCTTAGGAGAGAAGAGGCACACGGCCCACGAACTGCTGCAGGGTCTGACAGAGCAGACCGACCGCTGGCTTGCGCCACTGAGCCTCCAACCGGGCATGGTCGTGTGTGACAACAGCCGTAACCTGGTGGCGGCTCTGCAGCTCGGCAGCCTCACGCACGTGCCATGCCTGGCCCACGTCTTTAATTTGGTGGTTCAGCGCACCCTGCAACATCGGTTTAATCTGCCAGTGCACCGACTGCTGTGCGACGTGCCCACACGGTGGAACTCTACGCTCCACATGTTGGCCAGGTTCTATGAGCAGCGTAGAGCTATAGTGGAATACCAACTGCAACATGGGCGGCGCAGTGGGAGTCAGCCTCCTCAATTCTTTTCAGAAGAGTGGGCCTGGTTGGCAGACATCTGCCAGGTCCTTGGAAAGTTTGAGGAGTCTACCCAGGTGGTGAGCGGCGATGCTGCAATCATTAGTGTCACCATTCCTCTGCTATGCCTCTTGAGAAGTTCCCTGCAAAGCATAAAGGCAGACGCTTTGCGCTCGGAAACAGAGCCGGGGGAAGACAGTATGTCGCTGGATAGTCAGAGCACCCTCCTGTCTATATCTCAGCGCGGTGAGGAGGAGGAGGAAGATGAGGAGGAGGAGGAGGAAGATGAGGAGGAGGAGGAGGAAGATGAGGAGGAGGAGGAGGAGGAGGAAGATGAGGAGGAGGGGGAAGAGACAGCTTGGCCCACTGGTGAGGGTACACATGCTGCTGGCCTGTCATCCTTTCAGCGTGTATGGCCTGAGGAGGAGGATCCTGAAAGTGATCTTCCTAGTGAGGACAGCCATGTGTTGCGTACAGGTACCCTGGCACACATGGCTGACTTCATGTTAGGATGCCTTTCTCGTGACCCTCGCGTTACACGCATTCTGGCCACTACGGATTACTGGGTGTACACACTGCTTGACCCACGGTATAAGGAGAACTTTTCCACTCTCATACCCGAAGAGGAAAGGGGTTCGAGAGTGTTGCTATACCACAGGACCGTGGCGGACAAACTGATGGTAAAATTCCCATACGACAGCGCTAGTGGCCGAAGGCGCAGTTCCGAGGGCCAGGTAGCAGGGGAGGCGCGGAGATCAGGCAGCATGTACAGCACAGGCAGGGCAACACTCTTTAAGGCCCTTGACAGCTTTCTGGCTCTCCAGCAAGACTGTCACCGCTCCCCAGTCACGGCTGAGTCGGCGGGAGCACTGTAAAAGGATAGTGAGGGAGTACCTAGCCGATCGCACGACCGTCCTCCGTGACGCCTCTGCCCCCTACAACTGCTGGACACGTGGCCTGAACTCGCGCTGTATGCCCTGGAGGTGCTTGCTTGTCCTGCGGCTAGCGTCTTGTCAGAGAGGGTGTTTAGTGCGGCTGGGGGAATCATCACAGATAAGCGTACCCGCCTGTCAACCGACAGTGCCGACAGGCTTACACTCATCAAGATGAACAAAGCCTGGATTTCCCCAGACTTCTCTTCTCCACCAGCGGACAGCAGCGATACCTAAGCAATACGTAGGCTGCACCCGCGGATGGAAGCATCGTTCTCTATCCCCATCAAAAACGGGGACCTTTTCGCTTCATCAATCTGTGTATAATATTCCTCCTCCTCCTCCTGCTCCTCCTCCTGAAACTTCACATAATCACGCCGAATGGGCAATTTTTCTTAGGCCCACAAGGCTCAGTCATATAATTTTTCTAAACAATTTTTAGACGTTTCAATGCTCATTAAAGCGTTGAAACTTTCACCTCAACCAATTTTTATTTTTACTGGGCTGCCTCCAGGCCTAGTTACCAATTAAGCCACATTAACCAAAGCGATTAATGGGTTTCACCTGCCCTCTTGGTTGGGCATGGGCAATTTTTCTCAGGTACATTAGTAGTGTTGGTACACCAATTTTTGGGGGCCCTCGCCTACTGTGTAATCAAATTAATTTTTTGCCCACTTGCATTACAGCTCACGTAACAGCAGCTGTGTTGGGCACTGCAATGGGATATATTTATGTACCGCCGGTGGGTTCCAGGGAGCCACCCATGCCGTGGGTCCACAGGGAGTTGTAACTGCATGTGTCAACTTCTAAAGAACCCCAGTCTGACTGGGGCATGCAGTGTGGGCCGAAGCCCACCTGCATTAAACATGAATTTATTACCTCAGCTGTGATGGGCAATGCAATGGGATATATTTATGTACCGCCGGTGGGTTCCAGGGAGCCACCCATGCTGTGGGTGCACACGGAATTCCCATTGCAGAGTTGTACCTGGCTGTGACTATTTATAAAAAACTGCGGTCTGACTGGGGCATGCAGACACCTTGACAGAATGAATAGTGTGTGGCACATAGGTTCCCCATTGCTATGCCCACATGTGCAGCTCCAGATGGAGGTGGCACAGGATTGCATTTCTCATTGCTTCTGTACAGCATTGTGGACTATCGCCTAGCCGTGCCAACCCTCTGCAGTGTGTGCCTGCTTTTCCTCTGGCAAACGCACTTATAAATAGACATGAGGGTGGCGTGGCATGAGGGCAGCTGAAGGCTGGGCAGGGACAGTTTGGTGTGCGCTGTGGACACTGGGTCGTGGGGGGGGGGGTTGGGCAGCATGTAACCCAGGAGAAGTGGCAGCGGAGTGTCATGCAGGCAGTGATTGTGCTTTGTTGGAGGTAGTGTGGTGCTTAGCTAAGGTATGCATTGCTAATGAGGGCTTTTCAGAAGTAAAAGTTGTTGGGAGGGGGGGGGGCACTCTTGCCGCTATTGTGGCTTAATAGTGGGACCTGGGAACTTGAGATGCAGCCCAACATGTAGCCCCTCGCCTGCCCTATCCGTTGCTGTGTCGTTCCCATCACTTTCTTGAATTGCCCAGATTTTCACAAACGAAAACTTTAGCGAGCATCGGCGATATACAAAAATGCTCGGGTCGCCCATTGACTTCAATGGGGTTCGTTACTCGAAACGAACCCTTGAGCATCGCGAAAAGTTCATCTCGAGTAACGAGCACCCGAGCATTTTGGTGCTCGCTCATCTCTAGTTGTGAGAAAAAATGAATTATGGATGACAATATGCTCCTAATTAATTGAACTTTAAGGTATCCGATCTAGAGGACATGGATTACCATATTGAATGAAAGTCTTGCTGGGTAAATAAGACAATACAGCTGTAATCAGTAAAGCCTGTAAGAAGGAAGTAAGCAGTACGGAGGCAGAAGCCCGCATCTGCCACATGACCCGTCACATGACCGCAACCTCAGAGCGGCACGTGACCGTGATGACGTGGTAACACATGACTGGGACTATGATGACGGAAGGTCAGATGACCTCCATAGTGATGTAAGGACAGGAGGTCATGTGACCCCCGTCAGGAAGCGAGTTCGCCCCCAGAGGGAGTTCATTTAACAGAACCTTAGACTCCACCCATCGGATGATGCAGACACAAGCATCAGTGACCCCGACCCCGATGATGCAGACACGAGCGTCAGTAACTCCGCCCCCCAAAGATGGTGTCGCTCAGGGAACGGAATGGGAGCTGATCATTCATTTTGGTATATATGCAAGTGTAATTTTGTGTTTCATGTTATGTGACTTGAGAAAGGTACCACTGCGTAGGTACCGAAACGCGTTGTCTTCTGCATACTGTGTATTAAAGTAAATAAACCTATGGTCGGTGTACTTGCTTGGAGAAACCATTTGGAGTCATCACTTCAAGGAGGGGGATTCTGAATATCATACCCCCCTCCTACTAAGCGCCTGCTTGATATTGAATAATTATTCATAAGACAAATTGCAACCTCTCTTCTTTAACACCATTTCCAGTAGCGCAGGGGCTTTTTCTTAACAGTTTGTTCTCTCTTTGGGGGTTCTCTATGCAAGAGAAGCCCTCTGTTAATCCTGCAGCTCTCCCTAAATTCCAAGGGATTGGAGATTGGTGTGACCTTGTGGCCCATTCCCCATTCCCTATCCATGTGTGTTTTGTCATTTCTTCTAAAAAATTTTTGTACTCACGCTGCTATCCTTTTTGTCTTGTTCTTGTACTCACTTTCTGTGCCCGTGAGGTATACTTTTAACTAAGAAATTAATAAAAATCTAGATAATTTTTAATTGTCTAAACTGTGAAGGGTATAAATTACTAAGAGAGCACAGTGGGGTTTATCAATTACCAAGTGAGCACAGCAGGGCCTATACATTATTAAAAGGCCACAGTGGGGCTCATAAATTACTAAGGGAGTTCACTATGACTCTGCCACCTAAGGGCTGATGTAAACCTGAAGCTGACTGAGCTTATAGTACTGTATATAAATTAGGGGGTTCTAAAAGTTTTGTGTAACATAGATCCACTGAAGGTACCAGATATGTACTAAAGCTATAGATCGAACTTAGTGACCTGACACAGGTAGGTAGTAACATAACTCCAGATAATTGCCCAGGGTCGTCTCCTCCTCTCAGCTCTGTTCAGACAAGATATGAAAGTTTCCAATTGTTCTATTTCGGGAGCAATATAATAACTTTACTATGTGACAGAAGAGGTGATTCTGTGGGTTTGGCTGATACATGTGCAGAACTCTGATGCTTCATATGCTTGCATTGCTAACCTGTGGCTGGGCATGAATGTTTACTTATTTAAGACATCATCTCACCGCTGTGGAATAAACCTTGCCAAGCACCCCTGTAATCAGATTGGTGGAACATGAAGGACGCAAGCAGCAGAGGGAGTAGAGAGGCAACAGGTAAGTTTTTAGATTTCTTAATTATGGGCCAATTAGAGTAAACACTCTTCAAGTCCTTGGAAAATTCTTTAAAATTAGCCAGTACATTTTATGATGCTCTTACCTGAATTACTACCCATATGCATGTCATTAGCTCACTCTAGTGGTAGCCACATGAAGCTAGAATTATATTTGCAGAGTCAGAAAATTAGATCTTAAAATAATGTCAAGAAAAAGGAATTTCTGCGCTCGTATGAAGAGAGTAAAAAAGAAAAAGAAGTAAGCAGCTCCCATATGAGTAATGACAAAAGAAAACTTACTTGAAAAGGAGGGGGATGTGATCAGCAGAAGCCCCCTCCTAAGTGTCATCCACAAGTATCCAAGTACACAGACTCCCACGTGTAGACTAAAGGAAAAGACTATTTGGTGGCAACGCGTTTCGGTGCATAAACACGCACCTTTCTCAAGCCATGAACATAAATAACACATACATACATACATATATATACAGTACCTAGTACCTCTAAGCATATACCTTTCACCTGGGAGCTCAGAGTGTGAGTGCGTCTGGAAGGGGGCGTGGTTACGCCCGTGGCGTCATGACGTCACATGGCTCAGGTCCTGCAGGCCTACAAGATCTCATATTAGCACTTATTAGAAGGCACCCTAACTTCTATGATGATCTGAAATGATAGACTAATATCAGATTTATTAGGATTAAACTTAATAATCCAGTACAGTTTGTATAAAAAGATAAAAAAGGTTCTGGGCTACATAGACAGAATGGCCTGCCAAACTGGTCATGTGACCGGAGTCACATGCTCAACGTGGGCGTCTTTAGGGCCAGTCACGTGACAGGAGTCACATAGTTTGAGTAATCATCCTAACGTGTGGTAGTATAAGAATGCTCGGCAAGATGACATCACATTATAACGCAGGGAGCCGTTCATGTGACTGAAGTCACAGGGTTCTGATGGTCATATGGACATGTAGTGATGCCGGGGCACTCAGCAGGATGACGTCACACGTTGATCATGTGACCTAGGTCACATTATTCTAAAGATGATGTGGGTCTAAAGCAGTGCTAGAATACTCCGCTGGATGACATTATATCATATCTTTGGAACAAAAAATCCTACATAAATCCCATAATGAAATAGCACACCATGAAGATTTTGTTGCAGCATTATACAATTTTCAGGGTATGTTCAGACAAACAAGTTATGCAAATTGATGCAGTTTCGGCTAATCATGTGATCTCAGAATATAATTAAAGGAGAAAAACAAACAGGTCTTTGAAGCTAACTTTGGGAACGTTGTTAGGCCCAGGGAAACTGCTTTGTGTTATGTTTTGTCTCTGGATAGAGATTAAGGAGTAAAGATACGTCTTAGACACCATTGAGAGCCATTTCATCAAAATGACGAGTTTACTTGAAGTTTCATCATTGGGTTACGTACAGCTGGTTGGTCTTTGCATTATAATGTGGCAAAAACTCAAGATGCAACAACTTTGGGTTAAATTTGGAGATGATCAGCAGAATTAAATGTGCATCATTGTATTAAGAATGAAGCACTGAGAGGAATGTTACAATGTGCAGATCGATGCATTTGGAGTCATGCAGTAGCAACACCACAACCCACAGCTGGTGACAGTCTGCCGAGTGTATGGACAATTTTGGAAGTTCTTTTGTAGATGACTGATTGGCTGAGGCGAGTTTGCAGTCAAGCCATTCTTTTCAAAGACTGCCCCTCACATGCTACATCATCAGTAACGCTTGAAGTGGTGTTCCTCCAGAGCTATCTAGCAAAATGTGGTGCTCGGTGACAAATTCTGCCTGAGCAATGATTGCCGAGTGAGGGTTTGGAGGCAGCATAGCAATTAAGCATAACCAGCTCCATTTTCCAAGGTGATTCCTGGGCCATATCTCTGTGGGACACAACCAGACGTCCAGTAAATGCTCTCCCACAGCCTCATAATGAAGATGAACTATAGACTATAAGCAATATCACATGGCCAACACTACCCTAGGACAGTATTCGAACACTCAGTGAATTGCTGCCACTTCGTTAATGACCGTTTCGCCCAAAGTGGTAGCCCTACTACTTACTGAGCTTCTTGTTTATCGGGCCACAGAAGATGTGTAAAGTAATTGAAATTAAAATTGTTCAGAACTGAATTCTTTGTGTGATGAGTTTCATCTGATTTTGAGCATCTCTTCATGGTGTGGCATTTTCTACCAAGTGATGTATTTTCATTGTTTTGCACCAGAACAATCTTATTATTGTACTGATGTTTGCAACGTACTACCATCCAGTGTGGTACCAGAGTAAACCAGTTAACTAATTTGGCTTGGTCATCATATGGTGCCTCCTTGTGGCCCTGAATTTCTGTAATGTGGCATGTCATGGAGTATGCCCCAATTTTTTGATATGAGTCACACGTAGCACTACTCTGAACCCCACAGATACGGCATAAAATGCTTGACGAAAAAGTAATGCATGCAGGTCTTCTTTGGCCAATAAAAATGCTGGACAGATGCAGGAACCAAATGGACCCCATTATAGTCAATAGAGTCTGTTCGGCACAATTTGGATCTGTTATGAGACAGATTCGTTCATCCAGGGAATTCCACTTTCTTGCCTCCCTAATGGAGCAGGAAGACGGAATCCCTAGCGCAGATGTGAATTTAGCCTTAGCTGACAAGGTATAAATTCCCAACACTTACCAAAGCTGCTAGTGGTGACCTACTTTATCTTCACTGAGAAAACTGAGTAACAAGGACAGTCTGAGTCACTGAACCACTTTATAATTTAAATGTCAGACTTCTCCTTCAATCTGCCCAGTAAGGTGACTACAATATTCTCTTACCTGATAAATGATTCACTCCCTACCGGATTATCATCATACATTGTAATATAGGGTCACCAGGTCTTTAGGTGCTTTTAGACGGAACGAATATTCTTCAAAAATCGTTCTAACGAGCAAAAGCGAACGATAATTGCTCAGTCTAAACACAGTCAATGACCAAACGACAAGCAATAATCGTTCATTTTTTGCTCAGCAATTTTATGCAGGCGAAGAAATCATTGTGGGCTTGTTCAGTTATTCTTCAGTTTCAACAGCGCTCATTCAGTCCTTCTCATTTATTAATATAGCAAATGTGAAAGACGGAACGATTCTGAATGATTTCTCATGAGAGAGACCCAACTGACTCCATTGTAGTAAATAGGGTCTATCAGCCACTGTTGATACATTATCCTACCAAAAGTATTCTACCAAAAGTAACACCTGAGCAAGAATCAAAAGTAGTATTTTTTTTCATATGTTAATACTTAGTGGGAGCTCCTTTGGCCCTAATGATATTGGAAACGTATTGTCTACGAATGTCTGATAGACGTTTGCTGGATGAATGGAGGGAAATACTCGCTGAAGTGTGATGAGTTCTGTCAAAGAAGATGGACTTTGTTCATATTTCCTGATCCGATGTTCCAGTTCATTCAAAAGGTGTTCATGAGGATTCAGGTTGGGACTCTGCACAGGCTAGTTCAATTCATATCTTTAAACCCCTTAGTGACCAAGCCTGTTTGCGCCCTAATGACCAGGCCAAAGTTTGGAAATCTGATGTGTGTTACTTTAACATAGAATAACTCCGTAAAGGTTTTGCATATCCAAATGATTCTGACATTGTTTTTCGCCACATATTGTACTTAATTTAGGTGGTAAAAATAGACACATTGAATTTGAGGCAGTCTTTATTTTAAAAGTTAATAAAGTTACATTTTAAAAGGGTCAACACAGTAAAATAGTTTTGGATCTCTCCTCGATCCCTCTGCCTTAGTGACAAAGCTACTTATCCCATGGCAGGTTTTCTTTCGACAAACATTAACACCGATTTCTGGTTATCAGAGGCTAATTCTGTCTTTTCAGACAAGGAGTTTCACCCTCAAATCTCAATTTACCACAATCAAGACAACTTTTAAAAATCTAACCGCTACTTAGAGAATACACTAGAAGTTGGTGGGAGATACAAGGCCTCCAAAAATATTTGGACCACCAAATTGTTGCTAGGGGCCTACGCTCTCCCCTACTTCCACCCCCACGTTGCCAAACCCCAGATTTCCTCGCTAAATGGGAAAAAGAGATCACCGAAAGCTCATTGAAACTTATTCCCCTATTGCTAGAGGAGGAGAAAATTACGTACGAGAAGAATTCCAAACTCCTAGTAGAGGCTATTGATAAAGCTAGAACCTTTGCGGCTGATCCAGATTTTTCCGCAAAAGAAAAAAAACTTTGCAAGAAAACATTGAGAAATATACCCTCTTTATTAAAGAGCGGAAGCACTCAATTTTATCGGGATGGTTAGGACTTTAAAAAAAGAAGGGCCTACAAAAACACCTACAGTTAGGGCCAGAAATATTTGGACAGTGACACAAGTTTTGTTATTTTAGCTGTTTACAAAAACATGTTCAGAAATACAATTATATATATAATATGGGCTGAAAGTGCACACTCCCAGCTGCAATATGAGAGTTTCCACATCCAAATCGGAGAAAGGGTTTAGGAATCATAGCTCTGTAATGCATAGCCTCCTCTTTTTCAAGGGACCAAAAGTAATTGGACAATGGACTCTAAGGGCTGTAATTAACTCAGAAGGCGTCTCCCTCGTTAACCTGTAATCAATTAAGTAGTTAAAAGGTCTGGGGTTGATTCCAGGTGTGTGGTTTTGGATTTGGAAGCTGTTGCTGTGACACAACATGCGGTCAAAGGAACTCTCAATTGAGGTGAAGCAGAACATCCTGAGGCTGAAAAAAAAGAAAAAAATCCATCAGAGAGATAGCAGACATGCTTGGAGTAGCAAAATCAACAGTCGGGTACATTCTGAGAAAAAAGGAATTCACTGGTGAGCTTGGGAACTCAAAAAGGCCTGGGCGTCCACGGAAGACAACGGTGGTGGATGATCGCCGCATACTTTCTTTGGTGAAGAAGAACCCGTTCACAACATCAACTGAAGTCCAGAACACTCTCAGGGAAGTAGGTGTATCTGTCTCTAAGTCAACAGTAAAGAGAAGGTCCTATGAAAGTAAATACAAAGGGTTCACATCTAGATGCAAACCATTCATCAATTCCAAAAATAGACAGGCCAGAGTTAAATTTGCCAAAAAACACCTCAAGAAGCCAGCCCAGTTCTGGAAAAGTATTCTATGGACAGATGAGACAAAGATCAACCTGTACCAGAATGATGGGAAGAAAAAAGTTTGAAGAAGAAAGGGAACCGCACATGATCCAAGGCACACCACATCCTCTGTAAAACATGGTGGAGGCAACGTGATGGCATGGGCATGCATGGCTTTCAATGGCACTGGGTCACTTGTGTTTATTGATGACATAACAGCAGACAAGAGTAGCCGGATGAATTCTGAAGTGTACCGGGATATACTTTCAGCCCAGATTCAGCCAAATGCTGCAAAGTTGATCGGACGGCGCTTCACAGTACAGATGGACAATGACCCCAAGCATACAGCCAAAGCTACCCAGGAGTTCACGAGTGCAAAAAAGTGGAACATTCTGCAATGGCCAAGTCAATCACCAGATCTTAACCCAATTGAGCATGCATTTCACTTGCTCAAATCCAGACTTCAGACGGAAAGACCCACAAACAAGCAAGACCTGAAGGCTGCGGCTGTAAAGGCCTGGCAAAGCATTAAGAAGGAGGAAACCCAGCGTTTGGTGATGTCCATGGGTTCCAGACTTAAGGCAGTGATTGCCTCCAAAGGATTCGCAACAAAATATTGAAAAAAAAATATTTTGTTTGGGTTATGTTTATTTGTCCAATTACTTTTGAGCTCCTAAAATGTGGAGTGTTTGTAAAGAAAATGTGTACTATTTCTACATTTTCTATCAGATATTTTTGTTCAACCCTTTAAATTAAACGTTACAATCTGCACTTGAATTCTGTTGTAGAGGCTTCATTTCAAATCCAATGAGGAGGCATGCAGAGCCCAACTCGCGAAAATTGTGTTACTGTCCAAATATTTCTGGCCCTAACTGTATATAAAGGTCAGAGACTGATAGCTCCTCGGAGGGGGACGCTTCCGAGGGCGAATCAGGGAGAAAGAAAAATCCACAAGGTCCTTTTTTAGCGAGAGGAAAAGGGAGATATCCCCAAAGAAACCGAGGGAGGGGTTGGTCGCAGGCACCACGGGGAACAGGCTTCCTAGGACAGCCAATAGGCCACTACTTCATGCGGGAACGCAGAGATCCTCAATAGAGCGAGGGAGTGATATCATACCGGATAGGACGGTTTCTTCAAACACCTCTTATAGGCCTTTGGCATCAAGTCCTGAAGTTAGCTCTGATCAACTTCTTATTTCTTCGTAAACTGAGATGGAAGAAGTACTTTGCCATCCAAGGCAGAAAAAAAATGCTCGGACCTAGGATTAGATCAGAGTGACTTAGAAGCAATTAATGCACTTGAGGCCCTTGAAGCTGAAGGTATACATGACCCCAGCAAAGGCCCCTTCACTGAGCTAAAATTGAAGAACACTAGTTTGCCCCCATCGGGAGACTCACCTTACATTGAGATCTTCGAGAATTTGATTAATAAAGAACTGGAGCAATTGTCTAAACAAACCAAGTTCAAACATCAAAACTTGACGCCCTCTGAAAAGAAGGCATTACTAGGTCTCGAAAGGGATGAAAATAGTCATCAAGCCCTCCCATAAGGGGGGCAATGTGGTAATAATGGACCGAATGGTCTATAAAGAGATGTGTCTACGCATACTTGAAGACAGGTTTAATTATGAAGTTCTACCTAGGGATCCAACTGACTCCTTTCAAAATGAATTAAAAAAGACATCCTTATACAGGCAAAGGATGCGGAATTGATAGATGACAAGGAATTTAAATATCTGTATCCAACTTCCCCTCAATTTGCTACATTTTATGGACTACCCAAAATTCACAAGGGAACGAACCCGTTAAAGGGTCGCCCGATTGTGTCGGGAAAAAAGAGAGTCTCACACAGGGAATCAGTAAGTATTTGGACATCATACGTAGACCATTTGTGGAGGCCTTACCGGCCTATGTCAAGGACACTACTGATATCCTCAAGCGCCTTGATGGAATAACAGTAGCCCCGAACACCAAACTGGCAAGTTTGGACGTTGAGGCGCTTTATAGCTCCATCCCACACTCTGGAGGTCTAAAAACGGTTGATTACTACCCCAGCCAAAGGGGCATACACCTCAAGGAGCACAACAGTTTATTGCTCAACCTCCTATCGTTCATCCTAATAAAAAACTAATTCCTTTTTGAAGAAAAACACTTCCACCAGCTCAGGGGTACAGCGATGGGGAGCCCTTGTGCCCCCAGCTATGCCAACCTGTACCTGGGCTGGTGGGAGGAGCTATCAGTGTTTTCCGAGACGAACGATAGGTGGACAACATCCATTGAGTTGTGGGCGCGCTTCATCGATGACGTCCTTATACTATGGACCGGTGAAATTGAGGATTTTTGGGGATTCGTAGATCACCTAAACACCACTCTGGGGCTTTTCTTCACAGCCGAAATAAATCCCGACAGCATCACGTTCCTGGACCTTCGCATAACTAAACTTGATGATGGCTCATTACAAACTTCTATCTTCCGTAAAGCCACCGCTACAAATACACTTTTACATTGGGACAGCCACCACCTTGTGCCCCTGAAAACAGGTATCCCGAAGGGTCAACTGATTTGAACACGTCGCAACTGCTCCTCTAATGAAGACTTTGTACACAAAGCGCATGAAATGAATAAAAGATTCCTGAAAAGAGGATATCCTGGTGATGTGATTTAAAAGGCTAGTAATTATGCCAATAATCACAACAGAGAGGAATTTCTTAAACCCAGAGAATGACCGAAAAATGATGATAAGATCAGGATAATCGGTACATATGATGACCACTCAAAAGAAATCAAATTGCTCCTGAACAAACACTGGGATATTCTGCGCAGGGACACGGACTTGGTAGAGCATTTGCCAACAAAACCACTCAACCTACAAACGTGGCTGTAACTTAGGTGACCGGTTGGTGCATAGTCACTTTATGCCACAAACAGGGCCCAAAACCTGGCTCAATTCGGATCTCCCCAATGGTACATACCGATGCAGTGGATGTAAGGCCTGTAAATTTATCCAACGAGGGGCCTCTTTTTCTAGTTCATCGACTGGCAAAGTCTACCAGATTCGAGAGTTTATTAATTGTAGAACCACTGGAGTGGTCTATAAAGCCACATGCCCCTGTCCTCGAGACTACATTGGGAAAACCACGCGCCAACTGCGGAGACGCATATTAGAACATGTTGGCAATATCAACAGAGGAGAAAACACCAGTGTGGCTGCGCATATCGGAGATAAGCACAACAATGACCCGGAATGCATCAAATTTCAAGGTGTAGAAAAAATTCGAGATAACGGAAGGGGTAATATAGATCAGAAGCTATTACAAAAAGAAATGCGATGGATACATCGAATGGATTGCTGTGCCCCAAAAGGGCTTAATGAGACTATCATTTACCGCCTTTATATGAGATATAGGGCTAGGAATAAATATAGAAATAGCTATTCCTGACCCAACAGAGAAATAACTACTTTTGAAAATAAGCCTAGTGTGGTCATAGGCGCAAAAGGTTAACGCCTTATATTACTGTATGTTAATGAATAACAGCATAAATGCATACAAATAATTGAGGCGATTGTATATCGTCATAATAATATATGCATTAGGAATATGATATCAGTGCATGATGAACAAGTATACTTAATGCCTCCCTAATAGGGTTAATATGAGAATGATTGCACATATATACCTATGTGAATAAACATCGGGAGCAGATTGAATAACGGCATAAAAGTTACCTATGTGGATACAATATGCTGGGTCAATGGGCGATATAGCAGAAAATTGACAATAACCTATTCACTTAAATCACTCAAGCCTATTGATACTTTATTATCAAAAGGATATGTTATGATCCCTCTTGTAAATCAATCATTGTATTCTTCTGATCACCTTGCTAATGCTATCTGCAAATTCTGAGACTGCCTATTGTCCCATCAAGGGTTAATCCATGTTCAGTGTTAGGTCCTTCTGATCCACGTCCGGAGGCCGGCGTCTGTGTTGCCGAGGCAACGGCACGTCACTACGTCCTTCCGGGTAGTGCTGTTTGGCGTGGGTGGCGGCCGCTCTCCCGTAGGCACTGCGCATGCGCGAGATCGCCAATCCACCGCGATACCTCGGAGCGACAGGACAAGCTCATTGAAGCAGCTGGACGAGCCCCTTGCTAAGGGAGACGGGGTCTTTACTACTTAAAGCCCTAAAGAGCGGTGTCTGACCGTCTATGTTCATTTAACTGCAGCCCGTCATGCTGCTCACTACTTGTGGCCATAATTAACTTATACATACTACCCTGATGACACAGCTAACCGAGTGTTAGCTGCAGAAACGCGTCGGTAGTGTAGTGCTATGGTCTTGAAGGGTTTTTAGCCTTGTTGGACGATACAACTAGGGTCCAGTCTCGGCTATGAACATACCCGTATCTGTGAGAGGGCATAAATAGCAAGAATGAACAAGAGCTGAGTGTTTCCAGTGATCAATACTGGGACCAGCTTCCATTGCATCACAGGGGTCGCTTCACTAGTTATATCAGGTGACCTCAGTGACGCAGCGGAGCCAAATAAGGGGCATGGAGAAAACTGTCTGTGGATATCTATATATCAGGATAATCCATATAGAGCCCCTTTATTAAGAGTGGTGTGAATTACTCTTGTATAGGGTATAAAGGGGATAGAATCTCGCAGAACAAAAAGCGTGGATCTACTTTACCCTATAGTTACCCTATGTCTACTGTCCTTTATGGACTAGCTGAGTTTATGTGTCCGCTACGGACTAAGTGAACAACACATTGGACATCTATGTTAAAGTGGGGAACACAGCGCCACACTTATAAACAATAGCGCGGCTCCAGAACATTGAGTGTCCGGTTTCAGTGTCTAACAATTTCAAACCTGACCTGGGGTGCACAATCCTGGTGTTTGATTGCAGTCTGTGTGAATTACATTATTTCACAAGCAATTGGCTATCGATCAAACGAAACGAATATTTTCTTGGTGTTTGATTTGGTGTCTTTGTTTGAGACTACCAAAAGAAATCTTAATCTACACCAAACACTAGATGATCCTTGGATAGGACTCAAGTGTGAGTGAGATGACCCCCAGTGTGAATGGTGTTATGAGGACGCAATGATTTACACTTTAGGCATAAATTATATCAGTGCTGTTCTACTAAACAAGAGGCACCAATTTTAGTTGTTTTGATCACGCATTTTTTAATGAAATACAATAAAGGTTATATTTTAATTTATTAGTGATTCCCATCGGTGTCTCCTCTGATCAACTTCAAATCATTAATTTATCTTCTTACACGCTTTCCGATATTGAGGTGAGAATTTTGGAGAGGGGCCTGTCCTTTGTCCCGACGTATCATTTCGACAGGTTCGTCTGGACAAAAGGACATGTCCCTCTTCCTTAAGAAGTTACGGTGGAGGAAATTTTTCTCTAGCGGACAAGAAGTCAGCAGCAGAACTAGGCTTAGATTCTAGTGATATGCCAGCAATCAGAGAGCTTGAGGCCCTCGAACGAGATAATCTTAAAGAACGAGGAGAGGGCCCCTTCACGGACCTTAAACTGAACAGCAAAAAAACGACACCCCCGGGTCAATCCCCTCTCAGACATATTTGAGAAAATCATTCTTAATGAGATCAAGAGTGCACCATCTCCCAAGAGGAGGCAGGGCAATATGTCTTCCGCGGAAATGAGAGTTTTGAAGAATTTGGAATCCAATTCAGAGATCATAATCAAGGCATCTGATAAAGGGGGGGAACGTGGTCATTATGTCCCGGGACGATTACACCGCTACGTGTACCAGAATCTTGGATGACAATCTCACATAGAGAATTCTGGCGTCCGATCCCACTGACGTCTTCCATAGATCTCTGAAGACACTCCTGGACCACGCAATAGGAGTTGGCTGCATCAACCGGGAAGAATATAATTTTCTTCTGCCCTCTCATCCACAGGTGGCTACTTTTTACTCGCTACCAAAGATACATAAGGGTCCCCACCCTTTAAAGGGGAGACCAATTGTATCTGGGGTGGACAACCTCCTCCAAAACAGTGGAATTTACTTAGACAAACTCTTGCGTCCATTCGTCCAATCTCTCCCTTCCTTTGTTCAGGATACCCTTGATGTGCTTCGGCATATAGAGGGTATCCACGTCGGCAATGACACATTCCTGGCATGCCTCGATATTGAATCACTTTACAGTTCAATATTGCACAAGGTGCGCTTACAAGCCGTACAATATTTTCTGAAACAAAGAAGGGGTGAATTTGCGAGACAATGAATTCATCTGTGACTTGCTCCAGTTCGCATTGACGCATAATTATTTTCTCTTTGACGGCAGAATCTTCCACCAGCTCAGGGGCACCGCGATGGGGAGTCCAGCTGCCCCATCTTACGCAAATCTGTTCCTGGGCTGGTGGGAGGAGAAAATCGTGTTCACAGAAGACAATTCGAATCATACTAAGAATATCCTAGTATGGCATCGTTATATTGATGACGTCTTTCCTCTATGGTCCGGCACTAGATCAGATTTTGATGATTTTATTCAACATCTTAATAACACAATTAATCTCAAAATCACCTCTGAGTTGCAAGAAACCTCTATCGCCTTTCTTGATGTTCGCATCACAAAAACATCACAAGGCGAGCTATCCTCTAGTCTCTACAGAAAAGAAACAGCTGCAAATAGTCTGCTTTCATGGAATAGCAAACATCCATACCCTCTCGGTAGGGGTATACCGAAGGGTAAGTTCGTAAGGATAAGGAGAAATTGCTCCTCTGATCAGGATTTCTTGCTGGAAGGCAAGAAATTGGAGAATCGTTTTCTCCAGAGGGGGTACCCTCCAGATGTGATTAAACAGGCCTTTGATTTCGCCAAAAATCAGAAATGCGTACAACTATTGATCCAACAGGCCAAGCCCCCAGACGATACCCTGAGGATCATAGGGATTTTTGATGAAGGTGTGCCCTTTATGCGACAACTGCTGTCTAAATACTGGTACATCCTCAAAGACGACCCGGATCTAAGAGAGCTGTTACCAGACGTTCCTTCTATTACAAAAAAAAAAGTCACCTTGACCCTGTTCCACGTACTTTGACCTGGCTACGCTCTCAGCGACCTAAGGGCACACATCCCTGCAATGACCGCCAGGCCTATGGATTTATTGCAAAAGGGGATGTCTTTCAGAGTGCTGCTACTAAGAAATCATATACCATCCGAGATTTCATTAACTGCAAATCATCTAACTTAGTGTACATGGCCACCTGCAGTTACCCCAAAAATTATGTCGGCAAAACGACACAGCAGTTTAGAAGGCGCATTTTGGCACACGTGGGGAACATCAGAAGGGGCAAAAGTACACCATTGGCCAACCACATGCGCCAAATACATGTGGGAGAGGAATTTAACATCAAATTTCAGGGCATTGAATTAATACGCTCGAATGGTAGGAGAGGGGATGTGAACAAAAAAGTATTACAAAAGGAAGCTCAATGGATGTTTAGGTTGGACACGGTGGATCCTAAAGGCCTCAACGAGGTTTTGTCTTTTTAGCTGTTTTCTGTAAATATCCCTCCTTTCCCTCCCCCCCCCCCCCACGGATACATAGGTTTGTAGTTGCTTGATTTTATTACCCTACAATTGGTTCGATCCATTGTCATGTTTCCAATGATTTATGTATTCTTTGTATACCCTTCATGTCGTGACCTCCTGTCTGTAAAGATATACTATCTAGATATCCATCCCTATCTGGATGGCACATTGATCCCCAATGAGTGATGGATTTCTATTTTTATTTTGCTGAATACCTAATGCACATGCCATGTATTCTTTATTTATTTACATATATGGATTGGTGGTCTGCATCATCTATATGGGCATGTAGTAATGTATCCCTCCTGGTTCGGGAACGTATTATGGTTATCTTGCTCTCTATATAGCCCCGTCCATTGAGTAGTACCTCTTTGTAATTTTCAGATGCAGACCATTTGATCATGTCTATCAGCGTTGCGGTAACCATGACTACCACCTCGCAGTCTTTGGGGCGTGGGCGCATCATCGCGTCCCCCTGCCACCACGCCACACCAGCTACGCTGCTACCCATTAACGTTCCGGTAACCAGGACTTCCATCGGGCAGGCTCCGGGGTGATGACGCGTCGTTGCGCGATGACGTCATCGCGTCCTGACGCCACCGCGTCATAGCAGCTACGCCGCAACCCAGCTTTGTCTGCACCCGCGGCGAGAGTCTCCGGATATGATCGGCGCTTCAGTTATGGATTGGCCTGGGTCCTATTAGGTTGATTATAGTCCCTATATCGCTAGGATACATTTGGTATGTGCATATAATTTCTATTCATCCTGCGATCCCTTAGGCATTATTTGGGAGCCATGAAGCACACACCCACCATTGGGGTCAATAGAGTAAGATCAAATTTGATTGGTGGATAATGTTTCACACCCCCAGGGGGTGTATCGGTTTAGACCTCATATAAGAGACATTGACATCTCTACTCATCTTTCTCAAGTCCACCTTCAGGGCTGGAGATACTGCTGCGTCCACTAGTTCTTAGATAGTTAGGTATCCATGGTTACTATCTTGACTGCTAGTTAGTCAGTAGTTATAGGTCGTTGAACTCAGAGCATTGTCTCAAACTCTAGAAGAAATTCTGCAAATTCTGCAGCATATCTATTTAGATAGATTTTCCTCTACAGGCACTATCTATATTAGATACATTAGTTACACGTCGTCGACCTTTTGAGCATTGTCTCTACCTTTCTTAGAACTATTGCAGGGTTAGCTATTCCACTCACCCTTGTTGCTTCTTTGCTCCAGGCTGATAGAGTAGAAGGTTTTTCTGGAGGAACATTTCATTAAAACCACTAGGTGGGATATGCCTTTCATATTCTAGGCATTATCAATATACCAGGGGTCTCCCCTTTTCTCCCCTCCCTCTTTTTGTGGACGTTTTAATAAGGAACAACTTAGTACATTTATTTAGTTGTTTCCTTACATTTCTTGTCGCATTACATGGTGACAAGTTCTATCATCCTTATGAATGTACTATTTAGGTTTCTATCTGTTTTGGGTCCCTGATGAGTTATTCGCCTAACTGAAATGCGTCGGACCAGTCATTATCGAAACTACTTTATCCCCATCATCTAAAAAAACCTAAAATTAAAATATTCGTCTTTGAGTGACATCAATTTTCACTAAAATATATATAGCACCACTACCTTTCGCATCAATATGACAATTGGGTAGTGGTCTTTCTGGGGACTTTAAGTCTAGCCACCACGTTTAGGTATTACTAGATACCTGGGGTGTTCGGTTGAAATGTGGTGTTGATAATCTCCACCATTTCATCCAGACCAGCTCCACCTTAAATACACCCTTTTTTTCCACGCTCTTTCGTCCATGATTAAGTTCGGTCAGTCGAACGTAGGTTTCAAAACATGTGTACTACGTCTACTTGCGACTACGGCCATACTATCAGAAACAGTTACTCTCCCCCATTACACACACCATTAGGACACTAAATACTATCCGGAGTTATTTAAACTCTGTCAGTTGTCCAGGATTGGCTTGATAATAGGTGTAAGAATGGTGGCTACTTGTTTTTATATCTTCCCAGCATCTTTGGTCCCACATTCTGTGTTTTTGTTGTAGATGTTGTTTGTCCTACTTGTTGTTGGAGGCAGTCTTTATTTTAAAAGATAATAAAAATTTAATTTTAAAAGGGTCAACACAGTAAAATATATTTATTAAAAGTGCCAAAATTGGGAAAATTTGAATTTTTTCAAATTTTTTTTTACATTTTTAACTGTAATATGTCAAATATGTGCAAACATATTATACAAAGTTTTGATAAGATATAGATTTAAATCTGTTTACTTTATTGTGGAAAAACATTGGAAAAACTTTGAACCATTTAGGAGACGCACAAATGTAAGTAACATTAACTAACATTTTGAGGAACATTTTGTTTTTCTACACCAAGCCAAGATTACGAAGGCTCATAGGTATCAGAATGATAGATACAAAATGACCCCATTTTGAAAACTACAATCTTTAATGTATTCACTGAGGGGTGTCATGAGTATCTTGACCCCAGAGTTTCTTTTCAGGAGTTGATGTAATTTAGAGGAGAAAAAATAAAATTTCATATTTTTGCAAATACGCCATTTTAAAGACAGGATTTTTTTCTATAGTGCACAAGAAAAAGGGATACCCATTATTTGTCCTGTTTTCAGAAACATACCCATTGAGGCCCTAATCTGTATGCACAATGGGCCCAAAATGTAAGGAGCAGCCGGTGGCTTTCAGAACGGAAATTTTGCTTGAAGTTGTTTTAGGCCCCATTGCCCACTGGTAGAGCCTTTGAGCCACCAGAACGACAGAGAACCGCCACAAATGACCCCATTTTGAAAACTAGACTCCTTATTGAATTCATCTAGGGGTGTGCTGCGTATTTTGGCGCCACAATTTTTGAATGAATCTAAGCATAGCAAAAAGAAAAGATTAACGATTTTCATTTCTTTGGCAATTGTATCATTTTAAACACTGGTTTTTTTTGTACAGCGCACACATGAAGACTTCTCTTTCTCCCCCCCCCCCCCCCCCCACTTACCAGGTTTATGGGACGTCACCAGTCCTTCGGGCTGGGTGACATCAAATTTCAGATGACGTGGCTTCAGACCTTTGAAGCAGTGGTGCGGCGTCCTGGTTAATATTACTTTTATATTTTTTCAGGCATAGGTAACCCAAAACTGTATAAAAGTAAAAACTCAGAAGAACCCTTTAGCTTTTGGCACAACAGACTCAGGAAAAAGGTGTCCCTCAGACATCTTCCACACCCAGGTACCTCCAACTGATTTGAAGACCAAGTAGCATGATTCTTCACTGCACAAAACATTCTTCAATTGCTCAACTCTATAATGATGATGTTCATTACACCACTTTAGACAGGCCTTGCATTTTATTTGAGAGGACTTGCCAGACATTTGCACAATGAATGGAGGAAAATACCAGCTGAAGTGTATCAGACATTAGCTGAAAGTATGCCACGGAGAGAATAGGGTCAATGGTGATAGCTGGTGACATCTGGAAATCATGATGGATGTAGTAGAGCTGTGTGTGTGAGGATCATAATCGATGTACCATGTAGCACAGCTGTGTGGCGCATTGCACCACCAGAAATGCTGGTACTATAATTTCCTAATAATTACTAGTATATGTAAATAAATACTACTTTTGATTCTTGCTCAGGTATCCAACTACTTTTGGCAGAACAGAGTATATATATATATTCGGCGATCTCGCTGTATCGTTATTTGCGTTGTTCTGCTCCTCTGATGCCACAATTAATATTTGTTATAAAATAACATGGCAGGGCTTGTTTAATGCTGCTGGGATCCCGGACTGTGGTATTTTCATCCAGAGGTGTTTTTATTAAGGGATTTCTAATTCCAACATGTGACATATTACCAACCTCTGGTGACATTGCTGCTCCACATAATATAAGACACCATAAATATACAATGTTATAAAAGTTTGTTAAACACTTCATTTAAGACAACACATTTAGGCACCATTATAGAGTTGAGCAAATAAGAAAATATCTGTTCCAACAAAACTCATACATTGCAATTAAGAGTGAAATAAACTATTAGCTGATTGCTAAAGATAGTGTGGATTAGGAATTAATGATTGTCCACATAACTAAAAGGTTTATTAATAGGTTGTAACAAGTGAAAGAGCTAAAAATAAAAAAACCCAATGGACTATGAAGTGATCCTTGGGTGTTGTACTGCTATGCTTAAAAGGTGTATTCCAATCTCAGTGGCCCCATTTCCAACTGTTCGCTACTTGCTGTCTATGCAGATACCTGCTGTCAACGCTGGACTACAGTGTGTATTAAAAATTATTCAACATTGTGTAGAGTAGCAGTGAGTCTCTTCCAGGGTCCCAGTTAGCTTAATGTTGACCCTGCAGCAGGGAGTTCTTCCAGAACCATGCCAACTTGCAGTGAGGTATTGGTCCTGTTACTTGCAAGCACAAGCAGCTCCAACTGTTTCATTGTCCACCATCCAGAGACAGGTGGCTCCATCGTTACAGGCTCCTGTGTCTGTCAGAACCATTTCCAGGCGCTTGGCTAAAGGACATTTGGTCTCACGTGACCCATTACATGTACTGTTTTTGATACCCACCATCACCTTCATTTGCAGTGATGTCGTAAACGACGAACCTAGACTGCTACAGAGTGGGACCAGGTTGTCTTCAGTGACGAATCCAGGTTTAGTTTGGGCACTGACGACAGCCATATTCATGTCTGGAGACTGAGTCGTGAGCGCCTCAATCCTGCCTTTGCAATGATGATCTGGGATGCCATCACATACAACAGTCGGTCACCCCTAATAGTGGTACGACGGACA
This sequence comes from Eleutherodactylus coqui, assembly GCF_035609145.1. NCBI lineage: Eukaryota > Metazoa > Chordata > Amphibia > Anura > Eleutherodactylidae > Eleutherodactylus > Eleutherodactylus coqui. The sequence goes on along the minus strand of NC_089841.1, from coordinate 81,007,924 downwards.
ATGTACAGCTCAGCGATATGTTCAGGACATCCTGCAGCCACATGTGTTCCTCTCATGGCGGCTTCCAAGAGGCATTGTCCAGCAGGATAATGCTCAGCCGCACGCACAAGGGGGTCACAGGAATGTCTCCACAATATTGTCACACTTCCATGGCTGCCCGGTCACCAGATTTATTGCATTGTAGGGGACCATCAGGGACACCAACTTCTACAGCCTACAAGTTTGCACGATCTAGAGGCTCAATTATAGCAAATGTAGACCAATATGTTGCAGGATACCATATACAACCTGTAAGCCTCCATGCCCGCTGATATCAGTTTCATTAGATTCCATCAACTCCTAGGTGCTTGATTTTTTTTAATCAATGCATGTAGTTCATGAAATTACACAATACATGTTATATAGTTTATTGCATATTAACCCTTTCATAGATGGACGTATTCAGTAACACCGCTACGTCTTCTCCATTCGGTTCGTGTTACATTTCTTTTATGTGGTTATTATGACAGCAATGAATATACGAAAAAGAACATCAACATTTTAATTACAATTATAAGAGCAATACTGACGCATGAAAAGGGAAGAAAACAGCAAGTGAGATGTAATGAATGCTTCCCTTTCTATTAGTGTGCCTGACGCTGCCTGCATGACTTACTTCACACCTAGGTAAATGTGCTCTGCTCACGGAAAAGATCATTCACAGCTGCCATCAAGCATCATTCTGTATGATTTGTTTACACGCAGGCTGCATTATCTCAGCGGTATGTTCATACGTAGCTGTGCTTCACATAACGTACAAAACCTCCACAACGCGATTATTTGCACACAAATCATCAAAAGTGCAGATATATCAGATTTTTTTTTCACATAAGTTCAATACTCTGATGGGAACTTATGGCTATGAAGACTTTTGAGATAATTGCTTAAATCAACTTTTTATGCTAACTTTTTTTCTAGTTTTGGCGGTATATTTTTAATTTTCTACATCACTAACTACAGATGTAGTGTAGCACGACGCAGCAAGGCACCCAGCGACAATTGATATGATGCCAAGAAAGATGGGCTTACAAAAATACAGTTTTAGGCTTTATTCACACAAGCACATATACGGCGTGTTCTTACGCCCGACTGTATATACGCGACCATCTGAGGCATTGGTTTCCAATGCATTCATTCACATGGGTGATCATACGGCACGTAAAAACGTCGTCAACCCACTGAAAGTAGAATATATGCGACCGAAATACGCGCCAATGCTTATACGGTGGCCAAAAAGATAGTTCTGAAAGTATGTTTGGGCCGATCTACGCCAGCGGCTCCCATAGACCCCTATCGGAAAAGCTCTATGGCAGGTATTGGGGGATGGTTTTTCGCTCACCCATACAGGGCAGCACTTACTTTCCTTGAGAGGTGGCGAAACAGTAGGCGCGCTAGGTTAAACGAATTATTCTGGCGTTCAAAGTAGCCACTCTTCTATAAATTGCTCGCCCTATCTACCACAGGCATTTATGTTTAATATGTTTTATTAAGATTTTCTTAATAAATCACATACATAAACTGTAGATAGAAGGAAAAAGGAGGCACTTGCTTAGTAGCGGGCCACGCAGGGCCCCGACAAGAAGATTAAGTATAGGAGAACAAATTAAACAATAGTTCAATACACCGTATCAACATTTTAGGTTCTCTCTTGAGGTGCCCTGAGAGCTGCTCACAGAAAGCAAGAACTATTAAAACATAAGGCTGGGTTCACACAGGGCGGATTTAGCCCGTATTTGCTGCGGTCTGCCGTTGCATATCCGCATTGCGGCCAAACCGTTGCGATTGCAGTGCAATGCAGCACAAATGAGTTTGGCCAAAATCCTGTTCTCACAGGGCTTTTTTTTTCCGCTGAGCCGCAATACGGATAAGCAACGGCGGCGCGGTTTTTGAAGACGCAGCATGTCCATTCTTTTGGCGTATCCGTTTTTTCCTCCATAGGCCCCCATGAAAGCAGCAAAAACCGCAATAAAATCAGCAATAGCTTATTGTATTGCGGTTTTTGGCAGCGGTTCCACAGCTGAAATTTCGCAGGAAGTGCTACAGTGGCCATTTTAGCACACTGGCGCCATTTCTGGCGGGACCTCGTGGCAAGTAGCAGCAGCGAGCTGGAGCTCCTCCGTCATCCTCACCACCACCCGCAGCGTGGGCCTAGTGGCAGCATCACCACCATCATCCCCGGGGGCACCAGCACCACAGGCAGCATGAGCAGCAGCGGCAGCATCACCACTGGGTGCACCAGCACCACCGGCAACGTAAGTGGTACCAGAGGGGGCAGCACCACCACCGGCGGCACCCCTGCAACCACTGCTACAGGCGGCAGCCCTGCCACTACCACCGGCGGCACCCCTGCATCTACCACCCGCCACCGGCGGCACCCCTGCCCCCACCTCCCGCTACAGGCGGCACCCCTGCCCCCACCGCTACAGGCGGCACCCCTGCAACCACCGCTACAGGCGGCACCCCTGCCCCCACCGCTACAGGCGGCACCCCTGCAACCACCGCTACAGGCGGCACCCTTGCAGCCACCGGCGGCACACCTGCAACCACCTCCCGCTACAGGCGGCACCCCTGCAGCCACCGGCGGCACACCTGCAACCACCTCCCGCTACAGGCGGCACCCCTGCCACCACCACTACTGGCAGCACCCCTGCCACCACCACTACTGGCGGCACCCTTGCAACCACCGCCGGCAGCACCACTATCAACAGCAACGGAGCCCCAACAAACGCCTTATGATACCAACGGCCGAAGGTAAACTTATTATGCGTGTCGTACACTCATTCCCATCTTCATCACACAGCCAGTGCTGCAGGCTATGGATCGGCAAACCTTTTTTTTTTTTCAGGCAGGAAGTTAATAGTAATCAACCCGACCTCAGACAAATACAAGAGATGGCGTGGTACCAGCGCATGGGGATTAACGTCTCCAGAATGATTATGCTGGTGAACTTATAGGCAGTAACCACGGCTTTCACCTTTCGTCACTCGCCGTGACCATCGCCTACTCGCCGTCCGGCTTCAGCTGTCTAGATGTCACTGCTTGGCACATTTTCATACCTGAAGCCGGTGGCAGGTGAGTGTAATTTGTGTCCGCGGCTCTGCGAGCCACGAGCACAAATACAGAATGGCACCAGCAGCCTGACGAAATGAGGCTTTGCCAAATTGCCGCCTTTTGGATTGGCCTATGGTCGCTTCACACAGTGGCAATTCGGCGGGACAAAACAACGCGGAATGGACACTCATGTGAAGTTACGTTCTGCTTGATTGCATGTGCTTATATCCCTTTCTTGTAGGTTGAAAGTAAGCCCCAAATCTGGGGGACAGCCGACGAGGGCTACAGTGACAGAAATGTGAAGGCGGACGTCTGGTTATCAGTGTGCTCGGGGATGTATCCAGATTGGGACACCGCCACAGCTGCCCATCAAAGTGAGATATGTAGGTTGACATTCATATGTACCTAAATTGCTGATTCGCTTGCTATTGCAGTGATGATGTGTCTGATTTACCTGCATTGTTACTTGCAGCAAAAAGGAGAGAATGAAGAAAGAAATCATTGGATGGCCTTGTATGTAACATTTTTCTTTACCTTGCAGTGAAAGATGTCAAAAATCAATGGCGGTCTGTGCACGATCGCTACAAGAAGCATGAAAAGGAGTGTGAAAAGGAGTGGCTCTTCTCCCTCAAAAAAGAAATGTCCATACGCTGAAGAGCTGGCATTTATAAGAAGCGGAAGACAACTGCGACCGTAAGTTCTTTGCACCCCAGCCTCACTGCTAACTTAAAGGGGTTGTCCCGTGCAAGCAAGTGGGGTTATAAACTTCTGTATGGCCATATTAATGCACTTTGTAATATACATCGTCTTCGCGCGTGTAATCGGGCGATTAGACACTGAAATTGGACGGGACCATGGCGACGGGGACGCCAGCGCATGGAAGGTGAGTTCTGTATGGCACATATTTAATGCACGATGTATATTACAAAGTGCATTAACATGGCCATACAGAAGTATATAACCCCACTTGCTTGCACGGGACAACCCCTTAAATATTGTTGTCGTCCTCTACATAATTGTTGTTTTATCTTACACAGAACTATCGGTAATGTGCAGCAGTCGCAATCCACGAGCCAAGAAACCTCACAAGAATCCGCCCAGCAGGCCCCACAATTGTCCGCTGATACCGAAATAACTGCAGGTACCCCAACCTTGGACGACAGCCGACTAAGTACACCAGATTCAGACCCCAATTGCGTTACCATTGAAGTGTCGGGACAAACAGCGTCGGGTAGCAGGCCAGGGACCCACAGGGATCCCAGTTGTGAGCCGCCCGGACGTAGAGTTGTTACTCGGGGACGGAAAAAAAACAAACCAGCTTGATGCAGCCGAAGAAGCAATGTCACTGTTGCACCACGCTGACACGGAAGACCAATGGGATACGATGGGTGCGGCAGTGGCGGCACGCATCCGTGAATTATCCGCAGACCGTCAATGGGCAATATCTCCACTTATTTATTCGTACGTCTGGGTTGTTCCGCAGTGCCACAGCCAAGTGTTCCATAACGATGGCGTATAGAATAGGGGACAGGGGGCATCTCTGTCTCATCCCGTTTTTAATATGTACCGGGTCGGACAGGAGGCCGTTTACCCGGATCTGCGCTAATGGGTTCCCATATAGCGCTAAGATCCAGTTCAGGAATCGCGGTCCCAGGCCTAGGTGCGTCACTGACGCAATCGAAAGTCTTCTCAGCGTCCACTGAAAGGAGACAAAATGGCTGTGACAGGCGGTGGGCTTGGCTCACTAGGAGGAGGGTCTTGTTGGTATTATCCCTAGCCTCTCGCCCCTTTATGAATCCCACTTGGTCGTTAGGAATCTGAGATGGAAGTATGGGAGCCAATCTGCCCTCCAACCCCTTGGAAAATAGCTTAACATAGAGGTTTAGAAGTGAGATTGGGCGGGGGCGGAGCCTGACTGGGAAGCAAAATGGCCGCTTAGGACCGGAGCTCCCACAGAACGGCACCTTCAGGGATCCCTCAGACGCAACCACAGCGGCAAAATGCCTAAACAAATGAAGGAAAAAGGAGGGGAACTCACCAGCACGCCGAGGACAGCAAAAAGCCAGACAGGGATGCAGCGCTTCCTCAAAGAACGGAGCTCCCGCTCTCCGCACCCCCCCAGCAAGATGGCACCGGCTCCGGAGGCTACTGCTGCACACAGTAAGGAGGGGGGAGGGGGACTCATCCTCTGATGAGGACTCTGCAGCTGTGTCTCGGGGGTTTATGAGGGAGCTCCTGTCCACTGCCCTGCGCCCTCTGATAAGTGAACTGTCTGAAATAAAAGAGGATATAAGACAGATGGGCAGCAGGGTAGAGGAGCTGGAAGCTGCATCTACCTCAATCACATCCCATGCTCTGGCTATGGCTGCCGTTTTAAAGGAACAGCATGCTAATTTAAACAAAGCCCTCATTCTCCAGGAAGACCTGGAGAATAGAAATCGGAGATGTAATGTCCGCTTTAAAGGACTGTCAGAATCCTGGGTGGCAGAAGTTCTGCCTAAAGTTGCCGCGGAAATATTCGCTCAATTACTCGGTCATGATAGAGCAGCGACGATTTCTGTGGAGCGCATCCACCGGGCTCTTAGACCCCTCCCCCCCCCCCCACAGAGCCCCCCAGGGACGTCATCTGCAGACTCCTTACCTTTCAGGATACGTCCGCTGTCCTTAAAGCTGCCAGACAACATAAAGACCTCTTTTATGGTGACTCTCTGGTACAGATCTTTCAAGATCTTTCACCCGCAACCCTTGCAAAAAGGCGAGCCATGCGCCCGTTGTTGGAAGTCCTCAGAGCAAGGGACATCCGCTACGCGTGGCTCTTTCCCTTTGGTATTAATATCTTCTACAAGGGCCGCAGATTACTGATCCGTACCCCTGCCGACCTTAGTGACTCCTGGGAACACCTCGAGATGGACCCGATAGATTTACCAAGCTGGATGCCCTTACCGGAGTTTCCTAAGCTCCCTAAATTAGCCCCGCCAGAGGTTTGGCAGCCAGCGGGCAGTTCCAAATCACCCAGAGGCAAAAAAAAGAAAACAAAGGACTCTCCTGCTGATCCTGACGGTTGAGAAGGAGAGAGACACTATTTTCTATTCCGTCCATCAACGGATGCTCTTCACGTTTTATTACGTCCTGAAGTACCGTTTATTAATGCCTTCATACGCTCCGACTAGAGTGCTAGATTATGTTATTCCTGTTATTTGTGCTCTACTCAAGTTACTGCATTGTTGAGTTCTTTTCTCCCCACAGCGCACAAATGCCCTCGGCATTTGCCACTAGTACTGGATTCCTGGGGGTGCCTACCTGATCAGGCTGTTATTTGTGTAGATGGTGATCCTTCTGGTAAGGTACACCCAACTCGCCCCCAATCCCCTCCCTCAGCGGGGTCTACAATACTGGGACCCGCTGACTCAATTTTCAATTTCTGTGTCGTAGTTTGCGACATATCTGTTAGTATTTGTTCTTCCCTTTTGTGTCTACCCGGTGTTTTTTCCTTTGTCTCTCTGCACTCCCCCTCCGTCCCCCCTCGCTCACAAGCCCCTCCGGGAGCCAGAGGCATAGGCTTGAATCACTAAGATCTTACTCACACAAACTTGTCTCCCTTTTCTACTATTCCTCTAGGATACCACTGACCGCTCCTACGGGCCCGCGATGACAAAACCTCTACTATTTACTACCTTCAACACCAATGGACTGAACTCTCCCAACAAAAGGCACCATGTGGCTCTTCTGCTAAAAAGGTATGGTTCGGGGGTGGTGTTTTTACAGGAGACCCACTTTAAAGGGGACAGATGCCTAGCTCTACCAGGGGGTCCGTTCCCGATGGCGTTCCATAGCTCCCACCCCTCCTCCGCCTCAAAAGGAGTGTCCACTCTGATCCACAGGTCTCTGAAGTTTACTTGTGAGGCCCGCTACGCAGATGAGGAGGGCAGAGTTCTATTTTTGAGAGGATACCTAAACGAAACTAAAGTAACCCTTGCCAATCTCTATGCCCCTAACAAGGACCAAATAGAATGGCTCATAAAACAACTGGAAACACTTAAAATCTTTGCATCGGGCCAAGTCATTTTAGGAGGGGACTTAAATCTCACCATCTCCCCCCCTGTAGACTCATCATCAGGAAAGTCCCAGATATCACAAAAAAAAATTAAGCAAACTGTGTAGGTACTTTGCGCAACTTGAGATCATTGACGCATGGAGGTATTCTAACCCGTCCTCCAAGGACTATACCTTTTTTTCGCAGGTCCACTCCTCCTTCCAGCGCTTGGACTATATTTTTATATCCTCCTCCCTCCTACAACACACAAAAAAAGTTTCGATAGATGCCATTGCCCTGTCGGATCATGCCCCAGTTCACCTGTCACTCAATCTCCCAGGGTCCCTTCCCCGTGAATGGAGGTGGAAACTTAATCCCACCCTCCTCGACTCAGCGGAGGATAGGTCCCAGCTTAACAAAGCATTGGAGGAATACTTCCATCTCAACTCCTCAGCAGATATCTCAGTCCCGATGGTGTGGGAGGCCCACAAGGCCTACATGAGGGGGCTTTTGATCTCTGCAGGCTCGAAAGCAAAAATAACCCAGAAAGATATTGACGAGAAACTTGCTCAAATCGCAAAATTAGAGCGCTTGACCAAGCTCTCACAGAGTGTAGCAGCCACAGAAAAACTCACTTCCCTCCGGTCCGATCTCAAACTTCTGCTAGAGGTTAGGTACAACAAAAAACATCTCTACCTTAGACACATCTCGTATGCCCAGGGCAACAAGGGTAGCAAATTCACGTCATCCCTGATTAAAAAAGCCCAAACAAGGAACCTCATAAAAGCAATTAAACCCCCTATAGGCCCAACAGTCACATCCACCCCTGATATTGCTAAAGAATTTCAGTCCTTCTACCACCGCCTATACAATCTCAAAGATCCGCCTACTTCTGCTGAGAGATCAGCCTTAAAAAATCAAATCGACCTCTTCCTTGAAGAGCTAAACCTCCCTAAAATCCCTGATGAGGCGACCACTTCCCTCCTATCTCCAATTACCCCGCAAGAGATACAGGACCTCATAAACTCATCTCCCCCGGGCTCCCCCGCCTTGTATCGATGCTGGAGAAATTTGGAGACCTATCCAACTTTAAAATTAATCTTACCAAATCTGTAGCCTTAAACGTCTCTATCACCCCCAAAAGATTTAATGAGATTAAAAAAGTATCCCCCTTTGCGTGGTCCGACAAGGCAATTGATTTCTTGGGTATAAAGCTCTCCAAGAAAGCAGAAGAAGATCTCTACGCGACAAACTTCCTTCCCATCATACCCAGAATTAAGAAACTACTACGCTCATATGACCTCCCTTTTATCTCATGGCTGGGACGCACGAATATATTAAAGTCCTATGTTATCCCCATAATCCTTTACAAAATGAGACTTCTTCCTATCTCCCTCCCTTCCAGCTTTTTTAAAGCACTTCGCACATTGTTCTCTAGATACCTATGGAGAGGAAGAAGGCCCAGACTGGCATATTGCCTGTTGACCAAAAGACGCACGGAAGGAGGGGTGGACCTCCCCTGCCCAAGAGAGTTTTACCTTGCTAACCTCCTAAATCATTGGATGGAGCTTACACAACCCATAAGAGACCCACTCTTACAACGCCTCGCAAAAGGCTCCTACGGCCCTACCCTGATAGAAGACCTATGGTTTCCTGAAAAGATGAGCGGTAGACCGAAAGAAAAATCCCCTCCTGGAGGGAGCAATGGGTTCCTGGGCCACTCTAGGAGGAACCTTGGCTCCTCCTCCCTCTCCGTGTACGCCCCTTTCAGCTTTATATAAATTCATGGGCCTCTCTCTTGACCCTTGCTCAACACGGATGTGGAGGATGCTCTCCAACAAGCGTTTCCGAGATGTCCCTGCTCTTAATCAGGAGGCCCACCTCACACAAGTAGAAGATCTCCTGCCTGATCGCCCCTCCCCTTCCTAGTAACGACCCACGTAAAGAGGGTCTTAAGCGACTATCGGAAAACTCATGGTCCCCCCAGGCCACTCACCCCCTTTGAAACAGCAATTAGTTCCCCACTTAACCCCTCCCTGAGAAGAATATCTCTCCTACGCAAAAAGTTTGTATCCCGCCCCTCATATACAAAACCTGCCTTCCTCATCTCCTGGGAAATGGATCTTCACATCACCCTTTCAGAAAGCAAGACCAGGTCGATCTTGAGGACAGCATTTGGACTTTCACCCTGCGTCACCGCCCAGGAGTCACACTACAAACTCCTGGCGCGGTGGTACAGAACACTGCAGTGGTTATTTGATCATAGATTGATGGCGGAGGACGTGCGTTGGAGATGTGAGGAAGCCGCGGGCTCTTACCTCCATATTTGGTGGGAATGCCCGATCATAATCCCTTTCTGGAGAGATCTGGCTGTCGTGCTAAAAAAATTCCTACCTGACTTGGTGCTCTCCCCTGATGTGGTGTTCCTGTGGAGACCTACCCCTGATTTCCACCCATACAAACACAAATTGGTCGCTATGCTGATCGATTCTGCAAAATCTCTTATTCCACTGCTGTGGAAACAGAAAGAGCCTCCCACGGCGGCCTTATGGAAGTCCAAAGTTGAAATGCTAGCAAATTTAGAGGAGCTATCCAGCTGGTCAAACGGAACACATGACAGATTCCTTGAGATTTGGGAACCCTGGCATGCGTACAGGAAAGCTGACCCAGATCATCTGCACTAAGACACGGGTGCACGCTCCAGCCTTCTGTAAGCGATTGCGCCCCCAGATCTCCGTGACAGTAGACTGCCTTAGATTGCCCTCAGATGCTCAAAGTCTTACGTGATAAGATAAATGGTATTCTTCTGAGTGAATCTACGACGACATGACTCTTTAGAGTGAGGTTGGTCTGAAGAAGTGCAGTGTCCCCCTCCCCATCTCCCCTACCACACTCCCCTTCCTCCCCCCTGTTTATCCCCGTCTCATGTACCCACTTAACTGTTCCCCCCCCATATTGTTTGTCATGCCCTGTACGAAAATTAAGAGGTGGCTAAGTGGAAACATTGACACCCCATCCTAACCAGAGCCTCCTAATTAGAAGAGATACATTTAATTCCTAACTACTTGAGGAAGCCCTCGCCCTCCTGGACTGCGCATTAAGATATATGTGGTATTTTGGCTCTAACCGTTATTGGAGAGGCGACGTAGGTCCCTCACAGTTGATACCTGTATTTCTCACCATGATTTGTACTGGCACGTATTTCTATGTGTATTCCTACAAAACTAATAAAATTTGATTTATAAAAAAAAAAAAAAAAAAAAAAAAGAAGTGAGATTGGGCGATAACTGGAGCATGCTCCTGCATCTTTACCCAGTTTGGGTAGCACTGTGATGTGAGCCATGAGTGACTGAGGGGGGAAAGGGGCCGATGGCGAAATCTGATTAAACATCTCGAGGAAGATTGGGGTAAGAATTTCCCGTAATTGTTTGAAGAACCGGGGGGTGAACCCGTCCGGGCCCAGGGTTTTTTTCGGTCGGTGAGGCCTTAATAGCTTCACTGATTTCTTCTGCTGTGAAATCCGAATCTAAAGATTCCCCAATCTCACGCGAGATACCTAGGAGGGACGTTTTTTGTATGTAGGTTTCTATTTTAGCTTTCGGACCAGAGGGGGTCATATCAGCCAACTGGCCCTGTATATTGTAGAGGTCATGATAATAGGCCCTGAAAGCCTCTGTGATTCCCCTAGCGTCGTGTTTCTTTTGGCCTGGACTATCCACTATGTGGGGAATATATGCGATACTAGTTTTGTTACGAAGGAAGCGCGCCAGAGACCGCCCGCATTTATTAGCGTGTACGTAGGAATATCGCTTCATGCTGTCCCTGAATCGCAGGTATTTTTGGTCTAGGAGGGGTCCCAACTCCTCACTTAGGTTCAGTAGCTCGTTCTGCGTGGTTGGGTTTCTAGATTGGCGGAACATTCTTTCCAGGTTCACAATTTTGTCTAAATAGGGAAATTATTTTGACCGCTTTTTCCAGCTTCAACCGCGCCCCATGTTTGATGATAACCCCCCTCAGGACACATTTAAGTGCTTCCCATTGAACCTGTTTGGAGGTTGTGTCAGCAGATTGGTCAGCAATGAAGTTCTCGATGTCGCTACGTATATCGATCAATCTCCACGACCATGACAAAAAAAAAACAAACGTTCACCCTCTTTCCTGCATATACTTGATTCTTGTGGCTCGGCTATATATCCATCCTAGGCAGTTCGTGTAGTCCTTCATATCATCCAATAGGAATTTTAGTAAAAAGAAAGTCCGCCTTCATAGGTATGGAAAAAATCTTTAGCCTTTATTAATAATCAGTATCACAGCATAATAAAAAAAAAACCTTATAAACGCGTCTCGGTCAGCGTCCGACATTGTTCACTTTCACGCCGCTGGGCTCCCTCCGCTGCCCGAAGATGAAGGCCTCCAGTCCCCGGCCCGTGGAGGTCTGGGAGTGAGTCGCCGGGCGTCGCTGGGGTCTGCCCTTCTTGTGGTTTCGTAGGTAAGATTGTGGCCGCGCTACAGGCCGCCGGCGCCTACGATGTCAGGAGCACTCAGAACCTGCTGCTGCTACCAGCCATGGCCAGGCCATGCCCCCGTCCCACAGGCATTTAGACCACTACTGCTTGCTACTTTTTAAATTTTCCCACACAGCAGTCGCTGTTGTGAAGCAAATAGAGTCACAAAATATGCGCGCAGCTGTTCGTTTGTGGGTGCACACACAAAGGGCTGCTGGTAACGCCTCCTTCGGTACCACAAGACCTTGCATGCACGTTTGTGGAGTGTTTGTTGGTTTGGCATACACTATGCACTATAAATAGGCTAATTCTAGCCGTCGAAGCCCGACCCCCCCTTTGGGACACCATTAAGGTGTCCCATAGGCCCCGATATCAACAATGCAGAAGCAATAGTTGTTGTCCGCCACAGTCAGAAGGACCACCGAAAAACATTGCAGATAGCTATAGTTGAAATATCAGGACCCTGAGTGCGGCAGCTTTCGGACACGAATGTGCTTTCCGTCCAGTGCCTTAAGGCAGTTGGAAACTGTGCAGCCTCCCAGAAACCTGCCGTGACATCCTGCCATCCTTGCTGCGACAGGGGGGCAGTCACCAGCGGGACCAGGCACTCCCAAAGCAAATCGCAGGTCTCAGGAACTATTAAAGAAATTAAGATCCCACGGTGAAATTCAAAGAACAGGGAAATATAGGAATTCTCTGTGGCCAGGAAACTGGAAAGATGGGAAAAAGGTACAAACTTGTCAACCAACACACAAATATTCGGATCTTACCTACACAATACATTTCAAAGTAAGATCAACATCTGTCAACCCAGCAAGCATCTCATTCATTGCCACAACCACACTGCAACCCGGAGTGTGTTCACACACACTTGGAAGGGAAACAAATCTGGGGGCTTGCATGGGCCCACAAGTCGCCCCATAAACAAGATTGTACTTATTTGGTGTACAGGTAAATGGGAGCACAATGGTGTCCACAAACACCCCAATTAGCACGCAGGCGAATGCAAGTATTTCGTTTAGGGCCCAAACAAATCTAATATAAATAAGCCTACATGCTTTTTCCTGCACCACTCTTTTAGCACTTTGCCTCAAAGGTAGTGTCCTTTGATTCCTTAGACCCTCACCACCACCGTAAAATCCAAAAATTTGAGGCGGGTACATTGAGTGAGCCGTCATGCCCCGTAAAGTTCCCCGTGTTAAGAATAGCAGTGAGTAGTATTAGGGAGATTCATGGCCTTGCGACATCCCTCTCCCTCACGGTCGCGAGACTATGAACGTGTCTGCTGCCTGAAGCGCAGAGAGAAGCAAACACACACAGACGAGCAGAGAGGAAAGGCGGGCAGTGCTGAGGACAAGCGTGATGAAGACAAGCAGTCAGAGGTGGGGGGTAGGGACCGAGCGTTGCCACAGACACACACTCAGTGATGATACAGTCACACTCAGCGCTACTACACACATTTTTCCAAGCTTTTTATGTTTGCATAGCAAACATCGGGTCACTCTAGTAACATTAAAGCAGAGACACAACCTTGGATAGCAGTCCTCTGTTCTGCTTGAATTTTAGGCTTCAGCTCTTCAGTGAGCATCTCACTGTAACAAGTACTGTTGATTGTTGAACCTTTTTCCTGATAATGTTTCTATACTGGCCCTTGACAATCCCAGAAAAGTATAAGCCTCAGTTTTCCAGCTGATAGTTGACTTCTGAACTTTTCTTAGTCGGTGATTGAAAAGGTTTCCATTCCATACTCTGCCATGTACTCTCAGGCTCGCAGTGATGAATCCATGTCTCGCCACCAGTAGTGATTTGGTTTAAGAAACTTTCACCTTGTTAGCATACCAGACCTAAAAGAATCCGTTTGTGCTCTTCTGTGAGTTGTTTTGGTATCCATCTCACCCAAACTTTTCTAAAGCAAATCTGAAGTGCATTATTGCATAGGCAGAGCCACGGGTGATTGGATAATCACTTGTCTATCCCAAGGAATCGTTTCACATGCACGCTCAATGTTGTCATCAGTTGTGGGTGGACACCTGGCTCCTCCTTCATGGCTGTACTTGTGTGACCTTCCTTGAACTTCTGCCCATTCATATACACTTGTTTGCGTCAAAGCTGATAAAATCTATAACTATCCACACCAGACACTGTCAGACCACGAAAAATGAATCATTGTATGCTGGGATTTTTTTTTTCGTGCAATTCACAAGTGAGGCAGACATTTTTTCTTGCATTGCAGTCACAAATTAACTAAAATAAGACGTTCAAACATACACAGCAGATAAGACAGCAACCTACAATGGAAAACGTTGGTAAGACAGTGTGACCAATAGACATTTGAACATAATGAGTGCGGGTAATTTTTGACTCACCCTCATACATGCTGTGTATGAAGCCATTGAAATAAGTGGAATTCCATCCCTAGTTCCCTCTAGTGGAAGAACTGCTGTATGCAGCTGACTTCTTATATCTCTGAGCTTCTGCTTTGCATGTCTTTCGTTCCTCACTGCATGCTGAAGATTTTCGGCAGCTGCAATTTACTATATATCAAATACATTCCGGCATCCATCGCTTCTTAAGCAAAATCATTCTCAAGGGATATTGTACTGTATTCTGTCACTAGGATTTTAAGACTAGGTTCACCTTTGAACATCCATTCACCATTTTACATATTGCATACATTTGATCATAAAAGATGAAATTATTTTGTAGAGACATTCCATTCCTTGTGCCTTTATGGGAATCTGTCACCACTTCTTACATCTCTGCTTTAGTAATTGCGTGTATCACCCATGTAATAACAATTGTGAAGCACCTTTTCTTAGAATTCAGTGTTATAAGGTTTCTCTGTTGCTTTTGGGAATGTATAAATAAATTTGACAAATTAGGTGCTACCATTCCTCTTGTTAGAAGGGTGTGTCCCTAAACAGTCTGACACCAGCACCAATGATTGGTTAGAATCAGACTGTCTAAGGACACACTCCATTGACTACACAGTGTTAACACCCAGCAATCAGTTTCTGGTAGGAATAACAGGAACAGCACAACACAGAGTTCTAAGTAGAGAAGCTTCAGAATTGTTATGTGATGAAGACCACAAGAATTTAGTAAAATAGACATGTCATGAGAGGAACTGATCAGAAAAGAAGTGGCTTAGAAGCTTGCAAGGGTTATGAATAACAGTGAAAATAAATGCCAAAGACATTAACCCCTATACCAAGTTCCCTAAAATATAAGTTTTATTAGATAGAAATTTAAATTAACTTGCTAAAGGTTAAAAATTCAGATTGTAGTCTGCCTGAGACTAATAAGCACCCATTAGGTAAAATCACCAGTATGAAAGTACAGATTTGCGCTATTTCCCAGGGCCATGAGTGAAAGACTCAAACTCCCTCCTTAGTATAGGAAACTGCTTGAAATGCATGATCAAAATCAAGGGCAGAGGATCATACAGAAGAAAAAGGGGAACAATCGTCTGGTGATACATCCAAATGCAGTTGAAAAACTGCCCTAAACTCCCTATGAACCGAGTGGAAGCACTCATGACAAAGGGGACAACGCAGCCAAGCAATCTGTGCTAAAAACAGTGCTGTTAATATCCCTGAGGATGGCAAGGAGTTGGCGAAACGTAGGGAGGCTAAAGCTATACAGAATTTACACTAAGGATTGTGTAAGAATACGACATGTTAGATGGTAAAGGGGCACTAACTTTTCAGGCAACTTATGCCTATGTAAAAGTCTGTGTGTATCATCAAAAAAAAAAGGGTGTTTTACCATTGGAAATCAAGGCTGAAGTGGCTACCACTAGGGCTACTCCTTGCACTCACAGGCTGATAGATCTGCATAGAAGGTGTCTGCTATCTCCACAATCTCTGCCTCTCCTATTGTTACAGCATGTATGTGTGTGCACATTACTTTCGGTTTACTAAGCATTTGGCCAGAATGTTCTAAATGCTTATGTTCTACAATTGTCCTGGGACAGCAGAGGGGTGGGTATTCAGATACTGCCTCACTGATGAATGGACCAGACACAGAAATGCAGCATGGAAAGTGAGGGAAAGGAAGTATGGGACAGTGAACTATTGGCAGAACAATAGGCTTGCTCTACACCCCCTGCCCGAAAGTGGATTGCAAATAGCAATGGGACAGATCATGTGAAAAATCAAAACCTAAAAGCTTTAAAAACAAAATGCAAAAAGCAGCAAATAAGTGTGTAAGAAAAACCTGTCATATATAGAAAACTTGTTGAAAACTTCTCTCTCCCTCCCGATCCCTTCTGCAACCCCCCCACGGCCCCCCCGAATCTTCAGGGACGAGCCAGCAGGTACTCGAAAAAGGCGATGCGGTCTCGAGTTCCCTGTGTGGTAAATAATTACCATGCGGGGTAAATAGTGCGTTACTTTGATAGATCGGACTTTTATGGATGCAGCGATACCAAATATGTATTTTTGTTTTATTTAGATTTTTTATTGTAAATATGGCAAAAGGTTGGTTTTTTGGGGGGGACTTTAAGAATTTTTTTTTTAATTAGTAAAAAAGAAAAAAAAAAAAAAAAGAGAAAAAAGGACATATGACTTTGCTGAGGGGGTAGGGCACAGTGTCGAGGTTACTTTCTGTAGGCTACCCCTGGACATACAGCAACCAATGCATGCAGCCATAACTGAATTGATGGCGATGGGATCCACCAGCAGCGAGGGAAAAGTCTTCCATTTCCTCTCGCTACTCTGACTACTATAGACAGCGATTTCCACTGCCCCCAGGCACTCCCTCTCCCCTTTCCCTGATGGGCCATTATGTTCCCCTAAGGGAATTAAGATAACCTTGTGGGCCAGCATGAGCCCCTCAGGCAGATGCGTGAGGTAGGGGCTCCTTATCATTTTGCCCCAGCGCATGGAAGTCAATCAACTGAGTTTGCCCCTGGTCCTTCTTACCACCAAGACACCAGTGGCCCTGTAAGTCAGCAAGACAAGGGTGAAGGACGCGTCTATCTCCCTTTAAATTATGTTCGTAATGTTTAAAAAGGTTTAGTGCAACTACTTGCTGTGTTGCTTTTACATGCCTTATGGCTGGCCACTTTCCAGTTTAAAACTTTACAGTTTTATAAAAAAAAACATTTTAACAATCCCTGTTTTCAACTTTATGTCAAACACTCAAGTAATATTGTTAATTGATTATACACACTCCTCTTTTGAGGGAGGCACTAGGCTGCTTGTTTTGATTGGCTAGTTAAGCTCTGACCTCCTGGCAGGGCGGGAGCTCAGCCCAGATATATGCCTGACTTGTGCACTGCAAGAATCGTTAGCCGCCAGCCTACCATACGGGCTGGTGCTGCTGCTTGTTTGCTATTTTGGTTCCTGTTTAGATAGAGGTGGGGGTTAATTTGCTGGCTGAACTAGTTCCAGCTCTTATTGATTTGTACTCCTCATTTCTCTATCCTATTGAGAGTTGGTCCTAATGATCGTATAGGGCTAAACTAGAGCAACCATCTAACTATACTGCTACTTAGTGGTTCCTGATGAAACCGTGCACTTACGGTGGGAACGCGTTGAACCCTGTGCTCGGTGTTCAGAATCCATTCGTGGATATTCCTAAACCCGAATAAATTTAGATTATCAGAGCAGTTTTTTCTATGGATACATCATCCGTATAGGATAGATCCGGTACTACTTGTAATTGATCCTTATAACAAGATAGGATCACGAGAACTATTGGGGGAGGGTGGAGGCAATTTTCCTCGAATAATTTCTAGAGAATTAATCTTGGTCCTCTATACTACTTCTCTGTCTCTATATAAGAGATTTGATCATCCCTCCCTTATATGTCCTAGGGGCTATAGTTTTTTTTTTTTCCCCCTGGGTCTATGCTTCCTTGTTATCAAGGTGCATGGCAATAATTCTATACCTTTTGGTATTTTATGTTTGTGCGTTGTTTGTGTCAGGCTTTGCATGAAGTCTTTTAGACAAATTTATTATTAAAAGTTAAGTTTTAGGACTAGAGAAGAATCCTCACAGTGAAAGATTTGCTTCCACCTAGTTGATTCTGCTGCCCCAGTGAATTTTTTGTATTTCATAATTATGGCAGGTTTTCTCTCAGCTAACATGGACACTAATTCATGGTTGGCAGATGCTAATGCGGTATTCTCGGACAAGTTCAGTCCACAACTATCATATACCAACATTAAAACTTGCTTTAACCACCTCAACACTGTTTACAAAGAATATACCCGCAACTGGTGGGAGGTTCAAGGGTTGCAGAAATACCTAGAACACCAAATTGTACCCCGTGGGCTGCGTTCAGCCTTACTTCCACCCCCTAAATGTTGGGTACCAGATTTTATGATGAAATGGGAAAAAGAAAATACGGAGTCGTCCCTCAGACTTAAGCTGCTGCTTGATGAACGCTTGAGCCTGGAGAAAAACTCTAGGATTCTCAATGAAGCCATTGAGAAGGCTAAAGTGTTCGACAGATCCTGAGTTCTCAATCAAAGAGAGACAACTACAAGAGAACGTGGATAAATATGTAGTATATATTAAAGAAAAGAAGCACCGTTATTTTTCACGTAACTTACAGGACTTTAGGGACAATAAAGCGTATGAGTCTTGATTTGAAATCTGGTACTGACGTAAGCTCATCTGAAACCGAAGTTTCAGAGGGAGAAACGGGTTATGGTAATACCCCAAGAGCTCATCATTTTTTAGGGGTAGGCAGAAGTCGCCAGAGGGGAAGCTCACGAGGGAGGGGCAGGCTCTCGGTGCAAAGAACGATGGGGATCCTAGGCCAACCAATCGGGCAGTATTTTATGAGGGAACGGAGGGACCCGAATTAGATAGACTAGGAAAGGACCGATAATGATAACACTCCATCTGGTCTAGGCACTGGCCCACTACACACGGTTGAATCAGTGGGGAAAAGTATGCTTGACAAAACATCTGAAGACAAGATGAAAGTGATTAATCTGTCATCACAGCCCCTGTCCAACAGCCAGTTGACTGTGTTAAGAGAGGGTTCTGTCTTTTATCCCGGCTAGCCGTCTTGACAGGTTTGCCTGGACGAAAGACATAGCTCTCTTTATGAGGAAAATCAGATAGCGGAAATTCTATGCTCTCAAAGACAGGGCCAAAGCCAAAAGAATTAGGCCTGGATGTTCAAGATCTACCAGGTCTTTTGACTTTGGAAGCACTTGAGAGTGAGACAATGAGCGGAGAGGGTGAAGGACCATTCACTGATTTAAAGAAAACGAGTACCAAAAATCCACCTTCTGGTATATTACCACACATCAACCTTTTTGAGAGGATAATAATGAACGAAATTAAAGAGGTACCAGTCCCAAAAAGAATAAAAAATAACCTCTCCCCGAGTGAGCTTCAGACCTTAGAATAACTAGAGCATAGTCCCGAACTTATCATAAAACCCTCAGATAAGGGTGGTAACACAGTAGTTATGGACAGAACCCAATACGTTACAATGTGTATGCGTCTTCTCAAAGATAGACACATAGGAAACTTGCGTCAGATCCGACAGACTTGTTCTGCGGTAGCCTTAAAACTCTTCTATTACAAGCAAAGGAAAACGGGTTGCATCAACCAGACAGAATTCGATTTCCTTATGCCCCATCACCAGAAGATCTCTACGTTCTATTGCCTGCCCAAAATCCACAAGGGCCTTGAGCCATTGAAGGGCAGGCCAAGAGTCTCTGGGATAGAGAGCTTAACCCAAAACATCGGGGTGTATGTGGATAGGAACTTGCGTCCTTTTGTTCTATCACTGCCATCTTATGTACGTGATCCAACAGATGTTCTAAGACAAGTTGATGGATTACATGTTGGACCTCATACTCTTCTAGCAAGTCTAGATGTGGAGGGTTTGTACAGCTCCATTCCCCATGACAGGGGGCTAGATGCGGTGCGGTTCTTTCTCAAACAGAGAGGGAATAGATACAGGAATCACAACCAGTTTTTGCTTGATCTATTGTCCTTCGTCCTGACAAGAAATTAATTTTGCCTTCGATGGCCATCTCTTCCACCAGCTCAGGGGCACTGCGATGGGGAGTTCTTGTGCCCCATCTTATGCTAACTTGTTCCTGGGCTGGTGGGAGGCACAGATGGTCTTTACGGAGAGTAATGCCCAGTGGATTGATCTTATTCCACTGTGGTTACGATATACTGACGACATTCATTCTATGGTCAGGTACGACGAATCAATTCAGTGACTGTTTCCCTCCTTAACAGAAACTCCATCAAACTCATGATGGAGATACAGGAGGAGTCCATCCCATTCCTGGATATAAGAATAACAAAAACACCTGAAGGTGATTTGTCATCTACTCTGTTTAAAAACCCACCACCACTAATAGCGTCCTGTCATGGGAAAGTTCACATCCATACCCATTGCGAAGAGGTATACCCAAGGGCCAATTCCTACGCCTTAGGCGTAATTGTTCAGAATTGGACGACTTTAAACAGAAAAGTATGCAATTGAGAGAGAGGTTCATCCAAAAGGGGCTATCCAGAAGAGACCACCACAAAGGCGTATATTTTCGCAATTCAACAGAATGGAACAAACCTCCCCGTCCCCAAAGAAAGAGAGCCAGATAAAAAGTTACGCATAATTACCACCTTTGACAATGGGGTACCTTATATGCGGAACCTACTCGCTAAATACTGGGACATCCTACAGGAGGATCCAGATTCAAAGTCTATACTTCCAGCAAACCCACTATTGACATTTAGGTGAGGCAGGAATATTAAAGACGTGGTCGTCAAGAGCCATTTGAATCCAGTACAATCATCAACATGGCTAAATATGTACAAACCCAAAAGGTACTTTCCCATGTTCTGATTGTCTGGCTTGTGAAAATATACAGAGAGGGGACGTAACAAGCGCCTCCACGGGGATCTCCTATGACATCAGGGAGTTCTTCAATTGTCGGACATCCCATATTGTATATATGGCGACATGTCTCTGCCGAATGAACTATGTGGGGAAAACTACTCAGTTCAGGCGCCGCATTTTAGCACATATAGGCAACATCAGACGCGGCGATAACACACCAGTAGCGAACCACATGAGGAAATGTCATAATGGCGATACCTCTTTGTTAACATTTCAAGGTATCGAATCTATTAGGAGCTATGGACGACGGGGGGACTTGGATAGGAGACTCCTACAGAAGGAAGCCCAGTGGATGTATCGTATTGACTGCGTCCAACCGAGGGGCCTCAACGAGGTCTTCTCTTTTTCCAGCTTTCTATGATTCTGTGACGCCTTAGTTTACATCTACTATATTGATGTAGTAATTTCATTTTTTGAGACACCAACATCAATTTAATAAATTCATCTTTGAGACAACATTTACCACTATCTGCCATCTATAATGATTTTACTGAGTTCCTATTAATTAATGACCATCATGCAGTATTGCTCTAGAAGGTACTTTAACCCTTTCCAATCCAATTTGTATCCTGTTTTTTTTCTAGGCGGCTTACTCTTTTTCTGCCGTTATACAATGGCGCTATATGCTGGCTAAAGCAGGTACTGCATGAGGCGACACGTTGGATAAGCTCCGACAGCAGAGAGGCTGGCAATATACAGTAAGAGAACCCCGACGGACGTCTTCCAACATCGGAGCTGTACAGCCTTAAATCATAATGTCTTCAGAGGTCAGACAGTGGATTGGAAAGGGTTAAGGACACGCTTCATTAACTAGAGAACACTCGTATGCATACTGACCCTGCGCCAGTATTTGAGAGATTTCTATACACTCCCAGCAACTGTTGTGCTGTATAATTTATTCATAAGGCCACATTGCGACATTGGGCATTATGTTTAACCAGTTCTAAATTGGGCCAATATGATCCGGCCTTTCTTCGGATGATACATCACATCTGGCTGAATATACTTACCTTCCCATGTTGAGGCTGGAAAATATGCATAACACTACGGCTATCCACTTATTGTAGAATTAAGCAATTAAGCAACAAGGTGGAAGGATTAATCTATATTCAGTCCGCTCTTTCCTGCTTCATATTTAAACTGGCATTGTCCTATATACCATCGCTTGTCGCTGGGTCAATATATCTTTTATGCTCCCCTGTGACAGATAATAAGCAGGGTCTTTGGATTTAATATATGTACTAGCACATAGTTCTCTTTCTGATGAGATACATAGCGTGTCTATTTTTATCTGTGTCGACTCTCAAAACACGCATGTGTATTAGATACATAACCTTTTCTTCCACGGCATATGATGCGATGCTAAGTGGCGGTTCATGGGCGGTATCTATTGTACGTCCCTTCCCCAGCCCACACTACATCAGGTGAGAGGCGGAGCGTGCTCTCTATGGCGCGGTCACGTGATCAACGCAGTTATGTCACGGCGTGGTCATGTGACCTGCGTCATTACGTGATGCCGTTACCTAGCAATGGGAGCTGCGCCCTCTACATTACAGGATCTGGGGACCGCTTGAAGTAATCAGGTATTTTTTTACATAAAATTCTAAACAGCGGGGATAACCCATCAGTCTGTGGTATGGACACCCGCAATAATCATATCTATTGCTTGGTTCGATTAGAAGTAATATTGTTAATTGATTATACACACTCTTTTGAGGGAGGCACTAGGCTGCTTGTTTTGATTGGCTAGTTAAGCTCTGACCTCCTGGCAGGGCGGGAGCTCAGCCCAGATATATGCCTGACTTGTGCGCTGCAAGAATCATTAGCCACTAGCCTACCATACGGGCTGGTGCTGCTGCTTGTTTGCTATTTTGGTTCCTGTTTAGATAGAGGTGGGGGTTAATTTGCTGGCTGAACTAGTTCCAGCTTTTATTGATTTGTACTCCTCATTTCTCTATCCTATTGAGAGTTGGTCCTAATGATCGTATAGGGCTAAACTAGAGCAACCATCTAACTATACTGCTACTTAGTGGTTCCTGATGAAACCGTGCACTTACGATGGAAACGCGTTAAACCCTGTACTCGGTGTTCAGAATCCATTCGTGGATATTCCTAAACCCGAATAAATTTAGATTATCAGAGCAGTTTTTTCTATGGATACATCATCCGTATAGGATAGATCCGGTACTACTTGTAATTGATCCTTATAACAAGATAGGATCACGGGAACTATTGGGGGAGGGTGGAGACAATTTTCCTCGAATAATTTCTAGAGAATTAATCTTGGTCGTCTATACTACTTCTGTCTCTATATAAGAGTTTTGATCATCCCTCCTTTATAGGTCCTAGGGGCTATAGTTTTTTTTTTCCCCTCTTGGGTCTATGCTTCCATGTTATCAAGGTGCATGGCAATAATTCTATACCTTTTGGTATTTTATGTTTGTGCGTTGTTTGTGTCAGGCTTTGCATTAAGTCTTTTAGACAAATTTATTATTAAAAGTTACGTTTTAGGACTATAGAAGAATCCTCACAGTGAAAGTTATTTCCAACACTCGGTATATACTATGATGTAGGTTGTTGGTTCTAGCCTTTTGGAAGTCACGCTGTAGGGCACGCTCAGAAGCACTGATGCCTGGTGCCAAACTGGTAGAGCCTTGCAAAGGCATAGTGCGTGTTGGGGAAAAACTAATCTATTCCCCAAACCATTTGCTCGAAGACACCATTCGTTTCAAAAAGAGAATAAAATTGCAAGCAGCATCTAGACAGAAGGGGGGATTTTAGCTGACAGACAGCAAAACTCCCTTCTACCTCCCTTCTCCGGCAGGTACAATTTTCTCCCATGGAAGCCTCTGGGAACATACCTTCGTTTTCAGCCCTGGAAGATAGATCCTGAACTATTTTCCAGTCCGACTTTAAAGGGACCACCCAAAAGGTGCACACTTGGTAGTCTGGAAGCTTTGAGGTTGTGGTAGTGCTCCATTCCATAGTTATGCATTGTAAACCAATGCATCACATGGACAGTGTATATTGGCCGGCTGAGAAAGGTCATCTCATATATGTTTGTGTTAAAGCTTTTGGACAACCACGCT
Source organism: Eleutherodactylus coqui (assembly GCF_035609145.1). Taxonomy (NCBI): domain Eukaryota; kingdom Metazoa; phylum Chordata; class Amphibia; order Anura; family Eleutherodactylidae; genus Eleutherodactylus; species Eleutherodactylus coqui. The sequence continues at coordinate 80,984,321 of NC_089841.1, read as the reverse complement.
TAGCACAAAGACATGAATGATTAGTGAAGTTGCAGGGTGACCATTTCTTGTGACCGGCTAAGCTGCACAATAATCGACATTTTCAGCAATTGGCACTTAGAGCAACAGTCATGCTGAGCGCTCGGTGCTGGGCGCAACAAAGAAGATACTCTGTCATGGGTTACTGTGTTTGGGCAAAAAGTGGTGTGGATGTCCCAAAAAGGACCATAGGTGTGTATCCCCTTTTAACAATATGGGTCTGCAACCATTTCTGCAGTCAAGAACATCCACACTGCACATTTGAACTGCACAGTGCAAGGTATAGAACACTGACTACAAAACTCAAAGAGCAGGTTTTGATTTAGATGGGAAATGTACTTTACAATTGTGCGAGCAATAAGTCCTTGCTCACAGAAGGAGAGCAGCAGTACCACCACCGGTAGCAACAGCACCTTGAGGGCAAAGTGTGCTCCTCGTAGAAACATGAGAGCTGTAGCTCTGTATTTCTCTATTGACAGATTTTTTTAATTTTGGGGCAAGTAAGAGGAAGAAACATTGAGGAAGCAGGAGAAGGAAAGCAGCAGTACCACCACCGGTAGCAACAGTACCTTGAGGACACAGTGTGGTCTTTGATATAAATCTATGCTCAGATATGTGAATAAAAATTGCCAGCATGCTAACTAATTAATGGAACCTGACATGGGTGCGCAGGAGTCCTTTTTATAAACGTTAGGCGAGCGACGTTGTCTATCAGTTATTATACTCCAGCTGTGCTGAACATCCTTTCAGATAGCACACTGGCAGCAAAGAAAGCAAGCAACTCTAAAGCATGTTCTGCAAGCTCTGGCCACTCATCCAGCTTAGACACCCAAAAGTCAAAAGGGGTCAAGGCCATGTCTGAATACATCCACGTGGGAGCTGACGTACGCTTGGACCATCATAGATAAGTGTTGCTTGTGACTGTCAGTCCGTTAGATTTCCCCTGCCACCTTTGGTGGTGCTGCTGCAGTGGCTTTCCTGCTAGTCCGCGATGAACCGCAGAGTTGTGATCCATTGTGGATGCATCCTCGGAGCCATGGGAATTCTGTGCTCAAGCTGCTTAACAATCTATCCTGATAGTACCACATTTTGAGGTCCCTATCCACTGCTGGAATGAGATGTCATTTTTGCCTTGTGGCGGGAATCAAGGAGGGTGGCCACCCAGTAATGACCTAATGTTTTGATTATGGCTATGCGACAGTCCTTCTGCAGACGCTACAGCATAAAAGCACTTGTGCCTAAGGGTGATGGCCCACATTCCTATGGGTCTGATCTAAGAGTGTTCTCTGGCTGCCCCCCCATCCCTGTAGAATAGCTGAGGAATAGCCTCCTCCCCTGCCTCTGGTCCTATATTATTCCCCTTCTCTTCCTCTTCTATCATGGGAGGAGAAACGTGTTGTAGAAGCAATCCCTTTTCTTGCCCAAAGCCACCCTCCCTGTGGTATTGAGTAATGGCTGATTGGCCAGTCAGGTGGGAGACTGGTATTCTTTCTTCCTGGGACAACGACATATAACTATCCCAGAGGCAATGAAGAATCTGTTCCAGCAGGCAGACAAGGATGGTCATACTGATTAGTATGTCATCACGACTAGCCATTTTAGTCACTTCCTCAAAGCGGGCAACAATGACACACACATCTTTGACTTGCAGCTACTGCAAAAGTGCCCAACCTCCATACAGCGTCTAACGGCATACACCATCTGGTACTCTGTGATCGGTCACTGCTGCTGGCTTAGCCTCCGCAACATATGCAACTTTGAATTCCACCATGTAGGCATATCACAAATAATAGGGTTGGGTAGTAACCCGAAGTGTCACTGCACCTCTGCCAGACAACAGGCAGCTGAGTATGAATGCCGTAAATGCAAGGATAGTTTCCTGGCTTTTCCCAGAACTTGATGTAAACAAGGGAAATTGTTTAGGATGGACTGCACTATTAGGGTTCATCCTATGGGTCAGGCAAGGTACATGGGATTGCCAAGGTGAAGGGTGGCCCAGCAGGGTGACCCCTTTTTTGACACACACGACCTTTAATGGCTTCAGATAGTGGGGGGTCAGCATGGGCTTCAGCTGTGGCGCTGTATTCCCCTAAACATGAGTTTAGGACAGCATTTTGGTGCTTACCACGTGTACTGCTGTATGGAGGCCGGATATTTGTCCCATACCGATATCTGTGCTTATGTGGAGGGTGTTGAAAGGTGGCATGAAACGGTAGAGTCGACTGAGTTTCCCATGTTTTCTTGTGTGATGGCAATAGACCGATTCAAAGGGTGAGAACCCTGTAAAAGCCCGTGGCACCTCTCTAATGGAAAACATCAGGTACGATAAGACAATCCCGACTTTTTTACCACATTTTAACATCTGTTTTAGGGTCTTTTTAAACCTCTCAACTAATCCATCTGAGGGTGGTACACAGTGTCTGTGTATGTGCTTGATTTTAAAGAGGTGGCACAGGTATTTCATTATTTTGAACATGAACGGTGTACCCTGGTCAGTAAAGATTTCTTTAGGAATCCCTGTCCTGGAAAACATAAGGGACAACTCCCATGCAATACTTTTGGTGGAAGTATTTTTAAAGGAACAGCTTCCAGATAATGTGTAGCATAATCCAGTAAAACTAGGATATACTGATGTCCTGCTGCAGACTTGTCTATGGGTCACATTCGATCCATCCCAAAAGTTACCTTGATCATAGGGAGATGCACTAGTGGGCTATGAAAGTGTCATACTGGAGTGGACATCTGACACGTATTTTTGTATCTCACTATAAATTTCTGGTCAGAAGAACCTCTGCAGGACTCGGTTTTGCATCTTATCAGTCCCTAAATGCATGATTATGTACCATGTGCAGAACCTTGTGTCTATATGGTTTAGGTATGACCAGATTCTCAACAGTTTCCCTGTTCTTTTTAGTTATTCTATATAAAATATTATTACTCATGGAAAAATAGGGGGAAACTGCTGGTCAGCACCGGGGATCCTGCAGTACGTCACTTATGACCACAACATTCTCTTGTGCATTTGTAAGAATGGGAGAGATTATCCTCAGGGGTCATCTTTTCCAAGGACGTTGTACAGCCTTCCCTTGCACTAACTAGTGCAGGGGCTCCTTCCTCTCTTATTTCAGGGTGGGCCAAAAGTGCTGCTTTTAGCAGGGAAATCTGTTCCTGCTGCTGGGCTTGCCCACATCCAACCACAATATGTAGCAGTGTCTGCGTGGGGGGTGTGGAGTTGGCGAAGTCACAGAGGCTCACGTAGTCCAGATAACAGTCCAAGTTGCTTTTTATTTTCTTTACTTCCAGCAACAAGATGACCCAAAGAAAACAGCGGCCACCGGGGGCACATGAGCTTAGTGCAAAACAGACCACAAAATAAGCCGTAACCCGACAAGGCACCAGCTATACATAAGGTTCTTCTCCCCCAAGACTAGCTTGCAGCAAATGTTGATTAGGGACCCACAGTAGTTGCACTCACTTCCAGACTCTGACCATGACTGCTTGGCATTCCAGTCTTTTAGGTCCCAGCAATGAGCTCAGTGCTTTTATCTGAGCTCAATGGGACCCACAAGAAAGTCCTGGACTGGATCCCTACCTCACCCAAGCTAAGTGTCTGGTGAGATATACACCCCATCCAGCACCTTCTTATTTACCTGTCCACAGTACAATGAAACATTGACCACCACTTTTGGCTTCATGCTTCATACCTACAGGACATTGACTCAGTGTGCTGTTGAAGATATGTAATGCCACTGGCCAAGCTTACTGGTGTCAGGGTAATAAAATTCTAAGTACAGCACCAATCAGGCCCATCCCACTTGCCCCGTTGCCGGCGGTAAAGAAAAAAACACCACACAGAGGTCTGGTATCATTCCTCACACGGGACATGGCTGCGCTTTGCCGACGTGCTTTATTACAGATTACATGAGATCTTATACCCTTTGTCCCATCCCCATCAAGGGGTGATAGGCTTATAACCATATATGGGCAGTCCGGATTTCCGGCCTGAGACAGTGAAAACAGCCGCTATCTTGCTACGGCGCCTCTGGCTTATGTACAGAAAATCACGTATTCAATTAACTCCAGTGCAAAGAATCACCCACTCAATTTTAAGAAAACGGCCAAGCATGCATTCTTCATATATGGGAAGTCCGGATTTCCGGCCTGAGACAGTGAAAATTATGTACATGGTTGAACATCTTGATATCTTGTTCCAGCGCTTCTGGGAAAACGGCCAAGTACACGCGGCCTTGTGTCTGGTTCCGTATCTTCTCTGAATTTCTAGAAACATCTTGTCTTCGCCTTGCAAAGCCTTAGGAATATCTGATTTAAGGCGACATAAGTTTTTTCTCTCATTTGGAATTGAATAGAACTTGCATACAGGTATAAAGCATAAAAAAACATATGGCAATATATACATATACCCTCACACTGGACCACAGGTCCATGGTCAGGTGCACCCTGCTACTAACAGTGTTCAACACCAGGGATGCTGTTTTTTTTATGGCAGGTGCACCTTTTTGGTCAAAGAAATGGCAGCTGGGCAACTGGTACTGCGGGGGTTAGCTTGGAGCATCATGTTGCAGAAGGTGTTTGTGCCAACTAGTCTAAAAAGCATTTCCTTTGTAAAAGGCTGCAATACTTGTGTTCAGACTCTGTGCTTGTGGATAATTGTCATATTTTTTTTATGTTGCCATAGCTGGTGAATGGAGAGCTGACTGCTGACCTGGGACATGCTGGAATACGGTGTACACGTCAATGTAGGTGGTGATGATGGTAGCGGCTCAACTTCTGATCTGTTTCCTACTCCTGGCTCTCCAGCCTGCACCCTGGGCATGCTACTGCCATTTTGTCAATTGCGGTGAAGAGGCCTGAAGTAGGCGTGCTACTGCCCACACACAACATTGCCTCTCTGTGCTCAGATGCTAATGCATGAACAGAGAGGGAGATGGCGGAAGAGGTTGCAAAAGAGGGAGAAGGATGAGGCTGACTCTTTTCCCTCTGGTCCAGGTGGTCTCTCCAAGGCAGACGGTGGTGGGAGTTTGTGACTGTTCATACATGTTGTGTTCAGGTTGTTTACGTTCTTACCATGTTTTAAACGCTTAGTGCAGATCTTACAGATAAACGCTCTTCTGTCATCACATGTTTCAAAGAATGCCTAGGCTGAACAAGTCCTGTGAGAAGATCGAGCTATGAGGATGATGCTGCTGCGACTGGTTACCTGAGGGTGGTGGCACTGCCCTTTGTTTTTTTCGCGACATCCTATTCGCTGCCCCACAACATCTGCCTCTTCTTCCTCCCCGTGCCAGCTGCTATGATGACTTTCCCAGCCTCTCCGTGTTAGATTGAGTACTTCATACCCTTTCATCCCCTCTTCCTCTTTCTCCTGAGTAAACTATGTCACAGTGAGCATCGGGAGCTGGTGCCTCCGTTTCCACATCCCCCCGAGTACGCATTGCCTGCGAAGGGCTGCCTGTGCTCACTGACCCACCCTCCTGTTCTACTTCAGAGGAAAAGAATGATTGGGCATCAGTGCATTCAATGGCTTGGTCTTCTTCTTCTGGTTGGCTGGACTGACATCCATGACACTGAATGATCAAGCCTGATCGATGTGAACTGCTTTGTAGCATTTCGGGGATTTAGCATGGGATAAAGTAGAGAGGGGATGCTCATGGTTGACTAGTGCATACTGACTGCTGTGTGCCTATGACTGGGGGTATGGGGATGTGGTGGTACTTGAGGCATGCTATGTCATCCACTTTATGACCTGTTCTGTGTGCTGTAGATGTAATGCAAGGGCAGAGCCACTTCTAAGGAATGGCAGTGGAGTTGCCCTGCTTTCTGCAAAACACAGAGCTGTTGCTTCAGTGAGAGCTTCTTGTAGTGCCAACTTGGCCCGTCTGTCGAAAAGGCCCATCTGAAGGCATGGGAGAAGATCCTCTCACTGGTATGAACAAATGTTCACAGTTGCTTAGCCCTGCCCTCTTCCCAGTGCCATGTGTGGGAGTTTTTGATGCCCTACAGGAGGCATATAAAAGGGCTGGAGCTGCATCACGGCTCTAGACCCAAGGCAGAGACAGCAGCAGAGATGCAGCGCAGACGGGAGCAAAGACTGCAAATGCCTGCTCTAAAATGTTGGAGGTCTGTCTTAGAGGGGCTACGCAGCATCAGTCTCCATGCTGGGAGAGCAAGAGAGGGATGAAAGGTCCTCGATGTCCCTGGAGGCCATAGATGGTAACCTAGCTGCATCCCTGGTATGAAGTGCCCCACAGCGCATGGGAGGAGAGGGAGTCTCCCTGCCGACAGTGCTGGACACCATGGTGGTGCCAAAGACCTGCACTGGACGACAAAAGTGAGAAAGCGCAGCGAAATACGGTGCCAGCGAGCAGGAGCGGACTATAAGCCCTGTTATCGCATCAGGAACAATTCCTGGCCAGAGTGGGGGTAAACAAACTCACGGGACTATGTTATCATAAAGGGTTAATGTGGTGCCAGTAAGTTAGCAAGGCCTTTCAAGGGTTAACCCTTTCCAATCCACTGCCTTATGTCTGAAGACATTATGATTTAAGGCTGTACAGCTCCAATGTTGGAAGATGTCCGTCGGGGTTCTGTTACTGTATATTGCCAGCCTCTCTGCTGTCGGAGCCTATCCAACGTGTCACCTCATGCAGTACTGGCTTTAGCCAGCATATAGCGCCGTTGTATAACGGCAGATAAAGAGTAAGCCCCCTAGGAAAACCAGGATACAAATTGGATTGGAAAGGGTCAATAGTATTTCTGACAGGTAAGTATAATGCAAAGCGTTAATGTACATGTGTATCGTATATGATGGTTATGTTTCATATACCTGATGTAATGCAAGAGACTGATAGTTATGTATGTTGTGGCTGTCGCAGATAAGAGACTATAGGCACTGCAAGTTATAGTCATGTGCCTTGCTGCTGCCAGGAGGAGTTACAGAAGATGCACCTGGATGGTGGGAGAGGACCAGTGAAATTAGGAGTACTGTAAGTTTATGCTACTGGTTTATTATGTAACATTATAATAGAAGACCGCTCCTATGACGCTAGACATGGGCATTAGCTTAGTGTTAAGTTGCTTTTTTGCCTCCATTATTGCTATGCCATCCTAAACCCATTGCACAACCACCCCATCTGCGACACATGCTCTACTACCTTCACGTCCCCCCTACCCCTTGCTTTCGTTTTGCTTGCTTTTGTCCTTTTCTGTAACTTTTCAGGTAACTTTGTAGTTTGCAGAAAACCGCTGCTAGCTGCATAAAGCCTGCAAGCGATTCATAGCGGCCGAACTAGTGACTGATGTCCGAGGCCACAGAGAATTACAGAATTCCCCTCAGCAAAGCGTATTTTATCTGTCTGCTTTGCTGCTATATATGTTGACAGCAGCAGAAATATCCCCTCTCCTAATGTACAGACCACCTATCATATAGACATAGAAACGTGATGCAGCTTCTTTCTCTGCTTCCTCCAACAGAACCCCGTTTAAGTTCTCTGCTGGTATACAAGCCTTCACACCAGCAGCCATATATCCTCTGTAGAATATCTGGCCCTAACAACAGACTACATGGTATATAAACGTGATACAGCATCTCTGTCCTGTGCTCAACTGTAAAATGGCTGCTGGCTACTAACTGCCTATGTTATATAGGCTAGGTCATGTGATGCAGGTATCCAATGAAACTGCTGCCCATATGCAAGATGGAGGACACATTTAATGACATCAGCAAAGCTCCCTGGCTGCGGATTGGCTGCACTCTGACCTCTGTAGCAAGCATTATGGGAAATTTGATTTTCTTGCGATTTTTACCAAAACTAGCTTGCTGCAAGCTCCCAGCAGGAAAGGCTTCACTTGACAGACCCCCAATATGTGATTTGTACAGCTACCCTGCTCCTGTGTCTTAACCTCCAGCTATAGCTTGTGGTTCTGAACAAGTGAGGGAAAAGCAGCTATATGCCTGGTGTATGTGTGTATATACATGGCCTCTATGTAGTCATGTAGCTACATGTATGTATATATGTGCTGGTATGTGTTTGCATGTATCAGTATCTATGTATATCTGCCTATCTGTATGTATATCTGGCTAGCATGTACGCATATAGGGGCTCATTCACATTAGTGTCGGTACATCCTATCTTTGGGCGTGTCCTCACATCGCACATTGTTTTCAATATGGCCGGCGGTAGCAGCGCACCGCGTGCTAGGTTACCCTGTTGAAAACAATGGGAGAAGTGATGCCAGGGCGATTTAATATAAAAAATGCCTCGCATCTGTGTGTATATCGCATGTTGGCGAGTGCGCTACCGGGCCGTGAGTCATAGCCAGATATCACACTCGCCCCGCACATTGTCATGCGCATTTTTTCTGTTTTTTCCTTTTTTATTCCCGCTCTGTCATTTCGCAATGCTGCGTTTCAACATCGCCCAAACACAAAGGAATTCCGTATGGATGATGTTGATTATGCGCCCATAGAGAACCATGGGCTCTGTCACGTGTAATATGCGACAAAATACAACTTGCTGCATTCTTTTTTGCGCTTGTGTAATACGCAGTGCACGCACCCAAATGTGAGCGAAACAGTGTACATCACGCACGTTATACGCGGTAAACTTACACTCATGTGAGCGCAGCCTTGGACAGAGAAATATAGACCAAAACTGCCTGGTTGCACAAAAGGTGAGCTAGTTTGGCCAAAGAACTTAGCGGCCCCCTTTACCTGAAACTAGCTATTGTTTTTTATTGAGAAACTCACTAGCAAATGACCCCACACCCCCAAAAAATCTTCAACTTCTTGGGACCCATTGAAAAAAGTTTAAAAAAAAAAGTCTACATACCTCCCCATATTGTAGCAACTTTTCTAAAAAGGTTGGCCAGGGTCTTTTGGCTCATGGCTCCCGGCCCGCCCCGCAGCTCCGACTGACTTGAAACGTGAGATCTTACAAATGATCACATCATTTTATATTCTGACAAAAATGGAGCTATTACTTGCTTAAATAAAGCAGGAATCCACCGAATAGCTTTAATTTATGTTTATCAACTATTTACTGTTTTGTCAAATAGCGCAGTCGTAGTCAGAACGCAAGATCTCGCATTCCTGGACTGTATGGGGCCATGCCAATAGCCATGGGCGACACATTCTGAAAGAGGCCTTGTCTGAAGACACAGCCTCGTTGTTTCTACCCCTGACCCCTAATGCTCTGATAATACTACTCACTAGATGGTATTACTGGTAGTGGTGGTGGTGTGGTAGTAGTATTGGTAATATTTCTAATAATATAGTGTGTTTTGTTTAAAAACAGTATGGAGGGAATCACTATATGGCGGTAATATTTAGTCTTGGAATTGTGGTACGAGGGACTGCTGATAAGTCTTTGGCTTTACACAGAAAGAAACGAGATAGGAAGATGAAACTTTACATTTCTTCCACATCCTCTCCACTGATGCCAACACACTTCTTACATTGGCATTCCAAGTTCTATAAGCCTTGCAAAAAGAAGGATTTCGGTTGTGCCTCAAACCAGTCATCCGTCGCAGCCATGGCATCAGAAATGGTGTGAAATTTGGTACCCTTGAGGTGTTTCTTCAGGTTTGGAAACAGATGATAGTCGGAGGGAGGTAGAGCTGGTGAATAAGATGGGTGGTCAACTAGCTGGAAGCCTAGCTCCACCAGTTTTGCCGTGGTCGCTTGTGCAGTGTGAGCGGAGGCGTTGTCTTGCAGGAACAAAATTCCGTTGGACAGCTTGCTGCGCCTTTTAGCCTTCAGAGCTGCCTTCAATTGGTTCAAAAGTTCAATGTGATACCTTGCATTGATGGTGGAACAATTTTGAAGGTAGTCCACTAGCAGCACACCCTCCTTATCCCACACCCTCCTTATCCCAGAACATAGACGCCATCACCTTAGTGGCTGATTTTGGCACCCTGAACTTCTTTGGGCGAGGAGAACCACTGTGCCTCCACTCTCTTGACTGCTCCTTGGTTTCAGGGTCATACAAATAAATCCAGGTCTCATCCATAGTGACCATCCAGGAAGTTCTTATCAGTCCGGAAACGCTGACAAATGGATCAGGAAGTTTTTACTCGCTTGCTTTTCTGATCTGTGGTCAAACATTTGGGGACCCACTTTGTAGATAGCTTCTTCATGTTCAAATGTTCATGGATAATGACACAAACACGTTCACCAGAAATCCCCATGATGTCTGCTATTCCTTTAGCTGAAATCAGCCGATTCTCCAGTATGAGGTTGTGCGCAGCATCGACGATCTCCGGAACAACAACCTCTCTCAGTTGTCCAGGACATTCCTCCTCATTGGTGCTGAAGTGGCCTGTTTTAAATTTGGCAACCCAGTTCCTAACTGTAGAATATGAAGGGCATTGATCCCCCCAATGTCTTCAACATATCACCATGAATATCCTTCGTAGACTTCCCCTGCAGAAACAAGAATTGTATCACTCCTCTGCTCTCATTTGCTGTGAATATCACCTTAGACTCCGCCATTTTGTCTTCTCGCGTGCCTAGATCACTGTTGCCATAAGCTACAAACACAAAATTTGGAAAACATATATTAGACACATAAGGCTTTCATGCGATGTAACATTCGTTACCATAGAAACCTAAAAAAGAACACAAAGCCAAAGAATTATCAGCAGCCCCTCATATTATTTGATAGCTAGAAACATACATGAATTTTTTGTAAAATCCTAGCAACAGCCCTGGAAGTCCTAGAGTTCAGCACTGTAGCCTCCTCAATATCTTGAATTTAACTGTGCTGTTAGTACAATTTTTCAGTAGTTGGGGCCCCATTTCTAATTTTGCCAAGGGCCACACTTTGTCTAAAACCGACCCACTAGTTTTTAAAGACCTGCATGCCAAGTCAGTGTTGTATTATGGAAGCAGTGCCGACTTATTTCTTCTCTTATTGAATACTTTTGGTGTGTGCACACATGTGTGAGTAGCATGTGTGGCATGTGTCCTAGGAATGATTGGTGTGTCCTATATATAAGGGTATGTGTGTGGCAGCATGTTTTCTTTGGGTGTCTTCCCCTGCATTCAACCTGTGGACTTTGCTGCTGGGAAAGTAAAGAGTAATACTTAAATAGTAACTGCACTTTCAACTAACTTTTGACGTGTCATAGAGACATGTCAAAAGTATTCATCGGTGGGGTTTCTGCTGCTGAGACCCCTATGGAATGGTAGAATGAGGGGGCTGCAGTATTCAACTGAGCGCTGCACCCTGTCGGCTGTTTTTGATGCTTTTCGCCTCCTTTCCCCAGCTGAAGACTGCTGCATGGAAGTGTATAGTGCTTTTTTTTCTTTCGGTCCAACTGAATAACTGGATTCACCCAGATTCTGGCAGAACAATATTTCAGTTTTGTTCATTTTTGCAGACCTGAAAAGTTTGAAATTCTAATGTATTCTACAGCATGACCACCAGGTGGTGATAAAATACTGGGAAGATATGTTGTGAAGCTGTGTCCCATTTATAATAAGGCCACAGCTAGAATATCTGCATGGGCGCTCTAAATTGCCCCTGCTAACGCTCTGGTGACCAAAGAACATCGTAAGATGTGTAACGCATGGACTTGCCAAGCTTGCCACGGTGGAAGCCACTCTTATGGCCTGATATCCAGCAGCGGTACATATGAGAAGCTATGATGGCATCCTGTGATTTTTATTTAGCAACAAATACCTGATTTTGTAAATGAATATGAAGTGAAATTTTTCATTGTTTTAAAAAATTTTCTGTAAATAGTTTTTCAGCCATCCCAGTTTTTATAGTCAGCCAAAAGCCCCAATAAACCCTGGAGGACAACGTGTTTTGGCTTCAAAGTACCATCATCCTTCTCCATAATGGTAGATAAAGCCTTAACAACACATGGTAACCACGGACAACCTACAGACATATTACAGTTTAACTTGATTGTGATAACTTTCTGTGCCAAGTTATCTTCTAGTAAAGGGTTAAATATATATATATATATAATATGCGCATACGAGTGTGTGTGAATATTACTGCTGTACTTTATGTTTCTGCTAGGACCTTTGGAGGGAGATCACATGATTGTGTTTTATACTTTGCTGCTCTGGACTAATAGGATCTGATCTGCCTGCCATATACAATATGGACACAACCTAAATAACTAGGTATAAAGCGCAGACTCTGGTATGATCCAGCAGTTCCACAGAGTGTGAAGAAGAGAGACTCGGCCAGTGAAAGCTACAGAGCTAACTTGCAGCTCGACTTATGAGATTCTGCATCCAGGGTGAAAAAGTTTTTTTGCAGAGAGCCTTGTGAGGAATGAGCTGCCTCAGTGCTACTGGAGAACTAGGTTTTCCTGTACAAGAAAGAGAGAGAATGTGAAACTCAGATTCCTGAAGTGGCACTCCTCAGTTGCAATGTGAGTTCTTCCAACCATCCAAGGAAATGGTAGCTGTAATTACACACCACATGTGCTGAGACCTCCCTGGAAGAGAGAGAGCACCAACAGAGAAGCACAAGAAAAAAGTTCCCACGCGTATTGCTATACTCAGATCCTTGAGGAAGGTACTTGATTATAGTGATATGTGTGCAGACTTTTTCCCTGTGCTACCTTTATTTTCTTTTATATTATTTTTATCCGTGGCAGCATCCCCAGCACTTATCATGGGGTTTGGTTAAGGTTTATTATATTACTAGCTTACCCGTCACACGTTGCTGCAAAGACAGACAGACATACATACATTCGTTTTTATATATATAAATAACAACCAATCACAGTGCAGCTTTCATGTTACCTCAGCAGTATAATATATAACAACCAATCACAGCGCAGCTTTCATGTTACCTCAGCGGTATAATATATAGCAACCAATCACAGCGCAGCTTTCATGTTATCTCAGCAGTAAGAGAAATAACAACCAATCGCAGCGCAACTTTTATTCTGCCTCAGCAGTATCAAAAATAGCAACCAATCACAGTGCATCATTCATTTTACCTCAGCGGTATAATATATACGGTAGCAACCAATCACAGCACAGCTTTCATGTAACCTCACTAGTATAAGAAGTAGCAACCAATCACAGCACAGCTTTCATGTTGCCTCAGCAGTATAAGAAATAGCAACCAATCACAGCACAGCTTTCATTTTACCTCAGCATTCTCAATATCCAGCAATTGTCTTGCGAAACGTTCGGCGGATGCATCATTTTGTAGTTGAACACACATCCCGTTGCTCGTAATGCCTTTTGCTTTCGTGCTTGAGATGGAAATCAAACGATCTTTGTCTGGGGGACATAACTGTCGACGATGCTCGCACGCGCGCCACCTATCGTAGGATAGTTGTACTATGCCTATAATCTTCCCAGGAGTGTACTCAGCAACTTTCCAAAGTTTCATGGCGATTGGATGAATGGTGTAGTAGTGCATAAAGGACAGACAGACAGACATTCATTTTTATATATATGGATGACATCAGGAAGTGAGAGAATTAGATTACGTACGTAAAATTTGAACGCTAATTCTTTTGCACTTAGAATTGAATAATCAAGTTGGGACCCATTAACTTTTCCTATTTTTGACATAATCAATGCTCGTGCAAAATTTCATGTTTCTATGACATTGGGAAGTGAGAAAATTAGATTCCGTACGTAAAATTTGGACGCTAGTTCTTTGGCGCTTAGAATTGAATAATCGAGTTGGGACCCATTAACTTTTCCTATTTTTGACATAATCAATGCTCGTGCAAAATTTCATGTTTCTATGACATTGGGAAGTGAGAAAATTAGATTCCGTACGTTAAATTTGGACGCTAATTCTTTTGCGCTTAGAATTGAATAATCGAGTTGGGACCCATTAACTTTTCCTATTTATGATAAAATCAATGCTCATGCCAAATTACATCGGGAAGTAAGAGAATTACATTCTGTACGTAAAATTTGGACGCTAATTCTTTTGTGCTTAGAATTGAATAATCGAGTTGTGACCCATTAACTTTTCTTATTTATGACATAATCAATGCTCGTGCCAAATTTCAAGTTTCTATGACATCGGGAAGTGAGAGAATTACATTCTGTACGTAAAATTTGGACGCTAATTCTTTTGCGCATAGAATTGAATAATCGAGTTGGGACCTATTAGCTTTTCCTATTTATGACATAATCAATGCTCGTGCCAAATTTCAAGTTTCTATGACATTGGGAAGTGAGAAAATTAGATTCCGTACATAAAATTTGGACGCTAATTCTTTGGCGCTTACAATTGAATAATCGAGTTGGGACCCATTAGCTTTTCCTATTTATGACATAATCAATGCTCGTGCCAAATTACATCGGGAAGTGAGAGAATTACATTCTGTACCTAAAATTTGGACGCTAATTCTTTTGCGCATAGAATTAAATAATCGAGTTGGGACCCAGTAGCTTTTCCTATTTATGACATAATCAATGCTCGTGCCAAATTTCATGTTTCTACGACATCGGGAAGTGAGAGAATTAGCGGCAATGATGGAAATCGAACGATCTACGTGGAGGGGGCGTAACTGTCGACGACGCTCGCACGTGCGCCATTTATCATAGGATAGTTGTACTATGCCTATAATCTTCCCAGGAGTGTATTCAACAACTTCCCAAAGTTTCATGGTGATCGGATGAATGGTGTAGTAGCGCATAAAGGACAAACAGACAGACAGACACGCACACAGACAGACACACACAGACATACATTCAATTTTATATATATATAGATTTTTCTTGATATTGGATGTCCTATTTTGCTATTATTTGCTGTGATTTTCATACTTTATCCTCTATACTTTACACTTTATCCTCTATATAGCAATTTATTATTTGGGGAAGTGTTGTCTTTTTGTATTAATTTTATAGACACCGATTAATTCAACCACGCTACACATGCTGCTTTGTACATATATTTTTGGAGGGCTAGTTTTCATGTTATTTTTGATTGCACAGGTTTATCTGCCCCCTATTGTGTGAGCAATTTTGTTTTTAAATGTTTTTAATGTCTGCTTCATAGTGTGTTAATAAAGTATGCATTTGCTTTCTTATTTTGGGTCTGCACTTTTTGCATATTGTAATGCTTTTTCTTTCTTTTTCTCAGGCAACCCAAACCATAGCTTCACTTTGACAAGCTATTTTGCGCTCCAAAATGGTGAAAGGATCAGCCAAATTGCCACATTGCCTCCAGACAATTCTTCAGGGATCATCATTGCTAAAACAGAATCTGCATATGTCAATGAACAACATACAGGGTCATTTGTCATACCAGGAAGCTCTGGAGTGACACCACTGCAAGCATTCATGATGGTGGTGCCAAGTGAGCGGCAGTCTTGGCAATGGAAAGCGTGACCTCCCAACCTGTCTCAGCCTATCCACAAAAACCGATCATCGTAGATATTGGAGCATGCAGATTTGTCTGTACACTCCAGCTCTGGATTGTGGCCTGCTATGTGTCAATCTATATTGTGACATTCGTCTCAGTGCTCCCACTATGATGATGTACATTTCATTCTAATAACCTCTATCTTCAAATTTGATGCACAGTTGCGGCATCCTGTTGAGTTTGTAACGCATTGTGATGCAAAGACTTAAAGGGGTTGTCTCGAGGAAGCAGTGAAATTTTTTTTTTGCCCAGTCCCCCTAATTAAGCATACATTACTAAGCCCCCCTGTAAATGACTTTTCTAGCTGGTTTGTACTTACAGTTCCAGCGTTTCAGCAACTTATAAAAAGTTTCCCCAAGATGGCCGCCGGCTCTTTTCCCGCCGCTTGCTGTAGCCCGACGTGCGCGCTCCCGAGACGCTACCAGCTGTGTCTCCCTGACAACCAGCCGCCCCGCAGCCGCCGACCGGACCTCGGGATTGAACGCGGCCGACCAGTCACCCACCGCCAGGCAGCAGGTAACCGTCGCTAGGCCCCGGCTCCCCCGCACTAGCCCCCGGCTCCCCCGCGCTAGCCCTGGCTTCCCCGCGCTAGCCCTGGCTTCCCCGCGCTAGCCCCGGCTTCCCCGCGCTAGCCCCGGCTTCCCCGCGCTAGCCCCGGCTTCCCCGCGCTAGCCCCGGCTCCCCAGCGCTACGCCCCGGCTCCCCAGCGGTAGGCCCCGGCTCCCCAGCGGTAGGCCCCGGCGGCCCAGCGGTAGGCCCCGGCGGCCCAGCGGTAGGCCCCGGGGGCCCAGCGGTAGGCTCCGAGGCCACAGCGGTAGGCTCCGGGGCCACAGCGGTAGGCTCCGGGGCCACAGCGGCAGTCAGTCACGCGTCACCCCCGTCAGTCCGTCACCCATCACTTACCTGGGCGGCTGGGCTGGGCTGGGCGGCTCTGCTGGGCGGCTGGGCGGCTTCTCGGCACGGCTGGGCGGCTCTGCACCTTCCTCTAAGAGAGGATGGTAGCAGAATGGCCGCTCCAGTGCGCTCCCGAGAAGATACAGCTCGTCTGCGCATGCGCAGAAGAGCTGTAGCGGCGAGCACACTGAAGCGGCTCGTGCTCAGAGCAGAAGACCGGACTGCGCAAGCGCATCTAAAAAAGCAAGCCGCCAGCGAATTTAGACGGAACCATGGAGACGAGGACGCTAGCAACGGAGCAGGTAAGTGAATAACTTCTGTATGGCTCATAATTAATGCACGATGTATATTACAAAGTGCATTAATATGGCCATACAGAAGTGTATAACCCCACTTGATTTCGCGAGACAACCCCTTTAATCCTATGATGAAACCTTTAGTAAACAGTCGGTTGATCAAAGGTCAATCGACAGTGTCTTAGAGGCATCTTCACTCCTTAATCTTTACCCAGACACAAAAAACAATGAGACAAAGCTGTTTCCATGAAGAAGACATCAGAGACTGTTGCAGCCAATCATAGACTTCTAGGGTCAATCACTGAAGTCTCTGGTTGGCTGTAGTAGCCTGTGACATGCCATTCACAGGCTGACTGTGTAGCTTGTAAAAAGACCCGGCGGTGTCTCATGAGCCATAGTACCAATTGTTTTGAGGTGAAGGTAGGGTTTGAGTGTGACCCAAGTTGTCAACAAGGCACTGTGTGTTCTCATGGCATGGTTTGGATCCAGTGGTCTGCCTAAACACATAGAATCATAGAATGGAAAGGGACCCCCAGGGTCATCGGGTCCAACTCACTGCTCAGTGCAGGATCACTAAATCCTCCCAGACAGATATCTGTGTAGCCTTTGTTTGAACACTTCCAATGAAGAAGAACTCGCCACTTCCCGTGGTAACCTGTTCCACTCATTGATTACCCTCACTGTCATTGATCACCCTCACATTATTGACCAGTGCCCACTATGTTTCACTGCATGTACCCCCACAATGATGGGCTACTTCAGTAGAATAATGGGCCATCAGGCCCATGTTGTCCATAATTGGTTTGATGAGCATTCTGGAGAGTTCCTATGAATGGTTTGGCCTGAAGGTTCACCTGATATGAGCTCAATTCAGCATTTATGAGATGGAGAGGTCCATTTTCACCTGACATCCTGCACCAACAAATTCCACAGAGCTGTGGGATGACTATTCAGACAGCAAGGCTCAATATCCCTCCAGACGTCGTCTTTCCAGCTGTGGGATTGCTGCCACATCAAGTTGCTGTACTTCACTAGGCTAAAAGGGGTCGTACACAATATTAACTCCTGTCCTGACTTTTGGTGTATTAGTGTACTTAGACACAGTACATTGTACAGTATGGACACAACGTAAATGACAAAAAGCATAGACTTGGATATGCCAGAATAACTGTAATGAATTTAAAGTGAACATGACAAAAACGTATTTTGCTTGGTGTAATGTACCGTACCCATGTACTCCTTACAACTAACGAACATTACTTCAACATAGTACGCAGCTGTGGCATATTTCGGTCGATGCTTCCTTGTGTAAACATTAGAGATGAGCGAGCACTAGAGATGAGCGAGCACCAAAATGCTCGGGTGCTCATTACTCGGGACGAACTTTTCGCAATGCTCGAGGGTTCGTTTCGAGTAACGAACCCCATTGAAGTCAATGGGCGACCCGAGCATTTTTGTATATCGCCGATGCTCGCTAAGGTTTTCATTTGTGAAAATCTGGGCAATTCAAGAAAGTGATGGGAACGACACAGCAACGGATAGGGCAGGCGAGGGGCTACATGTTGGGCTGCATCTCAAGTTCACAGGTCCCACTATTAAGCCACAATAGCGGCAAGAGTGCCCCCCCCCCCCCACTGTCAGCATAAAGATCGTTCTCCTCTGCCACAGCTGTAACAGCTGTGGCAGAGAAGAACGATGTTAGCCCATTGAATTCAATGGAGCCGGCAATACAGCAGGTTCCACTGAAAGCAATGGGCTGCCGGCAATCGCAGGATGAATTGTCGGGAAGGGCTTAAATATATAAGCCCTTCCCTGCAATTCATCCAGAAATGTGTAAAAATAAAAATATATACCGTATATACCGGCGTATAAGGCGACGGTGCGTATAAGACGACCCCCCAACTGTCACCTTATACGCCGGGAATACAGCGGAGCAAAGAATAAAAATCATTACTCACTTCTCCTGGCGTTCTGCGGCGCTGCTGCAGGCTGTCGCTCCCTCCTGGTCCCCGGCAGAGCATTGCTTTCTGGACACAGGGCTTGAAATCCCCACCTCCAGAAAACACACGTGCCTTCAGCCAATCACAGCCATTCAATGACATCATTGAATCCAGCTTCGTCACCCAGTAGTTGTAGGGGGCAGAGGCGTCACGGAGGACGGTCGTGCGATCGGCTACGTACTCCCTCACCATCCTTTTACAGTGCTCCCGCCGACTCAGCCTTGACTGGGGAGCGGTGACACAGTCTTGCTGGGGAGCCAGAAAGCTGTCAAAGGCCTTAGAGAGTGTTCCCCTGCCTGTGCTGTACATGCTGCCTGATCTCTGCGCCTCCCCTGCTACCTGGCCCTCGGAACTGCGCCTTCGGCCACTAGCGCTGTCGGATGGGAAGTTTACCATCAGTTTGTCCGCCAGGGTCCTGTGGTATAGCATCACTCTCGAACCCCTTTCCTCTTCAGGTATGAGAGTGGAAAGGTTCTCCTTATACCGTGGGTCGAGCAGTGTGTACACCCAGTAATCCGTAGTGGCCAGAATGCGTGTAACGCGAGGGTCACGAGAAAAGCATCCTAACATGAAGTCAGCCATGTGTGCCAGGGTACCTGTACGCAACACATGGCTGTCCTCACTAGTAAGATCACTTTCAGGATCCTCCTCCTCCTCCTCAGGCCATACACGCTGAAAGGATGACAGGCAAGCAGCATGGGTACCCTCAGCAGTGGGCCAAGCTGTCTCTTCCTCCTCCTCCTCAACGCGCTGACATATAGACAGGAGAGTGCTCTGACTATCCAGCGACATACTGTCTTCCCCCGCCTCTGTTTCCGAGCGCAAAGCGTCTGCCTTTATGCTTTGCAGGGAACTTCTCAAGAGGCATAGCAGAGGAATGGTGACGCTAATGATTGCAGCATCCCCGCTCACCATCTGGGTAGACTCCTCAAAGTTTCCAAGGACCTGGCAGATGTCTGCCAACCAGGCCCACTCTTCTGTAAAGAATTGAGGAGGCTGACTCCCATGTTGGAGTTGGTATTCCACTATAGCTCTACGCTGCTCATAGAGCCTGGCCAACATGTGGAGCGTAGAGTTCCACCGTGTGGGCACGTCGCACAGCAGTCGGTGCACTGGCAGATGAAACCAATGTTGCAGGGTGGCAGCGTCCGTGTCGGACTTGCGGAAATGTGCACAGAGCCGGCGCACCTTTCCGAGCAGGTCTGACAAGCGTGGGTAGCTTTTCAGAAAGCGCTGAACCACCAAATTAAAGACGTGGGCCAGGCATGGCACGTGCGTGAGGCTGCCGAGCTGCAGAGCCGCCACCAGGTTACGGCCATTGTCACACACGACCATGCCCGGTTGGAGGCTCAGCGGCGCAAGCCAGCGGTCGGTCTGCTCTGTCAGACCCTGCAGCAGTTCGTGGGCCATGTGCCTCTTATCTCCTAAGCTGAGTAGTTTCAGCACAGCCTGCTGACGCTTGCCCACCGCTGTGCTGCCACGCCGCGCGACACCGACTGCTGCCGACGTGCTGCTGCTGACACATCTTGATTGCGAGACAGAGGTTGCGGAGGAGGAGGAGGGTGGTTTAGTGGAGGAAGCATACACCGCCGCAGATACCACCACCGAGCTGGGGCCCGCAATTCTGGGGGTGGGTAGGACGTGAGCGGTCCCAGGCTCTGACTCTGTCCCAGCCTCCACTAAATTCACCCAATGTGCCGTCAGGGAGATATAGTGGCCCTGCCCGCCTGTGCTTGTCCACGTGTCCGTTGTTAAGTGGACCTTGGCAGTAACCGCGTTGGTGAGGGCGCGTACAATGTTGCGGGAGACGTGGTCGTGCAGGGCTGGGACGGCACATCGGGAAAAGTGTGCAGGCCAGGAGACGGTAGTGCCTGTGCCCTGAGAGGGGGTTGGATCTCAGTGGCAGGTTGGGGCACAGGGGGAGAGGCAGCGGTGCAAACCGGAGGCGGTGAACAGCCTTCGTCCCACCTTGTGGGGTGCTTGGCCATCATATGTCTGCGCATGCTGGTGGTGGTGAGGCTGGTGGTGGTGGCTTCCCGGCTGATCTTGGCGCGACACAGGTTGCACACCACTGTTCGTCGGTCGTCTGCACTCTCAGTGAAAAACTGCCAGACCTTTGAGCACCTCGGCCTCTGCAGGGTGGCATGGCGCGAGGGGGCGCTTTGGGAAACAGTTGGTGGATTATTCGGTCTGGCCCTGCCTCTACCCCTGGCCATCGCACTGCCTCTTGCAACCTGCCCTGCTGCTGCCCTTGCCTCCCCCTCTAAAGACCTGTCCTCAGTAGGCGTAGCAAACCAGGTGGGGTCAGTCACCTCATCGTCCTGCTGCTCTTCCTCCAAATCCTCTGTGCGCTCCTCCCTCGGACTTACTGCCCTTACTACTACCTCACTGATAGACAACTATGTCTCATCGTTATTGTCCTCCTCACCCACTGAAAGGTCTTGAGACAGTTGCCGGAAGTCCCCAGCCTCATCCCCCGGACCCCGGGAACTTTCAAAAGGTTGGGCATCGGTCACGACAAACTCCTCCAGTGGGAGAGGATTCGGAACCATTGCTGCCCATTCTGGGCAGGGGCCCGGGAACAGTTCCTGGGAGTCTGCCTGCTCCTCAGAATGTGTCATTGTAATGGAGTGAGGAGGCTGGAAGGAAGGAGGAGCAGCAGCCAGAGGATTCAGAGTTGCAGCAGTGGACGGCGCTGAACTCTGGGTGTTCGATAGATTGCTGGATGCACTTTCTGCCATCCACGACAGGACCTGCTCACACTGCTCATTTTCTAATAAAGGTCTACCGCGTGGACCCATTAATTGTGAGATGAATGTGGGGACGCCAGAAACGTGCCTCTCTCCTAATCCCGCAGCAGTCGGCTGCGATACACCTGGATCAGGAGCTCGGCCTGTGCCCACACCCTGACTTGGGCCTCCGCGTCCTCGCCCGCGTCCACGTCCTCTAGGCCTACCCCTACCCCTCAGCATGGTGTATTACCAGTAGTGCAGAAACAGAACGCTGTAATTAATTGTGCCCCTTATTGGCCTGTGGTTGGAGGCTGACTTCGCTTACGGAACGCACAGCAGAGCCAGGAAACAATTTTGCGCAAGCCTGCTGTAACACTTAGCTGGCTGCGTATGAATTAGGAGGACAACTACCCCCAGCACAGACCCAGTACACTGAGGACGGTCACAGGCAGCCCAAATAGATTTTTTTTCCCAAATGTTTTTGGAAAGGCCCACTGCCTATATTCAATAAATATGTCTTCTGTCCCTGCCTCACCACTACTAGCCCTGGAGTATGTAAAATAACTGCAGACTGTTGCACTGTGGACTGGAATACAGCGGTGATGTCACAGCCAACACAGAGCCAGGAAAGAATTTTGCACAAGCCTGCTGTAACACTTAGCTGGCTGCGTATGAATTAGGAGGACAACTACCCCCAGCACAGACCCAGTGCACTGAGGACAGTCACAGGCAGCGCAAATAGATTTTTTTTCCCAAATGTTTTTGGAAAGGCCCACTGCCTATATTCAATAAATATGTCTTCTGTCCCTGCCTCACCACTACTGGCCCTGGAGTATGTATAATTACTGCAGGGCGCAATGCTCTGCACGGCCGATATACAAAAAAAAAAAAAGTGCAACACTGCAAAAAGCAGCCTCTACACTACTGCACACGGTTAGATGTGGCCCTAGGAAGGACCGTTGGGGTTCTTGAAGCCTAAAATACTCCTAACACTCTCCCTATAGCAACTCCAGCAAGACAGCACTTTCCCTGATCTCTGTGAGAACGCATCTGTGGTGAGCCGCGGGAGGGGCCGATTTATATACTCGGGTGACACCTGATCTCGCCAACCACTCACTGCAGGGGGGTGGTATAGGGCTTCAACGTCGCAGGGGGAAGTTGTCATGCCTTCCCTGTCTTTCTACTGGCCAGAAAAGCACGCTAACGTCTCAGAGATGAAAGTGAAAGTAACTCGAACATCGCATGGTACTCGTCACGAGTAACGAGCATCTCGAACACGCTAATACTCGAATGAGTATCAAGCTCGGACGAGTACGTTCGCTCATCTCTAGTAAACATGTACTAATGGCTTCAGACGAGGGGGAAATCAAGGTAAGGAATGAAAATGTGACTAACAGTGTGCTGGATTACGGTTTTCTCCAGCAGGCTTTGGGGTATTTTGTCGCTTCCAAATTGAGTATTGTGTGCACACTTCGTCAACCAGAATCAGACACAAATGCTTGTCTAAAACCGGGAGAGTCTCTACAATGTGTAGAGGCTCAGGCTTTTTATTATAACACATGACAACCGCCCTTCAATGGGCGTGCAACAGATTACATCAGTAACATATAAGATTCTCATTCGTCGGATCATATAAAATCTTCCACCTCTCGGCCCACCCTCCCTCACGTCCGCCATAGTATGGACTTTGTCTTCTTTAGCATGCAGACAACCTGTGTATGTGGCAACCTATTGTTTAACTAGCTTGTATGAGGAGTGGAAGGGGGCTAGGTAAACACTCAGTATTAAACACAGGATATACACGACACTATGGCCCTTTAACTCTTAGAGGCTGGTTGTGCAACTTGTGTAACTTCTATGTACTTAGAGCAAATACTATGATTAGATTGTGTGTGTGTCCTTTAAACTCCTCAGAGCTTAGAGTCATTACAACAGCAAAATACATTTGGGTTATATAAATCGATAGACATTTTATACCAAAATAATCATCATGTCTATCACAATCCCCCCTTAAAATGTCTATCCTCTAATTCTCTATCTAATTTTCACAGTTTTCTGCGCATGAGCCTATAACTGGAGCGCGTTGAAGGTTCGTTTTAGGGTCTTCAAGGGGGTGTAGGACTTGTCCACTCCTTCTGGGGATGCATTCAGCAAACTCATGGTGGGGGCGGCTTTTCCAGCATCAGTTTCACAGGTCTCTCTGACACAGGGGATAACACAGCAGACTAGAACAGAAAAGGTAACCATCAGTTCACATACAACAGCGACGCCCGTCTGTGCCAGGATCCTTTACCACCCGCTCATCCATGGCGAGTGCTGGTCCCAAAAGTTAGCTCTTTTTAGTTAGTGCGGTCAGCTTCTTAATGACAACTGCGTCTTTACCCGCGGGTCACGTGTCGTCTAGGATGTAGATACAACAAGTCTCCCCTATCATCTTACAGACACTCCCCTTTTTAGCTAAAGTCATATCTAAGGTCACTCTATTTTAAAAAAAGTCATAGTCGAGGTAGGTCCTATTGGTCGACTAGTCCCTATAAGGCGTCTCTAGTATAATTTATAAACCACTGCTAATTATAATAAACATAATTAATCCAGTCAACGTTTATTTACCATAATGATCAGGAAAATGGACTCGAATCTAGTTTTAACTTGGTCTCTAATTTTTAAAACTCGTCAGGTACCCCCCTTGGCTGTCCTATGATGTCAATGTATACGTGTAGATCAAAACTACCACCAGGGGTCTCTCTTCTCGCTCTAGCATAATGTTACAATACTAGTAGCGTGCACAGGTACGCACGGCGTGGGACTCCCTAATCTTCACCCACACCAATGTCCCTCCTGGAGATAGTCCTAATGGTGAACACGTCCAGGTCGCCTCACCCTTGCGTCAGGGTTTTCCCACTGCCCGTAAGTCCCTACTCCTAGGAGGGGGGGATCCCTACCTCACCTCAGAGGGAGGCCATGGATTCCCTGGGCTCATTTCCGGGCATCCATACCCTCTATCTCTACAAGTTAACACCCCACAGGGTGTGCCCTCGCCGGAACCTAAGGTCTTCTGCACTATCCCTTGGCAAATGGGAATTCCACTGACAATCCATCTTAGGAGATCGGGGCAGGCACAGTACTAGTACATTTCTCCTTTTCTTTGGTAGCGTATGTGGTTGGCATTATCGGAACTGGCTCTTCATCTTTTTCAAACAAGGGAAACGTTGGTGTCTGACAGGATGTGGAGGAGCATAAGGGCTTTACTAAGGCACACTCCCCTGTCCAATTACCCTCCAGGCGGGTCCTCTACCTCATGTCTCCACAAAGCCAGTAAACGTCTCCTAAGGACTGGACCTGATTCTGCATCTATTCCCCTCCTATCATACTGTAGGAGGAGCAATACCCGTTGGCGAGTTCCCCAAAAATCTCCCTCCACCCTGCCTATTTGCCTGGCAGGTGTAGTTTCCAGGGTAGTCAGTAATACTCTCTCCGGTGCAAAACACTTAAGTAGTTATAGAGTATTCCTTCTTCCATTTCTCACGGACAGTGTAATTAGCGGAAATGTTCGTGAAGAGACTAATAAACCACTCTTCAGCATCTACAGGGAGATTTAGGGGGACCATCCCCGAGTGTAGTCGGGCACTACCGCACACGCAACAGTTAGACTTGGTGCTCCTGTTAGCATTGTACCTCATCAACTCCAACCAGAGATTCTGGTCAGAGTAGCCAGTCGCTACTGTCAAGGTGTCCTCAAAAGGTAGGGTCGGCTATGATCATCATATTCGTCAAGGTCTTTATCTTACGACGGAGGGGGTTAATTATGGGCACGGGACTAAGTGAAGGCTTCCATTCGGCTGCATCTACCATATCCCTTATTTTAAGGGATCTGTCCTCCCGTACCGGTATGTCCCCAGACTATAAGTCTCCCCCGTCCCCCGGGCTTGGATCTCCCATGGTTAATGTAAAAACCGCATTAAAACCAAGCAACATACTAAGTTCAGCCTTCCAATACCTGCTGTCCTTATTATTCTCAAGGAGGGTTATACGACTAATTAGGGATTACCCGCTCTTATCTTTCTTATTTAAGGCACTTCGCGGTTTATAGCACCAGTCTATTCCTGTGTTACATCCCACTAATCCCCGATAACGGCAGTCTTCTCCCCAGACGTTATCAGTGGTGCAAACGTATTGTATTCCCCGGGTATATAAGTCATATAACCAGCTGGACTGAGCTAAATCTGGCCTGCGGTGGGATCTTGCGCCTAGACACGGGACCACAGTACAATAGTCGAAGGAATATGCGGCTACTTGAGCATTGGACGAGTTATACTAGAAGGTAACCGTACCCTCATATTCTTCCGACTAAGGATTCCAGTTGCCACCCTCCTCTCTCACTAGCCTTGACCAGAGTAATGTCTTTGGCACAACTAAGACTGGTCTCCCGGATCTGAAGCTTTCTTACAGTATGAAGCATGGATCCATGTAAGTCTTTCGGCTAGTTTCACAGCTGTGGCAGTAGTCAGAAGCACCTGGTAGGGGCCATCAGATCAGGGTTCAAGAGGGTGCTTCCTGAGGAACTTCTTGACGCACACCCAATCCCCAGGCTGCAAGATATGTGTCCCAGTGTCTGCCTCTGAGTCTGGAAGAGAACACCTGTGCATAGGCTTTGGTTAGTTCTTTAACAACGGAAATCACATACTCAGTCAACACATCAGATTGTAATTGTAACTACTGAGGATAGTAACAACCTAGCCTTGGGGCTAGCCCAAACAATCTCGTAGGGAGATAATGCATGATCCCCCCTGGGTTCATATCTAACACTGTATAAGGCTATTGGATGACAGTCTTTCCAAAGTGGCGTCATTTTTAAGTATCTTACTTTTAGCGTGCCACTACGTCTCTCCACCTTTCCACTACACTAAAGGTGGTAGAGTATGTAAAAGGCCTGGGATACACCCAGAGCAGACATGACATGTTACATTCACCTGTGAAGTTTATACCTCTGTCTGACTCTGAATCACTTCTGGTACCCCATATTCACAGTTTACCTCGTTCATGAGCTTCTTTGCGGTTACCTACTTGTTTGCCTTGGTAACAGGGTCAGCCTCCAACCTGCAAAGACATCAACAACAACAAGCATGTATTCATACTTCCCAACAAGTGGGAGCTGAACGTAGTCAATTTGCAATCCCTGAAATGGGTAGAGTGGTCTAGGCAAGTGTGATGTGGCAAATTTACTTCTGCCCTGTCTCACCCATGGCATAGATCATGCTAAACTGGACAAATGATGCAGCAGCTACAGAGAACCTAGAAGTCGCCCAACCTCTTTCAAGCGTCGTCGTCAGTGCTTTACTAGGTGGGTCTTTCCGTCCATCAGCTGGGCCATCGTGGGATACAGGAACTGTGGTGGGCAAGTGCTGTTGACTGTTCACCACACGCTGTCCTGTTTCTGCTGCTCCCATATTAGTCCATTTATTCTTTCCTTCCTTGCTGGCTTGTAACTGTAAAAGTCTTTAGCATATCAAAGTCCAAATTTTTGTCAATGTCCAAAGTTTCTACCACTGACTCATGCTGTCAGTATCTTTTCTTCTTTCTTCCACGGCTTGAGGGCCGCTGCCTTTGCTATGCTGTCAGCGAGGGTGTCGTCTCTCGCCTCTCCAGTGTAGGAATCGGTGCGAACTCTCAACTTTGTCAGGTAGAAGCAGGGCCTCCATGCGACTCTGTACCGCTGCACCATTCTCAATTGGTTGTCCTGCTAAGGTAAAAAACTGTCTGGCCTTCCATATTGGGCCGTAATCATGAGCTATGCCAAATGCATACCAGGAGTCAGTGTAAAGGGTTGCCGTCTTACCTCTCGCCACTCTACACGCCTCAGTGAGGGCCTTCAATTCCGCTTCTTGTACTGTGACATGCGGAGGCAGAGCTTCTGCTTCTAGGACATCTTGTTGTGTGACCACTGGATATCCGATGTGGAGTCATCAATCCTCACCCTGGTACCATCTGCAAAAAGCTCAACATATGCATTATCAACAGAGGTTCTGATAACTGTTTGCATACCTGCAGTTTCTTACTGAATTAGTACTAAATAATCGTGCTGATGTTCTATTTCACATGGCTCGGAATCTTGTAGCACAAAATCATTTATTTATTTATTTTTTTTTCAAACCCAATAGCTGATCTACAACACCTAGATCATCTATGACCCAGATCACCTATGCCTCCCCCCTTTTGAACCGCAATACTCAATGGAAAAAGAGTCATTGCGTTCAAACTAGTAAACCAAGAGGCACAAAAACAAGCACTTTGTAGGTCAAGGTGACATTGTATGCAGCGAAGTCTGAGCAAAAATCTCCTTACAAAAAAAATTTATTTTTCTTTCAGGTCGCAGTTAGCATTTTTTAACACAAGGGGGCGCCACACAATTCAAATTTTACGTCACCCAGTGTAATAGTATTTCAGGGTATGGCCAGCGTTTAGCTTTTACTCTCCTGTCGGAATATAATTATAGCTTCAGTGTAAACTGACACTAGAATATACAAAAGACTTAAAGAAAAACTAAAGAATACGGATGACTTTACATCCTACTCTGGGCAATTCAATCCCTCTTTCTTCACATAAAAAGTAAAATTACTTCACCAAATTGCATGAAAAAGTTTGCTGGGTGACTATAGGGAAATTATTCCATCTGTAGGAGCCTTCCATAACATCATCGGTCTGAATATCCATTGGAGAAGCGGGCAGTGGAAAACAGAGCCCCTGGGAACATGAGAGAGCGTCCCCTGTCATGTATTCCTGGTCTCTGCCCCCCATGCATCAACTCCAATCTTCCATGCACTATAAACCAGCTTAGTCATCTACTATGTCCCAAGCTGCATCTCCACAAAGGTTTGTTTCCCTGAACTTATCACACATCCAAAGTGGCCACATCTTGGAGCGTAACAAAGTCTGGTCAAACAAAACCTTACTTCAGACAATCATGATGTTAGCACTGGATACAGTGGCATTGGGGAATATAGGCCTCCCAAATGCAGCAAAATGGCCGCCAGAGGCAGAAAGGGGCGGAGCTACAAATCTCCCAGGTGAGGCAAAAATGGCCGCTGGAGGAATGGGCGGGCTCAGGAGTAGCAGCACTTCCAGGTGAGGCAAAATGGCCGCTGGAGGAGGAAGGGGCGGGGCCAGGTCCTGTCCCGGATGGGGAGGGACCGGAAGTAACATCACACACCCTGAAAGTGAGCACATGGGGGGAAGTAACTTCAGGGTGGGGGCAGGCCTCACTACATTTACTGCAGAGTCACACTATGTTGGATAGTAAACATTGCAAGCACGGCCGCCATTACAGGGAGGGGCTGTAGTCAACACAAAGACATTACATTGTTCATAAGCAATACACATACCCCCCCCCCCTACATGCTTTCCCCTCTTGAATCTCTTAACCACGTTATACCAAAAAACTAGCTAAAAACGCCTTTCTTTCTGCTAGGCTTCCTGCTCATCTTCTGAAACTTTCTACAGCCTATCTTATCTGTCCATGACCTGACATTTCTTTCTGCAACTTTTCCTGGTCCTTTCCTATTGTTCAGTAAACTCTGCTCCCTTCCCTTCAGCAACCAGATCACAAGCTCTATGACCTTTGCCCTTGCTCACTTTGCTCCCCATTCTCTAAACAACCTGCGTCTATGCCTGAACCTTCTCAATCTGCTCAACTCTATTCTATTCGAAGTTTCTGGACACAATAGTGTTTCTCTTGTAAAATCTGCTTTCTTCAAATCCTTCCCATATAACCCCTCTTTCCCACTCAGAAAAGACAAAGGAAACAGAAAGGGTTAATTGAAAAAGCTTTCAGTTCACTCTTATCAGCAGCCCTCCCCCCAACAATAAACACTGCACATTCTTTCTATAATACCAGACAGACGGGATTACTGGAGAATACCCACAACGGCTCAGGGTATATATATATATATCTCATCTACCTTTATAACAACCAACCTCTACTAGTAATCCGTCTGGACAGGACATTTTAGCTATACACAGAGACTGACGATTATTTTCAATGACCAAAACTTCAACAATATTCTGGAGACACCACGGCTATATTCCCGCGTATATACCTTTCCACATATGAGAACATAACACGCTCAATCATAAATGTAAGTATACGTATCATAAATCTTCCTAACCTCACACTAGTTTACCTAGGAGCACGTGTCACTGGCGTGTTCCCTCAGACTTAAACAGCCGAGTCCGCCCTCCCGACACATTAACCCTCACAGAATTTATCTCTTGGTCTTGTATACACAAGTTTTAACCGTCTCAGACATAATATACACAGCATACAAAATACCCCTTGAGCAGGTTAAAACGGTGGTCTTTTTTCCGAGTAAGAAAGAACTATATTACCTGCCTTTCATTGATTTATCACTCTGGATCAGGAACAGGCAGAAAAGCAGTCAGAACCCAGATCACATCGGTAGATTTACATAAAACAATCTTACCGTGTTCTGTAGATTTTCGGGCCCCTGAGTTCTGCGTGCCGTCTGCCGATCTCTGTATTTTTCCAGAATGAAAGAAATCAAAATCTCTTAACTCGGTCCACCCAGGAGACGCCAATTGTGCTGGATTACGGTTTTCTCCAGCAGGCTTTGGGGTATTTTGTCGCTTCCAAATTGAGTATTGTGTGCACACTTCGTCAACCAGAATCAGACACAAATGCTTGTCTAAAACCGGGAGAGTCTCTACAATGTGTAGAGGCTCAGGCTTTTTATTATAACACATGACAACCGCCCTTCAATGGGCGTGCAACAGATTACATCAGTAACATATAAGATTCTCATTCGTCGGATCATATAAAATCTTCCACCTCTCGGCCCACCCTCCCTCACGTCCGCCATAGTATGGACTTTGTCTTCTTTAGCATGCAGACAACCTGTGTATGTGGCAACCTATTGTTTAACTAGCTTGTATGAGGAGTGGAAGGGGGCTAGGTAAACACTCAGTATTAAACACAGGATATACACGACACTATGGCCCTTTAACTCTTAGAGGCTGGTTGTGCAACTTGTGTAACTTCTATGTACTTAGAGCAAATACTATGATTAGATTGTGTGTGTGTCCTTTAAACTCCTCAGAGCTTAGAGTCATTACAACAGCAAAATACATTTGGGTTATATAAATCGATCAACAGAACACAGATAGTCAGTTGACACAATTCCATTGTCTTGATCATGGTCTACATATAAGTGTAGTGTACAGGATTGTACACTCCAAAAAGACTGAGGAGATGGAGATCCACCGTTGTAAGTGATCTTTTTGCAAGATGTAATGTTTGTTTTTTTCCTGAAGTTCCCGATAGTTGAGACAAAATAACCATATAGGACCATTTAATCTGCTCTGGATTCAGTATTCCGTGGTGACCCACCACCCCGTTGTTATACATGCTACCTCTGCTGCTTCAGAAAAATGCGACCTAGAGTGCGCCTCTTTTCCAGTTGCTTGAGTACTTCCCAGTAACCCTTACCATCTGTGTGCTAAAGTCAGTGTGTTTATTAGTCAGATCTCTATGTCTTTGGTGAGAAGTAGTATGAACGTGCCCCATAGCTCTTGCTGGTGCATCCCAGGCTCTGTCTGGTCCAGCATAAATAATTCACAAATCTCAGCAAAAAAAAAATAGATCTATTTATCAGTTCACACTGCCAATTGCCGCCTGGTTACTAAAAGGGATGCTTTTTGTTTAGTCCTCAGACCGCGCTGTTGTTCTGTCAACAGCTCAAAAAGGGGGGAAGTGTGGCGTTTCACTACGTGGCACTATATCCAGCTGGTTGGAAATGAAGTCTCTGACAGCGTTCTTATCGTGTATCCAAGTCATCGGCTCAAGAGAGAAATTATCTGTCATTTAAATAGTTCCTCTTAAATAGTGGCCATACTCTACTTCTGTTAGTTTTCTAGATCAAATTGAGAAAGCTGGGGACGGCTTTGTTAAAAGTAGGGAGAAATCTTCAATAATCTACTACTTCATCAGAAGAGCATTGTTTTCCCTGGAATAATTTTGGATTAAGGGCCCATTCACACAGGTGTTTTTTTCTGTCCGTATGGTGTCCAAATTTGTTACTGACTCAATATAGACAGCACATGGACCTATTAATGTAAATTAGGGTATTCACATGGGTATGTTTTATGCGGACCAATGGTCTGTGTGAAAAAAATCTTCACAGACTAAAAATACCTATGAATGTCTATGGGAGCTTCAGAAAATGCAGCACATTCATTGTGTTTTATCTTTCGCACCCATTGACTTGAAAAGTAACATCTCTTGGTCGTCTTGCGTGGATGATACAGACAGCACACGGATGCTAACAAGAATCATATGCAGTAAAAAATGCATGTAAAACACGCAGTAAAAATTGTTTGTTTTTCACGGACCAAAATAGCATACGCCTATGTGAATGAGCTACAACCATTGATGCTAACTAGTGTGCACTTAGTGCACACATAGCAAACTTGTCTGTAAGTCAATCTTCATTAAAATCCACATCAGTGGAATTGTTGAAACCTCATTCACTAATGTTGTACTGTACTGTGTTGAGGAATTTCACTGCACATTCTGTAGCTGAATTTCCACAACAAATCTGTGGTGCTTGTGTAGGATGGTGCAGGTAGCGGGTTGCGGGTTCAGGACTTTTCTGGGTCAGTGACAGCCTGACAGGCAAAGCACTGACCTGCCTCAAAGCAGGGTACTCCAGACTGTGGTTCATAAGCAAGGTCATGGTCCTCTTTTTCTCATTAGTAAGCAAATGGGATATTACGGAGGGCCAGGTCTTATAGTGGTCCTAACTAATTGCCATAGGCTGGAGGCTTCATGGATGACTCACATAGGTCGGTGGAGACAACATTGCTGCACAAAACAATCAACTTTAATAAACAATAGCAGAGGGTAATGTGCAGGTAACCCAGAATAATAACATTGTACATAATTCCTTCTCATCACAGTTCACAAAGCAACAAGTCAACACCTTATAATGAACTGTTCATTTGAGCTAGACAAATGTAACCATGTACTCCAGATGTACTGGCACTGTTCTTGGTTTATGTACTAAATGTACCCTTTCAAGGCTTCATCTTCTCACTTTAATTATTACTGATAAGAAATTCTCTATGAAATGCTTATTAATGTGCACACACCATAACCTTACTATGATTTGCTGTGAAATGCTTACTATGTTAAGGGGCGAAGTGAGCACGTGATCAGCTCCTGACAGTAATAAGCTTACTATATAAGATGTACTTTAAAAATGTGCTTTAAAAGAGCTTGGAAACATCACTTCAATGTTTCTCATTGTTTTCTTCTCCGATACATCAACTAATTAGGCATACCTGATTGAAAAGGCTACAATACTTGTATTACCTAAATTAAATGATTATTACAACAATAATAAACTTGGATCTTGGACTTCAGGATCACTTAGTCTCTTACCCCGTATAACAAAGGTTAACAATCAACAAAGATAGTTTGTATTTCACATTAGTGGAAAAATAATGAAAGTCTCGCCTGCA
Source organism: Eleutherodactylus coqui (assembly GCF_035609145.1). NCBI lineage: Eukaryota > Metazoa > Chordata > Amphibia > Anura > Eleutherodactylidae > Eleutherodactylus > Eleutherodactylus coqui. Next base: position 80,951,460 of record NC_089841.1, on the reverse strand, counting down.
TACAGGGCTCAACAATAGGTACTAAAAAGTTTGCCAAACAATTAGTAGGCCCATCATTACGGGATACTTGTAAGTTCTTTCCACCCGGTTGACTGGGGATAACTCTTTTTGAAGCAAGCTCAGTGTTGAAGAAGGAGGGAACGGGAGAACTGCTGAACTTTGACTGCAGTCTTCAGTGCTTCTACGACAGTTACTTTGATCCTGAAACATCAACCAGGAGAAACTCCCTTCTTTCTCAGCTCTGCCCCTTCTGGCAATCTTCCCTGTCAGAGTCCCGTTCCCCCTGTTCGTGTCTCTTAAAGAGACGGAACCATGAAATAAACAACATTATAGATAACATTGAACAGTAATAGACTGTTAACTCACCCTTACTAGAATAAGAACCAAACTGAAGCTCACCAAAGTAAATTGAAGAGTATAGCACTGCAGTCTCATTCCTGGCCCTGGCATTGCTCAATAATAACATGCCTAAATGAATAAGTTTGTGAGGGTTTAAATGACCAGGGGGCCCTCTTTATTAAAATAGTGCTATATTGTTCTGTTAATAGTTGTTAATTTGGTGTATACCGTTACTTTAAAAATGTGAGATACTGGAGTATATGGGCTGGTGCAGGTGTTTGGTGCACTGGAGGCTACAAAGTTTGAAGGTATAATTCGCTCTTGCAGTTCCTCTATGACTCCCCACCAGTTTCTTCCTTGAAAACCATTTGACCAGAGATTTTGTATGAGGTATGTGTCACTGTTAGCTGGCTTAGCTGAAGATACTACTGCTCCCTCCATACTGACCCATTCCACAAACCTGGGACATCTCTTTCAATTTTAAGGGTTATTCAGCTGCCACTTTGCCCAATGTAGAGCTTATTGCAGGGGTCCTTCTGCTGGAACCTCTGGGATCATTGGTTTATTCTAGGGAATCAATCTTCAAACATTATTATTTTTTTAATCTGCAGCAAAATTGATGTGAAACTGAAGCAGTAAATGGTGCCCATGGAAAGTGATTCTCTACAGGAATCTCACAGAACTGCAGACTGCTAAGAATATCCCATCTCCACTATGACCACTAGATGGTGATAAAGCCCTGTTTTCTAGTAGATAATTAGTAAAGCTGAGGATTTTAATACTGTTTGATGTATATCAGTATATTACAAAGTGTTTTTAAAGGAGTTATCCAGCCTTTTTAAAATTGAAAGCATATTCTCTGGATACTGTTGTTAGCAGTTTAGTTCTTCACGACCCTCGGCGACCCTAAAGGCTGCCTCTCTCCATGTTTTTCTGTTTTGCACTGCTTCTTTCAGTTGAGTGATATCCATGCCAGTATCCGCTCTGACTGTATCAGCCATTGTGTTCTTTGGCGACCGGGTCTTCTTTTGCCAATAATCTGTCCAAGCATTATAGATTATTCTAGCGCCTCTGCTCGCATTACATGGCCAACATCCATGAGTCTGAGTCTGGTCATCTTCCTTGCCAGTGAGATATCGGGTCTTATATGATTCAGGACTTCTCTGTTTGTTACTCTCGCTGCCCAGGGCATACGCAGCAGCTTTCGCCAGCACCACATCTCCAACGCATCAATCCTCTTTCTATCAGCTTTTTTCGCAGTCCAGCTTTCACATCCATACATGGCTATGGGGAAAAACATTGGTTTGCACTACCTTGCGTTTAGTTGCTATACCGATATCCCTACTTTTCCAGATTGTGTCCATGTTTACCATCGCGCCCCAATGCTATCCTATGTTTTATCTCTGTCATAGATTCTACAGCCTGGTCGATTTTTGAGCCAAGGAAGATGAAGTCTTGTATGCATTCTAAGACCTAATTGTCAATTTTGAATCGAATTTGGCCATTTTTTGCAGTTGTCATAATTATAGTCTTCTTTAAATTCAGGTAGAGGACCATTTTTTCACTTTCAGTTTTACATATCTTACATATGAGCTGCTTCAGACTGGCTTCTGTTTCTGCAAGCAGAGTTATTTCATCTGCATAGTGGAGATTGTTGATGTTTCTTCCACCTATTTTCACCCCGATTTCCAATTCATCTAGGTTTATTTTACGCATGATCACTTCCGCAGATAGGTTAAACAAGAAGTGTGAGCGGATGCAGCCCTTTGCCGATCCTAAACCAATCTATGTCCCCATACTGTGTTCTCACAGTGGCTTTTGGATAGGCCTTCAATATTCCCACTAGTCAGCTGCTGTGCTCCTGCCTCTTCAATGTTTACATCTAAGCATGATCATGTTCATACTCAGGACACCGTATTATTTATGGCAGCCGTTCTGAGTAGTATTGTTCATCATGATTGGTAAATTGATAAAATTGGGCTGATTTTTACAAATAACAGATGGGTGTGTGTGTTTGTTGCAGTGCTTCTTCTATGAATGTGTCTCAGTGGTTAAAAACTCCATCCACGTGTTGTACTTGGTCAGATATGAACAACATCTGAATGGTGTTTGTGTTTAGTTATCCTGTTCTTCTCCTCCTCCCCTGGTGTGGTGACTCAGTTGTTAACACTGCTGCCTTGGTAAAACTGCAAATCCCAGCATACCCTGAAAGTCTGTAACTATCAGAGCATACTGGGATTGTAGTTCTAACAAAATATCAACATATAGAGGACCATCATTTTTATAAAACTACAACTCCCAACATGCACTGAGAGTTGTAGATCCAGGGATGCAGAGAGTTGTAGTAATGCAGGGCTTTATCTCAATAACTCTAGATATTTCATTGCCATACCTATGAGTTAGAAATCACAGAATGGCTATCAATAACACTTAACTTTTACCTCTATCCTAATTAAAACCATATAAATATGTGTTATAAATAGAGATGAGCGAACGTGTTCTTCCGAGCTTGATATTCGTGCGAATATTAGGGTGTTCGGGATGTTCGTTATTCGTAACATCCGTGTTACGTCCGTGTGCAGTACTGTCCAGGCTGCTGTTAGCTGTGCTGCATTTTTTTTTGCTTCTCAAAATCGCCTCTGCAGACCATTGCACCCTCCATTGATACTGCAGGGAAAGAATTGTATAGGCAGGGCGACAACACAGTTGTTATTCATTGAATATACGCAGTGCTGCCTTTTGGTGCCAAAAAACTGAAAACAAATCTATTTGTCCAGCCTCTGTCCGTCCTAAGGGCTGTGGACACGTGTGAGCTGCGTGAACAACATTGCTAAATCAGACGCACCCAGCTACGCTTTACTGCTGGCTTCGCCATTTGCTTTCCTTAATTGGGAAAAAAATACCTGCTCTCCAAGAGTTATAATAACTCTGCTACCCTCACGTTCTGTGACACATAAGCAGGGACACAGCACAGTTATTAAACTTCTCATGTTCATTGAATATACGCAGTGCTGCCTTTTGGTGGAAAAAAACTGAAAACAAATCTATTTGTCCAGCCTCTGTCCGTCCTAAGGGCGGTGGACACGTGTGAGCTGCGTGAACAACATTGCTAAATCAGACGCACCCAGCTACGCTTTACTGCTGGCTTCGCCATTTGCTTTCCTTAATTGGGAAAAAAATACCTGCTCTCCAAGAGTTATAATAACTCTGCTACCCTCACGTTCTGTGACACATAAGCAGGGACACAGCACAGTTATTAAACTTCTCATGTTCATTGAATATACGCAGTGCTGCCTTTTGGTGGAAAAAAAACTGAAAACAAATCTATTTGTCCAGCCTCTGTCCGTCCTAAGGGCGGTGGACACGTGTGAGCTGCGTGAACAACATTGCTAAATCAGACGCACCCAGCTACGCTTTACTGCTGGCTTCGCCATTTGCTTTCCTTAATTGGGAAAAAAATACCTGCTCTCCAAGAGTTATAATAACTCTGCTACCTTCACGTTCTGTGACACATTAGCAGGGACACAGCACAGTTATTAAACTTAGATAATTCATTCACTAGAGGCAGTGGGGCCTTTCGTTTTCCAAAAAGGGCAAAAATTATATTTGGCCTGCAGTCTTGCGTCAATTTATTTCCTGCCTGTGAAATCAAATCACTGGTAATACAGCATGCTGAGGGGTAGGGGTAGGCCTAGAGGACGTGGACGCGGCCGAGGACGCGGAGGGCCAAGTCAGGGTGTGGGCACAGCCCGAGCTCCTGATCCCGGTGTGTCGCAGCCGACTGCTGCGCGATTAGGAGAGAGGCACGTTTCTGGCGTCCCCACATTCATCGCCCAATTAATGGGTCCACGCGGGAGACGGTTATTAGAAAATGAGCAGTGTGAGCAGGTCCTGTCCTGGATGGCAGAAAGTGCTTCGAGCAACCTATCGTCTACCCGCAGTTCTGCGCCGTCCACTGCTGCCAATCCGAATCCTCTGTCTGCTGCTCCTCCTTCCTCCCAGCCTCCTCACTCCACTACAATAACACCTGCTCAGGAGCGGGAACACTCCCAGGAACTGTTCTCGGGCCCCTGCTTAGATTGGGCAGCAGCGGTTCCTCTCCCACCAGAGGAGTTTATCGTCACTGATGCCCAACCATTCGAAAGTTCCCGGGGTCCGGGGGAAGAGGCTGGGGACTTCCGCCAACTGTCTCAACAACTTTCTGTGGGTGAAGAGGACGATGACGATCAGACACAGTTGTCTTGCAGTGAGGTAGTAGTAAGGGCAGTAAGTCCGAGGGAGGAGCGCACAGAGGATTCGGAGGAAGAGCAGCAGGACGATGAGGTGACTGACCCCACCTGGTGTGCAACGCTTACTCAGGAGGACAGGTCTTCAGAGGGGGAGTCAAGGGCATCAGCAGGGCAGGTTGCAAGAGGCAGTGCGGTGGCCAGGGGTAGAGGCAGGGCCAGACCGAATAATCCACCAAGTGTTTCCCAAAGCGCCCCCTCGCGCCATGCCACCCTGCAGAGGTCGAGGTGCTCTAAGGTCTGGCAGTTTTTCACAGAGACGCCTGACGACCGACGAACAGTGGTGTGCAACCTTTGTTGCGCAAAGCTCAGCCGGGGAGCCAACACCAACAGCCTCACCACCACCACCATGCGCAGACATATGATGGCCAAGCACCCCACAAGGTGGGACGAAGGCCGTTCACCGCCTCCGGTTTGCACCCCTGCCTCTCCCCCTGTGCCCCAACCTGCCACTGAGATGCAACCCCCCTCTCAGGACACAGGCACTACCGCCTCATGGCCTGCACCCACACCCTCATCTCCGCTGTCCTCGGCCCCATCCAGCAGTGTAGTTCAGCGCACCGTTCAGTCGTCGCTTGCGCAAGTGTTCGAGCGCAAGCGCAAGTACGCCGCCACGCACCCGCACGCTCAAACGTTAACCGTCCGCATAGCAAAATTCATCAGCCTTGAGATGCTGCCGTATAGGGTTGTGGAAACTGAGTCCTTCAAAAGTATCATGGAGGCGGCGGCCCCGCGCTACTCAGTTCCCAGTCGCCACTACTTTTCCCGATGTGCCGTCCCAGCCCTGCACGACCACGTCTCCCGCAACATTGTGCGCGCCCTCACCAACGCGGTTACTGCCACGGTCCACTTAACTACGGACACGTGGACAAGCACAGGCGGGCAGGGCCACTACATCTCCCTGACGGCACATTGGGTGAATTTAGTGGAGGCTGGGACAGAGTCAGAGCCTGGGACCGCTCACGTCCTACCCACCCCCAGAATTGCGGGCCCCAGCTCGGTGCTGGTATCTGCGGAGGTGTATGCTTCCTCCACTAAAGCACCCTCCTCCTCCTCCTCCTCCTCTGTCTCGCAATCAAGATGTGTTAGCAGCAGCATGTCGCCAGCAGTCGGTGTCGCGCGGTGTGGCAGCACAGCGGTGGGCAAGCGTCAGCAGGCCGTGCTGAAACTACTCAGCTTAGGCGATAAGAGGCACACGGCCCACGAACTGCTGCAGGGTCTGACAGAGCAGACCGACCGCTGGCTTGCGCCGCTGAGCCTCCAACCGGGCATGTTCGTGTGTGACAACGGGCGTAACCTGGTGGCGGCTCTGCAGCTCGGCAGCCTCACGCACGTGCCATGCCTGGCCCACGTCTTTAATTTGGTGGTTCAGCGCTTTCTGAAAAGCTACCCACGCTTGTCAGACCTGCTCGTAAAGGCGCGCCGGCTCTGCGCACATTTCCGCAAGTCCCACACGGACGCTGCCACCCTGCGCACCCTGCAACATCACTTTAAGCTGCCAGTGCACCGACTGCTGTGCGACGTGCCCACACGGTGGAACTCTACGCTCCACATGTTGGCCAGGCTCTATGAACAACGTAGAGCTATAGTCGAATACCAACTCCAACATGGGCGGCGCAGTGGGAGTCAGCCTCCTCAATTCCTTTCAGAAGAGTGGGCCTGGTTGGCAGACATCTGCCATGTCCTTGGTAATTTTGAGGAGTCTACCCAGGTGGTGAGCGGCGATGCTACAATCATTAGCGTCACCATTGCTCTGCTATGCATCTTGAGAAATTCCCTGCAAACCATAAAGGCAGCTGCTTTGCGCTCGGAAACGGAGGCGGGGGAAGACAGTATGCCGCTGGATAGTCAGGGCACCCTCCTGTCTATTTCTCAGCGCGTACAGGAGGAGGAGGAGGAGCATGAGGAGGATGAGGAGGAGGGGGAAGAGACAGCTTGGCCCGCTGCTGACGGTACACCGGCTGATTGCCTGTCATCCTTTCAGCGTGTATGGCCTGAGGAGGAGGAGGAGGAGGAGGAGGAGGAGGATCCTGATAGTGATCTTCCTAGTGAAGACAGCCATGTGTTGCGTACAGGTACCCTGGCACACATGGCTGACTTCATGTTAGGATGCCTTTCTCGTGACCCTCGCGTTGCACGCATTCTGGCCACGACGGATTACTGGGTGTACACACTGCTCGATCCACGGTATAAGGAGAACCTGCCCACTCTGATTCCCGAAGAGGAAAGGGGTTCGAGAGTGTTGCTATACCACAGGACCCTTGCGGACAAGCTGATGGTAAAATTCCCAGCCGACAGCGCTAGTGGCAGAAGGCGCAGTACCGAGGGCAAGGTAGCAGGGGATGTGCGTAGATCGAGCAGCATGTACATCCCAGGCAGTGCAACAGTCTTTAAGGGCCTGGCCAGCTTTATGGCTCCCCACCAAGACTGTGTCACCGCTCCCCAGTCACGGCTGAGTCGGCGGGAGCACTGTAAAAGGATGGTGAGGGAGTATGTAGCGGATCGCACGACCATCCTTGGTGACGCCTCTGCCCCCTACAACTACTGGGTGTCGAAGCTGGACATGTGGCCTGAACTAGCGCTGTATGCCCTGGAGGTGCTTGCTTGTCCTGCGGCTAGCGTCTTGTCGGAGAGGGTGTTTAGTGCGGCTGGGGGAATCATCACAGATAAGCGTAGCCGCTTGTCAACCGACAGTGCCGACAGGCTAACACTCATCAAGATGAACAAAGGCTGGATTTCCCCAGACTTCTGTTCTCCACCAGCGGACAGCAGCAATACGTAAGCAATACGTAGGCTGCACCCGCGGATGGAAGCTACGTTCTCTCTCACCATCCAAAACGGGGACATTTCTGCTTCATCAATCTGTGTCTAATATTCCTCCTCCTCCTCCTCCTGCTCCTCCTCCTGAAACCTCACGTAATCACGCTGAACGGGCAATTTTTCTTAGGGCCACAGGGCTCACTCAAATAATTTTTCTGAACAATTTTTATAAGTTTCAATGCGCTTAAAAGCATTGGAACTTTAACTTGAACCAATTTTTCGTTACACTGGGCTGCCTCCAGGCCTAGTTACCACTTAAGCCACATTAACCAAAGCGATTAATGGGTTTCACCTGCCCTCTTGGCTGGCCATGGCCAATTTTTGGGATGTACATTAGTACTGTTGATACAGCAATTTTTGTGGGCCCTCGCCTACAGTGTAATCAAATTAATTTTTAGCCCACCTGCATTACAGCTGACGTTACCTCAGCTGTGTTGGGCAATGCAATGGGATATTTTTATGTACCGCCGGTGGGTTCCAGGGAGCCACCCATGCTGTAGGTGCACACTGAGTTTTTAATACATCTGTACACTTCTAAAGAACCCGTCTGACTGGGGCATGCAGTGTGGGCCGAAGCCCACCTGTATTACGCACGACATTACTACCTCAGCTGTGTTGGGCAATGCAATGGGATATTTCTATGTACCGCCGGTGGCTTCCTGGCACCCACCCAGGCAGTGGGTCCACAGGGAGTTTAACCTACATGTGTCCACTTGTAAAGAACCCCAGTCTGACTGGGGCATGCAGTGTGGGCCGAAACCCACCTGCATTAACCCTTTCCAGTCCACTCTGTGACCTGTGAAGACATTAGGGTTTAAGGCTGTACAGCTCCGTTGTTGGTAGACGTCCGTCGGGGTTCTCTTACTGTATATTGCCAGCCTCTCTGCTGTCGGAGCCTATCCTACGTGTCAGCTCATGCAGTACTGGCTTTAGCCAGCATATAGCGCCGTTGTATAACAGCAGAAAAAGAGTAAGCCCCCTAGGAAAACCATATACAAATTGGATTGGAAAGGGTTAAGCACAACATTACTACCTCAGCTGTGTTGGGCAATGCAATGGGATATTTCTATGTACCGCCGGTGGCTTCCTGGCACCCACCCATGCTGTAGGTGCACACGGAGTTTTTACTACATCTGTACACTTATAAAGAACCCCAGTCAGACTGGGGCATGCAGTGTGGGCCGAAGCCCACCTGCATTAAGCACGACATTACTACCTCAGCTGTGTTGGGCAATGCAATGGGATATTTCTGTGTACCGCCGGTGGGTTCCAGGGAGCCACCCATGCTGTGGGTCGACAGGGACTTCACAATAGGGAGTTGTACCTGCCTGTGTCTATGAATTAAAAAGCCCGGTCTGACTGGGGCATGCAGACACCTTGACAGAATGAATAGTGTGTGGCACATAGGTTCCCCATTGCTATGCCCACGTGTGCAGCTCCTGATGGCGGTGGCACAGGATTCTATTTCTCATTGCTTCTGTACAGCATTGTGGGCTATCGCTCCGCCACTTTTAAAGAGGGTCGCTGCCTAGCCGTGCCAACCTCTGCAGTGTGTGCCTGCGGTCCCTCGTCATGGCAGACGCAATTCTAAATAGACATGAGCGTGGTGTGGCATGAGGGCAGCTGAAGGCTGCCCAGGGACACTTTGGTGTGCGCTGTGGGGGGGGAGGGGGGGCGGTTGGGCAGCATGTAACCCAGGAGAAGTGTCAGTGGAGTGTCATGCAGGCAGTGATTGTGCTTTGTTGGAGGTAGTGTGGTGCTTAGCAAAGGTATGCCATGCTAATGAGGGCTTTTCAGAAGTAAAAGTTGTTGGGAGGGGGGGGGGCCCACTCTTGCCGGTATTGTGGCTTAATAGTGGGACCTGGGAACTTGAGATGCAGCCCAACATGTAGCCCCTCGCCTGCCCTATCCCTTTCTGTGTCGTTCCCATCACTTTGTTGAATTGCCCAGATTTTCACACATGAAAACCTTAGCGAGCATCGGCGAAATACAAAAATGCTCTGGTCGCCCAATGACTTCAATGGGGTTCGTTGTTCGAAACGAACCCTCGAGCATCCCGGGAAGTTCGTTCCGAATAACGAACACCCGAACATTTTGGTGTTCGCTCATCTCTAGTCATAAACCAAATAGTAATTCATAACAAGGATGTATAGAGAGTAAAAGGGAGGGGTGACGGGACCATCAGCCTCACCCTACCTTAGGGTGTTGCCATTTCTCACCATTTCTGTATTTATATAACCAATACGCAAATATTGTATTGTTTAGGATTGCAGACGCCTGAGTTCCATAGAACTTTCTGTTTCATAGTTTCTAAAAGGGGTGAATAATTTAAAAGTGCTCCACAGCTTTGGCATGAGGTGGTGAGTTGGGTATAAAAGTTTAACTTGCCCTTTGTTTTTCAACTCCCAACATTTCAGAGAATGCTGTAGGTAGCAAAACTGCATACTGTCTAGTGTAAGAGGTTAACCCTACTGATGTGCCAGTCTTTTCAAGTGACTCTGAAGTGGTGGCCATCGCGTCGAGAGTGTAGGATGCAGCAGTATGCAGTGGAAGTGGCAAAGGGTTCTGCTCCCAGGCTCTGGTATGACTCTGGTTTGAGAGAGTGCAGCAAGGAAAGACACTCAGTCAGTGAGACCTGCAGCAGAGATGGCATGCAGTTGGACTTGTGTAGACCCGAGTCGGAGAGCCTCAGGTCTGAGCGGAAGAAGTGTGAGCTGGTAAAAGCAGTTGATGCTGCCAGTAAGTTTGCTCATCCAGGCAACACGCACTACTGCCCAAGACTCAGAGACAGTCAATCAAAACCTATCCGAGTGTGACAATAGTTGAGAGAAGGAAGAAATCAACCAAGGAAGCCTCCAGAAACTAACCGTGGTTTTACGTGTCATGGGAAATAACACCCACAATGCACTACCCAGGGTGTGACCCTTGAAATACAGTTTTTGGCCAAAAGTACTGTGAGTGGATTTTGGCTTGTGGAGTGTCCAGCAGTAGTCAGCCAGCATGGTAGTGGACCATTTTCCCTGGTATCTTTGTTCCATTATTGCGATATCGTGATGAGCAATGTTCACCATGTTCATCAGTAACCATACCACAGTTGTCCGGAAAGAAATCCAGATGGGAATGAAGAAGGTGGATCTTTAGAGACCTATTGCAGCCAAGTTTCTGATACTGCATCCGCATGTCTTGTAGTAGTTCATTGAAGTTTTCTGCCCTAACGTTCCAGAGAAAGTTTGTAGACACTAGGCGAAAAGCATTCCATACTTGTTTTGCATTAAAGCGGACATCTTTTAAGAGCTCTCGAATCTAAATACACACAAAAACTCCCACTTTAATCTTTGTCTCGCTGAGTCGAGAGAATTTTTCATGAAGGTATCGGAAAGCTGGAGAAGTCCGGTTCATGGCTTTCACATAGATCTTCATCAAACCTAGTTTGACGTGAAGGGGTGGTAGCAGGATTTTGTGAGCCTCGACCAGAACTGGGTGCTGGATATTCTACTCTCCAACTGCTACATTTTGTCTGTGAGTCCATTCCTTCGGCAAATAGTGCAATTCCCTTGCTCGGCTATCCTACTCACATAAGAAACTGTATTTCCCTGCTGCAATGCCATTAAAAAGGGCATCTACCTTCAAATCACCACAGAGGTGCCAGCTGTACTGGTTGTACTCAGTGGAATTCAGTAGCTGCTTTAAGTTATCGTAACTGTAAGGATGTTGTTACAGTCCTACTGGATAATTTTACACGGTGAAATGCAGAAAATAAACTATATGAAATATCTTTAAAACGAGAGCCAAGAAAAAAATTTCATGGTCATATTCGTGTTCAGCACACCAAGATACTACAGATTAGGACTAGAGATAAGCGAGTATACTCGCTAAAGGCAATTTGCTCGAGCGAGCATTGCCTATAGCGAGTATCTCCCCCGCTCGAGACTGCAGGTTCGGGTGCCGGCGCGGGGGAGCGGTGAGTAGCGGCAGTCAGTAGGAGGAAGCGAGAGGGAGAGAGAGATCTCCCCTCCGTTCCGCCCCGCTGCTCCGTGCCCGCTTCCGGCACCCGAACCTGCAGTCTCGAGCGGGGGAGATACTCGCTAAAGGCAATGCTCGCTCGAGCAATTGCCTTTAGCGAGTATACTCGCTCATCTATAATTAGGACCTTTTTAAGTCAGCAACAATTTCAGTGTTGACCAGTGTAGTTGACAAAATATCAACAATACTGAGAAAAATTCACATAGTCTGAATGGAGAATCAGAAAGCGAAGAATCTTCCATAGTAGCATTCCAGTGCTTGTCATCCTCTAGAAGCCTAGAGCCTTAAAGACTGATTGATATGTCAGGTGAACAATATCATTAATAGAGATGAGCGAACACCAAAATGTTCGGGTGTTCGTTATTCGAAACGAACTTCCCGCGATGTTCGAGGGTTCGTTTCGAATAACGAACCCCATTGAAGTCAATTGGCGACCAGAACATTTTTGTATTTCACCGATGCTCGCTAAGGTTTTCATGTGTGAAAATCTGGGCAATTCAAGAAAGTGATGGGAACGACACAGCAACGGATAGGGCAGGCGAGGGGCTACATGCTGGGCTGCATCTCAAGTTCACAGGTCCCACTATTAAGCCAGAATACCGGCAAGAGTGGGCCCCCCCCCCTCCCAACAACTTTTACTTCTGAAAAGCCATCATTAGCATGGCATACCTTTGATAAGCACCACACTAGCTACAACAAAGCACAATCACTGCCTGCATGACACTCCACTGCCACTTCTACTGGGTTACATGCTGCCCAACCGCCCCCCCTCCCCCCCACAGCGCACACCAAAGTGTCCTACCCCTACCCCTCAGCATGCTGTATTACCAGTGATTTGATTTCACAGGCAGGAAATAAATTGGCGCAAGACTGCAGGCCAAATATAATTTTTTCCCTTTTTTGAAAACGAAAGGCCCCACTGCCTCTAGTGAATGAATAATCTAAGTTTAATAACTGTGCTGTGGCCCTGCTAATGTGGCACAGAACTTGAGGGTAGCAGAGTTATTATAACTCTGGCAGAGCAGGTATTTTTTTTCCAAATTAAGGAAAGCAAATGGCGAAGGCAGGAGTAAAACGTAGCTGGGTGCGTCTGATTTTTAAACGTTGCACACGCAGCCGACACGTGTCCACCACCCTTAGGACGGACAGAGGCAGGACAAATAGAATTTTTTTCAGTTTTTTTCCACCAAAAGGCAGCACTGCGTATATTCAATGAACATGAGAAGTTTAATAACTGTGCTGTGGCCCTGCTAATGTGGCACAGAACTTGAGGGTAGCAGAGTTATTAACTCTGGCAGAGCAGGTATTTTTTTTCCCAATTAAGGAAAGCAAATGGCGAAGCCAGCAGTAAACCGTAGCTGGGTGCGTCTGATTTTTACAGGTTGCACACGCAGCCGACACGTGTCCACAGCCCTTAGGACGGACAGAGGCAGGTCAAATAGAATTTTTTTCACTTGTTTTACAAGCAAAAGGCCGCACTGCGTATATTCAATGAATAATAACTGTGTTGTGGCCCTGCCTACACAATTCTTTCCCTGCAGTATTAATGGAGGGTGCAATGCTCTGCAGAGGCGATTTTGAGAAGAAAAAAAATATGCAGCATAGCTAACAGCAGCCAGCACAGTACTGCACACGGTTAAACACTCTCCCTGCCTATGCAACACTTCTGTCCCTAATGCCGGGTGCAACGCTCTGCAGAGGCGATTTTGAGAAGAAAAAAAAATTGCCACTGCTAACAGCAGCCAACACACAGCTATCAGTGGCCCTAATAAGGACCTTTGGGGGGTCTTGAAGCCTACACTAACTGCCAATTCTTTCCCTACAGCAGCTCCGGTACAAACAGCACTGTCCCTCATCTAACTCCCAAGGCATCTGAGGCGAGCCGCGGGAGGGGCCGACTTTTATATTAGGCGGACACCTGATCTCGCCAGCCACTCACAGCAGGGGGGTGGTATAGGGCTGGAACAACACAGGGGGAAGTTGTAATGCCTTCCCTGTCTTTCAATTGGCCAGAAAAGCGCGCTAACGTCTCAGGGAAGGAAGTGAAAGTAACCCGAACACCGCATGGTGTTCGTTACGAATAACGAACATCCCGAACACCCTAATATCTGCACGGATATCAAGTTCGGACGAACACGTTCGCTCATCTCTAATCATTAACAGTCTACAAATCCAAGAATGACGTTGGAAGTCTAATTTCATGAAGTAGAAGATGACGATAATAGCATTCAGCATTATTAGGGTGGATGATGTACACTCTGCCCAAAGCTTGATCACTTTTTACTTCTAGCCAGCGATTGACGTATTTTCCATGTTTTCTCCTCTCAAATTTGTTACTTTTCCATACACAGTGGGAAGGAACTTCCTCATAAAGAAGAGTTTTTGCAAAATCATCTGTTTTGCATAGTTAAAAAAATGCTAAAAGTGTAGTTTTCTGGGGGCTGTTGACTTTCTGTAGAAAATTGTTGACATTTTCCAAATGCACAGCGAAATGAACAACTATTGGAAACCTTTTGTGTATGGGAAGTACCAGAATTCTCCAGATGACCTCAGAACTGCTAATGTATCGATCATGTTCATATAATTTGATCTCATCACTATCATTATCAAGACCATATGAAGCGTGGTTGCTGCCTTTATTCACATATTTACGTATTTATTTAAGAGATTTTACAGAACTGTAATACTGTATGTTAATATGGGCAACAAATGTACATGAAAGAACAGGATTATAAGGCACCACCCAGCGGTTATCCTGGGTTACACTACTGATTTCAACAGTGAAACCGCCATCCCTTGGAGCTCTTCACCAGAAGTGGGGGTATCCGCTGTCTCCTGTTTGAATTTCTTTCAGGAGGGGTATGTTTGGTGCAGCGACCTTCTTTCTTACAGGGTGCATTGGTGTTTAAATTACTACAAGTCCTAGATTGGCCTTATAATTTCATGGAGGATCTTTTTCAGGATTTGGTATTTTTGCACAAATAACATCATCCAATTTGTTTGGAGAAACGCATTGTGTTACTGGGATTACTTCGCCAATTTATCTTATAATAGTATGTTTTGCGAATCAGTAGTAGCAAATATTTAGGTTGGTGTTTTATTATTTGTTCAATAGATTGCCATATGCTGAGCTGCAACATATACTATATGTTTACAGACCTACCAGAGGAAAAGCCAAACGTCACCTGCCAGAAATGCAAGCTTGTGTCTCTACTGGAGGAAAAGATGCAAAGTCTTCAGGAGAGAATAGCTACATTGAAACTTATTAAATAAGACACAGACTTCCTTGACAGAGTAGAAGTAAGTCATCAAAATGTTGAAGGAAAAAATATTTTCAGTGTACCTGCAGAAGCAGAGGAATGGAAGCATGTGACCCAAAGAAGCAGGATTATCAGGAGTCAGCCAGCACCCATACTGCTGGGGAACCAGTACGAGGCTCTCACACAAGAGAACAATGAAGAGGTACACGAAAAAATGACTTTCCCCACAAAGAACTGTGTAGTAAGCACAGAGAGTCCTCTTGGATGGAGAAAATGAAGTGTTGTTCTGAATAAGAAAAGCACAGTGGTGGTTGCGGGGGATTCCTCTATTGAGAGGAACATAGGCCATTGTCTGCAGACCTGATATAACATCACGAGAGGTGTGCTGTCTTCCAGGTGCTCAAATCAAAGGTGTGTCTGATAGGCTATCAAGACTCTTCATAATAGGCTATCAAGACTACCCATTCCAACTAATACATGTAGGGACACACTAAAAAAGGACCTTGCAACTATCTGCAGAGACTTTGAAGACCTCGGCAGGAAAGTGAAGGAACTAGGAGCACAGGTGGTCTTCTCATCCATCCTCCCAGTGGATGGCCATGGAATAAAAAGATGGAACAGGATTCTAGAGGTGAACAACTGGCTATGTCATTGCTACCGTCAGCAAAGAGTTGGATTTCTAGACCATGGAGTGAATTACCTATATGATGGACTGCTTGCTATAGACTGGTTGCACCTTACAAAAAGAGGTAAGCTTATATTTGGCAGGTGCCTTGCCACATTCAGTAAGAGAGCTTTAAACTAGAACAATATGGAAAGGGAAGCGAAAGGCCAGGTAAAAATATACAGCTAATTAATACATTTGAGAACCTTGCTATTAGAAGTGGAAAGAAAGAGCAAAGACAAAAAATTCAGAAGGAAAGTAGAGGCACTACATGGGAAACAAACAAGAGGAATTGGGGCTCCTAACACAGGAATAGAAATATGATGTTATAGGCATCACAAAAACTTTGTGGGATGATGCACATGATTGGAATACAAGACTTGAAGGATACAACTTATTTATAAAAAAAAACCCGACCTAATAAAAGAGGAAGAGGTATTGCGTTGTATGTTAGAAAAACATTAATCTCCACAGAGATTCAAGCTTCAGAGCATGGTAGTTTTGTAAAAACAATTTGGGTAAGAATACAAGGAGAGAACAACAGAAAGTACACTGTTGTAGGCATTTACTATAGGCCATGTGGACAAGCAGAAGATATGGATGAACTCTTTCTATGTCAGATGGACAGGCTCTCCAAAAAGCATGACATGGTGATCAGGGGAGATTTTAACTATCCAGAAATTTGTTGGGAATCTCTCTCAGGTAAAAGTAATGGGTCAAACAAATTCTTATCCGCTCTTGCTGACAACTTTATCTTGAAAAAGGAGAAGAGAAAACAAGGGGATCTGCCATCTTGGACCTAATTCTTACCAACAGGGAGGAAATGGTTGAGGAAGTACGGATGGCTGGGACCTTAAGAGGAAGTGATCATGCTAACCTTGAATTTTGTATAACGAGGGAGGAAGACCTGAGAAGACTCAGACCTCAAAGGTTGGATTTCAGAAAGGCAGATTCCTATGGACTCGGAAAGAGGGTAGGAAGAAATGTCCAAGAAGGTTGGGAAATATTGCAAAATGAGATTCTCAAGCACAATCTTTAACAATCCCTGAAAGAAGGAAGAATGGGAAGCATTTAAAGAGACCGGGATGGATGAACACAGAACTTACACACTTGCTAAAAAGGAAGAAAAATATTTTCATCAAATGGAAAGAGAGGGAAATATCTAAAGAATATAATGCGGTCTGCAGAAACTGTAGGGCAAGTGTCAGAAAAGCTAAAGCAAATAATGAATTGAGGTTTACAACAGAGGCTAAATGCAGTTAAGATTGGGGGTATGTCAAAAGCAAAAGACAAGTCAAAGATGCTATAGGATGTTTATAGGATGAAAATGGTGAATTGGTTAAAATGTATGTTGAGAAGGCCGAAGTTTTAAATTCCTATTTTGTATCTGTTTTCTCTCAGAAAGTAGATGAAACATCAACTGATCTTCTTGTAAAAAAGCAAATGTTGTCCCTATCTTCAAAAAAGGGATGACGCTGGATCCAGGAAACTACAGGCCTTTAAGCCTGACTTCTATACCGAGAAAGATTTTTGAACAAATTATTACACAGCATGCATGCAAATACTTGGATGAGAATGGAGTAATTAACTAGAGCTAGAAAGGGTTTTGTAACAAACAAGTCATGCCAGACAAATCTAATTTCCTTCTATGACAGAATTGCCGACTGAGTTGTTCAGGTAAATGCGATAGTTATAGTAAGTCTTGACTTTAGTAAGGCATTTGACAAAGTACCTCATACCATACTTATTTTAAAAAATGGCCAAATATGGGATTGACAAGGCAACTGTGAGGTGGATTAACAACTGGCAGAGTGATTGTACTGGAAGAGAAGTCATAAATGGCTGCGAATCCAATCAGAAGAATGTGTAAAGTGGGGTACCACAAGGCTCTGTCCTGGGCCCAGTGTTGTTCAACATTTTTATAAATGATTTGGAAGAGGGAATTGATCGGAAACTGATTAAATGTGCAGACAACACAGAGCTAGGAGGGATGGCTAACACTAGAGAAGAGAGAGAGATGATTCAAAAAGCTGTAGAAACGTTTGAACAGTGGGCGGTGACTAACAGAATGGTATTTAACAAGAGAAATGCAAAGTCCTACATCTGGGCAACAAAAATGAAAGAAGCACATACAGAATAGGAGAAATTGGGCTAAGTAGCAGCACATGTGAAAAAGACTTGGGTATACTAATAGATCACAGACTGAACATGAGTCAACAGTGTGATGCAGCAGCAAAAAAGACACACACAACTCTGTGATGTATTAAGAGAAGCATAGAGTCTAGATCATTTGAGTTAAGTATGCTCCTCTACTCTTACTTAGTCAGACCACATCTGGAATACTGTGTCCAGTTCTGGGCAACACAAATTTAAAAAGATATCGACAAACTGGAGCAAATTCAGAGAAGAGTTGCCAAGAGGGTAAGTTGTCTGCAAATCATGTTCTATGCGGTACATTTAAAGGATCTGGGAATATTTCGCTTGCAAAAAAAAGGCTGAGGGGAGACTTAATAGCTGTCTACAAATATCTGAAGGACTGATCAGCTCTATTCTCATTTGCACAAGGACGGACTAGAAGCAATGGGATGAATCTGAAAGAGTGGAGACACAAATTAGATATTAGGGAAAACTTTTTGACAGTGAAGGTAATCAATGAGTGGAACAGGTTGCCACAGGAGGTGGTGGGTTCTCCTTCAATGGAAGTCTTCAACAGAGGCTGGACAGACGTTTGTCTGGGATTATTTAGTGAATCCTGCATTAAGCATGGGGTTGGACCCAATGACCCTGGAGGTTCCTTCCACCTTTGCCATTCTATGCTTCTAACTTCAGTAGTTTTGGCTTTGCATTCATGAATCAGTCAGTCAAGGCATTTAATTTTATATGTGTAAGTGTGTGTAATATATATAGAGTGTATATTGAAGCAAGTGCAGTACACAGAATGGTCTCCAACCACGCTGCTGCTTGGAACTACTCCCTGGGAGAGACAGATCGTTCAGGAGGAGCTGAGAGGGCTGCAAGCCTGAGATCTGGTGCAGACTAAGTGGTGGGAATACCACGAATCTGTCAGGGAAGGGACACCCCCTAGACTGAGATCCTAGTTGGGTACTGTATCATGGACAGTTGTAATGCCGAATTAGCATCCAGACGGTTAGAAATTATGTTATTTAATGCATGTGGGTACTGAGACACACAACAGGTTAAGCATTTGTTATCTATTATTGCTGCCAAAATGAATGGACTACCTGCATTTTACCACCAAAGCTGGTGTGGACCTGGGTTACGGAGGTGCGACCACCCATCTAGATAGAGGAAAGATGGTGATCCTGAGTAGTGAATAATCCCCTATTGTCACTAATATATGTGTGTGTGTATGTATGTATATATATATATATCTCATATAAGGCATATGACAGGAAAAGTACTTGAAGGAGCGTACATCTTACCCAGATGCTTAGCCTGGGTGAGATGACAATCCAGTACAGGACTTCTTCTTGGGTCCCAGTTAGCTCATCGCTGGGACATAAAAGACTGTAATCCCAGGAAGTCTGAGTCCGAGCCTGGGAGTGAACACAAGTCCTCTGAACTTGTGACTATATGCTGACAAACCTTGCATGTTATTACAAGGTGAGCAAAGTACTGTCTAGTTAGCGCCCCACCTGGTAGGTGTTTTATTTCTGTTTAATGCACAAAGTTTATTTGCTGCAAGTGGCAGTTTTTCAGTTGCTAGAATTAAATAAAACTGGATAAACTTTATATGGATTGTGTTCTTTATGATCCCCATTCCAAAGGCAGACATTGCCAACTAACTGGGACCCAAGAAGAAGTCCTGTACTAGATTTTCATATACACAGTACTGTGCAAAAGTTTAGATTAACTTCCATGCCAAGTTTCTTAAAATACTGTGTTAGGGCTCACACCCGCTTGCGTTTTTTTAACGCTGCGATATCGCTGCATTTTTTTTAATGCGATTGTCAATGGGATTTTGTAATGTTAAAAACACATCGCAAGTTCAACTTTGTAATTTTTGTGTGAGGCATTTTAACATTAGAAAGACCCATTGACAATTGCGTGAAAAAAATGTGCAAGAAAAACGCAAGTGTGCAGGAGCCCTAAGTGTTCCTAGAAGAACTGATGCTGTTTTGAAGGCAAAGGGTGGTCAGACCAGATATTGATTTGATTTAGATTTCAGTTTTGTTCATTCACTCTATTTTTGCTATATACTGTATTTAGCCATATGTCCATATACATGCATACTGGTTTTTTTCTTGTAATAGAAAACCATATAAATTGTGTAAAGCTGTTTGAATATCAGTTATACCTAAAAGGGCTTTCCAATTACCTAAAATTGCTTTACAACCTTTTTGTCCTTCCTGGTTGTTGCTGACCAGAACATGTGACTTCTGCAGCCAATCACTAGCAACAACAGTGACCTTCTATAGCCAATGATTGGCTGCAGTAGTCACATGTCCTGGTCAGCAGCAACCATGAAGGACAGAGTGGTTTTGAAGCAATTTTAGGTAATGGGGAAAACCCCTTCAAAGTAACTTTATTATCCCAATTTCAGTAAGTTTTGTTTACCTGGTAACCTTGCATAAAGTCTTTTTATTTATGGTGTCATATATCGCACCTGTTACATTACAACACCCTCTACTTATTTCCCTAGATCACAGGAATAGTCACCCTAATAAGAGGGGTCCTAAATACAGGAGCCTTCTTCCAACACCCTATTTCTCACCACACCACCATAAATGAAAATTACCCCTCAAGGTAGCTGGTGTACAGAAATTCCAATCATTTCAGTATGAGAATGTAAGAGGGGGTACCCAACAGGAACAGGAAATCATTTATTAAAAATCTTTTTATTTGTACATTTTACAATTCAGTCTCCTTTAGAGTCCTCTCCATTTGAAGCAATACATTTGTCCAAACATTTTTTTCCACTGCTCAAGCATTTTTCATACTTGTCATTATTTATGTCTTTTAGTCCTTGTGCTGTTTATTGTTTCGCCTCTTCAACATCAGCAAAGCATTTTCCTTTGAGATCTATTTTAACCAGAGGAAATAAAAAGAAAAACAGTCACGTGGAGTGAGATCAGGTGCATAAGAAGGGTGACGCAAGGGTATGATGCCATTTTTCGTTAAAAATTGTTTAACACTCCGTGCTATGTGGGCAGGTGCATAGTCATGATGGAAGAACTAGTCACCTGTTTGCCACAAATCAGGACATTTTCTCTGTATATCGTGATGCAATCTTTTTGAAACTTTCAAATAAAAACTTTGGTTGACTGTTTAACACTGTGGTACAGATTCTGAGTGCAATATCCCTCTAACATCAAAGAAACAAATGAGCATTGTTTTCACCTTTGACTTCACTTGTGTGAATCAGCCATCAAAAAATAGATGAAAAACTGAACAACTTGTTGAAAAACAATTACAGGAGCCAAACGCAACCTTCCCCAATGGTGTTAGCTAGCATACCATACCGCCTCTGCAAATATTCACCTAGCAACAGAAGCCTGTATTGGTAATTCCCCACCTGCCAGAAGAAGATTGTTGTTTCTTTTGGATGCCCCTCATACGTCTTTAGAAAATACAATTGCCATTTACTTTCATAAATGAAGTGCATCTATAATTACAGAGCATTATCAGTACAATTATACAGTCCTAGCAGTCAAACACTAGATATTAGAATTAAGGCCTTATTCAGATGGCTGTATTTTATGTCCATGTACTGTTCATGTATTTCACAGGCTACACAGGGACCTATTATTGCCAATGAGGCTATTCGCATGTGTTAGTTTTTATGCAGGAAGAGGACAGTAGTAACTTCACACAGTTGATGTCTCTTGTTCTTTCTCCGATGATCATCGGAAATTAATTTTGGAGAGAACTCAGATCCCATGAGCCTTATTGCTGACTCTAAATTTAAAGGAGTACTCCAACCGTTTCTGGTGGAGAATTCAGGCAGACTAGGAAGTCCAATTAATTGCCAAATATGAGCGGAGGCTAAGTACCAGTGGATTAATTACCACAGTAAGCAACAATCTTTGTTACAACTATTTACTGCTGCTTTCAGTCTCTATCCTGGTGCAAGTCACAGACTCAACAGTTTGCCTAAGTGATTTCTCAGACAGACTTCACAGATACATAGAACAAAGAATTTAGGACCTACAGTTGCCATGCTGTTCCCCCTCCATAAGACAATAGAATATTTAAGTGTGTTTGAAGTGTGAGGCTGTGATACAGATAAAGCGACTTAAGCTGAAACTTAGTGGCTGGTCTCTGTAAACCTGTATGCCTTATAGACAGACTGCTAGAATAGGTAAAAATTTTGCCTGGCGAATCTGCATGCTGTTCTTATGCTCTGTGCTGAACAGAAACTTTTTTATTGGGCCATAAGAAATAGAGCCTACTCTTCAGGTTGGATAACTGGACTTATTTGCAACCATAGAGCCATAGAGGAGTGCATGTGAATAATCTGCATAAATGAATATAACATATTGTAGGATTGATATCTGCAGGATAGATGTACATTGTGTCAAAAGTTTCAGTCTTATACTGGTAGCTTTGTATTTATTTGGTCTAAGAGCTACCTGACCGCCAAATTATACAAATGGATTAAGAAACTTCAGAGAACTTTCTGTTAGTAATTGTTAAGAGAGCAAAATTGCAGCTAGGATTCTGTAATAGTGGATTAAACGTCTTCAGGGAAGTTTCTGTTACTGGGATCGGCAATAAATGTCCAGGGAACAAAGAGATGATCATGCTCAAATATTCTGGCAAATGGGCATATCGGGAGTTCCAAAAGGTATTTAGGAAGGCGGGTTTGCAAAAGACTGGATGTTTGCTTGTGAATAAAGTTTGCAAGTGATTGTAAAGGAGGGCTAAATGATCATGGATTCAAAATAAAGGACTTTATATAGAAGTCCCTGCTTGTGAGATTATGGTCATAACATGTAGAAACGAGAAGAAAAAGTGAAATCTTTTATACAATTTCGTTAACTAGAGAGAGTTAACTTTTCAATGTCTTCAAGTGATAAGGTAGATTCTATTGGAGAGGCAAACTCTAGCCAGTGTAGCCAGAGAGTGGAATGTAGTTCAAGAAGTTGCATCCTGGTAATAGCTGCGTGTTAAGAATATGTGTTGACATAATTTCATTAAATCAGCAGGCTGTGATATCACTTCAATAAAGATAGGATATAATTTTTTTGTTAAATCTGATCTTATTTGATGATTAATAATGCAGATTTTTTTGTATGTGTGAAGGGCCCATATATGTGTCTGTCCTGCTCCAAATGATGTGTCATTGTTTGTTATCTGGCTGTATAAGTTATGTTAAGGCAGCAAATATGTATTCATTTTGGATCCTGTATGCATCATACATGTTTCAGTCTAACATTTTATAAACTTGTATTTTTCCATAACTAGAGCATTCCAGGCATAATATCTTAGCCTTGCCAAAGGGTACAGGAAATTCTGACTGGTGACCTTAACATTATCAGCACCATTTTTTCAAGAATATGTTCTGTTTTACTTAACACTTTAAATTGAGACACAGCACTAATAAAGGAGAGAACTATTTCAATTACACCAAGCAGAGGGTGACTTGTCTAAAGTCTGTGAAGTACTTAATCTCATTCTATTTATAATTTGAAACACCAAAAATAACTGGAGTATAGGTATTGCGCTAACAAATTTGACACCCAATGGGAGGCATGCCCGGAATCTTAATCCAGATCCCAGCAAAGAACAAAAAGGTCACTCCATAAATAAAGGATAAGAAATAGAGATGAGCGAACACGTTCGGCCCCGCCCCTTTTTCGCCCGAACACCGAACTTTGCGAACACTTCAGTGTTCGGGCGAAAAAGTTCGGGGGCCGCCGTGGCAGCGCGGGGGGGTGCGGCGGGGAGTGGGGGGGAGAGGGAGAGAGAGAGGGCTCCCCCCTGTTCCCCGCTACTGCCGCCCGCGCCGCCGCGCATCTCCCCGCCCCCCGGCGGCACCCGGACCTTTACGCGCGAACACTGCAGTGTTCGGCAAAGCCGGCGTCCGGGTGCGGATGTGTCCGTAACGGACACGTTCGCTCATCTTTAGTAAGAAACCTTATTTCTTACAAAATTGTCTGTCCCTGCTTGGGGTTGTGATTGTCCCTCTTTGCTGGCCAAGGAGAACACTACTGTTGTGCTTTGAGATCTGTGTCAAAAAAATCAGACAAAGTCATATTTTTGGGTGTGGTCACGTGATTAATGTGTAAAAGAATGACCAGTTGCTGTTGAAATGTGATCATTCTGGTTTAAAATACATAACTTCTGTCTTTCACCTCCGAATGGTAAACTGGTGTTCACGTTTGTGTAACATCATACTGTCCGGCAAGGCAAGCAGGAAGGTGATCTTCCATAGATACTTCCATAGATACTGTTCACAGGCTGTACTCATAACTGACTTTAATGTAACCTGGAAAGAAAGGTGACATACCTTTCTAGCAGATTAACCTACATGTCAGACCTGATTGCTCTTATCAGCTAAAGCCGTGGAATTTGATAATTGAAAAAAGACAGTATAGTCCTTTTGGAGGACTACCCATCTATTGCCGAGGAGAAATAGTTACCTCCGTAGATGACAGATAGTGATCTGACTGTTGAGGAATGGTATTGGAGCTGAAGATTGCGCTGCTGAATACTAAAGTGTTGCTGTTTGTGTTTTTTTGTGATCTGGGTAACTTGAACAGTTATTGCCAATTTGAGAAAAGAGTACCCAACCGCACATTTCCTGCAATACGTACACTGTCAAAGGTACAGTGTGGAATACTGCCATGGGTGTAGTGTGGAGAAGTATGCCAGCATTCACAGGCTTTTTAAATTGCAACCAGACAGAACTTTGGAGTATGATGCTAAAATGAGATAATTATGTACTTGGCAAACTTGATGTGTGCATTGCAAACAGAATCATATTAAAAAGAAAAATTTACTTAAAGGATATCACATTTCCAATGTGGGTAGATTTATGGTGTCAGAGACCTGCCCAGTCAACTTATTAGGGCAGACATACTTACAGTGATACAAGCAGAAATTAAATATATCCCAAACAGTATTAGGAGTATTAGGCCCTTAATAAACCAGTAGTTAACAATCATTTGTGCCGTTCTTATGGTTGTAGATTATAAATTATTTTCCCTATTTGTAACAAGTTTTTGCGCAGGTGCCAGAGGTATTATGGGCCTCTTACAACGTAGGGTTGTCATGGTCCTTCATGCAGGCATGAAAATACTGCATTGAGCACAAATTAAAACTTCTTAAGCTGCCAGACTCACTAGCTATGAGACCGCCCAGCTAGCACCCACACATGACAATCAAAATAATTCTAAATACAGCTCTATTCCTTCCACTGAATTTCAAAAGTGGGGAGGTAGGGACAGCAGGGGTAGACCATGACATTGAATTTCGAGCGCATGATTGTCTGGAATTAATGGAAGTGAAACTAGAGGTCTTAAAAATGTTGTTTAAACTCCCATTCTTAATGCAGATATTGACTAGGGTCGCAAATTGTCTCCCCACACATAAGATTTTAACACAATTCCTAGTCAGCAACTCTGCACCTGTAAATCTGATTGGTGTGGATGTGCTACAAGCCTCTTAAGCCACTATCCACTTCTCACCTGATGGTACTGTTACTCTTGGCTTTGACTTGGATGAACAGTTAATTTGCTTGTTGAAAGCTTTTGTCTTCTTGAAAAGGTCCATGCCCCCTGTAGATATAGCCCAGCTTACACAGTTCCCACAGATGCTATGGTGACTAGCAAGACAGATATTGAGAAGCTTCTGGTTCCACCTGTCTTGGATAAGCTGAAAGAAAGGGCTGTGCTTCCCCGCATTCCTTAGTACCCCTTGAGTCCTGATCAAAAGGCAGCCATTGAAGTAACAGTTGTTCATGCCTTACTAAAAGCTGGGGCAATAAAAGAAACCACTTCTCCTTGTAATACTTGACTGTATTCAGTCGAAAAGAAATAAGAAAAAGGCCAGCCACTACTTACTGAATGGTACATGATCTTCGTGCCATCAGAAAATTACCTGAATTGATAGGAAATTGACACGGTAACTACTGAGCAGCCTGAAAATACTTTGCATTTTAAATCACTAGAACCCACAGAACAACAAAATGTCTTATTTCAACATCATTAAATTGCTTTTATGACACAGGAAACTGTTGGATTTGAGCATGTTAAAGATGAACTAATTTCTAATGCAGATTTTGAGTTTTGCGTGGATGGTTCCGGAAATCATGAAGATGTACAAACAGAACAGGCTACGCAGTAGTAACCAACATTGGTAATTGTAGGGAAAAACCACTCCTTCTGCTCAGGAGACCGGAGCTGATGGCACTCGTTAAAGTATGAAGACTGACTGAAGGTAAGACTGGTAATGTGTGCACCAACTCATGGTACACTTTTGGAATTGCATTCAATTTGCCACCCTTGTGGCGCAGTGGATATTTTGTTGGATCATCGGGTAAACTAATCCAGAATGCAGAAGCAATGTCTTTGTTGTACAAGGCTTTAGCTCTTCCCAAACAGGTAATTATCATAAAGGTCCAGGCTCACACCAAAGAAGTAACTCCTGAGGCTGTAGAGAGTAGGCGCAGGAGTCAAAGCAGCAGCCCGATTCCCCTTGACTGAGATAACGGCTGTTAACCTAGTTGCATCTGAAGCAGGTATAGATATCCTTCTGTTGCTTAAACTACAGGAACAGGCTTCAAAGGGAGAAAAGGAAGAGTGGCAAAAGAGAGGAGCGAACATAACACTGACTGGTTCTAGAGGAAGGGTAAGCTCCTGTGCTTCCCCTGCACGCTCTACTCCATGATGCCACACCTGAGTCATGGGCCAAGCCATCAATCCAAGAGGGTACTGTGTGGTGTAGTGTCTTCTGCTTGGCTTGCCAAAGGGTTCAACACTGCTGTGATCCAGTTTGTACAGAGCTGCATAGCATGCACCTGTCACAACCCAGGCCAATTGGTCAAAGTACCTCCTCACTGTTACTTCAAGGCCAGACTATCTGTTTCAGTGACTGCAGATTGACTGTGTACAGCTACCAAAGGTAGGTGTTTTGGAAATTTTGTTAGTTTGCATATACTTCTTTTCCCATTAGCTAGAGGTGTCGCTTGTAAATTAAAATAAATAAAATTGCCAGCACTAAAACTATGGCTAAGAAATTGTTGAATGAAGTTATTTGTATATATAGTGTGCCAGAGGTCATAGAAAATAACAGGTACACATTTTTATTAGCCCTCTACTCAGTCAGAACTGTGCCTAATTGTAAGACTGAGTTGAACCCCTAGGAACTTTGGTTTGGTAAGGTCCTTTAACAGGCCTATACTTTCTCCAGTCCCAGCATCCAGACCTCACTTCCCATGTGAGTGCTTTATATCAGGAGTTAATTGTCATTTATAAACATGTATTTTTCTTGATTCCAGATCCAGACTCAAAAGAGGGGTTGTATAGTTTTGCTTTCAGGTGACTAGGTTGTCCTCAAAAGAACATATAGGTAAAAAGTTTGGAACCAAAATTTGATGGACCACACCAGATCCGGTTGATGTCTGCCATTTCTGAAAAATTAGCAGGAAAAGACAATTGAATCCACGTCAATAAGCAAGTCCCCATCCAGAAAAAAGAAGAATCGAATGACCACAATAACCATGCATAATCTTCTAGTTATGGTCATGGTACCATAGGTTTAGGGCTTGAATAATATGTTGAAAAATAATTGGGGCAATAAGTTTGTTAAACATCATGGAGTACTTATTGTAGCATTTGATAATGCAGAAAACTAAATAATTGTTGAATGTGTGCTCATGCCCCTGCAGCATCCTCCTCTATACCCTTTATGGCTATAAACCTCTCTGTGGAGGAGATCAGGTCATGGTTTAATAAAAGTCTTGGTACCCCTGTGTTGTCACAAAAACACCAGAGTTTAACTGCCCCGATAATGGCTGGAGCATGGCTCGGTGATCCCTGGTTGGTTCTTAATTGGTCATACACTGGGGATCATCATGCCATGTCATTTGCCAGGAATCTCTACACTGTTTAATTTACACAAAGAAAGTGGGCTTCAAGGTTGGACAACATAATATGGTAGAAAATTGGGTCAGAACATAGGATGTCCTGAGCTTTGGATGACAGTTGTCTGGCATTCTTGATCATATGGTAGTAGCCATTCCACCTTTCTGTTACCGCATGATGGTCTGTAATACACGGTAAGCTCTGGAAGCACACTCTTCAAGAGAGCTGCGGATAATTGGCTGAGGACAAATTCTACGTTCATGTAGTATCTATGGGCATGGCTGGCAGGATGATTTATTTCACCACTTATACTATGAATAAGGGATAAATTAGTGGACACTAAAGATTATCTAGATGGTTTCAGATTTTCACAGTATTGAGAGGGGTGGGGGGGTTGGTTAATAAAACTAATGCAATTAAAGCCTAATTATTGTTACTAACAAACACAATAGCGTTAGATTTCCTTACAGCTGCCCAAGAGTGGCATATGCTAGTATATTTGTACTTTGTCACACTTAGGTATTCTCATGCATCAAATATCTGAGTACAATTTAAAGGGGTTGTCCCGCGAAACAAAGTTGGGGTATACACTTCTGTATGGCCATATTAATGCACTTTGTAATGTACATTGTGCATTAATTATGAGCCAAACAGAAGTTATTCACTTACCTGTTCCGTTGCTAGCGTCCCCGTCTCCATGGTGCCGTCTAATTTTCAGCGTCTAACCGCCCGATTAGACGCGCTTGCGCAGTCCGGTCTTCTCCGTGTTGAATGGGGCTGCTCGTGCTGGAGAGCTGCTCCTCGTAGCTCCGCCCCGTCACGTGTGCCGATTCCAGCCGATCAGGAGGCTGGAATCGGCAATGGACCGCACAGAAGACCTGCGGTCCACCGAGGCTGAAGATCCCGGCGGCCATCTTCGCAAGGTAAGTAAGAAGTCACCGGAGCACGGGGATTCGGGTAAGTACTATCCGTTTTTTTTTTTTCAACACATGCATCTGGTTTGTCTCGCGCCGAACGGGGGGGCTATTGAAAAAAAAAAAACCCGTTTCGGCGCGGGACAACCCCTTTAAGGCAAAAAGCTGGATGAAACCTGTGAGGGATCTCCCACACTTGAGTAATACTGAAGTAATAACTCTGGGAGCATTAATAGTGGTGGTCTAGGGACTAGCAACAACAAATAGCTGGATAATAAATGCTATAGCATGCTATAGTATGTGATATGGCAAAAGCCATTAATGCCATCTCACAGGCTCTTGACTTATTAATGTTGAATGTACAAGGTACTCAGAAAGCTGCAATTGATAGAATTCAACCATGAATGTAAGTAATTTTAAGGTATGTGTTGTTTCAACCTAAGGGTGACTACCCACTAGCGGTTTTTTTTCTGCCGCGAATTTGCTCCTATTTTTTCTTCCAATTTTCAATGAGACTTCCTAATGTTAAAACCGCGACACAACGCAACTTTGCGTTTTTAACATTAGAAAGTCCCATTGACAAATGGAAGAAAAAATAGGAGCAAATTCGCAGCAGAAAAAAAACGCTAGTGGGTAGTCAGTCACCCTTACTGATGATTCAAAATCTATTCATAAAAATATTCAAGATATCAAAAAAGTTAATACAGGCACCAAGACAACATAAGGACGAGGGATGGTTTGATTGGCTTCCAGTTCTATCGGTGTCCCTTAGAGGTGTAATTAGCTCCCTCATTTGGTAGTCTGCTACCTGCATGATGAGAGGATGCAGCTATCTGCCCTCCTTAGTAAGTATATGGCCGTTTTCTGTGATTGTTTTTATATTTCCCCTGCTGTGACATATTTATAGTAGTATAGGGACCCACTACAGGCAAGGAACCTTGACGCGGTTAGTGAGCTGATGTATCTTGGCCAAAATCCAACTAATGCCTTGCATTTATTATCTATTATTCACATGCAGTGTGGCTTTAAAATGCCAGGGGGAGCCCAGGGTGGCAGTACCAATGTGGTTCACCTTTTGAGGTGCAGGGCAACCTGCCAAACTATTATGGCGTCATTTAAGGGTTGCTGGTCTGCATGGTGCACTCCATGTATCAGAAGGTCTGCCTCTTTGTATCCCCTCTGTGTTGGAGTACACACCAAGCAGCTACCCCCTCTATATTAAGAGGCTGTGTGAGTGGCTGTCTCATTGGTGTCCCTCATAGGTGCAATTAGCTCCCTCATTTGGTAGTCTGCTGCCTGCATGATGAGAGGATGCAGCTATCTGCCCTCCTTAGTCAGTAAGTGTATAGCCATTTTCTGTGATTGCTTTCTTCAGTGCACCTTGGCTTTGTCAACTCTTCAGTATATTTTGCAGTGTAATCATAAGTTGTGTACTCCTTTGCTGTTGGATTCAGTGTATACTTAATCTAGTGAGTTTGTGTAATAATTGGATAATGGGTCTACAAACACACATAGAATCGCAATTCATCTTACGGGAAATACAACCCAGACATAACTAAATGATTGCGTCATGTTTCCTCATGCTATATCTGTCTGCAGCGAGCCAGAGGTAGCTCGAGTGTGTGGTGTCAGTTTACACTTTGTCACAGTGGTATCTACTCTGGAAGATATGACGACTCGCGCAGCAGGCGGTTGGTAAGACTTTGCATAGTTTAGGTACTGACTGCTGATATCTGTATGTGACGCTAATACCTATATATAAAAACCTTACTTATGGTAATGAAATAACATGACCAGTACAATTGAATGCCCGTAAACTGAAGGCATGCAGTTTACTATGTAATTTCAGGTCATAGAGACCGTTCACTCTTGTGGATTTGGGAACAATGATAACAACAATAACAGTTACATTTGTATCCTCATTGATAGTGTCAGATTTCTTACTTCTCTCAGGGTGAAGGTTATTTGGATACAATAAAGATTTTCCCTTCCCTTTGTCCGGGGCTGTCAGCGACGGGCTGGAAGAACTCATGCAAGGTAGATTATATTGCACTGTAAGTTAACTGCGCAAGGGGAGGTAACACTCACTATTTGTCAGGACCGGCGGCTCTTGGGGTCTCCGTGCCCACACCACCAGTCCTATCACCCAAGTTGATCGAGTGCGGCGCAGAGGAGCCCCGGTCTTGGTGACCTCCCCTGGCCGCCGGGGTCCCAGATACTGGCTCCGGGCGCATGCTCCCGTGCTCAGGGGGCGGCGCCTAGGTAATCGAGTTGCTGGGGATGTGGCGGATGCTGTTCCCGTTCCCATGACATCCTGATTAGCATGTTTTGCACTCATTGCTGGATGTCTGGGTCTCTGCACTCACTGACTTAGGTCTGGGTCTGGCTGCTGGCAGGCCCCCCGCCCCAATCAGCTGCTGGGGCGGGAGTTCTGACAGCATTTAAACGTGCCTGTTTCTCTCCAGCATTGCCAGTGTATGTTTGTCTCCAGGCTACACCCGCGTTATTCTGATCTGATTTCCGATTGTGACCCTCTGCTTTTGGACCTGACTTTGACCTCGCCTGATCCCTGGTACCGCGTATTCTCCTGTTGCCGACCCGGACTTCCTGACCTGCCTCTGTGTCTGTTTGTCTCTGTATTTGTTTGTAAGTCTGATCCCTTGCCCCGCTTCCCTAGTGAGTATAGGGACCGTCGTCCAGTTGTCGCCCTGGGGCTTAGGCTAGGAGGGCAAGTAGGTAGGGACAGGGGTTGCAGGTAGCTTTTAGGGACTTCCAGTACCCGGACCCCAGTTCCTTGACACTATTATGATGACCTCTCTTTCTGACTGGCTCCGATTTCCTTACTCACGATGGAGGAGAAACTCCACTACTCTCCGTTCTTCCTCCCTCTATCTCTTCTGATGACACACTCGCTGTCTCATCACACTATACCCCTCTCCTGCTCTTGTCTTTGCATCTGCTCTCTTCTGCTCCCAATCTCAAACTCCCAACTGACAGCGTATGCACACTTAAAATTACCTTTTCCATGTGGGCTCTGCTGTTGCTAAGCAACTAAAGCACCAATCAGTAAGCTGCAACTAAAGCACCAATCAGTAAGTTGTTGCTGGGATAGCTATTTCAGGAATACCAGCTTCTATCTCAGATGGGGCACCTCCTATGTCCCCTTGAGACTCATAGTGAGATCACACTAACTTACTAACTCTTTCTGACTACTCTGTAGTACCCTTCGGGTCACTACTAGAGATGAGCGAACGTACTCGTCCGAGCTTGATATTCGTGCGAATATTAGGGTGTTCGGGATGCTCGTTACTCGTAACGAGCACCACGCGGTGTTCTGGTTACTTTCAGTTTCCTCTCTGAGACGTTAGCGCGCTTTCCTGGCCAATTGAAAGACAGGGAAGGCATTACAACTTCCCCTGTGACGTTCAAGCCCTATACCACCCCCCTGCAGTGAGTGGCTGGGGAGATCAGATGTCACCCGAGTATAAAAATCGGCCCCTCCCGCGGCTCGCCACACATGCCTTGTGAGTTAGCTGAGGGAAAGTACTATCTTGCTGGTGCTGCTGTAGGGAGAGCGTTAGGAGTCAGTGTAGGCTTCAAGAACCCCAAAGGTCCTTCTTAGGGCCACATCTACCTGTGTGCAGGCTGCTGCTAGCAGTGTTTTTTTTTTTTTTTTCTCAAAATCGGCAGTGCAGAGCATTGCACCCGGCATTAGGGACAGAAGTGGTGCTTAGGCAGGGAGAGTGTTAGGAGTGAGTGTAGCCTTCAAGAACCTCAACGGTCCTTTCTAGGGCCAAATTTCAGCGTGTGCAGTACTGTGCTGGCTGCTGTTAGCAGTGTTGCATTTTTTTTTTCTTCTAAAAATCGTCTGTGCAGAGCATTGCACCCTCCATTGATACTACAGGGACAGAATTGTGTAGGCAGGGCCACAACACAGTTATTGTTCATTGAATATACGCAGTGGGTCCTTCCCTTTGCAAAAAAGGAAAAGAAATTATATTTGGCCTGCCTGTGTCAGTCCTAAGGTCTCCGTGTACGTGTGTGCTGCGTGGACAACGTGCAAAAATCAGACGCAACCAGCTACGGTTTACTGCAGGCTTGCGCCATTGTCTTTCCTGACTGGCAAATACCTGCTCTGCTAGAGTTAATAACTCTGCTACACTAAAGTTGTGTGTCACTTTTTCAGGGCCACACTACAGTTCTAAAAGTTATTGTTCATTGAATATACGCAGTGGGTCCTTCCCTTTGCAAAAAAGGAAAAGAAATTATGTTTGGCCTGCCTGTGTCAGTCCTAAGGTCTCCGTGTACGTGTGTGCTGCGTGGAGAACGTACAAAAATCAGACGCAACCAGCTACGGTTTACTGCAGGCTTGCGCCATTGTCTTTCCTGACTGGCAAATACCTGCTCTGCTAGAGTTAATAACTCTGCTACACTAAAGTTGTGTGTCACTTTTTCAGGGCCACACTACAGTTCTAAAAGTTATTGTTCATTGAATATACGCAGTGGGTCCTTCCCTTTGCAAAAAAGGAAAAGAAATTATATTTGGCCTGCCTGTGTCAGTCCTAAGGTCTCCGTGTACGTGTGTGCTGCGTGGACAACGTACAAAAATCAGACGCAACCAGCTACGGTTTACTGCAGGCTTGCGCCATTGTCTTTCCTGACTGACAAATACCTGCTCTGCTAGAGTTAATAACTCTGCTACACTAAAGTTGTGTGTCACTTTTTCAGGGCCACACTACAGTTCTAAAAGTTATTGTTCATTGAATATACGCAGTGGGTCCTTCCCTTTGCAAAAAAGGAAAATAAATTATATTTGGCCTGCCTGTGTCAGTCCTAAGGTCTCCGTGTACGTGTGTGCTGCGTGGACAACGTACAAAAATCAGACGCAACCAGCTACGGTTTACTGCAGGCTTGCGCCATTGTCTTTCCTGCCTGGGAAATCAAATCACTGGTAATACAGCATGCTGAGGGGTAGGGGTAGGCCTAGAGGACGTGGACGTGGCCGAGGACGCGGAGGGCCAAGTGAGGGTGTGGGCACAGGCCGAGCCAGTTCGGTGGCCAGGGGTAGAGGCAGGGCCAGACCGAATAATCCACCAACTGTTTCCCAAAGCGCCTCCTCGCGCCATGCCACCCTGCACAGGTCAAGGTGCTCTACGGTGTGGCAGTTTTTCACAGAGACGCCTGACGACCGACGAACACTGGTGTGCAACCTTTGTCGCGCCAAGATCAGCTGGGGAGGCACCACCAACAGCATGCGCAGGCATATGATGGCCAAGCACCCCACAAGGTGGGACGATGCCCGTTCACCGCCTCCGGTTTGCACCACTGCCTCTCCCCCTGTGCCCCAACCTACCACTGAGATCCAACCCCCCTCTGAGGACACAGGCACTACCGTCTCCTGGCCTGCACCCACACCCTCACCTCCGCTGTCCTCGGCCCCATCCAGCAATGTCTCTCAGCGCAGCGTCCAGACGTCGCTAGTGCCACAGTTTGAGCGCAAGCGCAAGTACGACGCCACGCACCCGCACGCTCAAGCGTTAAACGTGCACATTGCAAAATTGATCAGCCTAGAGATGCTGACGTATAGGCTTGTGGAAACGGAGGCTTTCAAAGGCATGATGGCGGCGGCTGCCCCGCGCTACTCGGTTCCCAGTCGCCACTACTTTTCCCGATGTGCCGTCCCAGCCCTGCACGACCACGTCTCCCGCAACATTGTACGCGCCCTCACCAACGCGGTTACTGCCAAGGTCCACTTAACAACGGACACGTGGACAAGCACAGGCGGGCAGGGCCACTATATCTCCCTGACGGCACATTGGGTGAATTTAGTGGAGGCTGGGACAGAGTCAGAGCCTGGGACCGCTCACGTCCTACCCACCCCCAGAATTGCGGGCCACAGCTCGGTGGTGGTATCTGCGGCGGTGTATGCTTCCTCCACTAAAGCACCTTCCTCCTCCTCCTCCAACGCAACCTCTGTCTCGCAATCAAGATGTGTCAGCAGCACGTCGCCAGCAGTCGGTGTCACGCGGCGTGGCAGCACAGCGGTGGGCAAGCGTCAGCAGGCCGTGCTGAAACTACTCAGCTTAGGAGAGAAGAGACACACGGCCCACGAACTGCTGCAGGGTCTGACAGAGCAGACCGACCACTGGCTTGCGCCGCTGAGCCTCCAACCGGGCATGGTCGTGTGTGACAACGGCCGTAAGCTGGTGGCGGCTCTGCAGCTCGGCAGCCTCACGCACGTGCCATGCCTGGCCCATGTCTTTAATTTGGTGGTTCAGCGCTTTCTGAAAAGCTACCCCCACTTGTCATACCTGCTCGGAAAGGTGCGCCAGCTCTGCGCACATTTCCGCAATTCCCACACGCACGCTGCCACCCTGCGGACACTGCAACATAGGTTTAATCTGCCAGTGCACCGACTGCTGTGCGACGTGCCCACACAGTGGAACTCTACGCTCCACATGTTGGCCAGACTCTATGAGCAGCGTAGAGCTATAGTGGAATACCAACTCCAACTTGCGCGGCGCAGTGGGAGTCAGCCTCCTCAATTATTTACAGAAGAGTGGCCCTGGTTGGCAGCCATCTGCCAGGTCCTTGGAAAATTTGAGGAGTCTACCCAGGTGGTGAGCGGCGATGCTGCAATCATTAGTGTCACCATTCCTCTGCTATGCATCTTGAGAAGTTCCCTGCAAAGCATAAAGGCAGACGCTTTGCGCTCGGAAACAGAGCCGGGGGAAGACAGTATGTCGCTGGATAGTCAGAGCACCCGCCTGTCTATATCTCAGCGTATTGAGGAGGAGGAGGAGGAGCATGAGGAGGATGAGGAGGAGGGGAAGAGACAGCTTGGTCCACTGGTGAGGGTACACATGCTGCTGGGCTGTCATCCTTTCAGCGTGTATGGCCTGAGGAGGAGGAAGAGGAGGAGGAGGAGGATCCTGAAAGTGATCTTCCTAGTGAGGACAGTCATGTGTTGCGTACAGGTACCCTGGCACACATGGCTGACTTCATGTTAGGATGCCTTTCTCGTGACCCTCGCGTTACACGCATTCTGGCCACTACGGATTACTGGGTGTACACACTACTCGACCCATGGTATAAGGAGAGCCTTTGCACTCTCATTCCCGAAGAGGAAAGGGGTTCGAGAATGATGCTATACCACAGGGCGCTGGTGGACAAACTGATGGTAAACTTCCCATCCGACAGCGCTAGTGGCAGAAGGCGCAGTTCTGAGGGCCAGGTAGCAGGGGAGGCGCAGAGATCAGGCAGCATGTACAGCGCAGGCAGGGGAACATTCTCCAAGGCCTTTGCCAGCTTTATGGCTCCCCAGCAAGACTGTGTCACCGCTCCCCAGTCAAGGCTGAGTCGGCGGGAGCACTGTAAAAGGATGGTGAGGGAGTACGTAGCCGATCGCACGACCGTCCTCCGTGACGCCTCTGCCCCCTACAACTACTGGGTGTCGAAGCTGGACACGTGGCCTGAACTCGCGCTGTATGCCCTGGAGGTGCTTGCTTGTCCTGCGGCTAGCGTCTTGTCAGAGAGTGTGTTTAGTGTGGCTGGGGGAATCATCACGGATAAGCGTACCCACCTGTCAACCGACAGTGCCGACAGGCTTACACTCATCAAGATGAACAAAGCCTGGATTTCCCCAGACTTCTCTTCTCCACCAGCGGACAGCAGCGATACGTAAGCAATACGTAGGCTGCACCCGCGGATGGAAGCTACGTTCTCTCTCACCATCCAAAACGGGGACATTTCTGCTTCATCAATCTGTGTCTAATATTCCTCCTCCTCCTCCTGCTCCTCCTCCTGAAACCTCACGTAAACACGCTGAACGGGCAATTTTTCTTAGGGCCACAAGGCTCACTCATATAATTTTTGTAAACAATTTTTATATGTTTCAATGCTCTTAAAAGCGTTGAAACTTTAACTTGAACCAATTTTTCGTTAAACTGGGCTGCCTCCAGGCCTAGTTACCACTTAAGCCACATTAACCAAAGCCGGTGGGTTCCAGGGAGCCACCCATGCTGTAGGTGCACACGGAGTTTAACCTACATCTGTCCACTTGTAAAGAACCCCAGTCTGACTGGGGCATGCAGTGTGGGCCGAAGCCCACCTGTATTAAGCACAACATTACTACCTCAGCTGTGTTGGGCAATGCAATGGGATATTTCTATGTACCGCCGGTGGCTTCCTGGCACCCACCCATGCTGTGGGTCCACAGGGAATTATAAATGCATCTGTGTCCACTTGTAAAGAACCCCAGTCTGACTGGGGCATGCAGAGACACCTTGACAGAATGAATAGTGTGTGGCACATAGGTTCCCCATTGCTATGCCCACGTGTGCAGCTCCTGATGGCGGTGGCACAGGATTCTATTTCTCATTGCTTCTGTACAGCATTGTGGGCTATCGCCCCGCCCCTTTTAAAGAGGGTCGCTACCTAGCCGTGCCAACCTCTGCAGTGTGTGCCTGCGGTTCCTCCTCATGGCAGACGCACTTCTAAATAGACATGAGGGTGGTGAGGCATTAGGGCAGCTGAATGCTGCGCAGGGACACTTTGGTGTGCGCTGTGGGGGGGAGGGGGGGCGGTTGGGCAGCATGTAACACAGGAGAAGTGGCAGTGGAGTGTCATGCAGGCAGTGATTGTGCTTTGTTGGAGGTAGTGTGGTGCTTAGCTAAGGTATGCCATGCTAATGAGGGCTTTTCAGAAGTAAACGTTTTTGGGAGGGGGGGGGCTCCACTCTTGCCGCTATTGTGGCTTAATAGTGGGACCTGTGAACTTGAGATGCAGCCCAACATGTAGCCCCTCGCCTGCCCTATCCGTTGCTGTGTCGTTCCCATCACTTTCTTGAATTGCCCAGATTTTCACACAAGGAAACCTTAGCGAGCATCGGCGAAATACAAAAATGCTCGGGTCGCCCATTGACTTCAATGGGGTTCGTTACTCGAAACGAACCCTCGAGCATCGCGAAAAGTTCGTCCCGAATAACGAGCACCCGAGCATTTTGGTGCTCGCTCATCTCTAGTCACTACATGTCCATGTACACAGAACACATGAGTCTCCTACCCTCAGACCAAGGGTTAGCATAGAGCCTCTTTAGGAATAGGGCCACCCTATGTGGGTGTAACCAGGTGGATTATGAATAATTTTCAGAATGTCCAGCATATTATTATTTGTTTGATCCCCTGCTGTATTTCGCTTATTTGCAAAAACCACCAACCATCTGTCACAAGAGAATATATAAATCTCTTGTATAGTTGCTCCTAATAATAGAGAATATGCTAGCCTTACACAAGCTATTCCTCTACAAAGGGTGTAGATAGTGATACACTTCATATCCCAGACTTCCAAAATACATAGGGTCATGAAAGGAGACTAAGGAAAGGTAAGGCGGCATGGATCTCCCTACCACCAGGGGACATCTTCATGGCAAAGGGACAAGCATCACCTATTGTATAAGTAGGGACAGATCGTATGTTCGGGCTGATGAAGTGTTCACAAAAGAGTAGAAAATATTAGGGCAGCAAATATATATCAATTTTGCATCTTGTATCCATCTTATATGCATGAGGCTGTATCAGCACAGGCTACAAAATCTCACTACAAAACATCGCTCATGTGAAAGAACCCATCAGAAACCATGGGCTTCACATTGTAGCAACGATTTTGTAGCAAGATTTCGTAGCCCGTGCGGATACAGCCTCAGTCTGACATTTTATAAATTTGTAATTTTCCATAACTAGAGCATTCCAGACACAATATCTTAGCCTTGTTGAAGTGGTACAAGAAATCCAGACCGGTGACCTTGGCTTTATCAGTGCCAGTTTCCCAAGAATATGTTCTGATTTACTTAAAACTATAAATTGAGACGCAGCCCTAATAAAAGGAGAAACTATCTCAATAAGGCCAGCTTCCCGCAATGGATTTTGTCTGTGACCCCAGCCGGCGACCCCCTGCACCTGAATTATCTGTATTGCGGATGACCACAGAGGGTCGCCATTGGTCCTTTGCAGTACAAATATTGTGAATATTTGTATTTCCAGCAAGTGTGTGCGAAAAACTGGAAGTA
The DNA here is from genome assembly GCF_035609145.1 of Eleutherodactylus coqui. Taxonomy (NCBI): domain Eukaryota; kingdom Metazoa; phylum Chordata; class Amphibia; order Anura; family Eleutherodactylidae; genus Eleutherodactylus; species Eleutherodactylus coqui. Next base: position 80,913,038 of record NC_089841.1, on the reverse strand, counting down.
CATGACTTTCAATGTGTGTGATTTGCTGCGTATCCTCTGCGCGAATGCCGCTCATGGATTCCGCAATCGGAGTCCGGTCGTGTCAAGCCAGCCTTACACCAAGCACAGTGTGACGTGTCTTAGTTCTGTTAAGTACTTCATTCTTTTTAGAATTTGAAACACCAAAATATACCTGGAGCGTAGGTATTGCACAGCTATATGGCTCATGTGCACCATTGGATGGCTGTGTAGAGACCAGGAAAGACATGCCCAAGCGGATGACCAGACCACAAGGGCTGGAGATAAGTAATGTAAGAGGACAGAGGAGACACAAGTAGGATTTCTCTGATGTGTCAGCCTTTTTCTCCTCCTTAAAGGGGTTGTCTCGCAAAATCAAGTGGGGTTATACACTTCTGTATGGCCATATTAATGCACTTTGTAATATACATCGTTTATTAAATATGAGCCATACAGAAGTTATTCACTTACCTGCTCCGTTGCTAGCATCCTCGTCTCCATGGTTCCGTCTAAATTCGCTGGCAGCTTGCTTTTTTAGACGCGTTTGCGCAGTCCGGTCTTCTCCTTTCAGCACGAGCCGCTTCAGTGTGCTCGCCGCTACAGCTCTTCTGCGCATGCGCAGACGAGCTGTCACTGCTCAGGAGCGCGCTGGAGTGGCCATTCTGTACCATCCTCTGTTAGAGGAAGGTGCAGAGCCGCCCAGCTGTCCCTAGAAGCCGCCCAGCTGTCCTGCCGCCCAGGTAAGTGATGGGCCGGGGGGGCTGCCGCTGTGACGGGGGGGGGGGGGGCTGCCGCTGTGCCGGGGGAAGTCTGTCGCTGTGCCGGGGGGGGTCTGCCGCTGTGCCGGGGGAAGTCTGTCGCTGTGCCGGGGGGGGGGGGGGTCTGTCGCTGTGCCGGGGGGGGGGGGTCTGTCGCTGTGCCGGGGGAACTCTGTCACTGTGCCGGAGGGGGTCTGCCGCTGTGCCGGGGGGGGGGTCTGCCGCTGTGCCGGGGGAAGTCTGTCGCTGTGCCGGGGGGGGTCTGTCGCTGTGCCGGGGGGGTTGCCGCTGTGCCGGGGGGGGGGGGTCTGTCGCTGTGCCGGGCGGGGTCTGTCGCTGTGCCGGGGGGGGGGGTCTGTCGCTGTGCCGGGGGGAGGTCTGTCGCTGTGCCGGGGGGGTCTGTCGCTGTGCCGGGGGGGTCTGTCGCTGTGTCGGGGGGGGGGGGGCTGTCGCTGTGCCGGGGGGGGGGGGCTGTCGCTGTGCCGGGGGGGTCTGTCGCTGTGCCGGGGGGGGTCTGTCGCTGTGCCGGGGGGGGGGGGGGTCTGTCGCTGTGCCGGGGGGGGGGGGTCTGTCGCTGTGCCGGGGGGGTCTGTCGCTGTGCCGGGGGGTCTGTCGCTGTGCCGGGGGGGGCTGTCGCTGTGTCGGGGGGTCTGTCGCTGTGCCGGGGGGGTCTGTCGCTGTGCCGGGGGGGGGGGCTGTCGCTGTGTCGGGGGGGGCTGTCGCTGTGATGGGGGGGTCTGTCGCTGTGCCGGGGGGGCTGTCGCTGTGCCGGGGGGGGGGCTGTCGCTGTGCCGGGGGGGGGCTGTCGCGCTGTGCCGGGGGGGGGGGGGCTGCGCCGGTTACCTGCTGCCTGGCGGTGGGTGACTGTGTGCCGTGGTCGGCCGCGTTCAATCCAGGGGTCCGGTCGGCGGCTGCAGGGTCCGGTCGGCGGCTGCGGGGCGTCTGGTTGTCAGGGAGACACAGCTGGTAGCGTCTCGGGATCGCGCACGTCGGGCTACAGCAAGTCATTTACAGGGGGGCTTAGTAATGTATGCTTAATTAGGGGGACTGGGCAAAAAAAAAAATTCACTGCTTCCTTGAGACAACCCCTTTAACACAGACATCACGTACCAACCTAGTAGAGAAGAAGCGTGTCTGCATTTGAGTGGAATATATATTTATATTCTTCATGTGTGCACAACACAATTGTACATCGTACATTCAATATATTGGGCTTTACCCATTTAAATGCTATTAAATTATGATGTTAAAACAGTAATGAGACAATCGTGTACTCGACAAGCCTGATACGTACATTACAAACAGAATTAAATCCATAACAAGTGTACTACATTTTCAATCTGGGTGAAAAAAACATGATTGTTCAAAAAGTTTCTATTCGATACATGCCAATAAGGTTATTTATATGTACTGCACATCACATCAGGTGTAAATAACTATCGCTAGTTTGGATTGAATATCTGACAATTAATAAAGACCTATGTCATACTTTTCAAGTATAATGTATAAACTAGATCGCCAATGTTATATGCTCTAACTATAATATATCTTCATTTCGAAGGTATCATGTCTCAAGCCAGAGATAGGTGGTTTATGGCTGTACATCTAGATGCTGGCCCCTTTCTTGCCATAGCTATTGGTGCATCTCTCACAGACGTAATCCTGGAATATGATTTCATTCTTCTGGTCCTTAATGGAGTTCAGGAAATTCTCCATCATACATGAAAGTACCTTTCTGCTGCCAGGCTCACTAACTACAAGGGTGCTGTCCTAATTCCATCTAATCTCACCATTAGGAGAGGATCTGTGTTGAACCTACCTAGATGGGTCCACAGGGGAGAGGGGGAAGACAAGAGTAAGCAAAGAGACTACAAGAACCACAACTTCCTTTAACTCATGGAATCAGAAAATTAGGAAATGGCAAAGAGAATTTGATTGCTCATGTAATTTTTAAGGTTCTTTTTACAGATAGCTTCAGTTATTACAAGGACAGGTTGGAGGAAGAGATTGTGTGGAAGTGGTTGAAAATCAGGATTGTCCTGCTGGATCAAGAATGGTTGGCGGATGTGAATTTCTACATATGACTGTGTGGTCTAGCTCAATATTCATATTTTGATGCAATTCTTTTGACCAAAGCCTTGAATGGATGTAAAAAAAGAGGAGACTTAAATGTCTTCCTGTGAATAAAGTCCAATATAGGAAAAATCTGTGCACATTTTAGGTTATGCCATGGATTTTCAAATCTGTAGGGTGCCTATCATCTTGCAGAATTGCCGTAGAGTGTTTAATGAAAGAACCCCACCATGAGAAAAAAGTTGCATCTGAGATTCTCAGGCGCAACTCGCATCAATCAGCACACAGACATTCCGCCTGTGTGCTGTCCAATGTAAGGAAGACCGCAAATTGACATGTGCTATTCTTGTCCGAAAATCGGATAAGAATAGGACATGCTGCGATTTTCTTTTTTTTTTCCATGTTCATATGCCCATTCAAATGAATGGCTGCTGTTTCTGTCCAATTTTCGGACTGTATGCCTGTACCCTTACTCTAACAAATAGTTTTCAGTAAACATAAGTCTTCCTATTGTATTGGAACTTCTGATACACTAAGGGCACTTTTTCTCAGGTTGATATGGGCGTCTTATGAGGGCTGATCATCATGATCTGTTCTCATTTACCTGGCCTTTTTAGGGTATGTTTACACGTAGTGCAAATGCTCTGAATTTCTGCAGAGGAAAATTCCACAGCAAATTCCGCAGTATTCCTGTATCCAAAACAATTTGACTCAAAATCAGCTTCGTATCAGTGGCTGATTTCACAAGAGATGGCCTGCCCTCACCTCCGAAGTCTTTGCGCTGTCAGTGCTCTTGGCACCCAGTGGCTCGTAAGTGCAGCACCGCTAGTCATGTGATGCAGAAGTGGCATCATCTGACCAGCAGCGCTATGCTCACTATAGACTTCCGGGTACTGTGGAGCACCAACAGCGCAAAGACTTTGAAGGTGAGGGGAGTGCTGTATTTTCAGAAATTAGCTGCTAATATGAGTGCAGATTTTGACTCTGTTTTATATACCGAAATGCTGCGGAATTTTCAGCTGCGGAAATTCTACAGCATTACCGCTACGTGTAAACGTACTCTCATGCTGGCATTTGCTTTCATTGCTATAGACAGCATATTCCCCAATCCTACGACATGTGATGCTAAGAACACTGGCTGCACAGAAGATGCAATCAGTGGTTGCTCTTTCATCAGCTGATCGCTGCTCAGTTTACACGGGGTAATGAAGGACCTTTTTGTGAATGCTTGTTCATGATCATAGTATTCAATTACCATATGAGAGGTAGTGTACATTGTATAAAATCTACATACAATATAAATGAACTATATAAAACGCCCTAACCTTATCCCTGAATATGCCAACATTACACATGTGATATATTACAATAAAGCATAGTCAAATCCATTTTAATCTATTATTCATGGAGACTTTACATGATTAAAAATGATAGAAAATATATTAGTATTTTTGTCTATTGTAGCTATAATAATTCTATAAAATGAAGATAGTCTGTTGCTGTACGAATGGGTTCAAGAATGGGCGTACATAGAGGGGGTGCAGAGGGTGCGGTTGCACCTGGGCCCAGGAGCCATAGGGGGGGCCATAAAGTCTCTCTTCCCTATATTGCAAACCAATACTATTAATGCAGCTTTATAGTTGGGGGCCCAGTTCCAGATTTTAAACTGGGGCCCAACAACCTCAAGTTATGCCTCTTGGTTCAAGGTAAAGAATCAGTATATACAATTGCAAGACAAAATGTTAGACAGGAGAATTAAATCCACCTTGCTACATGCTGGTTTGGCCTAAGGCTATCTGCAAAGGCAGGACCGTGAGAGCCCTGGCTTTCACCCTTCACCCCTTCAAATGTGATATACTCTTTGTCGCGGGGTCCCCAAACCTTTACTCACCCAGATAGTTCTGAAAGTCTGGCTGCTTACATTGCACTGGGACGAGGCGCATTACCATATGGTGTGAACTAGAGAATTGGTGAAAATTGGCTATCGGCACAGTAGCAGTATGGAGGTTCAGGTAGAAGGTGATGCCAACAAAAATCTAATGTCGTAGGATATTTAAAGGGTTTTCTCTGAGGTTTAGGGAATCTGTAACTAGCCATTTTCTGTGGAGCTAGGAACATGCTTGTCTGGGGAAAATGGAGGCCGTATAGAATAGATTTTTCATATCCAATCTTATTGGGTGATACTGTATGAGGCACAGTGGGGCTGAGAAAAGAGAATACAAGATAAAGGTTGAGAAATCCTCCTTTATTCCACATGTAGAAGCCAAATGGCTCCTTGAAATAAATGCAAGAATTAACCTTACAAATCAGGGGTTATAGATTTCTTAGACTTCTTGTGAGATGGCACATGGTAAATGAAGATGTGATATAACATTGGACATGCATTGGTACTGTATTTTTTTCTCGGCAACAAGAAAAAAAATATTTTTGGAAATTTTTTTGTACACGTAAATTTCTTTCCAATGCAATTACAATTTCTGCAGTCAGGTAAAGCATACACAGTTTAATGTTCATAACATAGAAATATAATATTAATTTTACATCAAATACAACATCTCATTTAGTAAAATACTTCAGTTCACTCCAAGCAATCAAAGATTTCAACCATATCTCAGGGGATACAATATTATTTGTATATTTCTAACAACCACGGACACTGAATATTGCATACAGTCACCTAAGACACTTTCACACTGATATTATATACACCACAGAGGTCATCAAATATTGCACTTCATGGCCCATGGACTCTCGGACGAGAGTTGTCTTTTTACATAATATAAAAATATATGTGTATATTTATAGATCTCAAACATTTACTCATGCAACATTGAATACACCGAAGCTCAGAACTTTTTCACATGAAGCACATGAGGATCACAGAGCTACTGGTTTGTACAATACAATATATTCACGGTTTCATAAGCACAAAATAAGAGGTATTCCTCTTACATGTGTGGACGAAAAATTTGAAGAAGTGAAAGAATATGGATCTCCCCTGAATCCTCATCAATAGGAACGGTAGACTTGGCTTGATTTCAAAGGATGGGGGAGAAATCATTTGCGGCAAGACACTTCTGGCTTAGCCTTTCTCAAAGGAGGCAAACTGTTGAACAGGTTGAAATCCAACCCATCTGACACTTGTTTTTCCCCAAGAAGTTAAAGGAAAGTTGAGCTGTGCGCATACACGTTAGATTCTCAGCAGGTCCTGTCAAAATTCCTGAGATCTACCATGTAATATCCAAACATGTAACATGTATGGCCAATACACTTGAAAGAACAATTGGCTTAAAAGGACCAATTTAGGCCATTTCTGCGGACCATCAGCTGCAAAATTAATGCAGAATATTAGAGATGAGCGAGCGTACTCAGTAAGGCAAATTACTCGAGCGAGTATTGCCATTTTCAAGTACATGCCCGCTCGTGCCAAAAGATTCGGGTTCCAGCGGGGGGCGGCGGGGGAGAGCGGTGAGAAACGGGGGGATCTCTCTCTCTCTTCCCCCTGCTCTCTCCCGCAACTTACCGCTCACCCCCGCCGCCCCCCGAATCTTTTGGTACTCGAAAATGGCAATACTCGCTCGAGTAATTTGCCTAAGCGAGTACGCTCGCTCATCTCTACAAACGATCATTCGCAACAACTGATAACAGTCTGCCAAAGATGCAATCCGGCCTGTTAAGAAATTCCAGCCAACTTAGGCCAAAATTGCAAGGTACTGTAGGACTGGCTGATTCTGGACGATCATACCATATTGTAAAAGCCTGGGAAATAAAGATTAATGTGGAGTAAAATATATAAATAAACCTAATACTCATCTTTTTTAGTGCCCCCCATCTAACACAGGAGCCCCGGTCACTGTTGCTTTGAACCCAAAAGAAGCTGGTAGCAGTCACATGCCATTCATTGTGCTTATGACTGCTACCAACGTCATCTGGGTTCTGCACGACAGTAAATATAGCTTCAGTGCTGGGTGGGAGAGACAACTTTGAGAGGTGAGTATCAGGTTTATCTTTTTATTTTAACCTTGTTGTACATTTGGGACAGGTTCTTTACTGTAGGTGGTTGGTTTGTTCATACGGTGCAGCAGATCGATATTCCAAATGTAGGGCCAGCTAAATTGTATCAATAGCCGGACAAGATTAAGTTTAAAATTGGGATTAAAAAAAAACATGGCTCACCGCTCTAGTGCCAACACTCTGGTGGTCTACACTGATGTTTGTTTATTGTACTGGGCAATGATCTGCTGTTACTGGCTTCAGTGGTGATGATTAGATTTACAGCACCAGGACGCTGAGGATGGTGATTGGCTGCAATAATCAAGTGGAACATGAACATCATGTCATCAATGCAGCCAAGTAAACAAAGACCTGGGGAACCAATGGAGCGTTGGTGTTGGTGCAGCAGGGGATTTAACAAACAGCTATTTTTTTACCACTTTTTCTGCTGTTTATCTGTATAATTATTTTTAATCCTGGACCATACGTTTAAGGTGGCTGTAGACACCAAACTATTTTTTTGGCTATGTCAACAATGTAATGTTTTTGGAGGCACTCTTTGGCATCCATTCAAGAGAAACAATAGATCCACTAGACCTCAACTATTCTTTTGAGTCACAGGATTATGTTACAATCGGACAATAATAGCAAATCACTTATCCATTTTTTACGTTAAAACCATTTTTTTCTGTTATTCGGGGATTTCGCCGTTCATTTTTGTCTACTGTATAGAGCAAAAATCTAACTTTTTGTAGCTCATTAGCCATTTTCATGTACAGCAGGTCTGAAACCATCCTTGACATTACCTAGGATAATGTCTAATAAAGATACGACCATTTGATATCGCTTCTACTCCAGTGTAAATGGCTAGTGATATGGTTTAGTTCCTCCCGAGCTACTGTTTAAGAGAACCAATCAGTGCATTTAATTGTCTGAATATAAAATTAGGAAAATTTTCTAAACTTACTCTTTTAAATAAGTAAATAATCTTTGGGAGGGGTCTTGCAAACTCTCTTAGTATTACATTTGAATAAGTGTCCACCTATCTGGCTTCAATGAAATGTCTCTGTCTTTTCAGGTAACTTGAGATTCTACTCTAGTTCCCTCAGCAAGATGGAAAGTCTTCTCATTTGCATAGCAGGTCATTGTAATTACTTCTAAAAGCTTACATTGTTGTAATTCCATGTAATTAGAAGACTGATAAATCTGAGCACTTAGTAGCAATACTGCACAGGACTGCTTGGAGATTGACATTTGTGATAGATATAGAGTTTGTGTGAATAAATCCCCACATTGCCTATATGCGCCAATCTTTTAATTAAAGGGGTATTTTAGGACTTTGTTAACTTTTTCTATAGATAACTGAGAAGACATCAGTAGGTGAATGGTAGGGACCTGTTGCTCGGATCTCCTGCAATCAGCTGATTCTGCAGTCGCTATGGTCAGCGCAGGAAGCAGAAAATACTGACCTTAGTGCAGCGGCCCGGGTTGGTATTGCAGGCATAGCTCCGTTTAACTCAATGCTGCACTACAATAGCAACCCAGGCAACTGCGCTATAGTCAGTGCTTTCTGCTTCCTCTGCTGACCATAGCGACAATGGCATTTTAAGTCTAATAACCATGAGCCTCGTGTGGCGCAGAGTGTAAGCTCTCGCCTATGACCTGAAGGTTGCAAGTTTGATCCCCGCAAGATTCAGGTAGCCGGCTCAAGGTTGACTCAGCCTTCCATCCTTCCGAGGTCGGTAGAATGAGAACCCAGCTTGGTGGGGGTAATAAGTAATAATTACCTGAAAGCGCTGCGTAATAAGTTGGCGCTATACAAATACCAAGATATATGAATATATCTTTAGATGTAATCTGACCAAGTTGTGCAAAAATGAAAGAGAGGATTATTGTGACTCTTTTTTCCCCTTCCTTCCCACTATAAAGGCGTGTTTGCTTCTGTACATGTGTGGCAATTGTCTTATATTCATCGTTTTCTCATTTGTGGATTAGTATGATTTAGTGAGTCCTACATTGAGCCGGGGGTTGGAGCAGATGACCCTGGAGGTCCTTTCCAACTCTACGATTCTATGATTCTGTGGTATAATAGAAATTTGGTAACTATGTACAGACTTCCTGGTGAGTTTGTGATGGGTGTGTGTTTATACACAGCAGCCAATCCAAGGAGGGAGAGAGTAGCAGCTTGAACCAATGATGAGTCAGGGGATGTGTCTCAGACTTCCTATAGACACTGTAGATAAGCTGTAGTAATTGGTTTTAAAGGTCAAAAATTTCATCCAAAAAAATGCAAATAACTGAGGGCTTGCTCACATGGGTGTATGTGGCCCACGTAACACACAGTACACAGCAAATACGCATGTAATGTGCGTATTTGCTGTGTATGCTAAATTCCCATAGTCTATATTGGTGCGTAATACGCATTAAGATATTCACACGTGTGATATCTGAACAATTGTTTAGCTGATAGCTATCTTGCCCAACATCATGCATGTGTTAAGAATGTAGACAGTGGAGAAAGCCTCCGGCAGCAGCGTATCTCTCTGAGAACAGAAAGATTGGGCAGTTGAAATACAGTTGCCCGATCCTTATCTCCCCCAACATCTGCCACCAGGAGAGAGTTGGGAGGGCACTAAACATATCACATTTTGTAAGGCTTGACCAATATGTGTCTATTTATAGAACCACTGTCAGAAATAACTACTGGAAACTGTAAATAACACTCTTGGTTGAGAGCAGGACCTTCTTCAGGGTCCTGTGAGGTACCAGAAAAAAAATTGAGTTGCCTTCACTGGGTGTCTAAAGGAGCAGCTCATCCAAGAACACTGTCCAGGGACATTGCTAAATACTCAAGGGCCCAAGAGTTTAGCTTGCCATCCCACACTACTCCACATGGCTGCCGGCCTGGAACTTTCCACTAGATCATTGGGTTTCTTAAGTGGCCCGTTGATGCAGCACTAGCAGCCCAAAACATTAACTGACAGAATCTTAAAAGATTTAAGCCTCAACACATGCATTACCCCTTGTTCTAAAGAAAATCTATATATATCAGAGACACCATATTTGTTAGACAACTCATAACACGGCAGGTTTAGATACAGCTCTGTGTATGGTAGTATATCACCTTATAAGAGATCCCAGTGATACTGATTACAGTGCATTTATCTTCAGTGACCACAGGTGATGTCTCCTCTAATTACAGTCATCTGAATACAGTTTTCACTTTTATTCTCTATCAGGGCCCAGACCACCATAAATTCTTTTTTACAACAGTCTCTGTATGCTCTTTCTATTCTGCGGCTGTCTACAATAACCATATCATTGCTCCTATGCTCTAACTGTGCCTTCATAGGTGTCTCACATAGTAATAATTTCACTTTCTGCTTCCTCACAACAAAGTAATGTCCATTTTCATCCCTCACAAAGTTATAGTGCCCTCTATGTGTCTTCACAAAGTATTAGCACTCCTTTATGCCCCAACAAAGTTATAGTGCCTCATCTGTGCCCCACAAAAATAATAGTGCCCATGTGTGCCCCATGAATTTACAGAGCCCACCCAAAGTAATATTCACAAACCCCACAAAGTATTAGTACTCTTCTATACCTACACAAAGTTATAGTGTCCCCTCACAGTAATAGTATAACTTTTGTACGGGCACATTCAGACACTGCTTCCTCTGTGTGTGTGTGCCTAAAAAAGTTACATTAACCTCTTTGTGACCTCACAAAGTTGTAGTGCTGTTCTGCACGCCCCCCCTCCAAATCATAATGTCCCTTCCTTACCCCTTAACAAAGTTAGAGTATCCCCTTTGCCCTTACAAATCTATAGTACCCCATAGTTATTGTGCTCCCGGAATGCTATTGTAGCTACCCTATGCCCAAACAGTTGTTGTACCCCCCTTTTTGACACCTATGTCTATAATGCCCCCCAAAGTAATCCCTCCTTGCACTGCAACTCATCTCCAGACAGCCACAATTCAACTTAAGAAAGCAAGTAGGGTGATCTCCTTTTATTCACTACTGAGCTGATTTCTTCCCATTTTCTGCTTTCACTACTGTGTGAGCTGGGCTAGGAATTAGGCTGCTCAAGCCGTAATGAATGAAGACCATCCTGCTTCCAGTTTTGAGCTGAATTGTGGCTGTCCAGAGCTAGGAGGGTGTTCAGGTCCCCCTGGCTTATCGCTACTAGATGGCCAATCAATAAATGCACTTCAGTAAGGCCAGACTCACACAGGGGTATGCGCAAAAATGCTCATGGAAGTGCAGCGCATTTACACCATAAACAACATGCTTTTACGTGCATTTTTGCGCATAAAACTGGACTTTTGTGCTGGCTTAGCCATTTCACTTGGGCGTGGGACACAACCGTACCCTGAGTTTAATGGCTATTTAGCCTAATTAGTTACTGATGTGTTCTTTTTCTCACAAATTATGCAGCACATTGCGCCATGGCGTAAGTATGGAGTGTGCATTTATGCACCTCCCATAGACCTCTATGGAGGCTTTGGTGTGCACATGCGTACTAAAATAGAGCACACTGCAAGTTTTTTCGTTTGCAGAATGTGCACTAAATGATAGATGAGAATGAACCCACCGAAATCAATGGATTCTATTATCCGCGTATTGTGCGACCCAATACACACATAAACACCCGTGTGAGTCTGCTCTAATGCTGGGGTTTTAGTTTAAGACACTGTCTTATTTTTGGGGAAACAGGGTAGTTAAATGCCCATGTTAGTTAGATCTTCCAGCTAATTAAATTGGCAATATCTGTGATAACATATGTTGAATATGATGGAAGTTACAATGGCCCGGGAAAGACTACTGAAAATATTGTAACCCGAGGCATCACTGTACAAAGATTTTAAAATAAGGTTCTGAATACAGGAAACTAATTAACGAGAGTCATCAAAATTGTACAAATTGTCCAAACACATCTGTCTTGTAGGTCAAACGATTCAAACACATTTACATATATATCTATATATACACATGCATGTGTACATCATAATTAGAAATATACTATATAGGTACAATGAGTTCATTGAGTACACTGCAAATATTTAGATGATAACCAAGATTAAACTCTTTGCATAATATATAAACCTAAAAAAAACTGACTACAAGTTCTATGTTTATAGTAAATGCTACACCTTAGGCAAAGAAATGATTGTAATTAGCACAATGCCGTCTTTGTGAAAGAATCTTCAGAAGTGTAACTATATGGGGTGTAGAGGTAGTGATAACAGCCAGGCCCTGGTGCCTAATGGGGCACACCGGTCCCTCCGTTACATAAGAATACACCAGTATTATAAATGGCACACGTTTCTGTTGGATGGGCTCGTTACTGATTTAGCATTGGAGCTTAGTATTTCAAGTTACAGTATGCCTGAATGATTTCTATCAATATGTAAATTTGTCCTGCTAGGAAAAGGGAAGTCTGTAGCTTCTTTCGCCCTTGGGTACTCAATGCAAGTGAAAAATATGCTTCCTTCAGCACTTGTCAAGAAAAGCTATATCCCAAGACAAATACTGAGAGGGAAGGTCCAATAGCTAGGATTTTTAGGCCAGGGCAGGCATAAGGATAGGAGGAGAGAGTAAGGGATTGGGGGGGGGGTTAAGTGTTATAGGGAGCAAGATAGGCTACATGGAGCAAGTACAGGGCAGTATAATGCCTGTCCCTCCCTCCCTTGCTGATTGGATATATCAGAGTGAGGGTCTTTTTCAAATTTTTATTTTTTGTGATGTATTTTTGTACAGTGTGAAAGGGGTGTCTGTTGGCGGGTGAAGGTTTTTATAGTTGGTGGCAAATTGGTGGTTTTAGGAAATTCATAGTGACTATGGTTCCCCCAATTTATGGAGAACAATTTGGTTGGTCTTGCAAATGTTATGGCTCTTACAGAGGGGTGTCCCTGGGAGTTGATTTAAGAAACTGTAGCCATCTGCAGTAGCCTATGGTACCCCTAAATGGCTGGTCACGGCTCGGGGTAAAAAATCTGGAACATTGTGCACATTTACTGGGGTGCCAGGTCTTTGTAACTACAAGAACTTCCTCAGTTTGTTTTTTTAATCTGTTGATTGGTATGATGCATATATTTGTTTGATAACAAGTCTAAATAGAAGTCTTTACTTTATACGTTAGGTTTTTTTTAAACAAAATAGCTGTGGTGGGCAATTTAACCCAATCCAAACTTTCTACATTTTATTGGGGAGAGAAGAAGGTATGCAGGGACTGGTTTGGAGTAAGGTTGCAGGGGTAGTAGTGGTTAAGGGTTGGGTTTAGAGTATTGAGCATGGACTCTACAATACTAAAGTCATGCAAACTACTAATGATTTATGATATGTGTCATATGGTATAATGTTCTAATTGTGTTGTATCTTGGGAGAACAGAAAACTATATAAAGGGGTGTTGTTGAGAAGAGGGAGTTTAGAGTCACATGTAATGAAAGTCATGATCAAATACATCGATAGACTACAGGTACAGTAGTAGGCACTGATCAAATGTGTAGAGCGTTGGACAATTAAGGTATAGAAATGTATCAATGCACTGCAACACTCTGGCTTTTTAGCTTTCAAATGACTTTTGACATTGAAATTTTCTATAGGTGGAGAATTATTGAAATCTATTGGATTTGGCAATCAGACCCTAAAAATGGTGTAATTACAGCACCCATAAACTTTAACTTGCTGTGGGTAGTAGTTTCCCTAAAACTGGAGAGTCCCAGGTTGGAGAAAACTGTTCTAAAATTATATACCATAGTATGTTATCTTGATACATCATTGTTAGACTATTGTCAGTCACATCATTCAAAAATTGGACTCCAGGTGGGAAACATGTTTTTTTTCCAACTGCCTCCTATTGGACACCACTTTATTAAAAAAAGAATAAAAAACCAACTTGACATTTTTCAGCAGCTGTATAGCTAGGTGGCCATTTTCTCTACCACCACCAGCGGATAACACATCTGCATCTCTGCAGACTTCAGGATCCAGATGGGTCAAACTCACCCTGAGGCACCTACTGCTAAACAACTGCCTGAACATATTAGGGCCTCAATGCAGACAAAAGAAAATCCTGACTCCGACTTCCCGCAGAAGGAGAATATAGAAGAAGGAGATTATTTTTATTGACATGCTGCTCATTCCCGTTGACAGTCTCTCAGGGAGCACATTTTAACATTGTTGGTTTATTTTTAATTTTGTCATGTTTATCCATGAAAAAAATATTTATATATGAGGTAACATCTAGTTGTCAAACCAAGGAAAATATAATTTGGATTCCTAAAGGGAAATGTAATGTTGTCATCATTAGTAGTAGACAGGGGGTTCGTTACAATGGCAGCTCAATTTTGCTGCCTGGGTCAAGATAAGCAGCTGTCACATTAACTAGAGAAAAGTAAATCCTAGTTCTCATTATTTGGCAGTGACTTCATATAAAGTTACTGTATGAGTCTCTTTTCCTTTACCTTTTGTAGTATTAGTTGCTAGAACCTGCACCCTACTTTTACAGTTACTCACTGTTTAATATATAAGGAAGCAAAGACAAAATTTAAAATTTGCCACTGCCATTAAAATAGCTTTCATTGGTTGCTACACACCACCTACTGGACCCATCACATCTTCAAATAGTGGTAAGGCATCAATGGCTGTATTAAACCTTATCCTTGACTATGGACTTTATTCCAATGCCTCTTATTGTTGTATAGATGTGTTATTCTACCACTATAGTAGGAGTCATTCTCATCAGGGAATCTAGATTAAACACGGTGGATTTGGCACAGGATACGCCATAAATGTCAGACAGGTGCAGGATCTGCCACTACATGGAAAACAGACGTTCCCTGACCCATCTGATGAGGCAGTCGCTCAGGTGGAGAATGAATAGACAGATGGTTGCACATGTAAGTAGCTCTCTCCATTTTTCTGTTGGAGATATTGATACATGGAGACAGTCGAGCAGCCACGTAACATCAATAATAGTTCTCTACTTTCCAGTAGTACCAGCAAATTAAAGTGATTAACCCCTTTTCAATCACCTAGACCCCCAGTGATCCTAAAAATGCTACCCCGAATGCCAAATGTAAATGGTGCACATGTGTGACCACCACTATATTCACTTCTATGGCACTGAGGGAAATTGATACACTCAGCTATCTCCTTCTGTCCCAATGCAACAGTGGTCCTCATGTACATGCACGCTGCCATTTCTCTCACATCGAAGGATAGGGGGGCATTTGGTCTATATTGTTCTCTGAATCATTGGGGGTCCCAGTGGTTGGACTCCCCCAGCAATCAGCCACTTATCCTCTGTATTATGGATAGGAGATACATATTTTTGGTGGGGAAACAATAATTTTAAGCAACAATTAGTTTCCAGTGTGGTGAATAGTAGTCAGACTCTACCCTCTACCCTCCGTAAACTACATCTTGTACTATAGAACTACTGTATATAAAAATACTACTATCTTCCGTAGTACAAAATGGGACCAAACACTGTCTTATTACTCTCACAAACCTCAGAGAGACAGTAAAACACAACAAACAAGTCATCTACTCACTAAAAGAAGAATTCATCATTGAAAATCAACATTACCTTACAGGTATTAGTAGAAGGAAGTAGATAATCCTGCTTGCAATGATGTGGCAGGCTGACAAGGAGGTCTACTAGCCTCGAAGGCTTGATTATATAGTTTTTCCATTTAGCCAATAATGCTATCCCCTCCACAATACTTTTGTCTTTTTATGCAAAAGTATTTGACATCAATGCTGTGGTAAAATATTTTTATTTAAACCACCTTAAAATTCAAGCAGAGAATCTACGTACCTGCCCTGTAATGTGAGGTTTATGTAAAGTACAAGAGAATCAAGTCCTGGATTATCTAAAAATTGAAAATTGGGGTAAAGCTGAAGATTTTAATGAATGAAAACTTTGTATTGTAGACTGTCTTATCTCATGAAGCCATAGTGTAAGGATGACAGAGCTGCTAGCTATTCGTACTTTCCAAGTAATATAATATTCCAAAATGTTCCTGACTCTTAACAAATAGCAAAGGTCAAAAATTTACTTTACATAACAGTGTATAGAGGATATTCTAAGGTAGGCTCAAGCATTTAAAGGGATTGTTTCACAAGATGGCTCTTCTGGAAACTTGAGTTGGGCATACATCATGGTACATTGCAGAAGAAGTTGGCTGACCATGTGGTCCAGCACCCTTTAGAAGTGTGGAAACACTCTTTAATAATGTAAAATTGGGAAGAAATAAAGAAATAGCTATATATCCCGATGCTTTGGGATGTACAGCACCTGAAAAACAAAACAAAACATCAATTTTCCAACTGAATATTGGAAACTCTGGAAACAACTTCAGATATTGGACTCCTCAAAGTATTCACCCTTTGCCTATATGACAGCATACTTTTGGCAAGCAGTGGGTCAGCCTTTACGTTTTTGGTCAGGATACATTTCCATGTTTGATGAAAAACATCCCAGAGATGTTTCTGATTGATGATTTGCTGTTTAAAATATGGAGTGTTTCCAAACTTCCCTGGGGTACTTACAAGGAAGGATCAGATCTACTAATGCAGTAGCCACTCCTTTACATCCGTAATGGGAATAAGAGTTGTTTTCAAGTCTAGTAGGAACCTGATCAAAGCCACATAGAGGTAACAATGGCACTACACGAAGACCAGCAAGTTGAGAAGTAGAGTTTGGGTCACATTTTCAGTTCTTTTTTTTTATAATAAGGCCTCTACTCTATGACGTCTCCTAGCCCTACTATGTTATAACGTTGCTTATTCAGCAAATTCCACAACTAGCCTTTACAATGGAATTCCAAAAAGTTGGAAGGAGCTGGTTGATAAGTACAATACCTCTAGCTACAAAGTTTCCTAGATCTAAAGCCTCATACAAGTTGGCAGCATTAAAAGGAATACAAACTTGGGAACAAAAATAGACGCTGACTTACTTGATTTAAATTTATGTTCATTGCAATTAAGTAAAAACAATCCAAATAATAATTCCAATTCTTCTAGCATATACCTAAATCATTTACATATGGAATTAAAACATCAAAAGTATTGAGGCAAACAGGAGTTTAGGTAACATTCAGGAGAAAGTGCCATTCACCCTGGATATAATAGTCTTAGAAAAGCGCAAATGTCACAATGTATAAACTCAACAAGAAGTGTGAGGAACATGTATATGTAAATTATCAGAGCATACAAAGCCGTGTAACTTGCAAACAGCAGGAACATTTATTAGAAGGTCTCAGCCTCCAGGCCACCATTCATTAGCTGACCATACAAAACAAGCCATATTTCTTTTCTTTTTTTTTTCTAAACAGATACGTAGACAGTAGAAATGTAAAGTGTACGGACCACTTTGTATTTTTTTTCTTAAATACTTATTGGCAAGAGAACACACTGAAGACGCTTAGTTGGTGACATTAACATCCACAGTTGGGCTGCTGTGGAGGAGGCTTGTCTGTCAGTCTTGTGCTCTGCTTTGAAGCCGTGATGGCTGGATCCGTCTCTAAGTTCTCCGACATTTTGTCACAGATGATATCCACAAGACGCTCGAATGTCTGCTTCACATTGATGTTATCTTTAGCACTTGTTTCAAAAAACTCAAAACCTGAAAGAGAAGGAGAAAAATTCATGAAAGTGTCACAGTGAGAAGTTCAGAAGGGACGGCACCACTGCAAAGCACAAAAATAAGACATAAAAAGAGAGGCTCGTCTGTTTAGAAATTCCCATAAGGTGGTAGTGGATGCTTTATACTCTGAAACATGCAGTAATCTGAAGAATAGTATGGCTTCACACATTCTATGTTATAGATTTCATCTGCCATGGTTCTCCACCGGCCCTCAGAAGATGGAGCTAATTGGCTCATTGAAGCACCATGGCTCTTTTAATATTAGGACATTTGTGTCTTGTACAGTACCCCCCTCACTTGACTGATCAGCGAGAGTCTGTGATTGGACCCTTACCAAAACTACCTTAAGGCTAAAGATAGGATATCAATATTCCAGTAAGCAAAGCCCTTTTCCCATAGAAAACTGGATAAACTATGCATTTTGTTGCAGTTTTCTTGCAGAATGCAGCATGTTTTCTTCACTATAATTTAATTCATTCATACCCCAACGTCATAAGTCTTCCCAGGCCTGCTGAAATGACTCATACCCAATGCATGATGCTGTCACAACCATGCTCTACATTAGAAACGTTATGTTTTTGGTGTTGTGCACATTCTTGTATGTATGTTTTATTGAAGGCTCATGTTTTTTTTTAACATATGGCATAACCTTTTTCAATTTTATTTTTCCTTCATATGCCCTTAAGCAAGTTGTAAAATGCATTTGACATTCTTCATCTGTGACCTTTTCTAAATTTCTCATAAACCTGCAGTTGATAAAGAAACAATTACATGGAAAGTCGCTCTTAGCTTATAAAGTGTAAGTTGAGCTTAAAAAAAAAACCTTTCACATGTTACAGTGACATATCAGAAGTTTTGATCAGACCTTCACTGATTGCTAAAATGTAGGCACAGAAGTGCTCATCTAAGTGTTCCGCCTGACTGGCACTTTTCGACTTTCATCAGAGCGGTGTACAAGGTCAATATAAAGTCCGTAAGTCCTAACACTGCTTACCAGCCTCAGCCGAAGTGGCAGAGCACTTGGCTGAGCATTTCTACCCCTTTGTTTTAGCGATTGATAAGGGACCCCCACCGATAAAAATTTATGATATGTTACTATCATATATCAAAGGTTTTTTTCAAGGTTAAGTTATGCTTTGAAAAGCTTTCAAGTCTTCACAATTGTCATAAGCCCTTGTTGGTACCTCCTGAAAGCTTTTGCACATGGCACCCACAGGGTGGCCGAGCACGGTAGGACTGGAGATTGTTCTTAAACAGCATATGGTCTGGGCAATGTATGGCACTATTTATCATGGTGGTCATCTATTGTGTGTGTTTGTATAAATGGGTTTACATATTCATTTGTTACTTTATGTTCTGCTACAGTGGATAAGGCTTGCCCATTCAAAAATGTGATGCATTTTTGGTTGTTACTAAATCCACAGGAGGGAAATATTTTTCATGATCATAAGGTGGCGTTAAATCCAATATTCATGTAAGGCTCTGCTACTCACCCAATTGCTCTGCTAGGTGCTTTCCTCTGTCTGCTGAAATCACTCGTTCATCCTCCATGTCACATTTATTACCGACCAATATCACTTGAGCATTGTCCCATGAGTAAGTTTTGATTTGCGTTGACCTGAAAAAGAATTGTATTGTGTTACTCATTTTGTTCACTTCAGGTATAATTTAAAAAAAAAACATGAATACTCAATTCAGAAGACAAAGACTCTACAAGACTTTTGTGTCCTTTTTGGGTGTTCCAAAATCCTAAAAAAAACTGTTTTAGAGAAAGAAATGAAGTTGAAAAAAAGGTGCACGTTTTTGAAAAATGATACATGTGAAATCATCTTAAAGGGCTGATCTGACAAAAATACATTTTTTTTAATCTCTGCTCCCCTCACCTGATTACCTGTCACACTCTGGATGTCTCCTCTGTATATTGCAGTCACTTCCCATGAGTGCAGCCCCCTGTCACATGCTCATCAGGCACCATCCTAATGTTGCTTACACTTCAGCATCAATCCCATGATGCATCAGCACAGCATTACATGATCAGCTTTAGCCTGTACCATCTCTGCAACACTAACATTACCATATGTCTTCTTTATTCACCTACATAAGCTACAGACCATAAGTATACAGTCAGGAGGATAAGCTGTGATCGCCTCTATTATAACTGTATGATCATCATCATGTGAGAGTACCATAGTATTTTCTGTCCTCCATCTTGTCTTGTATCCTGCTTTGTGCTCCTCCATTTCTCTGTCTTTCCTTTGCACATATTCAGATATGATAGAAACATTCACAGGAATGCAAAGTTGTTTTCTAAGGCCATTTACACAGGTCTCATGAGAAACAGTTCCAATCAGCCTGAGAGAAGTCCTGCCTTTAAAGAGACATCACTGCACTTGCTGAGTTTTTAATAACCAATGATAATAAATTATACATATTTACAAGTGAGGTGTCTTCTAACCTCGTTTGAAATGTCTTTGCATAAATAGTTCTGCTTATTAATTAATAAAGGCAGACAACTTCTAATCGTTGCTGTGTGTGATTTGTTAGCTTCCTTCAGCTTGAACATTAACTCTTATGAATTTGGCTGCCTGAAAACATACCAACTAGCAAATATTGTGCTAACAATCAGTAACTAGGATAGAGGTGTATGTGTCTCCCTCTAGGCAGTTTCTGTGGTACACTCCACGTAATAGCATAACACAGACTAATAAACTGACTAGAAACTGAACACACAAGCCCAAGGAAATCTGAACTGGTTAAAAGCCAGGAGTTTCAGATAGAAAGAAATAACTAACCAAGGTAACAGTAGCTCACCTAAATATACTGGAGGGTTACCTACATTATAAATGAAGAAAAATGACATGAGCGGCCCTTTAGGGCCATGTTAACATGGGGCGGATTTTCAGCGAATTTTCTTTGCTGAATTTTGACACAGAAAATCTGCAGCATTTACAATTGCATCAAGGTGTATTAAATTATCAATATCTCATTTATGCACTGTGGAAAAAATGTGAACTAAATCCTCTCATAAATTGACCTGCTGTGCGAATTTGTGTCAATTTTAACTGTGGATTTTTGGTGCAGATATGCTAATCATGTTGCCATTCATGGTGTGTTTAAGTGAATGCTGAGCAAGCTTCAAAAGGCTAGGTGCTCTTCATTGAAGTGACCCTACTGAAGCCTGTAATTTAGTACCCAGTCACGCTCACAATGAATGGTATGCAACCACCAAAGTTTCTTCCAGAATCAGAGTGAGGAGGACTAAGGCTCCTGTGCTTCACTGGGGGTGTGGGGTGAGGGGGGTGGGGGGTGGGGCATGTAAGAAGTTAGTATGTCTTATTTTCGTTTTTCAACCATTTCTTGCCAAATATAATTTTTTTCACCAATAGAAATCACCAATTACTAACTATATTTTACAGTATATTACAGGTCTGAACATTGTTTTTCTTGGTTGTTGCCATATTTTTTGTGCAGATGGATTATTCATTTTTGCATTATTTGGAATACTCTTAACACAGTAGATCTCTCCGCACTTTGTGTAATTTGAGACACTGGGTCCATCTCCTATCCAAAATTCATAGTTAATATCCAATCAGGTAAACAATGCAATATTATTCACCATTAGAATGGATGTTCTAAAAGTATAGGCAGTGTTGCGTCACGCTGGCCGCAATAATAAACTCAAGCCGGCTGACGTCACAACATCAGTCCTGGCCCAGGTGATTGCGCTTTCAGCACTGGACACCAATGAGTGCATTCCTCCTGTCATTGCAGAAAGTCCCTGAGATGTCATCTGTTGCAAATCTCTCAGTAGGGTTCAGTGCTGCCCTTCTTTATAGCTCAGCTACAACATCTCCTGTGATGTATGGACTGATTGGCCTACGGGGAGGTGTTTTCCTTAGCTGATCAATCACCTATACTGAAATTGTATTTATTTTAGGCCCTCCTCTACATGGGTGTCAATTATTTTCCTGCCTGAGGCGTCTGGTGTAGCAGCGCTCATCTGCAGCTAAGTATCGGTGGAGATACCGTATATTCCGGCGTATAAGATGACGTTTTAACCCCGAAAAATCTCCTCTGGAGTTGGGGTTCGTCTTATACGCCGGGTATACAAAAAAAAAGGTGTCCGAAAAAAAAAAGCAGTACTCGCCTCCCCCGGTGTTCTGCGGCGCTTCTACAGGCTGTCGCTCCCTCCTCGTCCCCGACAGAGTATTGCTTTCTAGATGCGGGGCTTGAAATCCCCGCCTCCAGAAAGCTACTGCTGTGATTGGCTAACTCAAGCAGCGTCAGCCAATCACAGCCATTCAATGACATCATTGAATGGCTGTGATTGGCTGACGCCGCCTGAGTTAGCCAATCACAGCCATTCAATGACGTCATTGAATGGCTGTGATTGGCTGACGCCGCCTGAGTTAGCCAATCACAGCCATTCAATGACGTCATTGAATGGCTTTGATTGGCTGACGCTGCGTGAGTTAGCCAATCACAGCATTAGCTTTCTGGAGGTGGAGATTTCAAGCTCCGCATCCAGAAAGCAATACTCTGTCGGGGGCGAGGAGGGAGCGACAGCCTGCAGCAGCACCGCAGAACGCCGGGGGAGGCGAGTACTGCTTTTTTTTTTTGACACCGTATTCCCGGCGTATAAGGCGACAGTTGGGCGGTCGTCTTATACGCCCCATCACCTTATACGCCGGAATATACGGTACTTTTTATTGTGGGGCTTATTCATGTATATATTGCTTTTTTATCTGTTCTATATTCTTCTCTACCCTCCATCTTGGGACAGACTAGGCCCCTTATCTTGAAGACATGGGACGTCCCTATTGGGATGATCGCCCCACTTTTTGGCAGGGTCCACCACGCCAAAGTTGGTTAGGGATCGAGTTCACACTCCTTTTTTTATCGGTTTTATGTTCCATATATTTGTTTTTAAATATATGTCAATATTTGCCCCTCGTGAACAAGAGTAACATCTAGATGAGACGCACCCATGACATCTGTGAAGGCCACCGTTTTCTAGACACTGAATGATTGTAACAGGCAGCAATATTTTTCTATAATAGGCATGATATCCCCAAAATTCTGATTTCAACAATTGTATTACAGTGAAATTGCCATCAAGCTGTTTTATATACTCTGTAATTGTTAAATGACTGGAATACGGCAGCATTTGTATTGTTTTTTTTGTTCTGTACCATACATGATTACAACGAATGACCATTGTATTGGATGCAAAAATCGAACAATTTAACATTTACTACTTTTTTCTAATAACTAGCACGTTTCCATTTGCCATGGCCAGTGTCACAGCCTGCCTATCTAGGCTCAGGCAATTTATTGAACCTTAGTGCTCTGTTTTCAATCGCTTTTAAAATTCTGCCCAATAGGGGACACTCAGTACGTTTTTTTTTTATGGAAGCGGCATTGTTTTGGTCGGTTTAATAAGAATACTTGGAACGTGACATCTGCAACAGAGTGAATTATTAATGATCGAGAAGTAAGGTACTTTCTACACAGCGGGCTATTGTAAAAGTACATGCAAAAGTCAGCATCGATGTAAAGATAAGAATAATAATTGCCTTCCACAGTGTGAAGCTGATAGATCTAACAAATGACAATTATTTCTCCATTGACACATCTGTAATTAAATAGTCGGCTGAACATTAACATTACTGTACTAATGGACAATAAAAAGTGGACTAGAAAGGGCCCGTTCTTGCTACAGCTAGTGTGTCTTTCACCTCTGAATATTTCAGTGCTGCTGGAGGGTTGAAATGATTGCAGGGACCATATGGTGCTTTACTGGCAATTTTACAGCTACTAAAACCATGTAAAATGTTTTACAAGCTCTAATAAGCATCCTGCAAATCTTCTAGCCCTTTCCTTCATGCTCAGTTGTATCACTTGCATATATAATAAGGACGGTCACATTTCACATTTCAAAGCTGAACTTATCTTGTGAAATGTAAACAGCAACTGTCTGATGTCTGTAACATCCTGGCATGATAAGCAATGGGGATGGTGAACATAGTAATTGCAATTGGGTCTTAAATCCTTGTGGACCTCCTTGCCAATTCAGGATTAGAAGATGGTGAAATGACTGATAAATATACAATGATTCAATCAGGCTAAGGAAAGCTTTATTAAAGAAATAAAGGTCTGTGCATGCACTGTTTCTTCTTGTGGAGCCCGAAAAGTAGGAGTAAGGAGGCTTATAGACTATGTTAACTTCTCTGGTAAATAGGGTATGGAAATGGTAGATGGAACAAAGGCTTTGCAGCACCACTTATTGGAAGGAAGCTTCCTTATAAGTCAGACTTAACCCTTTCCAATCCACTGTCTGACGTCTAAAGACATTATGATTTAAGGCTGTACAGCTCCGATGTTGGAAGACGCCCGTCGGGGTTCTCTTACTATATACTGCCAGCCACTCTTCTGTCTGAGCCTATCCAATGTGTCACCTCATGCAGTACTGGCTTTAGCCAGCATATAGCGCCATTGTATAACAGCAGAAAAGAGTAAGCCCCCTAGTAAAGCCAGGATACAAATTAGATTGGAAAGTATTAAAAGTCCACAAGGAGAAAAAATACTTTCATAGACCAACACCAGAGGCTTCTCACCCAGCCTACCTGAATCCTACTGTGCACTGATGAAGATCAAGAACCTTGAACTAGCCTGTACACGGGTGTCTTTGTATGGAGCAGATTCTGGTTTGACTTATATCCTTAGTCATGTTCCAAGGCCTGTTGGACGTCAGAACAATGCTAGGGAAGCTACCCTTCAATAGGGCATGATCTGTTAAGACTGGTGTGTCGTGCACTGTTCTTAACCTCTTAACTCACCAGAATGTACATTCATGTCATGGAGGTTTGGGGTTCATACGAAGGGGGATCAGGGGTCAATCCCACTCCATACAATGAGGATGTCATCTGATTCTTACAGTCGACAACCGCCCACAACAGCTCCGATTAGCAGCGCCGCTGATTGGAGCTGTAAAACCTTTAAATGCTGCTGTCAGTTCTGACAGCAGCATTTAAATGGTAGGTGAGTATGGTATATATTTTTTTTAATACTTTGTTTCCCCCCCACTGCCACCAATGTTTGGGGTTCTCAGAAAACCTCTTTTAAGTTTGAATAAAGAAGTTTCTGGCCTTTATTTATTCATCACCTTTTTATCTGGAAATTTAGCTAAAGGTGGAATAATGTATGTTCTATAATCCCATGAAATTATGAAAACTCAGAATGATGGTTCGTGTTTGAAAAATCGCTACATGTCCTATTTTTGTGCAATTCCTGTTCAAGAATCTTTCATTATTTTCTATGGGAGCTTTCAAAAAATGGATCGCACTCGCATGCCATTCAAGTGCATGCAAACGCAATCTTTTTTTAACACGTTACTCTGGGGGTAAATTAAAAAAAGAACTAGGAATTGCTGAAAAACGGATATAAAATGGATGCCAATGAAAATCGCATTAAAATTGCATGGAAAATAGCCAGTTTTTCACAGACCAAAGTCACACTCACCCATGTGAATACAGCCTAAGGCCTCTTTCACAGGGCCGTAGGCAGTTTTACTTGTGCCCACCAGGGCCGTAAGCGTTTTTACATGCGCCCTCCAGTGCCATAAAAATGCGTGAATGTGCGCATAAATCTAACGTTTGTGCGCCTGTTCAGAGGGCACAGGTCCTGGCGTATATACACCGAGGCCGCAATGCCATTGCCTCCCTTTCCCTCTCCCTCGCCGGCTCACCTCCTCTCTCCATACCTCCGGATGTTTGCAATGGGAGTGGTGGGATGGGGCGGAGCTAAGCACCCACCCACTACACGCAGCCAGCAATGGGAGGAGCAGGACGGAGCTTAGTTCCACCCACACCCTGCCCCCTCCCATTGCAAACAGACGGAGGGGAGAAGAGGGAGTTTAGCAGTCATGCTGCTAAACTCCCTCCCACCTCCCTTCTCCAACTGCTGTTCTTGGCTCCCATAGAAGTATCTGTTCCAGGACTGTTTGGCCCTGCGTGAAAGCGCCTGATGCTATATTGGCCGGCCAGGCACTTTGACGCCATGGGAATACGGCCATGTGATCTGATGCATTGGAATCCAATGCATCAGATTGCAGCATACATCGGCCGGCCGTGAAAACAGCCGTCTGGTATACACTCGTGGGAAAGAGCCCCCAAAGTAGTTTCTTGAGATGTATAAGTTACAAGAACTCCTACTCCCCTGCCATAAAATAACAAATAGGCTTATACTCAGCTCTCCCTGTACCTGCTTTGTCCCAAAATGCTGCTCCAGGTCTCCCCTCTGACGTCACATTTACATGCTTCCCCAGCCTCCGTATAGGATGTCACAGTCAGTGCAGCCAATAAAAGAGCTCAGCCATTGAACGCTGAGCTCTGTCATTGGCTGTAGTGCCTGTGATGTTCTGCAGCCAGTACACAAACAGCGGGAGCAGGACTGAGCGCGGTGCGGGATATAGCGGGAGTGGAGAGAGGGGAGTGGGAAGTCATGCAAATTATACATTTCA
Organism: Eleutherodactylus coqui; assembly: GCF_035609145.1. Lineage (NCBI taxonomy): Eukaryota > Metazoa > Chordata > Amphibia > Anura > Eleutherodactylidae > Eleutherodactylus > Eleutherodactylus coqui. Next base: position 80,887,041 of record NC_089841.1, on the reverse strand, counting down.
GAAAACCACTGTAAGGGTTGACACAACATACTGAAACATGTAATCTTTATGTTTTGTATGTATTAATCTAGTTCATTAGCTGTTTTTGCTTCTATTTCATGTGATTAATCCATGGGTAATCTATTGTACGTTTTACATATACTTTATTGGAAATTAAGTATGAAATTCTCACTCGAGCCTTGACTATGTGCCTTATTATGTTTCCTTCTTATGCACCCGCTATACAATCTCACGCAGCGTCTTTGTATGATGTGAATGATTAAATGTTAACAAACCTTTGCTGAGAAAAATCTACTAAAAATTGAACTGAAAATACTGGAAAAATATATTCAGTTGTTGAGAATCCTGCGTAACTGTCTGTCGATTATATGTTTTCTCCTTTTTTATATTGCTGATCCTGAAGAAGAATGAGTAACTATAAGGGTTTTTCATATTATTATTATGTCTCTGACTGCAAGAACTTGTCCCACTGAGAGAATTTATCCCATAGCCACATGATACAGAATAAATATCTGAATGGTGGAGGACCACCACCAATCTCGAAAAAGGGGTCTCAAAGTGTCCCCGACTGAAGGGTGATCATGTGTGCACACTGCAGCTCCAATTATATCAATGGTACTGCCAAAGATAGCCAAGTGTTTGTACTTCATCAGTCCTATAGATGCTGTAATTATATGCAAACTCATGGAAATTGTATAACGATCAGCTGGATTTTTGATTCTGATGCCAATGTTCACCTAATATAACAGGCACATCAGCATTAAACAATTTGTTTCAACAACAGTATGAAGATTGCTTGACTATGATCTAGGAACTGAACATGCCAGATCCTTTGTTCTTCTAGGAAGTGAGCCACTCAAGACCCTTATCCTTCTCTTCCTATTGAAAAAAACATGAACATTCAGCGGTAAGTTTATAGTAGAGTCAAGGGAGATAGCTGTTCTAACTAACTGAGCATGGCAGTAACAACCATACTACAAAAGAGATATAATCTAGGAAAGTATACAGTTTCTGACTGCAGAAGTGTAATACATCCTTCTTAAAGGGGTTGTCTGAGCAAAAAAAAATTGGGGTAAAGGCAAAAATGGTGAAAACATAAGAAACAATGCAATACTCACCTATTCAATTCCCCACCACTCTAGTGCCACGGCTCCCCACCATATTCTGCTTACATGACTACAGAGGTGACGTGCCCATATACGCACTTGACTGCTGCCGCCAATCGAGGGCCTTAGCGGTATGTGGCACAAGAATCTTTAAGCCATTGATTGGATGCAGTGGTCACGTAGGAATACAGATGCATTACTACTGCAGCATATAAAGAAAGCCCGGCAGAGAGTAATGGAGCAACAATAGGGGTAAGTATAGAATCTTTTGTTATGCTGTCACCATTCATACATTTACTCATGTTTTTTTATAACTTAGAGAACCTCTTCAATGAAATATTTTTAAAGCGGTATTCCCATCTCAGCAAGTTATGCCCTATCCACCGATTCCTAGACTTCAACCCTAATGAAGGTTTTGCATGCATTCCTTCACTTTATCCACTTCAATGGGATGATTGAAAATAGCTGAATTCAAGCACTCCGATATCTCCAGTGGTCTCATTGAAGTGAATGCAGTGGCCACTGCTGTCAAAACTTCAGGATACGTCACAAGTGATATGTCAGGATTGGTGGGGTCCCAGTGGTCAGACCCCCACCGATCAGCAAATAATCCCCTATCCTGTGAATAGAGCATAATTTTCCAAAGTGGAAATATCTCTTTAACTAACCAAACCTACACCTATTCCTATTTCATTACCCTTTCCAAGTGCACAGCATGTAACCAAAATGCCTAACTACTGGATATTTAATTTGAATTTCTCATTCCCGCCTCCAAGACTTCTCCAGAGCAGCATCGGTCCTCTGGAATGCACTACCAAAGGCTACCCGAGCAATCCAGGACTCGCAGAACTTCAGGCATGCTCTAAAAACGCACCTCTTCAGGGAGGCATACCGCATACCCTAAACAAACTCCTTTGTACCCCCCCTGATAACATGCTTCCTGACCTACTGACTGCAATCCCTGCTAGCCATCATAAACCGCTCCTGCAGTCATACCAATTCTGCCGTCACACGGCCAAATGTCTGACCATTGTCTATGTGTATAGCTTCCCTCACTCTTCACCTCGCCATACCGCGCACATCTCCAGCCCCTTTACCTTCTGTATCACCCCATTACTTGTAGTATGTAAGCTCGTTAGAGCAGAACCCTTACCACTACTGTTTCCATCAACTGATTACTATGTAACTGTGGTTCTGTAATGTTTGTATTTTGTCTTTCTGTATTCCCCCCTGTCTATGTAAGCGCTGCGGAATATGTTGGCGCTATACAAATAAAGATTATTATTATATTCAATAATTTACTTTCTTATAAACATAAACTAATCTTGTACTTCCCTTTAACTTCCATTCAATTTGGGGTAATTTACTTCCTCGCTTGTGTATTAAACGCCAATTTGACTATAGACATACTCTTCCCTAAACTTGTTGGTTCCCAAGTAACCTATTGTCCTCACTCTACAATCCTAAAACCAGCAAACGGACTATTCTACACTCTGGACACCACGTGATCTAGTAATCTTTTCTCCATACCAAACAAAGTAACATAACTTACATCACACACCCACAGACATTACAAATTATAACCTACATCCTCTTATGCTCTAGATGCAAAGTACATAATATAACACACCCAACTTTCACTGCACTCTTCATGTAAGCCACCAGCCCCCTAGTCCCCAGCAGAGAACCCATAACTTACCTACTGTCCCCAACATAAAATACTTTAAGGGGTTTTCCAAGACTCAAACCAAATTTTAATTTTGTGATACATCAATAGATACTTGATAATGTAAACGGGGAGATGCTGCAATACCTTTACAACACCATTTACCATCTTCCTATTTGCATGTTCAAATTTCCCAGAAGAACATGCATGACCTTAAAAGTCTCCTTACATCATCCAGCTGCTCTCCCTAAGCAGAAACTATACGCTTCCCAATACTCAATAATATAATGCATTCATCATTACCTTTTTTCATGAAGGTATGCATGTTAACTGATCCTGATGCATTCTGGGCACACTACTTATGTGTAGGTGTCACTTCTAGACATCCAGAGCCATTGCTATTATATTTCCCACTGTGCATGCGCCTTGCAAACATTTTGGTGCATATGCTATATAATAAGGGCAAGGGCTTCCACACAATGAGATGACATCCTACACACAGAGCTGTAAAGGCGCATGGATTTAGTATATATGTCGCCAGTGGAGTTAGAGGGAACTTGGTTCTTCGCATCACGGACCAAGTTACTACTGTTTTAGTACTGGGCAAAATATAGCAATGGAAGACACCACCCTATAACATATGGCCACACCCTGAAAAATGGTCATGTGGCACACTACTTTCTTTTTTGTTTAACCCATTTAGGACCAGCCACAGTAAATTAATGGCGGCTGGTCCTGGGCTTAGAGCACCGACGACAGTAAAATTACGGTGGTGCTCTGTCTCCTGCTCTGCAATCAGTCAGAGGCAGGAACAGGTTATCAGCTGTTAGTGACAGCTGATAACCCAGAGCAGAAGGCAGGAAGGTTTTTAACCCTTCCTGCCTTCTGCTTCCCTGATATGCAGTGCTCAATGAGCACTGTATGGGGAAAGTGAAAGTAATATTTACTTTCAGTACGAGAGCCTCGGGGGGGTCGTGACCTCCCGGGATTCCCTGCTACTGCAGAGCTGGAGGGTCAGACTAGACCCTGGCAGCTCTGCAGGTGACTAATGTCACCACAGGGGTTGCTTTCCCCTGTAACTAGGGCTCCCATGGACGCCCCAGCTACAGTGGCAAAGTGTCAAATAAAGGAGAAAAAAAAAGTGAATGTCCCCCAGAGGTCTTATATGACGTCATGGGGGACATAGATTGTAAAAAACACAATTACATACATCAGTAAGACAAAATAACACAATAAAACAACAATACATACATAAGAAAGAGAATAACACAAAGCAGACGCCAACAAAAACCGTCGCCGTATACGCCCTGTAAACCAAAACCATACATACTATATATCAAAACGTCCGAAATAAATAGAGGAACCCATTCCCATACTTTATTTTAGTGTAAATATAAAAATAATTTTTAAAAAATTATAAATGTTCAAAAAATGATTTTTTTTAGCTTTTTACCCCCAATAAAACTAAAAAACGGGAAAAAAAAGGCAGTGAAAAAGATATTAAAAAATAGTCCTATATGTCACGAAAAAAGAAAACGCAGCAAAAATAATTTTGGTAGCTAAAGGAAAAAAAATAGAGCAGTAAAACCGCCACCTGGGTAAAATCCCTAAAAAGTGTCTGGTCCTTAAGGTACAAAACAACCTGGTCCTTAAGGGGTTAAGTACTGAAAGTAAATGACAAATTTACATATTGTCTCCTAAATAACTAATTAATGGCAGGTATTGGCTCTTGGAAAGCCCTTTAATTCCTGTTGATTATGCAATACAAAGACTAATTGTGGCATCTTCTATCCTCAGTCAAATCCCTCCTAAATTCTTGTGGCTCACTAGAGGATATATCAATAGTAGTTTCTTGTAAATTTCAGACTTTGAGTGGGCACAGTCAGTTATGGTACACTAACGAGCACCAGCGCCCTATTATTTTCTCTGCATTAGTGACCCCTTAACTTATGTTCAACAAAATAGTCTCCTTTGAGAACATAAAAGTCTCTAGCCATTAAACGCTAATGGATAATAGGGCATCACAATCCCTGAAAGGACAGCCATTCCGCAGACACAGATCCACAAGACGGTTGCTCTTGAAGGCTCACTAATTATAAGAATGAAATCATACATTACGACCTATCAAGCTACAGAGGGATCGCAGTATTTGCCTGGAATTGTGTTTAAAAGTGACAGCTCTTTAAGTAAACCTCATAGCTAGAAATGATGGATTATTTGCAAAGAGCTGTTATGTAAAATAGTTCATTACGGCAAAAGGAAATATCACAGGAGGCAGGCGTGTATTTAAGGAGCGGAGGATGGAGACACTTATCCTTTATCTCCCTATTGTACAATCCCAAAGGCTTGTCAAAATATGAGAAATATTCGTCTTGTGTAAAACCACAGCGATATCTCTACTTAAAATGACTTCACAGCATTCATTTATCAAGACTGGTTTGTCTGCCTGTGATACATTGTCCTAGTTTCCTGCCCTGTCATTGACTAATTGCATTTTTTTTTTATTTTGCAACTTTTAAAAAGGGCATCTATCAAAGGAAAAAAACATTAAATTATGTATATGTTTAATAATCATGGCATCGTACGACGGTGAAACTTACTTTGGACATTCAGTTCCATATTTTTAGGTATTGCTTTAAAGCCTGCTGCTAAACTTGTATTGCAGGGGAGATTTTCCTTTGGGCCATTGTTTCCCCTTTGCTGCACTTGACTCTATTGTATGATGTTATAGTGTTGGTATGTTATAAGTTTGATATTATTTGGTGGTCACTCACCCTTGTGGTCTTCAACGGTGATGGGGAAATGCAGTTACTAGGCAGTAAATTATATGTCAAGGGCCTTACTTAGGGAGCCCATGACAGTGTGCAGAGCACAGGGCCACTAAGCTCAATCATTGCATAAGTGGAGACCCCAAGCCAATATATAAAGTACTCTTGGCGCCAAAATGTTGTTGCAATACTAATAGAGAGTATCCCTATTAGTATTGAGCCAGACAACTGTGAATCAATTAAAAAGCAGAGATAGGGCGCTGTAAAGATGTGACTGAAACAAAGGCAGGTGTAGAGAGCAGTCTGCCCACAGGAAAGCTACAGAAAAGGAACTATGAGTTTGACCCCTGAACAGACTGGTAGTGTGAATGTTCCCAGCAAGAGAAACCAAGTAATCTTGTAGATATGCTACCTTTTAATGGCTAATAGAGATGAGCGAACGTACTTGTTTAGGGCGATTTCGCAATCGAACTCCGCTTTTTTCGAGTAACTGACTACTCGGGCGAAAAGATTCGGGGGGCGCGGTGGAGCCGGGGGGTAGCAGTGGGGAACACTGCTCACTCCCGGCGCCCCCCAAATCTTTTCGTCCGAGTAGTCAGTTACTCGAAAAAAGCGGTGCTCGATTGCGAAATCGCCCTAAACGAGTACGTTTGCTCATCTCTAATGACTAACAAAAATACATGATGTTATTGCAAGCTTTCAAAACTACTCAGGCTTTTTCAGGGTTCTACTCAGGGTTATTATGCATGAAGAAGATCTCTGATAGGTTCGAAAGCTTACATCATCATCATGTATTTTTGTCTACAAGATTACTTGGTTTCTCTCACTGAGAACAATCACACTTTGCTCTACTGGCTAACACATTTTACAGACTGGTAGTCTCAGGGCAACACAATGTCTACAGCGGGCATCCACAATCAATTCTTGTCTGAAGGCAGCATTCTCAAACCCAAGGGTCTCTATAAAATTTAAGGGGTATTACCATCTGAGTATTATATGAAATATTGCTAGTATATATGATAAATGTTTAATAGCTGTCAGTTTCATTTCCAGAACTCCCATCTATCTGGAGAATAGGTAATCCCCCTTCTCCCCTAATGTAATTTTCTCTCTAACATGGAAAATACATGTGAACAGGCATCAGACACAGACAAGCATGTATGTAACCAGATAGTTGGGGCCACACAGAATGGCACTGTGGGCTGCATGTGATCTCTGGGTCACAGGTTGTGCATTCCGGCCCTAGACTGGGAGTCACCATCACCACCATAGCTAATAGTTGCATATAGCATGTACTGTTCAGCTGTAACTGTTAAGTATTGAGTGCCTCTCCAAGAAAAGACCTGCATTCCCACTGACCATGTCTTCTAATTTGTGTTGAATTACTTACACCTTTTAAAAAATGTGTTTGATAACCCCTTAAGGACCAGGCTGTTTTGTAGCTTAAGGACCAGACACTTTTTAGGGATTTTACCCATGCGGTAGTTTTACCGCCCTATTTTTTTTGCTTTAGCTATCAAAATTAATTTTGCTGTGTTTCCTTTTCCGTGACATATAGGGCTATTTTTTATTTCTTTTTCACTGACTTTTTGTCCCGTTTTTTTAGTTTTATTGAGGGTAAAAAGCTAAAAAATATATATTTTTAACAATTCTAGATATATTTTTTAATCATTATATTTACACTAAAATAAAGTACGGGAATGGGTTCCGCTATTTGTTTTGGACGTTTTGATATATAATATGTATGGTTTGGATTACAGGGCGCTTACAGCGTCGGTTTTTGTTGGCGTCTACTTTGTGTTATTCTCTTTCTTATGTATATATTGCTGTTTTATTCTGTAACTTTGCTTTACTGATGTATGTGATTATGTTTTTTTACTATCTATGTCCATCATGATGTCATGTAAGACATCTGGGGGACATTCACATGTCTTTTTTTTTTCAGGAGCCCCAGTTACAGGGGAAAAAACAACCCATGTAGTGACATGCCTTCTCCTCTGGGTTATCAGCTGTCACTAACAGCTGAAAACCCGTTCCTGCCTCTGATTGATTGTAGAGCCAGGAGGCTTAAAGCACCGCCGTAATTTTACTATCGTCTAGATTTAAGCCCGGGACCAGGCGCCGTAAATTTACTGTGCCTGGTCCTAAACGCGTTAAATAGAAAGAGGGGGGACATATATAAAGAAGAATATAAAGCCATTTATTCTTTCCTGAGAGTACAGGACAAGAATATCCCTGTATTCTTTCCAGCAATTTCTGTCCCTGAAACGTGTTTTGTGCTATCGATTAATTAAATAGTAATTGGGTTAATCTTTCTGCTTGTATGTACTTTACATTACAAGAGTTGCACCCATGGTCCATCATTTTCTCCTTTGTACAATTAAGCATTTCTATACCACGTTATCTATGATGACGGTAACTGGACTGTCAGCACCCTACCAGCTATTCTACAAAAAGCTATTCTGACTATCAGGATCATATCTTTAATAGTAGCTGCTCCATCCAGCACTTTCTCCTTTTTACAATTAAAGGGGTTGTCTCGCGAAAGCAAGTGGGGTTCAGCACTTCTGTATGGCCATATTAATGCACTTTGTAATATACATCGTGCATTAAATATGAGCCATACAGAAGTTATTCACTTACCTTCCCTGCGCTGGCGTCCCCGTCTCCATGGCTCCGTCTAACCTCCGCGTATAATCGCCCGATTAGACGCGCTTGCGCAGAAGGGTCTTCTGCCTTCAGGTCTGCCCGGCAGGATCTGCGTTCTGGCTCCGCCCCCTTCTACGCGTCATCGCGTAGCTACGCCCCATCACGTGTGCTGATTCCAGCCTCCTGATTGGCTGGAATCGGCACACGTGACGGGGCGTAGCTACGCGATGACGCGTAGAAGGAGGGCGGAGCCAGAACGCCGCTGCTGCCGAGCCGAAGGCAGAAGACCCTTCTGCGCAAGCGCGTCTAATCGGGCGCTTAGACGCTGAAGTTAGACGGAGCCATGGAGACGGGGACGCCAGCGCAGGGAAGGTAAGTGAATAACTTCTGTATGGCTCATATTTAATGCACGATGTATATTACAAAGTGCATTAATATGGCCATACAGAAGTGTATAACCCCACTTGCTTTCGCGAGACAACCCCTTTAAGCTCTTCTCCTGTGGCTCATGGTCGCCTTGCAGTGCTGGGGTTCTAGGTTTAAATCTGACAACATCTGCATGGAGTTTGCATGTTTTCCCTGTGTTTCATTATAATCACCTTTATTTACCCTCACGTAGATGTTGCCCTTGGTCAGACTGGAACCTTGGATCCCAGCTATGCAAAGTAACAGTCCTAACTGCTGAGCTACCATTATTATCATTATTATTTCTCCATCTCCTTTAACCCCAAAAACGTTTAGGAAAGTTCAACCCAAAGCAGGGTTCAACTGGTACAATTCACTAAACACTCGTCCAAAGTTTTCTAAAAGTTTAATTTCAAGCTTTTCGACTTAAGAAAGTTATCTTGAAGTTCCTAGTTCCCAGTTCAAAATCTGTAACAAAGCCCCCAAGTATAACACATTTTTTATAGTACTTAGCTAGTCATACATGGAAGTGGACCTCCTGAAGCTCCAGAGCCCAGGATCAACTACATATTCTGCATCCTCTATAACTTCCGCCCTTCCCTGCTGTATAATGTAAGCCCATTTTAATGAAGATGCTTTAAAATACTGAGCCGATGAAAGGTCTTTTTAAAGAGGTTTCCACTGATCTGACAATTCTTAAATCCCGTTTGAGCACATGAAGATCTGATTTTGCAGGGTGTTTATAAACAGATTTCGATGCGCTAATGTGTAAGAGACGTGCTAACCAGTCCTAGATGAGAAGCAGACACAGACACACAAAGAAGACATTAGATGTTTTCTAGATTCTGGAAAAGACAAGCCCGGGTTCCCATGGAAACTGTCTTTCTCCATTTCATCAAAGTGGAAGATGCTGAACAGTGACCTATGTATTTGCTTTGTGTTACAAAATATTGGATCAGCAAAGCTTTCCTTCAAATGCTGGGAGAATCCCTCTCTTTTCACTTGTCTTTATAATTGCCTTATTTGCATTCTCACCTTCCTTGTATCTAGGCACATTCGTTTTTACAGGCCTTGATTTAGATCTTGGACAGTCGCCAAAATATATTTTAGAAATAGGTTTTCCACCAAATAATATATCTGTTTAATGAGCTTCATAACAAGCAGCATTCTGTTTTGACCTTATTTCTGGTTCTACTATGCATATATTAACACCTAAGGGGGGTTTCACACCGGCACTCGGGGTTATGCTTTCTTGCTCCATTCGGGGAGCAGGAAAGGGGAATCCCCATGGCCAAATTGCTCCGCCTCAGGATGGACGCATAGAGCATCGAACAAATCCCACTGACTATAATGGAGTCTGTTCGGTTTCCGCTCAGCTGCCTGGCTTTTTCTTCTGGTATTTGAGACAGATCTGCAGCAGAACTGGAAAACACCCTAACTGGAAAACACCCTAACTTCACTCAGGAAGCTGAGATATGTGGAGCTTTTTGGCAGTGTCATGTCACCCTGTACAGCTGGGTGTCACCAGTGAAAAGAAAACTTTGGTGACCAATACTAATAATTAGTTCTCTATTGTGAGAGATCTGCAAATAACTCCACATATCCCAGCGTACTGTGCCCATTTGAATGTGGCAAAATGAAGGTAGGAGTTGGATAAGGGGTTTATTGTAGTTACACCTAAATTTCGTTAGCATATGATAAAATTTATCAAGGTTGGAGAATGAAGTGGAATGCAATGACACCAATGTACTTTTTTGTGTTCTGTTTTCTTTATGCGAAGATATAAAAGAAATATTCTCTTGCATGGGCTGACAATTGATCTCTTGCAGCAAGCATCGATTGACAAAGCATGGTTATCATTCACTGCCATTCACACATAGCAGCATAGCAGATAAGCCACAATCAATTGTTAATAAGATCGTTACATGAGGAGTAGGTATCAGCAGTGGTGGCAGTTCTTCAATGGATGTAGCTCATTGGATAGCATTGTTGTCTTGCAGTTGTTAACTTTGGTTAGATTTGAACCTAGGACTCAAAGTGCAGTGCTAACCACTTAAGCACCATGCTCCTTCTTTTGAGAAGAATAAGGAGGAGGATGGGGGGTGGGGGCTTGGTGTTTTGCACTGTTGCCTTGCAATGCTGGAGTCCTAGGTTCAAATCTGCCCCAAAACAACATCTGCATAGTGTTTTCAAATTCCATGCAGGTGTTATCCTTGATCAGATTTGAACCTAGAACCCCAGCACTGCAAGTCAACAGTGCTAACCACTGAGCCACATCCATTGAAGAAACACCATCATTTCAGGGCTTTTAGACAGTGTTCAAGACTAGATTTCTCAGTTTGGTTCAATCTAATCTGGACTGAACCAAACTTTTGATAAAATTTGTTGAATCAGCCAAACTAAGCCTTTGAAAAGTTCGCTCATCTCTAATGGAGAAATATGCAGCTGACCAAAGAGCATTTTTATGTTCGCTGAAAAGATATGATCAGCTGATGAACGAGGATTAGTTCATTTGGCAGCTGATCATTTGCAGTGTTAGATGGTCCGACAATCTGGAAAATAAATATTTAGTCGAACGTTTATACCCAAGTGGGGGACCCCACTCTAAAAGCCCCTTAAGTTATAATTCACATATCAAGTCCGATCACCAATACCTCCACTAATATGTATGTTCAGGCAAATTTGCATCTCTATGGAGGCAAGTGGGCTAAATTGTTGCCAAGACATTTTTGGTCTTACCCGAAGTAAAAAAATAATTGAATCCAAAATCTTAGATTCATACCTCACACCCTCAAGTTATCATTTGCTCACATAGCCTTAAACTATCTACAGTAATCCACTTAATGTAAAATACTGCATTAAAGGGAATCTGTCTAAACCACGGAATAGGTATGTACAGTGCCTCTTTGTATGTTTGTTCTGACATGCTGTGGTATTTCACAACAAACATACTTTGAAGTTCTACTCAGAACTGCACTCCGAGTCATGGCGGCCTTTCTCCACCCCAATCATCAAGAGGGACAGCTCCTCTCCCTGATTGTCTATAGGAAGAGAACTGTCACTCTAGATGATCGGGGCACGGATAGGCAATACGGCCCATCCACATGAATCGGACAACTGTTCCAAGCCAAAATTCAATGTATTTTTAATTTGAAATGCCACAGTTTTCAGAATAAAGCATGCACAAGCACAGCATGGTAGTATGGGCAGCATGAATCTGGTGACTGTTTCCCTTTAAATACTAATACTGCCCACTGCAAAATGTCTCTAGAAATTCGACCAGAATCATTTTTTCCGAGAGTTAGTAAGATTATTAATTCAGTAGCCTTAGGCAAATCTGCAACTATATCTTGCCTCCATTCCTTAGGTTGCTTAAAGGGGTTTTCCAAGTTATACAATTGTATTGGGAGTTATATAATTGAAATGTAAACAGGCTTTCCATGGGTTAAACAACAAATCATCTGGTACTCATTTCTTCCCCCTCCCTGCTGTATCCAGCGCCACTGCTCCCGGTCTTCTCTGTAGCAGCATATTTACAGTCTGACTGCAGCCAGTAAACAAACACCGGAGGACTGAGCAGCAGCGTGGGTGATGCAAAGACATGGGAGAAGTGAAAATAAGCCAATTTATTGTTTTAACCCGTGGAAAGCCTGTTCATATTGCAATTGTATAATTTAGACAGCCCCTTTCATTGGGTTATGAGATTTCAGCTCCGAAGTATTGACAATTGTGAATGCAATTTGGGCAGCCTATAATACAGGCTGTAATATTTTTTATAAGACTACTCAAGCTTTTATTTCAATTAATTATATATGTAATTGTAAAATTGTTTTTAGACATTGACATACAGCTGCAATCAAGATTATTCAACCCCCCCCCCCATTGCAAATTAGGTTTGTTTGCCAAGTTGACAAACTTTCAGCTGTTTTCAAAACATATTTCTAACATGCTGTCAAGCGTCACAAGCGTCAAAAGACCCTAGCCAGTCTAGGTATTTGATGTGTTTCATCTCCAGCACACCTGATGCAACTAATGAAACCCTTGAGAAAAATTGTAAAAAAAATACAATAATCAAACAAAAACAAGTTAAGTAGCTCAATACAAATGACATAATAAGCGGTTTCTCAAAATGTAATACAAAATATCACTTTTAATGATAACTGCAGTCTCAGAGTCGTTCAACTCCCTGAACAGAATCCCTCATAACAGCACACATTTGCAAATCAGGTATTGTCTCAAGCACACCTGATGTAAATAATCATTAGTTGTATCAGGTGTGTTTGAGATAAAAGACGTCAAATATCTGGACTGGCTAGGACTTTGTTGATTGTAATGTTCGATTGCGTATTAGAAATATGCTTTGCAAACAGCTGGAAATTTGTTAATTTACAAATAAACATTTTGCAATAGTGGGTGAATAATTTTAATTGTAACTGTATGTTTTAAACCTAAGAGGTTTGTCTCCTGCTTTAGTGTAGCATTCCAAAGTAAATTTACAGCATAAGTTCCTAGTTTTCTAAATTGAGCCCATAGAATGACAATATTAAAGACATGTGGGAGCAGACACAATACTGTCACTCATCATCTATCTATAGACACAACGTGATGCCATCCCAGTGTGCTAATATAAGGCAAGGCACATGACAGGCACTGTGTTTTATCACTTGTCACTCAGAGACCGAGAAGCAGGATGCAATTCTGCACAAACAAAAACATGTCCCACAAGACATTTGGCATGTGCTAGATATATGCTATATGCTACGGAAGAGTATCACAACACGGTTCCTGCATGAAATTAGAAGTACTTACCAGTCCTGTACTGCATTGAATGATTCTTCATTTGTTATGTCATACATTAAGATAAAACCCATTGCACCTCGATAATAGGCTGTGGTAATGGTGCGGTATCTTTCCTGTCCAGCCGTGTCCTGAAATAGAACAGGAGGTGCAATATTAACATTTTTCCTTTTCATTAAACAACTAAAAAAAGTTTGCAATGTTTTGAAGTAAAGTCTCTATTGCCATGTGAATCTTATTCTGGTACTTGTTGCTCAGTGCTTATAGAGCACAAGGGGTTTCAGTCTGCCAAAGCTCATGTTTATACTTGACATCGAGCCCAGGAAGTTAGCATGGAGAGCAGAGCTTTTGCCTATATGGGTGTTAACACCATAACTTGCTTCTGGTTGCATCAATGACATTAGAGGCAATGCAGCCCTTGGGTCCCTTTCCTGGCCCCCCTAACAAACAGACACTTTTACTAGGTGAAGCCCTGGTCACTTCAGTGTTATAGTAATATTACATGATGGCCATTCAGATGAATGGCCATCTATGTAATGCAAGGATGGCTCAGGGTCCGTCAGAATGACTAGCTCTCTGTTATCGCTCATAGAGAAGAGTCCCAAGCAGAAGACCCCACTCTAAGTTGTCCAATTGCTCAAAGAGAACTGATGAACAGGGGTTATCTTTAAGGAGGATATATACTTAAAAATGGAACGATGGCCATATATGAGTAAATCAGACGTTCGAGCAGAAGCCAAAGTTTGGTAATTATGTTCTACGTACTTAGGGTCAGTTCCCCCTGTTGCTTTTGTGGTATTCCGAAAAAAACTGTTAACAAAATGCATCTTATAGTTTCCTATAGGGTCAGTTTTATGTTTGGGATTTTTAGTTATGAACCCAATAGAGAAATGCTGCATGCAGTGTTCCTCTTGTCCAGCTATGGATACCACTTAGGTGTGCACTTTTTTTCATTAGTTGCATTCAACTCTTGAGAAATGGAAGTGGCTGGACACAACTGTTATACTGTTTTTTAGTGCATCCTTTCATATATTGACTCTCTTGCTGTGTTTGTAAAATCAACAAGATTGCAGCCTTATTGTTTGTCATTTTTGAATTGGCTTTTTGTCAGCCATGTTGGCATATAGCTAAATTTAACATTTTACTCAAGGAGTTATCAAAATGCACAGAAGAGACAGTAAATTATTTACTGCCCTTAAAAACAAATGTTAAAGGGGTCGTCCAGCTGTAAATTATTGATGGCCTGTCCTCAGGATTCGTTATCTATGGTAGATTAGTGAGGTTCTGTCACCAGGGCCCCTAACGATCAACTGTTCCTCAGGCTCGTGTGCCTGTGCAATGAGCTGCTTTCTGCAGGAAGTAGACAGCTCTGTTCTCACTGCAGTGGCCAGGCTTGGTATTGCACGCCAAAGTTCTATTGAAATGAATGGCAACTTTGCCCCAAATAAGAAGTTTGGCCATTGCAGTGAAACCAGACCTCAATGCACAAACGTATCAGGCCACAGAAGAGCTGATAGGTGGAGATCCTGTGTGATGGAATTCTGCCGATCTACTATTGATATCTTATCCTGGGGATAGGCCATCAATAGTTTACAATTGTATAACCCCGTTAATTTAAACTATAGTGACTGCAGTTAAACCAGAAACTCCTCAATGTTACAGTCACAGAGATTCAAAAAGATGAGGTGTGTATTGTGCAAGATCTGGACATAGCCTGATTTCTGTGTTTTTCCATGTATGCATACCTTTTTGAACAAATTATGTACATAGGTCCTTATGAATATACATACAGTATGTAGCTTAGCGGAGTATGCCATTTAGCACAAATCACTGCAAAATCTTATCGGTGATTTAGACGGCTTTACAGCAAACTAAATGGACCAGGTTTAAATGGAAATTGCAGCACTTATACTCTTAAAAATATCTGAAGGGCTGTCACAGTGCAGAGGGATCAGCCCTATTCTCATTTGCACAAGGAAAGACTAGAAGCAATGGAATGAAACTGAAAGGGAGGAGACACAGACTAGATATTAGAAAAAACTTTGACAGTGAGGGTAATCAATGAGTGGAACAGGTTACCACAGGAGGTGGTGAGTTCTCCTTCAATGGAAGTGTTCAAACAAAGGCTGGACAGACATCTGTCTGGGATGATTTAGTGATCCTGCACTGAGCAGGGGGTTGGACCCAATGACCCTGGAGGTCCCTTCCAACTCTACCATTCTAAAAACACTACATTGCAAAAAAAATGTAAACCATAGTGCGCGCAACAAAAAAGTGGACACGTTTCGGACTATAATAGTTCTTATTTATAGCAGAACATTTTATACCTTATATAGATCATCCGCCTCAATGCAACAAACCACCTTGATGCATGTAAATTTTGAGATTTAAATCCCCTCCCCTTATCGAACGACTCACTTATTCAATCTCTGTTACTTGAAAATAAGCCAAATTACGCTGATGACACTCGTAGTTTGCATGCGTGAAGTATTTTGGATTTTTCAGGACACCTGAAAACCTAAGGAACTTAATTTTAATAATGATCTATTTCATTCATATTGAAAAATTATCCATTATAACCTCTATACTTATAATGGGTTTCATTTATTGTGGGATGGAAATGATTAATTGCATTTTTTGTGGTGCACACTAGATTTCTAATTTTTTTTTACAATAAACTGTTTTTAAGAATAGGAGTGCTGGGATTTCTATTTGAACTTGGTTTGCACAGATAGCTCTAACCAGCCACTCAGGTCTCTCCCTTATACCATCACACATGGGGTTTGGAATCCAGGCTATGAACTGTTGTTGTTTTCCAGTTAGGTGACTTTACACAGGACAGCTATTGTTTGAATAGTTGCTCGAAATAGTTGCTGGATTCACTGAGAAAACCCACAAAATCAACAAAGGACTTTATAGCTTTCGCTCAAGAATCCTGATGAATCAATTGCAGAGCTGTTGCAATTGAGAAAACGCGTTGATTTTTTGATGATTTTTTGAGTATTTCAGGAGCTTATCTTTCTAAAGTTTGGTTAAGTAGGTATCAGCAATATGGTACCTGCAGTACTTTTGTACTAAATGTCGCAAGAACCACAGAGCCCCTTTCATCTGTGGTCTATGAATGAACAGTAACTACTGTACGCAGACAGACTAATCTTTTACTCAACGGAGTGTTATAGATCCTAGTGACAACAGGATACGTAAACTCCGTTGTCCCGTTCTTTTATAATTAATGACCACAAGCTTTAACATTATACTCCAAGGCTAACGATTCAATCTGGAGTCTCTTGGGTATCAAGGGTACAATTTCTCCTCCTAGCTATTATAGCAACTGAGTGGAGTATCGATAAACCCTTGTGGAACTAAAGTATTACAGGTGTTCCGTTTAATGTGACTCTCTCTAGTCCACTTGGAAGGGACTTAATTCTCACGAGAAGGTTCCTCATTTATTTCCCTGTCACTTTATGAAAATCCAGCATGTAACCCAGGAGAAGTGGCAGCGGAGTGTCATGCAGGCAGTGATTGTGCTTTGTTGGAGGTAGTGTGGTACTTAGCAAAGGTATGCATTGCTAATGAGGGTTTTTCAGAAGTAAAAGTTGTTGGGGGGGGGGGGGCACTCTTGCCGGTATTGTGGCTTAATAGTGGGACCTGGGAACTTGAGATGCAGCCCAACATGTAGCCCCTCGCCTGCCCTATCCGTTGCTGTGTCGTTCCCATCACTTTCTTGAATTGCCCCGATTTTCACAAATGGAAACCTTAGCGAGCATCGGCGATATACAAAAGTGCTCGAGTCGCCCATTGACTTCAATGGGGTTCGTTACTCGAAACGAACCCTCGAGCATCGTGATAATTTCGTCCCGAGTAACGAGCACCCGAGCATTTTGGTGCTCGCCTATCTCTAGAAGAGACCCATGTAAGGGCAATAACCAATCAGCTACAGATTTGTACTTCATGACCTGCTAACCATGCATACCGTCTATAAAACCACATGCAACTTGATTAGAATAAAGAAGTTTCATTTAGCTGAACAGAAGGTTTCAGAGTAATAAGGCCTCAGGCCTTAGACCTACTAATTAGGAAGGGGGCAGATATTCATCACTAGGTATATTAATACCAATCTATAACAAGTTGAAATGAAGCGACTATTAAATAATGCCCAAATTCTTGCTCGTCACCCCGCTAGTGGTCGTGTTTACACAGAACAACTGTCTCTTACATTTGTTCTATTGGATGACTATTCACATGATAGTTGTCCCGTGTAAAGTCACCTTAAGGCAGTTGTCCAGTTGTAAACTATTGATGGCCTATCCTCAGAATCGGTCATCAATAGCAGATTCGTTGAAGTCCGCCATGAGAGATCCCAGACGATCAGCTGTTTTTGGGCTGGTGCACTGAGTTGATTTCTGCAGGAAGCACACAGCGCTTTTCTTAGTGCAGTGGCCAGGCTACAAATTTCCTTTTCATTTCAACACTTGCATTACCAAGCCTGGCCACTACAGTGGCAATGGAGCTCTTTGCTTCTTGCAGAAATCCACTTAGTACACAGGCTCATTGGCCCTGAAAACATATCATCAACAGGGATCCCCGGTGATGGACCCCTACCCACCTAGCTACTATTGATGACCTTTCCTGAGGATAGGCGATCAATAGTTTGCAGCTGGACAACCCCTTTAAGAATGCAGGTATACTCTATGATATTAAATTGTAAGACTGTGTAAGAAATTAGCAATGAAGCACCAAAAACACAAATGACATATTCAGCACTGCTACATGTTTTTCCCACATCTGCACACACAGTATAACCCAGTATTAAGACAATTTATCCCTCATTCCACATTAGATGACAATAACATACAGAAATGAATATGATCAATGCATTCAGCTGAAGCTGCTCTTGAATTGCTGGAGCTTGTGAGCATCTGCGTCTTTTGAATCCCACCTGTCAATCAAGCCATTCGGCTTCTGCAGATTAAAGACATTGATGTGACATTTAGATAGTACTGTGCATGAGAACATGAACAAACACAAAGCTCAGGGGTGACTGAGCCTTACATTGAGCTGTCTTCCAGTTTATTCACACCCATTCTGCACCGCTAACTACAATACAGTTCGCTCACACGTTTTAGGTCACACCACATGGGACATCAACTATTTCCAACGGTTTACGACAATGTGCTGATGCCTTGGAATATTCTACTGAATAAAATGTTACACCGGTGCCCTGGTTATGTGTGAATAAGGAAAATGATGTCTTTGAAATCGCAGGAGGCGAAAGGTGAGGCCGTAATTCGAGAAATATTATATATGTGAAATTGTCTGAACCCTTCACAACCAATGTTTCTTTTTTGTCTTGATGCATTCGATCTTGCAGTCAAATTCTCTTCAATCCCTCCTCTTCTTGCTCATATATATTTGGTAGTAATATATGTTAGTGATGAGCAGGGTATAGGTGGGAGAGTGTATGACTGCAGGATCAGACTACACAATGATTGTTTGTAGTCTGTAACCATGGAGACACAATGCTCTGTATAGGAGTTGTAGACATAAAATGGTAGAAAATGATTAATATTATATGCAAAGTTGCACCATGTTTCATTTTAATTGCATTGGAATAGTAAAAAATGTTTGCAAAGGTAGAATTCCCCTTTAAATTGATGTATAATTAGCGGATGAAATTACACCCAGTATTATGTATTCTGACTGATATATGTAGCAACTTCATGTTGCTTGGTACTTCCTTTGGGATGGTCAGTAGCAGAGATACTGAGATTGGTACAGGCCGCTGGGCATTTTACATCCCAAATACCTTTATTTTACATGAATGAGTTTAATTTGAGTAGCAGTTATCATTTATTGAACTCTTAAAGTCTGCAAAAGCTAATAAAGTCTTGGGGTGCATTAAAAGAGGTATAGGGGTGAGGGCCGAGAACATTATCATCCCACTATATAAGGCACTTGTCAGGCCTCACATGGAATACTGTGTACAGTTCTGGTCACCGCTGCTCAGGAAAGATGTTACAGTACTGGAGGGGGTTCAAATAAGCGGAACTAAACTAATACATGGAATGAAGGGACTGGCATACCCAGAGAGGCTATCCAAATTGGGATTATTTACTCTAAAAAAGGCGGCTAAGGGGTGATCAAATAACTATGTATAAATACATGAGGGGACAATACAAGGATCTCTCCCAGGATCTGTTTATACCCAGGACCAAGATGGTAACAAGAGGGCATCTGCTACGTCTAGAGGAAAGCAGGTTTCATCACAAACACAGAAAAGGGTTCTTTACTGTAAGAGCAGTTTGACTATGGAACTCTCTGCCTGAGGATGTGGTGATGGCAGAATTCATAGAGGAGTTTAAAAGGGGACTTGATGTCTTTCTGGAGAGGAAGGATATTACAGGTTATAAATCTTAGGTTAATTATTAATCCGGGTACACAGCAGGTAGGAACTATTTGGGGTTGATCCAGAGATTAGTCTGATTGCCATTAGGGAGTCGGGAAGGAATTATTCCCCCAAAAGGGCTAATTGGCTTCTGCTCTTGGGGTTTTTTGCCTTCTTCTGGATCAACAACACAGGAGGATAACAGGCTGGACTAGATGGACATTGTCTTCATTCGGCCTTACATACTATGTTACTATGTTAAACTTTGAGTGTTGTAACTGAGTAAAGGGCTCTGGGACCCCCTTAACCATAGGTGCTTTTGCACTGTCCTAATGCCGATTGTTGAGTTTACCTTTGGATTTGTGCAGAGGCTCACACCTGATTGACACTAAAGTGTTTGCTGATAAGATCATCCATCAACAGTTCTTGTTGATGTCAACAAGACAAACAAAATGAACAAATGTCACCTGTTACAAATCTGGTCTTCTCAGCACATGACGTGGATGTGACTGCAAGGAGGTGGTCTACTTTCAAACCCTCAGCCCTGCAACTGCTGCAAGATGGAGCATAGCTCACACCCAAACACAATCATGCATGCCCTAAAACTGAAGGCTGAAACCACTGACCATTTTACTGTAAAGCAGGTCAGAATGCCTAAGCTCAACTAATGTACTGGGGTGTTTGCACTCACTACAATTCAGCAGTCAGTTAGCACCTCTTATCAGGGACTAATCGGATTTTATAGAGTGACAAGGACTGAACCTATTAACCCTTTCCAATCCACTGTCTGACATCTAAAGACATTCTGATTGAAGGCTGTACAGCTCCGATGTCGGAAGACATCCAGCAGGGTATTTTTACTGTAGATTACTGGCCGCTCTATTGTCAGGGGCCTCTTCAGCATGTCCCATACCACAGTACTGGCTCTAGCCAGCAGATGGCGCCATTGTATAACGTCAGAAAGAGAAAAACCCCTAGAAGACCCTGAATCCAAAACTGGATTGCAAAGGGTTAAAGTTTAAAGCATTAATACAAAAAGGTGCAATTCTTATAAAAAGTTACAAAATGATAATATAAAAAAATGGCATACTGTACATACAAAACAATTATCAATAATAAATGGAAATAAAAAAAGAATGCCAGCCAGATCTTCACTGATTAGATCGATTCAAATAAAGACATGAGAAGACATGCTGGGTTCATCTTGGACAGTTCCTGTAAAATTATATTCAATTTCCTGCAGTCTGACAGGATTCCTTGTCTTGAACCACACATTTAACATGTTCTTACCACACCCCCATAATCCTCCTGCGAACCATGTGAAAGGGGCAAGCTGACTACCTGCAGGATTACACACTTTTGCAGTCATAATACTTATTTTGGCATATTTCTCCATAGACAGCTCCCGGGGAGAAACTATGACGATTATGCTTCAATACATGAATTTAGCAATCTACCAATACTAAACAAGGATGTTATAGCTTAATAGATTGAGCAGATATTGGGGGTTCCCAGTGCCACCTAATTCTGTCATTTGGACCAGAGAAAGCAGCTAGATTCCCCAGGCACAAGCATATAATTCTGAGCAACCCAGAAAATTAATTATGATGGGGAAATCTTAAATTATATTTCTTTTGTATTGTAAATACCTCGATGTAGAGCTATTGAGATTGTCTCCAGGCTATTGTCTAGGTGCATCACAATTGAAGAACCTGAGACCATTGATACCAAACTGGCCTACTGTCTACCTATAAATGATAAAACTGATTTTAAACAACGGCCACATTGCCTCAGGGCAACCGGCTAGCGTAGGATTTGCACATCTCAGTACATGGTTGGAATATAAAGGCCCATTTACACACAAAGATGGTTGCTTAAAATTCGTTCAAAAGATAGGGAGAATAACAGTTTTAGCGATCGTTTTGCATAAGCTGCTAATGGGTACTAATGCCCATTAGTAGCTTATTACCTTCATTTGCATGTAAATGAGCCTTTGGGGGCTGTATGCAGAGAACAGCAGGTGGTCTGTTCTCTGCATACAGCTCTCTGGCCAAACAATGGATTTTATGCTCACCTAAAAATCATCCTTTGTTCGAAAAGTAAACAATGGTAGCATTTACAGGCAACAATTATCGCTTAAAGGCATAGTTTGAGAGACTTTTGAGCGATAATCGTTGAGTGTAAATGGGCCTTAAGACAGGCAGAATTGTAACATTTTCATTGCACATATAATATTGTTGTTGTATGCACTCATAGCATCATACAATTTAACTTTTTCAGCTTTTGTATAGAGGGTGGGGAGGAAGCTAAAGAGTGGCTATAGCAGAGCAATGAGTGTTAATTTTTATCACTAAGAAGCATTTGAAATTTGGCACATTTCTGTATTATGCACATCCCTTGTGCTCCAGGAGAGGATGCAAACTAAAGATTGGATTTTTACAGCTACCATAGAGGTAAAGACTTTGGAGGCTTTTTAAAAACTTAATTGCATGCATTTTTGCCTGAAAAGTTTTGTGCCAAGTCACTTCTGCAGCTTCTATATATCGCTGTATACCACAAGCTGCAGAACACCGTTTACTAAGCTTATCTGACTGATAAGTCTCCAACATCTCTCTCCCAAGTGGATTTATGACCAAATCTAAGTTTGTCATGTGTGCATGAATGCCCACTAAGGCCAGTGACTGGCTGCTCGATCACGTGAACAATGGATGGGACTGAATCGGTGGAGATGGAAGCCATGGTTCTGGTGCACTGGGACATTTAAGAGGTGAATACTGTCTTTTCTCTGCTCTCTGGCAAATTTTACAAAATCTTGGAAAAGCCCTTTAAGCAACACAGTTAAAAACTGAAGTAGGTGATAATGACTGATCATAACGCTAATGAGGCAGAACTAAAAGCAGCCAGCAATGCTAGCTGAGAGAAGGGTAGAGAGAGGTGAGGGGAAGAGCTAGAGCTCTCAGGGTAATTGGCCTGGAAGCTGCAGGTGAAGGTTATTTTGGTTGATTGTGTGATTGTATATACTGAGGTGATGACGAGGGGCTTTCAGAATTATGATATTCACACTAGTCTTACAAGCCTGCTGTGCACTTTCTATATATAGGGATATCTGACACTTCTGTTAGGAATGGCAGCAGAGCAATCACTTCCAATTAACTGGTTCCTTTACATAAGTGCAGCTATATCTCACATCACTTTTTCATATACAAATTCTGCCGTTCTGCTCATAATTGGGTATAGGTGATATTGCCTTACTATCCCTATTTGTACTATAGCTGCTTGAGGGCCGCAATGTAATTTGCTAAAACTAAACTAGGAACAGTCATAATGAATGCAAATAAATCTTAAAGGGGTTGCACCATTATTTGAAGTAATCCCCTATGCACAGGATAGAGAATAACATGATTGATGGGGGTCTCACTACTGATCTCAAGAACGGGGGTCTGATTGTCTTCCTTACTGTAGGGTTACTGCATCCCCTGCAATCAGGAAGAGATTGAATAAAGTGCTGGTTGAGCAAGCACATCAGCGTTCCTTTCACCTTTCATGGGACTGCCAAGATACTCAACCGTCACCTGTTTGCATATTTCCATCAACCCCATTGAAATGAATGTAGTGCTGACCGTGCATGTGCGCTCCATTCAGAGTGACATCACTGCAGGAGGAGAAGCGAACCCCGCAGTGACAGGACATCAGGAAACAGGGGTTCCATTCTTGAGATCAGCAGAAATCTCAGTGGTGAAAACCCCACCGATCTGCAAGTTACTTGAAATTCTGGTACAACTTCCTTTAAGTTTTCTTTTTCTTAGCACGGTTGAAGAGTTATTACATTTTCATGTAAATAGGCTATCCATATGTAAAAATAAACTAGCATATACTCATCTCTCCCAATTCCCTGTCTGCAACCCTCTTCAGCAGCATGATCTTGAGAGATTTGTGACATTATCTCATAAGACCATGCTGCTGGAGCCACTGTCACAACACTGCCCCTGCGGATTGGTCAGTTGCAGAATGGCTCAGGCTCATGCCCTTTGACACCAGGCAGTGTAGGCTGTCTAATTGTAAATGTATTCATTAATTTGCATACAAGGTACAGAAAATAACTGTGCTAATAGAGGGAGCCAAAAAAAATTGTAATCGGCGGACCACAGTCAGTAAGGGTATGCTCTCAGTTTTACTTTTAAAAGTCTTCTTTAAAGGGACATGTAATTAAAAAAAATTACATACAATATTGCATAAATCAAGTTTTTCTGTTGAGCATATTCTTCAAGAATTTCTTTTTCATTTCTGATGTCACAGTTCCTAAAATTCAGCAGTTTTCACACTGACCACTAGGCCTAATAATAGGCTGACACTTTCTATTATATAGACATCACTTTTCGGTAGTGATCTCATTATCATAGCCAGGAGGTGATAGTTACAACTCACCACCTATCATCCCAGCATAGGTCATGCCCACATCAATCTCTAACAAAAGTCAATGAAGATTTCCTGTCTATTGTGTCTATGGCCCATGAGGCTGCTCTAAAGCATGTCTCTAAATGCTCTTAACAGAAGCTCAGGCAAGATGGTTTCCCGACAGGGAAATTCATAGGGGCCGTGGACTCAACCCCGTATTAAGAGGCCCTCTTGAGACATGGGAGACTCTGAGAGAGACTCTGGCTCCTAGCCCCTCTCCTAGCACCCCCTTATGTGCGCTATATAAATTCATGGGTTTAACCCTAGACCCATGTTCGGCTGGTGCTTGGAGGATCCTTGAAGGTAAATGCTTTCAGGACATCCTCTTTCGCTCCCATAAACCTCCTTCCTCCTTATTGGAAGATCTCCTCCCAAACCGGAACTTGCCTTTTCTAGTAGCGACTCACATAGTGAAAGTCTTTAAGGACTTTTTTGGGATACACAAATCGACCAGGCCTCTGACCCCTTTTGAATCTTCCATCAATGGTGCTTGCGTAGCCCCTAGGAGAATAGCTTATATTCGCAAACATTTCATCTCCCCTCAGCTGATATCGAAACCTGCCTTCCTCATTTCTTGGGAGAGGGAGCTCCGCATATCTCTATCCAGAGATGAAACCAAGCTCATCCTTAATTATGCGTTCGGCCTGTCTCCGTGTGTCACCTCACAGGAATCCCACTATAAACTCCTGGCGAGGTGGTACCGGACTCCGCAATGGTTGTTTGACTATAAGCTGGCCTTACAGGACAGGTGCTGGAGATGTGAATCTGCTACTGGCTCATTTCTGCATATATGGTGGGATTGTCCGGTTATAGCTTCTTTCTGGAGGGGCATAGAGATGGTGCTGAAAAAGCTTTCCCCTAATCTGGCGCTCTCCCCTGAGGTGGTTCTTCTGTGGAGGCCATCCCCTGCCTTTCACCCTCGTAAACACAAACTGATTGCCCTTTTGCTCGATACAGCGAAAGCCCTGATCCCTCTGATGTGGAAGCAGCAAGATGCTCCTACTCTGACTCTCTGGAGGGACAGAGCGGATCTTTTGGCAAACTTGGAAGAGCTCTCCAGTTGGTCTAAGGAGACACATGATAATTTTCTAAAAATCTGGAGCCCATGGCGGGCTATTAGGAGCGACGTGGTTGGAGGGTCTCCCAGTGCCGGTGATATGCAGCAGTCGGGCTGAGAAGGGAATATTTCTCTGGCACACACACAGGAGGGAGACAACCTCACTATCCCTCACAGCGCAGGTTCTATCTTAGCCCTACTGGCTCCAGAGGGTCCTTCTGCTTAACCCTTCCTCTCCCTCCTCCTCCATTACTGGCTTAGAACGAAGCTGACATCGGGAACGTCATTGGGGGCGCAGCTGGTGAGAGCACCAACGTTGGAAATAACCTTCCCCCCTCTCGGGAGCTCACTCTCCCCTCACCCTCCCTCGTTTCCCCCCCCTCACCCATCCTTTCTTAACCCTTCCCATTCCCCCATTTTGTCTTCCACAGTATGTTCTGTTTGAACAGGTCCTTGCAATAATTACTCACAATACTGGCCTCGGTTGAGACCTGATGATCCCCTCTTTCTCTTTCTTAACCCAAGGGGCGGCGGGGGGGAAAGAGAGATCTCTCTCACTCTCTACCCTGCTATCCCCCGCCCCCCCACCACTATCCCCCGCCGGCCCCCCGAGCACGCTCAGACAAGATTGCAGTTACTCAAGAAGAGCGAGGCTCGCTCGAGTAACTGACTTATCCGAGCGTGCTCGCTCATCTCTAATTTTATAATTTAGAAATACTAATATTAATGACAAATAATTTGCTGTATGATTTTAAATCTATGTCTAAAACCAGTTCGGTTCTGCAATAAATGCGTCTGGCTGAACTGATCGCGCTCTCTGAGCTTTGTAGCAATAGTAATTTACTTTATCTATGAAGAGAAGTAATTCAGATGGGAGGCTGACCAACAGCAGGGAGACAGACAACGGTGATAAGGAAGCAGGATATATGGTCCTAACAGGACAATACAGAAAGTCACGATGCCTATTGTCATAGTAACATAAATCTCACAGGAACCGGAGAAATAGAAGAGATGAGAGAACGGAGGAAACGATATTCCTCATTGAGGGAGTTATAAATAAACAGCTAAATATGACCTTGAATAAAATCTTTAACCCCTTCCCACTGAAGCCCTTCTCTGTTTTCTCATATTCACTTTTCCATCATGACTTTCAAAAAAATCATAACTTTGATAAGACAAGATTAGAGATGAGCGAGCATACTCGTCCGAGCTTGATGCTCGTTCGAGTATTAGGGTGCTTGGGATGCTCGTTACTCGAGACGAGCACCACGCGGTGCTCGTCTCGATTAAACGAGCACTGACCATTGAATTCAATGGAGCCGGCAATACAGCCGGCTCCATTGAAAGCAATGAGCTGCCGGCTAGCGCGGGATGAATTTTCGGGAAGGGCTTAAAAATATAAGCCCTTCCCTGCAATTCATCCAGAAATGTGTAAAAAAAAAATAATATATATATATATATATATATATATATATACTCACCTGGTCCCGGCAGACGGAGTTCAGCTGTGGCCAGCTGGCAGTTCTCCTGAACTGCTCTCTGTAGTATTTAAAATCCCCGCCTGCTGAATGAGCTGCCTCTGATTGGTCACAGCCTGACCAATCAGAGGCGGATCTCACTCACACCCATTCATGAATTCATGAATGGGTGAGTGAATGCTGCCTCTGATTGGCTCAGCGCAGCTCTCAGCTCAATGACAGCAGTTCAGCACCACAGTGCAGGGGACAGCAGGAGTAGACGCAGCTGTGCCCCGGCAGCTGAAGGGAGGTGAGTATCTGTTTTTTTTGTTTTTTTAAATCACTTTTAATTCATTTCCAGGGAATGGCTTATATGTAAAGTCCTTTCCTGAAAAATAATTCAGGTGTGCCAGCGGACCATTGTCTTCAATGGAGTCGCTGGCAGCAGCAGCAGCTCCATTGAAGAGAATGCCTGCATTTTTATTCTTTTTTACACTAAAATCTTTCTTTTTCAGGTAAGGGCTTATATTTTTAAGCCCTTCCCGAAAATCCATCCCACGCTCGCCGGCAGCCCATTGCTTTCAATGGAGCCGGCTGTATTGTCGGCTCCATTGAATTCAATGGGCTAACATCGTTCTTCTCTGCCACAGCTGTTACAGCTGTGGCAGAGGAGAACGATCGTTATGCTGACAGTGGTGGTGGGGGGGTCTCACTCTTGCCACTATTGTGGCTTAATAGTGAGACCTCGGAGCCCGAAATGCAGCCCTGCATGTTGCTCCTCGCCTGCCCTATCCATTTCTGTGTTTTTTACATGACTTTGGTGATTTGCTAAGATTTTCACAAATGAAAACCTTAGCGGAGCACCAGTCATATATAAAAATGCTCGAGTCGCCCATTGACTTCAATGGGGTTCGTTACTCGAAACCAACTCTTGAGCATCACTGAAAGTTTGACTCGAGTAACGAGCACTCGAGCATTTTGGTGCTCGCTCATCTCTAGACAAGATGTATTTTCAAGGGTATCAAACATATCAGGTAATGTACATTCAGGGCTGTGGAGTCAGAGTCGTGGCGTCTAAGTCAGTGTCCCATTTTGGTGGAGTTGGAGTTGATAGAAATTAGAGATGAGCGAGTATACTCGCTAAAGGCAATTGCTCGAGTGAGCATTGCCTTTA
This sequence comes from Eleutherodactylus coqui, assembly GCF_035609145.1. Taxonomy (NCBI): domain Eukaryota; kingdom Metazoa; phylum Chordata; class Amphibia; order Anura; family Eleutherodactylidae; genus Eleutherodactylus; species Eleutherodactylus coqui. The sequence goes on along the minus strand of NC_089841.1, from coordinate 80,859,122 downwards.
GCGAGTACCTGCCCGCTCGAGACTGAAAGTTCGGGTGGCGGCGGCGGGCAGGGAGCTGTGGGGGAGAGCGGGGAGGAACGGAGGGGAGATCTATCTCTCCCTCTCTCCCCCCCGCTCCCTCCTGCTGACTGCCGCTACTCACCGCTCCGCCGCGCTGGCAGCCGAACCTGCAGTCTCGAGCGGGCAGGTACTCGCTAAAGGCAATCCTCGCTCGAGCAATTGCCTTTAGCGAGTATACTCGCTCATCTCTAATAGAAATGTACCGACTGACTTATGAAAAAAAAATGTGTATATATATATATATATATATATATATATAGTAAAAATAGTATAATTAATTCAAGGCAAAATTTGTTGCATATTTCCTTTCGTAGGAATTTAGGAAATTTTGTGTTCTGAAATTGTATTCCAATAAATATACTTTATGTTCCATCTAAATAGCTTGATTGTTTAATCATAATGGTGATGAAAACCCTGATGTTACCGTTTAAATACAGTAAACTCATCACTTAACAAACATGAGTCATATATCAAGGAGTCGGGTGTACAGGTTGGTGTCTGAGAAAATTGAGGAGTCGGAGGTTTGGCTTACCGACTCCACAGCCAACTGTGCTCCCTGCTGGACCACCTTCTTAAAGAAGCAAGGTCTAAAGGAGTTGTTACAGTCAATGAAATGTAATCTGTTGGGGAACCCAACCATTGGTGTTCAATTTCCCTGCAGCACCAATTCAGATCTAGTGAAACATTACATAGTTATCACTTAAATCAATGGGATGTCTATATAATGCGAATATGAAAGTCCACATCTAAAAAGGACTCACTAGAACGGGATTTTTGTGGAATACACATTGATGGCTTATCTTTAGGACTGGGGTTAGAAACCACTGATGGTCAGAGCAAAATGTCTTTGGTGCTCATATCAGTGAAGGTCCTTTTACAAGGCCTGATGGTTTATGTAAGAGAAAATTAAAGAGGTTGTGCCAGGTTGTAAAGTCATTTCCTATCCACAGGATAGGAGATAACTATATGATCAGTGCTGGTCCAAACTTGAACTTGGTAATCAATGGGGCTGTCACTGGTGTGAATGGAGCTGCCAACTAGACCCTTGTTCTTGGGGTCGGTGGTGGTCCCAATATTTAGACACCCACCAATGACAAAGTTATGCCCTATCCTGTGAATAGGAGATGATTATATAACTTGGCAAGAGGCCTTTAATTTTCTCTTACATGGGTCATCAGGCCTTGTAAAAGGACCCGCACTGGTACGAGCACCAAAAACATTTAAACATGCACTGATCAACATGTGTATTGATCGGCATTCATTACATTGGGCGAAAAAAATTGTCAGGTTTTAAATGAACCATAAATTGGGAAAGCATTAATGTAACATACTAGTGAGGACATGGGGCCCAGTAATAGCTACATCTGTGCCATCTGTCTATGGGTTGTGGTCATTTAGAGGCTCACAGGCATTTTTATGGGGATTAGCTGCAGTACCAGATACTACCACATGTACAGATGCACAGTGATGATTTAGCCCTATAGTCATGCTGACTCTAGGACTGCTATTGATCATACACTAATGGCTTACACTAAGAATAGACCATCAATTTATATTTCTGCATAACCCATTTAAAACAATGGAGACCCCATAACTAAATTTTGGGACCCTAAAGATATAAGACAGAGTTGTCATCCATGTCAAGTTTAGTACCACTCTGCTACATAATAAATAGGTATCTTGTCAGATTGAAATGACTTTCCATGAAACGGATCTCTAAATACCAGTAGATATTGATCACATAATGAATTTGGACATAAATGTGTAATGAAATCTGCCAACCAAGGCCCTTAAGAAAATAATGATTGCACCCTTTGAGTAGAGAGAAATTATTCTGGCATGCTCTGCTAATTAATTAGAATCATAACTACAAGAATAAGAAGATTTTGTAATTAGACATCAGACTGACGAGATAACCTCAGGAAAAAACTGCTAAATAATCTTTCCGGATATTACCTTAGCAAAAAGTAGTTAATTAATCCCAGGGTTCAACAAAATGGTGTCTGATTTTTGAAGTGTCATTTACGCAATGTCTTCCATCTGCAGTTTAGCACATATGAAGTCTTACGGACTTGGGTGTGGATTTTTTTTATCAATTTGATTTTCCAGGGTATTAATACCTCTTAATAATATCTCCTATTAATAATATTTGCTTACATTGGTGGAATATTTATCTATAACCGTTTCGGGAAGCCAAGCTCCTATTTACCAAGGGGCTATAACGTCATAATAAATTCCAAGTCAAGGAGTCACCTTCGGATGGCCATAGACAGATGGATGTCACAGTATATCATAATAACATAGCTTACAAGACTGGAAAGACATATGTCCATTTTGTGCAGTATATTATTCTGCAGTGTGGATCTAGAGCTGTGGTGCCGATCCTCTGGCACACATGCTGATGGCTGGCCACCACGATAGTGATTACCAGCCGAGGTGTCACAGCTCCCTAGCCGGTAATCACTCAGGGGCACTGCTACAAGTACACACACTGATGTCAGTATGTGCACCCTGGATCCTCCTCTCCTCACCTCTCCTCCTTAGTTCCGCAGAAGGAAAGGTCAGGGGAAGAGGAGTTCAGGCGCACACCCTGATGTAAGTGTGTGCGTCCCGCAGCAGCACCGAAGAGAGAAGCAGCAATGCTGCAACGACAAGGAGAAGGTAAGCATATGATTCCCAGTGGGACACCATTACTATTGGGGCTACTTTGGGAGGGTCACTATTACTACTGTAGCTACTGTAGAGCTCACTATTACTACCGGGGCTATTTTAAGGGTCACTATTACTACTGAGACTGCTGTAAGGGTCACTGTTACTACTGGGGCTACTGTGTGGTATCCTATTACTACTGAGGGCTACTGTGGTGGGTCACTATTTCTACTGGGGCTACTGTGGGGGGGGGGGCACTATTACTACTGGGGCCAATATAAGGGACACCATTACTACTGAGGCCACTGTGCAGATCATTATTACTACTAGGGGTAATATAGAGGACACTATTACTACTGGGGCCAATGTGGGGATAACCATTACTACTGAGGCTACCGTGGGGATCACTATTAATACTGAGGCCACTGCGGAGGTCACCATTACTACTGGGGATGATATAGGGGACACTGGTACTACTGAGGCCACTCTGCATGTGGCAGCGTGCCTCAAGCTGACTTAGAGTATATTTACACGTGGCGGAAATTTCCGTGACAAATTATGCAGCATTTCAACATCCAAAAAACAGTCAAAATTCACACTGTTGGTGTGGATCTTGACTGAAAATTAGCTGCGCACGCACAGCAAATTTCATACTATGTGGCGCTCTCCTTCATTTTTGGTTCCCAGCAGCCTGCTCAGGTGATGCTGGTCAGGTGTAGCCACTACAGGCTGCTCGGAACCAGAAGCCGCAGAGCACTGACAGCGGAAAGCCTTCAGAGGAGGTGAGGGTGATTGCCACATAGTATGAAATCAGCTGTGGACGCATGGCTGATTTCCAGTCAAAAGCTAGGAAAAAACACACGGCATTCCTCCATGTCTATTTTAAAACAGTCCTGTCCTTTTTTATAACGACGGAGGTAAAATCATATGTCGTGATAGGCCCCGCCCACTGAAGTGTTGGCACTTTGCGATAAGTAAGTGGGTTTTGGGTTGCAGTTTGGGCACTCGATCTCTAAAAGGTTCACCATCGCTGAACTAGAGGAAGAGAAACCCTCCAATAAGGTAGAATTATTCTCATTTTAAGGGAAAAATATCTTCTTGACTCCAATCTGGCAGTCAGAAAAACTTCTTGGATGAACAACCCTTCAGAAGTGATCAGTAACTATAACATGTAATATTGTTGTGTAAGAGGGGTCGCTATTTATGTACGAATAAATGTTTAACTGTTGAGAAGTCAGTAATGTTAAATATGTTAGAAATACTGTTGCTTTAACAGGGCGATGCTGGAGGACATCTAGAAGTGGAACAAGAGAGTATGAGTGTTTTGGACATGGAGAGTTGGTGTGGCTCTAGTACAGAAGGAGCAAATCTGGAAGTCTCTCCTGGCAGCCGCGGAGTAGCTCAGGGGAGCATTTGGCTGCATACCTTCAGGACATTGAACTTATAGTTAGAATCTCAAAAGTTCTTGAGATTCTCCTGGACGGCCTCGGGATAGGGCCAAAGCCGCTGAAAGAGGGGAGCCTTAGCGAAAACACAAGACCTAATAATCACAGACTGTCATGTTGGACTGCTGAATAAATATTTAATTGTTAGCATAAGCCAGCAGTCTCAGTCTTCATATTTTCTATGCCCATTGCGGTGCAACGCATGTGGCCAGGCACAATTCCTGACCCGGCTTCCGGCAGATCTTGTTTGGTGAACTCCTAGACTCAACTTGTATGAAGCTTTGTCACCGCTGCAAGGAGAGGCCACACAACACCATCAGGTTCAGGAAGGGGCGGGGAGGTGAACCCTGAATTCCTGTGGACCAACACGCCTGCTGACGTAGACTGTCATTTTAAAAAAATCCTTCCATTTTTGGCTATGGCTACATGACAACTTTTGGCTACAACAGGGGTTGTGCAACTAAAAAGTATTGTGTAGCCCTTCAAACTCACACGCATATTGAGGTCAATGTGGTCGCAGTGTGAGTTGCAGCCTACCGCGATTGTGGGTCACAGATTACAAGAAAGTCCAACCTTGACAGTTTTTCTTTTGTATTGTGACCTGCGATCCCTAGTCATGGCAAGCTGCGATGCACACTGCAACCTCATTCACTTCAATGTGAGTGCGAGTTTAAATGACTACACAGCGATATTAGGTCATACAACAGTGGTCAAGTGCGATAATTACTAGCATCATCAATGAGTACTGGATCGGTGGGGGAGTGATGAGGTAAGTAATGGGGGTTACTTTTTTATTGTAACACATTTGCTGCTACTTTATTTTTTCTACTCTTGGACAAACCCTTAAAATAAATTCTAAATTCTAAATTAAATACAATTATAAATTAAAAACTATGATCGTTTTCTAAGTACAGATTTGCCTAGTAAAAGGTTTTGTGCAATGTTTCTTTTGGTTTTATTACACATGTATTAGACATTGTAAAGGTCGATGTAATTGCTTAGTTTTTCTTTCTATTCTAGGAACATAATCTGTAATTTTCAGCCAAGTGTTTTGAAGAGACATCAGCAACAAAAGGATAAACTCCCGAGTATGACCTTTACCAAGAGGAATAGAAGTGTTTCTATGGTAACAACACAAGAAAGTGCCCAGAATGCTCCACTCTCTTCCAGTAATGATACCACAAAACTTGATTTGCCAATCAGTTACCAGATAGAATCATTACTATAAATAAGTAAATGCAATGTGAACCGCCTGTCACTATTGTAGAGGATTCTGACCAAGTGATAAAAAGAATGGTAAAGAAAAGTAGCAAAAATCCATCTAGTAGCGTGATTGACCTTTTTTGACCTTTAGAACAGCAGCAATATCTCATGGTGTCTATCCACAGGTATCAGAGGACCAAGGGTGTGCCAAGAAAACATTCCCCACACCATTACTCTACCTCCACAAGCCTGTTCACACTTGACAGGGAGGGTTAATTGATTGCTTCTGCCAAATGCTGATTCTCCCATCAGCATGGTGCAATAGAAACTGGATTCATCTGACAAGGCAGGTTTTTCCATTGCTCAATTATTCAATTTCTACAATCACAGAATCACATTTCATCGGTGTCCCTCAGAGGTGTAATTGGCTCCCTCATTTGGTAGTTTGCTACCTGCATGTTGAGGGGATGCAGTTCTCTGTCCTCCTTAGTAAGTAAAGTATATGGCCATTTTCTGTGATTGTTTTTATGTTTTTATATTTCCCCTTCTGTGACATAATTATTCCATTGTTGTGCCTTTTTTCCCACTGGAATCTTACTCTGGGGTTAATCAAAGTAGCACTTCCTGCGCATCGTATCATAAGTGAGGCCAGGCTCATTAAAACTGGAGATATGCACACCAGCAAGACTAAGGATAGTCTGTAGGCCTGCAAGTGTAGGACAAAACTTACAATAAGGACATTGGACTTTTTACTGGTTTTGGGTTCTCAGGCTGTTGTTTATGAACTGAGAAAGTTGGTGGCAAGGGAAGGGTTAAATGTAGGTGGGATATCAAGTAAGCTTTAAAGTGACATCACAAAGGTAAATTATAATGCTAACCCCTAAGAGGAAGTTGTGCCATATATTCTGTAATCTGTCGTTATGCTAAACGGTACTGATATTAGTCAAGCATTATTCATATTGCTAAAGATATATTATTGCTATTATCAACTGGTCACAAGGTGCTCACAACCTTTATATGTTTTAGTATTGCATATTTTGGTTACTTGCAAATTACATATTTTGGTTACTTCATCTGCTTCATCGTATCCTGAATCCTGTGTCGCTATACCTCCACCCGCGACATAAGCAAGTCTTAGTTTGACCAAAAAATCAAAATGAATTGCAGTCCCTAATTTTCCATGTCACCTATAAAAATCTAGACAACAGTATACATGATATATTGATGGCGTATGACAGAGTCTAGCCCCATTATTATGACGAACAGTTAATATCCAGAGTAACTGCTGTGTGCCGCACGGACAATAGATGGTCTGGAAGTGACTCAATAAGGTACTTGTCACGTCTGTCTCCTGGGATCGGTGGTACTACAGATGATCTGCAGCTTTCCTGCTCAGGTGTTAGGGATTGGGCTGGCTGGGCATATGTGTGCCTCCAGTCAGCCAATCACTCTAGGTCAGTACACGTAAAGCAGGCTTCCCAGGTGTGGTCGGTTTTCTCTGTTCTCATTTCTCTCTCTCTGTGTGGTGTGAGCAAGTTCTATGTGTGGTGGCTGCAAAAAAGGTTTGTGTTTGGTTATCTCGCTGGACTCCTGGTTAGTGTAGGGACTAGCGGTATAGCCAGGAGCCGTGATGTGGCGCGCTAGCTTCCAAATTTTGATCAGAATGTCAACTAATATCTGGAATTTATAGCTTTAACATCTGCTACTAATGGTTGCGTGTTTGCTGCTGTATGGTGGGATTATGGCTCTGTGTGTCTACTTAATCTGTCCAGTTGTCCTTGTTGGTGGTGACATGTATATGTATACTATCCAGGGTGTGGGTCCTAGGAGCAGCTTGGGCCCAGATCCAAAGACCGCTGAGCCACCCTTTATTGGGTCGATGTGCCAGTTCAGGAAGGTCAGTGTCACTTACCCTAGTACAAGATATGGAGAGGTGCTAATCTATGGTAGTTCACCTGGTGTTCCCTGTCAATCTGGGTCATGTTCGCGTGGGCCCAGTGCTCACTTGCCCACACAAATGTAATAGTACTGGTAGGTTGTCTCAGGTGTCTGGAGCCATGCTGACTGCAGTGTATCCCATAGTTGCTGTACAGTGCTTGGGGGAGGATCTATAGAGCAAACACGACGATCAAAGTGATTGCACAGATGATCAATTGGGTTGAAGTCTTGAGAATTAGGGGGTCCGGTAAGTATCTGAATGTCTTGGTCGTGTTCTTTCAACGACTGTTGGACATTTTTAGCCATGTGATATGTTGTATTGTTTTGCTGGAAGATTCCATCTGCTTCACGAAAGATTAACAGCATGTATGGGTATATGTGATCTGCAGGCTAGATTCATAACCAAATGGGTTCATAGTGCCCTCCAGTGAATGTCACAGAAAAATTCCCCAGACCATAACGCTGCCACCACCAGCTTGTGTTCTTCTAGTAGTGGTTCCAGGATGTTTGTTCCCTGATGTTTCTTGCCCAACACACCAACATCCATCCATTTGATGAAGCAGAAAGCATGACTAATTGGAAAAGACAACCCTTTGACAAGCAGAGATGGTCCAATTTCGAAACTGCTGTGCAAATTGAAGCCTTTTTCTCTGATGCACCTTTGTTAGCATAGAGGCAGTGGCCATCTGTCTGCTTCGGAGCCCCATACACAGTAGTGTTGGCTGAACTGTTGTTTTAACCACATCTGGTAGCTCCCTGGTTCATTTTCATGGGGAGCTGCTTCACTGTAACATATTGGTCGACCCTTACGCACCTTCATAGCCGACTTTCACCTCTCACATCTATGGCACGTGGTGCTCTGCAGTTTCCATGTCGATTACTCCCAATGGTGCCATTAGTCCACTGAGGATACACTTTCACCACAGCCGCATGCGAACAGTTTACAAACTGTCCGTAAGCCATAATTCATCCATTTTTGCAACTCTGATAAATATCCCCTTTCACCTATGACAACAACGAGTGATAAGTGAGAAGACGATCGCACACCTTTTATACCACCAAGCCAGCCCACCACACGTCACTTTATGAGCTCCTCACTGCTGACGTCAAAAGTAGGAGTGGTAATAATAATGTGATTCGACTGTGTATATTAGTGATATTATATTAAATTGAAACACATACTGATATACCATAGCTGAATTTATCAAATCAATCAATCATTGGCGAATTCATGGGACTACAGGTAAACCTACTACGTATTTTGTAAATTATTATAGTGCAGATTTCTGGGAACATTACTCTATTCAGTTGATATCATCTAAAACTGTGGTCCTCTTCTTTTCCCGTGCTAATAGCCATATAGTTTGAATTATTTTGCCTATGCCTTGACACAATGATCCTTCACAAGCATGAGCATAGTGGTGATGAGTGTATGATGATGGAGCAGAAACGACTGGAAGATGCTAGTAATCCATTTTCTGAGGATAGATTAAGTATAAGTGTCCATTAAACTGATTGATAGGTTTTATAATGTCTTTTTGTTGCAACATTGCATAAAAGGTATGAAATGCTCAAGTCTTCTGAAAGAATATACAGTGTGTATATATGTGTATATATATATATATATATATATATAATTTTTTTTTTGTCAAGTGGAAATACTGTGAAATGTTGTATTCTTTACAGTTAATAGCTGCAGCAATTAGCAACTACAGGTAGAGGTCTTAGTTACAACTGAGTCGTGGTATTTGGAGAGAGCCCAATTTACCCTTTGCCTCATAAGAAGACACCAGTACTATTAAAAGCACATGGTAGATATTTGGGAGTCGTCACAGATCCTGCACTCGAATCTAAAAGCTTTACTATATGGTTCTAAATAGAATGGAGGAGCCCCTCAAAGACTAGGACGGTGGCGCTCCAGTATTTTTGCACATTGGGCTACATTTTTGCATACACCTTTATTTTGTAGGTGGAGTTGCAGCCTTATGTTTTTAATATGTATATTCCTCTTGTTTTTTGACATGGACCCATGTTATGTTGTAACATGCAGTGGTTAGTGATTGTGTCCTAATCAATATAGCACCTTGGAGTATAGGCTCCATATGCCATGATTGAAGGGTAACCAGATAGTAACTAGCCTAGAATCAGAAGGCAATGACGTGCACACACCATGTTGCTCACATGCATCGGTGGCAAAGCTATATATAGGGGTGATTTTCGAACAAGTTAAGTTCTTGCTGTTGACAAGACTGTGTGCAATTAATGGAGGTAGTGTTTAAGATGTGACAGAAGTGTGATGCAGGAAAACCCAAGAGGGTTAGCTGGCACTGGAGCCATTGTTAGGTATACACTCTTGCTGTGAACAGTTTTCCTTCAGATGAATGTTGCAATAGAGTGGGTCGGATAGAATATTGTGACCAAAAGTGGGTCTGCAACAGATGGGGTGCCAAATTTGTTGGGACTGTGACCCGGGCTGTGGGCAATGAGTTTGAAAAGGTGGGATAGAGAAAGACTTGGTACCAGGAAGACTAACATTTTGTTTGCATTGAATACTATTGAATACCATTGAATTTGAAAGACTGTCCCTAAGTGACCGAAACAGGCCATTGACTCCTTCCCAATGTTGACCATTTTTTTGTTACGTGAAGCGAGTTTTGGGCCTCATTCTTGCAACTACTCTATCTCTAAGTACCCACTGTTCTGCCCCATCCAAGCTTTACAGTTCTGTTCAAATAACATGTATACTTGTATAAGCTCTCTAAGTGTACAGTTATCACATAAAATACTGATTCAACTAGAAAGGGGAATCCCAACAAATGGAGCTGTTGGCTGTAGCTATAGGCCAAATTCTTGTTTGGCTTTCCTCTCCTTAAACATGCATTTTCAGCTCTGTTAGCGGCTTATCATCCACTGGAACCCAATTTGCCTGATCCCTCTTGAACACCTGCCTTCAGGGATAAGTCAGGAGACCCACACACAGGTTAGACAGTCAGCTGATGCTGCTGAAATCAGTGATTTAGCCAATTTTTATTTACTTTGCGTGATCTAATTCCATAGCAGACGTGTTGAGAATGCCCTTCCTTAGTCATTTACCAACCGCAAGAAGTACCGAGTCATCACTGGGAGAGAGATGATGAGCAAAAACAGATACACCGACCGTCAGTAACCAGATATTCAAGTTTCAGGGATGCATAATCACAAGTACCATCACCCAGGGTCATCATAAGTAAAACAGATTACTTTGACTTCATCACTGTACAGCTCCCCAAAGGTCCTGTGCTAATAATTTGTTCAGGGGACAGTGACTGCATATTTCCGTTAGCGGATTTAGTGATTTGGTTAATCAAAGTTGCTGCAAGATTTTAGAGGATACTCCTATTTTCAATCAATATTTGTGGCGCTATTTACTCCTGGTCAGGGTAAGCCATTTATTGACTGTGATAATTCCATATTGCGAGCACAATATTAAAGGGGTTGTCTCGCGGCAAACATCAAAATTTTACATTAGCCCATTCCCCCTGTCACCCCCCTGGCATAAAATAGCATTTTAAAGCGGTTTTTAAACTGCTTGCTACTCACCGATGTGATGAAAGGTGAACTTATAAAATTCTTCCCCCAAGATGGCCGCCGGTCCTTTCCCAGGTATGCACTGCGGTTTTCTCCCATGGTGCACCGCGGGTCTTCTTCCATGGTGCACCATGGGCTCTGTGCGTTCCATTGCCGATTCCAGCCTCCTGATTGGCTGGAATCGGCACACGTGACGGGGCGGAGCTACGCGATGACACGTAGAAGGGAGCAGAGCCAGAACGCCGCTTGTGCCCGGACCGAGCAGAAGGAGAAGACCCATCTGCGCAAGCGCGTCTAAAAAAGCAAGAAGACCCCGAAATTAGACGGAGCCATAGAGACGGGGACGCTAGCAACAGAGCAGGTAAGTGAATAACTTCTGTATGGCTCATATTTAATGCACGATGTACATTACAAAGTGCATTAATATGGCCATACAGAAGTGTATAACCCCACTTGCTTTCGTGAGACAACCCCTTTAAGGACATCCTATTTGTCGGGTATGGACCGAGTTATAGCGTTAATTGAATGTTAGTAAACCGTTTGCACTGTATTCACATAATACTATTCACAGAGAGGGCAGCACAAGTCAACTAAAAGTTTGAAAAAGCCCTATTCACAGACGTGACTTGGTTAAAAGTAATAAATTTTATTAAGTTTTATCTAAAAAAACACGATTGGGCACAACAAAGGACACAACACAAAATCTAAGTTGTAATGGAAAGGCGTTAACCCACCAAATAGTGGATAGAGAAATGATTGGTGGGTTTCAAAATTACAACTTGGTATTACTTCTGATACTCCGTATTTCTTAATGTCGCACGTCACATAGGAATACAGTCTGCATGGGGGCTGTTCATGGATTTCCCAAAAACCGGAACCCCAATTAGATATCTGTAGTTTTATTAATATAATGACAGAATTCGACCAGAGATACTCAGGTTGCGGAAAGGTGATGTTCAACCTGAGGAAGTGAATATCTCTGTCAAAAATACTGCCTAGTGGGCTGAAAAGTTTTTAACAGCTCAAAAGGACAGTATGTCAAGGAAATTGATTTTAGTCAATTTTTATTCCTTATAGCCAGTACTCCTACTCATGGCGACAATGTTTGAGCAGAAACTTTCAGATTGCAAGAAAGTGATATTCAACCTAAGAAGATAGTTATCTCTGTCAGAGCTTGTTGCCTAGTGAGCTGAGACTTGTGAACGGCTCAAAAGGACAGTGTGTCAGAGATTTTAATTTTGTCAATGTTTTTTACTCATTATAAACAGTACTCCCACTCTACGCGTTTCACCACTGAGTGTACGTGGATCCTCAGGAGACTTAGTACTTAGAGAGTAATAATAACAACAATAATGTTTACAGAGTTATGATGGTAACCAATTAGGGTATCACTCCATAGATAGAGTATCACTAAAATATTTAATCCTCAATCAGGAAATGAGCTCTTAGCGTTCAATTTGAGCTAGTAGGGTTTAACCTCGGTGAGGGGATAGATAAAGATTGTAGGTACAAGGTTCATTTCTTTCAAATGTTAAACCCTTCTTCTCTATCAATCCTACTTTCAATAGTCCCATGCCAGGTGTAATGGTCAATAGGATCTCCTTACAATGAGAGTAGGGATAAAGAGTACTACATGCATGAGATTACTGGGTTTGGAATTTTGGTCTGGAGGTAATAACTCTAACAGATCCAAATCCCCTATAATTGAGTGAAGGAGGTTTCAAGTCCTAAAGTCCTTAACTACTCATGCAAATACAAGCAATGAGGCCGTTAGCATAGCAGGACAAGGAGTCAATCCTCCCTAGGTACAGAGGAGTATTTTTCCCTACACCCTCCTTTCTTTTTTCTATCTTTTTTCCCCCTTTTCCTCTCTCCCAGTAAGCTCAAGGTTACTGCATGGACAGCAATCCCTACAGAAAGATAGAGTGCTCAAGAGGTCAGAGCATGACATAGGTTAGTTCCCATCGCCTTGATGGTAGGCTAGGGAGTTAAAAACTTTTCAGCCCACTAGGCAGTATTTTTGACAGAGATATTCACTTCCTCAGGTTGAACATCACCTTTCCGCAACCTGAGTATCTCTGGTCGAATTCTGTCATTATATTAATAAAACTACAGATATCTAATTGGGGTTCCGGTTTTTGGGAAATCCATGAACAGCCCCCATGCAGACTGTATTCCTATGTGACGTGCGACATTAAGAAATACGGAGTATCAGAAGTAATACCAAGTTGTAATTTTGAAACCCACCAATCATTTCTCTATCCACTATTTGGTGGGTTAACGCCTTTCCATTACAACTTAGATTTTGTGTTGTGTCCTTTGTTGTGCCCAATCGTGTTTTTTTAGATAAAACTTAATAAAATTTATTACTTTTAACCAAGTCACGTCTGTGAATAGGTATTCACATAATACTATTGTATGTTATTGCCATATTATTCTTTATAGTACATTCAGTAAGGGCTCATGCCCATGGCCCTATGCATACAGTGCTGCAGGTCTCCCCACAGCGTTTTACACATTTCCAGCCATATGCGCTGCTAGCAGAGGCCACATATGACAGTGCACATGCCCGCGAATCACCAGATCACGGACATGCGCAGTGTGATTTTTTTTTCTCTAAATTCCATGCTCTGTTGAAAGCAGGGATGGGTATGGAAACGCTGCCTGTACACAATGTATTACGTATGGACAGAGTGTCACATGCAAACCATACAAGTTAATTCAGTTCAACTGAATTGCTGTAAAGCCTGTCAATAACTGGCGACCTATTCTGTACCTGTCACCTATTACATATTGCTACATTTGTACATGTTCTGTCCAAATTGATTGCGGGCCTCAAAATAATTTCCTCTAATCTGACAATCATAGAATTTCTAGACCACTTGTGTTTATGCATGCTCTCGAACATTCTTACATATTAAGCAACATCTATTAACCCTTTCCAATCCACTGTCTGACGTCTAAAGACATTCTGATTGAAAGCTGTACAGCTTCCGATGTCGGAAGACATGCGGCAGGGTATTCTTACTGTATATTACTGGCTGCTCTGTTGTCGGGGGCCTGTCCAGCATGTCCCATACCGCAGTGCTGGCTCTAGCCAGCAGGTGGCACCATTGTATAATGGCAGAAAGAGAGAACCCCCTAGGAAACCATGAATCCAAAATTGGATTGCAAAGTATTAAAGCAAGGCAATTAGTGTAAAACAGATACTGAAAATATCTTCTCACTGGAAGAATATGTAATTCGTACATATTGCACATTTTTCCCTTTTTAAATCAAATACTTTTACATTAAAATGTCACATTTGTTAGAGTTTTACAAGTGCAGTGAATTGCGTGCTGTAGATAATAACCTGCAAAGCATTTAATATACCTCACTTAACAGTTAGCCACTTGCTATACTGTTGGCAGGAATAATTTTCATACAGTTTTACTAGGTCAAAATATGAGATATTAGAATTGCCTTTATATAGAAACATTATTTCTGGTATCTCTGACTTTATATAGCTGTAGCTTTCCTCTTAGCACATAATTTCTAAAAGAACAGAACATTAGAGATAACATATTAAATCTTAAAGGGCAACATTGGCGAAAACACATTTTTTATCCCTGCCCCCCTGACCTAATGACCTATCACACTCTGGGGGTCTCCTTCTGTGTATTGCCGTCACTTCCATGCGGTAAAGCCCGCTGTCTGATACTTTTCTGGCACAATCTTGATAAGTACATTTTTTACTTTCAATTTCAAATCAATCCCATGACGCCTTAACTAGGAGATGTACCATTTCTGCCTGCTGAGTAGACAGCTTAATTATCATTATTCACCTAAATAAGCTACAGACCCTAAGTGTAAAATCAGGTGGATTGGCTGTTATCTCCGCTATTATAACTGTGTGACAGGAACTGTGTGATCATGACTGGAAATTCTGAGTTCCCCTCCAGGCGGTTTCTGTGGTGGGGTTCATGTAACAGCAACACACAGATTGAGAAACTGGCTAGAAACTGAACATATAACCCTATGGAAATATGAGCTGGTGGGAATTGAGATCACATGATCATCTGAGGAATAGGAGGCCAGGAGTTTCGGATAGAAAGGAATAACTAACCAAAGATAATAGTAGCTCACTTATATATACTTAATCTTTAGAGACGAGCGGGCAGGTACTCGAATAAGGCACTACTCGCTCGAGTAGTTTGCCTTATCGAGTATGCTCGTTCATCTCTATTCATAGGTAAACATGGGCGATAAAAAAATTGCAAAACGCAGAAAGATAGGGCATACTGCAATTTTTTTTAATCGCAACATCGCAGGAGTGAAAACATCACAAATGAGAATGAAATAATTGAAAATCATTAGTTTCATAATTCTGCGTTTTCACTCACTCTCACATCATTAGTTTCATAATTCTGTGCTTTCACTCATTCTCACATCCCGCGATTGCCGGAGAGTTAGTGCAGTTACTCGCTGTTTCTGGCCTCTGTACTACCTGAAGCTATTCTGGAGACCACAACCTGTAGTTACTCTGCAGCAAACTCCACCGCTCTGTGTAGAAATGAAAAGGCAAAAACCAGAGATCCCTCAGGACGGCTTCACACATGCATATTTGAGCACGTCGGAGTGCCGGCACACTTACGGAATAAATAATGCTTTTTTGTGCTTGCATCCACTGGTCCCAACACCTTCTAACAGTCTGGTCAAAACGGCCCGGTGGTGGCAATTCATCAATACGGCCCTCCAGCTTCTCACATCCCAATAATGCGCCCCTCTCAGGCTCTGGTAATGGGGTGAGATCTCTTCTCTGCGCCGTAGAGGCGTCTAGTTGTCAACAAGCTCCACACAAACGGAAGAAGAGGTCACTACATACAAGGAGCTCCGAGAGCCTTTTATAGGCCAAGGGGGGAACCGATTCTAGGACCTCAGGTGACAAGACTGTTCATCTAATCACCACAACTCTCATCATTTACATATCTACCTGAGATGGAACTGCATGCCGAGTTCTGCAGCAAAACGACAACTTCTTCTAAGGGCTGGATTTTTTTTGACAAAAAGTGTAATTTAGTGACCAAAGCATAGATGATAAAATCTAAAGCACATCTGAGTTATTATCAGTCCCGTGCAGAAGGTAGCACTACGGCGTTGGATGTACAGCGAATAGCAGTAAATTCTGCAGAAGCAATTAACGAGATAAGAGCAGATACAATAGCGTTAAACGTCAAGGGAGAACGGCAACCAGAACAAGGAACATGGTAATGATATTACAGAGACAAATGCTTATCACAGCACACGTACAGTAAAAACTGCAGCCCTTAATCAAACTGCGCTATGGTAAGATTAATGAAAGTTATTCATGTTTTTTCGATACAGTTAATGCAAGATATTTCTGCCAAATAGCAGTGCCGCATCAAAAACCTTGGAGAGAAGGCCACCTCTTCTTAACATGGTACTGCCGATCTGCAGATATTAGGGAATATCTGTATATGACGGGTTTTATTGAATGACTGGTTTGCTCTTTAGGATTTTGCTCACTTCCTTTTGAAATGATAGCACCCCCCTTGGGAAGGAGTGATGATGAAAATATTGGTTGTCACACAGTTTAAGGGTGCAGGCTAGGGTGCCACACAACCTTACAGAGTAAGGTGTTGGGTTGGTTAATCACTGTTGGGCATGTCTGGGAGTGAGAGGTATAGTCATGGTACCCTGGTTGTCATATCTAGCTGGGGGCATAAAGAGAGGCTCATGGCCAGGTTCTAGCCACACATGTTCTGGACTAGCACAGGTTTGACAGTAGGGTCATGGAGTTGGTGGAGCCTGCAGGCTACAGAGGAACCAACAACAATCATTCATCTCCTGACATTTACATCTCAGTATGTGCCACCACCATAGCTCCTAGACAACATGCCCGCTGCCTTGGGGCTACATTCGACTCTGATCTCTCCTTTACCCCCTACATCGACTCTCTTGCCTGAGCATGTCAGCTGCACCTCAAGAACATCGCAAGAATCCGCCCTTTTCTCACTGTGGATACATTAAACACTTACTGTTGCCCTCATCCACTCTCGCCTCGACTATTGCAACTTGCTGCTGATCGGCCTCCCCTGCACCAGACTCTCCCCCCTCCAATCGATCCTGAATGCGAAAGTCAGGCCCATCTTCCTGTCCAGTCGCTACTTGGATGCCTCTGCCCTGTGCCAGTCACTGCACTGGCTGCCCGTCAAATACAGAATTCAATTTAAACTCACCACCCTCATCCACAAAGCTCTCCATAGCGCCGAGCCGTCCTACATTGCTTCCCTCATTTCAATCCACCACCCAGCCTGTGCCCTCCGCTCTAACGAAATCCGACTAAGTGCCCCTTTAATTAGAACTTCTTATTCCCGCCTCCAAGACTTCTCCAAAGCAGCACCAGTCCTCTTGAACACACTACCCCAAACTATCTGGGCAATGACTGACACACAAAATTTCAGGCGTTCTCTAAAAACGCACCTCTTCAGGGAGGCATACCATAAGGAAACCCTCTTTATTTCGCCTGACACTTTTATCTATCTGTATAGCATCCCTCACTCTCCCCCTTGCCATACCGTGCACATCTCCAGCCCCTTTACCTTCTGTATCACCCCATCATCTGTAGTATGTAAGCTTGCTGGAGCAGGACCCGCACCCCTACTGTTTCCATCAATTGATTACGTCATGTAACCGTGGTTTTGTTTTTATTCCCCCTGTCTTGTAAGCGCTGCGGAATATGTTGGCGCTATATAAATAAAGATTATTATTATATGATGCTGAAGAACTTAATTGCAACAAGCAAATCATGGACACTTTAAAACACAGAATGGTGGTCCACCTGAAAAACTCATGATGTGTCCTATTCCTGTTTGCTAGGCTCACATGCGTTTATGTGCTGTGAGATATACAGGAGCGGCATGCAGTCAGTATGCAATGACATTCCATAGGGCTTCGGGCTGCACATCGCCAAGTACTATGTTGGTGTATATGCGTGTGTAATATGCGGCAAGATAGAGCATGCTGCGATTTTTCTTACACACGTAATATACGCAATTCATGTGAGCGGCGACATAAAAGCCTATGCAATATTGGTACAGTGTATTACTCGCACAAAACTGGTGGGTATAATACGCAATTACCAGACACTCGTGTCAGACAGCCCTAAATTTCCAGGATGAGAATGCCAATGTGCTATGTAGTGGTGTCTGAGTACTGTCCGATGCAAGTTGTGCCCGAGTCTCTCAGACATAACTCGTACTAGAGTGCACTTAACTTCAGAATAGAACATTCCAGAACCTGACAGATTTAGACAATGCATGGACTAGAGACAAATAGGAGCAGTTCTGTAAATCTACCCAAGTTAGGCGAGGAGGAGCCGCCCAGCATATTAACGGTTATGCTGCTGACAAGAAAAGTTGCGAAAGATGCTGATAGTTATGCGAGACGTCACGTGCTTTGCTGCTGCACAGAACTGCACAGAAAGAGATGTACATTTCGACGAGAGACACTGAGTGATGAAAGCGTATATTTTGCGCCGCAGTAGAGATGTAGAGTACTGTTGCTTTAAGAGAGTTTACGTAATGTCGAACTACATGAACCTTCCCAGGGAGTGCAAAGATGTTCACTCAATTGCTGTTTAGTACAGTTACTTTGGGAAAAAAATGTGTCGCTTCCGCTTTCGCCTCTCATCGCCGGCCATCTTGTTTACTGCAATATGGACATTACCAGCCACTGTGTATACATGCACAGAATTTGGAGCTCTAAAACCTACATTTGTGAGCAAAAATAATACTGCCTTCATAAAAGTTAATGAGAGGAATGGAAAAACTGTCACTTAGGGCGCCTGCACACGAACGGAAATTCCGCGACGGGATTTCCGCCGCTGGAAGCCTGCATAGGATTGCGTTAACAAACGTAATCCTATGCAGACGGACGCACAGAAACGTCACTCACCCGCCGCCGGCTCCGGTCTGCGCATGCGCCAGCTGCCCAGCAAGCCGGCACATTAAACAGCCGGAGCCGTGGGCGTGGGTGAGTACGTGCTGGTTCCTGCAGGCGCCCGGGTCGGGTTCCGCGTCGAGAATCCTCGCCGCCAAATCTGACCTGCCCGTCTGCAGGCGGCCTTACATATAGAGGAGGGGGTACATGTAAAAATTTTTTTTTTTTTGCCCACTATTGTTTGTACTAAATTTCTTTTTGGGGTTTCTATTGCTCTCTATTCCCACTGGATGTCTTACGGGACATAAGAAGTTGTTGGTTGGTTATTGGCTACCAGGACCACTGTGCTAGCGGGCTGGTCTCCTCTCTTGGAGTACCTCCCCGTTTGCGCCAGTTATATATATATTTATTATATATGATATAATTATTGGCACTTTTTCTGGCACTTTCTGAGCCGCTGTCCCGCTTATATTTGATATAAAGTCTACATTTGGCGCTCCAACCGCTATAAAAATATATTAATTAATCTACACAGAACGTTGCACATAGATAAGAAATAAATAAATGGCTGTAAATTAGTGGACATTCACTTTAGACACAAAACAGTGATATTTGGAAGTGGGTCATTCCATTTGATGGAACATTTTCTAACTAGCGCTGTCTTATCCTGAATAGCTTCACATTTAACTTCATTTATATGTAGAGTGGTATTTCTCCAGGATACAAATCTCTGGATCAGTAATATTTAACCGGCTTCTGCAATGTATAGCTACGTCATACATCATAATACAGTTCCAAGGCTCCCCAGAGAGTGAGCTACCAGTTGTCAGAATTGTATCTTATAAATTAGGATTTCTGAATCTTACCAAAATGAGAGAAAACAAGTATAAAATGATAAGACAGCAATTACATCTACTATTTAGAGTTACTGTATATACTCAAGTATAAGCCTAGTTTTTCAGCACATTTTTTTTAGCTGAAAAAGCCCCCCTCGGCTTATACTCGAGTCAGGGAAGGCTTTAAAAAAAAAAACCTCCATACTCACCTCCCAGCCCGCGTCTGTGTCCCAGCTGGCGTCCTCTTTGCTCGGATCTGTCATTCTCCGCCGTCAGCGCTATGTAAGTAAGAGCTGTGATTGGATTGAGCGTCAGCCAATCACAGCTGGTGCTCGATCATTCACAGCCAATCAAGCTGCTTTAGAATTCTCCCCGCTCTCATCTCCCAGCTCAGTTTTCAAATCCCCTGCAGTCAGTGCTGTGTAAGTAAGCTCTGTGATTGGATCGAGCGCCAGCTGTGATTGGCTGGCGCTCAATCCAATCACAGCGCTTACTTACACAGCACTGACAGAGCCAAGCAGAGAGGACGGTGGGGGATGACAGCAGGGAGAATTCAAGCAGCTTGTCGCACAGACGCAGACACCGGCTGGGAGGTGAGTGTGGAGGTTTTTCTTAACATAGCATATACTTGACTATAGCTCGGCTTATACTCGAGTCAATAAGTTTTCCCAGTTTTTTTGTGGTGAAACTTATTGTCTCGGCTTATACTTGGGTCGGCTAATACTCGAGTATATACGGTATATAGATTATATCTATGCTTTATGGGCCAAAATATGTGGCACCTGTAATAATTACTGAATTCATATGCTTCAGCCACACCAATTGCAAACAAGTTAATAAACTCAAGTGCATATTGTAACATAGTATGTAAGGTCAGTTCTGCCTATTATCCTGCAATGTTGAAATAGAGGAAGGCAAAAAAAAACTCCAATGAGGTAGCAGCCAATTTTCCTCATATTAGGGGAAAAAAGTCCTTCCTAACTCCAATCTGGCAACCAGAATACTCCCAGGATTACCAACCCTTCTGAAGTATTTAGTGGCTATAACTTGTTACACTCAAGAAAGGCATCCAGGCCCCTCTTGTACTGTTTTAGTGAGTTCACCATCACCACGTTCTCAGGCAGAGAGTTCCACAGTCTCACTGCTCTTACAGTAAATAACCCCTTCTATGTTGGTGTAGAAACCTTCTTTCTTCTGGACGTAGAGGGCGTTTCTTTGTTATAGTAACAGTCCTGGGTATAAATAGATGATGGGAGAGATCTCTGCATTGCCCCCTGATATACTTATACATAGTTATTAGGTCGCCCCTCAGCCGTCATTTTTCTAAACTAAATAACCCCAATTTTGATAACGTCTGTCAGTATTTATTACTTTAGTTGGCCGCCTTTGAACTGCCTCAAGCTTTGTCCTTCCTGAGTACCAGTTCCCAAAACTGTACACAATATATCATGTGTGGTCTGACCAGTGATTTATAAAGAGGAAGAACAATGTTATTATCATTTGCAACATTAGTAATAGTATAGGTCATACTAAAGAGCTCAGTGACTTTAAATGTGGCTGTAGGGAGGCTACTCTGTGGGGACGTATGAAAAATGCATAAATAGTAATAGCTGGCAAATTTGTAAAGGCTAATGTAGAACTTGATGATACAGTGGCATCTAGTATCCAGTGTGTATAGTACCACCTCTGGATTGCTTTGCCCTGGATACATTTTTTCATTGATGGTGTTCAGGTCATCTGGTTGAAGAGGGGCATGACACGATTTGGAGCACACCCCAACAGGACTTGTGATGCAGTAGGCTTTGTCATGCAGAGAAAGTGAGCATGGGCCTCCAAGCCTACCGCGGTGGAAGAAAGATGTGGCTAGGTGAGTTGAGAGAGAGCTGCTGAGTGCAGAGAAGATAGAGCAGTGAATTGTCAGTGATTTCAGTGAGGGCAAGTCAGCACTGCTGGAGAGAAAGGAAGATGCTGCACCATACAGCATTCTTTGAAAATTACAAATAAGGAAGATGAAACAATACCTCTGCAGCGCCACCTATTGGATGGCAGCATTCCTTCAAATCATTGCTTGACCCTTTATACAGGTCTGTAGAGCAATGATTGGGAATTGAAAACCAAGCCAGAATCCATATAGAATCAGGTTAGGTTTTCAATTCCCAGTCATTGCTCTATAGACCTGTATAAAGGGTCAAGCATTAATTTGAAGGAATGCTGCCATCCAATAGGTAACGCTGTAGAGATATTGTTCCATCTTCCTTATTTGCATATTACCCAGAGGAGCATCGATAGTCTTATAAGTCTCCTCACTCACCTTCCCAACCGGGAAATTACAAACACAACAGAGAACGACTCTGGTTGTGGCGCTACAATGGAACTTAAACAACAAGTAAGTAGAGACCATCGCTAGGACATGAGTATAGTGTGCATACTTAAGAACCACTTAGACGGTACTTTACCTCCTCTGAGTGGTTGACCCTGTTATTTTGGGCTTAGAACTCTTATGGTCTTCATCTGTTCAGCTTTGTAATTGCGAGTGCTCCCCAGAGCATACAGGGTACCTGAGCTATTAAAAGAGGTCACATTATTAGACTAAATGGTTAATGGTTATTGATTACATCGAAGAACTACTCAAAGAGATCCTATACCATCTTGGTTATACAGTACATAGTTAAGTCGTTATAGGTAAAAGCGTGTAGCGTTCATTTTCACTAAGGCCGATTCTAGCTGTGATAGAATTTCAGGTTCAGTAACACATTTTTTGTATATCTGTTAATTATTTCTCTGGCAAAACCACAGTGCCGAAGTGCTGGGGTGTAAATATTGCCTCTCCTCTGTTGCATCACTCATTACAGAGTTCCACACTTTGTCTGGAAGTGGCATCACCACAAGAACTGCAGGACATGTGGTGACCTTCCATGGTTTCGCTATTGGGAATAGGTTTCCAATAGGTTTCCTCATATATTTCAGTGGAGACAGGGCCAAACGCTGTTGAAGTATATGGAAAATGCAACGGCAAGGAATTTGTGAATGTGAATCAGGTAATATTTGCATGCTGGTGTACAGAATGACTTTTACTGGTGGCCCCTGGACGCCCCAGTCGGACAATGTACTGTATCGTTGCTGTACACTGGAGAAATGCAAAGGTGTTCTTTGGAGTGATGAATCATGTTTCACTTTCTGGAAGTCTGATGGATGATTCTGGGTTTGGTGAGCCCCTGGAGAACTCTACCTATCGGACTACATAATGCCTGCTGTATAGGTTGATGGAGGATAATATTACGGGGCTGTTTTTCAGAGTTCCTCCTTCATGTCTTTCCATAAAATTCATGATCGGTTTGGCAATCCATCAGTGATTGTAAGAAATGGAATCATTTGCACGGTTCCTTGCAGGCAATCTACTAGACAGATGGCTGCGCTATTGTTTTAAGATTGACAAAGGAGTGCTTTGTCTACAATGACCCTGGACTGTTTTACAGGTTGCAGTTATGGTAAGTCTGCCCATATGTGGATAATTACCATATGTAGAGCCCTATGGAGAATTGTGATTGCAGTCCACATTTTCCAAACCCCATTGCAAATTAGGTTTATTTGCCAAATTTATGAATATTTAGCTGTTTGTATAAAAAAGAGCAATTTAAATAGCTCCACACAACTAATATAACAAGTGGTTTCTCCAAATTCAAACATAACATGGCACATTTAATGGCTACTACAGTATCAGAATTATTCACTGCCTTCCTGGCAAGTGTCTTAGCCCATTCCTCATGGGCAATGGCCTCCAGTTTACTAATATTCTGCGGTTTGTGTGCTGCACCTGCTTACTTTAAATCCCCCCTAAGTTTTTCTATGGGGTTCAAGTCAGGCAGCTGTGATGGCCACTCCAGAATCTTCCAGGACTTCTGAAAACCAAAGACTTCTGAGACAGAACCTTGGTGACTTTTAAGGTATGGTTTTGAGCATATTGGAGTGGACTTTTCTTATGCTTTTAAGGACAGTAGATGTGCACGTCTTGGAGTTCGGGCTTAAAGACCTTCAGCGTTTAGTATGATCCTTACTGTGCAAACAGAAGCTTCAGTATAGGCTGCCACCAAATCTTGCTGCAGCTCTTTGATGAGTTAAACCCATAATACAGATCTTAAATATGACTGTATTATGGTCATCAGATACTATATATATCTAAGCCATATTAGTTCTACACTGTGGGTGGTAGAGACTTCCATGTGACTTATAACTGTATAAAAGTACATCCCTTATCAGTGGACTAATTAAGTATTTACTCCTCTACTCATTCTGTTCTGGTATTGTTTTAAGTGCAAATTAATCACATCATGTCTGTGCCTTGTCATATGTACGTGTGTATATACATGCCTCTTCTGATCTATTCCATTTAAGCCTGATGAAGAACCCTAAGTAGGTCTGAAAGCTCGCTATAACATCATGTATTTTTGTTAGCCATTAAAAGGTACCATATCTACAAGATTACTTGGTTTCTCTTACTGAGAACAATCACATTATAACTCTGTTATACTTCTGCTTCTTTGTTCCTCACATGTTAACACAATTAAAAATAGTGTTTGGTACATTGCCATTTTCCTGTATGTACCAAATGGAGAACAAAAGGCAGTTCTTTTTGCCGCATCAGGGTGATAATAAAAGCTATGCCTGTACCTACCTATATATGAAAGTGCAGCAGACTGTACTTTCCTATACAGACGGCCATAGCAACAAAACAAACATTGCACAGCATACTCATTTTTACATAAGTGTTGCGAATGGCTAACATATGCTATTGTATGGTTATACAGTGGCATATCTGTAGAACGGAGGTATAGGATATGTCGGGGAAGACTCCTGACCTAAATCTCTGATGTATAGCAGCAATGAACAGAGCCTTAATGTGTATATATATTGTGCTAGTATAGTATCCAATATACTTAAATGCTTCAAGGTTCAACAAGAGGTTAAAACTCTATCAATCGGGATAAAATGACTGCAGAGTGGCACCAATTTGGCAGCTCTGCCATCTGCCTCTGTACTTTACGGTGTTCTGTCTCAGCAGGAGGGATGAGTTACAAGGTGCTTCTGCTACATGTACATCGTGACAGACTGTTCACTACTACTTATATCTCAAAATTCTTGAAAAAGCATGCTGTGCGCACCACATGTACCTGTCCATCTTTTCGCGCTCCATCTTAATGAATTTAAAATTTTTTAATTTTTATATATATACAGTATATATATATATAAACTTTTTTTTCGATTGCAGCTGCCACTATGGGGGCGCTCACTGCAAATAGATTCATACAGTTCCCTTTCAAAATAATAATGAGCCCGTAAATCTTAAGCTCCCTCTAGTGTTGGCTGTAGGTAGGCGATATTTTCACTTAAAGGGGCAGTCTGTGGAGAAAAATTGAATTGAAATCTTCTTGATGCAGTATAAAAATATTTATAAAAGTAATTTGCACCCCAATCCATCACCTGCAGCTCCTGTTGTTATGGTGCCAGCCCCCCCGCTGAACTCTTCTTTCAGCTCCAACAATGACTTTCCATCACACTGCAGCTAATTATCAACTAATTGTAAGTTACACACAGCCAGTAACTGGTTGCAGTAGTCACATCTTCCTGTGATGGGAAGTCATCATTGGTGGCAGAAGAACACACATGAAAAATGGATGCAAAATAAATGCCAATTGCACATGTAAATAACAGAAATGCTGAAATCCCATTAAAATCACATGGAAAAGGGGCAGTTTTTCACTGAGGAAAATTGCATTGGCCTCTATAAATATCTACCCCATATATATATATAGATAGATAGAGAGATAGAGATAGATAGAGAGAGAGAGAGAGAGAGAGAGAGAGAGATAGAGAGAGAGAGAGAGAGAGAGAGAGAGATAGAGAGAGATAGATAGAGAGAGAGAGAGAGATAGAGAGAGAGAGATAGAGAGAGAGAGATAGGGAGAGAGATAGATAGAGAGATAGATAGAGAGATAGAGAGAGAGATAGAGAGATAGATAGAGAGATAGATAGATAGAGAGAGAGAGAGAGAGAGATCCAGAAAGTGTTCAGACCCTTTCGCTTTTTTTACGTTTTCTTGCCTTGTGCAAGTGAAGAGAAAAACTTTAATTCTTACCCAGCATTCTGCACTCAGTACCCCATAATGACAAAGTGAAGACAGAATGTTCGAAATCTTTTGCATTGACATAAGTAGTCAGACCCTTTGGTATAAGATTTGGAATTCAGGTTTGGGGGCCTCATATTTCTCTTGATCATCTTGAGATGTTTCTACACCTTGATTGGTAAATTCAGTTGATTGGACATCATTTTAAAAGATACAACTTTCTATATAAGGTCTCACACCTCACAATGCATATCAGAGCAAAAACGATGCTATGAAGAGTAAAGAACTGCAGAAGGCTTCAAAAACATTTCTGCTGCATTGAAAGTTCCCAAAAGCACAATGGCCTCCATAATTCTTGCATGGAAGAAGTTCGAAACAACCAGGACTCTTCCTAGAGCTGCTGACCCACCCAACTAAGTAATCAGGGAAGAAGGGCTTTGGTAAGAGAGGTGACCAGGAACCCAATGGTCACTCTGGCTAAGCTACAAAGATCCTGTGTGTACATGGAAAAATAATTCCAGAAGGTCACTATCACTGCAACACTCCACCAATCTGGACTTTATGGCAGAGTGGTCAGAAAGAAGCCTCTCCTCAGTAAAAGACGCAAGCCCAACAAAGCCCATCTGGAGTTTACTAAAAAGCACCTCAACGACTTTCAGACTGAGAAACAAGATTCCCTGGTCTGATGAAACCAAGATTTAACTTTTTGCCCTCAACTCTAAGCATAATGCCTGCAGGAAACCAGGCACCGCTCATCATCTGCCCAATACCATTCCTACAGTGAAGCATGGTGGTGGCAGCATCATGCTATGGGAGTGTTTTTCAGAGGCTTGGATAACCCGGCAAGGTTGCAGAAAAGCTGCAAGTACAGAGATATTCTTAATGAAAACCCAATTAATAGAGCAAAGGATCTTCAGAAGGGTCACCTGCCAACAAGACAATGACCCTAAAGCACACAGCCAAGACAGCAGACAAGTGACTTAGGGACAATTCTGTAAATGTCCTTAAGTGACCCAGCCAAAGCCCTGACTTGAAGCCAACAGAGCATCCCTAGGGAGACTCAAAAATGACTCTCCACAGACAGTCCCCATCCAATCTGATGGAACTTGAGAGGATCTGCAGAGATGAATGACATAAAATCCCCAAATCCAGATGTGTAGACTTTTTGGCATCATACCCAAGACGACTGGAGGCTGGAATCACTGCCAAAGGTGCTTCAACTAAGTATTGAGCACAGGGTGTGAATACTTGTATTAATGTCAGCTTAAAAAAACTTACAAAGATTTCTAATATTCTGTTTTTACTTTGTCATTATGGGGGATTGAGTGCAGAATGATGGAGAAAAACTTGATTCTTTTTTAAATTTGCACAAAGCCACAACGTAACAAAATGTTAAAAAAGAGATCGAATCTGAAGACTTTTAGGACGACTGTAAGTGTATAAACTGTACATACTATCTTGATATCCCACTCCCATCATATATTTGTGTTGGTCTTTGCCTCCTGATATCCCTCCATATTTCTTTTTCTCCGTAAAAGGAGACAGCAGTTTACTTCATAGTGTGGAAATGATGACGGGCACAGGCATGTTAAAGTTCTATGCAGCACAAAAATGTTACTGTACAGTAGCACGAAAGGTAAATGAACCCTCTAGAATTCCTAATAAAATGCAGTCTGGTTGTTATGTAAGTCACAGTTGTAGACAAAGACAATCTAGTTACGCACAAATACTTGTATCATTCATATCTTTTATCAAGCAAATTGAGTAAAGTTTCACAGGGTGGGGATAAAAAGTAAAGGCCCTTTTACATGCAAAGATAATCTTTTGAATGACTGAAAGATTTAGCTCTCTGTTTGCATAAAGTGTTAATAATATCCATTAACATTTTATCACCTTCATTTGCATATATAAGGACCTCTAGGAGTTATTTGCAGAGCCCAGCTTGTGTTTAAACACATGCCCATCTGTGCAAACAGCTGCCTAAACATTCCATTGTGCGGCTGCCAGCAGATTGCATTGTTCTCCTTGTGGCTAGTGGTAACATGCCGCGGGGAGAAGATCCTGCAGTCTTCTGAAAGATGAGCGAAATACATCAAAATAGAATGTATTTGCTCAGTCTTTCAGTGGCTGAACGATGGATTTTATGTGAACTAAAATCCATCATTCAAACGGAATGATGGATTTTATGTAATGATTTATGCTCATTTGCGTCCGTTTGGATGAATTTTGAGTGATAATCGTTGTGTGTAAAAGGGCCTTAAGTGAACTCTTGATTTCAATAAACTATAGATTCTCATTTAGTAGCAATCACCTCCACCAAACATTTCCTGCACAATGTTGAGGAGGAATTTTAGACGATTTCTGACTGCAAATGCGTTTGTTTATCAATATTTCTGGGATGTCTTGCATACATAGCAAGTCATGCCACAGTATCTCAATAGTATTTAGGTCAGTTCACTCCTGCACTTGGCTATGTATTTGAGAGGTTCAATGTCACATTAAACCATTTCCTAGTTCTTTCACTAAAAGAGAAATACGCAGTATTACAAATGGGGGGAGATGGGGGTTATCTTATGCTAGAAATTATGCATTAAGGTCCTGCTTTCCGGTGATTCCATTTTATATGCTGCCTGAATTGGTATGAGGAAGGAGGAACGCCGGATGTAGTGGGAGAATTTGATATGTGAATATTCATTGTAGCTCCTTCCACTACTGGCTGTTTCCATTCAGTGAAGGAGGGTCTAAATTTAAGCATTTTATGGACAAGTAAAGCCCTATTCACATCTGCATCAGTGGCTCCATTCAGGGTCTCCGGCGAAAATCCAGCATGAAATGTCAAACAAAAAAGTTATGTATGCAGATCTTTTTCATCCAGTATAAATTCGGACGGATGCAGGAACCAAATGGACCCTGTTATAATCAATGGGGTCTATTCGGCACAGTTTGGTTCCGGTATGAGACACATCCATTCATCCAGGGGATTCAGTTTTCCTGCTCCCATAATGGAACAGAAAAACTGAAAACCTAGTGCAGAATTAAGCCTAAAACGTTCCCATTCTCCGTCCTGGAAGGAGTTAATCCAACAATAAGATAATTTACAATTGATTCTTCTCCATGGTGTGGATGCTGATACATTTATTAACTGTTAAGGATTGGCAAAAGCAAATTAATTAAATTGGAGGAAGTGTAAACAGGTACTGTACGTTCAGCAATTTAGGTTTTTTGCACAATGAAGTCTCATTCCTAAATAGTTTAATGGCAGCCGTACAGCTTTCCATGACGAGTCAGCAATTAAAAAAAGACTGACATGGACAAAAAATGAAATTCTCTCAAAGTAAAAGCATTGGGAGCATTAAAATAGTGAAATATCTTGGTCTCTTTCCACCTTTGCGATCGATGTGCAATCTAGTCCACTAAGAGGGACATTTATGAAGGCCTTATGCCAGAAAGCTGGTGTAGAAAAGTCGCAAAATTTGACGTAAGCGCTACTTGCACAGAAATATTGCCCCTTCTCTGCGCTTTCAGGGAGCGTGGCCTACCCGTACCGACAGATTTATGTACAAATTATGCCAGAAATGTATGACTGATGAGGACCAGGCCTACATCTTTGTGAAGGCATACGGAGCTGCCGGGGATTAAGTGCAACAGGTAAGGGGGATAAATTGTATTAAACTGGGGTAAATTATACTAAACCTTAGAAATTCAATGTCCGCAGTGATCATGGAATCCGCAATTGAAATTTGGTCATGTGAGACGGGCTTAATTATGACAAATACATGGAATAGCCACTTTATTAGAGACCCGGCACTTTTACAATTGGAGCTTCCCTGTATAACAATTTGACTTGTGACCCCGGGGTGCAGCATAAAATCAAGTGGCAATTTTCTGTGGGTCAGTTTGAGTGTGATTCCACACTAGATGGGGAAATCAAGTGATCTGAGCAACGAGGACTGGTCATCGGTGCTAGACTAGCCGGGGACGGGATTTTATACACTGTCAACCTTGTGGGGTTTTCTCATGGGCTTTCTCAGTGTGGAAAGAATACCTAGAATGGAGCGATCAAGGAAAAGGGGATCCTGTGGTTGTAAACAACTCATTGCTGATAGAGGTCAGAGAAGGATGTTACAAATTGTTCTGAAAAAAAAGGGGGGCTTGGTACCATGTTAGCAGGTAGAGCAAGGTGTGATTGTTCTCAGTGAGAGAAACCAAGTAATCTTGTAGATATGATACCTTTTAATAGCTAAATTAAACAGAAATTTGAGATTTGTAACATCATAAACCTGTCTCATTCCTGAGCTCAGTGGACTGATTAAGTATTTATGTCTCAGCTCAGTTTGTCTGTTGTTTTAAGTTTTAGGTGCAGAACAGTCTCGACTTTCTGTGTGTGAACATTTGTATTTCAATCAAGAGGAGGTGTCCTCTCTGCCTTTGTATCTATATATATAAAGCTGAAAGCCCTCACTGACTCACTGACTCACTGACTGACTCGCCAAAAGTTCTCCAACTTCCCGATGTCGTAGAAACATGAAATTTGGCACACGCATAGATTATCTCCAAAATAGGAAAAGTAATTGGGTCCCAACTCGATTATTCAATTCTAGCGCAAAAGAATTGGCGTCAAAATTTTACGTACGTAATCTAAATCTGTCACTTTCCAATGTCATAGAAACTTAAAATTTGGCCCGAGCATTGATTATGTCATAAATGGGAAAAGTTAATGGGTCCCAACACGATTATTCAATTCTATGCGCAAAATAATTAGCGTCCAAATTTTACGTACGGAATCTAATTATCTCACTTTCCGGTGTCATAGAAACGTGAAATTTGGCACGAGCATTGATTATGTCATAAGTAGGAAAAGTTCGTAGGTCCCAACTCGATTATTCAATTCTAGCGCAAAAGAATTGGCGTCGAAATTTTACGTACGGAATGTAATTTCTTCACTTTCCGGTGTCATAGAAACAGGAAATTTGGCACGAGCATTAATTATGTCATAAATAGGAAAAGCTAATGGGTCCCAACTTGATTATTCAATTCTATGCGCAAAAGAATTAGCGTCCAAATTTTACGTACGGAATCTAATTTTCTCACTTTCCGGTGTCATAGAAACGTGAAATTTGGCACGAGCATTGATTATGTCATAAATAGGAAAAGTTAATAGGTCCCAACTCGATTATTCAATTCCAGCGCAAAAGAATTGGCGTCAAAATTTTACGTGCGGAATGTAATTTCTTCACTTTCCGGTGTCATAGAAACAGGAAATTTGGCACGAGCATTGATTATGTCATAAATAGGAAAAGCTAATGGGTCCCAACTCCATTATTCAATTCCATGCGCAAAAGAATTAACGTCCAAATTTTACGTACATAATCTAAATCTCTCACTTCCCAATGTGATAGAAACATGAAATTTGGCACGGGCATTGATTATGTCATAAATAGGAAAAGCTAATGGGTCCCAACTCCATTATTCAATTCCATGCGCAAAAGAATTAGCGTCGAAATTTTACGTGCAGAATGTAATTCTTTCACTTTCCGGTGCTATAGAAACGAGAAATTTGGCATGAGCATTGATTATGTCATAAATAGGAAAAGCTAATGGGTCCCAACTCGATTATTCAATTCTATGCGCAAAAGAATTAGCGTCCAAATTTTACGTACGGAATGTAATTTTTTCATTTTCCGGTGTCATAGAAACGGGAAATTTGGCAGGAGCATTGATTATGTCATAAATAGGAAAAGTTAATGGGTCCCAACTCGATTATTCAATTCTAAGCGCAAAAGAATTAGTGTCCAAATTTTATGTACGCAATCAAATTCTCTCACTTCCTGATGTCATCTATATATATAAAATTGAATGTATGTCTGTCTGCGTGCGTGCGTGTCTGCGTGCGTGTCTGTTTGTCCTTTATGCGCTACTACACCATTCATCCGATCGCCATGAAACTTTGGGAAGTTGTTAAGTACACTCCTGGGAAGATTATAGGCATAGTACAAATATCCTACGATAAATGGCGCGCGAGCGTCGTCGAAAGTTACGCCCCCCCCCCACGTAGATCGAATAAGTAAGCCACCTGCTATTGTGATGTCATCACTGATGTCATCAACATCGGACGCCCTTGAACATGCCCCAACATGTTCTATAAAGCTGCATTGTGAGACCTCCTGCTCATCTATATATATAAAATTGAATGTATGTCTGTCTGCGTGCGTGCGTGTCTGCGTGCGTGTCTGTTTGTCCTTTATGCGCTACTACACCATTCATCCGATCGCCATGAAACTTTGGGAAGTTGTTAAGTACACTCCTGGGAAGATTATAGGCATAGCACAAATATCCTACGATAAATGGCGCGCGAGCGTCGTCGAAAGTTACGCCCCCCCCACGTAGATCGAATAAGTAAGCCACCTGCTATTGTGATGTCATCACTGATGTCATCAACATCGGACGCCCTTGAACATGCCCCAACATGTTCTATAAAGCTGCATTGTGAGACCTCCTGCTCATATACTAATATATTAAACAGACGACCTCCTCCTCATATACTAATATATTACACAAGACGACCTCCTCCTCATATACTAATTCTATGCGCAAAAGAATTAGCGTCCAAATTTTACGTACGGAATCTAATTCTCTCGCTTCGCGATGTAATAGAAACTTGAAATTTGGCACGAGCATTGAATATGTCATAAATAGGAAAAGCTAATCGGTCCCAACTCGATTATTCAATTCTAGGCGCAAAAGAATTGGCGTCCAAATTTTACGTACGGAATGTAATTTTCTCACATAGAAACTTGAAATTTGGCACGAGCATTGAATATGTCATAAATAGGAAACGCTAATGGGTCCCAACTCGATTATTCGAGATTCTATGCGCAAAAGAATTAGCCTCCAAATTTTACATACGGAATGTAATTTTCTCACATAGAAACTTGAAATTTGGCACGGGCATTGAATATGTCATAAATAGGAAACGCTAATGGGTCCCAACTCCATTATTCAATTCTATGCGCAAAAGAATTAGCGTCCAACATGTTCTATAAAGCTGCATTGTGATGTCATTAAGGCTCTATTATGACACGTACAGCTTGGAACCACTAGAGCACGCCAGCCAATTACCATTGGAGTTGGAAGTGGGTAAACAAGTACTAGGATATCTTCCTAAGAAGCCACAGCAGCCGGATAAATTGATTCTCCCAGCAGTCATGCCTCCACTCCCCCCCAGCGATTCTCCCAGCAGTCAGAATGTCTCCCACCCCCCCCCCAGCGATTCTCCCAGCAGTCAGAATGTCTCCCATCCCCCCCCCCCAGCGATTCTCCCAGCAGTCAGAATGTCTCCGATCCCCCCCCCCAGCGATTCTCCCAGCAGTCAGAATGTCTCCCATCCCCCCCCCAGCGATTCTCCCAGCAGTCAGAATGTCTCCGATCCCCCCCCAGCGATTCTCCCAGCAGTCAGAATGTCTCCCATCCCCCCCCAGCGATTCTCACACAACGGCTATTTTATTCAGCCTGCAAGGGGGAAGCAGCGGCCTACAAAACCTCAGTGGTCGCTGCTGCCGTCATCTAGATATATAAAAACGAAGTATGTATGTATGTCTGTCTTCGCAGCAACGCGCGACGGGTACGCTAGTTTTATATAAAGGAAAGGTTGCATGGTTACCTCCACGTGGTGTTTCCTGGGTAACGCAGAGAACTATGCAAAATGGTGAACATATGTTTTTCCTCGGTATCTCTAAAGTAACCACGACTTCATAAGATTTTCCGTGTTAACACCAGATAAACACCAGTACCAAATTAACTCGGGCGAAGCCGGGTATATCAGCTAGTATTATATATGTGCCCCATCCAAACCAGTTTCATTTTAGCCTGATGAAGGATCGATAGAAGACCCAAAAGCTTGCTGTAACATCATGTATTTTTGTCAACCATTAAAAGGTACCATATCTACAAGATTACTTGGTTTCTCTCACTAAGAACAATCACAAATTGTTCTGATGCACAAGCACTGCACAGTTAATAAAACTGCAGCCAAATACAACGCTGGTGCTCCAACTTACATGTCCAAACACACAGCTTATCTTCCCTTTGCAAGGATAGGCTATAAAAGCAGACAACCAGTTTGAGTTCCATGCCAAAGAGACATGGTAATCCTGGAAAAAAAATGTCTGTGTGAGAGTGGCCTAAGACCAGCAATCGCACTGGCAAAAACGTTACCTTCCCTGTGTAACTCCAGTCTGGGTGCTGTTGAGTATCACAGGCTCTGAGCTCTAACACTTCCTCCGAGTTTTTACCTTGCCTGCACAGGAAGCGCACTAATGCAGACTGGGAGGAAGAGGTTAGAGACTGTGATAATCAGTGACACCCGGACCAAAGCTATGGAGGGAAGGCAAAGTACTTCCTGGTGGGGTTGCTGCCCAACCAGAGGTACTGGGGGCACTGTTACTACTGGGGCCCACTATTACTATGGGGACTAATGGGGCTGCTGTTACTACTGGGGGCACTATTACCACTGGGTGTCGTTATTACTACTGGGGACCTTTATTATTACTGGGGGCAGTATTACCACTGGGAGCCTTTATTACTATTGGGACCACTTGGGAGCTATTACTACTTGGGACACTATTATGACTGGGTGCCGCTATTATTACTGTAGGCCATTATTACTACTGGAGGCCACAATTACCATTGCAAACACTGGGAGATGCTATTACTACTGGTACCACTAGGGGGCTGTTATTATTATTGTAGGTCACTATTACCACTGAAGGACACTATTACCACTGGTGGCAACTATTACTATTGGGGGTCACTAAGACCACTGGGGGCCACTGTTATCACGGAGGGCCACTATTCTTACTAAAAGCACTGAGAGGGGGCACAGTTGCTACAAGGTCGATGAGAGGGGACATGATTACTATTGAGGCCACTGTGGCTATCCACGTCCACTTGAAACTAAACCCTCCACTTTTTTTTTTAGATCACCAAGGAAGTTTTTATCAGTATGAAATATTTTTATTTGATTTTCTATTCTCTAAACATGTGTGAATTTTGTAGTCTGAAAAATGCGGTAATTAAGTGCATTTTAAAATTCTGCACCAGAGATTATTATGGCTATACTACAAGTACTTTTACATGCTGCATTAGGTTTAAATCGCAATACCCCTGCGGCGTACTGTCAGCCAGTGCAAGGGAAAAGCTCCTGATGTGTATGCAGACAAGCCTTTAGA
The DNA here is from genome assembly GCF_035609145.1 of Eleutherodactylus coqui. Classification (NCBI taxonomy): domain Eukaryota; kingdom Metazoa; phylum Chordata; class Amphibia; order Anura; family Eleutherodactylidae; genus Eleutherodactylus; species Eleutherodactylus coqui. The sequence continues at coordinate 80,824,135 of NC_089841.1, read as the reverse complement.
CATAAATGACCAGATTATACAAAAGTGTGTCCTTTTGACATACACTAGGTTATGTCAGTAAATACTGGCATCCTACAGGCCTAACTATTGGAAAGCTTTGTCAACTAAGCTTTTAATACAACTGTATAATGGAAAAACCTGTCACATTTTTGCAGCTTGCTGTGAATATTGGAACAGTTATCTGTAGGCAGAGTACAATGCAGAAGTCAATACAACAGGTAATTAGAAAATACAGAAAGAGAGAGAAAAACAACACAGAAAACCATTGCTATTGATTTCAGTTATTAGCTCCTGTGCTCCAGTCTGACTTAAAAGCACTGAATACCCTTTATCATTATGGGATGAGCATTCAGGGACAGAATAGAGAATTAGTATGAAAAACAAAGCTCTAGTCATGTGGTGTTTACTGCGACCCAAAAGCAGATTTTAACAGGGTCCTTCTTGGGGGCCACCTGAGGCCCTTCACTTCAAGGGTTGCCAATGGCCGCCCAAACCGACCATCAACTTTAAAATGGGTTGTACCAGGATCACAGGTTATTCCCTATCCACAGGATAGGGGATCACCTTTTTGTAATCAGTGGGGGGTCTCACCATTGAGATCTCCACCGATCTTGATAATAGGGTTCCCGTATCCCCTTCTATCTGTCACTGCAAGTTATCCCCTATGCAGTTGATATAGGATAACTTGTGATCCTGGTACAACCTTTTTAACAACTTGACAGGTGCTTTCGCTCCCTGTTGCACCTGCAGGGGTCAAGAAAAAATGTGTTCCAGGAATGGCCACTGCAAGAAGAGTGAAGAAGTCAGTTTACAGCCAGTGGTACTGCGTTATTTCATTACATGGAGGTAGGGTGGCGAATGGAGGAATGTGGAAAGCAGTAAAGGGAAGCAGGTCGAAGGCAGGAGGAAGGGAAAACAAGGATACCATAGAAAAACCAGAAAGTGAGGAGTTGGAGGCTGGTAAGTCTTGTTGATCCAATTAGGTACATTTAGGGGGCAATGTTAAAATTCTATATTTTTGGTACATTTTTATATGAAACACCATATGGACAGTTTTGAAACATTTTTATGGCATGGGGCCATATACTGCATGGGGCATTTCAAGGAGAAACATTTATGGCAGAACACTTTAAGGGACACTACATATGGCTCAATGAAAAACATAATTTTTTTTCACAAAAATGGAAGGAGAGCTATTCAATAATTATGATTTGGGAACCATACTTAAGAAACAAGCTTGGTTTTGGTACTGTATCTATGTAGTAAGCTTGGTTCTGGTACTGTGTCTATGTGGTAAGTCTGATTCTGGTACTGTATCTATGTGGTAGGTCTGATTCTGGCACTATCTGTCTAGTAAGCTTGGCTCTAATACCACATCTATATAGTAAGTATCAGATCATTTACAATCTTTAAACTGGTGGGAGGCACAACATTTTCATTCATCCCAGATGCCAAAACATCTATTAAAGTGAAGGTCCATCTTTACAACCAATATTCTTGCTATTGTTACATTGCATCTAAAATGAAAAATTTAGGTGTAAATAGTTAAAAATATTCTTTTGATTTGTGCCTATAGCTCCTATACAAACCTACATGTCCCAATAGTAACAGACTACATACAGACTGCATCCATCTGCTCTCTGTTTCTTACTAATATACCATATCTATGTTAGTAAGAAGTACACCACTGCAAACGAAGGCGACAGTGTTGGGGTATTAATGGCAGGACATATAATGGGTGCGTTGACACCTAATTTCATTTTGCTAAGCACCTGGAAATGGTCCGGGCAGAGACAGGGTTCAGATATGAAGGGGACACCTGTGTATCGATGGTGGATAAGAAAACTGTTGGATCTACTTGTGATTGTCGATGGATCAAACAATCATCTTTACTGGTGGTATGTTTGGGTCGTTTAGAGTCTGCTCACCATGTGTGCATGCCATCAAGTAACCACTGTTCCCAACAGCTCCTAACAGCTCGGTTAGAACAGCCTAGAAGGTGATTAAATTGTCAAAACAACCAACCTGCTTCTCTCATTCCAACAATGCGTCCCGACTCAACGTCCAATAACTGGGCAACATGTCTTTGAGAACGTCGTAAAGCCATGACTAGCAGCCAATGATATCTTACAAGAGTTACACTACACAAAAGTAGCCTCTAAGAGCTTTTTTGTAGGGCACCGAGGGAAGGACTTATATGGTTTCTGATGGCAAGACCCAGTGTCTACTCAGACCACAACTGTAACCAGTTACCTATCTACCAGAGACATAACTGTATGCAGAGTATTGCAGCAATCTGGCTTTTCTATCTGGGTGCATTATGTGTTTTTATCAATGACTGTACTATGTTATAACTGCACACAGGCCATGTCAGTAGTAAAGATTAACACAGTAGTTTGCTTCTGTGTTAGCCCCAAGCTGGCAATAAACCCACTCATATTGGTGGAAAACATTATAGGATCACCTGGTCCTCTAGTGAGTCCGTCTAACCCTAAGCACAAATCATAGTTTAAAATAGATTTCAGTAATTTAAAAGGCAGGAGGCAGCCACCTAGAAATCGCTGTAATATCAGGCTCTTTGCAGCCTCTTTATCTTTGTCACTTTCAGTCAGTCACACTTGGCCTCAGTGCATCAGAATCTCAGAGCTCTGTGTCCAAACTCTGTGCTAGCTGAAATCCAATTTAAAGTTCTACCCCGAAAGTAATACTTCCCATATGGCAAACGATAACATACTGACACGGTCAAAAGAGCTGAAAGGCCACTCTTATCAGCTACTAGCGAAAATGAAAATGTGTGTATATAAATATATAAATATATATATATATATATATATCAGAGGGGAGGCTTTGTAAAATGTAAATAAATGTTAAGAAACAAAGAATGCAGTGATTGTGGAAATCTCATGTGACTATATTTACTCACAATAGAACATAGAACACATATCACAGGGAGAAAGTGGCACATTTCCATCTAATTAAAAAAAATTAACTCCTTTAGAAATTGATGGCAGCAACACATCACAAAAAAGTTGGAATAGGGCCACGTCTATCATTGTGTAGTATCCCTTCTTCTTTTTACAACATCTGGGAAGTGAGGAGACAATTGCTGGAGTTTTGGGAGGGGAATGTTGTCCCATTCTTGTGTGATGTAGGATTCTAGATCTTTAACCATTTTGGATCTTCTTAGCTGGATTTTTTGTTTCATAATAAAACAAATGTCTTCTATTGGTGAAAGGCTCGGACTGCAGGCGGCCAGTTCAGCACCCGGACTGTTCCTCTGTGAAGCCATGCTGTTATGAGGGATGTAGAGTGTGGTTTAGCATTGGCTTGCTAAAATATGCAAGGCCTTCCCTAATACAGATGTTGTCTGGATGGAGCATATGTTCTAAAACCTCTATATACTGCTCGGCAGTGATAGTGCCTTTCAAGATGGCTATGCCATAGGCACTTATACAACCCCATACCATCTAAGATGCAGGCTTTTGAACGGTGCGCTGATAACAAGCTGGATGGTCCCTCTCCTCTTGAGTCTGTAAGACACAGCATCCGTGGTTTCCAAAAAGAATTTCTAATTTTGGTTCATCTGACCACAAAATAGTTTTCCATTTTGCCTTAGCCCATTTTAAATACGTTTTGGCCCAGAGAAGACACTGTTTTTGGATTGTATTGATGTCTGGCTTCTTTTTTACATGATACAGCTTTAACTTGCATTTGTGGATTGTGTTCGCAGACAATAATTTTAGGAAGTATTCTTGAGCCGATGCAATGATTCACATTACAGAATCATGCATGTTTTTAATGCAGTGCGGCCTGAGGGCCCGTAGATCGCAATCATCCAATACTGACCGTCGGCCTTGTCCTTTGCGCATATGAATTTCTCCAGATTCTCTGAATCTTTTGATGAGATTATGTAATGTAGATGGTGGGATATTCAACTTCTTCGCAATTTTACGTTGAGGAACATTCTTCTGAAATTATTTTACAGTTCTTAAATGCAATTTTTCACAGATTGGTAAACCTCTGCTCATCTTTGCTTCTGAGGACTCCAACATGCTGTTTTCATACAGTCATGTGACTTAATAGAAAATTGACCATCCAGCTGTTTTTCATTAGTACCACTTACTTTCCCAGCCTTTTGCTAACCCTGTCACAACTTTTTTGAGACGTGTTGCTGCTATCAATTTCTAAATGAGTTATTTTTTAAATGAATTGGAAAAATGTCTAACTTTCAACTGCTGATAGTATGTATGTATATATATATATATATATATATATATATATATATATATATATATATATATATATATATACTATGTTCTATTGTGAATAAAATATATGAATAAAGTATATGTGTATTATATCTACAGGGTGTTCCAAGAGTGTGGATGCATCCATATACAATGAAATTGGTTTGACAGATGGTAATCTAATTTTGCATACAAGTTGTCAAGCTGCGGGGGGAGGAGGAAACCTGTTAAGCAATGTTACCAACTAATCAGCCATTTTGAATGCCACCATCTTGGATTGAACTCTAATTTTTCCAGTGGGTAGGAAGGTGTGTGATATATTAAACGGGCAGAGAATTTCACCAAAACACAATGGTATGCTTCATTTTAACATCATTTTATTCATTCTCATGTTAACACAGTGATTTCTTCATTACAGGCAATGAGAATTATGGCAGTATCTCAAGCAGAATGTGTTGAGATCATCCTTATATCAGGTAAATAAAACACATGTGTCATTGCCACAGATTTCAATCAATGCAACCCAACCAGACTTCTGATTACCCACAGTGCAGTTGGCAAACGTCTTTCCAAATTCCAAGAAACAGGTTCTGTCACTGGTAAACCAAAATCTTAAGGTTAAAATTAGTCATGTCACTAAGGGGTTAAAATATACTTAGGACAAATGAGTTCAGTGCGAAATATATTTACATGAGACAAATTCAAAATCTACAATTCAAAAAATGACATTTTCATGAGGGTCTTTCCAATTTTAACCCATTCCCGCTGCAGGGCGTAAGTTTACGTCCTGGCAGCGGGGTACTTCCCGCAACAGGACGTAAACTTACGTCCTGGAGATAGCCCGGGATCAAATATGATCCCACGCTATCCTGCAGCGCGAGCCGGCTGTCAGTCACAGCCGGCGGCCCGCTGCAACAGTGGGGGGGGGCATCGGAGATGCGCCCCCGCTGTTAACCCCTTCCCTGCCGCGATCTAAGTAGATCGCGGCAGGGAAAGAGTTCACAGAGGGAGCGGACTCCCTCTGTGTCTCAGGCCGGCTCTCGCGACGTTATCGCGAGAGCCCGGCCTGTCGCCATGGTAACAGGATGCCAGACACTGGCGTCCTGTATTGTCTATGCCTATGATCGCTGTATAACCGATAAGGCATGGCAGAGCAGTAGCTCTGCCATGCCTTATGACAGCGATCATCAGGGCAGTGGTCAAAGTCCCCCAGGGGGACACAAACAGTGTAAAAAAAACAAAGATTAAAAAAATGAATAAAAAAAAGTAAAAAAAGAGTAAAAAACATTTTTTAATGCTTTTTCTCAGATTAGCATAAAAAAGGTAAAAAAAAAATAAAACCCCACATACTTGGTATTGTCACGTCCGTAATAACGTGTACAATAAGATGCACATGCTTTTGACTGTGCATAGAAAAAAACGCTAAAAAAAACGCTAAAAAACTGAGGCAAAATGCTGATTTTTAGCATTTGGCCTCACTAAAAATGCAATAAAAGTGATCAAAAAAGCCGTATGTACCCCGAAATGGTACCAATTAAAACTACAGCTCGTCTTGCAAAAAATAAGCCCTCATAGAGCTCCGTACATCAAAAAATAAAAAGTTACAGAACTTTGAATGCAGCGATTTAGAAAAAAAAAAAATTCCAAAAAAAGGGTTTTTATTGCAGAAAAGTGAAAAAAAAAATGTAAGAATTTTGGTATCGTTGTAACCGTATCAATCCGCAGAAAAAATGGAATGTCTCATTTATGCTGCATGATTAACACTGTAAAAAAAAAAATAAAAAAAATCTATGGCAGAATTGATGCGTTTTCTCTCCCTGCTATCATAAAAAAATAAAGTTTTACAATATAGTCTATGTACCCAAAAATGACGCAGATAAAAACTATAGTTCGCCACGCAAAAAACAAGCCCTTATACGGCTGCGTCGATGGAAAAATAAAAAAGTTATGGCTTTTGATAAACGGAGAAGAAAATCCGCCAAAAATTGTTGCATCCTTAAGCCCAAAATAGGCCGTGTCATTAAGGGGTTAAAGGGACTATATCACCTAATTTTTTTGTATTAATTAAAACTAGATAGTGAAACATCTTCCATTTTTTCTGATCCGTTTTTCTGTTTTTATTTTCTGATTGTAGATTTTTTCATTTTGTTGTCTATGCATGACTATGGGGGCTGACATCTTTCCTGGCTACATTTAACAGCATTAATAGCATTTAGAGATGCTTTACAGCAGCCTCATGGGCCATTCACACAATGGACTGGAGAGGACCCATTGACTTGTTTAGGAGACTGCTCCAGCCATGCTCTGTGACCTATGCAGAGGTTATTCAGGCTCTGTGGTCAGTGTGAAAAAGGTAAGATTTTGTGATTTAAAAAAAAAAATAAAATACAGTGTGACTAAAAGTTGAAAAGAAAATCACCAAAAATTTTCAAAACATGTTTAACACAAAAATGTGATTTATATAATAGGTCAATTTCTGATGACCCGTTCCTTTTACCAATAAACACAAGACTTTGCAGATACATTTGGCGTCATCAGAAGGACTTCTGTTGTTACAGCGTTGCTATTCTGTGATTGCCGAAGACTACAAGTCTTTACATTTTCTGCTCCACTTAACTGAATGGTAACAGACAGATGGGTTAAGTAAAAAAAGATATATTGCACGCAACAGCAGTGTCACATCAAAGTGTTTATTTTTCTACCTTCTGCAATTTTTTTTACTATTAGTAGGTTCATTGGTCCAAATGATGCCAAATGCTATTTTTGTCTGTTTTACTGAAGATGCTATTTAGATATTGTAGTATCTCTTCAGCTAATGGTACTTTCACAGAAGACTACTGTCAGGCGCTTAAACTCCGGCCAGCTGTCCCAACGACTATCGCTACTATGCTTTCACACAAGAGCGATAATCGCTCAATGAATAGAGGCAGAGCGTGAAGGAGAATTTTTTGGCTGCCACCTCCATTCAGAGTAAACAGGCAGTCGTTCATAGATGAACAACAGACTGTTTACACAGACTGTCAGTTGCTTGGTTTTTAGGCTATCTTAAAACCGAGAGACTCCGACAAGTGAGTGATTTTCGCTCATTTGCTCTGTAGGTCCAGTGTTTTCACAGGGCGACAGTCGCCTGTCACTCGGGTGACTACTGGCCTGTATAAAAGTACCTTAAACATTCCAGTATGAATGCTACCAGCACCTGCACTGGTGAAAATGGTGCTGAATGTGTTATTGCTTTCCATAAAAGAAACAACAAGCAAAGGCCGATTTAGACACACAGATTATCGCTTAAAATTTGCTCAAGAGCCATCTTTTGAGCGATAATTGTTGTGTCTAAACGCGTGGCCATCATGCACTGTTCATGTACTATTCGTTCATCGCTGATTTCTAGCAAACTAGAAATCACCGATGACTCATGAGCGCCGCCCTCTGATTTTCTCAGCGGGCGGCACTGATAGCATTCTTTCAGCTGGTATCCCACTGGCAGTTCTCAGCGGGACACCAGCTGAAAGCTCTGAGAAGAATGCAGCTGTTTGTATATACAAAACAGCTGCTTTGTTCTCGGAGCTATAACGGTGTTATCCTGCTCCGCCTGCATTAATTCTTAAGTAGCTAATTAGCTACTTAGGTATGCAAAAATGATCATTCAAAACTGTTATTAAAACTGTCTTTTGAGCGATTATCTTTTAGTGTAAATGGACCTTAACACTTTTTTCAACTGGTTAAAATAGTATTCAATTTCTTCTTTTTTTTTTTTCAATAGTTTTTTGGGGTTTATAATAAACCAAGAAAAGAAGAAAATTGACATATTTATTGTGTTTGACCAACTGTGGATTATAAAATGCTACTGCTGCTTGGAGCATCTAGAAAAGCCTATCCTATAGCTCAAATAGTGGTGGCTTCATACATCCCACCAAAACAAAGTTTGATGAATTTTCCAGCTCACCATATTCATCTACAGAATACCCGCAGCCACGTTTTATAGATGAGATGTATCTTGCAAGTCTGTCTGGCTATATCTCAAAATATGATGCATATGCAAAGCAACATGGGACATGCAGTTGTTTGGAGCGTGGGCAGCTGCCAGATAAAGAAAAACCAACACTGCTGCCACCCAATGGAGATGAAATATTTAGTAACCAAAAGAAGACAACAAAAAAAAACCAAATATAATGGAGGTTACAAGATTTTCTTTATACATTTCTATATAAAAGAATGCAATGGAAAAATAGTAATATCCGCTTTGGTATGCAGTTAGTATATATCCTGTATATATTGAGATAAATGAGTTATCTGCTACTTTTATGTTGATGTCCCATCTTTAGGATAAATCATCAATATCAGATTGGTGGCGGGCTGACTGCATATTTCAGATGTTTGAAGGGACTGTGGTACTCGGTCTTTTCATTGGCCGGTTATATCTCGTTCATTGGTCATATAACCTATGCGCAATGTGTCAGTCTGCAATTCAACCCCAAATTATATTAACATTTTCAAGGTTGTGTTTGATATACGATGACAAGGCAGCATCGCGTGCCTTAGTCTGTGGTCCCTTCAAATAGCTGGTTGGTGGGGGTTTTGAGAGTTGGAACGCCAACGATCTCATATTGATGACCTATATGAAAATTCTTGGAGAACCCCAATTTACTTAGCATTATGTCTATGCTCTATTGAATAGACCTGATTTAATCACCTTTCTAAGGACAGTAACCCTAATGATCAACTGAACTTCATGAGTCCTGCTCTCGATGGCTCTCCAGCGTGATCATACATATCCACTTCAAGGACCATAAAAGGCCAACCATGTAATATATAGACTAGCCAAGTGGGAGGAGTAGATGCTGCTCTTAGTGATTCCCAGCTTTGGCACATAACATAGGAATTCTCCCCCTGTTCATAGGGCAAGGGTTCTCCACAGGTGGACTTCAGTACAAATACGGACTGTGGCTGCCAGCTGTCTGAACCAGAAGAAGGAGCCACACCACTTTCCCATCTCTCTTCCTATAACTCTTTTCAGTGTGATCAGGGTGATCACATTGACAGCTTTTTTTCACTGGACTATCAGTGATTTTGGGAACAGGAGTGGATAAGGAGCAAGCCTATGCTGTTGCTTATAGCAAGAGGTAGCAGAGAGCTCATGTACATGTGTGTACTGGTATTGTATGTTGGATTGGACATAAGAGAGGATAAGAGATATGTTTTATGTGGAACTGTATATGAGCGTTGAAGGGAGCGGAGCGGAGCTTTGCATGGAACTGTATAATAGTGGAGATAAATGGAAGGAGAGTGTGGTTTTTATGTGGGACTGGATGATGGAGGAGTTAGTGAAGGAGGGGCACTATAACCCAAAGGGCAACAGGGGGCACTACTACTAAGAAGGGCTACAGGAGGCAATATAACTAAGTAGTGACACAGGAGATCAGCCTAACTAAGAAGTCTTACAGAGTTCAGCATACCTAAGAGGGTCCACAAAGGGAGCACTATTTTCTACGGGTGGCTTAATAAGAGGGGCATTGGGTGTAGCAGCAGAATGGGAAGAGTGTACAGAAATGAGTCACAACTGGTCATTGAGGCCAAACCCGCCCAAACAGAGAAGGAAAACAAAAACGAGCGTTGGCAATCAGAAAAGACTTTACGCATGATCACTAGAGGTAACTGCATTGTAATTATCACTATGTAAAACTAGTATCCTGGCTCTAAAACATTCAAAAGGCCATAAGTACCTCAACACAGTATAAAAAAAAGCCCTCGTATAGCTCTCTTGATGGGAAAACAAGAGTTATGGCTTTCAGGCTATGGCCAGTTGCTCTATAGTGCAAGAGTAATAGAGAAAGAAATCTATACATATTTGGTATCTCCATAATAGAACTGTAATTTATATGGAATTATAATTATGTGCGTTTGGTGGACCTTCAGCTGACAACAGACCTAGTTAAGTTGACCTTTACAAAATCTAGTTGAGTACCGTGCCATAGGGTATATGGAAAGGGTTGTGTTTATGATTATGAGATAACTACCACTTTAGGGCTCATACATACAATATTACCATATGTATGGGCTGCGTACGGTGGCACAATGGGTTTACCGTGTGTACCTCTGTTTGCCACCACATGTCTCCAAGGAAGAAATACCTGTGTAATATAGCATTTGATAGAGAAAAATGGAGCCCTTAAGAAAAAATGTCTTTGGGTCTTTAAAATTAGAGATATATATTGGTGCAGCATTGTAAATCTGTAAAGTATCGCCATGTACATTGGGATTTAATCAGCTTTTCACCAGGCCAATGTGCTTGTAAACTAAATTGATTTCTGGAGGAAGCAGACAGCTCTGTTCCCACTACAGTAGCCCAGCTTGGTATTACAGGTCTTGAAGTGAATGGGAACTTTGCCTGTTATACCAAGCCTGGCCACTGCATTGAGAGCGGAGCTGTCTGCTTCCTAAAGAAATCAGTGTACCAGTCTGTTGAACAGCTAATTTACGGGATTTCCTTGCAATAAACTCTTGCTGATCTTCTTTTGATAGTCTACCCTCAATCTAGGCCAATAATAGTTTACAACTGGACAAGTCCTTTAAATTCATAATGTAACCATTTCATTTTGTGCATATAACTTCATGTTGTAGAGTTATTTGGATACCTGCAGCCAGTTTTTACACTGGATATCAAGCTATGCATTAATTATGTCTTCCTCATCCGTCAATTCCTTGATTATGTTTAGCATTAAAATCTTCATCAGCATAATGATCCAGAGTTAATGTGAGAAAGTTCATTAACTAGCAAATTTTGCACAGCTAGGACCCAGCAGAGCGGCTGTATAGAGAGCTATGCAAATGTATTGTCCAGAGCAGAACAAATGATGATGAATACATTGTATCTTGCATGACATCATTCTGCGCCTCGATAATCACATAATACTTATGCTGTAATCTTCAAAACTAGCTGGGGGAAAGAAAACTTCATGATACATTGATACAGAAAACCTAATCTTTAGCAGTTACTGAAGAATGGATGTGATATCTTAGTAAGTAATTATCTTTGGCTGTTACAGTTATCAGGAAATGTTACTACTGCAATATTTCTAATACATTTTTTCAAGTACTTAGTATCTTAAAACAGTATAAATCACCTAGTATACTGTATATTAAAAAATGAGCCCACTATCTAGGGAAGTGGTGGCAAACCTATGGCATGCAGAACCCTCCCTGCTGGCACGCCCCACTGTCGGCTGTGCACCTCGTTAGTTAATACCGGCAGGGGCCGCAGCTCCCCTTTCAGCATTAAATCAGCAGCGGCATTAACTTAGTCAAACTGTGATGTCAGTGTGCAGCCGGGCTCCTCCTCCCTCATCCCCTGACATCTACTTGGTTCTGCAAGAGCAGAGGAGGAGACGTCCAGCAGCACACACTGACGTCACAGTGTGCACCCAAGATCAGCACTGCTAGCAGTGCCGAGCCGAGGAGGAGGGGGTAAGTATATGAGTCTCAAGGGGCGGTGCTATTACTACTGGGGCTAATGTGGGATGTCACTATTACTACTGGGGCCATTGTGGGTGACACTATTACTACTGGGGCCATTGTGGGTGACACTATTACTACTGGGGCTCCTTTGGGGAGGGGTCACTATTACCAATGTCCTCAGCGAAAATTTCCACGGTAAATTCCACAGTGTTTCTGCATCCAAAAGCAGTCAAAATCTGCACTCGGTCTATTTTGAAACAGCCCTATCCTTTTAAGAACGACGGAGGTAAAAATCCAGCCCCCTGACGTGTTGGCACTTTGTGATAAATAAGGGGGTTTTGGGTTGCAGTTTGGGCACTGGGTCTCTAAAAGGTTCGCCATCACTGATTCAGGGGCTGTGGATAAAATAAAAATCAAATAGCTCTTTATATATTTTGTGCTGAATGACCACTTATATCTGCACCCTCAAAAGTAGTGAAGAAAGAAAAAGGGGGTAGAGTGTCTTTAGAGGGTCAGGAATGCAGGGGGAAGAACACGCTTGTGCAGTGTACATTAGGGTGGTCCATAGAGATATGGCATAAAATAAAGTGGCAGCTATACAGCAAGACACCTTCCTAATTTGTTACATCTGCTAATAGTAATCTTAGGGTAAAGTCTTAGCTTTAAATTCCAACTGCAAGATGATGCTCAAAACTGATGTATATTATAAGAAATGGTGCTTAGGCGCAAGATTTCCGATTACACAAGCTACAGCATTAATATTAACTATTTGCTTTTGCAAAAAAACCCACTATACTTTACAACATTACATATTGACAATGGCATTTGTGCTGTTCCTACAAAAATAGCTGAAATTACGACACAGATCCTTGTCAGTCAGTGCTTAAGGACTGGACAGCAGACGTCTTGGTAATCCGTGTTGGAACAGCCTTGCCATTTGCTTCCACGACTTGAAGCAACAAATGTATTTCTTTGTCATTAGTAAAAAGCCTGAAAATGTATGGTCTTTGAGCACAACCCTGTCGTAGACATAAGAACCTGAAAATGCCCCAAATAAAGGTTTGTTAAAAGGAAAAAATGAGGGGTGTCTTGCTTTGTAGATGAAAGTTGAGTTTTTAGGGCCTAGCATACAGTGACTGTTTAACACAATATCTGCCCCTACAAGCCCCATTCCTTCACAACCATCAACACCCGCATACTAAAAACACATTTTTCAAGTTCCATCATTTACCACTGGCATCCATCAGGGCCTCCAAATGGCCACCATTAGTAAGTCCTACAAATAAAAATACCTACCATACCATAATTATCACTGGATTGTGAACTGGTCTACGAGTGTATATGTGAAAAATTATATGAATTGTCACTGCACAATGAATTAATTGCAATGTAATAAGTAAATTCCAGGGTGGAAATCTGCACCAAAATCCGCATGCCGGTTTGGGTGCAGATTTCCTCTGCAATTCATGATCTTACTCAACTGACCACAAAAGTTTTCGTTCAAACTTTCCATAATCTGATTGGTTGTTTTACCGCCTACACATCCATTATTTGTTATTTATTTGCGATTAATCTGCTATGAATTTATCATGATAGTCAGAGGAATGCTAGAGGTCGGTAACAGTTGTAGCGGTTTGTCTCAGAGGAGTAGGCAGGTGAAGCTTGACTATGGGCTGGGAGGCACAATAATCATGCAATGATGCAGTGGAAGGGCTGGGCTTTTATAATATGTCCAACCAAGAGCAGAACCAAGACAGGGCACTGGATTGCAGGAGCTGGGAACAGGGCTAAGGTCATGCAGGGGAGCTGTCCAGAGGAGCTGTCCAAAGGGCTGGATGGCTCAGAAGGTAGAGCTACTGCCTGAGTACAGGAGCTCTTGAGTTCGAGCCCTGACATTCCTTGAAGTGGTCACTGCAGGAGAATTTAGAGGCCAACCACACTTTCCCGAGCAATCACAGATGATCCATGGGGTCAAAGAAGTCAAAACAAGAATGATCAGCCGCTTTACCTGGCACGGAACAGCTATTAGTGACTTCATTTTATAAAGAGTTTGGGGTTTTCCCCTGCATAGTGTAAGAAACATGTGATAGATCTTACCCAACATTGGAGCTATGCAAGGAAATCTCAATTTCGGATGAGGTTGAACACTGGATTGGAAAGGATTAATGCAGGAAGCAAGAGTGAAAGACGAATTGGCTGACAAGAGGAGAAAGAGGCATTTTTCTCTAATAAGATATATTACAAATAGAGATGAACGAGCGTACTTGCTAAGGCAAATTACTCGAGCGAGTATTGCCATTTTCAAGTACATGCCCGCTCGTCCCAAAAAATTTGGGGGGCGGCAAGGGAGAGCGGGGAGGAACGGAGGGGAGATCTCTCTCTCTCCGCTCCCACTCCCCCATGCTCACTCTTGCAACTCACCGCTCACCCCCGCCAGCCCCCGAATCTTTTGGCACGAGCGGGCATGTACTCGAAAAGGGCAATACTCGCTCGAGTAATTTGCCTTAACGAGTACGCTCGCTCATCTCTAATTACAAAGTTTCTTATGCTTGTGTGTACTATTGATTTATGCAAAGTTTATTGAAACAATGGCCCCTATTTAAGGAAAGATTTATTTTAAAAAAAGGTGCAACGGAAATTGGGAAGAGTTACACAATCAATATAGGAAAGCTGTAACTGGACCGCTTTCTATAGCCTACCACTTTCCCATTAGTTTGCACTATATATATTCTTATTTTACAGACAATGCCCTGCCTTTCAATGACTTCTTTATCTAAAACCTATTTCTCTGCTTCTTGACCAGAATACTATTCTATACTACGATTCTGAGCTGCCGCTTTAGATTTATTCTTCTGCCCTATTATCAGCTATGCTTCAATGCTGCCTCTTCAGATCTATACTTTCATTTTAGTATTTTGTGCTGTCGGCCCATATCCATTCTTTTATCTCCTCTCATGATTCTTCTCTGCTTTCCCATATCTATTCCTGTAGCCTAGCTGCGCTCTTTCCTCAGACCTATCATTATCCAAATACTAGGTGCTTAGACAATTTTATGCATCCTAACATTTTTGCTGCATATAGTTTTTATACCTTAACCATGACTGTTTATACTGTACTCATATATATATATATATATATATATATATATATATATATAGTATATTCATTGTGTATACTATTGTATTATCTGCTCAGGCCTGTTTTTATATGTTTTAATAAATCCATGCAATTTTTTCAGATACTGCATGTTCTGTTTTTAAAAGACTCAACCTAGTCTTAATATTATTTGTAATAAATGAACCCCTATTGATGTTTTTGCTAATCAATCAGACCTCATTCAGCTCAATGTACATGGAGTGATTAGCACTACAGTATGTGCTGAAACAATAGTTAGGGCAATTGTTCAGACACATACCGTTCCATTGTTGTCAGCAGTGCATTGCTGTTTACACCAAGCAATGTGCTGCAAACAATATAATTTGGGTGCTGCAAAAAGATGCGATCATTCAATATATGGGAATTTGCTACAAGATCAGAGACACCTTGACATCGGCAGATGATTGGGTCAACAAACATTAATCTCCAATCCTTTACCCCTGTAAAAGGCCCTTTAGCCTGTGCTCTAGAAAGGTTTCACTGTAAGGGGTTTAATACCGATGCTTATATATCTATGTATATTATTGCTGGACTTTATATATGTTCCTTCTACGACCTTCAGAGAGGTCACATGACAGTTTTGGTTTTTTTTTGTTGCTGTAGATTAACAGGAAATGAGTTGATGGGCTTAGGTATAAATGGCAAGTCTGTTAGGTGACTCAAGAGTTTTTGCAGAGAGCCTTGGGAGGAATGATCTGCCCCAGTGCTGTTGGAGAGATGGGTTTTCCTGTAACAGAGAGAGAAGGTGTAACTCAGATTCTTGGAGTGGCACTATCCAGCTGCTGCAACAAAAGTGCCAGAGGGAGGTATGCCAATTATCCAAAGAAATGTCAGCTGAAATTACTGTTCACAAGTTCCGGGCTGTCATTAGGAGGAAGACCACCAGCAATTGCAGTTAGACTGACAACCAGTATCTGGATATTTGAATTTCAATGGTGTGTAATGATGAGTACAATTACCCAGGCTTATCACCAGTAAAATAGATTATTTTGACTTCATCACTGTACAATCTCCCCAAAGGTACTGTGCTAATAATTTGTCAGGGAACAGTGACTGCATATTTTAGTTAGTGGATTTAGTAATCTGATTGACCAAAGTTCCTGCAAGACTAAATTACTTCAGAGGAGGCTCCTATTTTCAATCAGTATTTGTGGAGCTATTTACCCCTGTCCAGGGTAAACCATTTATTGACTGTGATAATTCTATATTGCGAGCACAATGTTAAGGACACCGTCAGGTACGGACTGAATTATAGTGTTAATTAAACTTTAGCAAACTGTTTGCCTTTTATCCAAATAATACTGTTGTATGTTATTACCATAGTATTCTTTATCATACATTTAGTAAAGCATTATTTGTTCAACTGAACCTCTATAAAAGCTCTCCATTACTGGTGTCATATTCCCCACCTGTCACTTGTTATACCCCAACCAGATTAATGTGCAACTGATAAAGGCTATGTGAACCTTTGCAACCAATGCATCTAAAGAAAAAAGAAACAAAGCTACTTTGCAAACACGGTTGATTAAAAATCTCCTACTGTCTTGAGCAAACTGCTCCTCTATAGGACTATATGTCTCCGTGGTAAAAGACTACAAACAAATCCTTACTGGTCTGATCCTGCAGTTATCTGTCTCCCCTACTAAAGGCTCTTTTACATGGCCCATTAATCAGGCATGAACATATGTAAGAATGCTTGCAAGCCTGATCATTAGACTATGTGAATAAGCCCCTGAGCAAGTTGGGGGTCACTCACCCACATGATGTTTGGCAACATCTTCAACTTGAGGGTGCATTCACATGAACGTATATCGGCTCGGTTTTCACGCTGAGCCGATATACGTCGTGCTCATGTGCAGGGGGGGGGGGTGGAAGAGCCAGGAGCAGGAACTGAGCTCCTGCCCCCTCTCTGCCTCCTCTCCGCCCCTCTGCACTATTTGCAATGGGGAGAGGCGGAACGGGGGTGGGGCTAATTGTCGGAACTTAGCCCCGCCCCACCTCCTTTCATTGCAAATAGTGCAGAGGGGCGGAGAGGAGGCAGAGAGAGGGTGGGAGCTCAGTTCCTGCTCCTGGCTCTTCCATCCTCCCCCCCTGCACATGAGGATGACGTATATTGGCTCGGCGTGAAAACCGAGCCGATATACGTTCGTGGGAATGCAGCCTGAGACTGTAACTTTAGGGAATATCTGGAGCCTTTTATTTCCACATCACATCAAACATATACTGCAAAACACAGTTCATTATCCGTACCCCACTAGGGTTTGAATCTAGGTTTGTCCTCCCTTTCAGACTCGAGCCCTCCACTGGTCCACACTGGACCTCATGCTTGCAGTTCTTTCAGCTTTGCTAAGCTGTCTATTTCCCTTGAGTGTGGTAGGAACTGATCTTTTTGTCTAGTTCCTGCCCCGCCCACAGGTGTTTTCCCCCATCTCAGGTTCCAGAATGCCTGTCTATCACCCTCTGCAGGACATTCTGTGTGCTGCATTCATACAGCAAGCATAAATATGCTCCCTGGTTGGAAGCACATCTGTCCATTTAAATGTGGAAATGTACTGCTGACAAATATATACTGTATGAGGACATATGATCAAAGTAATGATTGTTTGTCAAACTACAGATCCTCTACTCGTGTAACCATTAACAAGTGCCAATAAACATTCTCATTGTCAGACTGAACTTTACCATGGGCAGAGGATCTGCCTGTTTAATATCATCCCTACCAACCTATCAAATGTAAAATAGCACAGATAGATGAGAGTGTGACTACAGGATCAGACTACACTGTATTTCTTTGTAGTCTGTAACCATGGAGATACATATATCTGCATAGAAGCTGTATGCACAAAAAGGTGGGATACTTTTAATCAACATTATTTGCAAAGTTGCCTCATATTGGTTTGGAAAATAAATGTACCAAGTTAATCCGTTGTTCAGAAGTATTTACTCAAATGTTCACAGGCCTTTGCGCAAAGGGAAAACGTGACATTATACTAAATATGTGTAAGTGGAATGTATGATTCCTTTGGGAACATTTCCCACAGCTCCAACAAATTATTCACTGAAAACTGTGAATGAGAAAGCAAGCCTGAATGCTTTTGGCGCATTACTGGCGTCAAGACAGAAGGTGATAATTAACAGAGAAGATTTAATCTTGTATTTATTTCTTGACCTATTTTCCCCAGAATCATTTCCAGTGGATGAACGACACACATCTGGGTGCAGTCATCCAGGAGCTCTGGGAAAACCTTGCAGAGTGCAGAAATGGAGAAAACTTGGAGAAAAAGACAACTGCCGAACCCCATGTCTTGCTCCTCTAAGCTCCTTATTTCCATACACCTGCTTGGTCATACATTCCAAGAACCTTACACTTTCTGCAAATCATACAAGGCACAACTCTAAATGCTGATTGTATGAGATTTATTTCAAAGTGTCTAGTAGCTATAAACTATGGAGATATATTATACCTCATTCCCATGGCGGTATTTCCTAGTGGGTCTAGGCCGTCATCAGTCGTAAGACTGAATGGCAACTTAGAAATAGAATATAGTTCATTTTCCATTTTAATGTACTTATTGAAGAGTGTGAGATAACAGGTGTGCTCATTGCATTAACATGTTTATTTCACAGAGAATAGCAGGGAAGGCAGCAAACAAAATGCAATTAGGAATGCTGAGATTTCACAGATGTATTTAATTAGATTCAAAACAGCATTTAAGCCAAGGAAATAGATGCAGATTTGGTTATGTTGTTTGTCTGACTAATTATCTAAAGTAAAGCAAATTAGATCCAAAGAACTCCACCATCACAACTGCTTAGGTACAAGACCTGCTTACTGGACATGATACAACAATCTGAGGTCAATGGGTTTGATTATGTTTATAAACTAGACTTTACTAAAAATGAGACAAATAATGTTAATTGCCCATTAAGCCTATAAAGCTTCCCACATACTTTAGATAGCTGTTGGCTGAGCATACATTTCACTGGGGAGAGAAGAATAAAGGTCCCTTTGGACAAGCCAAATTCTTGGCCCAATGTTACAATTGCTGATTGACACTCATATCGATTGATGCTTATTTCATTTTCCTTTACACGGGCTGGGAATCGTGTTACATGTGAATGAACAATCGCTAGTACGATCTAGTCCTCATGGGCTTCTCCTATGTCCGATTGAACAATCAGTCGTCGAATGAGTGTTGGCTTCTTTGTCGGCTGATCTATTGTCCCTTTACATGGCCCAATTGTCAAACGAGTGTTCATAGGAATGTTTGGGTACAATAATCATTAAAATACTTTAAAGCTACTGCCAGACATCTATGGTGGTGGTTTATGTCCTGTAGGAACAAAGGATGTGGCATGTTGAACTCCAACATGCTTGATCCATCTTGTCCCTGACATCTGCCAGGAGAGTCTGTTGACCCCAATACGCAGATGGTTGACTGATATTGCTGAAATCAGCAGGTTTGGCTGACATTTAATTAGTGTGTATGGCTTCCTTAAGACCTGGCTGTATGATAAAGAAGAAGATACAAAAAATACATAGTAAAGAAACAGTTCCCAGCGTATACAACCCCAATTCCAAAAACGTTTAGACACTGTGTAAAATGTAAATGCAAAGAAATAGGAATGCAAAGATTTAGATATAATAAAATTTCAATAGAACACAGAAAACATATGAGAAGGCGAAAGTGAGACATTTTTCCATTTCATTTAAAAGAATTTGGAAACTGTTGGCAGCAACATATGTCAAAAAAGTTGGGACAGGGCCATGTCTACCATTGTGCAGCATTGCCTTTTCATTTTACAATAGTCTGTAAATGTCTAGAAATGGAGAAATCCAAATGCTGTTGTGATAGATGTAGTATGGGGTTTAGTATTGTCTTGCTGCAACATACAAGGCCTTCCCTGAAAGAGATGTTGTCTGGATGGAGCATATGTTGTTCTTAGACCTCTATATACTGCTCAACATTGATAGTGCTTTACAAGATGTGTAAGCTGCCCATGCCACAGGCACTAATGCAACCTCATACCATTAGAGATGCTGGCTTTTCAACTGCGTGCTGATAACAAACTGGAGGGTCCATTTCCTTTTGAGTCTGCAGTGGTTTCCAAAAAGAATTTCACATTTTGACTCATCTGACCACGTTTTGCTGCAGTCCATTTTAAATGAGCATTGGCCCAGAGAAGACGCTGGCGATTCTCGATTGCATTGATATATGGCTGCTTCTTTATATGATACAGCTTTAACTTGCATTTGTGAATTGCACAATGAATTGTGTTTTCAGAGAATTGTTTCTGGAAGTATTTTTGAGTAATTTGTATTACTTAATTCATGCCTGCTTTTAACCCAATGCCACCTGAGGGCCAATAGCTCTCGGCCATTCAATATTGATAGTTGGCATTGTCTTTAGTGTACATGAATTTCTCCAGATCCTATGAATCTTTTTATAATATTCTGTACTGTAGATGGTGAGATATTCAATGTCTTCACAATTTACGTTGAGGAACATTTTCTGAAATTGTTCCACAATTTTTAGACTCAGTTTGTCATAGATTAGGAATCAAAGAAAAAGTATCCAAAATAGCGCTTCACGGGATGAAGTATATTTTTCTGCACCTTAAAAGGTGTAGTTTTATTGCAACGCGTTTCAACCCACTCATGGGTCTTTTTCAATGCTTGAAAAAGACCCTTGAGTGGGTTGAAACGCGTTGCAATAAAACTACACCTTTTAAGGTGCAGAAAAATATACTTCATCCCGTGAAGCGCTATTTTGGATACTTTTTCTTTGATTCCTGAATACACTGGGCTCCCTGTTCCTGGGGACCCCAGACATCCAAGCAGCTCTCCAGACAGGATTGGGAAGGAAGTTCGTCCAATTTATCTACAGGCTGTCCCGGATTTGGAGGTACTAGTGAGTTAACCCTTCACAGGGTTGCTCACCTAGTGCCGGGTAAGTCTTTTTCCTTATACATTGATAAAATCATTAGCACTGCAGGAGCGCTTCCACTGATCCCGACACCATTGTTATTTTGTCATAGATTAGTGAATCTCTGACCAACCTTGCTTCTGAGAGACTCTGCTCTCTAACATGCTCTTGTTATACAAAGTCATAAGACTTATTAGAGAACTGACCCTCCAGCTCATTAGCGTTTGTACCACTTACTTTTGTAGGATTTCATTACCCCTATCCAAACTTTTTTGATATGTATCTGCTATCAATTTCTAAATGAGTTCATTTTTAAAAAACAAAATGGAAAAAGCTCTCACTTTCATATTCTAATATGTTCTATTGTGAATAAAATGTTTATATATGAGGTTTACAAACCATTGCATTTTTTTTAACATTTATTTACATTTTATAAAATGTTCCAACTTTTTTAGAATTGAGGTTGTATTTCAAACATATTCATAAGCCTCCATTCAATGGTTGGAGGTCAAAAGAGTATTTTATTGGCCACCATAACGTTGGTACATGTAAGCATTTGTACATATATATGAACTAGGACTGTACTAATAACAAGCTAAATAATGGTTTTTGGCTACATTTTTCTAGGCAGAAGCATCCTGCATAAAATGTATACTGCACGGTCTACATTCTTTTAAAATGGTAGCATATGGATTATGTATGCCAATAAATGCCTTAACTCAAGCAAGTGAAGTCAGAGAGCCTTCCCTCAACCACCAACATCCTCCAGGATTTTCCCCAATATATCACCTCACACCCCTTCCTTCCATTTAAAAAAAACAAACAAGCTCGAGGCAGTACAACAGGGTACTAAAGCCTTCATAGCCGCCCAAAACACATCTTGCAAACAAGTTAGAGCCTCTATGCCCACCTGTATCACACCTTGTATCCAAACTAGAGGCAGTACAACAGGGTACTAGAACCTCCATGTCCGCCCATATCACATCTTGTATCCAAGCTAGAGGTGGCACAACAAATTGCTAGAGCCTCCATACCCGCCTGTATCACATCTTGTATCCAACCTAGAGGCGGTACAAGAGGGAATTAGAGCCTCTATGTCCACCTGTATCACATCTTGTATCCAAGCTAGGGGTGGTAAAACAGGGATCTAGAGGCTCCATACCCGCTAGTGTCACATCTTGTATCCAAGCTAGAGACGATACAACAGGGTATAAGAGCCTCCATTTCCGCCAGTATCACATCTTGTATCCAAGCTAGAGGCGGTAAAACAGGGTTCTAGAGGCTCCATACCCACTAGTGTCACATCTTGTATCCAAGCTAGAGATGATACAACAGGATATAAGAGCCTCCATGCCTGCCAGTATCACATCTTGTATCCAAGCTAGGGGTGGTACAACAGGGTTCTAGAGCCTCCATGTCCACCCATATATCACATCTTGTATCCAAGCTAGGGGCAGTACAACAGGGTTCTAGAGCCTCCTTTCAAGTGTTCAGTTCTCAGCAAAAAATTATCCTTTTGCTCTGATATTGTAATTAGTTACCTACATCAACTCTACCATCATACAGAGAAAGTTTCGTTCGATTCCGAAAACTCCTTCTAGGGGAGGGATTTATTTTGACAATGAGTGTAGTAGTATGGGAAGGAAGAATATAAGCCGCAAAATACTATGGCTAATGCATTAATTAAAAAAGCTTTTAAGTTAAATCAGAGATATGATTCTATATCAGGAAGCAGCAAGGGCTGCCAAATTTACAGAGGTTATATAAAGATTTAACTTAATCATTTGAAGTTTCCTATTTGAATAAATCCACTGGGATGATACCAGTAAAAC
This sequence comes from Eleutherodactylus coqui, assembly GCF_035609145.1. Lineage (NCBI taxonomy): Eukaryota > Metazoa > Chordata > Amphibia > Anura > Eleutherodactylidae > Eleutherodactylus > Eleutherodactylus coqui. Next base: position 80,801,521 of record NC_089841.1, on the reverse strand, counting down.
TGGATTCAGAACTGCTGCAAATACACAATGCCAATTTGAAAAAAGTTGGGATGCTAGTATGTTGTAGCAAGACAAGGCTAAACCACATACTACATCCATCACAATAGCAATGGACTCACTTTCCAGACGTTGACAGACTTTTGTAAATAGAAGAGGGGAAGCTACATAATGGTAGACATGGCCCTGGCCCAACTTTTTGAGATGTGTTGCTGCCATTATTTTCTAAATGAGTTAATTTAAAAAAAATGAAATGAAAAAATGTCTCACTTTTCCCCTCTGATATGTGTTCTATTGTGATAAAAATATGGTTATGAAAGATTTCCAATCATTGCATTTTTATTTACCTTTATTTACATTTTAAACAGCGTCCCAACCTTTCTGGAATTGGGGCTGTAGAATTTAATGTTGATTGAGCCATAACATTATGCACCAAATAAAATGAGTCTTAGACCCCTTTAATAAGTGTATAGTGATGTAATACCAGGCCGGGGTTGCACACAATTAGAAATACATGTCTGAATTTCGAAGTACAAGTTTATAACCATTTTTGACACTCTCAAGAGAGACATCCACATCTCAAGTGGCTTCATGCAACAGTGGAGAATATGTGAAGTCCATAGGAAAGATAACACAGACACCTGGTGACCCCCAACACCAATTTAGAGACCATAAAAGTTTCACATCCTTATCAGTGGACTAAATAAAGGCCCATTTACACGCAACGATTATTGCTCAAAATGTGTTCAAATGATGACATATGAGAGATAATCGTTGCATATAAACACTACTACCATTCACTCTTAGGCTGAACAATGATTTTAAGGTGAGCTTAAAATTCATTGTTCAGCTGGAGAGAAGATAACAGGGACCACACACTGTGTTCTGCATAGGAGTCGGAAATTACATTGTTTTCAGCCAACACCCCAAGCGAGAACAATGGAGCTGTGTGCAGAGCCCAGACCACATGCTGTGCTCTGCAAACAGCTCCCAGAGGCCCATTTACATGCAAATGAAGCTAAAGTGTCCATTAACACTTTTATGCAAAACGATCACTAAAACTGTCTCAGGAAGAACCCCAAGTAGGTTTAAAAACGCACGATAATATCAAGTCTTTTTGTTAGCCATTAAAAGGTATCATATCTACAGGATTACTTGGTTTCTCTTACTGAGAACAGTCACAACCAGAAACAGCACTGGGCATGTCTATAGGTTATGTCTGGTATACAGCAAAGTTTCATTGAGGTAAAAAAGCCAGGCACCGATTTTGCAAGAAAGCAGCCATGTTTTTCTAATCCTGTACAATGTCTTTAAAGGGAACCCGTCACTGCCTATAAACACCATAACTTATGGACAGGGAATGTGAAGTCCAGAGGGGTGTACTTTTTATACTTACTGGGCTCCCCATTCTTACTCTGCCAGCTGTCGAATTCAGGGCAGACGCCATGGTGAGCGGTGCGAACCCTTCTAATTAGAAACAATAAGTGACTGAATGTAGCATGCATACAATAAGACATATGTCCCCACGCTTTACTTAGTCATGAGCCACTTTTAGATTTAACAGATGGTTTGGAGCTACACTGTGTATTAACACTTTAAGGTCCAGAGTGTTTCGGACTTAACAGACCAGGCACTTTTTAGCGATTTTATGCATTTGGTGGTTTTATGGCCCCAGTTTTTTTTTCTTGAACTGACAAAAATATTTTTGCAGTGTTTTTTTCGTGATATCTGGGGATAAATCGAAATACTTTTTTTTCACACAATTTTGATTTTGATGTTGATATATAAATATATCTGGTGACATCTATGGTGGTGGCTCATCTCCTGCAGAAACAAAGGATGGGACATGTTGAACTGCAACATGCCTCAACTATCTTTCCTCTGACATTTGCCAGGAGAGTCTTGACCCCAATACACAGATGGTTGACAGATACTGCTGAACTCAGCAGGTTCGATAATACACAGATGGTTGACAGATACTGCTGAACTCAGCAGGTTCGATATATATATATATATATATATATATCGAACCTGCTGAGTTCAGCAGTATCTGTCAACCATCTGTGTATTGGGGTCAAGACTCTCCTGGCAAATGTCAGGGGAAAGATAGTTGAGGCATGTTGCAGTTCAACATGTCCCATCCTTTGTTTCTGCAGGAGATGAGCCACCACCATAGATGTCTGGCAGAAGCTTATTCTCCTCTCCCCTCTGAAAAGAAATGCATACTCAACCAGCAGCTATCTAAGGCTCTATTCATATTTGCATTTTTCGGTTCCACAGTGGAACAAAAGAATGAAAATATAACATCCTCTGGAACTGTCAAAATGATAGAACTGAAAGGAAGTGATGGAACTCATTAGCTATAAAGGGCTTCATCAGTTTTCGTCCAGGAATTTTATCATTTTACAGGAAAAAATAGTGTATGATATAGTGCTACCTTTTCCAGCATTTATGACTGAAACCATAGACGGGATGAACATAAAAGTATCTGCAGCTGGGGAGCCACTTCTGGCTCCTGAGTAACCAGATTGGGAGCACTACAGTAGGGATTGTTAGAGCATTCTGTTGGAATCTGTTGTTCTACATGGGTTTACAGCAGCAATGCTCCACAGGTGGGGTTGATTGAGCTGGCTGGGTGTGGATTTCTCCAGACAGCCAATCCCCCAGGTCTGCTACACATATATGCCAGCTCCTCTGCTGTGGCTGCTGGTCTTTCCTCTGTTTCTTCAGTGTCATGTTCCTGCGTGTCTGTGCATGTGGCCGGATATGAATGTGAGAGGGCATGTTCAGTGTGTTTTGATTTGATCAGTGTCATGTTCTTGTCTGTGCAGGTTTTTCGTACGTGTAATGTAAACTGTGTCTTGCTGTGGATCCTTAATCATATAGGATGAGGTAGGTCCCTAGGTTCCAGAGTGGGGTCATCCCTGTTGGGATGATCACACCAAATGCAGCCAGGTTTTCCTGGGGTTAGTTGTGTCATTAGAGTAGAGACCCACAAGACAACGAGGACCCTTGAAGTGGACCCACGGGCTTAAGTATCTTGGCCAAAATCCAAACGACTACCTCGTACATCCTATAGTTATTCCATGTAGAACCAAAAAACACAAACACAACAGCCCTTTTGCGTACCTTATCAAATAAGGGAGGCTTCTTTCGGTGTATGTTGCGAGCTCCCAAAAGGAGTCTGGATCCATGACCCCTACAAAGTCCAGCAAGAAATGATGTGTTGGACCCGCAAAGCAGGGTACCCAAATACGTCAATGCATAGAATTAAAGGAATTTCATCTTTATTTAAGCCATACGGGCTTGATGCTAACATTTCGGCTGTCGCCGCTGCCTTGACAAAACATTGGCATCAAGCCTGTGTGGCTTAAATAAAGATAAAATTCCTTTAATTCTATGCATTGGCATATTTGGCTACCCTGCTCTGCGGCTTCAACACATAATTTTTTGCTGTAGTTATTTAATGGTATGCAGGTGAGTGTTTTGAGCGCTTGGCCGTTGTTGGTCTATATATGTTGGTGAGTATGAAGTCTATTTTGCAGTGTCGGTTCCATCTGAGTTTGCCAGTTCGTGGTTGTGAAAGATGAAACAGGTATAATATTTTAACAATTACTGGACTATGTCTAAATGTGACACAATATTCAGTTTGTATAATAATACTAGTAAGAAGGAATCATCTACCAGAATATTGCACTGATGACTTGAAGAAGAGAATATGCGAAGTAGAAGGTAAAATGAGAAGCTGTGTCTACTATTCCACTGAAGTGAACATTAGGCTAACGCAGCAGCTTTTATTTCAGTTAGTATTACTATAGGTGTACAGGTGAAATCCATCAGAGCAGTGGGTATGGACCCATTGTGCCACAGACCTGATTTGAGGTCAGCATCTGGGTACCCCTAGGTTTCACCCTTTAGCCACACAAATTGGGATCTGGTCTATGCTGCAGGGATCTCCATCTAGGCCATTACTCAAAGAGTAGCCTTATTTCTATAGTAGCTGAAGCAAACTGGTCAGGGGGGCTGTAGCACAGTACCAGAGAAGCTCAGAACAGTCCTTGCATAACTAAAAGTGAGGGAAGGCAACAGGCAGGTATAACATGGCCCAAGTTCAAGCTGAGGTCAGGAATGGAGAAGACGGGATAGCCAGAATGGGTCTCTTGGAAAAGCATGGGGGAGGTCTTCATCTTTTATCAGCCATCTGTTTCATCCCAATGGCTGCTACAGATAGGGACTTCTTGGTCTCCTAATATATCTTAAACAGAACATGTCATGTCCTTTATGCTACTCTCACTAAAAGTAGTAATAGATAGAATGATTTCAGTGGTTTGTCACTTCTGGGGTAATGGCAGTGGTTTTTAAGAGCTTACAGCTTGTTCCTGCGGTTCCTGGCAAGAGATGAGTCCAGATTATTTACGTGGTGCTGCTAGCCCCTCTACTCTCTGTGACTGGCAGTTTTCTCAGTATGCAGGGTAATATTACTAATAGCTAAAAAATTAAAAAAGTCAATCAAGGCAGATGGGCGGAGCTAGTAGCACCTCATGAATGAACTGGATTCATCTCTGGATGGGAACTGCAGAAACAATTTGTAAGTTCTTAAAAACCACTGCACATTACCCCACAAGTGACAGGCCGCTGAAATCAGCATGTCTGTCACCACTTTATGATGGTCCCAGTGAGAACAGCATAAAGAGCATGACAAGTTCTTTTAAAGAAATATCTTATTGGTAGCATTGGCTGCTGGCACCTAGAACCACCAGAAGTGGGACACCAGGATGTCGTACATAGACTTACTAACATGGTTATTATAGGAAAATTCTGTCCAGTGAAGAAGTCTTCTTTTTGATCCTGGAAAGCTCCTTCAATATTGAGGATATAAAAGGAAGAAGAACAACTTACAACTATAAGGTATATATTGATGATGTAGACAAATGCTTTGTTACAAAGGTTTTCCTTTACCTACATTGCAATAAAAAAAATGGTTGGGGAATGTGAAATGTCCCAGTTCTTTCTTTGCTACTTTCATGGATATTAAATATAAATGAAGAGCTGGTTTTATTAATACTGATTTCAGTAGCCGCTCTTCCTGCGCCATCTACGTAATGGGCTCACTTAGCAATGTCAGTAGTTTTACAAAGCTGCTCGCACACACTGGCGGCTTCTGAATAATCTGCAGCTGTTGAGGTAGCAGAATGTTATGAGGGGAGCGTTATTCATTTGTAGCCTCCATTGTAACTAAAAACAAAGGCAAAAGACGGAGAAGTGATGTGAATGACGTGGGGAGTACGCAAGGCTTTCATCAACTTTTTAAAAATTTTTTAATAAACTTGAAGGGGTTGTCTGTGATATTTAAAAACTTTTGTAAGTGCAAGAAATGTGGTAAAATAAGAAAAGAAGCCGTTCCTCCCCTGTACTTCCTGCCAGCTGTCTGATGAAGATGTATTTTGCCTTGAAACATGTAACTTACAGTAATAAAATAAGCCTAAGGCTGGGCTCACAGGCTCCTACTGGATTCCAGTGTGACCCAACGTATGGCTGCAAAATTTTACTGCATGACTGCTACTTACGCAGGCAGTCATGCGCAGAAAACCTATTTCTTTATTTATATTTCCTGCACCGCCATTGCGTATACGCTGCGGGTATATCCGTGACCATAAAGAACAATGGACTCTATGTCGCAGATATCCATGGTAAAAGGTTCATACGGACTGATGGTCCGAGAATAGGACGTACCAATGTGTACTGTCCATGGAGATCAGAAATCACACAGATGAGTGTCCATGTGCTGTCCAATACAAGTTGCACAACATTTTCCATCATCTTTGACACTTTGGGGGGCTGAGAGGAAGGGTACAAGGCCACCCATGTCCCAAGACATTACAGGGTTTGTTCAATTCCTAGTTGTATTGTTGCAGGCAGCAGACAACTCTGCATAGTAGCCCATGTTCAACTGCAGTACCAGCCGGGACCACTGCACAATGTTCGGAGCTGTCTGTTTCCTGCAGCAAAACTGCTAGAAGTGGGACAACCCCTTTAATACAATTTACACCAGAAGCTGGCATAAATTATAGCACAAATATACACCAGCATAGAGCTGGCACGGATTTAACTTTGTGGAACACAGTTAGCCATTGGTGCACCAAATTTATTAAGCTGAATGCACCATTTATTAAGACGATTTGGCACATTTCACTCTCGTGCATTTTAGATTAAAGCTAACTCGTAAAACACTAGTCTAAATACATGAGGGGACAATACAAGGATCTCTCCCATGATCTGTTTATACCCAGGACTGCGACGGTAACGAGAGGGCATCCGTTACGTCTAGAGGAAAGCAGGTTTCATCACCAACATAGAAAGGGGTTCTTTACTGTAAGAGCAGTGAGACTGTGGAACTCTCTGCCTGAGGAAGTGGTGATGGCAAAATCCATAGAGGAGTTTAAAAGGGGACTTGATGTCTTTCTGGAGAGGAAGGATATTATAGGTTATAAATCTTAGGTTAATTGCTAATCCGGGTACACAGGCAGGTAGGAACTATTAGGGGGTTGAGCCAGGGAACAGTCTGATTGCCATTAGGGAGTCGGGAAGGAATTTTTTCCCCAAAAGGGCTATTTGGCTTCTGCTCTTGGGGTTTTTTGCCTTCCTCTGGATCAACAACACAGGAGGATAGACAGGCTGGACTAGATGGACATTGTCTTCATTCACCCTAACGAACTAACGAACTATGTAAGTACATACACCCCTATGTGTTTGGCCTGCTTAAAGGGAATGTATCAAAATATACTGTATATTTTATCTTAGGTCGTCTTTACACAGGCAAGTACGATATTGGTCTGAGAAACGTGGAAAACAGCGATTTTTCCTGTGTGCAAGAAAAACGCATTGCTGCACATGTGATTTTCAGACGTCTTGTTTCAATAGTAAAAATGGGAAAATTGCATTGTATGAAACGAGCATTTACATATGAGTTTGCTGCAATGGGGTTTTTTGCTGCCATAGGAACTAATTGGTGATTCCTGAGCAGAATCACTCCAGAATAGGATATGCTGTGATTCTTCTCCCACTTAATCTTCATATAGGTGTTACCTTTCATTGTAATCCTGCCTGTGATGATAATAAGATGACTGCGAAAATGTTTTCTCTACAAAGCTGGAAATGTCAGCTTAATATCAGGTTTAGTCGTCAGTGTGAAAACCACAAGATTATTTTTAAATATAGATAATTACCTTGAAAATTAGAAAACCAAAAATGTAATTAAATTTATTTAAAAAAACATGTTTACTATAAAAACTTCACTTAAACAATCAGTCATTTATTGAATATACATTATTTTTAAGGCCAGCCATAAACGGGCAACCACAGAGAAGCAACTACAATCATTCCCTGATCTCATATAAACAAATTGTCATCATTAATAAAACATTTTCAGACATGTTGAAATATTTACAGGCACAGTAGATGATTTCAAGTGGCCGTATAATGGGCCTGTTGTCTCAGAGGTCGGCTGAGTCATCTGAACCCCTAAGCAACAATGCTCAAGGGCCTCTTGCAGACTTAAAGGGGTTTTCCAGTTGTAAAATATTGATGGTCTCTTCTGAGGATAGCTCATCAATACTAGATTGGCTGGGGTTTATAAGCTGTTTGCATTGATGAACTGAACTGAATTCTGCAGGAAGCAGATAGCTTCATTCTTACTTTAGTGGCCAGACTTGGTATTACAGGCCGAGTCCACATTTAAATGAATAGGAACTTTGCCTGCAATTCCAAGCCACAAACAGATGATCTATGGAGGTCCCAGGTAACGGACACCCACCAAACTACTACTCATAACTTATCCTGAGTATAGGCCATCAATAGTTTAACAACCAGAATACCCCTTTAAAGGGGTATTCTTATCGCAACACGTTATCCCCTATCCTGTGGGGGTCTGACTGCTGGGACCCCTAATGATCCTGAAATGTTAAGCCTGATGCATCCCAAAGCTTCATTTGCTTTAATGGGTATGCCGGAGATAGCACATAGAAGTAAATGGAGTAGAGTCATGCAGCCTTTGCTTTTAAAACTTCGGGATGCACTGAGGCTGAAATCTCTGAATCGGGAGGGCTCCCAGTGGTTGGACCACCACTGATCAGCAAGTTATCCCCTACCCTGTAAATAGGGGACAATCTGCTGTGATGGAAATACCTCTTTAAATATTAATGCACTAGTTTTGGGCCTCCAGGGACTGCCCTAATTACCAGTCCATCCCTGCACATAGCTATGTATATTGAAGTGTAATAAGACATTCATACCATGTACAGTACTTCTTTCATTAAAAGCCCAACTGAAGGTGAAGATCATCTTATGATGAGAAGTCAGTGGTTGGTGCACCAGTAATACTGGACATATCCTAATACATTGAGGAATTGCACAAATAGTAATTTCCTAATATATACAGTATGTGTTATGGGAATAGCTTCCTTTACACCCTTGTGCACATGGCAATACAGCTTCCCTGTAGGGGCATTGCTATGATAGATGGGGTGGAAGCATTTGAACCATAGCCCTGGTGCCTGGGGGTGCCCAAAAGCCTCTCTGCCACACAAGAAGAGACTGGTTTTGTAAGTTGCACACGTTAAGTCGGGGGCTTGTTACAGATTATGCATTGGGGCCTCAAAGTTGGGAACTTCAAAGTTACAGTACTTCTCTGGAGATCAAACCAACATTTTAAAAGGGAACCTGTCACCTCCTACAAGCACCATAAGCTAAGTTATGGTACTTATAGGATAAATCCTGTGGAGTCTGGGGGTGTAATTGTTATACTTACCGGTCTCCCAGCTCCTGTGTTGTCACCCTGGGAAGTTGGTGCGCCGTCTATCAGCGTGATTCTTCATTCATGCGCACGAACTGAATGAAAAGAGTTCCCAGGATGCCAGCATGGGAATGGTGGGCTCAGTAAGTATAAAAATGACACCCCTGAACTCAGCAGGACCTAAGCTATAAGCACCATAACTTAGTTTATGGTGCTTATAGGAGGTGACAGGTACCCTTCAAAGGGTGGCTCCATCTAAAAAAAGAGAAACCAATAAAACCAGATGTCTGTGGATTCATGGCATCTGGCATACACAAGGTATGGCGCAAGGTGTTAAGGCAGCAGAAATGCAGTCCTAAGCTCTTGCTTACGACTTGAAGGTTGCGAGTTCAATCCCCACATGGTTCAGGTAGCCAGCTCAAGGTTGACTCAGCCCTCCATCCTTCCGAGGTCGGTAAAATGAGTACCTCGGAAGGATATATATATTTTTTGGCTCTATACAAATAACAAGATTTATTTTTTATTTTACTATTAATATGACATCATTTGCTCTGCGTAAAGCACATTACAAAGCTTTGAAAACTACCTAATAACGCTTAAAATCAGCAAAGCCCAATGCTTTGACATAGAACATTAAATGTCGGCTTACAATAGATAAGGCTTTGTCACACTGTCAACATCAATAGCAAGATCAGGATTGCTGGCAAATGGAAACAGCCTTTATATAATAGCGCATGAAAGACGGCGCCATCACAATCAAACAATCTGCTCTTTAAACAAAAAGCTAAACTTCTCCTCTGCCCCTTTTAGTTTATGCTCATAGAAGCTCAAAATCGCTGTTTGGCTGTTATTGTTCAAAGGTAAAGCCTGTATGAGTTAATATTTTATGAGCTGTCCTTAGGCAGGAAAACCTCAGTTACAATAATAAAGGAAAATATGAGAATGTAGTCACGATTTCTGCTGATGCCTCTAAGGGGCTACTTAATGAAAAAATATCCCTAAGTCTGAGGAGGAAGACGTAGTGATACACCCGCTGGTTGCCTGCTAGGGGTCTTAGCAAATAAAGTATTGACGAGTTTAGATGCGGAGGCTGCAACAGACTGGAAGATTTACATGTACAGTAACTGAGAAAGTAGAATACACAATTAGATTAAGAAAGTTTCAACTTTGTTTTAAGGGAGTTGTGCCAAGTTATAAAATTATCCCAATCAACAGACCCTTTATGACCGGTGGCCGAAGCGCTTGAACTCGGCAATGCCTGATGCTATCACCAAAGTGAGTGGAGTGACAGCACACCTGCATGACCTCTGCTCCCTTCACTTGGAGGAGGACTATACCCCTGTTCATGAGATAGGTAGAAGTCCTAGTAGTTGTACCCCTACAGATCATAACATTATCCTTATCCTGTGGTTTGAAAGTTCTGGTAATTACAAACATGTTTTTATTATTATTTTCTTCATAAAAAAGTGTTTTGAAGGAAAATATGTGGATTTATATTTTTTTATTTGGGATTTTTTTTTACAGTTTATTGATTTTCATTTACTACATTTACTAATCCCACAAATGGACCTTTAAATGCAATTGTTTTATTGCTTGCATAATGCACTGCATTACTTATCTAGTGCAGTGCATTATGCCTGTCAGTACACTGACATGGAGTCTACTAGTTCTTGCATCTGGCAGACTCTAATAGACTACCATACATGGCAGACCTGGAGGCGATTGTTAAGCCTCCGTCGGCCATGGTAACCCATCAGCACCTCACAATGGCATTGTGGCAGCCAATGGGGTAAAGAAAGATCCCCCTTCTTCTGAAACCACTTAGATGTCACATTATGGTTGCTGGTCACTACTAACAGTGTCCTCTACCACGCCATGCTGTCAGTCACAGGCAGCGCCATGTCTCCTGTGTTCTCTATTGGCAGATGCCACATCAACTGTCAGTTTCTGGCTGTCCTTAAGGTGTTTACTTATTCTGACTTGCCTTCTGGTTTAGATGCATGCCTGTTCTACTCAGCTTTCCTGTCTTCTCCATTCCTGACCTCAGCTTGTTTCTGGACCATAGTTTATCTACTTATTGCACTAACCATGGTCTGTTATATTGTTACACAGGAACTCCCCTTGTCCTGACCTCGGCTCTGTTTCATGACCATGTCTTTGCCTGTACCTCCAATACTGCTCTATGGCTACCCTGCCCAGCATTCATCAACTGCAACAACATTAAGACTACTTCTGGGGTAATAGCCTGGGAGCCGACTGTAGCGAAGATGAAATCCCGATTGGTGAGGTTAAAGGGTGAATACCAGGGGACCCCATGTACAGGCCTTAGGAGCAGCCCCAAGTCAAATCGGTTTGTGGCACAGTGGGTCCACATCTGCTGTTCTGATATGCCATGACTGCTGTTAAACTCCAACCTCTCTGTAATCCCTCTAATCTCAGCTGTTAGACCAGGAACCTCACTGTCATTAGACATCCCATGACACATTTAGACTGGGGCACTGTGAAAAGGGTATATTGGCGATCACTAAATATGACTAGCTTTTTAAGGATCATCCAATCTGCAAACAGTTTGTGTGGGCCCATTAGTGATTACAATCCACAATGGAGAAAAAATATTCTATGTGCCTAATGTATTTGTCAATTGCCTGTCTCCACAAGGCAGTGAAGAGGAAATATGTCATTCCAGAATGGCAATTTATTAATTTTTCAACAGCCAAAAAGCAAGTTAGTCCTAAATCTTCAAACCATGAAAAAAAATCAGGTTTATTGCAACCAGCTTCATGCTGTATTTATATTTGGATGAAACATTTATAGATTTTTTTTCTATATTAACCAAAAATAACATTGCCCTTCTGCTACAAGATGACATTTTTGTTCTGGCTAATTCATGTTAAAGGGGTAATCCCAAAATCACTTTTTATCACCTATCCATTGGATTGTTGCTCCATTCATTTCAGTAGGGCTGATGGAAATAGCTAGTACAAGCACTAGGTTATCTCTGGCAGTCCCATTGAAAATGAATGGAGCAATGCCATGCATGGAAGACTGCCAGTGCATTTAATCTCCTTCTTACTGCAGGGGATGCAGTGAGGATTAGGGGAGGATGCAGAACCCACATTCCCAGGATTTGTGAGGGTCTCGGTAGTGAGACCCCTACCAATCAGACTTTTATGACCTATCCATCCTATAGAGAGCTGACAAAGGCTGATTTTGGTACCACCCTTTCAACATCAATCCAACAGTAAATAAGGAGCAGTAAAAGCAACTGCATTATTAGAAGAAACGAGGCAAAGATTGAAACAGGCACCAATTCTGGTGTTGGGTTTTGTGTTTTTTTCTTTTTTTACCCCTCCACGTGTTTTCCATTACTTTTGGGCAGATTGCCCAACTCCTAACAAAGGAAGAACTGCACAGGATCTGCCACTCAATAGTAAAGGGGAACGGGATTGGTGCAATAGAAGCCCGTGATACACTATATAGGCTCTTCATTATAAATATGTAAATAGGCAGTTTATACAAACAGCAAAAATAGGCCATAACATTTTGGATGGTAGTGCCCCTTTAATGGTACAAAGACTAAAGTCACCGGCACAATTAGACAATATATCTCAAGGTGAGGGGATGGCATTTTCTAGCGAGGAATTGACAAAGTACTTAGCAGGGGATTTTCTAACATTTTGTTTTTGAAGTGAATTAAGGATAAGCAGCTTAGTTCTCACAGATGAGGATTCATCACAGTTCGGAGCCAACAAATACAAAGTATTACAGATGACTAGCTACAGTAGGTCAGCCGCGCTTCACCATCCTGGAGACTATACTAGTTCCTAAATGTAATTGTCATGTGGAGTCTGTTCTAAATTAACTAAAACCTTGGAGTCTTGTAGGATTTCTTATATTGGAATAGAAGTATTAAAACTGAGCCTGAAAGCAAATCCCCGTCATACGAACCCCCTCGTCTTCGCATCGCAATTCACTTATTAAAAGGCTTCTTCAGGACACTAATACTACTTTTATTTCTTTCAGAGAAAAGAATGGAAGCCTAACAATAGTGTGAACATGTAATTAAAGGGGCACTCCAGTGATTTGTTTTGTATTAATTCATTATGTAGCTATCCCCCAGTATATATAAGTGGGCTAGTGTTACCTCGGTTACTTATTTCTTTCTGTCCGAAACTCCTGTCCTCTTTTTCCTCAGATGGTCATGTGATCACAGTTCTAAACAGCTCAGATCTACTTGGGGGTTATAGATAGAGTTTCTAGTCAATTTCTCAGTGTGTGATACTGTTATATGGGTCTACCACAGAACCTACATAGAGAGGGACACAGGCACTCCTGTCACAGTTACTGATGATGATCACACAGCTCCTGTCACACAGATATAATAGAGGAGATCACAGCTCATCCTCCTAACCGTATACTTATGCTCTGCAGCTTATTTCAGTGAATATAGAAGGTAGTGATAATTAAACAGTCTCCCAGTAGGAAAAAAATAATATAGCCTCAGCTAATGCTGTGCTGATATATCATAGGATTCATTGAAAGTGAAAATAAAAAATCTCACTCTCAAGATGGTGGCTGATAAACATCAAACAGGGGGCTGCACTACAGGGAAGTGATGGAATACACAAATGAGACCTCCAGAGTGTGACAGGCAATCAGATGAGGGGGTAGGAATGGAAAAAATGTGTTTTTGCTGGAGTGGCCCTTTAAAGGAGTTCTCTAGTTGTAACCTACTGATGGACTATCTTCAGGATAGGTTATTAATAGTAGATTAGCATGGTTTTGCCACTTGGACCTTAGCTGATCACTTGTTTGCACTGATTTCTGCAGGAAGCAGATGCTTCCATTCCTAGTGCACTAGCCAGGTATGATATTGCAGGCAAAATTCTTATTCATTTCAATGTCAACTTGTCCTGTAGAACCAAGCCTGGCCACTGCAGTAGGAATGGAGCTATCTGCTCCTACAGAAACCAGTCCAGTGCACAAGCACATTGGTCCAGAGAACAGCTGATCAGCAGAAGATCCTGAGAGCGCATTAGGTTGGCTTTGTTTTATGGTATGTTTCTGCAGCACAAAGCTGAGGAGAAATGCTCTTCCTGCACTTACAGCGGAGCAGGGTAGTCTTCCTACTGAGTGGGGAGAGCCCAGGGAACGGTGTTTAAAACCACCCGACCTCCTATGTTAACAACAGAAAATATTACACTATTTCGATCAAATTTTTAATGCTAATTTTTTAAAAATGTGGTGCTTTTTTGTGTCACTCTGCAAATAAAATGAAATAGCCCAGTTTTAAGGCTGCAACACAAACAACAAGTTTACTTTTGTTTATTGTAGCTCACTTTTTAGTTTTGCTGTACAGATTGAGACAGAACGAGTAGGGTCATCTCATCATCATTAGAGGGTAGGGGTTAAATGACAGTTCTATTGTACTGCTGGAAGACTAGATACGGCAGCTTAGTATTAGTATATAAAATATTGTACACACAGCTAATGCTCTGTATGCATCTTCGCTGTCATTCTCTGGCCTGGGGTAAGAGCTGTACTCCATCATTTCCGGGAGACTGCAATAGTCTCTGGCATTTCTCTGCCAATTGTCTTCCATTCATTTTAGCTGCCGTAACAAAGAAATATGTTGTTTCACTGTCTATACAGAAAATTTTGGAACAAAGTGTTTATCTCCAGTTTGGCTGGAGCGGGGGGAGAGAGTGAGAGAGAGATCTCCCCTCTGTTCCTCCCCGCTCTCCCCCGCCGCTCCCCGCCCCCGAATCTTTAGAGACGAGCGGGAGGATACTCGGCTAAGGCACTACTCGTTCGTGTAGGTAGCCTTTGCGAGTATACTCGCTCATCTCTAGCTATATACAGTTTTACACTTACAGATGTAACACCACTAACGCATATTGCCAATAGCGTGGTCGTCCATTCAAAGTGAATGGAAACAGTCACTAGTTACGTAGCTCGCCGGATCTCTGTGTTGGCGCCGTTACATTTGTATATTACAGATCGGGCAAACCCCAGACAAATGTTTGGTGGGCCACATCTGTTTCTTTAACATCTGTTTGGCCCTTTTTACGATTTTTACATAGGTCATTCTTTTCTATTTACTGCCCGGCTACCAAATATCATAGGCACGCTATGATAATGATGTAGTATGCCACAGCAGTAAATTTAAACAGTAATATATCTATTGTACAGATGTGTCCACCATCAACATTCTGCGAGTTCTGTTCAAGACTCCAATTTCTCACAATGCACATACAGTACATTATCACGACATGCTAGCCAAACCTCTGACAGGTTGCAACTACTGGGTGGCCACATATTGACACATACAGCTTATACATCTCCAGGCAGAGTATCGTGAAATTGTGTTTTTTTTCAAAGCTGCTTATCTAACTTGACACATAAAGCCATAAAGGAAGGACACATTAGATTGCTATTGCTAAAGATTAACAGAGAATAAATTAAGGCCAGACTTGCTTAACAGTTACAAAAAGTTTGCATATTCACTACATGTAACATTCAGAAGTTGATAATTAGTGCAGAATGTTGGGATTCACAACAGTCTACTTGTCTCCAGCTGCTTCCAAAGGAACATTAACACTAATCTAGAAAGCAGTGCAGCTTATTATGCAAGCTGAATACATTCGCCAATATAGATGTAAATGTTTCTGGGAGTTGATAAAATAGTGATAATGGGGACAGACATACTTTATTTGTGGACTTCCTGGGAGGATAAAGGGGTAAATGCCCAGAGGGAACCATCTCAGCCTCTAGCACCTTCCTCAGGATAATTTCTGATATTTGGTTTGAAAACCTTGGATCTATTATCTGGGGATTGTAGAGCAGTTATTCAGATAGTGTACCGGTCAAACGTTTTAGAACACCTCCATTTTTCAAGTTATTTTTGAGATTAACACTAGAGATGAGCAAGCACGAAAATGCTCGGGTGCTCGTTATTCGAGTCGAGTTTTTCGTAATATTCGAGAGCTCTATTTGAGTACCGAACCCCATTGAAGTCAATGGCAGACCCAAACATTTCTACAATGGACCCGCCGGGTGCCGAGATTTTTTTCTTTTTTTTTTCTCTCTCTCTCTCAGCCAGACACATACTGCTGTGGACATGCATACGCTGGCATGTCACAGCGGGGAGGGGTCAAAACGGGGAGGGGTTGAACACGGCGTGGTACTCGCTCGAGTAACGAGCACCATCGAGTATGTTAAGACTCAAACAAGCATCAAGCTCGGACGAGCATGTTTGCTCATCTCTAATTAACACAGTTCAAGTCCAACAAATAACGTGAAATGGTGCAAAGGTTCAAAAGTAAATTTAAAAAATTTAAATATTATGAACTTTTAACCTGAACCACAACAACAGTCTGAATTTATGATTTTAACCAAAGGGCATGTTTAGAGAACATATCGGGAACAGCTGGTCTGCAGCACAAAAAGCAAATGATGGTTTGAAATTGGACGCAAACTATTCCTTAGAGTGTTTCAACTTTTGTACAATACTTTCAAAGCCTCTGATTCCTTATAACCAGTGTTGGAACAGACTGCATTACGCTCTCTAGGGCTGGATGGAGACCGCTTTGCTCTTCAGGATACTACACATTGCTATCAAAATGGCAAAAAAGGCAATTAACCAAAGAAGACAGACAGATAATTATAAGCCTTAGAAGTCTGTACTATAGAGAAATTGCCAAAAAAAGTCAAGGTGGTAGTCAGTACAGTTTCCTTATAATCAAAAGGCACATCGAAACTGGAGGAAACTGACCGGAAGACATCTGGCAGACTAAAGGTCACTACAAAATCAGATCACAAGTTTCTGAGTAACAGTTTGTGTGATTGGCGCCTTCAAGCACAAGATCTTCAAGCACGGGTTAATTTAGCAAAAAAAAAACAAGTTTTCATTTCAGCTGGGAAGAGAAGACTTCTATCTCTAGGTTTGAGAAGCAGAGTATCAGTAACAAAGCAACTGCTAAGATTGTAAAATGTAAAAAAAAGACTTGCCTCAGCCAAGCAGCACCACAGTGGACCACTGAAGAGTTGAAGAAAGACTTATGGACTGAAGAATCAAAATTTGAACTGACTAATCAAACTTTGACACACAGTGATGGTCTGTGGCTCTTCTGCAGGATTAAGAGCTGGCAACCTGCACAGGGTGACTGGCACACTGGACAAAAAAAGGGCTACCACATAATTTTGATATGCCATGCAATACAATATTACAGCAAGACAACGATCCAAAACATACTTCTAGGTGATGTCAAAACTACTTAAGAAGACAAGAAGAAGCTGCTAGGCTTCAAAGAATGGAATGGCCTAAACAGGCTCCATATCCAAACCCCATTGGGCTTGTTTGGGATGAACTGGACAGAAGGGTGAAAGCAAAACAACCTACAAGTGCAGCACATTTGTGGGAACCTCTGCAACATTGATTTCTGAAAAATATCTAAATGCAATTGTAAAAAGAAAGCCTTGATTGTGTAAAGCTGTTATATCAGCTAGAGGGGCTACTTTGAAGAGTCAAAAATCTAAATTCAATTTGGTGAAACACGGTTAAAAGTTAATCCATTATTTTTATTCATCGTAACTTGTTTATGTGTTCTATGCTTTCATTTCATAGTACATTTATTAAAAAAGAACAGAAAATGACCTTAAATTTAAAAAAAAGGAAAAAAAACAGCCCTCACCTCCTCAGTTTCCCTCCAGCTCAGATGCTCTGATGGCCGTTTGCTGCTTACTTGCCATTCTTACTGCCATCAACACTCAGCAGGGAGGAGTTTTTTGTTTTCTAGTTTCAGGACAATTTTTCATCTGCTTTACTAAGTAATGGACAACAATTTTACCAGGAGTACCAGAGCTTTAATGTCCAGAGGTGAAAGCCTCTTACTACATTTGTTACACTTTGGTCTGACTTTGCTCCCCATGCTAAAATCTAAGGCTGGTAAAACCACCTCTAGGTTTACACTATCATTAATACCAGTGTCTGGTCTACATTATAATGAATTTTATGGGATGCAGCTGGTCCTGCCCCCTCTTGCCAGGCCCCTACCAACCTTTTACAAAAGTGCAAAAGATGGCATAAAAATAAAGAAAACATGCAACTTTTAACATCAAAAATTTAGCGTAAACTTTTTTTGCATTCCTATCTTGGACTCTCAAAACTTTTAGCCCATTAGTCTTTTCAGTTTCTATCCCGAAGAGGACCAGTAAGATTTCTAATCTAAATGAAATATCTTGTAAATGTATGTAAAAAACAGTCTCTAAAGAGAGATTCCCGTGAGTTCACAATACTGCTACAAATGCAGAATTAGACTGTTTTTCCCAGTGCAATAAATATTGTTAAATATGAATGAAGCCTCCCACTCCTCTGACTCACACGCACGTCAGTCTTACTAAAAGTCTAATGGAAACCACTGTCAGATGTTTCTGTAAACTCCAGGAAATATTCCATGTGAGACATGCCATAATGAGATACAGCAGTAATGGGATTATTAATGATTACTTTACACATTATGAATCATTCCATCCATGCATACAGATGTAGTAAACATTAACATGACACTCACTGCGTTAAAGAGTTAAATTGATCCTTTATAGAACAAAAGCCATAGGAAAGTCAAGTTAAAATTAGCTGAAACTGTTAGTTTAACATTTTGAGTTAACATTTGCAATCTGTGAATACATTTTTCCGTATACGTTTTTTTAATGATGGGCTACTCCAATCATGATGTATGTATATGTAGAGCTTATGCCAACATGTTCATTGGTTTCAGAACGGCACAAATGACTCACATGGAGTAGATCTAGATAGAGCTGAAGACACACAACAGTAGGCTATTTGTAATCAAGACTATTTGCAAAATTGCTTTATTTTCCATTTCAGATGCAGCATAGGAATAAAAAAAATGGTTACAAGGATATATGTACCCATTAAAGGAGTTTTGTCACTGTAAAAAAAAAATCCTAGCAGCTCGGCTCAGCGTAAAGTAAAAAATAGACTATGCTCACCACTCTCTGGCATGCCGGGATGCAGCTGAGTGGTTTCCACAACCCCGATGCCAGCTCTGGAGTGTACGGACAGCGGAAGATCAGAAACTGACGCGTCACCATCCCAAACTCCTGACATCTTGGCAGCCAGGATGTGAGCACTGATGTCTAAGGTTTGGACAGTGACACTGACCTCTGATTGGGTGCAGCTGTCAACTGACTTCCTGCCGTCTGTACACTCTGGAAATCGAGACTTTGAACAATAATTATCCTTTGTAAATGCATGCAATGACCAAACAAGAATTGTTCAATCGCTCAGTTTCTGCATGCAAAAAACTGAACAACATGCCATTCAGTGTAAACAGCACTTTTAAACGACTGTCTGCTTATTGTGAATTGAGGCAGGCGGAGGAAGAACGCACCCTGGCCCACTTTACCTCCATCCTGACAGCACTGTGAGCGAAGCCAGCGACACTCAATCCTCTGTAACAGCACAGAAGTGAACATCATTGGGACGAGTGTGCCCAACAGCTCATCCTGTGTAAATGGACCATTATACTAGATGTAAAGTCTTAAAATGCACAAGATTTATCACAGTAGCTTTGGTAAACGATAAATCTGTCAAATTTTAAGATTATCTAGTCTACGTGTAGACCATCTATTAGTTGACTTAGTTTAAACCAAAAATTACACCACAATTTTGGTACAATTTGGAGCAAATTGCATTGCAGATGTAATTCCACCTTCAATATGACGCATTATCTGTGCAATTCTATTGAAAAACCAAACTGAAATCTTTTAGGGGTGGAAAATCTTGAAAACTAAAATAATGTATTTGCATAAATATACACAACCTAAAACTAATACTTTGTTGATGTGTTCTTTGACTTTACAACAGTATTTAGTCTTTTTGGGTAGATGTCCATCAGCATGGCATATCTTAACTTGTCAATTTTTTGCTTACAAATCCTTGTAAAAGTGCTCCAAATCTGTCATATTGCGAGGACATCTCGTGTGTATCTCCCTCTTCAGGTCAATCCACAGATCTTCAATGGGATTCAGGTCTGAGCTCTGGTTAGGGCATTCCAAAAATTTCTTCTGGTGAAGCCATTCTTCTGTTCATTTGGAGGTATGCTTTGGGTTGTTGTTGTGCATGGTTTCACAAGCAGAAAAACAGCCAATGCTGCCCTCCACCATGCTTCACTAAGTATGGTGTTCTTTTGGTGATGAACAGTGTTGGCTTTGTGACAAAATTAACCTTTTGGAATTAATACAAAAAACATTCAACCTTGGTCTCATCAGACCATAACACATTCTCCCACATGCTTTTGGCAGACTTGATGTAGGCAAAACATAGCCGGGCTTGGATGTTTTTCTTTGTTAAATAAGGCTTCTGTTTTCCCACCCTACCCACAGCCCAGACATATGAAGAATATGAGAGATGGTTGTCACATGCACTACACAACTAGTACTTGTCAGAAATTCCTACAACTCCTTTGATGTTGCTGTAGGCCTCTTAACAGCCTCCTGGACCAATTTTCTTCTGGTCTTTTCATCAGTTTTTAAGGGATGTCCAGTTCTTGATATTGTCACTACTGTACCAGATTTAATCCACTTCCTGATAAACATCTTCACTGTGTTCCATGGCATATGTAAGGAAATCTTTTGGTCCCCTTCTTCTGACTGATACCTTTCAACAATCGGACCCCTTTGATGTATTGAAAGCTTCTTGAGGACCATGGCTTTTGCTGAAAAATGCAACTGAAAATCTTCCTAGAAGAGCTGAACTCTATATAGAGTAAATCAGAATCACTGTAAATAATGGCAGCGGAGTACTGACTACTATTTACCATGAGCTTAAATGTGATTGGCTAATTCTGAACACAAAAATATCCCCAAATATAAGAGGGTGTTCACACTTATGCAACCACATTAATAGTTTTATTATTTTTCCACCCTAAATGATTTGTTTATTTTTAATGGAATTGTACAGATAACACATTGAAGGTGAAAATAAATCTGAAATGATTCATCTTTGTCAGATTTGTTAACATGACCGAAACCTGGCATTTTAACAGGGGTGTGAAGACTTTTATATCCACTGCAGAAACTGCTATAAAGGATTCACATTGTCCTGCAGCTCAGTGAATCGGGGTACCCCAACAGATGTCTAAAGATGCGTCATCTACATTACGGTACCGGACATGCTGAAGATCCGTAAGTGAGGTGGGCCCTCAGGAAAAGGCTCTAGCTGACATCAAAGGAACACATATTCATCCACCAGTTGTGGAGAAGTTAGACAACACTAGCAAACCACTACCATTGCTGGGTTGAAACGTTCATTGGTACTACTACATGTTCTACAGTTGAAGTGTATTGCTGATTTCTGTGATTTATAAAATACTGTTACGATCCCCAATCACATTAGAGTTCAGCATGCTCTTGGTTAGAGTCAGTTAGATTGTCTAACGTTTCTGAATAACTGCATATTGCTTATCTATTAACAGACACTTCCTCTGCCAACTTGCTCTACAAGTTTTTTTGTCAAAATTTTAAAAAAAATGTATATATATATATTTTTTTTGTTAGCCCGGTGTCCGCATTGTACCGATTCCCGTTTTGTCTGCCCCTGTTGTGACAGCTCTGAAGATCGATACAGCTTCTTCCATCCCAGTACGCTGACACAAATATTAAAGAGAAATGAATACAGTAAATAAACAATTATTTTCCTGTATTGCTGTTTCCCAAGAGATTACAGGTTGCCAGGCAACAGCTTAGCAACCCATTTAGAGATATCATGCTATAAAACAGAGAAAACTCCAATACTACAGTATAGTCTGTGGAACCTGGACTTCTTAAGACATCTATTACACAAAAAATCCCAGAAAGAGACCACACTTACTGATACAAGGGCCACTACAGACACCAATTCCCAGCAGTATGCAGAGGGCAAAATGCTATATAGAGGAGAAACACATGTGCAAAATACTGATAAACAACCACTCACACAAGCAATCAAAGCGGGTGGCTGCTTAGTTTTATACTTGCACTTTTTCTGTGATTTTAGGTGGATCTGTTTCCATTTTCTGTGATTTGTTTCTATTGTTAGAGTAGGGATGGAGAAGACAAAGAGGACCCTTGACGTGGGTTGCAAGTTTGTGTATTTTGGTCAAAATATCAATTAGTAACTCATACTCATTATTTTTGCAAGAAGCAATTTGGCCTTGCTGGGGAAGTCTTAGGTGTTATTGCTTTGTGTGGTACCCATAGAAGGTGCAGAACAGTCCACCTGCTCTAATACTATATGCATGACTACTAGGCCCTAACTGCATGGTGTACTACATGTAAACCATGTGACTAGCACCCTATAGAAGCCTTATCTGTGTGTAAGTATAATACTAAGTAACTGCCCCTCCCATGGATGGTAGGTGTGTAAGAAGTGTTTTTTTTTTGCTGCCTCCCTTGCATGAGAAAAAAAACAAACCAATATATATTGCATTGATAGGCAGACTGCCTATATTTTGTCTGCACAGCATAGACACACCAAAACAGCTCAGTGAATAAATACAGCACCAGAAACAAGCATAAAACATACATACATCACCAAAACCAAGCTCATAACATACATACAGCACTAGAAATAAGCACAAAACATAAATTCAGCACCAAACCAAGTTCATAACATACCTACAGCACCAGAACCAAACTCGTAACATAAATACAACACAAATCAACCTCAGTCTATAAATAGAATAACAGAACCAAGCTAATCACTTAAATATAGCCAGAGAACCAAATTCATAACTGAGTAGCAAAACTAAATGATTGTGTTGTGGGGGCGCTGAAAGACTGATAGTGGCACCTCAAAACATCAGAGGGAAGAAGACAGAGCCAGGAGGAGGAGGTCTCATGCATCTGCACAAGATAATGTCACATGGAAGAAGAGGATTATCTGGCCAGGCTGACCTAAGGGGGGTTGATTGCACCTGGTGTCCCCCCCTTTAAGCTGGTGGCCAGCACCCTCTGCACACACTGCTATGACTTGCCATGTGTGTGAATGGCCATTCATCAGTATTCTGCTACTATGCAAATGCCCTCATATAGCATTTTGCCTTTAGTGTATGATGCGGGAAAGTGGTATTTTAATCTGAACTTGTGTGAGTAAGTATGACTTTTTTTCTGTAATTTTAAGTAAAACTGAACCCGGAGTATCCTGGCACATGGAAGAATCAATAGGTAATATGCATTCTGTGTTAGCATTGTGAAGCTTTGAATGGATTAACAAATCCAGCACTGGGAAGCACCGTTGCTTGTCCACCTTGTTGAAAGTTAGCTTGTTTTGAATTGGGCTAAGCTGTATTACCAGACATAGCCAGTGGATAAGAGTGGTGCTGTTTGTAGAAAAAGACCGTTTATCAAATATTTAACAGTACTTTACTGTACTGTCTTCAATCAAGTCAGGAATAACGAACAAATAACTATGGAACATGCACATTTCAATACCACAAATCAAATATATATGCTGTGTATCTGTGTGTTCTGTATAAGCTTGAGAAAGACCAGGGAAGCATGGTCGAAACGTCATTTATGTATTGGAGTTAATAAAGCTTGGAATTTTAATATGAAAACTTCTTGAAGAGTAAGGATTCCTTTGTGCTGCTTTACCATCCTGGTTACTATGTTGTCTGGTGGATTATCAAGGTCCTAATCCTGGGTAAGCGTGGACACTGTATAGCTTCCACAAGCAGAGCTTGGAATATTCAGTGTTGTTGATAACTTCTATAATAAATTCTAAGTCACAGTGATATTGTGCAAGTGCAAAGTCCAGGTTTTCAGTGCTAACTATTGTACCGAGAGGATTCAGCAGTCTGTGTCAATGATATGGCTTATAGTATATCCAAGTCATATCAAGTTATAAATAATATGACATCCTTGATGATGTCATTAGTGCTCAGTAGTATCTATGGTTTCCAAAAACTGGGGAGCCATGCCAGGGTATAACTAGATAGAGTACAGAGATTGCAGTCAAACCTGGGCTCTGGGGCCAGAAAAGAGTAATCCAGTATCATACATGGCATAAATAGTTTATGGGCCCTATTATAGATTTTACAGAGCATAAAGATTCACAATGAGTGAATGACTTTATTTTCCTTGGTTCCAAGACTGACAGTAAAAGGAACACAACCCCTGACATCATGAAATGATTAGCCCTTGGATGGAAAGTAATGGTGAATATGAATGCCATCTGGAAAAATAGGGATTTCAACGCTGTAACTAAAGCCAGGCTAGTCAGTGCAATCGCCTTCCCCATGGCTAGCTATGGCTGAGAGACCTGGATAATTAAGAAGACAGACAGAAGTAAGATCAATGCCTTTGAGCTGTGGTGTTCTACATCCCGTGGACAGTAACAAGTCCTGTATTGCATCATGCTAAAGACCTCGTTAGAAGACAAGATCCCCAAGCAGAAACTACCCTACTTCGGCTGTGTCATGTACAGCAATTCACTCGAGATGGCACTCATGTTGGGAATGGTCAATGGAAGTAGGAGGAAAGGCCGCTGAAGAACTTGTTGGCTTGATACTGTCAAATCTGACACCAACATCAACCTGAGTGAACTCAAGGAGCCTGTAATAGGTCTGTATGGAGGAGAATGATCCATAGAATAACCAAAAATCGATCTCGATCTAACAGACAACTGATTTGAATTGAAATTGAATTACATATTTTGCATTGGAGTCCTAGGAAGCAATCCAAAGAATGGCTCGAGACACTAATTGAGAAAGAGATAAACTGATTTACGGCTATTCTTTACATTAACTGTTATTTCTCCAACTGGGAGAAGGCCTAGACGGAGAGAAAGACAAATTTACTCTCCAAATAGCCTGCTGTGACAGCTTTGCGTTAAACCTTGAACTATTGCCTGGCTTTTTGATGAGTACGTTCCATTTTCTATAAATATATCTCAGCAGGCTTCCGAATGCCAGTTAATAACCATCTACCACTTCAACCACTTCATCCCTCATCACTTCCACCTTCATATACCTCAAATATCCTATTGATTGAAGCAATGACTCATTTGTGTATGAAAAAGAGGATCCCTCCGCCTGACCTCTGCCTATAACCACCATCAATCTCCTTATATTCTCTTGTATCCAGATTTATTAAGTAGATTGTTTGTCACTGTGTAATTGAATCTCTCTTTTACAACAAGCCTGGAATCTGTCCCAAACACTTTACTCTGATTGTACTTCTAGAGCTTGCGTTGACCCAGTACACACTGTAACAAGGAGCTTATTTTTTCCCTGTCAGATTCTTTTACATAATTTCATGATCGTTTTTGATTTCTCCTTCAGTCACTCGCTTTAATAAATGAAAATGTACAATGATGGGAGCTGAAAGACTGAAAAGAATATCATAGACTATGTCTAATAAAGTGGACCTGACAAGCAGAGTAGAAATCATACAGCAAGCTGTTCTGTGTAGGCGTATGAAAGGTCTTTTTATGTCTTTTACTCCATTCTATAGTACAAGACTTTCAACACATATTACTATATAGAGAGATAACTATAAAAATATGAAATATTTTCCAGGACCCCCACTACTATCACGTCATATTTAATTTCCATCCTTATGTGGTAAAGGATTCTTCCACCACTATTAACTAACATCGTGGCTTTAGTGGTTCAGTAGTTAAAGGGATATTCCCATTTCAGCAAGCTGTTCCCTATCCATTGAAAAAAAGGGATAACTTGCTGATTGTTGAGGGTCTTATCACTATGAATCCCATTGTTCAAGCGCTTGGCAATCTACAGGTTTCCCATTTCCTCCAATGGGACTGGCGGAGAATGACAAGTGCTTCAACTTGTAGGAAAGGAGAGGGATGGAGCAAACCCGATGGTATTGGAGATTTTGATCCCAGTTGGTGTCTGGAGACCAAAAGAGCCTTAGAGTGGGCTGTGAAAGTTGAAGGAGTTGTGAAGGTAATGCAAACCAGGACAGCCCACCATTGGGCATGTTACACTCCGAAGGAGCCTGAGCAACCATGCATAAAATAGGCAACTCATTGATTGCAGTGAGATTTGGGTCATTTTTTATTTTTACAGTGGTGGTGCTGCAACCATTGTACATTGAACATTTGCTACTAAGTTCTCCCACACTACAGCAGCAGGACACCTTGTGATCGGCTTATCATTGGAGGACCTTTCTATTAAAAAGTGGACAACCCCTTCAGGCTGATGGACTTTGCTGCAGTGCTTTGATGGAGTAGATGCAGTGGGATATCACACAGTCTTCTTTGTCTTCAGAGAACAATGACCGAAAGGTCTTAAGTAGTGACCTTAAACAGCAATCCATATTAACATCAAGCAGTAGATCAACTTACTGGATAGCATTTCTGGTAAGGTCCAATAAACGTTTGTGAATGAATATATTGCATTGCAGATATTTGGAATTGCACTAAGTGGGCACTGTTTTAGAGACCCCGCCCCTTTCACAATTGGCAATTTGCTGTATGGAAATTAGACATGTGACCCTGGAATGCAGCATAAACTCATGTGACAAATTTCCATGGATCAGTTTCAGCGTGAATCCACATTTGAATGGAAAAATCAAGCGATCAGATGTTTCTCTAATGAGGTCTGGTCATCGGTGCTAGATCAGCCTAGGCTAAGACGTAATACACTGCCAATCTTGTGTTTTTTTGTCACACAACGGTGTGGAGAGTATACTAAGAATGGTGAGATCGAGGAAAAACATTCAGGAAAAAGAGGATCCTAGAGACATAAACAGCTCATTGACGAACGGGGTCAGAGGAGGATACTTTGATGAATAGGCAGTGCGCAGTCAAGCAAATTGCAACTGAATGCACTGTTGGCGTACCAATAAAACATGATTATTGAAAAAATGCATTAGAAAAGAACAAATTTGGTATCAAATGCATTTGTAACAATCTGTACTATAAAATAATTATGTTATTCATCCGGTATGACGAAAAAGAAAAACTATGCCAAAATTGCTGATTTTGATCATCTTGCATTGTAAAAAATGTAATAAAAAGTGATCATGAAGTCATATGCATCACAACATGCTACAAATGAAAATGTCAACTCATCCTCCAAAAATGAAACCCCCATACAGCTTTATAGACTGAAAGATAAAAAGGTTATGACTCTCTAAATACAGCAATGCAAAAAAAAGATGTTTTCTATTAAAAATGCTTTTATAGGTCCCAAAGTAGTAAAATCCGAATAGAAACAATATATATTTGGTATTGCTCTAATAGTAATGACCCACACAATAACATATCACGTATACGGCACAGTCAATAGTCTGCAAAAAAACATCAGAGTTGCAGTTTTTTTGTAGACCTCAGCTGTAAAAACACACAATAAAAAGGATCAAAAAGTCACATGCATCTTAAAATGATACAAATGAAAACATCAGCTTGTCCAGCAAACATCAAGTCCTCCTATAGCTCTGTATAGGAAAAAATAAGAAAGTTATGTGCAAAATGCTATTATTGGCAAAAGTAATAGAAAAAAGTATATATATGTATAAATTTGGTATTGCCGCAACTGCACTGACCCGCAGAATAAGGATAACATCACTTATCCTGCGCGGTGAATGGATTCTAAAAAAAAATGTGGGTTTTTGGACAGCTTATCTCTTAAAAATGCAATAAAAATGTTTTCTCCCTCCTAAAATGGTACCAATGAAAACCTCATCTTCTCCCACTAACTTCTATTTTGTTACATTAAAAAAATTATTAGAATCAAAGGTCTGCAAAAAAAATGAAATTTTCAAATATATTTTCCACTTTCCTTTAGTTCCTGTGAAATACCTAAAGAGTTAACAGATTTTGTAAATGCTGTTTCGAAAACTGAGCGGTGTACTTTTTTAAAATGAGGTGAATTATGAGGATTTCTAATGTATAGGCCTGTCGACTTCAAATTGAATTGGTCCCTTAAAAAATAAATTTAGGAAATTTTCATCAAAAATAGGACAACTGCCCCCATACTCACACATTTTCTGACATCCCAAGAAAGTAAATGGACGCTTTCAAAATAGTACCAACAAAAGTACATATATTGTAAATGTTTTTTCTTAGTTATTTTGTTATTATGATTAATTATTAGAGATGAGCGAGTATACTCGCTAAGGCACATTACTCGAGCGAGTAGTACCTTAGCCGAGTATCTCCCCGCTCGTCTCTAAAGATTCGGGGGGCGGCGGGGGGGGGGGGGGGGGGGAGAGCGGTGGGGAACAGAGGGGAGATCTCTCTCTCCCTCTCGCCCCCCCCCGCTCCCCACTGTACCCCCGCCTCAACTCACCTGTCACCGGCGCTGGCCCCTGAATCTTTAGAGACGAGCAGGGACATACTCAGCTAAGGCACTACTCGCTCGAGTAATGTGCCTTAGCGAGTATACTCGCTCATCTCTATTAATTATCTGTCTTAGGGTGCTTTTTTTTCACGCGATATCGCTGCGTTTTTTAAACGCGATTGTCAATGCGACTTTCTAATGTTAAGAACGAGACTGACTGCAAGGAGAAGAGGTTAATAAATGGAATGGGCGGACTTCAATACTCAGAGGGGTTATCAAAATTGAGGTTATTTAGTTTAGAAAAGAGACGGCTAAGGGTTCTTTACTGTAAGAGCAGTGAGACTATGGAACACGCTGCCTGAAGACGTGGTGATGGTGAACTTGATAAAAGAGTACAAGAAGGGTCTGGATGTCTTTTCTGAGCGATACAATATGACATGTTACAGTCACTGATTACTTCAGAAAGGTCGGTTCAGAGATTATTCCGATTGCCAGACTTGGAGTTAGGAAGGAATTTTTTTCCCTTAAAATGAGAAAAATTGGCTTCTAGCTCATTGGAGCTTTTTGCCTTCCTCTGGATCAACATTGCGGGGGTAGTAATAGGCTGAAATAGACGGACTTGCTTTTTCTCAGCCTTACACACTATGTTACAGTATATGGTGGTCCCCAAAAATGGCCGTTGTATATGGATACATTACGACAATTTAAGATGAATCATTTAATATTACTGTAATTCACTATAAATAAAAAAAATATAGAATTCAAATACTTGGTTATATAATATTTGGTTTGTGGAGACAAACCTCATAACGGAGCAGATGAATTATTCCTGAAACAAGTGCGATGATCATGAATCGACACTTATGTTGTATTTAACCCAAATAATCGTTAACCTGGAACCTGGTTTTATGATTTCATTCAAGCAATTTGCATGAGAGCATAAATTAAATTTACTACAAGAGTTGCTCGCTAAAAAAATTACAAAGAAATGCAAATCAGTAGCTTCACCAAGGATATCAACATACATATTTAAGCTTTCCTGGGGTGCGTCAAAGGAGAGAAAACACGTTTTCTTAGAAAGAAAAAAATAAAGCTTCCCATCATAATTATTCATTTGGGAAATTTGTCTGCCTGACTGTTTCCAACCCTGTACCCCATTATTTTCGGCTTTAAAGGGGCTAAATTAAGTTAGTGGACGACATGACTATATGATCACACCACCACGATGGAGTAGGTGATCTACTGGCTCACGTTGATACGAGGTACGAAATACAAGTAAGATGGTGGCTGGAATCCATCACTGGATTGTGGACTTTCAGTATTTGTCCAATGGTGATGTTGGAGGGGTACAGCTCTGGTGGGAGAATGGTTTTCTAGTAATAACGCTCTTTCTCTTAAAGGCATTTCCACCATAAACATACCTTACAAATCCCATAGCTGTCTAATTGTATTAAAGCTTAGTTTTACATTATCATATTTTAATATCCATCCTTGAGATATTTTGATCTCTAACATACATGTAAGTAAAAGATTCTGGGTTACAACTACTATTACCGTCAATTTAGGGGCTTAAGTATCACTGTTACATTGGATGCTAGTCCACTGGGTCCTGGACCCTGAGGAGGTCCCAACATGTCTATACATTAAAGGAGTTTTTCAGGAAAATACTAGGTAATAGAGATGTGTGAGCACCCAGATACCCGGGTCCGCGTTATTCGAGTCGAGCTTTTCATAAAATTCGAGAGCTCTACTCGAGTAACCAACCCCATTGACTACAGTGGGAGACTCAAGCATTTTTGTATGTGAGACGCCGGGTCCTGAGCTTTTTTTTTTTTCTTGGTTCGTCGCGGCAGGTAGGGGCCAAAACAGGCACGTCACAGCCGGGAGGAGCCAAAAGCTGGGGCAGGGTCGAACACAATTTGATGCTTGTTTGAGTAACGAGCACCATCCAGTACGCTAATACTCGAACGAGCATCAAGCTCGGCAGAGTATGTTTGCTCAACTCTAATAGGTAATCATCAGTTGATCAATTGGAGTCCCCTGCTGATCAGCTGATCGACACCCACTGTCAGCCTGTCAGCCCCAGCTGTCAACACACAGGGGAATGGAAAGCAGTAGAAGCTGCTGCTCTGACCCGTGTAGTGGGTGGTGCTTGTAACTGCAGGTTCACTCCATTCATTCAGAGACCAACTAGATCCCCATTCTGTGTGTTTCAGGAGTCGGACCTCCACCGATTATAAAGTTACGCCCCGACCCTGTGGATAGGGAATAACTTTATAAATTGGCACAATCTCTTTAAATAGTTACACTGTTTTTTATACATGATTGTAGTTCTTGGTAACAAGTATACTGGTGCAGTTAACATAGTATCATGCCTGCCTTCTAGCATATATTCAGTAACTTTATCTAGTTCTAAAGGAGATATCTTCCTTTAGATTCTAGTAGGTATTGAAGGTTATTTATTTTTTGATCATATATTAGATACTGGATTACCCAACCATATTAGCCTTTCTTCTTCTATCTGAAAGTCAAATGAATTTTGACTGGATTCCATACATGAAATCAAAATAATACTTCTGCAATACTGAGGAGTGCTGAATTTTTACCAATTGCAACAGTCTAGACTCATCGGGTTCTTTGTTCCAATCACAAGACTCCAGGGATCCTCCCGCAGCTCACACGTTCATCCAACCTCTCAGGAGGCTTCAAGGGTTTCACTTGTGGCTTCACTAATTTCTTACGCGTGCATGGACTCTTCGCGACTGTGGCAACACAACCAGATGTCATGTCCGCCTCTTATATTTAAACAGGCACAGCCCTGTAAGGCAAGACATACCCGACCATTCATCCCTTAGATCCACTAGATGCACGTGCCTTGCCTAGCATGATGACCTGGAGATGTACACCTTGCATTGGCCACAGAGTCTGGGGAGAAGACCATTCCCAAAAGGCCTGCAGAGGCCACAGCAGAGACTATAACATATAAATATGTTATGTAATGCACATTACAATGCACAATAGCCTTCAGCATTAATGCAATCATTATCACATATTAATGTTAGCATCACTTTCCTCAGTAAACATTAGCATTTTACACCTCCTTGTCAACTAAACTCTTGGAAGCATAGCATTTGCCCAACTACAGTATGTTAACGTTTCTCATCCCCCTTACCTAAGAGACCTGCATTTACCTGCACTGCAATCTTTGTAACTCCCATAGAAGGAAATGGAGAGAACTATACACATGGGCGCCCACCTGTCCATTCATTCTCCGACAGGATGTCGCCGGGGGGCGTGGAGGAGCGGGGGGTAGCAGCGCGGAACAGGGGGGAGCTCTCTCTCTCTCCCTCTCCCCCCCCACTCCCCGCTGCAACCCCCCCTCACCCACAGCGCCCCCGAGTACTTTTCACCCGAGTAGTGAAGTACTCGAAAATCGCGGTGCTCGATTGCGAAATCGGCCTTACCGAGTACGTTCGCTCATCTCTAATGAGGATGTAAGGTTACTGTACATTAAATCCTTTATCTATAATTCACTCTGCTCTGCTTTACTACATGGGATTTTTCTCCAATGTCAGATCTCTACATTTTAATGAGCCCATTTTAATTACTGCTCATTTTTAGATAAAAACCTGAGTTATCTGTAAAAGTCTTCTTCTTCAAGGCAAACAGAAGAATAGCTCCAGTTTAGCAGAATGAATTTAACCTATCAGCACCACAGGACGTATATGTACATTAGATTAGTATGGCATGGGCTCAGAAGCTGAGCCCGTGCATACACATTGATTGCAGTTTTTAACCCTTAAAATGAACCAATCGGCATTTGGGGGTACCAATAACCCCCTCCACCTGCAATAAAATGACAAAAATGTTGTGGCAGTCATTTATTTCTGCCTATTTAGACATGCCTGATGCATCTCTTTATACAACGCCTGCAGAAATACCATATACTACAATACTGAAGTCAAGATAACAGAAAAATCTTTTTATTAGTGTAAAAAATGAAATATGGTAAAAGTTTAAAATCCCTCTATCCTTCCTGTATATATAATACCGTAATAAAAATAAAAAATACTCGCCCCCTCCCCCCAACCAGAAACATTTTTAGTATCACCGCATCTGTAGAAATTTGATCTATCAGAATAATATTTATCCCAAATGGTGAATGTTGTCAGAATGTGGTCCCTGTCTCCAAAAAAAACAACGAGTTCTAACACAATCTCATCAACAGAAAGATACAAAAAATAATGATGGTCATAAGATGGCAGCAGAAAATAATTTTTATTTTTCAAACGTAGTACAACACAAAACAACTGAGTACATTTGGTATCATTATATATAATCATATTGACCCACACAATAAAGTTAGTATGTTATTTTGCAGCAGTGGGTATGCCATAAAAACAATACCCCCCCCCCCCACCCCACCAGATGGAAAAATTGTGGGTTTTTTTTCCATTTGAATCCACTTAGAATTTTTTTAACGTTTTTAAGCACATTATTTGTTATATCAGTGAAAAATACTCGACTCACAAAAAGCAAGCCAACAGGTCTGTCAATGGAACAATAAGAATTGCGATTTTTGTGGGGAGGAGAAACCAAAAAGGAAAAAAATGGCTGCACACTTAAGGGGTTAAGCCAGAGGCGTAACTTGAAGCTCCCGGGCCCCGATGCAAAACCTGTAACAGGGCCCCCAACTATAATGCTTTATTCATAGTACTGGGCTCCCTGTATGGAGAAGAGAGTCCTTATGGGCCCCCTAAGGCTCCTGGGCCCGGGTGCAACCGCATCCCCTGCATCCTCTATAGTTACGTCCCTGGGTTAAGGGAAGAAAACAAGTTAAAAAAGTTCCATTTATTGATTACAATTAATGTTTTCTTACATAAATGTGAAGTTTGCAATTACTAAGATCCAGGAGGGAGCGACAGACAAAATTGGAATTATGGTAGCCTTCCGATGTCTGTGATTGCAGCTAAGCATTATAGATATTAGCAGACTCAGATTAGCAGGGAGATAGAACATGCTGATTTATTCCCTGATTGATTTTGCTCTTAAAGTGTCTCACATTAATAAATAGTAAAATAGATGACTATATCATTTAGCGGAAAGGAAACCGCAAATGCATCTCTGAGAGAATTGCACTACCCATAAATAAGTAAAGAGCAGCCGATGCACAACTTTTCAAGATGCACATTATATCTGCCAAAAGCCTTTCCGTGTCTTTAAGCAGACTGTCAGCTTTGAAGTCCAGGTTTATATAAGCTTTACTGGACTGCAGGCTAATCAGAGGGTCCTCCACCGATGTGATAGAACTAGAGATGAGCGAGTATACTCGCTAAGGCACATTCCTCGAGCGAGTAGTGCCTTTACATGAGTATCTCCCAGCTCGTCTCTAAAGATTCGGGGGCCGGCGCGGGTGACAGGTGAGTTGCGGCGGGGAGCGGGGGGGGGGGGGGGGGAGAGGGAGAGAGAGGAGAGAGGGAGAGAGAGATCTCCCCTCCGTTCCTCCCCGCTCTCCCCTGCCGCTCCCCGCCCCCCGCCGGCCCCCGAATCTTTAGAGACGAGCGGGGAGATACTCGGCTAAGGCACTACTCGCATGAGTAATGTGCCTTAGCGAGTATACTCGCTCATCTCTAGATAGAACCTGTCAGCGAGTTTTCAATACTTCCACTCCTGTTGCTGACTTCAAAAACTGCTGCAACGCAGCACACATGGAAGCGCCCCCACAGCCAAATATGGAATACATGGCGGTTCCATCAATAAGAACTTGGGGGGGTGGAATTCTGTATTATCTTGATATGTTTGTGGTATGGAGTCCCCATTTTTGCACAAATACCATGCTGAGCTTCTGAGAAGTCATATACCTGGTTTCTCTGAAAATAAGACCTACCCCAAAATAAGCCCTAGCATGATTTTTCTGGGTTTTGAAGGATGCTTGAAATATATGCCCTACTGCAAAAATAAGTCATAGTTACAGTTAATTTAAAAAATTCTATTTAAATAGTGTCCAGGCAGCTATACATGTAAAAAAGTTAAATATTTTGGAACAAAAATCAATATAAGACCCTGTCTTATTTTGGGGAAATTTTGACTCGGTGCTCACATACAGTAAAAAAACATCTTTGGTATGACTGCAAAAAATAACTTTTTTTTCCATACGTGTCCAGCGCCATGTGGCCTCTGTATTTGGTCTGTATGTCAGGGGCTTTTTCTGTATGCCAATGCGTTTTTCAAATCTGCATAAAAAAGAATGAAACAAGCGCAATCTATTTTTCTGTATCTTAAAAAAAATAAAAGACAGACTACATGCCTGAGTTCTGTGTGTTGCAAGACGGATAGAACTCGCATGTGAATAGAACCCATTATTTTCAATGGGTAAATTTACATGAGCGACTTTTCCCTCACACCAATAGTGCAAGATTGAAAAATCCCAGCATGTCCTATTTTTAGGGGATTCCATTGGGAGAATCCCCCATTATTGTCTATGGCAGCGTGAAATAAATCACACTGCTCTTACATGCCAGTGCGATGTGTTTTTTACATTTTAAGTATTGGAACCACGTACGATTTTTTTTTTAAACAGGTGTGAAAAGCGCAAGTAAATCTGATGCATATCACAATTTTGTTTGCGCTACATGCATCACACACTCTTCAAAATTACACGTAAAATTGCAGGTAAATGAGTGCGATGTAGGTCAGATTTTATATCACACTTGTCCATGTAAACAAGGCCTTAGGACTTAAACAGATGGGCATGTTTTAGTCTTGTTTGGGACAAAACCAAACCATTGATTTCAATGGTTTCGTTTCCACTTTCGATATTCTCTCAAGTTATTACTACGTGCGAGAAAAGATAGGGAGTGTTTTCCTACGTATGAGAAAGACAGGGCAGGACCTATCTTTCCCCTTTTTTTTCAAACTCACATACACTAGCACAGAGTTTGAATAGTCCAATCACATGGACGCCTGTCTGTTAATCAGACTAGCAGCACTAGCTATCAAGGGGAGGAACTTCTTATCTCCGACTACATTCCTTCTCTCAGATTGGAATATTAATAAAGTCTATGCTACTTGGGTATATAAGAATTATATGTTCACATAGCGACATACACCTGGGGCGTAAACATATGTTAATCATTAGCATCATTACATACTAGGCCAATTATGAGTTGTTATGATGTTGGGGAGGCGTGCATGTAACTGGTGCGTCATGGTCAATTATATTTGTATTGTACTTCCTTTGAATAAATCAGAAGAGTATTGGGGGCTGATGGATAACATCTGTCAGTTTAAATTCATATATTCATGCATGAAGCTTCTCATTATAACCAATCTGGAGCAAACCAGTGAAATCTTCTGGAATATGATTTATTCCCATAACATCAGATTAACTTGACTCCTAATATGTTAAGATAACTTCCTGTACTGCAGTTGCTTTACAATGGCTATTGTGCTAAAATGAGAGCACAATAGCTTTTCAAGGGCTCAAGATAACTTGTTGCATAAAATTATCATAGTTGAGTTAAACTTTGCTACATCTGTAACAAGGAGAGCTGCAGCATTGATTTCTAGCACTTGGAGGGGTGTTCCTAGGGTCCTAAAAGTTAAAGGACGCACGTTCCAAGGCATATTGCATGTTTATTAATGATACCACTAAATAAGGCCCAAATAATACCACCACACCACTCTCTGTTGTCCTCAGTTTAGTGCGCTTACCTCTCTGCTCCTGGAGAATGAATCCTGGTGGCTGGAGTATATCGAACCAGTGCCAAAGGGACGAAACAGAGCTGTGGTGCTGACAGGGTGCACCACAAATGTCACAAGCTGACCAATAAGCAGAACCTCTCTGATTCGCGACATTTGTGTCCACAACAGTGACAGACTGGCTGGCTAGTGGTCTCTATGTCTCTGTGATAGAGACAATCAGACAGTTGAACCCAACATACACAGGGCTGGGCACTGCATGCAATCGATGTGGTGGGTCTGAAGGGCCCTTCCCATCCTGCACTGTAAACGTACATTGCAATAAGCAGGTCGTTCCCATGAACTGATATATTATTACAGAGCAGTGAGCGGAGAGGTTCAGCTGAGCCCCTGCTCTAACGGGCTTGTGTAAATATCACCATAAGCAGCATTTACATTTATTGATCATTTTTATGGTGCTAGAATAGCTCAAGGTCAACAATAGACTGTTGTTTTAGGATCGATCACTGATCCTTTCCTTTATTTACATGGGTCAATAACTGTTATGATTTGCCTTTCAGCAGATCATAGTGCTAAATGGCCTTAATACCTCAATATAGTGAACTAAAAAAAGTTTTGAATACACTATACTACATATACGTAAAAACATATATGCACATATACATGCATATTCACATGGATACATAGTAGAAGAGTCCTATAACTTGTAGAACTAGTCACTAGTAAGCAGATGACAAAGTCCCCTCTGCTGATACCCCCAGCAATTAGCTGTAATCTCTGGGAAAATCTAGTAGTGCTTCATTTTCCTGCAGCACCCCCACAGGGGAAATTAAGTATTACAAAGTGCAAATGTATATTATTGGGTTGTTTTTCTAATGCAGGTTGGAATAGGTCCTCCAGAGTGAGAAACAAATTTTCTCAGGCTATATTCACACAGACAACTGTGATTTTGATCAGTTTGACTGATTTCACTGAGAGTTTATGTGAGGTTTATATCAGTTTTTGTATTTATTTTTTCTTCTCAATAATTTTTATTGGTTTTTGTAATGAACAAAGAATAAAAGAAGGTTGACATATTTGTTGCATTAGAATTTTTAACATGTGACTCTTCCGAGTGCAATCAGTTTTCTTGTGCTTGAAAAGAAAACTCAATGGGGCCCAATTCATGTAATTTAAAACTCCCGCTGAATTCAATGGGTGCGTGAAAAAAAAGCAGCACATGTGCATTCCATTTTTTTTACTGTGCTCACTGACTTGAATGGCTGATTCTAGTCCAAGAGTTGCATCAGAATAGGCCATGCTGCAATAATTGAAGTCAATGGAATACCCATTCATGTCATGCCAGTGCATTCTGTTTTTTCACGCACCCATTGACTTGAATGCCTGATTCTGGACCAGCAATTGCATCGGAATGGGTCATACAGCAATATTTTTTACACAGACTCTTGGTCTATAAAAAAATTGCACATGTGAATTCACACATTAAAGCGGCCCTGCGGGCCTGAACAAACAAAGACGGCCGAACCGCTTCTCTGATACACATTATGTATTAGTATACATCAGTAGTCTTCGATGCTACATGGCGCTCTGACTGCTCAGCACAGCTCACATAGGCAGCACTGATCAATCAAAGCAGGCATAGTCTAATGATGCATATTAATATACAATGCACTTCAGGTAGTCAGAGAAGCTGGTGCAGCCATCTTTGTTTGTCAAAGATCATAAGGTCGCTTTAACTTCGTTGGTTCTGTCCAAGTTTCCGACTCCGATATATAAAAATTGTCCATGTGAATAAACCATAACTGTTCCCCACTTTGGACAAGAGAAGAGGATTCTGAGCAGAGGACCCCTCTATTAATTCAGAATTTCCTAATAGGGGATGTGAAAATGGGTTTTCTAAAATAGACAACCCTTTTAGCCCCTTAGCACTCTATGATGTACAGTTATGTCATGGAGGTTCGGAGTTATATGGAGTTATTGGGGTTAAGCCCACAGCATACAATGTGGGCATCAGTTGTTTTTGACAGCCAACACCTGCCTGTAACAGACACGCTCAGCACTCATACTGATCTGACAGCGGTATTTAAATGCCCCGATTCCTAAATGGTTCTGCCGCGATGCGATTGCGAGGTGCCATTCAGTTACCATGGCATCTGGGGCCCAGGGCTGCCATTGCAGATTGCCTATGAAGCTATGTCTGTGGAGTGGCTTCAGAGACTGCCTGTTAGATAATGGTATAATGCAATACTATGGCAGTACTATGGTAATACTAAGGCATTACATTAAACTGCAGGAGTGATCAAACGATTGTAAGTTCAAGTTCCCTACAGGGGCTAAGAAAAAAATTAAAAATGAGTAAAGAAAAAAAAAAGTTTTATTAATGAATAAAAAAATAAATAAAAGCTAATAGAAGTAAAGAAAAAAACTTTTCCTATATTAATAGTAAAAAAAATAAAAACAAACATATTTGTTACTGCTGTGTCCTATCCAAGTAATGCATTATTTATCCCACACAACAAATGTCCTTAAAAAAATACATTGCAGAATTGTGCTATTTTAGTCACCCAGTCCGCAAAATTTTTTTATAAAAAGTGATTAAAAAGTCATATGTACTCCAAAGTGGTACTAATTGAAACCACAGGAACATCCCACAAAAAAACAACCCCTCACACAACTATGTAGATGTAAAACTAAAAACGTTATGGCTGTCAGAGGATGGTGGTCGAAAATTTTTTAAATTTTTTCCAAAGATACTACATTTCTTGAATGTAGTACAGCAAAAAAAAAAAAAAAACTATAAAAATTTTGTATTGTCC
Source organism: Eleutherodactylus coqui (assembly GCF_035609145.1). Taxonomy (NCBI): domain Eukaryota; kingdom Metazoa; phylum Chordata; class Amphibia; order Anura; family Eleutherodactylidae; genus Eleutherodactylus; species Eleutherodactylus coqui. Next base: position 80,762,903 of record NC_089841.1, on the reverse strand, counting down.
CATTTGTACCTACCCATACATAGAATAAAGTTATTGTGTCATTTTTTTTCTTCAGTCTGTATGATGTTGAAACAAGACTCCCCGACCCCAAAGATGTTGAAATTGTGTTTTTTTCCCATTTCACTACACTTTTGTAAACATTTTTCAGTACATTATATGGTAGATTAAACAGTACCATTAAAAAATACAAGTTGTCCCGCAAAAAACAAGCCCTCAGACAAAGTTAAGATTGTTTTTGAAAGTGGGGCCGAAAAACTGAATATGAAAAAAAGGGCCGCATCCTTTAGGGGTTAAAAATTCTGTTGTGCAGCTACATAGTCTCTCTAAGCCACGGTCATGTACAAAAACATAGAATAAAACCAGACACCACAATGAGCCATGAAATTTATTATGCAGACACTGAAATAGCTTAATGCCTTTATGTTGCTGTTTCTCAAATTGTATCAGTCTAAGTGTTCTCAATGGTAATTGTGATTCTTATCAGCCATACGCTTTACGAGACCTGCATTACCTGATGAAATATGAAGAGCGCCCGCATGCATTATTTATTATTCCGTTATGAATGTGGCTGTTGCATGTAACCCGGTCAGATGATTTATGCATGTCACTGCCTGGTTTACTAGTCAACATTCATGTCCATTCCCCCTTTCATTGGATGTTTTCTGTAAACTCCACAGCCTTTAAATAAAATGGCATCATTTTTATGGAAGACAATGCAGATAACTCACCCAGATTTGCAGCTTGATTCTTTTTTCATTTTTGAAGACAGTCTTAACCTTGAAATCAATCCCAACAGTGCTGACAAAAGCTGACGTGAACGAGTCATCGGCATAGCGAAACAAGAAGGACGTTTTACCAACGCTGCTGTTTCCGATGATAAGCAATTTAAACATATAGTCAAAGTTCTGATCGGAAGTGTCTTTCTGTCCATATCTGGTGTCCTGTACAGATGCCATCTGTAATAATAAAAGTTGCACATATTACCAGATCTTCTGTAGAGGGTGAAGAAAAAGTCCCAACAATTTTGTAAATACTGAGTAATCCTCTATCCAAACTTTGCTTCTATACTTTACCCTTAAGTAGGCTCATTGGGGCATATTTATTAAAAGGGTTGTAAACTATTTATGGCCTATTCCTAGGATAGGTCATCAATAATAGATTGTGAAAGGTCTATCGCCAGGGACCCCTGCTGATGCGCATATACACTGAGATGATGTTTGCAGTAAGCAGACCGCTCTGTTTTTTTCGCAGGGGTCTGGCTTGGTATTAGAAGCAAAGTTCCCATTCATTTCAAAGGGAACTTGGACTGCAATACCGAGCCTGGCCACTGCAATAAGAACGGAGCTGTCTGCTTCCTGCAAAAATCAGCTCAATGCACAAACACACCACCTCGGGAAACAGCTGATCAGTGGGAGACCCAGAAGATGGACCCCAGCCAACCTACTATCGGTGACCTATTTTGAGTATAAATAGTTTACAACTGGACAACCCCTTTAAAGCAACTGCATTTCCATATTTACTAAACCCTTTTCCCCTCAACTTATGTGAAGAATTATGGCATAGGGCTATATAGTTGCATGCAGTGGGACATATTTACAAAAAATATTGCCACTTTTCAAACTCCACAATGTGGCGACGAGCTAAAGCAGACAAATAACTGTTGCAAAACAGAAAACGTGTCTTAGTAGCTGCACTGAATTCATCAAGGCAGCATGCACTTTGGTGAGGAACATGGTGCACATTGTACAGCAATGGTGCTCTGCAGAGAACTATTCATGATCCTCAGTTCTAATTGGACACAGAAGCAGCTGGGTCAACTCTTCCAGTTGTATCTGCAGTCAGCCTATCTCTAGTTCCCCTCATCTGATCTCCCGGTAATATTTAGTCTGTTTTTGTTTTACTCCTTTTTTTGACCTTTTGCAATATAAGACAAACAGATACAAAATAGGGCTCACAGGCCCAGAAGCTTTCCAACATAAAAAGAACCAAGCTTCTGCCAAAATAACCGTAAGAGTTCAAAAATTAAACGTAGAATATAGGGGTGAAATAAATCCACAAGAAACCAATAGTGTTATTAACACGGGGCGGGGGAAAGATGAACAAAAAGAGAAATGGGGGAGATCGAAGAGGAAATAAAGTAGAAAGACAGAGAAGACATAGCACAAAGAAGAGAATCAGCGTAAGGACGGCGTAGAGAAGAGCCACTGAAAGAGTCTAGGAGATGATAAGCCATCTGTATTTCAAAGAATTCTGAATCTCCATCCATGGTCATGTTTTAAGGAATTTACCATTAAAAGGGGATTCCGGGCACAGGCTTGTCTCCACAGTTTAGGAATGCAGGCCACATTGACCAGATAACTCACCACCAATCGTTTGGAAGTGGATAATGGGATGTGTCTGAGATGCAGCGAGAACAGTACAGGAGATTAAAGGCCCATTTACACGGAGCGATTATCGCTAAAAAAATCGCTAAAAGGCAATCGTTTTAGCGATAATTGTTGTGTCTAAATGTACGCCCATCATGCACTTTTTGTGCACTGCTAGCTGATCATTAAATTCAGTCCAACCTAAAAATCGTCATTCAGCCTTATCAGCAGTTCTCCACTGGGAGTGCTGATAGCATTGTTTCCTCGTGGAGAACAAAGGATCTGAGCACAGATAAGAGCCCACGGGCTATTAACTGCTTTCAGCTAAGGCTTCATTTGCACATATAATTGCTCTTAAGTAGCTACTTAATAGTTTATGCAAAATGATCGCTCAAAGCTGTCATTCAAACTGTTGTTTGAGCGATCTTTGAGCGATCATCGGCCCATGTAAATGGGCCTTTATGCAGCAAAGGTTTGTGAACTTAGAGGTTAATATATAGTCTTGGCCCAGTTGCTGGAAAGGTGGCGGCATATTTATTGGTTTAATTCAATACATTGGAGCCTGCATACTTATCCACCTTCTGCCAGTTGTTGTCCAGCTCCAGGCACCACTGCACTAGGTTCTGACACTATCTAGCATCAGAATACAGTGCGTAGCAACGCACACAACGCTTTGATGTGGGAACAAATGCAGTGGCGTCTGGAGCTGTACGAAGGTTGGAAGCAAGGAGGGTAAGGGTGCCTATATGAGGAGCCACTGTCATTTAGATCAGTGTTCCCCAACTCCAGTCCTCAGGGACCGCCAACAGGTCATGTTTTCAGGATTTCCTCAGTGTTGCACAGGTGATGTAATTATTGCCGGAGCCTCAGACATTGCCACAGGTGTTCTTGCCATAGGATATCCTGAAAACATGACCTGTTGGTGGTCCCTGAGGACTGGAGTTGGGGACCGCTGATTTAGATAGTCACCCAGACAAGTCGTTGAAGTGTATGAACAGCAGTCGCTTGTTTGCTTTTGCACAGTGCTTGTTGTCCATTAGTTGCTGGCCAACATATTGCTCATAGAGGGGATCTCCATGCAAATTCTTTCGCAAGTCATTAAACTACAAATTACTTCTGAATATTTTTTTGTTTGATCTGGGGTCTGAATAAAATTAGGGATATTATACTGATACAGAGCTCTGGCCTGGGGCCTAATATTAACATAAAAGAAGATTGAATGTGTTTAGAGGGTCTGAATTTTAATTTCTGTCCAATCTGGGGCCTGAATAAAGTGAGGGGTCTGAAATTAATTTAGGGGTCTGCTCTAGGGTCTAATAATATATTGGGTCTGAATATATTTACCCATGCTCTTTATACAAGCCATGACTCTTGGAAAGCCAATAGTGATTTCTGCTATGACCCACTGATTGAATATCACTCTGTGTTGGACTATCCCATGTTCACATCGCTGCAGAACAATAATTATAATCTTTATTTATATAGCGCCAATATATTCCACAGCGCTTACAAGACGCGTCCGAGTAGCAGCTGGACAGGAAGATGAGCCTGGCTGCCGAATTCAGGATGGATTGGAGAGTGTAGAGTCTGGTGCAGAGTGGATGAGGGCAACAGTAAGCGATTTTAACAAGAAAACAAGCAAGAAAAGATAGTAATGTTTTGTAAGAAGCCAAATGGTCCTCAGGTTTTACAAGGCATTATGTTCCTTCTCTTAGTAAGTGCTCCTCTGAATAGTGTTTTTTTATAGGGAGTCTGTCAATTTAAACATGCTGTCCAAACATGTTATAGGAGGAGTTGAGCAGACTGATATATAGTCTTATGGGGAAAGATTCAGTAGAATTTGTGTTTTATTAATTTATACATCTGTTCTGAGCTGAATAGTCCAGTGGGCGGTCCTATCAGTAATTGGCAGCTACCCCTGTATGTGCAGTCATACACAACTGCCAATCACTGATAGCCCCGCCCACTGGACTATTCAGCTCAGAATGTGCAGAGATATAAACTAATTAAATAAAAGTTATACTGAATCTTTCCCCATAAAACTATATATCAATCTGCTCAACTCCTCCTGCTCTATAGTATGATGCCTGCAGTTTGGACAGCATGTTTGAGATGACAGATTCACTTTAAGCTTTTACTCATGCAATAACTGAATAAAATGCATACCGATATTTTCAGTAGATAATGTAACAAACTACCCTGATCTAAGGAACCTACAGTCCACCAAAGACCGTCCTTAGAGCAATACCTGGGGGTCCGTGGCCAATGGACCTACTACTAAAACGCATATTATTATCCCAAACCAATTGTCTTGTGGTTATAGTGGTTGGGGCCCATGACTTTTAATGGCTGTGGGCCCAAATAGCTACCCTGAAAGGTAATACAAGCTACACTCCACTGTTTCTTGCAATATATTGTAAATAACTTCAGCTAACAGGAAGCAATGTGTTACATCACCCCCCAATTATTATGCGTATCTATTTCCTAGAATAGTCCTGACGTATGAAAAACAACATGTGTCATGATATTAGATGACTCGTACAACACTACTAATAGACTTACTCAAGAAGGAAAACACATTGCTAGTGGGAGCTACAACACTACTGTTATCACCCAACCACACAAGAAATAAGAATGAATGCATAATAGGATTGTATTATGTCCTGAATTATAAAATATAAGGACACGAAAAGGTAAACCATAAACCAGAGTACTGATAAAGAGATAAGGAGCATCCATTTACTTTAGGCGATCCCGATTCTACCATGTAGAGTTACTTTTTAGGCGTACCATCTGCTTAGTTAGTCCATATATCCTCTATTGTCTTAAAAATGTGTTTTTGTTGCCTGAACCAAATACCAATGATTTGGAGGAAGCCTAGTAGTACATTAGGAGGCAATGACCATGTATTCAGTGCGCAATGTATCTGTCACATCCGTCCAGTGCTGTCGAAGGAACTGACCAACAGATTCAGAAACAGGGGACATGGATAGGGTAAATGACATGAAAATCACAGGGAGGATTCTGGATTGTTAGACATCCAACACAAGACAACTGGCAGTCATAGGTGAGGCCTAGGACCTTCCCCAGATCTCTCCCCAACCGGACCTACCAATAAAATGAAGCACCCGCTCCAAAAAAGGCTATCCAGAGGTGTAGCATGGAAGAATGGGAATATATAAAGACAGATCGAGACAGAGTGGACAAATTAACAGGTCAAGGTCTAAGTATGAGAGCAACAAAAGTCTGTAACAGAGACACAACCAGGCAATTCGTAGTCTGAAGCCCTACGTCCAAAATAGGAAGGCACTGAAAGGAACACAAAGGAAAAAAAACACAAAACCACTGAGCAAGACCAGTATACAAATGTATTACTGGCATCAATGGCAAAGACAAGCTGGAATAAATACCCTAAGCAAGATACTGATTGGCTGACTATGACGATAGACAGCTCAGCCAGCTTAACAGTGTTACAACAGAAGGGAGATATTTCTCCCTCTGCGCCTTGCACCGAATGGCACTGTGCATGCACTAGCGAGCACATCACATGCTCTGAGGCTGACACCTCGATGTCACATCGGACCCGTGCATGCCGCGCATGCGTCTGATCCCCATTGCAACACTGTGACAGTATCTTATGTGATAAGTTGCTGTCATTAATAGACATCATGCTCATCTACTTTCTACTGATGTTATTTGATTTTCTCTCTATAGCCAGACATTGGCTGCAATTATCTGTTCCCTGCATATATTTTTAGTGGTTTTCCAAATTGACATTCTATCGGCCTCTCCTGACAACAGCTTTCTACCCTACCATACTTCTCAACTATTTTCTCTTCTCCTAGTTCTCTTTTTAATTTCTTTTTGGACTTCACTTTATCATAGTCTGCAGTTGGACTTAAAGCCAATTCATTGTCCAATTTTCAACACCGTGTTTAATTACATTTTGTGCTGTTTAATTTAATAAAATAAGACCTTTGTGGTGATCTCAGCTCAGCTTTTTGTGATAAAGCTAAATAATAATTCTGGGTGTCTGAAGTAATCACTAGATAGAGTTATGGCAGACCGTATTGCCATTGATTTTAAAAGGGTTTTCATTGGACTAAATAAAAGAATTATAAGGGCAGGGAATGTAATAAAATAAAAAAAATAAGCCGTACTGGTTAAGGAGTTTGAAGAAAACTGTGCACCAATTAGATGTGTGTTTACAGGCTGAACTGACAGCCAATCAGGTGTCAAGGCTGGGAGTAACATAGTGTGAAAGGCTGAAAAAAGACACATTTCAATCATCCAGTTCAGCCAATTACCCCCCACCCAATGTTGCTCCAAAGAAAGGCAAAAGGCCCCACAAAGTAGATGCAAATTTTCCTCATTTTAGGGACAAAATTCCTCCTTGACTCCAAATCTGGCAATCAGAATAATCCTTGAATCACCGACCCTTCTGAAGTAATCAGTGACTACAACCTGTAATATTGTATCACTCAATAAAGACATCGCCCCTCTAAAACTCTTTTAGTGAGTTCTCCATCACCACGTCCTATACATAGTGATTAGGTCGCTCCTCATCTGTCTCATTTCTAAACTAAATGACCCCAATTTTAATCACCTCTCTGGGTATTATAGACTGCCCTTTCCTTTCATTACTCTAGTTGCCCGCATTTGAACCCTCTCAAGCTCTGATATGTCCTTCTTGAGGACGGGTGCCCAAAACTATCCACAATATTCCATGTGTGGTCTAACCAGTGACTTTTAACCTCTTCCCCTCTCCTGACATACATTTACGTCCTGGAGCATCGGGGTATGTATGCAGAGAGTTCGCAAGGCGACCTCTCTGCATACAGCGCAGACGTCAGCTGTTTACTACAGCTGACACCCGCGGGCAATAGCCGCGATCAGCCGTTCGCCCGATCGCGGCTATTAACCCTTTAAATGCTGCTGTCAATTCTGACAGGGGCATTTAAAGCCCCCGAACAGCGTTGAGATCGGGGGAGCCATGCAGGTGTCATGGCTGCCAGGGGCCTTCTGAAAGGCCCCAGGGCTGCCTTGAGAGACTGCCTATCAAGCCATCCCCGTGGGGTGGCTTGATAGGCTGCCTGTCAGAATGCAGTATGACGTAATGCTATAGCATTACGTCATACTGCAGGAGCGATCGAAGTATCGCATATCGTAGTCACCCAGGGAGACTTAAAAGTAACGTGAAAAAAATAGCAATAACGTTTTTTTAATTGTAAAAAAAAAAAGTAATACAAATTTAAATCACCCCCCTTTTGCCATAACTATAATTAAAAAGTCTAAGTATTAAAATAAAAATACATATTTGGTATAGCCATGTCTGTAAAAGTCCAATCTATCAAAGTAGTGCATTATTTACCGCGCACGGTGAACGTCATCCGAAAAAAAAAAAAAAGAACGCCAAAAATGCACTTTTTCAGTCACTTTGTCTCCCAGAAAAAAACGCAATAAAAAGCGATCAAAAAGTCGTATGTATTCCGAATTAGTACTAACGGAACATTCAGGACATCCTGCAAGAAATGAGCCCTTGCTGATCTACGTTGATGGAAAAATAAAAAAGTTATTGCACGCACAAGATGACCGCAGAAAATAATTGAAAAAAATTAAATGTCTTTGAAAAAAAAAAAGAGTAGTACAGCAAAAAAAAAATATACAACTTTGGTATCGTAGCAATTGTACTGACCCATAGAATAAAGTTATCATGTCGCTTTTGTTGCAGTTTGTGCACCGTAGAAACAAAACGCACTGAAAGTTTTTCAGTACATTATATGGTACATTAAATTGCACCATTGAAAAATACAACTCATCCCGCAAAAAACAAGCCCTCATACAGCGACGTTGATGGAGTTATGATTTTTTTTAAGGGGGGGAGGAAAAAACGAAAATGGGAAAAAAAAGGGGCCGCGTCATGAAGGGGTTAAAGAGGAAGAACAATGTTCTCGTCACGTGCCCCTAGAACTCTTGTAATGCACCCCATGATCCTATTCGCCTTGGTTGCAGCTGCCTGGCACTGGTTGCTCCAGTTAAGTTTACAGTTAACTAAAATCTCCAAATCCTTTTCCATGTTGGTTTTGCCCAGTGGTTTCCTATTCAGTGTGTAATGGTGACATGTATTTCCCTTACCCATGTGCATAACCTTACATCTATCAGCGTTAAACCTCATTTGACATTTTTGTGTCCAAGCCCTCAACGTATGCATTTGCAACCACATTCTGTCCTCTCTTGTGTTAAATGCTTAACATAGTTTTGTATCATCTGCAAAGTTTGATATTTTACTGTCCAACCCTTCTACCAGGTCATAAATAAATCTGTTAAAAAGAACAAGGCACAATACTGCCTGCCCTCTGTGGTACTCCCAAGTAGCAGTGACCCAAAATACTCATAATTCCTCACTTAGAGATACTTAGATACATAAATTTGATAGCAATGGAAAAGGAAACTCAAAAGGTTTTGTTGCACAGCATGAATAATGTTCATGTCAGAGGTGATCAATGTCATCCCCTTTGTCACTCGACACACATGCAGCCTGTAGTTAAGTTCCTGCTATACATGCTGTAGTGTATCACGATTGACTGATACAATGGCTTCTGTGATGTGCATTTGCAGATCATTAATGGTGGGTGGTAAAGGGGGCATGTAGACTCTAACACTCCCCAGAGAAAAACATGACAAGATGTAAGGTCCGGGGAACATGGAGGCCAAGGAAGAGGTTCACTATCGTCAACACCTGCACCGCCAATCCATCTGTTTGGTAGTTGCCAACTGAGCTCACTTCTGACTTCATTGTGAAAATGAGGGGTTGGGGGGTGCACTGTCCAGTTGGAAGATGAAACCTGGGATCTAGCTGCGGCAGAAGCCATATCTGTAGCATCCAGGTAGGAAATCCCGGGGATTGTTTCCTCATAGAAAATGAAGCGACCATTAATTTTTCTACAGGCTATAGCGCAAAACACATTCCCCTTAATGGAGTTGCACATACCCTCCAACATAGACAGGTGGTTTCCCTCCCTCCCAGATTCTGACATTATGTTTGTTGCCTGAGGGGTGGAAGGTGGCTTCATCACTAAACACTAAAGACTCCATTAAACTATTGCTTTTCATTACAAGTTGTATACTCTCACAGAAATAGCATCACCCTGCTCTGAATGTTGGCCGGTTTCAGGGTCGGTAGCAATTGTAATCAGTAGGTATGACATCACAAACATTTGCGCAGAATCTCCCACACAGTTGGCGGCGGGACGTCCAAATCTCTGCTCATTCTGACAGGGATTTCTGAGGACTTTGTGAGAAACTTGCATGGACGCTCCGCTGTTTTCATGCTTACTGGTGGAAGGCCGGATGATTTTCGCTTAAAGATGCAACCTTTTTCCTTAAAATTGGATTCCTACTTACCAACTAGATGGTGCTTCACCAAACCTTGTTAGAACATGGTGCTACACACTAATAACAGACTGCTAGACATGAAAATCAATGGCTCAAAACACTCTCCTGTCTTTGTTGGCAGCCATATTGTCTCATATCCTCCTAGCAACGACTACAGTAAAATAAAACATTTTGGGCCTCATTTAACAAAACTGTAACACTGAGACCGTCCTTCTTCCCTTTAACAACCAATTACAGCAGAGCTTTTATTTTACCTAAACAACTTGAAAAATAAAAGCTGCACTGTGATTGGTTGCTATGGGCAACAAGGACGGTCTCAGTGTTAGACAGTTTTGCTAAATGAAGCTTTTTGAGTTTGTTTCTATTGATATCAAGTGTATGTATCTGAGTGTCATTAAATGGGAGTTATGATGGTTTCAAATCAGGAAGATCATTTGTAATAACCTTGTATGTGCCACTAATAATCACTCTCTGCTTTCAGGAGGAGACGGTTGAGCATGAGGATGACATTGGGAGCGGAGACGATACAGCAGCTGACACCGTGACACCGGATCAGAGTGCTGGTATGATGAAACAAAGATGGACATAGGCTAAAAAGTGCTCTGCTACAACCACCATAAGACCCCCTACTCCATTATCAGGTCAAATGATAACGTGTAACGCAACTGAAGTTCAGCAAATCAATGATCAAAGAAATAAAGTTTGGCCCCCATCACTGTTTCATCCTATTACATACTCACCTTCTTAAATGGCCTCCTTGTCCAACGCAGTAGGAGCCCCATTCCTGGCCACTTCAATCCCAGAAGTTGAATGCAATGCAATCAGAAGCTTCAGAAGTGCTACTGCCATGAATGACTGCTGAAGGCTGTGATTGGCTGATGGGCACATGTACAATGAACGGCATGTGACCCCTAAAACTTCTACTGGAATCGGAATGGGGGTGAATTGGGAAGGCAGCACTGTACCATGAGGCAATTTAAGAAAGGCAATATGCTTTATTTTTCTATTTAATTACATTTCCTGCCCATTATAAATTATTTAGTCTATGAAAATCCCTGTAATGTATGCAGTTAGGCTATGTTCACATCTACTTTAGAGGATTGTGTTTAGATGCTCCATTATGTGAGCAGGAAAGTGGAATCTCCTGCCCGAAAGGACTTGTATATAATGCGGTCTATTTGGTTTCTGTTCAACCGTCTGGCATTTTACTGGCCCAAACAATTCTGCATACATGTCACACCAGATCTGTGACGGAGCCTCCGAATGCAGATGTGAACATAGCCTTATGGTAGCTCCTACGGATTCTATTGCGGAGGATGTACGATAGGCAGATGAAATGTTGAGCTTCAGTTCTAGTCTAAGCTGGAGAGAAATAGAAAATTAAACAATGCAGAATTTTAGACCTACTGACATTTAAAAAAAAGCATGTTTAAAGGTTAATATTCCCTTAAAGGCAATTTCATAGTCTGCAGAACCCTTGTGAGGTGGTATACCAGCCGATGTTGTTGGGGAAGGTTGTGTTCGGTCCCGGTGATTTTTGTTCGACACGTTGTTCAGTTTTACTCCTATGTTGCGATGGCTGATTTATACGAACAACGTGCAGCTAGGTAATTTTGTTTCCTTTTTCACTGCCCAGAGCACTCATAAAAAATATTCGCACAGAGCAAGATGGGTGAATACAGATGGTGAGGCACGGATGGCATGTCGTTTTTCATCAAAAATTGGTTAACATTCAGCATTGTATGACTGGTTCTCCCATCATGACAACACACCTGCCCACACAGCGCTGAGGGTTAAGCAATCTTTGACAAAAAACGGCATGACACCCTCGCCTCACCCTCTGTATTCACCCAATTTTGCTCCGTGTAATTCATTTTTTTTAACTGCTTTGAGCGGTGAAAAAGGAAACACAATTTCACAGCTGAATGTTGTTCATATGAATCGGCCGTCAAAAAATAGGTGCGAAACTGAACAACTTGTTGGAAAAAAAAATCACTGGAGTCGAATGCAATGACTAGCATAGTACCTAGAAGCCCTAGTATTGCCCCGCCACTATCTTTCTGCTATCTTTGCAGTCCCATTGGAAGTGAATGGAGCATCAGCACACTTTTTAACAGCTAGTGCTCCGTTCATTTTGACGCCACTGCAGGGGAAGAAGCATCCCTACAGTGAAAGTCAGAGTGGGACACAGGACCCCCGTTCTGGAGATCGGTGGTAGAATCAGCGGTGAGACCTCCACCGATCAGCAAGTCATCTTCTATCCTGTAATAGGATATAACTAGAGATGAGCGAACCTACTCGTTTCGAGTAATTACTCGATCGAGCACCACGATTTTCGAGTACTTCCGTACTCGGGTGAAAAGATTCGGGGGGCGCCGGGGGGCGGGGGAGGCGTGGCGGAGCAGGGGGTAGCAGCGGGGAACAGGGGGGAGCCCTCTCTCTCTCCCTCTCCCCCCCCCCCCCACTCCCCGCTGCAACCCCCCACTCACCCACGGCGCCCCCCGAATCTTTTCACCCGAGTACGGAAGTACTCGAAAATCGTGGCGCTTGGGCGAAAAAGGGGCGTGGCCGAGTAGGTTCGCTCATCTCTAGATATAACATATGATCCTGGTAAAACCCACTTAAAAAGATGCCAGTAGTAGATCAAGGTGGAGAAATGAAGTGGTATTTACATGTGTTCAGTACAATTTTGGACAAATGTCTCACATATATTTGACTGTATTTTCGTAGCGCCAAATACAAATGACAGGTCCCACCCAGAGGCATAACTTGAAGCTTCTTGGTCCCGATGCAAAAATCAGCAACAGGGCCCCCAACTACAATGCTTTATTCATGGTACTGGGCTCCCTATATGGAGAAGAGAGGCCTTATGGGCCCCCTAAGGTTCCTGGGCCCGGGTGCAACCGCATCCCCTGCATCCCTATAGTTACACCCCTGGTCCTACCTGAAATGCTCTCTGTTTGGTTTCATTTATTTTGCTACCTCTTTTCATATTTCCTGCTCACATTGGAGTGGAAAGTCTTTTTAGTGTATTCAGCTTCTTTGCTGAAGGTGGTTTCGGAATATTTGGTTTCCTAACATGCTGCAGGGGGTCTGTAAGAGCTTTGTGCCCCGTAGTTTAGTTACATTTTACGGTAAATAAATGCATTACTGATACTTTGCTATTCTTTGGGCAACTCATTTATAGATCAATAAGGAAAGTTATGCTTGACATAATTACCTGCAAAATAATATGGTCAACGAAGTAAAAGGTTTCACATACTGCATTTTTTGGAAAAGCAGTTTTTTGAGCCGTGGTCAGAGGTTAATCCAAAAGGATCGAGAAATATAACAGAATGACTTCCACTCACTGACACATGATTTTCTGTATGGAATTTAGAATTGTGAGGCCTCGGTCAGACGGGCGTTTTTTCGCGCGATTTGCGGATCGCATGACGGATGCGCATCCGCAAATCGTGTGACTGAGGCCGACAATTCGCCGAAAAATCTGCAGCTAGCAGCATTTTTGGCGAAACGGCCCAGCGCTGCCCACAATCCTCTGCCACAGCTGTGCCACAGCTGTGGCAGAGGAGAATGATGTTCGCCCATTGAATTCAATGGAGCCGGCAATACAGCCGACTCCATTGAAAGCAATGGGCTGCCGGCGAGCGCGGGATGAATTTTCGGGAAGGGCTTAAAAATATAAGCCCTTCCCTGAAAACCATCCTAAAATGTGTAAAAATAAAAATAAAAAGTATACTCACCTTTTCCCTGCAGACGGAGTTCAGCCGCATCCAGCCAGCAGTTCCCCTGTCATTCAATACCTGAGAGCTGCCTCTGATTGGTCCCTGTGCTCAGCCAATCAGAGGCAGCACTCACCCATTCATGAATGGGTGAGTGAGAGCTGCCTCTGATTGGTGAGGGCTGTGACCAATCAGAGGCAGCCCATTCAGCAGGTGGGGATTTTAAATCCCCGCCTGCTGAATACTACACAGAGCAGTTCAGGAGAACTGCCGGCCGGCCGCGGCTGAACTCCGTCTGCAGGAAAAGGTCTATATACTTTTTTTTTTTATTTTTACACTTTTTAGGATGGTTTTCAAGGAAGGGCTTATATTTTTAAGCCCTTCCTGAAAATTCATGCCGTGCTCGCCGGCAGCCCATTGCTTTCAATGGAATCGGCTGTATTGCTGGCTCCATTGAATTCAATGGGCGAATATCGTTCTTCTCTGCTACAGCTGTTACAGCTATGGCAGAGGAGAATGATCTTTATAGTATTTGTTCTCAATGGGGTCGGCGCTGCTGCTGCCGGGCCCATTGAGCGCATATATAGAACACAAGGAATCGCAGAACGCAGATAGGTGCGTTCTGCGATTCGTTGTGTCCTATAATTTATTGCACATCTGCATAAAAAGCGGACATGTGACCGATCCCATTGCGAAGCATTGGGTCTATATATGCGTAGATCGCATGCGCAAATCGTGTGAAGAAACGCCCGTCTGACCGAGGCCTGACTCTAGAGTGCAGCATAAAATCATGTGACGAGCTTATGTGGACCCGTTTCAGTGTGAATCCACATTACAATGGAAAATCAAGCGATCTGAGCGATTTAAATCGTTCATCAGTGCTAGACTAACCAGGGCCAGTATTTCATACACTGTCAACCTTGGATGGCTTTCTTGTGCAACGGTGTGGGGGGTATATCGGTGTGATCGAGGAAAAACCTCCAGCAAGCAACTCATTGACAAAAGGGATCAGAGGAGGATGTCATACACAGTCCAGCAAACCACAGTTGAATATAATGTTGGTGCTTGAACTAACAACTTGCACTCCTTAGCACAGATGGGCTATAACAGCAGAGGACCAGTTTCATTGACATTGCTGTCTAAGAGAAACAGAAAGACAAGACTGCAGTGAGCAAAAGAGTTCAAAAATTGAATTACTGGGCAGGGAAAAAACATCTCCTGGTCAGATGAATCCAGATTTATGTTGCAAAATGCTGAAGGGAAGGTCAAATTCTGGTACAAGCACTATGATGAATTGCTTTAGTTCTGAAGGCCAGACGTCCAATGCACTGCTAAACAGTAAGAGATAGGGGTCTCTTAATGAGTGGCTATTCAGTGTATAGGTATCGTTTCGGCTAGACCCACATCTGGCTTTGGCTCAAAAAACTACATCAAAAACTGCAGAGGCATTTTTTTTTAAATGCTATATGTGAAACTGTGAGGGTGGAGCTCAGTTTATTACAGTGTTATGCTACAAAATTGGATGTGTTATTGCATACTTCAAAATGATGTTATGCCCGTGCCTTTAAGAGTATGGAGACGAGGGTGTAACCAGGTGTGGCGAGTGCAACCCTAGTCTGGTTACCGGGATAGGAGCAGTGTGGTGTGAGCTGCTGAAGAGTGAAGACTAGACATGAGCGAGCGTACTTGCTAAGGCAAATTACTCGAGCAAATATTGCCATCTCTCTCACCCACCTCCCCCCCCCCCCCACCCACATGCTCACCCCTGCCGGCCCCCGAATCTTTTGGCACAAGCGGGCATGTACTCGAAAATGGCAATACTCGCTCGAGTAATTTGCCTTAGCGAGTACGCTCGCTCATCTCTAGTGAAGACACAAGAAACATGCCTCTGTAGCTGAACCTTATGGAACTGCCAGGGCAGATGCCCAATGGGCAGACAAACTCGTAAGCCTTAACTATGCTGCATATAAGGGGAGCGGACGGTCACCACAGTATATTTACTCTTGAGTACCTGTAGCCTCTTCACAAGTCTATAGTCTAAGGTTTTTGGACCCTGTGAGTAGACCCAGGAACAGGGTAAAGCACGACTAAAACATGATTTTATGTGGCCAAAACAAGGTCATGAGAACTTGTTGAGCCCAAGACACTTATATGCAGATAAGTCCAGTATGACTACGATAATGAATCAGGCCCTGGTTCAAACTGACGTCTCAATCCCGATAATGGAAGCAAGCCACCTTGAGTTGCCAGCCTAACCTCCCTTGGTGGAGAAGGTGAAGCCCAAGCCTACCACTAGGCCAAACCTTACAAAACTACCCTTGAAGTTTTTTTTTTTCTCAAAAATAGCCTTACTCTTAGCAATGGGCTTTGTCTACTATTAAAACTCAGGCACTTGACCCTTCTATTATACAAAAATTAAAACGCATCTAATGTATACACAGAAAGCATCCATAGCGTGTGTTTCCTGCGCACATCAATTCTGTGCATTAGTACAGTGTCTTCAGCAAACAGTTTCACTGCAAGTGGTGCTGTGTGTCGGACACCCACCAATCTGCTACCAATGACCTGGGGATAGTTTATCAATAGCGTCAATCTGAAAAACCCCTTTTAAAGGATTCCAGGGTGACCACCCTGATGGCAACCATATTCCCACAAGAAGCTATGGTACGGTATATTGAATTTTTAATAACTTGATGGAAAAGGACAACTTGGGCTTTTGGGTCATTCTAGGGGAAACTTTCTGTACATATGAACTATGTTCAGAATTTGGAACTGTAATTACAATTTTGCAGAGAGAGCAGATTTCCAGAACACGGCTGAGAATCGAGCATTAATCAGTTAACTGAGGTTTTCTACATAAATGACAACATTATTCAAAGTGACATTTAGGTATTAATTAAAGATGCAGTATTTTGGTTAAAGTGATATTGAAGAACTTGGAAATTACTGTCACCAGGATTTCAAACATGCTAATCAAGAAAGTGTACATAATGAGAAGACGTCTCCTGACTCCTGATGAAATATTAATAGCAAAAGTCTCTCAAAAAACATGTCTCAAGATACGGGGCTGGTAAGAAAACCAAAAGGAAGACTTAATTGAGGAATTTATGTTGCGTTATGGAGGACCAAGGCAGATCCCCTTTAGAATATTTTTTGGAATGTTTTTCTATTTCTGTCTTTATATATATAAATAGTGAAACCTAGGGGCTGGATTATAGCATACTTAAAGGGTCCACATTTAGAGATATGCACCACCTTATCACGCATCTCAGTTGGTCTACCCTAACTTCGTTTTAAGAAGGTTTTCTCAAAGTAAGGTAACACTTGTGATATAAGTTGAGCCATTATTTGGGTTATTTGGGGGGGGGGGGTTAATGTTTCTCCTTGTGGAGGCAATGTTCCTTGGGAAAAAGGGTATGCAAATAAGCCATAATGAAGAATTTTGATTCATGGTTAAAATTGTATTTTTAACCGCCTTTGTCTTTCATCATTCCTTCTTTTTATGATATGTGTTTGCTATACATTTTAGGTCTTGATCCTGATTCCCAGGTATATCAGACATACAGCTTGATATACCTGGGAATCAACAGATTCCTTAAAAAGAGTTGTCCAAGACTCTGAGCAGTTTTTCTGTTGATGACCTATTCTCAGGATATTGTAGGTCATCAATAGTTGATCAATGGGGGTCTACTAATTGGGATCCCAATCTATCAGCAAGTCCTCAGGCCTTTTGTGAGTGTGTACATCACTTGAAGCAGATAGTGCTGTGAACTTTGCAGTGGCCTAGTCTGGTTATAGGATAGGTAATAAAAGTCAGCTTTTGAGAATGTCCCTATAATACTACTTGTGTTTTTCTATGTTTCAGAAGAACATTTGAGCCACCTCTGGCATCAGGGCACTGATGCCACTGCCATCCCCCTCCTCCCATATAGCTGCATTCTAGGCAGGGCAATGGCAGAAGAACACTCTATATGAATAAATACTAAATAGGTAATAATATTAATAGCATAAATATAATGATTGTACCAACTATTGTAGGGCACTTTTACCATATATACCACTTAAACTAAATAATAAATAGCTTACATATCTGTTTAATGTCTCGTTGGTGACAGAAGATGAGGTTGTCAATAAAAATCAGAGCACCAACGCATCCTAGCTACATTCTACCAACTCCTGACTTCTTGCCAGTTGCTTGACAACTGGTTGATTGCAATCTCGTCTTCCTTAGCTTTCTCATTTTGCATGAACTACTTGATTCTTCTTGACAGGCCTGAATGATCTATGCCCAATCTCTCTGCTGTTATTTGCCACTGCATTCAAGAGTTATCACTGAAGATCTTATGGTAGTCAGCCTTCTGGAGGCTCATCTGAAAGCGAGCGAGGTCGAAGCTTTACCGTATAATAATCTGATAGCATCTTAAAGTGAAGCTACCTTCTTGGAAGAATTTAAAGGTTGTATAAAGGAAATTACATCAATACGAGCACACTCAAATATTATTGGAATCACTTGGCAATGCAGAGGCTGACATTCATAGATATGAGAGTGTGTAATATTGGGGCAAACTTTCTAATGTGCAGGATAGATTGATGCTTGCTGTATGCAAACTCCCTGTCATTGGAGAAGCACTTCCAACAATGAGTAACCAATAAGTAAAGATTAAGAAGGGACTGATAGAGAAAAATAGATAGTGTATTGTAATGTCACAAATGGATTGCCATTTAACACAACTGTCAAGTCTACTTAAAATGGGCTTCCCATGGGGTCTACTAAGTACTGGTGGGGGTTTAATAATAGAATAGATAGTAATCTCTTCTATGTTCCATCATGGCTCCGCTCCAGCTTCTGGCTTCAGATTGGAGCCAGCGGAGAGGCAGTAAGTGCTTCATTCATATACACTGTCTATAGGTATAGGTACAATGCTCACGCAATCAGCAACAAAAGCCACCCATAATACATATGGATTAATAAACACATTCTTTGTGGTTCTGCTGTGGATTTGCAGTGAAATCTATAGTGGATTTTGTCCGCAACATCCAAACTTACACTAATAATTTCATAGATCCATAAGGCATATCAGCAGTCCTACATACCAGTGGCAGTACGGTTCGATATAACTATGGTACATGTGCCAAATGACAAACTAAATGTCATAGCTCTGCCATTGCTGACATGTATCGGGCACATGCGCAGGTCTCGGATGACATCACATCATTAGCGCTGGACCACATGATGCGCCTGACAGTACATGCACAGTCTCAATCAGGGACAAACAACACTCTTCTGTTGTTAGACTGTCTATTAGCTCATTAAACCCGTCCATAGCTTGCTTAGGGCATTTAGAGTAGCTCCTCTTTACACAAGATGCCAGTAATACATTTGTATAATGGGCCCACTCAGTGGCTTGGAGTATTTGTCTAAGTACATCTGGGTGTTACTTTGACTGTGTTATATTTTGTACTTTGGTCTTCATACGAGGACTTTCTGCTTATCCTACTGGTACTAACTTTAATCCTTATCTAGCTTTTGCTTTCTGGGTGTTTACCCGTCCTGTTCTGCCCTGTCCCTGAGTATTTCCTCTCTGCCACATTTCATCTAGGGACAGATAGGGAAACTATATAGGTTCTAGACACAGGGTTGTCCTTATGAATATACTGTATGTGCCATAGGCAGGTCCAGTTGGACCTATGTATCTACTATTGTCTGTTGTTGTATCTCTACATCTATCCACTCAGTTATCCCCCTGTGTTCTACACATCACCCAGCCTGCACTACTCCTCTGTGTCTGTTAGTCGGTTTTATAGTCCGGACTGGTCGGACGTAGGGTTGCCACTTTTGTCATAAAAAAATACCTGGCAACTACATTTGACAGCCTTAGCTATGACACTTTTCTAAATAACATGTTGGTGAGTGAAAAGTTATACTGTTTAAAAAAGAGAATAGATAGATATGGGATAGATAGATAGATAGATAGATAGACAGACAGAGACAGATAGATAGATAGATAGATAGATAGATATGGGATAGATATGGGATAGATAGATAGATAGATAGATATGGGATAGATATGGGATAGATAGATAGATAGATATTGGATAGATAGATAGATAGATATGGGATAGATAGATAGATAGATATGGGATAGATAGATAGATATATAGATAGATGGATAGATATGAGATAGATATGGGATATATAGATAGATAGATATGGGATAGATAGATAGATAGATAGATAGATAGATAGATAGATAGATAGATATGAGATAGATAGATAGATAGATATGAGATAGACAGATAGATAGATATATATGGGTTAGATAGATAGATATGAGATAGATAGATATGAGATAGATAGATAGATATGGGATATATAGATAGATATGAGATAGATAGATAGATAAGATAGATAGATATGGGATAGATAGATACTTGTAACGTCACATTATAAAAATAGTTTTATTGAGGGCATAATGAAGAAAGTGAATTCTTAGCCTGAAGTCAAATATAATCTGCAGCCCACATCTGTATCTACCCCCGTTAAAACACAACACATTAACATCTTCTCCCATAGGGTTCAATGACTTTGACAGTGTAAAGTGCAAGAGCAGCAAAAAGGCGAGAGCGGTGCAACAGATTACTTGGAGAAGCTGAACAGCAGATGAAAAGACCAATCTCTTGACATTACAGTTATATTTGGACACTTATATACCCTTGATATTATAGATATTATGGCATATACATCTATAAGCTGGTTGCCTCATTATGAAATGAATTCAGGTTGCTATCCAGAGAACAGTGTTTCCTGAATCCTTAAAAGTAGGAAATGAGTCAGAGGACAGTATGAAACATATCATTATACCCTTAGGGTACTCTTATTTGAGATGATGGTCACCTGAAAGATCGCTCAAAAGAGTGATGATGGGACCTAACAGGGTAAGCGAGTGAGAATCGCTCACTTGTCGGAGTCACTTGGTTTTCATCTATGAATGACTCCCTGTTTACTCTGAATGGAGGCGGCTAAAAGAGATCTCTGGTGTATTCCACCTAGAATTGTGATGAAATAACATCATAAGCTATACTAATCAATTTTATCAACCATCGCTTCCAGTGCCACTCTGTTCCTTCCCACCAGGTTTTGTTTACTTGGCTGCAGCAATGACGTGTCCACATATCAAATACGAGCGCTGCAACCAGTCATTAACCTCAGTGGTATACGGCATCAGACCAGTGATTGGCTGTAGTGGTAGCATAAATTATACAGGCCTGCATCCCTATCACTCTGCCAAGAATTATTATAGCCACTCTCACAAATCCCCCAATCATCTGCTCATCCTCACTACCCTACTACTCCACTGCTGGGGACATATCTCCCAACCCTATCCCACCCCATATTGCTCCCTACTAAAATCTTCCCACTATCATACCAAACCAGCCCCTAGCCCAAGCATTAGCCCCGCACCCCCCTCCCCACCTTGTTCAAATGCACCCTATGGTAATCCCAGAACATGTGCAACAAACCCACTTCTACCCATGACCTCTTTACCACCAAATGTTTCAACCTGCTCGCTCTCACCGAAACATGGATACAACAGTCTGATTCTAGATCCCCCGCTGTATTGTCCTATGATGGCCTGCAGTTCTCCTACACCCCCAGATCAGACGACAGGTGTGCTGGCGGAGTAGCCTGTCTCTCAATCTGCCTCCCAGCTTTTAAAGCTCACCTCCTTCCTCGGCCTATGACAACTCTCAGACTCCCCAACAGTCTCAACTCAGTTTTCCGCCGTCTCTGCTCTGCCGCTCACTTTGCAAATTCCCCCTCCCACTCTTGGAGGATCACAACCTCCTCTCTTTCTCTATCAGGCACCCCAGCATCTCCCCAGAACCTCCCACTTACCGCACATCTAGGAACCTTCAGATTGCCTGCACCCAACAGTATTTCGAGACCTTACAGTCCTCCCTGTCCCCCATCTCTCCCCCCTCATGCCCCAATCTGTTTGCGAACAGTACTCCATCACCCTCAGACATGCCCTAAAAGAAGCGGCACCCCCCGTGCCCACCACAGACCACAGCAACCCTGGCTCACGCCACAATTGCACTTTATCCGGCGGTGTTCTAGGTGTGCTGAACAGCTGTGGAGAAAGTTAAAACAGCCTGCAGACTTTCTCCACTTCAAATTCATGCTCAGAACCTACAACCTCGCCGACCACCATGCCAAACAAACTTACTTCACCTCCCTCATCTCCTCACTATCCCATAACCCCAAACAACTCTTTGACACATTCCACTCCCTCCTCAGTCCCAAAGAACAGGCCCCCATGATGGATCTCAGTGCTGCAGAGCTAATCGCCCATTTAAAAATAGAAAACATCCGAAAATAAATCTCCAAAAACTGCACAGCTAGCCCCGATCCTGGTCTCTTCAGCACTGCCTCCATCACTCACTCACTTTCTATACTAGAACCAACGACAGAGGAAGAAGTCTCCAGTCTACTTTCCACTGCTCGCCCCACCGCCTCTGCTAGCAAACTTCTTCCCTCACACCTCCTCCGGTCCCTCTCCCCGGCTGTCATTACCCACCTCACCACCATCTTCAACCTCTCCTTGACCTCTGGTATTTTCCCCTCCTCTTTCCAACACTCTATCATATCTCCTCTGCTAAAAAAATGACCCTTGACTCAACCGTAGCTGTCAATTACCCACCCATCTCAAATCTCCCCTTAATCTCCAAATTACTAGAACGCCTGGTTTATTCCCGCCTCACACGCTTTCTTTCTGATAACTTTCTGCTTGACCCCCTACATTCCGGCTTCCACCTCCTCCACTCGACCGAAAACACCCTCAGAAAAATATCAAGAGACCTGGTTTTCCTCCTATCTCCCTGACCGCTCTTTTAGCATCTCCTTCGCTGGCTCTATCTCCTCTCCACTTTCTCTCGCTGTTGGGGTCCCCCAGGGCTTGGTCCACAGCCCCCTTCTCTTCTCTATTTACATAGCCCCAATTGGACAAACCAACTGCAAATTCAGGCTCCAATATCATCTCTACGCTGACGACACCCAGTTATACACCTCTTTCCCTGACATCTTAGCACCATTCCTCCAAAATATCACCAACTGTCTGCTGTCTCTAAAACCATGTCCTCCCTCTTCCTCAAACTTAACCTCTCAAAAACTGACCTTCTCGTCTTTTCACCTTCCAGCCGACCTCCCTATGATATCTCCATCTCAGTATCCAGTACATCATAAGCCCCAGACAGCACGCCTGCTGCCTAGAGGTCACACTAGATTCTTACCTCTCCTTTACCCCCTACATCCAATCTCTGGCCCGAACCTGCCATCTGCACCTCAGAAATATTGCTAAAATTCATCCGTTTCTCACCTCGGACACTCTAAAGACACTCGTTGTTTCCATTTCCAACTTGACTACTGCAACTCGCTGCACATCGGCCTTCCCACACCAGACTCTCCCCTCTCAAATCCATACTAAATGTGGCAGACAGGCTCTTCTTCCTATACAGCCGTTTCTCAGAAGCCTCTGCAATATGCCAATCGCTGCACTGGCTGCCCATCCATTACAGAACTACTCATCACCCTCACCCACAAAGCTCTCCATGGTGCCACACCACCGTACATCGTCTCCCTCCTGTCCTTACACCACCCAGCCTGCACACTCCAGTCAGGCAACACATTGAGATTAAACGCCCCTCTAATACTATCCTCACATGCTCCCCTCCAGGACCTCTCTAGAGCAGCACCGATCCTCTGGAATGCTCTACCACAAAACATCCGAACAATCCCTGACACATGGAGCTTCAGATGCGCCCTAAAAATGCACCTCTTCAGGGAGGCATTCCAAATCTCCTGATCTAATCCCCCACAACATGCCCCCTGCTCCTCCCTATGGCTCCCCACACCTTCCACTTTACCTATCGTACACATTTTCTGCCCCTGTACCTCCTTATCACCCCCATTTTTTTTCTTAATAATTAAATACCACACATAATCTTTGTACTGTTTGTGTTCCTCGGTGCTACCACAGGTAAATTGGCTCGTTGGGGGGTTTTTTGCCTTCCTCTGGACCAACAAGGAAGAGGGAGTTGAAACAAGTTGAATTAGAAGGACATTATCTCCAAATAATTGTATACCACTTGTAATTGTCGTATTGTTTGTGTCCTCTTGTGCCTTGAAAGTGCTGCGGAGTAAGTTGGTGCTATGCAATAAAGATTATTATTATCACTGCAGCAAAGTATACAAAGCATGATTAAAGGGGTGTACAATTTTTTTTATCAGAATTCCGGATTATCAGAATATCTTGGAAAACCCTTTAAGGAAAATAAATGAAAGGGCTTATCTGATTTAGAAAACTCATTTCAGTACCTTCATCTATTACAGCAGTGAGCCACTACATCGTGCATCTGCCAATCTGGATGACCTGGTGTGACCTTGTAGTACATAGAAGCTCATTGGTTTTAGTGGGATCTGGGTAATACTTAATTTCCCCTGTGGTGGCGCTGCAGGAAAATTTAACACTTGCTACTTGATTTACTCAACATATTTTTAAGGAATGTTCACACGGGGTGGATTTGCTGCGGAGAATCCACAGCAGATATTCTGCAGAAGACCTGCAGCTGAAATTCTTCATCAAAACCCACACTATTTGATGCGGATTTTGACAGTTTTCAATATGGATTTTGGTATGGAATTCATTGAAAAGAGGTGGATTCCGCAGAGAAAACAAAGCTAGAATAAAATTAAAATTCTGCACCACATGTCAATTTCCGCACAGGTTTGGTGGGTTTTCTTTTCGCAGTGCCTGGACGAGATTTTGAAAATCTCATCCACTTTGCTGCTACTGTAACTGCCACAAATTTTCCATGCAAAGGGTCCGCACTGAAAATCTGCAGCAAATCCACCCCATGTGACCATGCCCTTAGAGTGGATCACTTGGTATCCCAAAAGTAAGGCCCACCTATTTTGAGAGACTCTTCCAACAAGAAGGGATTGTCCAAAGTGACTTCCAGTTTAACCCATCTCTCATTTTGGAGCTGATGAGAATGGAACATGTGTGAGTTAGGTGTAACTATATTGACACCAGTAATTTCAGTTTTAAGTGGAGATAGACTTTAAGGTTATGGGCACATGGCAGATTCCGCTTCAAAGTGTGCATATTTCAGAGTCAATTTCAAATCCATGTTGTGAAATTAAAAGAAGTGACGTCATTTCTTGATGCGGAATCTGCATCTGGACATACACAAGCAGATTTGTCTCATTGAACTGGGATAAATCCGCATGCAGATATACAGCAAATACATATGTGAATCCCTTGCATGAAATCTATGGTTCAGTCGATGCAGAATGCGCCCATGTGCAACCTAAATGGGTTGTTCAGTTTAGAAAACCTATTTTCAGAAAGCCTATTAAGGAATTTGGTGTTAATTTGGGGGGTGGTCCCATGTTCAGGTTCCTTATTTCTTGGCCAGGCAGAAGAGCTGGAAAAGATTATCTAGTGCTGTTCTTCCTGCACTACACAGACAACCAATTAATTTCAATGGGCACTGTGTAATGCCTAATTTCCCCTGTGGTGGTGCTGCAGGGAAATTGAGCATTTACTGCCAGGTTTCTTTAGAGATAACAGCTGATCGCTGGTGGTCCTGGGAGGGGTATGCTGTGTGATTAGCTTTTCATCAAGGGATCCCTCTAATGAGTAGGAATAGTCCAGAATAGACAACTATTTACAGGTGATAGATAGTTGTGAGATAGATAGATAGATAGATAGATAGATAGATAGATAGATAGATAGATAGATATGAGATAGATGGATAGAGAGATATAGAGATAGATAGATATGAGATAGATAGATATGAGATAGATAGATAGATAGATAGATATGAGATAGATAGATAGATGTGAGATAGATAGATAGATATGCGATAGATAGATAGATAGATAGATAGATAGATAGATAGATAGATATGAGATAGATAGAGTCAACAATTGTCATTGATCAGCCTTCAGCTACATACTGTCATTCACTCATCACAGACGTTAAACTCACTCCACTCATTATTATGCTGGTGACTCTATAATGCAGTACATTTAATAGAGTATATAAATATGACAAAAACATGTAGCTAAAATCTAGCCTACAATAAGCAAATCGTGCTAGTAAAATCAATACTGACAATCAGACTCATTTAATTTTATATATATATATATATATATATATAGTAAAACATATATAATATGTGTGTATATATATATGTGTGTGTATGTGTATATTTACACAATTATATAAAAATAAACATATAATATGAAATATGTATAAATATGTCTACAATTAGAAACATATAATATAACATGTCTAAATATATATACAGAATTAATTTTAACTACATAGAATATCTCATTAGTGCAGAAGAAGGACCTCAATCATGCCTAACTCATAATGCCATTCAGTCAACAATTATAGACAAAAACCTAATGTACAGACATAGTAGAGCTGAAATGGTTATTAGACTGTTCTTTTTATGTGTAGGGTTAGCTTTGTGTCAAAAAAACCCCCAGAAATCACAATAGGACAATGAATGCTACCAATAACAAACTCAGCTCTGCTACATCGCTTACAGGTTATTATGTTTTTTTACAGCTCTGCTGAACAATTTTGCAGACAATCACAAGCCTGCTCCATGTTATGCTGTAAAGTAAGTACAGTAGCTAGTCCAGTTTCTATGCTGTTATAAAGGCTACATTTGCAAAATATTTACAGCACTTGATCATTTTCCCCCCATTGGGATTTTGCAAGCCAGGAGTATATGCAAGGTAAAATATAGCAATATCTAATTGTAATCCAGCCAGTTGTATTAGCAGCATATAAAGTGTTCATCCACTGTGGTGTAATATATGTGATGAGAGTATTAGAGGAGCAGCACAGCACACACTCTACTCCATAGGACTGAGCACTTGGCTATGGAGATGGCATTGTCTCACCAACCTGCATAGGAGCTTCGTGTCTCATTCTGCTTGAGGATCTCCCTTTGCCTTCTTAAAAGCTTTGACCCAAGTGGAGAAATGCCCCTTGTCCACTGCACCCAGATGCAGCCACCCTGCTGAATGCTCTGCTTCCTGAAGATCAGCACCAGGAGCTGTCCACTGCCTTCATGTACTCCTTGCTTCTCAACTGCCTCCTCTGGATATTGTAGTCCTGGATCTTGCTATATTCTCTAACACATCAATGTTGCATATGCTAGGATGTAAACTACACTTCCCACAATGCAACATTGCACAGCTTCCATCTGGCAGCCTTTTCTACAATAGTCCTGGTCTGCACTGGGAAAGTGATTGCTCCTGTAATGATGGAGTAAGGATGATGGGGGTATTATTTCTATTATTGCATCCACTCTCTGCCTCTGCAATTAGTATTAATGCATCAATGTAATTCATAAAGGTTACATACCTTGCCATACAACTCCATGTAATTGTGCCAGACTCCTCTGTGTGACTGGCTGCAGTCTGCTTAGGTTTTAGTGTATTTGCAGACTATGAATGGGAAGGTGGCGTCTGCTTCGCAGCATATATCATCATCAGTGCATCAAGCAGCTGGAGAGGAGAGGGCTGTATGCTGTGCAGATCAGGGCAGGAAGGACAAAGGCAGCAGCAGAGCTTGTAGCAACCACAGGAAGTGTCTAGTTACAAGGCAAACATACAACTAGTTAATTACCTCTATGTCCTCAGCAGCAGGAGAGGATATATACTCCCCTCCAGTGCCATCAGCAAGTAATGAGTAACCAGTGACAATAGATGTGGGGTGCATTGTTCATACACATCTACAGCATGTAATTGCCTTGTGGAATCTTTCAATTGTGTAGCAAAACCATAAGTGACTGTGCCTCCCAGATGGAAAGTCATAATAACCTATCAATGCACTATGCTTGAGACCTCCACTTAAAGGGAAACTGTCATCAGGACATCCTGCATTTAGATTAAGGCATTTTGCACTTGCACTGGCTTCCAAAAGGACCAATTAGGTTAGGAAAGTGAGCAGAAGAGCAAATCCCCCTCCACCCTGACTTCTTAAGGGACTTGACTCTTCCTGTTTCCAAGGTGTCAGGGCTGTGAAGAAGGGATTCATATGACTCCGCTCAGCTCTGCTGGGTGACTGATTGGGCTCATGGGGGAAACTTAACAATTTTTTAGCTCCTGATTGACATTTCATAATTTTACTGACTAGCTGAGTGATATGCAAAATGCACCAAGATAGGTTCAGGTAGCAGGTGCCTTATAATGGCAGATGAAGCATGTTAGAAGGATTATAATATAGTGAGGTAGCCTATCGGTAAAGGCCCGTCCATATTGTTATATGGTCATCTATGAAATATGTATGGTTTTATTCCAAAAAATGGATCACACAGACCCATAGGCTATAGTAGGTTAAATCTAGGCAAACAATGCATGTTTGATTATGTTCAGCCAATCAAAGGTTGCAGTGAATTTTTTTTTGTGTGGCCTATTACACTTTAATGTCCCACACAAAAAGTGGGAAAAAACATTTACATTTTTTTTCCATTGTAGTCAATGTATGAAGTGTATGGGATTGCATTAGTATAGGCTACACATTCTCCTGAGCTCGCAGCACACACCCTGTAACAATAGATCAAGAATTCCCAGCTTTTCCTGTACTGAATTCCAACACTTTATTGAGATTTAACCCTTTTCAATCCAATTTGTATCCTGGTTTTCCTAGGGGGCTTACTCTTTTTCTGTTGTTATACAATGGCGCTATATGCTGGCTAAAGCCAGTACTGCATGAGGTGACACGTTGGATAGGCTCCAACAGCAGAGAGGCTGGCAATATACAGTAAGAGAACCACGACGGACGTCTTCCAACATCAAAGCTGTACAGCCTTAAAGGGGTTGTCCCGCGCCGAAACGGGGTTTTTTTTTTTTCAACCCCCCCCCCCCCCGTTCGGCGCGAGACAACCCCGATGCAGGGGTTAAAAAAGATCACCGGTGAGTGCTTACCTGAATCCCCGCGCTCCGGTGACTTCTTACTTACCTGCTGAAGATGGCCGCCGGGATCTTCTCTCTCCGTGGACCGCAGGGCTTCTGTGCGGTCCATTGCCGATTCCAGACTCCTGATTGGCTGGAATCGGCACGTGACAGGGCGGAGCTACACGGAGCTACACGGAGCCCCATTGAGAACAGAAGAAGACCCGGACTGCGCAAGCACGGCTAATTTGGCCATTAGACGGCGAAAATTAGTCGGCTCCATGGGAACGAGGACGCTAGCAATGGAGCAGGTAAGTGAAAAACTTCTTATAACTTCTGTATGGCTCATAATTAATGCACAATGTACATTACAAAGTGCATTAATATGGCCATACAGAAGTGTATAGACCCACTTGCTGCCGCGGGACAACCCCTTTAAATCATAACGTCTTCAGAGGTCAGACAGTGGATTGGAAAGGGTTAATAAACATTACAGTAAGAACGCACACATTTTTCATGTCAAAAATGGATCAAAGCGTATTTTAAGGAATATTGCGCATGCAATTTAATAAAGTAAACATATGATTAAAATGCATGCAATTTTATACAATTTTTCATGTATGTTTTTCGCATTTGTGAAATGTACGTGACAATGCATGGGCCTAAAAGGTGCTTTTACACAGGCCAATAATTGTTCAGATTCCCGCGATCCAGGGAGAATCTGAATGATTACCATTCAGAGTAAATCTGTGCACCGACTGAATGACGAACATGAAGTCGCTTGTTTCTCATTCATCATTCAGTTTCTACATGTAAAAAATCAAACAACAGATCGGTCCGTTTAAACAGGCAGTCGTTTACTTACCAATGACTACCTGCTTACCGTGAATGGAGGCAGAGCAGGCCACAATGATCCCCGGCTCGCTCCACCTCCGTTTGTAGTAGCCCGGAGCTGGGGGTACATTTGCAGTGTGTGTACTTATTCCGTGTATATCTGTGTGTCTATCGGTGTTGGTTTGTGCTCTGTTACCAATTTTTGTTGTGACAAGTCTGTCTCCCTTAACTTGTGGTGTGTGGCATGATTGGAGGTCTAGAGAAGTTAGGGATGGAGTAAAAGGAAGGAGAAGAGAGAAGTAGTCATTGAAGGAGGACGTGTGAGCAGGAGGCCGAAGCTCTGGTGATTCTGCCTGAGCAGAGCCTTGAGTGATCCCTTTTGCCACGGGGTGCATCCCCTCGGGGGACTGGAGCTTGGAGTGTGGAGGCTTCTGGAGGAGTTGGTGGTTATGATTGCACGTTATGATTGCACGTTCGTCTACTTAACTACTGCATCAAGGGACAAGGTTGAGTGCAACTAGGGACTTCACAGAGTGTGGTGGGAGTTACTAAAAGAAAGGACAATAACAAGTAAGAAAGAAGAACGAGTGGTGTGTTTTACCCTCCGTGCCAGGAGTGTATCCCTAGGGACTGTACGTCACATAACTGAAACTGAATTCGGCTGAAGTGTGGGGAGAAAAAGTAACTCCTAGAAAGGTGTGGGTTGGAGAAGGGCAAACCTAACCTTTGACTGTGGAGCCTTTTATTCTGCACAGCCGTTGTTCGCTTGGTAAGAGGCACTGGCGTCACAGGACATAAAAGTAAAGAAGTCATTAAACAAGGCGACAAATCTTGGGTTGGACAGGCTGCCGGTTTGCATGCACTGGGTACAGTTGGTAGAGCCCCCCATGACACAACAGCCATTTATTCTCCGCTGTCTCTCCGGCCAAAGGGCCTACTCAGCATGCTACACATTTAGTAGTGATAATTGTTCACTCCATGGCAAAAACTGCAGCAAAATGCACATGTAATACATGCAGACCCAGACATGGACCTGCTACATAAAAAATTAAAAATTCCAGAATTGAGCTGATGTACAGGGGTTTTCTCATAAGAGGATCTCCCATCACTTCTTGCTTGGTGGAAATCCAACTTATTCCCACCAATCCTCAAGATCCTGCAGGTAGCTGCAGCGTTACACCATTCGCTCTACTGCCACCCCTGCGTTGTTCTGATTGCCAAAGGTTGGAAAGGTCAGACCCCCATTGATCAGGAAGTGATTACGTATCATAGTAGAAGGAGTTGAGTTATCATAGCACATTAAATATGAAGATAACATTTGCTACATCTGTATACAGAGCATGTTACAGTTTCATGCAGGAGTTGTATATTTAGAGCCAAAACCGCGATGAGATCAGGAAAGTATTTGCCAAAACCACAAACTGCAATGATATCATAGCAATACACTATTATATTACAGCAGTGCAACGCAGCTACAGAAATTGGCAGTAACCAGTTGCATTGTTTAGTTCTGGCCTATGGCTGCCTGACAGTCCTGCTTGAGTACTTAAAGCAACCCTCCGGTCCAGGAGAAACCAAGAGCGCTGCATTTTCTCTTTGGCTTCTCGATGCAACTGAGCATTGGTAGTCTAGGGCTAATTTCATACAGGTGAGAGCAATATTGGGCCTGATATCGCGCTTGCCAGCGTGCAGTGTCCTAGTGGATGTGAGGTGTTTTTGTATTGTGTCACTTCAGTGAAATAGCGATCCTGCCCCGCAGCTTTTAGCCGTGGCAAAGGATTGTAGAGTGTTTCCCATTGTCTTCACGTCGTGCGATGCATTGCCGGGCCCATTGAAAACAATAGGCGATGCAATGCAAAGGAACACCCAAAGATGGGGCATGCCGTGATTTTTTCCTGCACTGAAAAAACGCTCATGTGTATGATGTTCATATTCATGCGAGATTTGTGCTTCTCACAACGCACAAATCTTACACAATTTTTTTTGATCGTGTATAAGCGGCCTTGGGGCGTATCTTCTGTGTATTGCAAGATGCACAAGAATCGTACATGGAACAATGCATAATTTTTAATGAGGCATGAGTGATTTTCCTCCCGCCGCAGTAGTGCAAAAGGCAAAAATCATAGCATATCATGATTTGGGGGATTCGATTCAAGAATTGCCATTATTTCCTATGGGAGGCAAAAAAATGTTGTCATATTCGCATATACACTACCAGTAAAAAGTTTTAGAACACCTAAATTTTTCTAGTTATTTTTGACATAAACACAGTTCAAGTCCAGAAAATAACATGAAATTGTTGAAAAGGTTCAAAAGTGGGTTAAAATATAAAAATATTATTAGATTTTAACCTGAAATGCCACAATAGTATGAATTTGTGATTTTAACCAAAGGGCATTTTTCAGAGAACACATCAAGGACAGCTGCTCTGCAGTACAGAAAGAAAATTACGGCTTGAAATTGGATGCAAACTATTCCTACAGGTGTCTCAACTTTTGCAGATTACTTTCAAACGCTCTGATTCTACATAACTAGTGTGGAAACAACTTGCATTTCACCCTCTGGGCTCTTTCACATGGATGCTGCGATTTTTGGTCGGCCATGTCATGGTCACAGCCCAACCAAAAATCGAATAAACGAGAGGTAGCCATGACCAAGTCACGGCTGCATCTCCTGTTTATGCACCCATTCAGACGGCCAAGTGCTAAACTCCCTCCCCTTTTCTACTCCTTGCCGGCTGTCGACAAGAGGAGGGGGCGGGAGCTAGTGTGCTAATCTCCCACCCCATCCTGCCCTCTCGCTTTGCCAACAGCCGGCAAGGGGTGGAGAGGGGAAGGGAGTTTAGCAAAGATGCTGCTAAACTCCCTCCCATCTCCCTCTTTCAGCAGCTCTCATAGGCTCCCTGAGCAGTCTATAGGACAGGCTGCGATATTCTGGCTGGAAGATACTTGCAGAACTATCTTTTCAGGCCGGCGTAAAAGTGGCCGACTGGAATGTGCACCATATGCGCTATCTTTTCCGGCCAGCCATTTTTACGCACCACAAAAATGGCCATCTGAACTGAGGAATTGGAAACCAATGGATAACAATGGATAACAACGATCATGTCACCGGGAACCACATACAGTGGCTCATGGTGACCGCTCCCTGCTCTCGGCTACTCATACTAGCCGGAAGCAGAGAGTTTTTAAATTTCCCGGGCCTCTCAGGCTTCTACGCATGTGTGTGATGTAATGTCGTCTGGTGCGCATGTGCAGAAGACTGGTGTCAGGTCCTGGAGGACCAGAATGCTGCAGGACATCGCAGAGGGCAGGCGTGAGTATCCTCAGCTCCCCTTATGGATCCGATCTGTATTCATTTTAATGTGATCCCCGGTATCTGGTGATTACGTGACCGGGGGGGCATGAAGCTGTCACATCCACAGCCCGCAGGGCTTTAATCCCCAGGGGAAGCATGTTTTTACGTCCCTAAGGACATTAACAAGGCTCCAAGGGGTTAATGAGTTCCAGATGTGTTTTTTTCCTGCACCAAAATAGAGCATGCTGCATTTTTTATGTGTGACGCAATTATGCACGCAAAATACGCGCTTGTGAACAAACCCACTGAAATCAATGGGTTCTATTTTCTGCTGTGTGCAAATATGTGCACAAATACGCCACTCTGATACAGGCCTTAGAAGCGTTGGTCTGTCCCACAGAGAAATTGCCAAGAAAGCCAAGGTGGCAGTCAGAACAGTTTTCTACACCATCAAAAGGCACTTGGAAACTGGAGGAAACTTTCACAAGAAGAGGTCTGGCAGACCAAAGGCCGCTAACAAGATTAGATGAACAGTTTACTTTATCGTCGCCTTACAACACAAAATCTTCAAGCGCAGCTTATTTGTAGCAAAAATAAACAAGCTTCCATTTCAGCTGTGAAGAGAAGATTTCTATCTGCAAGTCTGCCAGGTACAGAATCAGTAAGAAAGCCAGATTGCAACATTTAAAAAATGTTGGGCCAAGCAGCACCTCCAGTGGACTACTGAAGAGTGGAAGAAGGTCTTAAGAACTGATAAATCAAAATTTGGCATCTTTTGTACATCATTCAGGGTTTTTGTACACCATCAAGTAGGTGTAACGATGGTACCTGAGTGTGTGATACCAACTGTCAAACATGGAGGAGGATTTGTGAGGGTCTGGGGCTCTTCTGTGGGATCCAGAGAAGGCAACCTGCACAGGGAGACTGGCATACTGCACGAAAAGGGCTACCACATCATTTTGATATGCCATGCAATACCCTCTAGTGTACGCCTAGTTGGTCGGGGTTCAGATTACAGCATGACAATGGTTCAAATTCTTACTTCAATCATAGCAGTGATTCCACGGGACTTAGAGAGGCACGTAAATGGGATTGCTGCTTCTCGCATGCAACTCTTCAACTTTGCAATCGGTTTTTACTCTCTATCTCTCACATGGGCCACAGAACAAAACTGAAATCCATGTACCGGGGCTTCCAAGGGTTCATGCGCCATACAATCGAGTAGCGCATTTATGCCTTCCTATTCAAGTACGCTATTGTTATTTCAATATACAATACCAGTACTGAGATATAGCACTGGATTAGTCTTTTGGACTACACCCTGTATAACCCTTCTAATCCTATCCAAATGGCATCAAAAGGATACATTTAGCATTGCACGAATTTATAGAAAGGTACCCGTACAGGCTTGTATGCTGTCTTTGGTTTAGATGTACAGTTTACTGTATCTCCAACATAGTGTATTCCCCAAACGCAATGTGAACGGAGTCTAAATCCAAAACAAGGTGACTGATTACTAACAGTAAGAGCTCTGCTCTGGAAATTGCCCTTGTAGATTAAGCCTAAAAGATGAAACAGTGTAATCAGCTTGTAAGCATAATATATCTCATGAATGCATAATCAGAAGTGAAATCAGCAGCAGAAGTAAACCGAGCAGAAATTAACAAAGCAGGAGGGAAATTGTGGATTTTGGACCAAATTATATTATCTCTTGCAGGTGTAATCTTCTAGTTGTCTGATCATAGACATTAACAAACATCCGGAAATCTGAAGGTCATCACCAAACTCTTTCCTTGTGTTGTAATGGAAGTTTGGCGCATCATAGAAAATGGCATGAAGGGTATTTTTTAGAATTGGACATGATGCATATGTTTGTTCTCATCCATATGCAAATCCATTATGTGCCATGACCTCATTTAATAAGCCAGTGTAGATGTACAGTATATGTTGTGCCACGGTCCATCATGGCCCATAAGGTTTTACTATTCATTAATTTAGAGCAGTCAAAACAATACTGATTGGTTGCTGCAACTTTACTTAGCAAATGGCAATAAATAACCCCCCTCCTTTCACCGTGCTCGACAGCCCCAAATCCAACTATCCAGTGCTATACATTACAATAATGCTCAACTCATTAGAGCACTAAGGGCTCACTCTTACCGGCATATATTGCTTGTGTGTTATGGACATAATATACTGTGCTAAAGGCCCATTGATAACTATTGGGCCACTCACACCTGGGTTTTTTTCGTGTGTATATTACGCGCGTGGAAAACAAACTGCAGCATGCACGATTTTGGTGCGTATTACGCACCAATATAGGCTATGAAGATCTCACATATACAGCAAATACACATAAATATGTGTATTTGCTGTATACTGTGTATTTTACGTGCATGAGAAATATACGCATAATATGCTGAACACATACACCCGTATGAGTCAGCCCTTGCCAGGCTCAAGAGGGGTATAATACCCTGTTTCCCTGAAAATAAGACATACCCTGAAAATAAGACATAGCATGATTTTCCAGAATTTTTGAGGATGCAAAATGATTTTTCAGGCTTTTTGAGGGTGCTTGAAATATAAGCCCTACTCCAAAATTAAGCCCTGCTAACAGTTAATTAAAAAAGTCAATTTAAATAGTGCCCAGGCAGCTATACATGTAAAAAAGTTAAACCTTTTTGAACAAAAATAAATATAAAAGACACTGCCTTATTTTCGGGGAAACACGGTACCTGCTTGTCAAGAGAGCACCTGATAGGTGTGAGGAGACTTATAAGGCCATGCAATTCCCCCTGGGACATTTAGTATGCAAATAACAGCCGATACAATTGTTCTGCAGCACTACCTATTAGAAGGTAGCATTTCTGCAAGTCAATGCCTGACTTGAACAGAACTTGACTGGGAATATCAGCTTATGCTACCCCACTTGCCTATTTATTACACACCCACCATTCCCCACCATGCATTAAAGTTCCACCTATGCATGGCATTTCCATTGAAGTGCTTCCTACCCTGTTTCCCCAAAAAAAAGACCTACTCTGAAAATAATCCCTACCACGATTTTTCAGGGAGGCTTGAAATATAAGCCCTACCCCAAAAATAAGCCCTGGCTGCATTATATTAAAAAAAGGAATACATTATCTGGCAGGCTCGGTCCAGGTCCCTCCCGCTGCTCTCCAGAGCTCCACTGCATTTCTTGTAATCCCCAGCTACCCACAGAAGATCACTTCCTGGTTACAGGATTCATAAATCCCGCCTCCAGGAAGCAATGGCTGTGATTAGTTCATCGAGCGCTGCATTTATTGGCTAAGCAGCAGTCGAAGAACCAATCACAGCCATCACATTGTGGAGGTGGGATTTATGAATTGGCAATCAATGCCGCAGCTCAGCCAATTCATAAATCCTGCCTCCACAGTGCAATGGCTGTAATTGGTTGAGCAGCAGTCGAAGAACCAATCAATACAGCGCCCGATGAATCAATCGCTGCCATCGCATTGGTTCATCAAGCACTGCATTGATTGGTTTTCAAGAGCTGCTCAGCCAATCAGAGCCATCGCTTCCTGGAGGGCAACTGAGGACTGAAAGAAGCACATCGGAGCTCTGGAGAGCAGTAGGAAGGACCTGGACCGAGCCTGCTATGTAAGTATAATAAGGCATCCCCTGAAAATAACACCTAGCGCCTCTTTTGGGGCAAAAATTAATATAATTCAAGGTCTAAACACAGTATATGTGGCATTGCACTCCCCCATACCTTACAGTACACTTTGCTTTTACATTTTACACTATTGTGCTACATATATTATGATGCTTCCTTTACTTTTTTTATACAGAAGCTGACATATTGCTTGTGCTTCCTGTTTAGCTGCCCAGAGCGCCAGGGGTAAAAGGGGTAGGATAAAACAACTGCCCTGTGTTTTCATACTCTCCCACAACTCACATTCTTCTGAGGTCTTGTGTCTCTGTATCTGGGAAGTACACGGTCAGGTCCTGAGATGAAGAAAGCCAGAGAGAGTTTTGGGAGCTAAATACTAGAGATGAGCGAGCATACTCGTCCGAGCTTGATACTCGTTCGAGTATTAGGGTGTTCGAGATGCTTGTTACTCGTAACGAGTACCGCGCGGTGTTCGGGTTACTTTCATTTTCTTCCCTGAGAAATTTGCGCGCTTTTCTGGCCAATAGAAACACAGGGAAGGCATTACAACTTCCCCCTGCAACGTTCAAGCCCTATACCACCCCCCTGCAGTGAGTGGCTGGCGAGATCAGGTGTCACCCGAGTATTAAAATCGGCCCCTCCCGCGGCTCGCCACAGATGCATTCTGACAGAGATCAGGGACAGTGCTGCTGGTGCCGGAGCTGCTATAGGGAGAGCGTTAGGAGTTATTTTAGGCTTCAAGAACCCCAACGGTCCTTCTTAGGCAATATTCAGAAATCGCAGATCGCACCTATCTGCAATCTACGATTCCTGTTCTCTTCTTTATATGCGCTCAATGGGGCCGGCGGCAGCAGCGCCGACCCCATTGAGAACATATAGAAGACAAATCATTCTTCTCTGCCACAGCTGTAACAGCTGTGGCAGAGAAGAACGATGTTAGCCCATTGAATTCAATGGAGCCGGCAATACAGCAGGTTCCACTGAAAGCAATGGGCTGCCGGCGATTGCGGGATGAATTGTCGGGAAGGGCTTAAATATATAAGCCCTTCCCTGCAATTCATCCAGAAATGTGTTACAATAAAAATATATACCAGCGTATAAGGCGACGGGGCGTATAAGACGAGCCCCCAACTGTCACTTTATACGCCGGTAATACAGTGGAGGAAAGAATAAAAATCATTACTCACTTCTCCTGGCGGTGCTGCTGCAGGCTGTCGCTCCCTCCTGGTCCACGGCAGAGCATTGCTTTCTCTACGAAGGGCTTTAAATCCCCGCCTCCAGAAACACACGTGCCTTCAGCCAATCACAGCCAATGACAATGATGTCATTGAATGGCTGTGATTGGCTGAAGGCACGTGTGTTTCTGGAGGCGGGGATTTAAAGCCCTTCGTAGAGAAAGCAATGCTCTGCCGTGGACCAGGAGGGAGCGACAGCCTGCAGCAGCACCGCCAGGAGAAGTGAGTAATGATTTTTATTCTTTGCTCCACTGTATTACCGGCGTATAAGGTGACAGTTGGGGGGTCGTCTTATACGCCCCGTCGCCTTATACGCCGGTATATATTTTTATTGTAACACATTTCTGGATGAATTGCAGGGAAGGGCTTATATATTTAAGCCCTTCCCGACAATTCATCCTGCGATCGCCGGCAGCCCATTGCTTTCAGTGGAACCTGCTGTATTGCTGGCTCCATTGAATTCAATGGGCAAACATTGTTCTTCTCTGCCACAGCTGTTACAGCTTTGGCAGAGGAGAACGATCTTTATGCTGACAGTGCGGGGGGAAGCCCACTCTTGCCGCTATTGTGGCTTAATAGTGGGACCTGGGAACTTGAGATGCAGCCCAACATGTAGCCCCTTGCCTGCCCTATCCGTTGCTGTGTCATTCCCATCACTTTCTTGAATTGCCCAGATTTTCACAAACGAAAACCTTAGCGAGCATCGGCGATATACAAAAATGCTCGGGTCGCCCATTGACTTCAATGGGGTTCGTTACCCGAAACGAACCCTCGAGCATTGCGAAAAGTTCGTCCCGAGTAACGAGCACCCGAGCATTTTGGTGCTCGCTCATCTCTACTAAATACCTTTACAACTCTGTCCTAGACCACCAGGGATGTTATCATTAACATTTTTACTGCCTTAGACTACCAGGGATATTATTATCAACACTGTCATTGCCCCAGACTACCAGGGATGTTATCAAAACTTTGACTGCCATAGGCCACCAGGGATGCTAGCATTAACATTCTTACTGCCCTAGATTACCAAGGATGTTATCAACATTTTTGCCCTTTTACACGGGCTGAGAATCTCATGATTCATGTTTACCAGAACGAATGAGCTGGTGACATCATCACCAGCTTGTCGGCTCGGCAGCGTGTTTAGACCACATGATTCATTCTTGTGCACGATTTTTTCAGTGTTTCACATTCCTATGTGAAACACCGAAAGATCAGTGTTTAAACTGCACAATAAGTGCAAGAGCCGACGCTCTAGATTACCGCTCTCACAGCAAGCTCTAGATTACCAGGATATTATCATCAATATTTTCACTACATGTTAGTAACACGAGCATGTTATCACCAACACTGTCACTGCCCTAGACCACCGGGGATGTTATCATTAACAGGTTCACTGACTTAGACCACCAGGGATGTTTTCATCAACATTTTCACTGCTAAAGACCACCAGGTATGTTACCATCCATACTTTCACTGTCTTATCAACTAGGGATGTTATCATTAACATTTCCACGGTACAAGGCAATCAAGGATGTTATCCTTGTGATATTATCATCAACACATTCACTGCCCTAGACCACCAGGTATGTTATCATCAACACTTGCACTGCTCTGGACCACCAGGAATGTTATCAATAACACTTCTACATTTGCACTGCCTTTATAAATTAGATCATGGCACATATTTGCATATGGATGGAATCATTAACCCCTAAACTACACTAAATCACCAATGCTGTTGTCATTAAGCTCTTCACTGAATTATCTAAATAACCAGGGATTTTACTATTAATGCCTTCACTGCAATAAATGTTACCACTAACATCTGTAACCCCTTAGGTCACCAGAGAAGTTTTCACTAACCCTGTCACTACCCTAGACCACCATGAATGTTACTATTAACCAATACCCTATGTTAGACTACCTAGGTTATCGAGCTGTAAATACTATATGTCAGTGGAAGGTTTTACATGCAGTTCTCACCCAAATGCCCTCAGTTGTCTGTGAGTGAATGATGGCACTCCTTGGTATGCTCCGTGATAACATTATACTGGAATTTCATCAGTTTCCTAATTTAAAAGGGTTTTCACACTATTAATATGTACAAGTGCAGGCTCAGCTGTTTCCATATGGCCCATATATTACCATTGTATCATTACTTCTCACAGCAGCCATCCACATAAGAAGCAGTGAATTACTGTCAGTCTATCTAATGTGTATTGTAGTTTTTCAGGGTATCTAAAAATTGGACAGGTTGTTTTATAGTCTTGTTTCATGCTAGGGATAAACACATCTGTCATTCACTCCACTCCACAGGGACTAATATGTAAATGGAAAATCTGGCATGTTACAGCCTAAAGTTAAAGGGTTTGTCCGGTTGCACACTATTGATGGGCCTTTCCATGGGATATACAATCAATAGATCAGCATTGGGTCTGCTGGCCGGGATTCTTGCAGTTCAGCTGTTCTCAGTACTTATGCACTGAGCTGATTTCTATTCTGCTGTCCTGGTTTATTCTATCATAGCAGGATAATCTGAGATGATACTTGGTACCAGCTTGGACCAAAGGGGTGGAGTCCTGTCACCTGACAGGCTCCATAACAGGTGAATCACACACATATATATATTCCTACTATAATTGTATATATATTTCTGCTTTGGAGCACGGACGCAATATTTTACATATAATGCTAGAAAAGTTAGTGTTCCCATATAGCAGGATGTATGGGGGTTTTGCTTTAAAAAAGTCTTTTCACTAGATAAAGTTAGTGGGGCTGATTGCAGAGCTCGCAGCTGTGGTCCCACTGATTCTATCTCTGTTTTTTTTCCATACTCCCCTCCCCACCCCAGACGGACTCTTCTTGGCTCCATTTCCTGTCTCTGTTAATGTGAAAAGTTGTCGGTCCTAAGTGTTCACTGTCAAGGGGTGATATGGGACTTAAATGACAATCTGAAGTCAACCACTGGAAGTGAACAGTCGGGACCACCTACTTGACACATTGAGCCAGACCTAAGTTAATTCCCAACTCCTGTGGAAAGTCTATGATTTGCATACAGTACAAATACAGTAATAAGCACTTTTTGACACTTTTTTAACAACTTATATTGAGAAACAGTGTTAACCCCTGTGCAACAGCTGTTTTTGCAATAACAATGAAAAGGCCAGGAAGGTGATAGGTCCTTCTTTAAGGGGTGCTCCCATTTCTGACAAACATGGCTTATGGGTACAGTGCTGATTATGAGGTGGTCGGGTGGGCAGGCTGATTAAAATAGCCAAGCTCCGCTGAGCTAACTCCTATAGATGTCAATGGGATTTTCACAAACAGCATAGTACAGCGAGCTATGGTGTTTCTGAACCTTCGGAGTTGTGGAGACAGAATAGCACTCTGTCTTACACTGTTTGCATATCTCCCATTGACCTCTATGGGAGTTATGTAAACAGACATAATGCAGGGTGCTCAGCTATTGCCATTCTCCTGACCACCCATAGCTGATGGTGGTGGGG
This sequence comes from Eleutherodactylus coqui, assembly GCF_035609145.1. NCBI lineage: Eukaryota > Metazoa > Chordata > Amphibia > Anura > Eleutherodactylidae > Eleutherodactylus > Eleutherodactylus coqui. The sequence goes on along the minus strand of NC_089841.1, from coordinate 80,721,904 downwards.
GCTCTAACTCAAGATAGATGCAGGTTCCAGAGACAGAACCCACACCTATCAAACGTTTATGATATATCCTATGGATATGCCATAAATGGCTGCGCTGGGAATGCCCCTTTAAGGTCAAAATTCTTTAAAATGGTAAAATTGGTTCAGATATGCAACTCCTTTTTGAGAATAATTGTTCTAATTCACATTGACTAAAAGCCACTTTCAGGTATGTAAAATGAAACATAAGATAATAGATTTACAAGAAATACACAAGGGTCAGTCAAAAATTATCCACACTGTGACTCTACAATTTATTTTAATCACCTTTCAGAGAAGACAAGCACATTATTTTTCAACATAATCTCCCTGCTTTTCAATAATCATTGTCCATCTGTCAACAAGCGTCCGCATTCCCACATAAAAAAATGCTTTAGGCCGAGCTGCGAGTCATGAATGCATCGCTATTTTCACCTCGACATGAATCTTCATCCTCTTAGTGCTTCTTTCCGGGGACCAAACAGGTGATAGTCCGATGGGACAAGATCAGGACTACAGGGGGGATACTTTAACACCTCAAAACTAAGTTTTTGGAGAGTGTCATGCAATAACAGAACACCCTTGTATAGCAGTGTGTTTTGTTTGAATTTTATGCTTCAGCTTTTCGGTGAGCATCTCACTGTAATGAGCACTGTTGATTGTTGAACCTTTTTCCCGATAATGTTCCAGTACCGGGCCTTGAGAATCAACTGATGGTTGACTTTTTTTTAGTGATTGAGGATGTTTCTATTCCATACTCTGCCATGTACTCTCAGGCTTATAGTAATACAACCATGTCTTGTCACCAGTGATGATTCTTTTTAAGAAACTTTTAGCTTCCTTAGAAAAGTTTTAATGTAACTGGAGTGTGGAAAATTTTTTACTCACCCCTGTATATAAAATACAGATAATAGTGTGTCCTGTGCTTGCTATCTATCTATCTATCTATCTATCTATCTATCTATCTATCTATCTATCTATCTATCTATCTATGTATGTATCTATCTATCTATCATAGGAGAAGTAACTCTAATACACAATAGTGCAATTGCAAATGCAATATTTTCTAGTATCCAGTAAAGCTTTAAGCCTTCCGTGACTTGAGTCTCATTGTATAGGATCTTTCCACCGGAGAGTAGGACAGCAGATGTCAGCAGCAGACATCCAGCATTAGTGATACAATCCATGCTGAATTTATTATCCATCAATGATGTACCTAAATCAGGGATTCAGCCGTCATCATGAGTATTAATCAAAGAATAGACATTGTGAGGGCTGATTACCCATCTAAATAAATCACCTTTCTGCTGTAATTCTTCGGCTTGCCTCACTGTATCAAGTCTAACTATAGGCTAATTTATTTTAATTACTTTGAGGGACCCATCAGAGTAGATGTGCCTCTTTTCATTATAACAAATGCCTAATATGAGATGTCAATGGTTTATGTGAAATGCTGTTACTAAGCAACAATAACATGAAACTATGATGGTCCCGAAGGGAAAATCCAATTTTAATTGTTCTATAAAATGTCACTGAGACATAGCAGAGGAAAACATCTGAGCTCCATAAACTCGAAACAGTAATGCACAGTAACTATAGGGCCCTATAGCTCAATGTGAAATGGGGCTCTACTAGGATAACAATGCCGGAGCATATTTTTAGAATTCTGCATTTTGCCATTCCTTTGTTATTCCTCTGGGAAATATCTGAATAAATTGACAACTGGGCAATCCCATTACCTTTGTCAAAGAGGCTTATCCAAACACACTATAGCACTGTCAAGTCAATACTGATACTGCAGACATTGTTGGAACATACTCTATTAACAAAGAGAAAAGCAATAACTAGGGACAATTCATTCATATATTGACAGGTAGAATAATAGAGGAACGACACAATGCAGAGATCTAAGAAAGGGTGCTCTTTGATGGAGAATACAAGCAGTACTAAAACAGATATGGCAAGAAATATTACAGGAAGGTTGTGATTAGTGATGAGCAATTAGTGAAATAATCAGTTTGTGTCAAGATTTTGATTTGGGGAGAAAAAGGAGGAAACTTGGTGGAAGTAGGAGAACAGCAGCAGTCCTACCACCATCACAGTAACAGCACCTTGAGGGCAGAGTGTGCTCCTTGTGGAAACATGAGAGCTGTAGCTCCGTATTTCCATATTGACATAGTTTTCATTTGGAAGGAAGTAGGAGAAGTAAACATGGTGGAAGCAGGAGAAGGGGAGCAGCTTCACCACCACCCAGTACAGCATCTTGAGGGCACAATGTGGTCTTTGATATAAATATATACTCAGTACTACTTCTATATTTGTGAACTGACTGTGTTTGGTGCAGTGTAATTGAATTCCATAAACCCTACTGCTAGCTGTGTAAGGTTTGCAAATAATTCTTAATGGCTGGACTAGTGATTTTGAGTCCGCAAACAGAGAACTGCAATATTCCCCTCGCCAGAGTGTATTTTGTCTGTCTGCTTTGCTGCTATATATATTGACAGCAGCAGAAATCACTTCTCTCCCAATGTGCAGACCATGTTTCGTATTGACATATTATGTGATGCAGCAACTTTCTCTGCTCCCTCCAATATAACCCAATTTAATTTCTCTGCTGGTATACAACATAGTAACATAGTATGTTAGGCTGAATTAAGACAATGTCACTAAAAATTGGCTGTTAAGTTGTGCTCCTGGGATCTATAGTTCTCTGGGTTTGCAGGAGCACAGTTTTAGAGGTGTGGAATAATTCAGTTGGCTGGGTGTGGATTTTTCCTGCCAGCCAATCCCCCCTGGTCTGCTGCACATAAATACCAGCCTCTCTGGCTAGAGGATGCTGGTTTCCCAACACCCTGGTGTTTGCTTTCATGCATGTGGTTCTGTGTGTGAACAGTGATGTGTTCTGTGGGTCTGCACAGGGGGCCAGACATGAGGTATGAACAGTCCTGTTCTTTGTTGCTGTTCCTGGTGTGTTGGTGTGAACTGTGTCCTGTCCTGCTTTGGATTGTTTACCATCCTGGGTGAGTTAGGCCTATAGGTTCCAGCGTGGGGGGCATTCCTTTTGGGATGATCGCCCTGCATCCAGGCAGGATTCATGTGGAAGTTTCCTTGTTAGAGTAGGGGCCCACGAGACAAACAAGGACCCTTGAAGTGGGCTCACGTGCTTAAGTATCTTGGCCAAAATACAAACTAATATCTTGTACATTCTATAGCTATTCCATCTGCAAGTACGCTGGTGAGTGTTTTGGGTGTTTGACAGTCATTATGTTATTTCTGTCTGTGAGTCCAGTTTGCAGTTCTCTATCTGTTGGTGCTTAGCGTGTGTAATTATTTGAAGATTTCAGGTTCCAGAGCCAGGGCATCCTGGTTGGACATGACATTGGCATTTAGTTGCCGAACTCATCTTTGTTGCTGGCCGCCATTGCTGCTCTTCTTTTATCAGCTATTCTGAAGGTTTGCTTAGACAACCAATAGCATAGTTTTCCTGTTTCTTATAGGTGAGATGCTTACTGGTCGTTTCCATAACTGTGGACTGTATATCATGCCATAGTTCCTCTGGATGCTTTTATGAAGTATCAAGCAGTTTGAATTGGTTTGCTATCTTAATAGTGTATGATTGGGGGATTTTAGAGGTGTCAAATTTTCTCAATGGAGCACCTTTCTTAATGCTACGGAATGTAATCTTGATCTTTGCTGCAAGGAGTTCATGGTCAGAGCCGCAGTTGGCGCCAGGAAAGGTTTTTATTGCAATGACTGAACTTCGCCAACGATGATTACATAGGATGTAATCAATCTAATTTCGTTGGAAGCCATTGGGAGATGTGCACTAGTAGAGTTTGCGTTTGGGTTGCATACACCATGTATTTGCTACCCTGAGCCAATTTTCTTGGCAGAACTATACCAGGTTATCATCGGCTTCATTTCTTTCACCAAGCCCAAATCTTTCTGTGATAGTTGCTTCTGGCTGGCTGCTGACTTCGGAATTGAAATCGCCCATAAAGTAAATGATGTCACACTGGCATAAGGTGCCCATTAACACTGCCATACAGTGCCTAAAGAACATCACCTTAAAATGCCTAAAAAAATACCACCAAACATTGCCTAAAAAACACCATCATATAATGCTTAAATAACACTGCCATACAATGCCGACATATCGTCACTAAGCATTGCCGAAATCATACCACCACACCGTGTCTAAGTAACAACATCATACATTACCTGAATATCAGCATCATGCAATACTTAAAGGGAAACTGTCTCAACCCTGCCGCACGATAAACTAAGTTAGACTCTGAAAGGAGTCAGATTTTCATGCTGCGCATCAACTTCGAAGCGGGACACCGCTGGATCGCAGGAGTGGGCGAGTATAAATAATACCTCACCCAGCTCCCTGTCACATCCCCTAACAGCACCATAACTTAGTTTATGGTGTAGTGGGGCCATGACAGGGTCCCTTTAAATAACACTGCCATACATTATGCAAAAATGTTACAACACAATGCGCAGATGGTGATGTTGCTCAGAGAAATAGTACAAACAATGCTCAGTTAAAATTGGTGTAGAATACCCACACAAGTATTGTATATAGAAGAAACATTGCATAGAGTAACAAGATAAATAGTGCATACATTGACAAGATAGTTCATACATAAGTAAGTATTGCCATGTAGTATCCAAAAATGCAGTGCTCAGAACAGTACATATACAGCATAAGTGTATAGTGACATTTCTGTAATATGGATATGTAATACGGATGACTTACAGATGACATTACAACCATTTATTAGTATTTCATAGAGATGAGCGAACGTATTCGTCCGAGCTTGATATTCGTGCGAATATTAGGGTGTTCAGGATGTTCGTTATTCGTAACGAACACCATGCGGTATTCGGGTTACTTTCACTTCCTTCCCTGAGACGTTAGCGCGCTTTTCTGGCCAATTGAAAGACAGGGAAGGCATTACAACTTCCCCCTGTGACGTTCAAGCCCTATACCACCCCCCTGCTGTGAGTGGCTGGGAAGATCAGATGTCACCCGAATATAAAAGTCGGCCCCTCCCGCGGCTCGCCTCAGATGCCTTGTGAGTTAGATGAGGGACAGTGCTGCTGGTACCGGAGCTGCGGTAGGGAGAGAAATAGCAGTTAGTGTAGGCTTCAAGAACCCCAAAGGTCCTTATTAGGGCCAGTAATACCTGTGTGTTGGCTGCTGTTAGCAGTGCCTTTTTTTTTTTTTTCTCAAAATCGCCTCTGCAGACCGTTGCACCCGGCATTAGGGACAGAAGTGTTGGATAGGCAGGGAGAGTGTTAGGAGTGAGTGTAGCCTTCAAGAACCTCAACGGTCCTTTCTAGGGCCATATTTAACCGTGTGCAGTACTGTGCTGGCTGCTGTTAGCTGTGCTGCATTTTTTTTTCTTCTCAAAATCGCCTCTGCAGAGCATTGCACCCTCCATTGATACTACAGGGAAAGAACTGTGTAGGCAGGGCCACAACACAGTTATTATTCATTGAATATACGCAGTGGGTCCTTTTGGTGTAAAAAAAGGGAAACGAAATCTATTTGTCCTGCCTCTGTCCGTCCTAAGGGCTGTGGACACGTGTGAGCTGCGTGTACAACGTTAAAAAATCAGACGCACCCAGCTACGGTTTACTGCTGGCTTCGCCATTTGCTTTCCTTAATTGGGAAAAAAATACCTGCTCTGCCAGAGTTAATAACTCTGCTACCCTCACGTTCTGTGACACATTAGCAGGGACACAGCACAGTTATTAAACTTCTCATGTTCATTGAATATACGCAGTGGGTCCTTTTGGTGTAAAAAAAGGGAAACGAAATCTATTTGTCCTGCCTCTGTCCGTCCTAAGGGCTGTGGACACGTGTGAGCTGCGTGTACAATGTTAAAAAATCAGACGCACACAGCTACGGTTTACTGCTGGCTTCGCCATTTGCTTTCCTTAATTGGGAAAAAAATACCTGCTCTGCCAGAGTTAAAGGGGTTGTCCCGCGGCAGCAAGTGGGTCTATACACTTCTGTATGGCCATAATAATGCACTTTGTAATGTACATTGTGCATTAATTATGAGCCATACAGAAGTTATAAAAAGTTATTCACTTACCTGCTCCGCTGCTGGCGTCCTCGTCTCCATGGAGCCCGCCTAATTTTCGCCGTCTAAAATGGTCGAATGGCCAAATTAGACGCGCTTGCGCAGTCCGGGTCTTCTGCTTTCTTCAGTGGGGCTCCGTGTAGCTCCGTGTAGCTCCGCCCCGTCACGTGCCGATTCCAGCCAATCAGGAGGCTGGAATCGGCAATGGACCGCACAGAAGAGCTGCGGTCCACGGAGGAAGAGGATCCCGGCGGCCATCTTCAGCCGGTAAGTATAGAAGTCACCGGAGCGTGGGGATTAAGGTAAGCGCTGAGCGTTTTTTTTTTTACGTCCCTGCATCGGGGTTGTCTCGCGCCGAACGGGGGGGGGGGGGGGGGGGGTTGAAAAAAAACCAAAAACGTTTCGGCGCGGGACAACCCCTTTAATAACTCTGCTACCCTCAAGTTCTGTGACACATTAGCAGGGACACAGCACAGTTATTAAACTTAGATTATTCATTCACTAGAGGCAGTGGGGCCTTTCGTTTTCAAAAAAGGGAAAAAATTATATTTGGCCTGCAGTCTTGCGCCAATTTATTTCCTGCCTGTGAAATCAAATCACTGGTAATACAGCATGCTGAGGGGTAGGGGTAGGCCTAGAGGACGTGGACTCGGCCGTGGACGCGGAGGGCCAAGTCAGGGTGTGGGCACAGGCCGAGCTCCTGATCCAGGTGTGTCGCAGCCGACTGCTGCGCGATTAGGAGAGAGGCACGTTTCTGGCGTCCCCACATTCATCGCCCAATTAATGGGTCCACGCGGGAGACGGTTATTAGAAAATGAGCAGTGTGAGCAGGTCCTGTCCTGGATGGCAGAAAGTGCTTCGAGCAACCTATCGTCCACCCGCAGTTCTGCGCCGTCCACTGCTGCAAATCAGAATCCTCTGTCTGCTGCTCCTCCTTCCTCCCAGCCTCCTCACTCCACTACAATGACACCTGCTCAGGAGCGGGAACACTCCCAGGAACTGTTCTCGGGCCCCTGCTTAGATTGGGCAGGAGTGGTTCCTCTCCCACCAGAGGAGTTTATCGTCACTGATGCCCAACCATTCGAAAGTTCCCGGGGTCCGGGGGAAGAGGCTGGGGACTTCCGCCAACTGTCTCAAGAAGTTTCTGTGGGTGAGGAGGACGATGACAATGAGACACAGTTGTCTTGCAGTGAGGTAGTAGTAAGGGCAGTAAGTCCAAGGGAGCAGCGCACAGAGGATTCGGAGGAAGAGCAGCAGGACGATGAGGTGACTGACCCCACCTGGTGTGCAACGCCTACTCAGGACAGGTCTTCAGAGGGGGAGGCAAGGGCATCAGCAGGGCAGGTTGCAAGAGGCAGTGCGGTGGCCAGGGGTAGAGGCAGGGCCAGACCGAATAATCCACCAACTGTTTCCCAAAGCGCACCCTCGCGCCATGCCACCCTGCAGAGGCCGAGGTGCTCTAAGGTCTGGCAGTTTTTCACAGAGACGCCTGACGACCGACGAACAGTGGTGTGCAACCTTTGTCGCGCAAAGCTCAGCCGGGGAGCCAACACCAACAGCCTCACCACCACCAGCATGCGCAGACATATGATGGCCAAGCACCCCACAAGGTGGGACGAAGGCCGTTCACCGCCTCCGGTTTGCACCCCTGCCTCTCCCCCTGTGCCCCAACCTGCCACTGAGATGCAACCCCCCTCTCAGGACACGGGCACTACCGCCTCATGGCCTGCACCCACACCCTCACCTCCGCTGTCCTCGGCCCCATCCACCAGTGTAGTTCAGCGCACCGTCCAGCCGTCGCTTGCGCAACTGTTGGAGCGCAAGCGCAAGTACGCCGCCACGCACCCGCACGCTCAAACGTTAACCGTCCGCATAGCAAAATTCATCAGCCTTGAGATGCTGCCGTATAGGGTTGTGGAAACGGAGTCCTTCAAAAGTATCATGGAGGCGGCGGCCCCGCGCTACTCAGTTCCCAGTCGCCACTACTTTTCCCGATGTGCCGTCCCAGCCCTGCACGACCACGTCTCCCGCAACATTGTACGCGCCCTCACCAACGCGGTTACTGCCACGGTCCACTTAACAACGGACACGTGGACAAGCACAGGCGGGCAGGGCCACTACATCTCCCTGACGGCACATTGGGTGAATTTAGTGGAGGCTGGGACAGAGTCAGAGCCTGGGATCGCTCACGTCCTACCCACCCCCAGAATTGCGGGCCCCAGCTCAGTGGTGGTATCTGCGGAGGTGTATGCTTCCTCCACTAAAGCACCCTCCTCCTCCTCCGCAACCTCTGTCTCGCAATCAAGATGTGTTAGCAGCAGCATGTCGCCAGCAGTCGGTGTCGCGCGGTGTGGCAGCACAGCGGTGGGCAAGCATCAGCAGGCCGTGCTGAAACTACTCAGCTTAGGAGATAAGAGGCACACGGCCCACGAACTGCTGCAGGGTCTGACACAGCAGACCGACCGCTGGCTTGCGCCGCTGAGCCTCCAACCGGGCATGGTCGTGTGTGACAACGGCCGTAACCTGGTGGCGGCTCTGCAGCTCGGCAGCCTCACGCACGTGCCATGCCTGGCCCACGTCTTTAATTTGGTGGTTCAGCGCTTTCTGAAAAGCTACCCACGCTTGTCAGACCTGCTCGTAAAGGCGCGCCGGCTCTGCGCACATTTCCGCAAGTCCCACACGGACGCTGCCACCCTGCGCACCCTGCAACATCGCTTTAAGCTGCCAGTGCACCGACTGCTGTGCGACGTGCCCACACAGTGGAACTCTACGCTCCACATGTTGGCCAAGCTCTATGAACAGCGTAGAGCTATAGTCGAATTCCAACTCCAACATGGGCGGCGCAGTGGGAGTCAGCCTCCTCAATTCGTTTCAGAAGAGTGGGCCTGGTTGGCAGACATCTGCCATGTCCTTGGTAATTTTGAGGAGCCTACCCAGGTGGTGAGCGGCGATGCTGCAATCATTAGCGTCACCATTCCTCTGCTATGCATCTTGAGAAATTCCCTGCAAACATAAAGGCAGCTGCTTTGCGCTCGGAAACGGGGGCGGTGGAAGACAGTATGCCGCTGGATAGTCAGAGCACCCTCCTGTCTATTTCTCAGCGCGTACAGGAGGAGGAGGAGGAGCATGAGGAGGATGAGGAGGAGGGGGAAGAGACAGCTTGGCCCGCTGCTGACGGTACACCGGCTGATTGCCTGTCATCCTTTCAGCGTGTATGGCCTGAGGAGGAGGAGGAGGAGGAGGAGGAGGAGGATCCTGCAAGTGATCTTCCTAGTGAAGACAGCCATGTGTTGCGTACAGGTACCCTGGCACACATGGCTGACTTCATGTTAGGATGCCTTTCTCGTGACCCTCGCGTTGCACGCATTCTGGCCACAACGGATTACTGGGTGTACACACTGCTCGACCCACGCTATAAGGAGAACCTGCCCACTCTGATTCCCGAAGAGGAAAGGGGTTCGAGAGTGTTGCTATACCACAGGACCCTGGCGGACAAGCTGATGGTAAAATTCCCAGCCGACAGCGCTAGTGGCAGAAGGCGCAGTACCGAAGGCAAGGTAGCAGGGGAGGTGCGGAGATCGAGCAGCATGTACATCCCAGGCAGTGCAACAGTCTTTAAGGGCCTGGACAGCTTTATGGCTCCCCACCAAGACTGTGTCACCGCTCCCCAGTCAAGGCTGAGTCGTCGGGAGCACTGTAAAAGGATGGTGAGGGAGTACGTAGCCGATCGCACGACCGTCCTCCGTGACGCCTCTGCCACCTACAACTACTGGGTGTCGAAGCTGGACACGTGGCCTGAACTAGCGCTGTATGCCCTGGAGGTGCTTGCTTGTCCTGCGGCTAGCGTCTTGTCGGAGAGGGTGTTTAGTGCGGCTGGGGGAATCATCACAGATAAGCGTAGCCGCTTGTCAACCGACAGTGCCGACAGGCTAACACTCATCAAGATGAACAAAGCCTGGATTTCGCCAGACTTCTCTTCTCCACCAGCGGACAGCAAGGATACGTAAGCAATACGTAGGCTGCACCCGCGGATGGAAGCTACGTTCTCTCTCACCATCCAAAACGGGGACATTTCTGCTTCATCAATCTGTGTCTAATATTCCTCCTCCTCCTCCTGCTCCTCCTCCTGAAACCTCACGTAATCACGCTGAACGGGCAATTTTTCTTAGGGCCACAAGGCTCACTCAAATAATTTTTCTGAACAATTTTTAAAAGTTTCAATGCGCTTAAAAGCGTTGGAACTTTAACTTGAACCAATTTTTCGTTACACTGGGCTGCCTCCAGGCCTAGTTACCACTTAAGCCACATTAACCAAAGCGATTAATGGGTTTCACCTGCCCTCTTGGCTGGCCATGGCCAATTTTTTGGATGTACATTAGTACTGTTGATGCAGCAATTTTTGTGGGCACTCGCCTACAGTGTAATCAAATGAATTTTTAGCCCACCTGCATTACAGCTGACGTTACCTCAGCTGTGTTGGGCAATGCAATGGGATATTTGTATGTACCGCCGGTGGCTTCCTGGCACCCACCCATGCTGTAGGTGCACACGGAGTTTTTACTACATCTGTACACTTGAAAAGAACCCCAGTCAGACTGGGGCATGCAGTGTGGGCCGAAGCCCACCTGCATTAAGCACGACATTACTACCTCAGCTGTGTTGGGCAATGCAATGGGATATTTTTGTGTACCGCCGGTGGGTTCCAGGGAGCCACCCATGCTGTAGGTGCACACGGAGTTTTTACTACATCTGTACACTTGAAAAGAACCCCAGTCTGACTGGGGCATGCAGTGTGGGCCGAAGCCCACCTGCATTAAGCACGACATTACTACCTCAGCTGTGTTGGGCAATGCAATGGGATATTTCTGTGTACCGCCGGTGGCTTCCTGGCACCCACCCATGCTGTGGGTCCACAGGGAATTATAAATGCATCTGTTTCCACTTGTAAAGAACCCCAGTCTGACTGGGGCATACAGTGTGGGCCGAAGCCCACCTGTATTATGCACGACATTACTACCTCAGCTGTGTTGGGCAATGCAATGGGATATTTTTATGTACCGCCGGTGGGTTCCAGGGAGCCACCCATGCTGTGGGTCCACAGGGACTTCACAATAGGGAGTTGTACCTGCCTGTGTCTATGAATTAAAAACCGCGGTCTGACTGGGGCATGCAGACACCTTGACAGAATGAATAGTGTGTGGCACATAGGTTCCCCATTGCTATGCCCACGTGTGCAGCTCCTGATGGCGGTGGCACAGGATTCTATTTCTCATTGCTTCTGTACAGCATTGTGGGCTATCGCCCCGTCCCTTTTAAAGAGGGTCGCTGCCTAGCCGTGCCAACCCTGTGCAGTGTGTGTCTGCGGTCCCTCGTCATGGCAGACGCACTTCTAAATAGACATGAGGGTGGTGTGGCATGAGGGCAGCTGAAGGCTGCGCAGGGACACTTTGGTGTGCGCTGTGGGGGGGAGGGGGGGCGGTTGGGCAGCATGTAACCCAGGAGAAGTGTCAGTGGAGTGTCATGCAGGCAGTGATTGTGCTTTGTTGGAGGTAGTGTGGTGCTTAACAAAGGTATGCCATGGTAATGAGGGCTTTTCAGAAGTAAAAGTTGTTGGGAGGGGGGGGGGGGGGCACTCTTGCCGGTATTGTGGCTTAATAGTGGGACCTGTGAACTTGAGATGCAGCCCAACATGTAGCCCCTCGCCTGCCCTATCCGTTGCTGTGTCGTTCCCATCACTTTCTTGAATTGCCCAGATTTTCACACATGAAAACCTTAGCGAGCATCGGCGAAATACAAAAATGCTCCCGTCGCCCATTGACTTCAATGGGGTTCGTTATTCGAAACGAACCCTCGAGCATCGCGGGAAGTTCGTTTCGAATAACGAACACCCGAGCATTTTGGTGTTCACTCATCTCTAGTATTTCAGCATTGTTTGATCTGTATTTGCCTCCATATTTGCTGTCATTGCTTCTTATTTACCACTGGACAAATATGAAGCCTTATTTGTCCAGTAGAAACTAATACCAAATAATGCAAATACGGAGGCAAAACACACAAAAGTACTATATGCTGCACTTGTAAAACACGGGCATCACAAATCTAGCCATGTAAATAGATACATAGACTTACATTAGTTCTGTATTATGGTCTGCAAAACATGGACCAAATATGGTGTAAAAATACACTTGTCTGAAAGTGGCCTAATATGACTAATGGTCCCCGCTACCAACACCTTTACATGCGGTGTGATAAGATGTGCCAAAATCAGCAGCTGAAAACCAACACACACACACAATAATCAAAAAGTAACACACACCTAAAATAAGATAAAATAGTCTTTATTAGAGATGAGCGAACTTACTCAGTTCGGGCGTTTTTGCACTCGAGCACCACTTTTTCCGAGTAACTGACTACTCAGACGAAAAGATTCGGGGGGGCGGCGTGGTGGAGCGGGGGGTAGCAGTGGGGAACAGGGGGGAGCTCTCTCTCTCTCCCCCCTCCCCACTCCCCTCTGCAGCCCCCCGAATCTTTTCGTCCCGAGAAGTCAGTTACTCGGAAAAAGCGGTGCTCGAGTGCAAAAACGCCCTAAACGAGTACGTTCGCTCATCTCTAGTCTTTATCATATACGAAAACACAACTGGACAGAAAATGTATATTATGGCCTCCTGCACATGGGCGGAAATTCCACGGCGGGATTTTCCGCAGAATTTCCGCCCGTGCCCGCTTGCAAAGGATTGTATTAGATAATGCAATCCTATGCACACAGCTGCGATTTATCCACGTGAAAACACCCGCGGAAAACAAATCACGGCATGTTCTATTTCTGTGCGGATCCCACAGAGGCCCACACAGAAATGTCACTGGTGAAGCGCCGGCTCCGCTCTGTGCATGTGCCGGCTGGGCGGCAGTCAGCACACAGCGCAGAGAGGAGACACCGGGAGCGGGTAAACCGCAGGGCTGTGCAGGGGCACAGGTCCACATCCCGCTGCAAGAATTCTCGCAGTGGGATCCGACCTGGCCATCTGCAGGCAGCCTATAGGAAACATAAATCCTGACCGTCAATAAGGATATGACCATTGGTCACTATTGTTACACCACAAAATGAAGGTCAAAAAGGGCAACGAGGAGCACGAAAAAAGTACAAGTGCATATAGATAAATTCATATGATAAATAAATGCATCAATATTAACCCCTTAGTGACGGCCCCATTGCCGTTTTAAATCCTGGCTTTGTGGGCTTTAATCCTCAGGGACGTAAAAACAAGCATCCCCTAGGGATTAAAGCCCCATGGGTTGTAGACCTGACAACTCCATGCTGTCGGTTCCCGGAGGTCACCGACAACCTGGAACTGTCATGGTGAATGCAGGCGCAGAAGCTGGGGAAGGCCCGGGAAATTTAAAATCTCCTTGCTCCTGGCTACTAAAGGTAGATGAGAGCCTGGAGCAGTGACCAAGGGCTGCAGTGAGCGGTCCCTGGTCACGTGATTGCCGTTATCCAATGGATAATGGCGATCACGTAAAAGCTAAAAACAGTTGAACTTCAATGCTCCTTTTGGTTTGGGCCCCATTGTGCAGCCAGACATAATATTAGGGTCACAATTGGTATATCTCTAAACGCAGGACAAACAGGGGTATCCATTTTGGAGTAAAAGTCTTCATTCATATGTCTGTTGTACAAAAAAAACATTTTTTAAAATGACATAATTGCCAAAAAAGTGAAAATCGTAATTTTTTCCTTCTGCTTTTCTAAGAATCATTCAAAAACTGTGCGGTCAAAATACGCAGTACACCCCTAGATGAATGCGTTAAGGGGTCTAGTTTTCAAAATAGCATCATTTGCGGGGGGGTTTCTATCGTTTTGGACGCTCAAGGGCTCTACAAGTGGCAACGGGGCCAAAAACGCCTTCAAGCAAAATGTCTGTTCTGAAAGACACCAGCTGCTCATTTCAGTTTGTGCTCTGTTGTGCATACAAACATAAGATTAGGGCCACAATGGGTATGTCCCTGAACACGGGACAAATGGGGGTATCCATTTTGGGGGGAAAGTATTAATTCCTATGTGTGCTTTACAACAAAAACTGTTTTAAAATAACATGATTGCAAAAAAAAAAAGAAAATCGTAATGTTTTCCTTCTGTTTTGCTTAGATTCATTAAAAAATTGTGGGGTAAAAATACGCAGTACATCCCTGGATGAATTTGATAAGGGGTCTAGTTTTCAAAATGGGGTCATTTGTTGGGGTTCTCTGTCGTTTTGGCTGCTCAAGGGCTCTACAAGTGGGCAAGGGGGCCTAAATCACCTTCAATCAAAATGTCTGTTCTGAAAGCCACCGGCTGCTCCTTTCGGTTTGGGTTCTGTTGTGCATACAGACATAATATTAGTGGTACAATTGGTATGTCTCTGAACACAAGACAAACAGGGGTATCCATTTTGGGGTGTGAATCCTCATTTTCATGTGCACTATAGAAAAAAAAAATATGTTAAATTTGTATGTCTCCTAAATGGTTAAAAAAACAAACAAAGTTTTTAAATGTGTGCCCAAAATAAAGTAAACAGATGGAAATACATGTCTTAGCAAAAATTTGTTCAGTATGTTTGCACATATTTGACATATTACAGTTGAAAATGAGGAAAAAACAAAATTTTTCCCAATTTTGGCACTTTTAATAAATATACACAAATTCGATTGGTCTATTTTTACCACCTAAATGAAGTACAATATGTGGCGAAAAAACTATGTCAGAATCACTTGAATATGCAAAACCTTTACGGTTTATTCTATGTTAAAGTGACATATGTCAGATTTCCAAAATTTGGCTCCGTCACTAAGGCGCCAACAGGCTTGGTCACTAAGGGGTTGAGAGAAAAAGGATAAGCGGAAGGGTAAAAAAAATCTATAAACTCAATAAACAGAATCAAAGAGCAAGTGCATAAGTAAAAAACAAACCCATATAAGTGTAGATAAGCCTAAATGATGTTGTATCTGAGGCATAAACTAGTATAATAACTGTTCCCAGGAACTCCACAGGGAGTACATATGAGTCCTAGCTATAATAGGAAAAACACTGCAGTGCAAGGCAACCCCACGTGTATCACCGCATCACATGAGGCTTCGTCAAGGGAGAGCAAAAACTGCAAGTTCCCAAGGCCATTTATAGCAAAATCTCAACAATCAATCCCCCAAACATCTTTCAATAAGAGGATGTGGTCACTAATATATATATATAAACCTATATCTTCATCAGTATGTAACAATCCACACTCATCTAGTGCCCAGTAAGTGCAGAGGTTTCAAGAGAGAAGCCAGTCAAGACTCTGCAAACTTCTCCCCCCTCCCAGCAAGTGATAGTAAGTGTTCAAACATGGTGCTTGAGTCAATTACAAGATGATAGTACACATATACTGCACATGTGAATCCAACAAGGTGTTTGAGTCCATGATAGCATTTTATGCACATCCACAAGAAGACATGTGCGCATGTATGTAAGACCACAGCCTACCAGTCAAAAGTGAACTAAATACATAGAACATAACTAGTATAAATCCATGCAATAAATATCCAGGCGCAATACCCGCATAACTGTGTGCACTCACTGCAATTTGTACCCAAGCTGTCACATTGTGGTGCACAAAACTGGTACTAAGTAATTATGCGCATGTGCAGAAAACACAACCCTCAGGGGTGTGAGGGGATAGTAATACATATAAACAATAGAGTATAAAACACATGTGCCAAACATCCAAGCAAGATGATTAACTGGACTCAAAACAAAAAGGACAATTAAAGGAGATGTCTCGAGGAAGCAGTGATTTTTTTTTTTTGCCCTGTCCCCCTAATTAAACATACATTACTAATTACCCCTGTAAATGACTTTTCTAGCTGGTTCGTACTTACCGTTGCAGCGTTTCAGTAACTTATAAAAGTTTCCCCAAGATGGCCGCCGGCTCTTTCCCCGTCGCTCGCTGCAGCCCGACGTGCGCGCTCCCGAGACGCTGCCAGCTGTGTCTCCATGGCAACCAGACGCCCCGCAGCCGCCGACCAGACACCCCGCAGCCGCCGACCAGACGCCTCGCAGCCGCCGACCAGACGCCCCGCACCGCCAGGCAGCAGGTAACCGGCGCTAGCCCCCGGCTCCCCAGCGCTACGCTCCCGGCTCCCCAGCGCTAGACCCTCAGCCCAGGTGAAGGCCCCGGAGCCCAGCGCTGGGCTCCGGGGCCTTCACCTGTCAGTGAACATCACCCCCGGCCTAGCGGCAGCCCCCCCCGGCCTAGCGGCAGCCCCCCCATCGCAGCGGCAGCCCCCCCCGGCCTAGCGACAGCCCCCCCATCGCAGCGGCAGCCCCCCCCCGGCCTAGCGACAGCCCCCCCATCGCAGCGGCAGCCCCCCCCCGGCCTAGCGACAGCCCCCCCATCGCAGCGGCAGCCCCCCCCCGGCCTAGCGACAGCCCCCCCATCGCAGCGGCAGCCCCCCCCGGCCTAGCGACAGCCCCCCCATCGCAGCGGCAGCCCCCCCGGCCTAGCGACAGCCCCCCCATCGCAGCGGCAGCCCCCCCCGGCCTAGCGACAGCCCCCCCATCGCAGCGGCAGCCCCCCCCGGCCTAGCGACAGCCCCCCCATCGCAGCGGCAGCCCCCCCCGGCCTAGCGACAGCCCCCCCATCGCAGCGGCAGCCCCCCCCGGCCTAGCGACAGCCCCCCCATCGCAGCGGCAGCCCCCCCGGCCTAGCGACAGCCCCCCCATCGCAGCGGCAGCCCCCCCCGGCCTAGCGACAGCCCCCCCATCGCAGCGGCAGCCCCCCCCGGCCTAGCGACAGCCCCCCCATCGCAGCGGCAGCCCCCCCGGCCTAGCGACAGCCCCCCCATCGCAGCGGCAGCCCCCCCCGGCCTAGCGACAGCCCCCCCATCGCAGCGGCAGCCCCCCCCGGCCTAGCGACAGCCCCCCCATCGCAGCGGCAGCCCCCCCCCCCCCGGCCCATCACTTACCTGGACAGCTGGACGGCAGGACAGCTGGGCGGCTTCTCCGGCAGCTCGGCAGCTCTGCACCTTCCTCTAACAGAGGAAGGTACAGAATGGCCGCTCCAGCGCGCTCCCGAGCAGTGACAGCTCATCTGCGCATGCGCAGAAGAGCTGTAGCGGGGAGCACACTGAAGCGGCTCGTGCTGAATGGAGAAGACCGGACTGCGCAAGCGCGTCTAAAAAAGCAAGCTGCCGGCGAATTTAGACGGAACCATGGAGACGGGGACGCTAGCAACGGAGCAGGTAAGTGGAATAACTTCTGTATGGCTCATATTTAATGCACGATGTATATTACAAAGTGCATTAATATGGCCATACAGAAGTGTATAACCCCACTTTGTTTCGCGAGACCACCCCTTTAAGTCCCGATAGACTATATATAAAGAACATAAGGAGAACAGGCATGCATGAGTGTAATACCAAAGTATACCAGTCTAAAGTGAACCAAATACATAGAATATAAGTGGTATGAATACATTATACTACCAAAAGTTTTTGAACACCCCTATCAGTAGAGTGGACAGTGTCTTACTAGCATGTCCCGTGTCCTAAACCATGCTACATGAGGTGCAGACCCATGGAGGTGTCAGCCATAGTTTGTGACAGGAACCATATACCATTGGATATACATATGAGTTATGCCGCTGCTCACAAGCCATCCATCATGAAGTGCAATGCATCGGCTTGTCTATAATAGTGCAAGGGGTGTCATCATTGGACAGTTGAGAAGAAGGTTCTTTGGAGTGACGAATCACACTGCTCCATCTTCACATCAGACGGATGTACCTGGGTACGGAGGATATCTGGAGTATGCCTTTTGCCTGAGTGTGTTGTGCCAATAGTTAAGTACAGCAGTGGTTCCGTTATGGTCTGGGGATGTTTTACATGGCATAGTCTTAGTCCATTGGTTGTAGTGGCAAGAACCATGAACACAGAGGTGTATCCTGGCATCCTAGACAATAATGTGCTGCTGACAATGTGGTAATACTCTGGGAATGGTCAGCAATACTTCCAACAAGACAACACACCGTCACAAATCCAACACTTTTATGTTGGTTTGAGGATATGGATGTTCCATGATTGGACCGGGTGCACAGTCCCAGCCTGAACTCTACTGGACATCTTTGAGATGAACTGCAATATCAGGTCAGGAAATACGAACACTGTCCATTTTCTTTGAGAGAACTCGACAGACATTTGCAGGATGAATGGAAGGAAATACCAGCTGAAGCGTATCAGATGTTAGTAGGAAGTCTGCCATGGAGAGTATCCGATGTCATTAGGGCCAAAGCAGTTTTAACATATGAAAATAAGTACTACTTTTGATTCTTGCTCAGGTGTCCAATTACTTTTGGGAGGATAGTGTATATGCAGTATACATATATAGGACTCATTGACTAACAGTGTTCAGACAATGTTTTTATAGTTCCCATTTATTCTATATTGCCCAGACATAGCTGTACAGTAACAAATGCCCCCATTTTGCTCCCTACGTAACGTGCTCCAAGTGTTCTGTGTATCTACAAACCGGCACAATGACACCATCAGATGGTGCCTTTTATTACATAGGCAACGTTTGGCCTAAAGAAAGAAAAGAGTATATAAAATATACAGTATGATATTTTAATAGGGTAAGGCATGCTTGCTATAAACACATTCAGTGACAGTGTTTAGCAGGTACAGCATCAAGAATGCAACCTAATTTACTCCATATTGATGCATTGTGGGTGAATAAGAAACATATACCATGTACATTAAAGAAAAATGGCGGCTAACAATGGTAACACACGATCAGCACATTGTGGACTGGTACTGACCTGTAACTACATATCTGGAGAAGTTCTGATCATAACTATGACCACTGGGAGCCAATCTAGGAGTGCCCCACTTCTGTTAGATTGTTCCACTTGGTTGCATGCATGGCCATTGAATAAGATACAAGAGGCGCAATAAATATAATGTTTGGGCTGCTGATTTTGCCCCAAACTGATAGAATTGCATTGATAATTGTGCTATAATAACTGCTTAATAGAACATCAGAAAATGTATTAAGGATACATTATATAAGAATTTCAGGACTGCAGATGATACATGGTAAGAATTAGCTTTTCTCATTTTATTTTCATCTATGCCGCTCAGAATTGCACATAATTTGGCAGTAATTTTTTTTAAATGAATGAACCAATTATGCAGAAAATTACCCCAAGAATAATTGTTCCTATAGCTAATGTTGTAATTATAGGGAAAATTCAGTCACAATTCTCCTCATAGTGGCAGCTGTCAGTGGTATGCCTTAATGATGATACCTTTATAGTATTCATCAGAGGCTAACGGTAGAGGCTATGATGTATGTGTATTATCTACGCTTACATTTAATGATGGGACCTACAGATGTAGCAAAGTTTAACATGACTATGATACATTTCAGTTATAAGTTATATTATTTTAAGCAGTTGAAAAGCTATTATTATCTTGTTATTATTGTTAGTCGTTTAGTCGTTCATGACCCTCAGCGACCCTAAAGGTGAGCTCCCTTCATGTTTTTTGGTTTTGCAATACTTCTTTCAGTTGTGTGATATCCATGCCAGTATCAGCTTTGACAGTATCCGCAATGGTGCCCCTTGGCGGCCGATCTGTCCAAGCATTATAGATTTTTCTAGTGACTCTGCTCGCATTACACAGCCAAAATACGTGAGTCTGAGTTGGGCCATCTAGTCCTCTGTGGGTCTGAGCCAGGCCATTTTTGTCCTCTGTGAGTCTGAGTCCGGTCATCTCACCCTCCAGTGATATACCGGGTCTTATATGATCCGGGACTTCTCTGTTTGTTGCTCTCGCTATCCAGGGCATACGCAGCAGCTTTCGCCAGCACCACAGCTCAAATACATCGATCCTCTTTCTGTCAGATTTTTTCACAGTCCAGTTTTCATATCCATACAGTGCTCAGTGCACTGCTCCCGGCTCTTCCAGCCTCCTCCTCCTGCAGAGAAGGACACCGTATATCGGCCCGGCATGAAAACTTGCCCGATATACGGACGCCTAAATAAGCCCTAAATAGAGATGAGCGAGCGAGTAGTGCCTTATTCGAGTACCTGCCCACTCGTCTCTAAAGATTCGGCTTCCGGCGCGGTGAGCGGTGAGTTGCGGCGGTGAGCAGGGGGGAGCGGGGGGAGTGAGGGAGAGAGAGATCTCCCCTCCGTTCCTTCCCGCTCTCCTCCGCCGCTCCCCGCATCTTTAGAGACGAGCGAGCAGGTACTCGAATAAGGCACTACTTGCTAGAGTAGTTTGCCTTATCGATAATGTTCGCTCATCTCTACCCCTAAAGAATACAAACTGTTCCAAAAAAAATGTCAGGGATATTAACAGCAAGAACGTTCCATTTTTTAAAGGTGTTGTCTAAGACTAGAAAAACTGGTTTCTTTTATTTTTTAAAATAATGCCTCTGTATCTGATATTGCAGCTCATTCCTATTCACATGATTGAGGCTGAGACCGCAATACCAAGCACAATCCATGCACCGTTTCTAGGAAAAAATGCAAACTGTTTTTCTAAAGTGATTTAAATGCAAAATACATTTTAGCACTTTTTGTGCCTATTTTATTATGATTATTGTGAGCTTCATGAACTGTCAGTCATCAAAAGGGCTCCACATAAACATTCATTAATGGGGACCTGTCAGGTTGAAAAGGCAGTCAGACCTGCAGACAGTATGCTATAAAGCAGAAGGAGCTGAGCAGGTTGATGTATCGTTTTGTTGGAAAAGACTTGACCTATATTGATTTAAAGCTCTACTAATTTTAGGCTTAGGAGTCCAGTGGGTGGCTCTACTAGTGACTGGCCTTCCATGTATAAATGTGTATACAGACATAGCTGTCAATCACTAGTAAGACTAATAGTCCTCTTAGAATACAAAAGTTTCCAGCTTCCTCTATGGTGAAGTGGCCTGCCGTGTAATTTTACATTTACTGTTGAGCAACACTGAATGTAAGTAGCTATATGTGCTATCATCGTGTCCGTAACGACCTGCACTGTAATTAATCTGCGCAGCAAAAAACGAAAAAAAAACCAAAGGCAAAATGCTTATTTTTTGCATTTTACCTCCAAAAAAGCGCAATAAAAAAGATCAAAAAAGCTAAATGCACCCCAACATGGTACAAATAAAAACTACAGGTCGTGACACAAAAAACCCTCACAGAGCTTTGTGCATGGAAAAATAAAAAAGTAATGCGACTTTCAATGTAACAATGCAAAAATAATTATAATTTCCAAATAAGGGGTTTTATTCTACAAAAGTTGAAAAACCTGAAAAAATTATGTTTTTGGTATTGTTGTAATCGTACCGACATGGAAAAAAATGTATTGTGTCATTTATACTGTTTGATGCTGTAAAAAAAAAATAACAATGGCAGAATTGATGTGTTTTCTCTTCCCGCTCTCAAAAAATAAATAATAAAAGTTTTACGATACATTATATGCACCCAAAAATAGTACCAATAAAAACTATACTTTGCAACACAAAAAACGAGCCCTTATACGGACATGTTGACAGAAACATAAAAAAGTTATGGTTTTTGAAAAGTGGAAATGAAAATCCCCCAAAAATCGTTGCGTCCTTAAGCCCAAAATAGGCTATATCCTTAAGGGGTTAAACTTATTTAGAGACTGGAAAACCTGTTTACAGTATTTATGATTCAAAATGCTGGGCCTGCAAAAAAAGATATATATAATTAGATTCAATTAAATTTATTGATTTTACATATTAAACCAATATGATGCATTACAATAAACATTAGTCCATCTTAACCTTTGTCGTTGCTTCACGTCCTCTTGCACAATGAAAATAATTAGAATAATTAGGTCGTCTTCATCTGCATCATATATCATATATCAATGTTAACTAATACTTGACTCATAAATGTTATACCAACTATAACTAACTAACAGGGGGGGTATAGAGAACGGGTAAGGTCAGGAGAGAGGGGGTAGGGAGAGGTGGGTTTTAGGGGGTAGTGCACCTCCTCGCCTGTTTGTATTGGTGCTCTCACTCTTCAAGTTGACCTGATTCCAGCCAGGTTTTGAACGTGTCTGAGGCTCTCATCGATATCCACGGGCTCCATAGGTTATGCATCCCAGTTCGTTCCTTTTCGCTTTCAGCTCCTTCCTCCTCATACCTCATTAACATATTAAGTTTCTCTGACCACATTATTCGTGTGGGTGGAGATCCTGATTTCCACAATTCAGGTATCGACATCCTCACTGCTAGAATAACCAGCCGCAACAGGTCAGCTTTCACTCTAGCCATAGAACCGGGCAGTATCAAGAGCAGGGCCATCTCCGCTGTTATGGACACCCTAGACCTGGACATGTCGCTGTATAATAATTCCACGTTACTCCAAAGGGTCCTGACTGGGGGGCAATCCCACCAAATGTGTCATTGTCCCGGGACCGTTCTGGCACCTCCAACATATCGGCGGTATTCTATTGTCAATTTGGTGTAGTCTTGACGGTGTCCGATACCAGCGGGATAGGATCTTAAAATTCTGCTCCTGTAATCTACCGTATCTGGTGCTTTTGTGGCACATGAGGAAGGCCCTCTGCCATTCTGATGCAGTGCAGTTGACCCCTAACTCATTCTCCCACTGACCCGTGTAGTTTGGGAGGGAGTCCCCCGTCTCAACGTTCAGCAACAACTTGTATATTACCGAAATGCCGTGCTCCGTAGGCTCCGGCGCCATGCACATCTCCTCAAATGGCGTCAGCTGTCTTTTAATGCACTCCTCGGGCGTCAGGGACCCCACAAAGCCCCTTACTTGGAGGTAGCTCAACCAAGCTCCTGAGGGGGGACTGGAGTTACCATAAAACTCTCTCAGGGGTTTCATCCCGTCTTGGTTTACTACGTTAACGACTCTAGGAATTGGAGAGTCTGGGATGGACAGGATTGTATTCTTATCCCTCGCTGGTGGGAACTGTGGATTGGCCACCAGTGGAGTAAGTGGGCCTGGTATTGATATCAATCTCGCTCTTGTGGCCCATATCCCCCATTTCTTGTGGGCCTTTAAAAGGTGAGGTGAGAGGCTCTCCACCTCCTCAAGGTACTGTCTAGGTATCCAGGGAGCCCCCTGTGCTATCCTAGAATCGGCTGCATGCTCCATTTCCACCCATAATTTAGTTGCTTTCGCTTGTAACAGCGAGAGGATGAAGTTTGCCATACAGGCCTTGTAATAGAGTGAAAAGTCCGGGAGCCCCAGCCCCCCTTCTTCTTTGGACCTTGTTAGTAGCCTGTGGCTAAGTCTAGATTTACGGTTCATCCATACAAATTTAATTATTAATGACCGGATACTCAAAAGGTATTGCCGGTTCAGGGCTACCGGGAGGGTCTGGCACAGATACAGAAACCTTGGGAGGGAGTCCATCTTGACTGCATTTATCCGCCCTGTCCACGATATGTAAAGCGGGCTCCATTTGCTCAATTCCGCCCGCAGGCCCTCCAGGTATGGGAGGAAGTTTAGTTCATAAATCTGTGCAGGGTCAGCTGGGATCAGTACCCCCAGATATTTAATGGCCGAAGACTTCCACTTAAAGGGGAAAGAATCCGAGAGGGCCTCCACCTCCGTCTGGGCCAATGTTACATTTAGGATCTCCGATTTCTGTAGGTTAACTTTAAAATTACTTACTCTCCCATATCTCTCAAATTCCTTCATTACCACTGGCAGCCCTACTCTTGGGTTCGACAGGAACAGGAGGAGGTCGTCCGCAAAAAGCGCTAACTTATGTTCGGAGGGGCCCTCCGTCTGTCCTCTGACCGACCCGTTTTCTCTGATGGCGTTGGCCAGGGATTCCATGGACAGGATGTACAACAGGGGTGACAGGGGACACCTGTCGAGTTCCATTATTAATCGAGATGGAATCTGAAAGGGTCCCATTCACCCGAACTCTGGCTGATGGTCCCTTGTATAAGGCCATAATCCATTCCCTCATTCTCTGGCCAAGGCCTATCTGACGGAGGGTCCCCTCCAAGAACCTCCACCTGACCCTGTCGAACGCCTTTTCTGCGTCTATTGTCAGCAAGCACAGTGGTTTATTTGCTGCTCTCGCCCTGGATATTAGCGAAATCGTTTTAATAGTATTGTCCCTGGCTTCCCTCCCAGGGACAAATCCCACCTGCTCTCTATGTATCAAGTCAGGAATGTGCTTGCTGAGTCTATTTGCTATGAGTTTGGCTAACATTTTGACATCTACGTTTATCAGGGATATAGGTCTATAGTTTGCGCAGGAAGAGGTGTCCTTCCCCGGCTTCGGGATTACTACTATATGCGCCTGGAGGGCCTGAGGTGGAATGGGGCTCCCTTGAGAAACCCCGTTAAACATCTGCGTTAGCATAGGGGATAATTCTTTTCCAAAGATTCTGTAGAATCTGGCCGAAAACCCATCCGGGCCTGGCGCTTTGCCTATCTTTAGATTTTTAACCATCTCCTCTACCTCTTCACATGTGAAGTCCTCTTCCAAGGCTGCTGTATCCTCTAACTTTAGCGGGCCCGGGCCGTGTTTTTCTAGGTATGTCCTTTCCTCCTCCCCTTCTCTATCTCCTGCCCGTGGGGGTTGTTCTATGTTATAGAGTCTCTCATAGTATAGGCGGAATTCTTCCAGGATGTCCCTTGTGGATATCGCTGGTGTCTTCCCTGCTCTCTGTATTTTGGGTACGAATGTCACCGGTGTTCTGGGGTGTAACGCTCGAGCTAACTTTCTTCCACATTTATCCCCTGCCTCGTACACTTCCCTACGGAATTTGTCTCTCAGAGCCAGCTTCCTCTGGTCTAATATTGACAGGATCTTCTGGCGCAGTGTCGATAATTCTGCCCGGACTACGTCATTTGGGGTTTTTTCGTTGGCTGTCTCTTTCTCCTGTAGGGCCGTTAGCAGGGCTCCCAACTCCCTTGTTCGCTCTTTTTTTAGTCTTTCCCCTTGGGAGATCATGGTTCCTCTCAGGACACATTTCAATGCTTCCCATTTGACTGGGGCCCGCGTGCTATCGTTTTGGTGGTCTTGTACAAAATTGCCTATGGCTGTTTTAATCTCTTGGACACATTGGGGGTCTTTTAGTATATTGTCATTGAGTTTCCATGTTCTAACTCGTAGGTCTTTTTGAAATCCGTTGAAGTCGGCGTATACCGGAGCGTGATCGGACCAGATAAATGGTCCGAATTCGCATACAGGCCTGTAGTCTAGGAGGGCGTGTGAGACCCATACATAATCAAGCCTGCCGTAGCTATTATGGGGGATTGAGTGGAAAGTATAGTCCCTGACGCCCGGGTGTATCAAGCGCCATATGTCCACTAGGTGCATGTTTCCTAGTTCTCTCATTAGGGTTCTTGTTGCTGCCCGTGAGACAGAGGACCTACCTGACGATGTGTCTTGTTCTGGATCCACGGCCAGGTTAAAGTCGCCTCCCAAAGCAATGGTAGAGCCGTATGCGAACCTCGCCAGCTCCCTCAGGGTGGCCACGCCAAAGGGTATCTGTCCCTGGTTCGGGAAGTATAAATTTGCAAAAGTTATCACCTTTCCAAAAATTTCTGTTTTAACAAATAGGTATCTACCTTCTGGGTCCTGTAGAACGCCAAGGGGTTGCATCTGTAACGTGTTATGAAATGCAATAGATACTCCTCCCGCCTTCCGGTTCGGGTTCGGGCTATGAAACCAGGTAGGGAATGCTTTTGTGGAGCAGGAAGGAATCTCGTCTGTTTTAAAGTGGGTCTCCTGGAGGAGAAGCACCTTCCTACCTTTTTTTTGCATGTGGTATAAAATCTGACCCCTCTTGGAAGGGATATTCAACCCCTTGGCGTTATAGGAGGCAATCGTCAGGTCAGCCATGGACCACACTGGTTAGGTCGCTTGTCACGTTCTTCAGGCGAGGTTTGGGGTGGACGGGGTTGGGGATAGTGGGGGAAGGATAGAACATGGGGCTGGGGGGAAGGGGGGGGTAAAAAACATAGAACATCTACAGGCCTCTCGCAAGGCCTCACTATTCAACACTAATCACTATTAGTCGCTATTAACTAGCTTCAAGCGCAGCTTAAGAGCTGCCTACTCTAGGTGGGGAAGAGGAGACCACCAATGGAGGCCTGCCCCTGCCCTCGCCCTTGCTTGGGGAAGAAAAGAGAAGAAAAGTAGAAATATGACAGATATAAAGAATAAATTGAGTAGCTGATGGCACTGATCTCGCCCGCCGCCGGGTCTATCGCCGCATCCCACAAAGGGAGAAATGAAAGACAAGAACAGGTATGCAGGAAGGTGGATAATAACAGATCTTCGTTATCCGTTGGTCTGGACACAAGAAGGGGCCTAATTAGGCCGGTCCGGTCAGTTCGTTACACCAGTCTTCCTGAATATAAGTCCTCAGGACATCTGTGGCTCCTCTTTCAGCCTTTGTCTTGATTTCTCAGGGGTTTATTCCCCGGTTCTCTTCGCGGTTTCCCCGCTTTCTGCCACTCCATTCTGGGTGGGGTGACCGGCATCTCGCCAATTTTGGGCCAGTCTGGTATTGCAATCTGTGGTAACTCCAAGGTCCCAAGAAATTTGGGTAGGTCTCCCAGGTGTCTAAATACAGCCGATCTCCCTCCTTTTCTCGCGTGAAGCTGCAGGGGGAACCCCCATCTATATGGAATGTCTCTTTCTCTCAGAGCATTTAGGAGGGGCCTCAGGACCCTGTGTAGCTGTAGTGTGCGCTTAGATAGGTCCGGGTACACACTAACCGAGTAGCCCTTGAACTGCAGAGTGTCCAGCATGCGTGTTCGCTGTAGGATTTGCTCCTTTTCTCTATAAAAATGCACTCTGCAGAGAACGTCCCTGGGTCTGGCGGGATCCGCTGGTTTCGGGCCCAGGGCTCGGTGGACTCTGTCCAGTTCTAAGGCGGAATCGGCAGGTCTCTGCAGCAAGTGATTGAAAAACTCAGTGATCCAGTCCTCCAGTTGGTCGTTGTTTATCTCTTCAGACAGGCCTCTAACCCTAAGGTTGTTGCGCCTATGGCGATTCTCCAAGTCGTCGATATGATTGGTCAATTCTTCTATCTGGTGCGCTTGTGCTTCCAGAATATGCGCGTGTTCTACTATAGTGGTTTGGAACTCTTCTTGTACCTCTTCAACTTCCGCCACTCTCTGCCCCACTTCTCTGATGTCTTTCTGTAGGACTGCTATGTCTTGCTTGTGGGCTGCATCCAGTTTCTGTAGAAGTTCATTCATCTCCCCCTTTGTGGGAATTGCCTTCAGGTGGGCTCTCCAGTCCCATTCCTCATCATTTGTTTCTGGGGCCTGGGGTCCTTTGTGGCTAGCGTGATGGGCTTCGGGGGTTGCCTGGGGCTTGTGTGGTTGTAGCTCTTTTGTTGGACTGTGCAGGGGGGCTTTCAGGTGTTTTGTTACTGTGTGCTTTTTTCCCCTCTGTATCCCCGGTTTTGATGTGGGTCACTGCTCCCTTCACTCCTTGTGTGGGTCTCTGCGGGAGGGGGGCAGCGCCAGGGCCTGGTTCTTGGCGGCTTCCTGGCTCCCCCTTATCTCTCCCTCTTTCTTCAGTACCCCTTTCCCTTTCTTTTGTTTGGGGCCCTTGGTCTTTTGCGCTTCCCTGCTGTGGTTCTCTAGGGGGTACTTGTGGGGTTGTAGGCTGCCCTGCAGGGCTCATTTTCTGAGGAGAGCTGGCTATCAGCATGCTTGGGGGGTTTATCCCTGCAGTATTCTGCTCTTGTGTGCTGGGAGCGCCGGCTCCCCCTCCCCCCTCTGCAGCCGGACCCTCCGCTCCTCTGTCTTCTGCCCGGGGCCATACCTCCTCCTCACTGCTGTCTCCTGCTGCCCCCTCCGATCGGGCTTCCACCTCCGCTAGCTGCGATGGTCCGGCCCGAGGCTCCTCTTCCTCCTGTGTCCATGGCTGCGCTTCTTCACCGGCGGCTTCCCGCGCCAGCCGGCGCGGCACCATCTTTTTTTTGCCGCTCAGTAGCGGAGCTCCTGGGGAGCGGAGAAAACGCTCCATACTCGGTGCCGGGGGCTTCGGCGGCTGCCTGGGGGCTTCCGATGTCCTCTTCTTCCCCATGGGAGCTGTTTCTCTCGGCGGCGGCGGCGGAACAGCTTACGGAAGCGAAGGCTCAGGCAGGAGCTCCGGCGGGAACACCTTACTCCATTAAGCGGTAAGCCACGCCCCAAGATATATATAATTAAACCAATATAATATAAATTAAACATTTTATAAATGTAATTAAATTAAACCATACCAAACTTTTCAAACGGCTTGTACTCATATAATAGCCTGCCTGTGTCTCATAAATCTTCCAATGTTGTGTACCTGATCCCATGTAGTAAATGCCCTATTGGGAAAAATAGAACAAAAACTTAAAGATGAGACCTCACTGCCACATATTAAAGAAAGACAGCGTTACCTGTGGCCGAGCATTTTTCTAGCCACGGACACAACATAGAACATATGAAGGCTACTATATTAAAAGGCAACTTCAAATCTCAAGGTCGCAGAAGAATTTGAGAATACAAATGTATAACCATCTTTGACACTGCCAAGACAGGCCTAAATATTTCAAAAGGTTTCATGGTAGAGTGGAGAATATGAGAAATCTATAGCAGAGATAACACACAGGCCTGGTGACCCCCTAACACCAATTCAAAGACGATAACATTTTCACATCCCATATCAGTGGACTAATTAAGTATTTTCTCCTCTGCTCATCCTGCTCTGGTTTTGTTTTAAGTGCGAATTAACCACACTGTGCTTTTATATATACTGGATTGACCCAATGTTTGCTACGCAAACATAAAAAGCTTGGAAGAAATGGTGGTAAATGTTTTGCGAACTGTCGATCCGAGGATTAGGTTTGAACCGTTCACAGTCCACGGCTTGATCTTCCACATTTGGTGACATGGCAACAGTCAATTAGTGTATATTACATGTCGGTATATTACACCACTTAGTATAGCATATGTTACTGTGGAGTCCCCAGTTTATTTGGTCTATTCTGTGGTAATATCTTGTATCTTTCTCTCTCTCTGTCTTTCTGACTCTTTTTTTCTCTGTTTTTATCTCTGTCTGTCTCTTTCTCTCTCTCTCTGTCTCTGTGTGTGCTTGTCTCTCTCTCTCTCTCTGTATGGCGTGTATGTGTCTCTCTCTGCCGTGTGTGACTCTCTCCCTCCCCCATGCATCATCACTGTTTGGCAACGGTTTCCTATCAGCATGGCTTAGCAACACAACTCTTCACTCTCTGGAGCTGACACAGCAGAGCAGCCATAGACTTAACATTGTAACTTTGAACTCGCCTAACTGCTCACTGAACCTATCAAACTCAAGCTTATTAATTTACCATCGGTGGTGAGCCTGTGCCTCATTGAATGGCACCAAAATCAGCCACCAAAGTTAAAGCAAAGGAGTTAATGTGTGGTGCAAGACAAAGCATGTAGGCTAGTTTATATATATAATGCCTCTTTGGATCTATTCCACTAAGGCTCTTTCTCACAGTCGTATGTGTTTTTACATTTTTTCATCCGCGTTGTATATTCGCATGAATGGACGTTTTTCCGTGATCACGGCCAGCATTTTCTCACCCATTCACATGATCAGGAGCGACATTTTTAGCAAAAATAATACGTCGCACCCCGGAAAACCCTCGCTCTGCAAAAATCCTTGGGATGCCTTCTAATGCCTATATAGAGGCACCTGTAAGCTTTACACAGCATTGGATGTTGCTAAAATGCCTCCCCCACTCTTTTTTTCCAAGCTCCTATAGAAGTCTATGGGAGCCGCCAGCGTATATCAGGCAAAGTTCCAGAACTATCTTTTTAGCCACCATTTATATGCCGGCCCATTTTTCAGTCGCGTATGTTCCATTTTTTACATTGCAACGTTTTTATGTGGCGTATATTCGCCTGTGTGAACGAATCCATTGGAAACCAATGCCTCAGATGGTCGCGTATATCGGTTGGCCATGAAAACACCCCGTGCCTAAGTCTGAGGAAGAACCCTGTTTAGGTTTGAAAGCTCGATATAACATCATGTATTTTTGTTAGCCATTAAAAGGTATCATATCTACAAGATTACTTGGTTTCTCTTGCTGGGAACAATCAAACTTTGCTCTACTGGCTAACGAGGTACAAAACTTTTTTCATAAATCTTGTAATATACTTTCATTTATTTCTTTTGTTTTACCACTGTAAATCCAGGTTGAAGTACAGTCCTTCTGTAATCCTCTGCCTGTCATCAGGCATTCAACTTCTCTAGTAACCAGGATGTCTTCTAAGCTGTGGGGGAGGGACTATCTTCACAGGTTGCTCCCTGCACTCACACTGCTCTGCATGCTCTTAGATCTGCAGTCAGTGTGTACACAATCTCTGCCTCTTCTGATGTTAGATTTTTGTAACCTTCTAGGTAATCTTTATGCTCAAGGCATTATATGTGTCTTCAGTTTGCTGTTAGACTGTTCTTCATTAGCTGCTTTACAGGGTCTTGTGTGTTTGGACACAGCAGAGATCTCTATTAGAGATGAGCGAACACCAAAATGTTCGGGTGTTCGTTATTCGAAACGAACTTCCCGCGATGTTCGAGGGTTCGTTTCGAATAACGAACCCCATTGAAGTCAATGGGCGACCAGAGCATTTTTGTATTTCGCCGATGCTCGCTAAGGTTTTTATGTGTGAAAATCTGGGCAATTCAAGAAAGTGATGGGAATGACACAGAAACGGATAGGGCAGGCGAGGGGCTACATGTTGGGTTGCATCTCAAGTTCACAGGTCCCACTATTAAGCCACAATACCGGCAAGAGTGGGCCCCCCCCCCTCCCAACAACTTTTACTTCTGAAAAGCCCTCATTAGCATGGCATACCTTTGCTAAGCACCACACTAGCTACAACAAAGCACAATCACTGCCTGGATGACACTCCGCTGCCACTTCTCCTGGGTTACATGCTGACCAACCGCCCCCCCTCCCCCCCACAGCGCACACCAAAGTGTCCCTGCGCAGCCTTCAGCTGCCCTCATGCCACACCACCCTCATGTCTATTTAGAAGTGCGTCTGCCATGAGGAGGAACCGCAGGCACACACTGCAGAGGGTTGGCATGGCTAGGCAGCGACCCTCTTCAAAAGGGGCGGGCCGATAGCCCACAATGCTGTACAGAAGCAATGAGAAATATAATCCTGTGCCACCGCCATCAGGAGCTGCACACGTGGGCATAGCAATGGGGAACCTATGTGCCACACACTATTCATTCTGTCAAGGTGTCTGCATGCCCCAGTCAGACTGGTAATATGTACCTTAACAGTAACCGCGTTGGTGGTAATGTGGTGGTGACTGCGGACCTAGTAGCATGGTTGTATTTTGTTGGTTTTCGGAATGCGGCCAGGATTAAGTGGGCCGTGGCGGGGGGATGGTGTGGGGGCTCTCTTGTTGTGTCGGTAAAGGTGAAATTCTTGGACTGCCACCAGACGAACCAATGCAAAGGCATTTGCCAAGAATGTTTTCCCTGTTGGAGGAGGAGGGGGATGTTTTTGAGGCACTACGTGTCCTCTCCACGTGTCCATGGTTATATGCACCTTAACAGTAACTGCGTTGGTGGGAAATGGCCTCGCCGCCATCATGTCTTTGGGAAGCCTCTGTTTCCACACCCCAGAGACATACCATTAGCAGCGGTATAGGCAGAGCCCAGAATTCGTAACATTTCAGCCGTAGCATTAGGACAGGCCCCACTAACATATCACTAGCAGCATTATAGGAGGAGCGCAGTCTTCGTTCCATGTCAGCAATAGTAGCACTCAAGACAGGCCCCAGTAACAATTCCGAAGCAGCAGTATAGCGGGAGCGCAGTCTTCGTTCCATGTCAGCAATAGTAGCACTCAAGACAGGCCCCAGTAACAATTCCGAAGCAGCAGTATAGCGGGAGCGCAGTCTTCGTTCCATGTCAGCAATAGTAGCACTCAAGACAGGCCCCAGTAACAATTCCGAAGCAGCAGTATAGCGGGAGCGCAGTCTTCGTTCCATGTCAGCAATAGTAGCACTCAAGACAGGCCCCAGTAACAATTCCGAAGCAGCAGTATAGCGGGAGCGCAGTCTTCGTTCCATGTCAGCAATAGTAGCACTCAAGACAGGCCCCAGTAACAATTCCGAAGCAGCAGTATAGCGGGAGCGCAGTCTTCGTTCCATGTCAGCAATAGTAGCACTCAAGACAGGCCCCAGTAACAATTCCTAAGCAGCAGTATAGCGGGAGCACAGTCTTCGTTCCATGTCAGCAATAGTAGCACTCAAGACAGGCCCCAGTAACAATTCCGAAGCAGCAGTATAGCGGGAGCGCAGTCTTCGTTCCATGTCAGCAATAGTAGCACTCAAGACAGGCCCCAGTAACAATTCTGAAGCAGCAGTATAGTGGGAGCGCAGTCTTAGTTCCATTTCAGTAGCCTTAGTATAGCCAAGGCCCAAGTTACATTTATGTAGCTAAAGTGTAGGCCAACCCCACACACCTTTCTGTACCATGAGTGCAGGCGAAGAACATACAAATTGCTATGATTACACTGTAGGTGAGGGCCCCAAAAAATTGGTGTACCAACAGTACTAATGTACCTCAGTCAAAATTGGCCATGCCCAACCAAGATGGCAGGTGAATCGCTTTGGTTAATGTGGCTTAAGTGGTAACTAGGCCTGGAGGCAGCCCAGTGTAACGAAAAATTGGTTCAAGTTAAAGTTCCAACGCTTTTAAGCGCATTGAAACTTATAAAAATTGTTCAGAAAAATTATTTGAGTGAGCCTTGTGGCCCTAAGAAAAATTGCCCGTTCAGCGTGATTACGTGAGGTTTCAGGAGGAGGAGGAGGAGGAATATTAGACACAGATTGATGAAGCAGAAATGTCCCCGTTTTGGATGGTGAGAGAGAACGTAGCTTCCATCCGCGGGTGCAGCCTACGTATTGCTTACGTATCGCTGCTGTCCGCTGGTGGAGAACAGAAGTCTGGGGAAATCCAGCCTTTGTTCATCTTGATGAGTGTTAGCCTGTCGGCACTGTCGGTTGACAGGCGGGTACGCTTATCTGTGATGATTTCCCCAGCCGCACTAAACACCCTCTCCGACAAGACGCTAGCCGCAGGACAAGCAAGCACCTCCAGGGCATACAGCGCTAGTTCAGGCCACGTGTCCAGCTTCGACACCCAGTAGTTGTAGGGGGCAGAGGCGTCACCGAGGATGGTCGTGCGATCGGCTACGTACTCCCTCACCATCCTTTTACAGTGCTCCCGCCGACTCAGCCGTGACTGGGGAGCGGTGACACAGTCTTGCTGGGGAGCCATAAAGCTGGCCAGGCCCTTAAAGACTGTTGCACTGCCTGGGATGTACATGCTGCTCGATCTCCGCACCACCCCTGCTACCTTGCCCTCGGTACTGCGCCTTCTGCCACTAGCGCTGTCGGCTGGGAATTTTACCATCAGCTTGTCCGCAAGGGTCCTGTGGTATAGCAACACTCTCGAACCCCTTTCCTCTTCGGGAATGAGAGTGGGCAGGTTCTCCTTATAGCGTGGGTCGAGCAGTGTGTACACCCAGTAATCCGTTGTGGCCAGAATGCGTGCAACGCGAGGGTCACGAGAAAGGCATCCTAACATGAAGTCAGCCATGTGTGCCAGGGTACCAGTACGCAACACATGGCTGTCTTCACTAGGAAGATCACTTTCAGGATCCTTCTCCTCCTCCTCCTCCTCCTCAGGCCATACACGCTGAAAGGATGACAGGCAATCAGCCGGTGTACCGTCAGCAGCGGGCCAAGCTGTCTCTTCCCCCTCCTCCTCATCCTCCTCATGCTCCTCCTCCTCCTCCTGTACGCGCTGAGAAATAGACAGGAGGGTGCCCTGACTATCCAGCGGCATACTGTCTTCCACCGCCCCCGTTTCCGAGCGCAAAGCAGCTGCCTTTATGGTTTGCAGGGAATTTCTCAAGATGCATAGCAGAGGAATGGTGACGCTAATGATTGTAGCATCGCCGCTCACCACCTGGGTAGACTCCTCAAAATTACCAAGGACATGGCAGATGTCTGCCAACCAGGCCCACTCTTCTGAAACGAATTGAGGAGGCTGACTCCCACTGCGCCGCCCATGTTGGAGTTGGTATTCGACTATAGCTCTACGCTGTTCATAGAGCCTGGCCAACATGTGGAGCGTAGAGTTCCACCGTGTGGGCACGTCGCACAGCAGTCGGTGCACTGGCAGCTTAAAGTGATGTTGCAGGGTGCACAGGGTGGCAGCGTCCGTGTGGGACTTGCGGAAATGTCCGCAGAGCCGGCGCGCCTTTACGAGCAGGTCTGACAAGCGTGGGTAGCTTTTCAGAAAGCGCTGAACCACCAAATTAAAGACGTGGGCCAGGCATGGCACGTGCGTGAGGCTGCCGAGCTGCAGAGCCTCCACCAGGTTACGGCCGTTGTCACACACGACCATGCCCGGTTGGAGGCTCAGCGGCGCAAGCCAGCGGTCGGTCTGCTGTGTCAGACCCTGCAGCAGTTCGTGGGCCGTGTGCCTCTTATCGCCTAAGCTGAGTAGTTTCAGCACGGCCTGCTGACGCTTGCCCACCGCTGTGCTGCCACACTGCGCGACACCGACTGCTGGCGACATGCTGCTGCTAACACATCTTGATTGCGAGACAGAGGAGGAGGAGGAGGAGGAGGGTGCTTTAGTGGAGGAAGCATACACCTCCGCAGATACCACCACCGAGCTGGGGCCCGCAATTCTGGGGGTGGGTAGGACGTGAGCGGTCCCAGGCTCTGACTCTGTCCCAGCCTCCACTAAATTCACCCAATGTGCCGTCAGGGAGATGTAGTGGCCCTGACCGCCTGTGCTTGTCCACGTATCCGTTGTTAAGTGGACCGTGGCAGTAACCGCGTTGGTGAGGGCGCGTACAATGTTGCGGGAGACGTGGTCGTGCAGGGCTGGGACGGCACATCGGGAAAAGTAGTGGCGACTGAGAACTGAGTAGCGCGGGGCCGCCGCCTCCATGATACTTTTGAAGGACTCAGTTTCCACAACCCTATACGGCAGCATCTCAAGGCTGATGAATTTTGCTATGCGGACGGTTAACGTTTGAGCGTGCGGGTGCGTGGCGGCGTACTTGCGCTTGCGCTCCAACAGTTGCGCAAGCGACGGCTGGACGGTGCGCTGAACTACACTGCTGGATGGGGCCGAGGACAGCGGAGATGAGGGTGTGGGTACAGGCCATGAGGCGGTAGTGCCCGTGTCCTGAGAGGGGGGTTGGATCTCAGTGGCAGGTTGGGGCACAGGGGGAGAGGCAGGGGTGCAAACCGGAGGCGCTGAACGGCCTTCGTCCCACCTTGTGGGGTGCTTGGCCATCATATGTCTGCGCATGGTGGTGGTGGTGAGGCTGTTGGTGTTGGCTCCCCAGCTGAGCTTTGCGCGACAAAGGTTGCACACCACTGTTCGTCGGTCGTCAGGCGTCTCTGTGAAAAACTGCCAAACCTTAGAGCACCTCGGCCTCTGCAGGGTGGCATGGCGCGAGGGGGCGCTTTGGGAAACAGTTGGTGGATTATTCGGTCTGGCCCTGCCTCTATCCCTGGCCACCGCACTGCCTCTTGCAACCTGCCCTGCTGATGCCCTTGACTCCCCCTCTGAAGACCTGTCCTCCTGAGTAAGCGTTGCACACCAGGTGGGGTCAGTCACCTCATCGTCCTGCTGCTCTTCCTCCGAATCCTCTGTGCGCTGCTCCCTCGGACTTACTGCCCTTACTACTACCTCACTGCAAGACAACTGTGTCTGATCGTCATCGTCCTCCTCACCCACAGAAAGTTGTTGAGACAGTTGGCGGAAGTCCCCAGCCTCTTCCCCCGGACCCCGGGAACTTTCGAATGGTTGGGCATCAGTGACGATAAACTCCTCTGGTGGGAGAGGAACCGCTGCTGCCCAATCTAAGCAGGGGCCCGAGAACAGTTCCTGGGAGTGTTCCCGCTCCTGAGCAGGTGTCATTGTAGTGGAGTGAGGAGGCTGGGAGGAAGGAGGAGCAGCAGACAGAGGATTCGGATTTGCAGCAGTGGACGGCGCAGAACTGCGTGTTGACGATAGGTTGCTCGAAGCACTTTCTGCCATCCAGGACAGGACCTGCTCACACTGCTCATTTTCTAATAACCGTCTCCCGCGTGGACCCATTAATTGGGCGATGAATGTGGGGACGCCAGAAACGTGCCTCTCTCCTAATCGCGCAGCAGTCGGCTGCGACACACCTGGATCAGGAGCTCGGCCTGTGCCCACACCCTGACTTGGCCCTCCGCGTCCTCGGCCGCGTCCACGTCCTCTAGGCCTACCCCTACCCCTCAGCATGCTGTATTACCAGTGATTTGATTTCACAGGCAGGAAATAAATTGGCGCAAGACTGCAGGCCAAATATAATTTTTTCCCTTTTTTGAAAACGAAAGGCCCCACTGCCTCTAGTGAATGAATAATCTAAGTTTAATAACTGTGCTGTGTCCCTGCTAATGTGTCACAGAACGTGAGGGTAGCAGAGTTATTAACTCTGGCAGAGCAGGTATTTTTTTTCCCAATTAAGGAAAGCAA
The DNA here is from genome assembly GCF_035609145.1 of Eleutherodactylus coqui. Classification (NCBI taxonomy): domain Eukaryota; kingdom Metazoa; phylum Chordata; class Amphibia; order Anura; family Eleutherodactylidae; genus Eleutherodactylus; species Eleutherodactylus coqui. The sequence continues at coordinate 80,685,212 of NC_089841.1, read as the reverse complement.
ATGGCGAAGCCAGCAGTAAACCGTAGCTGGGTGCGTCTGATTTTTAAACGTTGCACACGCAGCCGACACGTGTCCACCGCCCTTAGGACGGACAGAGGCAGGACAAATAGAATTATTTTCAGTTTTTTTCCACCAAAAGGCAGCACTGCGTATATTCAATGAACATGAGAAGTTTAATAACTGTGCTGTGGCCCTGCTAATGTGGCACAGAACTTGAGGGTAGCAGAGTTATTATAACTCTGGCAGAGCAGGTATTTTTTTTCCAAATTAAGGAAAGCAAATGGCGAAGCCAGGAGTAAAACGTAGCTGGGTGCGTCTGATTTTTAAACGTTGCACACGCAGCCGACACGTGTCCACCGCCCTTAGGACGGACAGAGGCAGGACAAATAGAATTATTTTCAGTTTTTTTTCCACCAAAAGGCAGCACTGCGTATATTCAATGAACATGAGAAGTTTAATAACTGTGCTGTGGCCCTGCTAATGTGGCACAGAACTTGAGGGTAGCAGAGTTATTAACTCTGGCAGAGCAGGTATTTTTTTTTCCAATTAAGGAAAGCAAATGGCGAAGCCAGCAGTAAACCGTAGCTGGGTGCGTCTGATTTTTAAACGTTGCACACGCAGCCGACACGTGTCCACCGCCCTTAGGACGGACAGAGGCAGGACAAATAGAATTATTTTCAGTTTTTTTCCACCAAAAGGCAGCACTGCGTATATTCAATGAACATGAGAAGTTTAATAACTGTGCTGTGGCCCTGCTAATGTGGCACAGAACTTGAGGGTAGCAGAGTTATTATAACTCTGGCAGAGCAGGTATTTTTTTTCCAAATTAAGGAAAGCAAATGGCGAAGCCAGGAGTAAAACGTAGCTGGGTGCGTCTGATTTTTAAACATTGCACACGCAGCCGACACGTGTCCACCGCCCTTAGGACGGACAGAGGCAGGACAAATAGAATTATTTTCACTTGTTTTACAAGCAAAAGGCCGCACTGCGTATATTCAATGAATAATAACTGTGTTGTGGCCCTGCCTACACAATTCTTTCCCTGCAGTATCAATGGAGGGTGCAATGCTCTGCAGAGGCGATTTTGAGAAGAAAAAAAATATGCAGCACAGCTAACAGCAGCCAGCACAGTACTGCACACGGATAAATATGGCCCTAGAAAGGACCGTTGAGGTTCTTGAAGGCTACACTCACTCCTAACACTCTCCCTGCCTATGCAACACTTCTGTCCCTAATGCCGGGTGCAACGCTCTGCAGAGCCGATTTTGAGAAAAAAAAAAATTGCCACTGCTAACAGCAGCCAACACACAGCTATCAGTGGCCCTAATAAGGACCTTTGGGGGTCTTGAAGCCTACACTAACTACCAATTCTTTCCCTACAGCAGCTCCGGTACAAACAGCACTGTCCCTCACTAACTCACAAGGCATCTGAGGCGAGCCGCAGGAGGGGCCGACTTTTATATTAGGCGGACACCTGATCTCCCCAGCCACTCACTGCAGGGGGGTGGTATAGGGCTTGAACGACGCAGGGGGAAGTTGTAATGCCTTCCCTGTCTTTCAATTGGCCAGAAAAGCGCGCTAACGTCTCAGGGAAGGAAGTGAAAGTAACCCGAACAACGCATGGTGTTCGTTACGAATAACGAACATCCCGAACACCCTAATATCCGCACGGATATCAAGTTCGGACGAACACGTTCGCTCATCTCTAATCTCTATCTATTCTCTATGCTGTGACTATGAAAAGCAATCACTGTTCCAAAGTCCGAGTATTTGTAGGAATAAGGACAAGCAATCAGGTGACTAATATTCAAAAGGTTTTTCTATGCTTTTTTAATTGACTGTGCAAAATTATAAAAACTTGTCTGCTTTCTTGAAAAAAACTCTTCCACACTTGTTCACGGGTTGAATTTGGAATTGTAGCTGTGCCCCATTAACTTTAATATAGTTGAGCTGCAACACCACGCACAATCCATAGACAGGAGAGATGCTGTTTCTAGGAGAAAGCAGCCATGTTTTTCTAATCCTGTATAACCCCTTTAAGAATTGTGCCCTGTATTAGCATTACTAAGTAATAAGCAGGAGTTTGAAGAATACGCTGTAATGGTATTCAGTTCACCACCGTGCATTAAACAAACAGAAACGCTTGGATGGAACGGAGGATTAATAGGATTTCTCTGATAAGTAGTCTGGAATTGGTCTAGTACATCATGTAATGGCTCTCTAAAAATGCTGATTTTGTTAAGTGTCCTAAAGAACTGAATTGTGTTTTTGTAATTGTATTATGGCTTCTATTCCACTGCACTTAAATACACTGAAAACTAAACTTAAAATTGGAATCTCCATTAAGGTCCCCTTTGGGTGAGGGATGGGCGTGGGGCAGCCATGGTCAAATCTGTTGGAATCACTGCATAACAAAATCAAAGGGGCTTTCTGAGCAAAAACAATTAATGACCTAACCTGCGGATAAGTCTTCAATAGATAATCGATGGGGACCGCCGCTTGGGATCGCTGGTGATGAACTGATTGCCTGGCCCGGATGTGCATCATAGGGGACGAGAGATTCCCTAGCTGACTTCAGTACTATTTAAATCAATGGGAGTTGAAGCTGGCTATTACACTTCCAAATTCCAGCACTTCCACCTCCAACATCAGTACTAACTGCTTCACCTCCCCCATTGATTTCAATGGGAGTGAAGCTAGATATGGTACTTCCGATCTAATTCCTTATGACTATAGATGAGCGAGTATACTCGCTAAAGGCAATTGCTCGAGCGAGCATTGCCTTTAGCGAGTATCTCCCCCGCTCGAGACTGAAGGTTCGGGTGCCGGCAGCGGGTACGGAGCTGCGGGGGAGAGCGGGGCGGAACGGAGGGGAGATCTCTCTCTCCCTCTCTCCCCCCACTCCCTCCTGCTGACAGCCGCTACTCACCACTTCCCTGCGCCCGCACCCGAACCTGCAGTCTCGAGCGGGGGAGATACTCGCTAAAGGCAATGCTCTCTCGAGCAATTGCCTTTAGCCAGTATACTTGCTCATCTCTACCTATGACACATGTCCAGGCTGCTACACTAATTATAGTCTGGGCGATTGCCAGGGATCCCAAAGTGCGGGTCCTCGACGATTAACTATTGATGACCTATCCTGAGGTCTTCAGTAGTTTTTGCCTGGAAAACCTATTTAAGCATAATCGTTCATAACTTGGCCCATGTGTATTGCCCCAATAAATGTGGTTTATTTCAGTTTTCATATATCACATGAACGATGTTTGTCCGCATCACGATACAATGCGGAACACAAAGCGCAGTACGTCCTATCTTGGAGCTTGCTCTCGCATTGCATCACTCATTGTTTTCAATGGGGTCAGTGGCAGCATTGCACCACGTGCTAGGTGCACACGGTGCGATGTTTCCCCATTGAAAACGATGGGAAAAATTCTGTGATCCTCCACCGCGGCTAATAGCTTCTTCCCTGAAGTGGTGCATGGCAGTTGTGAAACAAAAACGCCTTGCATTCACGGCAAAATTGCATCTTGGCGAGTGCAAAATCGTATCGTGATTTACAGACCGATATCGCGCTCGCCCGTTGAAGTTAGCCTACGGAAGCTAAAAAAACCTTTTCACTTAACAATGATTAAGATTTTCTAAAGCAGGTCTCCAACGAAACGAACTCGTCCCCTAGTCGCAGGATAGAGAATAAGTATCTGGTCGATGGAGATCTAACCTCTCGGACCCCACTGATGAAGAGAACGGGGATTCCCAGTGTACCCAAATGAATGAAGCAGTGGTCATGTATGCATACCACTACTCCATTCATATAAATGGGACTGCTAAAAAAGTTGAGCATGTGTATTCAGCTACAGAAAAAAATGCAGAGCGCATGCATCATCACTGCTCCATTCAAGACCTCCATTTTCGTGATTGATGGAGTTCACAGCAGTCGGACCCTGCTGATCAGATGCTTATCCAGATGTTAGCTCTAAGTCAATATGAAATGTGTTATAAACAGTGTTGTTTTTTTGGGTGGTGGTTTTTTGAACGTATGTTTATTTTGGGTTAGTTGCATTTTTTTTTACAAACACGGCAGGCTGTAGGTTATGCTTATTTATTTTGTTGTCCTAATATTTTTGCATACGTTTCTTTATATAAAAATATGCCAGAAAAAGTGGAAATAAAAAGTGCAAATTAAAAACAAAAGCCCACAATAACTTACCTAAAAAAAAAACAGGTGGCAGTTAAAAAAATCACTGGGGCAAAAAAATGCCACCATACAAAAATTGTTTGGGAAGGAAATTGCACGGTGATTTCACATATAACATTTCTTGGAAAAATGCTACTGTTTTTATGCTTTTATGCAATATTTTGATCCAAAGTCAGAAGTGGAACCAGCAGGAAAGAAAAGTAAAAGTCCTTCAATTATGTTTCCCCTTCGTTTTAATCCACTTCTGGCTTTGGCTAAAAAAAACTGCATGAAAAACTGCCACATAAAGTGGGGCATTTTTACAAAAAAACACTGTGTAAAACCTCCCTAGTAGAGTAAATGAAAATGGGTTTTATAACTTTTATAGTGTAACCATCATTTAACCCCTTAACGACTGCCTCATCGGGAAACTACGTCCTCAGCAAGTGGGCTTTAATAATAGAGGACGTAGTTTTATGCGTCCTCTTAGGATTAATGCCCACTTGCCTAAGGACGTGACAGCTCCATGCTGTCGGTGCCGCAGGTAGCCGACAGCATGGAGCTGTCATCCCAGGATGCGGGCAGTCCCCCCTGGCATTGCGATCGGCACTATCCAATGGATAGCGCCGATCGCAATAAAGTAAATAAAAGTAGTAAAAAAGTTAGATATTTAGCTGCCCTGATGGATCGGATCCATCAGGGCAGCTGAAAATACTCACCCGGCTTGTCCGCGGTGTCCTCCGGAGATCTGGTCCGCCTGGACCCGCCGCCGGCCTTCTGCGCATGCGCGCCAGATGATGACGTCAGGCGCATGCGCAGAAGCCCGGGAGCCCCCAGCAAATTTAAAATCTTCTGGCTCCCGGCTCTTGAAGGTAGCTGGGAACCAGGAGGTGTTACCGGGGACCGCTGTGAGCGGTCCCCGGGCCCGCGATCGCCGCTATCCATTGGATAGCGGCGATTGCGAAAAAGTTAACAAAAGTTAGAAAAAGAAAAGTTTCACCTCCCCTCATGGATCCGATCCATGAGGGGAGGTGAAAATACTCACCTCGAGTCCTCTGCAATGTCCCGATGTCCCGGGACCCGAAGTCCCCGTCTGCGCATGTGCACAGAGGGGCTCGGGCCCCGGGAAATTTAAAATCCCTCTGCTCCTGGCTGCCATGTGTAGCCAGGAGCAGAGAGATGTCACTAGGGACATGATCACTGTCATCCAATGGATGACAGTGATCATGTAAAGTTAAAAAAAAAGTAAAAAGTAAAAAAAAAAAAAGTGGGGTAAAAAGTTTAAAAAAAAACAAAGTTTAAAAAACCTAAAAAAGCTTGCGTTTCATCTCCCCCCACGGATCATATCTGTGAGGGAGGATGAAATAACGTACCTAAGGCCCGCGGATTTATCCGCGGACCTTACCCCAGCTTCTGCGCACGTGCCTGTCGCCAAAATGGCAGGCACATGCGCAAAAGCTGTGGTATTTTAAAATCTCCCTGCTCCTGGCTACAAAACTTAGCTGAGAGCCTGGAGATTTCACGGGGGGCCGCGGTGAGCGGTTCCTGGTCACGTGTTCACCGTTATCCAATGGATAATGGCGATCACGTAAAAGTAAAAAAAAGGTGAAGGTTCATCTCCCCTCACCGATGCGATCGGTGAGAGGAGATGAAACTTTTTAACGGAGGCCTCCGTATTTGCACCCCGACGCGATCTTCCTCCGTAAACTTTCCCGGATTCTGCGCATGCGACCGCCGGCAAAACACCGGACACAAATGCGCAGGAGCCGGGGAGCCCAGGAAATTTAAAATCTCCTTACTCCCAGCAACCAATGGTCGCCGAGAGCCTGGAGCAGTGACGGGTGGCCTCGTTGAGCGGTCCCCGGTCACGTGATAAAAAGGTAGCGATCTACCTTAGGCCGGTCTCATATGACCGGATAGGAATTACGGATTCCGCATGCGTCTGATCCGCGGTATTACGCAGATAAATCGCATTGGATTACACAATTCCGCTCACATTAGCGGGTCGGAATTGCGTAATCCACTCGCCGAAAAGAGAACGCAGCATGTTCTATTTTACCGCGGATATCCGCAACATAGAGCCCATTGTGCTCCATGGTCGCGGATATACCTGCTGCCCATACGCAACTACGTCGTATACGGGCTGCGGGTACCCGTGTCATCACTAAGCGACGGTGCGTGAAATACAAACAACAACAAAAAATATATACTGCGCATGACCGCCTGTGTGAGTAGGCAGTTATGCGCAGTACATTACGCAGCCGTACGCAGGGTCACAGCCGGGCTCACAGCCGGGATCCGCTGCAGGCCTCCGCAAGCGGATTTCGCCTACGGCTGCGTGAGCCCGGCGTTATTCAGACCGCTACCTGTAATCTGTAATTTACAAGAAGCCCCGGGAACGTTTGCCTTCATACAGTTCCAGGAGAAGCTTGTTGAGCGCCTTCTGTGTGAGACCGCCGCACCTCATCAAGCTTATGGAGACTCACAGAGTGCCACTTTTTACACCCCATACCCGCTACTGAGGTCACGAAATACCCCAAAAAGCATGAGAGGAGGGGGGATACACGGTTTTATTGCCCCATGTACCCATCCCAACCAGCCTCCGTAATTACCCCTGTCTTCACAAATACTACACAGTTCACATTATTACTTTTATCTAAGATTTGGGGAATGCCGAAAAGGGTGCGGAGTGTGTGGGGGAGGGGGGGAGGGATATTTTTTTAAGGTGTCAATTTTTATTCCTTACAAGTGGGCAATGGGGCCTGGAATTTATTCAGTTGTACCCTGCAATCCAACGGGTGTTCCCTCCATTATAGGCCTTGCCATGTTTCCTGTAAGTATAATAGGGCCACAATGGGTATGTTTTTGAACACGGGACAAACAGGGGTATCCATTTTGGGGGGAAAGTCTTCATTCCTATGTACACTGTACAAAAAAAACAGTTTTTAAATTGACAAAATTGCCAAAAAAATGAAAATTGTAATTTTTTTCCTTCTGCTTTGCTTAGATTTATTCAAATACTGTGGGGACAAAATACACAGTACACCCCTAGATGAATTTGTTAAGGGGTCTAGTTTTTTAAAATGGGGTCATTTGAGGGGGTTATTTATCGTTTTGGACGCTCAATGGCTTTATAAGTGGGTGATGGGGCCTGGAATTTATTCCGTTGTACCCTGAAATCCAACGGGTTCTCCTTCCATTATAGGCCTAGCCATGGGTCCTGTAAGTAGATTACAGCCACAAGGGGTATGGTTCTGAACACGGGACAAACAGGGGTATCCATTTTGGGGTGAAAGTCTTCATCCCTATGTGTGCTGTACAAAAAAACCCAGTTTTTAAATTGATACAACTGCCAAAAAAATGAAAATTGTAATTTTTTTCCTACTGCTTTGCTTAGATTTATTCAAAAATTGTAGTGTAAAAATACACAGTACACCCCTAGATAAATTCGTTAGGGGGTCTAGTTTTCAAAATGGGGTCATTTGTTGGGGTTCTCTGTTGTTTTGGCTGCTCAAGGGCTCTACAAGTGGGCAATGGGGCCTAAATCACCTTCATGCGAAATCTCTGTTCTGAAAGCCACCGACTACTCCTTTCATTTTGGGCTCCGTTGTGCATCCAGACAAAAGATTGGGGCCACAATGGGTATGTCTCTGAGCACGGGACAATCAGGGGTATCTTTTTTGGGGTGCAAGTCTTCATTCATGCGTGTGCTGTACAAAAAAAGCAGTTTTTAAAATGACAGTATTGCCAAAAAAACGAAAATCACATTTTTTTCCTTTTGCTTTGCTTGAATTCATTCAAAAACTGTGGGGTCAAAATGGGCAGTACACCCCTAGATAAATTTGTTAAGGGGTGTAGTTTTCAAAATGGGGTCACTTGTGGGGGTTCTCTTTGGTTTTGGCCGCTCAAGAGCTCTACAAATGTGCTATGGGGCCTAAAACGCCTTCAAGCAAAATTTATGTTCTGAAATATACCGACTACTCCTTTCGTTTTGGGCCCCGTTGTGCATCCAGACATAAGATTAGGGCCACAATGGGTATGTCTCTGAACACGGGAGAAACAGGGGTATCCATTTTGAGGTGCAATGCTTCATTCATGTGTGTGCTGTACAAAAAAAGCTGTTTTTAAAATGACAGAATTGACAAAAAAATGAAAATCACATTTTTTTCCTTTTGCTTTGCTTGAATTCATTCAAAAACTGTGGGGTCAAAATACACAGTACACCCCTAGATAAATTCTTTAAGGGGTCTAGTTTTTAAAATGGGGTCATTTGTGGGGGTCTATTTGGTTTTGGCCGCTCAAGAGCTCTACAAAAGTGCTATGGGGCCTAAAACGCCTTCAAGCAAAATTTATGTTCTGAAAGACACAGACTACTCCTTTCATTTTGGGTCCCGTTGTGCATCCACACATAAGATTAGGGCCACAATGGGTATGTTTCTGAACACAGGGGAGAAACGGGGGTATCCATTTTGGGGTGTAAATCCTCATTTTCATGGGCACTATAGAAAAAAATATGTCTTTAAAATGACATATTTGCAAAAATATGAAATTTTATTTTTTCTCCTCTAAATTTAATTAATTCCTGAAAAAAAATGGTGGGGTCAAAATATTCATGACACCCCTCAGTGAATACATTAAGGGGTGTAGTTTTTAAAATGGGGTCATTTGGGGGGGGTATCTATTATTCTGACACTAATGAGCCTTTGCAAACTTGGCTTGGTGCAGGAAAACAAAGTGTTCCTCAAAATGCTGAAAAGTAATGTTAAATTTGTACGTCATCTAAATGGTTAAAAAAAACACAAAAGTTTTTCAAGTGTGCATTCAGAATAAAGTAAATAGATGGAAATATTTATCTTAGCAAAAATTTGTACAGTATGTTTGGACATATTTGAGATATTACAGTGGAAAATCTGAAAAAATTACATTTTTTTCAAAAGCTTCCCAATTTTGGCGCTTTTAATAAATATACACAAATTATATCGGTCTCTTTTTACAACCAAAATGAAGTACAACATGTGGCAAAAAACAATGTCAGAATCACTTGGATATGTAAAGCCTTTACGGAGTTATGCTACGTTGAACGACGCATGTCAGATTTCCAAAATTTGGCTCCGTCACTAAGGCGCAAACAGGCTTCGTCACTAAGGGGTTAAAGGGGTTTTACTAGAAATTGCAAGTTATTCCCTATAGGGGATAACTTGCTGATTGGTGGGAGTCTGACAGCTCAGACCCTCACAGATCCTGAGAACGGGGGTCCTCACTCCGGGCTTACTGCACTCCATGCAGTGAGGAGCAGAATGAAGGGAACGCTGGTTTGCAAGCTCACTGGCGGTTCATTCATTTTCAATCCCCACTGAAATACATTGTAAATGAAGCTCCAACCATGCATGCTCGGCCAGCACTCCATTCACAGTGACGGGTCTGAAAAGCATCCCCACGATAACGAGAAGAGGGAACACAGGACCCCTGTTCTCAGGATCACTGGGGGTCTCAGCGGTGAGATCCCCAGCAATCAGCAAGTTATCCCCCACCCTTTGGTTCAACCCCTCTAATTTTTTTAAATGTATAGAACAGTTGATTCTAAGTATTTTTACAATATATATATATAATCAACCTATTCTGTACATTTTTACTAAAAACCTCCTATTCAGCTATGCAACTAGCAGAAGCTAGAGTTGCTAAGGAAATCAGTTTTCAGCTAGCTGCATAGCTGAATACTGAGCTCCTTTCCTCGCTGTGCCTGCATTGTTATCTGTAGTGGAGGTGCCGCGGTTTACATAGAAAAGTTTATTAAAGAATGGCTGCCTTTTATTTCATACATTTATATATGTATTTCCTCAATTAACTGTTAAAATTCTGCTGCCTCCTCTGCCATGTCTCCACATACTGTGTAGAGGAGAAGCTGTGCTATGCTGTAGACAGCTTCTCTTCTTCACATCGACCCTTCACCCTGCCAGGACCTGATACTCTGTGTCAGTGTCTCAGTGCATTGAGTTATATATGTATTACACACAATGCACTCTGACACTGATGCAGTGCATCAGTTCCTGGCAGGGAAAGGGTGCAAAGTGAAGAGGAGCTGTTTGCAGCACAGGACGTCTTGAGGTTGTATTTACATGGGTGTGTGCGATATTGGTTCGAGAAAATCAGACTGATATCGCACTTATAAACTTGCAATTTTTTAACGATTGCAATGCGTTTTGGGTGGAAAAAAACCATTGCATCCACTATACATGCAATTTTCACGCATGTTGTTCCAATAATTAAAATAGAGAAAAAAAACATTGTACTCACATGGAAATTGCATGATATGTGAGTGCATTATGATTCTTTTCACGCGCCCAAAGGAATTAATGGGTGATTTTCACCAAAAAATAGGACATGCTGTGATTTTACATAAGAAAAATCACTCATGTCAATAAACAGATTGAAATTAATGTGTAATTTTAACGTGACAAATTCTGTCCATATCGCTCTTGGACAGAACTCCTGCATGAGACTCTTCCATGTAAATACAGCTTTAGGGTGCGTTCACACGAGCGTAGGCGTATTTACGTTCGCACGTGCGCAGCGTATAATCGCCGGAAAGAACGTTTTTCGGCGATCATGACCAGAGCTAGAAAGCGTATTATCGTTTGTTCCTACTTTGCAAACTATCTTTTCGGCCATCGAATATGCGTTGGCGCGTATTTTGGTCGCATATGTTCCATTTTTTTTTCGGGTTGCCGTTTTTACGCGCCGTAAAATCGCCCGTGCGAACGAATACATTGGAAACCAAGGCCTCAGATGGTCACGTTTATACGATTGGGCGCAAAAACGCGCCGTTTATGCGCTTGTGTGAACGCACCCTTATACCATTTCTCCCCAAAATAAGCCCTACCCCGATAATAAGCACTACTTTTATTTTCAGGGGGGCATCACTGAATGGCTGTGATTGGCTCATCGAGCGCTGTCTCTGATTGGCTGAGGACGCTGCAGCCTGTCGCGTTGCAGGGACCCAGACACCACGGACCAGATGAGTATAAACTGCCCCCACCCCTGAGAATAAGACACTGTGCCTATTTTGGGGCAAAAATGAATATAAGACAGTGTCTTATTTTCTGGTAATACGGTTGTGTCAGGGAGACATACGAGTCTCCCTAGCACTGTTGCCTTCTCGTAACAGAGAAGGCAACAGGATTATAACAGTTTCTAGGGAAATATGTATAAAATCAATCAAATAAAAAACAGGTGTTATTAATAAAGTGTTGTATGTTATCTGCTGTGCCTGCATGACAGATGACAGTGCCAGCACAGTGAAGAAGGGAGCTCTGTATCCAGCTATTGTAAGAGGCTCAGATGATGCTTCCCTTGGATGGTATAAGGGCGACCTCTACTAGCTGTCATACATCACTGCATTTTGTATACTTCTCTGTGGAGTGCTGTGCGTTTAGCTGCAGAGATCAGGTGGGATGTCTGAAGGACTAGGGATTGTAAAGAAGTGGACGGGTTCAGTGTACCGGAATTGTAAGAGTAGGGGACCAGCTGAGAGAGTGGCAAGCTGTGAGTGATCTAAGTAGTGCTTACATTTGAGAGACTGCATCGCAGGGAGTGAGAGCCGAATAGGAGTTCTTCTAGTAAATATGTACAGGAGAGGCTGATTAAACACATTGCAAGAATACTTATAATCTAGTTTGTGCATAAAAAACTAAGATGGTTACACTGTAAGGGCTTATTCACAGGAGCGTATATTGGCCGCTGTTTTCACGGTCGGCAAAGATATGCTACCAGCTAAGCTGTCTTCCCTCCCCCTTACTGACTCTCTACCTCTCTCCTCCCCTATGTCTGTTTGCAATGGGACGGAGCAGAGATAAGCTCTACCCGCCCCCTCCTGTTGCTGGCTGCAGACAAGGGGCGGGAGCTTAGCTCAGTCCCTGTCCCGCCACCTCCAATAGCAAGCAACCGGAGGGGAGGAGAGGGGCAGAGAGCTGGGGAGGGGGAGGGAAGGGGGAAGACAGCTCAGATGGTAGCCTATATCGGCTGGCTGTGAAAACAGCGGCCAATATACGCTCCTGTGAATAAGCCTTAAGGATGTCTATAGCTAAAATTGATGAACATTGCACTTTGCAGTGGAGACATCAAGTAGTTTAGGCAGTTTGTGTTCCATTTTTGCAATGATTTTTCCTGATGGTTGACATGAGCCTTTAATGAAAGAAGTTATTTTTCAATTTAGGAACCACTTTATGTAAGTCTTTTCCGTAGTCATTTGGTTTCCTGGGTCACTGTGACCTTTCCACTAATTTTGTTACAGCTTTTTGCTTAATTCCTCTGAATAGTTTTTCTGCCCCAGTACCCATATTTTCTGATTGTTTATCTTAGTTTTTAATTAGCCTTTAATGCAGCTCCCAGAACATGCTGGGGAGTAATAATGCTGACTTATGCCAGGCAGTGTCAGTTCCCTATTTTATCATATACATTAGTAATAATGTATAAGGGTACGGTCTAAGAGGCGGTCTCACTGCAACTGAAATCCATGCAGACTTACATGAAATGTACCTTAGAGGAGTTTTCTGGGCAAATACTATACATCAATAGTTTAGGTAATCAATAGTTGATCGTCTGGGGTCCACCACTTGGGACCCTGAGTGATCAGCTGATTAGGCACCTGCTGTTAGTACCACAACATACAGGGTACGAAGTGGAAGCAGTTATTTCTAATTCCTGAATAGTGGGTAGTGCTGATAATTGCAATCTTCAATCAATGAGAGCCGTACGTGCAATTACGAGCGCCGGCCACTAAACACAGGTCGGAGCTATCTGCTTCCACTCTATACCCCTTTCTGTTGTGGCAGTCAGGAGCTGATCAGACAGCGTCCCAAGAAATAGACCCCAACCAATCAACTATTGATGACCTACCTCAGGTTAGGTCATCAATAGTATTTGCCCAGAAAACCCCTTTAAGAGCCAAAATAAGAACAAATCTCGTCAAGAGGAATGCAAGCAAACTTTTTTTGCAAAGGTCTTTTTAGGAAAGGTTTTCCAAACTCATTTTTGGCTCTGTACTATATGAATGGCTTTAACACAGAGCTGTAATACACTATATTCATGTGAATACAGCCTCAGTGTGAGTTGGAATCTGACTAAATATAAAGGGGACCTGACATGCAGTAAAATCAGAAGGGTTAACTGCATAACTCTACAGCTGCATCCCCGCTAACTCACTCCCAGTTGGCTGGATGGGCTCTTCTTAGACCCACCTCCTGGTTCTATCAATGTGTCTAGTAGACAGTTCTGTTGCAGCTATTCTGAGATCTTCGCCTTGCTTTCAGGCTGGACCAGGTTTTAGCAGTATCTCTGTCTTTCCTGGGCTGAGGGGTGTGATGTCATGTGAGTGATGTCAGTTCTCACCTGTCCTTAGTTGCCCGGCTCTATTTAGTCTAACTTAGAATTGATGTCAGTGTGAGTCAATTCAGTTTGCTCCTGGATTGCTGGTGAGGAGCACTGCCGGTCTCTGGAGCTCAATTCTCTTGCTACAGTCTAAGTACTACAGTTTGTTACCATGTACTGTTCTTTGAGTGTTCAGGGCTCCCTGGTAGGGATTTCTTAGTCGCCTAGTCATGCGTGTGGGCCCGCACTTATCAGAACGGTTGGCCTACCGATTAGGCAGGGGTTTTCAGGGTATGGTTTTCCCTTAGTTTCATTTTGTCTTTATGTTGCACTGTCATGCTTGTAAGTTGTGTAATACACAGTTGTACTTATTTTTTTGCTTGTGTACGCTGCACGTCCAGTTAGGACGCTGAAAGTTCCCACAACTCACTCTAAATAGGTGATGTTGTACTTGGCTGACAGTCCAATGTCACTCATTGATAGTCACTCGTGTGTATATATGGTTAACAGCAGCTGTGACTCATGAGGGATTGAGTGTCAAGTTTACAGGTGTTATTTGAATAATTTTTGTGTATATATATATATATATATATATATATATACATATATATATATATATATATACATACATATATATATATAATATGGTACTATTCAGTGTTTTGATTGAGCTTGATAAAGACCACCACTGTTCGAAACGTCGCTTTATTTTACTGATTATGGAGGTATAAAGGTCTTGATATTTTATCTACATCATTTTGCTGCTGCATTTAATTTTTTTTGGCCCACTTGACACATTGACAGCGTTGGGAGCTGGACCTTAGAGCCCATCTGGGTGAAGAAAAGTGAGTATGAGCAAAAAAAAAACAACAGGCATAGATTTTGTCTTCTGACAGGCCCTCCCTAACCTCTACTTCTTTTCTACTGTTCCTGTCCTTTGCTTTTAGCTACTACTTCCAATTATTATCTGGTTTGAATAATGAGCACTATTGTTTTTGGATAACAATTAAAGGCAGAATTTGTATAAATGTCTCTAAACATAGGATTTGATACAAATAGAATATAAAGCAATACATGATTTATTAACCCTAATTGAGTGGAAAAAAAGCAAATAAAAAAGAAATAGAAGGGAATATAGGGAGATACAACAGGGTGAGGGTTCAAAGAGAAAAATAATTAAGCCAAGGGTTCCACATAAGGAAATATTTATGGAGGGTGTTATTTCGAAGGGCGTACATTTTTTCATAGGCATTATTTTCCGATAAACGGGAGATCGGGGCTGTAGTAGAAGGAGACAGGGGGACCTCCAATTACTAGTTATAATGAATTTTGCAGATAGGAATATATAACATATCAGTTCTCTGAAAGGAGACGTTAGCGAGTTAGAGTTAAGTAGCAGAAGTGCTATTGCAGGATTATTAGAGATAGTTACTCCTGGTATATTTCTTAATAAAGATAATACGTATTTCCAATAAGAAGTCAGAATCAGACAGCTACAAAAAGATGTGGATTATGGAAACAGGGTGACCGCAATTCTCCAGCACAAATTGTTCAAGCTAGAGAAACCTCTGGCAATTTTGACTGGACTCAAGTACCATCTAGTTAGAAACTTGTAGTGAACCTCTATAAGAGAAGAGCGAAGAGAGGATTGGCTATTGGCTCAAAGAAAAACTACTAGACATATCTCGTTCCCAATTTAGAAAGTAAGCTTTTTTGGATTTGCCCATGTCTCCCGACAGCATAGAATAGAGAAAAGAGATTACCAGCAGCACTCTATAGCCTCCAAATATGCATAGGACCATTTCCAAGCTTGTATATTTGGCAACACAGAGGGGGAAAACTTCTCTGGGATGAGAAGAGGACGAATGTTTACATCTAAGTAGGTCATTGTGTGTGCAAGTAAAAGTAATTTCTGACATTTAAATACATTCCATAAAAGGCCAACTAGATTCTGAGAGATATGGGCCCCAATTTTTTTATTGATTAATAACTGTAGAATGATAGTAGAAGCGTAGATTTAGTACTTCCAGCCCTCCTTGTTTGTGTTGAAGGTAATAGACAATGCAACCCTGGGTCTTTTATTGCTCCATATAATATTTGATAGTTGTTTATGGAATTTATTTACTATGGAGTGGAGAATAGGGACGGTTATTGTACGAAAGTAATAACAAATTTTGGTAAGAATTAGCATCTTATAATGTACAACATAGCTCAACCAGGAAAGTTTGTGGTTTGAAAGAAGGTTTAGCTCCATTTGAGTAGAAGACAAAAAAGGCAGAAAATTTCTACGAACAATATTTGCTAAAGGAAAGCAGAGTTTAATCCCTAAATATGGAATGTTGTCTTGTTTCCAATGGGAGGGGAATTCAAGCTGAATGGACTTTTTGAGCTCTTCTGGAATATTAATGTCAAGGATTAGGGATTTTCTAATATTGAATTTATAGTAGAAGATTTGGCTAAAATGGTGACACTAAAGAGGGGAGGGGATTTGAAAGTATCAATAATACATCCTCCCCGAATAGGCTTATATTGTGTTGTCTAAGACCTGCTACAATACATTTGATCATTTCTGTGAGAGGCTCTATTATTAGGGAGAATAATAAAGGAAACAAAGGACAGCCTTGACGTGTACCATTTGTGATTTTGAAAAGATTTGGAAAGAACCCCATCCTTCAGCAGCTTGGCAGAGGGAGCACAGCATAGAGCTTGGATGGCATAAAAATATTGCCTTGAAAGCCAAATTTGTGGAGAGCAGCAAAAGTGAGGCCCTAGTGAAGCCTGTCAAATTTCTTTTTGCGTCCAAAGCAAGGAGTAGGGAAGGCAAACGTGAGCATGCGGCCTATGATATTAGATTTATAATTCTCCTGGTGGCATCCATGGCCTGTCTTCCCTTTATAAAGCCCACTTGGTCATTGTGAATTATGTCGGGAAGTACAACTAGAAGTCTTTATGCTAACAATAAAGAATAGATTTTAGTATCACAATTGAGCAGAGATATTACTCTGAAACTAGCTGGGGAGTCTAATGATTTACCTGGTTAACGGATAGTAACTATGGTTGCATGGAACATCTCATCTGGTAAGCAGCCACAAGAGACTGCTCTATTAAAGATTTGAGTTAGGTGCAAGGAAACTATGGGATCAAATAATTTAGACTATACATTGGCAAATGCATCTAGTCCTGGACTTTTGTGATATTTGAAAGATTTAATTATTTTTGAAACTTCTGAGGGAAGAATGGGAGCATTCAACTCTATAAGATGGTCTGGATCAACAGAGTGAAGCTTGATATTTTTTTTCTTTTTTGGAGAAACTCGTTTATCAGATGGAGAGTAGGTTGAGGAGTAGATATGTTATCTTTCAAGTTGTATCGTTTTAGAGTAGAAGTCACTGAATTTATCAGCAATATGTTGAAGATGAGTAATCTTATTCTCTGAACCCTACAGATTTAAAAAGGAATGGGATTTTTGCTTTGGGTTGTCTACGTTTGACTGTCGTAGCCATTAAATTTGAGGGTTTATTATAGCAGGAATAATATGAGGCATGAAAATTTTTAAAATCCTCTCAATAATCTCTTAGAAGCAAATTTCTGAGCTCATTATGTAGTTTAAGAAGTGGAGTATGGCTAGAATTTCAGGGAGAGGTTTGTAATGTGAATTCGACTTAATTTGCAAAAGTAGATCATTGATTGGTTTCTTTTTGTTACTTATGTCGCAAACAAACTTTGAACAGGATTCCTCGTTTTGAAAGCTTTATGGGCATTTCAGATCGAGAATGAGTCTATTGGCCCTATCAATAGTTAAGTCGTGGGACGAGTTTGCAGATTATAATATTTTCATCAGTTGAAGTAAAAAAATTCCTTGAGTCCTTTCAGGGATACCCCTAAATTTCATGTTACTTCTCCTACTGCGTGCTTCAAGATCTGCTAGTTTACTTTTAATCAGCTCAACATTATCATTTAAGGAGTAATAAGCATCGATTAGGACATTGTGAGACTGGGTCAATTTGCTAAAATTATTTTCAGTGTGGCTTAGGGTGCATTCACACGAACGTATATCGGCACGGTTTTCACGCCAAGCCGATATACGTTGTCCTCATGTGCAGGGGGGGGGGAGACTGGAAGAGCCCAGGAGCAGGAACTGAGCTCCCGCCCCTCTCTAGCTCCTCTGCACCCCTCTGCACTATTTGCAATGAAGAGAGGCGGGGTGGGGGCGGGGCTAATTCATGGACCTTAGCCCCGCCCCCGTTCCGCCTCCTCTCATTGAAAATAGTGCAGAGGGGCGGAGAGGAGGCAGAGAGGGGGCGGGAGCCTCAGTTCCTGCTTCTGGCTCTTCCAGGCTCCCCCCCTGCAGATGAGGAGGACGTATATCGGCTCGGCGTGAAAACCGAGCCGATATACGTTCGTCTGAATGCAGCCTTACTCTGTCTCCTAGGCCATGGAAACCATGGATTACATCGCAGAGTGCCAATGCTCATGCACGCACGGAGCTAATTTTGCTGGAAACAAACAGTTCCTTTCCCACTGCAGTGACGAGATATGGTATTCCAGGCCAAGTTTCCATTGAAGCGAATGATAAGAAAGATGGAAAAATACCACTACATAGCCATCTATTGGACGGCAGCATTCCTACAAATCAGAGTGGTAATATGAAACCAGGTTATAAGTCAATCATTGTTAAGGCTTGTTATAAGTCACTCTGATTTCCTTAAGGAGACACAACACCGCTTCTAACCGATGTCATAGGCCCATCACAGACTAAGCCAGAAGCCTGCTGCACGCTGAGGAGGGGCAATCAACCCAAAAGAGTCTGTCTGTGCCTGGCTTTCTGGCTTGGTTTCATATTCCCAATCATTGTTAAGGCTTGTTATACGTCCCTCTGATTTGAAGGAATGCTGCCATTCAATAGATGGCGCTGTAGTGGTATTTTTCCATCTTTCTTATTTGCATAGTTTTCCCAGAAGAGCTAGCATCGCCTTATAAGTCTCCTTACTCATATTTTAGGTGTCCCTGCACCTTTTCTGGGTGTTTGCCTTGGGGAGAGACTATACCATTCCCTGACCCACTCATAACTTTAAGTGTGATACCAAACAAGGCCACTGTAGAAGGAATGGAGCTTTCTGCTTCTGCACAGGCACATTGGCCTGGGACACTACTGATCAGCAGGGGTCCTGCCTGTGTACTATTGATGTCCTTTCCTGAGGATAAGCTATTTATGGTTTGCAATTGGACAACACTTAAAGGGCTTGTCCCGCGAAAGCAAGTGGGGTTATACACTTCTGTATGGCCATATTAATGCACTTTGTAATGTACATCGTGCATTAATTATGAGCCATACAGAGGTTATTCACTTACCTGTTCCGTTGCTAGCGTCCTCGTCTCCATGGTGCCGTCTAATTTCAGCGTCTAATCGCCGGATTAGACGCGCTTGCGCAGTCCGGTCTTCTCCCTGGTGAATGGGGCCGCTCGTGCCGGAGAGCTGGTCCTTGTAGCTCCGCCCCATCACGTGTGCCGATTCCAGCCAATCAGGAGGCTGGAATCGGCAATAAACCGCACAGAGCCCACGGTGCACCATGGGAGAAGACCCGCGGTGCATCGTGGGTGAAGATCCCGGTGGCCATCTTGCTAAGGTAAGGAAGAAGTCGCCGCAGCGCGGGGATTCGGGTAAGTACTAAACGCTTTTTGTTTTTTTAACACATGCATTGGGTTTGTCTCGCGCCGAACCGGGGACCTATTGAAAAAAAAAAAAACCTGTTTCGGCGCGGGACAACCCCTTGAAGTAGGTATGCCAGTAACAACAAATCTATTTTCCAATGGATCCCAATGAATTCTGATGGATCACATTGACTTTCTTGTTTTTCAAAGACTTCTTTTACCAGACTACCTGATTAATCTTCTTTGACTTTCCAGTCACCTCCTCAGATGCCTGGCTGATACCTTACCTAGCATCACATCGTGTACATCAGTAATATGGCATCATACGGCTTCCGTGTACTGCGATACATGGTCCTTGCACACTTGTGGCAACTTTGCCACATACATGAACCTAAAAGACCATAAAAGATTTGTATATTCATTTATTCAGAGTTTACATCCATGACTGGTCTCTAGTGATGTGCGAACTTTTGAAAAGTTTGGTTTGGCTAATTCACAGAACCAAAAGATCACGAAAACCCTTAAAACTGGTGTATAACACTAAGAGCCCTAAACGACCTGCATACCACTCTGAGAATGTTATGCAGGGCTTTTATGGTTCTTGCACAGTATAATACACCAGTGTTCACCACTAGTGTTGAGTGAACTGAACCACTAGAACCCTGTTTTGGGTAAAACTTTGCTAAAAGCTTATCAAAATTCAACACGAAACAGGGTCCTAATGGTTCAGTTCACTCAACACTACTGGTATCTACTATGATTATTTCTGTGACAGACACCAGAATGTAAATGGCAGTCATCACAAACCAGAAGAAACAACCTACAACAACCACAAAATAATGACTTCCAATTCTTCTTAGGCTCCTGATGCTGCTTTTGACATGTAGATTTTGAGTACTGAGCAGGCGTAATATGAGGCAGCAGAACAAGTTGTTTTGATTGAATTTGATTTTGCTTTGTGCTGCTAAATTAAGGACACTTTTATTTGCTGGTTCTGTGAGCTGGAAATTCACTGCATTAGTTAAGATAAGGAATTCTCATTCCACTAAGTGAATGCATAAGAGCCAATTTTTTTTTTCTGAGACTCTAATACAAATGGGACTTCACTGTATTTATTCAGATCAGATAACATTCTAAAACGTTACATTTGGGGAATATTTCACTAACAGCTTCTAAAAGTTCATGTAGTATGAAAGTTAAAGGTTATGTTTTAGTGTATTAGCCACAGAATTTTAGAAATGTACAAAAATTTTGTTTTTACTAAATCTTATCTGACTTCAATTCTGCCGTTGTGGCCAGTTTCACATGAAAGTAATACCAGTGCATTTTTTGAGCCCATATTATGTTGCTTACCAGGAACCTCCGACGCTGTTAACTTGGGTTATTAGGCCAACTGGGATTTGTGGCGGGAAAATACACATTTCATTTATACCTCCATTATCGATTTCAGGGTTCCAACTCAAATGCCGAAAACAACACAGAGAGAAACCTGGATGGAACTATATTAGTTTGTGAAATGGAGATCATTTTTCTCTGTTTCCAAAGGTTTCCATCTCTTTCCATCTTTAGAACTTGAAAAAGTGCAGTTGACTACACTTTTCTATCCTCCTAAAAATACAGAAAAGGAAGGAACCCCTCTGAAACAGAGACCCAAGTTGTCTTCATTTTGCATATTAAAACCTATGTTCCATCCAGGGTTTTGTCTCATTGCTGTTTTCGGCATTAGAGATTTAACTCTGAGATGGAAACTGGTGACTGTGCCATAAAAGAAATATGAACTGAGCTTAATAGGGGCACAAAAATATGCCCATATAAGTGAAACTGGATTTAGAGGGGTATACGTATCACTGACAATTACACATATCCAAAGCTTATGCCATAAATGTTTGATAGAGGCTGACCCCACTGCTGGAACCCCCATCTATATTAAGAAGTGAGGTTCCTCAAATCCTGTCCCATCTAGTGTGGTGGTCGATGGTGGTGTTCTCGGCTCAGTTCTATTAATCATAGGTCATCAATATATAAGTCCTGGAAACCACACTCAAAAATAAAATGGAAGCAACATCCACAGTTTAAATAACTTCTTTATTTGCCAATTGCAATGGGTCCATAAAAAGAGGTCATGTTCACGGTGCATGTGCTGTTCTTTCCATTATATCTTTGAGTGTGGATATAGTACAATTTAGATCTTTGGATTAAGCTGCATTAGGGACTTACACCCATTATATTTGGCTCAGTTGCTGCTTCATTATTGATTTTGGCATCTAATGAGTTCTGGAAGCAGTGCTGGCCTTAGTTTAGATTGCATCCTGTACAGTAGTGTTTTTTATGCCCACCCGTCATAAAAGAAAAATGAAACATATTGCACAGATAGGCAGTCAGCTTGCGTTCTACTTGTGCAGAAAGCAGCATGTTGGGGATTGAACCTGGGACCTTCTACGCTATAGTTGGTGGCTCTCCCTATTGAGCCATCCAGCTTTGGACAGTTCCTTACATGACTCTAGCCTTGATGTTTCCTGCTAGTCTGGTTCCTGCCTCCCTGCCCTGGCCCCACCCTGCCGCTAAGTAGGACTTCCTATAAAAGCCTGACCCTGCCTCAGATCCAGCGTGTGATAATTGTGCTTCAAGCCTTGATCAAGCTCTATTTCTGTCTGCTCCTCTGCTATTAAACTGATACCTCCCATTGCTGACCTCTGGCTTCCATTCTGACTATGCTACCTGCCTCCTCCATCTATACTGCGAACTGGGACCTCCCATTGCGATCCCCTGGTTTCTCTTCAAACTACGCTACCCGCCTCCTCCATTTGTACTGCGAACTGAGACCTCCCATTGCTGACCCCTGGTTTGCCTTCTGACTATGCTACCCGCCTCCTCCATCTGTACTCTGAACCGAGACCTTACGTTGCTGACTCCTGACACTTCCCTGACTACTCTCCAGACCTGCGGTACTACACCTGAGGCTTTACCTTAGTGCCTGAAACCACTACACAGCAAGATAGTAGCATAACCATACAAGAACAGCTAAGTGAATAAATATTGTATCTGAACCAAGCTCATAATATAAATACAGCACAAACCAACCTCAGTACATGAATACAGTCTCAGAACCAAGCGCATAACATAACTACAGAAGCAGAACTTAGGGATTGTGTTGCAGGAATGCTGATGGGCTGACAGATGCAGCTTGCAACCTCAGACAGGAGAAGACAGGGCCAAAAGGAGGATTCATGTAGCTCCAGAAGATGCTGCTGCATGGAGGAAGGGGATCATCTAGCCAGGCGGACATAACCCTTACATCTATCTTATAATCCCCCACAAGCTGGTGGCCAGTTTAGCTATATACAATTTACATGGGTCATATATAGCTAAAGGCCGACATGCCTGGAAAACCCCCTTAAACAACTGAGACGGATAACATTAACCTAAAGCTAAATATCACAAAGAGAAGCCAGATAAAAATTAAATGTATTCTGGTAGAGATGCACATACAGTTCAATGCATGAAAACTATTTCAACATGGAAACACATTTAATAGCCTTATAAAAACCCATTATAGAGGAGTAATTGTTGTTCCATCTATTTTTAACATGAGATCAGCTTTAAGCCATTGCTCTGTCATGGCATCATCTCATGTGTTGTGTGAAGCCGCATTATTCATTAGTCACATTATTAGAAAACATGCACCATCTGTAGTTTATAGCGTAGAGTAAAAATAAAATGGCTCTACAGCTTAAGGAGGGAAGTTGGCGCCAGGGATTTAATCTCATGCAGACTGCAGAGAATCAGCACAAAATGATTATTCACTATATCCAACATAAATGGAATATCTCCAGTTCAATTTCTTGCCATTTACGTCTGATACAGCAGCCTGGGCAGCAAGTGCAGCGTGACTAAATATTCACTACAAAGCATTCAGTCATACCGTAGTCAGCCCTTTTGTACGATGCGTCTATTACCAGTGTGCTGAGGAACGCTTAAATAGATATCTCTTAAAAATGACTTCTTAGTCTGCAAATATCCAAAAGCATGCTGGACTCATTCACATGTAGGGATTTTTAGGGCACGGCACTTGTAACCATAATCGGCCAATACAGGTAAAGACAATCTCCTGTTTTGATTGTGCCATTATAAAGAGCACCAATATTAGTAGAATCAGTAAATGTTAAAGAGGTTGTCCAAGGTCAGTAAAACATGGCTTCTTTCCTCCAAAAGCACTTGTCATTGGAATTGCACTTCAACTCTATTGAAGTGGATGGGACTGAGCTGCAATACTGCACACAACCTGTGAATAGGTGTGGTGCTGTTTTAGGAAGAAAATAGCTATGCTCTTTCTAATTCTTGCCAACCCCTTTAATGCCTCTTATATAGAAGTGTAATTTAAAGTGGTTGTCCATAATTTTTCCTATCTTCAGGATAGATCATCAATGGCTGATCGGCAGGGACCCCCACCAATCAGGTGTTTGCCAGGACACCATCAGTGCAGATAGCGCTGTCTGTATTGCAGTGATGAGGATTGGTACTACTGGTATATTTCATGGCACGCCACCACTGCCAAATCCTGCTCAGCTCTTGCTGAGGCTGTTTTCAGGTGGCGCTGTGATTTATGCTCTGCACGTTACTCACCCCCCAGGTCTTTGCACTTAGGGCTCAGTGTGCTCCTACTCCTTCTCTTAAAGGCACAGCGCACTCCCTAAACCTGATCCCCTCCAATACTGTCCATGCATCTCTTCTATTAGGCATCCACACCCTAGGATGAATATCTAAAAGCTCCTGGCTGTGTATATTCTGGTTCTGACTCCTGCTTTCACTCTCGGGTAATTCTAAGTCTGTGCTCCCTGAACTCGGCTCTCTTTACTCAACTTAGTTGTCGCTGACTGCCTGCCCTGACTTTCTTCTAGGACCTCCCTATTGCTACTGTGCTGCCAGCCCTGGCCATTGCTACGTTTCTGGATAAGCTCCTGTTCACACCATCAAGAACCACATCTTGGTCTTATACAGCTTCAGTACGCACACTACCAAGACTATCTGGGTGAGTAATGGCTTGGGAATTCTGCAGCAAAGACTGTATCCTGCTTGGAGGGAAAAACTGGGGTTCCCCAGGTGCTGCCTCCACAGACAGGTCAAAGTCAAACTAGTGTGTAACAAGGTGCATCTACATTAAATAATTTAAGAATGCAGGCCATCTATAAGCAAATATAAGGTGAAGGAACACTTAAAAGAATTCAAGTCTCCAGGTTCAGATGATTTATATCCTAGGATGCTAAAGGAAGCAGCAGAGGTAATTGCTGAACCATTGGCCATAATGTTTGAAAATTCATGGAGAACAGGAGTAGTCCCAGAAGATTGGAAAAGGGCAAATGTTGTCCCTATCTTCAAAAAAGGGAAGAAGGTGGATTCAGGAAACTACAGGCCTGTGAGCCTGACTTCTATACTGGGAAAGCTCTTTGAACAAATTATTAAACAGCATATATGCAAGTACTTGAATGAGAATGGAGTAATTCACCAGAGCCAGCATGGGTTGGTAACAAACAAGTCATGCCAGACTAATCTAATTTCCTTCTATGACAGTATCACCGACTGGGTTGATCAGAAAAATGCGGTGGATATAATATATCTTGACTTTAGTAAGTATCTCATACTATCCTGATTGAAAAAAAAAAAGACCAAATATGGGATTGACAAGACAACTGTTAGGTGGATTCACAACTGGCTGATTGATCGTACTCAAAGAGTGGTCATAGATGGCTGCACATCCAAGTGGAAGAATGTATCAAGTGGGGTACCACAAGGCTCTTTCCTAGGCCCAGTGTTGTTCAACATTTTTATAAATGATCTGGAGGAGGGAATTGATGGTAAACTGATCAAATTTGCTGATGACACAAAGCTCGGAGGGATAGCCAATACTAGGGAAGACAGGAAGTATTCAAAAATATCTAGAAAAGCTTGAACAGTGGGCGGCGACTAAGAGAATGGTATTTAACAAGTAGAAATACAAGGTCCTACATCAAGAAAAATTAAAAAAGGCACACATTATAGAAGGAATTGAGTTAAGACTAAGCACATGTGAAAAATACTTGGGTATTCTTATGAGTCAACAGTGTGATGCAGCAGCCAAAAAGGCAAACACACTTCTGGGATGTATTAAGAAAAGCATAGAGTCCAGATGACGTGAGGTAATTATCCCCCTCTACTCTTTCTTAGTCAGACCTCAACTGGAATACTGTGTCCAGTTCTAGGCACCCCAATTAAAAAAAAGACATAGGCAAATTGGAGCAAGTTCAGAGAAGAGTTACCAAGATGGTGAGTGGTCTGCAAATCATGTCCTATCAGGAATGGTTAAAAGTTTCTGAGAATAGAATATTTAGCTTGTAAAAAAAGAAGGCTGAGAAGAGACTTAATAGCGGTCTACAAATATCTGAAGGGCAGTCACGGTACAGAGGGATCAGTCCTATTCTCATTTGCACAAGGAAAGGATGAAACTGAAAGTGAGGAGACACAGATTAGAATTAGACAGTGAGGGTGATCAATGAGTAGAACAGGTTGCCACAGGAGGTGGTGAGTTCTCCTTCAATGGAAATCTTTAAACAGAGGCTGGACAAATGCAGCATCCTATAGGGTGACCCCAGACACAAGGCACACATTGAAGAGCTAGGAGGGTAGAGTGGTCACTTGTCATGGTGGCACTTACCAGGCTCCCTCCTGCAGGAACACACATAGCGTCGGCCAGAGCAGCGCTGGGCCTCTTTCCGGAAATGGGTGTACCTCTACGCAGTGATCCCAGGCTTCAGGACGGCCGCGAAGGAAAAATAATCACATAGCATCCCTGCACTAGGCCTGGCTGTATACACCTCCTTTTGCTCACGCTCACTCTCTCTCTCAAGGGACTCATTCTGCCACAGTTGCTGTCACACTCGTAGTCAGGAACCGCTCTTCCTCCTGCATTCTTCACCACATGGGAGTTGAAGGTACCTAAGGACTCAAGAACCCAGAAGAAATGGAGACTGACCCACTTTCCTGCTCTCACACACTCCTATTTATATTCTCACTTATACCACGTGACAAGACAAATTGATACATTGCAAGCATCTCCCAGGCTCATGAAGACACTTAAAGGGGTTGTCCCGCGCCGAAACAGGTTTTTTTTTTTTTTAACCCCCCCCCCCCCCCCCCGTTCGGCGCGAGACAACCCCGATGCAGGGGTTAAAAAAAACAAACCGGAGAGTGCTTACCTGAATCCCGGCGGTCCGGCGTCTTCATACTCACCTGCTGAAGATGGCCGCCGGGGTCTGCTCCCTCCGTGGACCGCAGCTCTTCTGTGCGGTCCATTGCCGATTCCAGCCTCCTGATTGGCTGGAATCGGCACGTGACGGGGCGGAGCTACACGGAGTCGGCATTCTGCACGAGCGGCCCCATTGAAGACAGCAGAAGACCCGGACTGCGCAAGCGCGGCTAATTTGGCCATCGGAGGCCGAAAATTAGTCGGCACCATGGAGACGAGGACGCCAGCAACGGAGCAGGTAAGTATAAAACTTTTGATAACTTCTGTATGGCTCATAATTAATGCACAATGTACATTACAAAGTGCATTATTATGGCCATACAGAAGTGTATAGACCCACTTGCTGCCGCGGGACAACCCCTTTAACTCCTCACTTGCTGCAGCTGTGCAATACACATAACAGAATGACAAGACACTTTTACACAGCACACCAACATGAGACATGACATGTATGACATTATGGAGGGGGCCAGGAATAGATGTACTGGCCTACTACACAGACATCTGTCTGGGATGATTTAGTGAATTCTGCATTGAGCATGGGGTTGGACCCGATAACTCGGAAAGGTCCCTTCCAACTCTACCATTCTATGATTCTACATCCTCCTGCCTAACAGTACAACTTCCATTGAATTCAATGGGAGCTGTGCCTGCAGTACCAACCTGGAGTACTTCTATATCTACTTCTAGCTGATCGGTGGGATCCTGAGCGGCAGACCCTCACTGATCAGCTGTTGATGAGGATAAGTTAAAGTCCCAAACTACCCCTTTAAAGCCCTGGATCCTATGCAAACTCTGTAAAAGGGCCTATTGTGTGAGGCGCTACGGAATATGTTGGCACTATATAAATAAAGATTATTATCATGTGCTATTCATGAAATTTCCTTCTGATCTCTATTTTCCTGCACATACTGTGCAGTTAATTAATGACCACAACAAAGTTTATCTTTGGTGTAGTAATAAATTGGCTGATAAAAGTGCAGGAGAGGAGAGATAAGGGCTGAAAAAACAAAGCAGTTCAGCCTCACTGATGGATATTTTACGTTCATGTGGGCAAATAAGCACCAGGCCCATATGAACGTGCCTAAAACAGGCTAGATATAACACAAATACAGGAACCTAAAACGGAATTCAGACTGGACATGGTGACGGAAACACCAACTGGCAAGAGAACTGCATACTTCGGACTGGACTGATGGACAGACATAAACATAGGGACAGACAAATGACCAAAACACTCACCGTACATACTTGTACACATAAGCAGATGTTCTAGCTATAAAAGTACGAGGAATTGGTTTATACGTTGCCCAATGAACTTAAGCTGCAAGGCCACGGCAAGGCTCCTTGTATTTTGCGGTCCCTACACTAGCAAAACACATCTACTGGAGGACCCTAAGGGCCACCCTGTCGCAGAAATGGTAAACAAACTCAGCAGTACAAACTGACACAAAACTGACAGAAAATAAACGTAAAAACTGACATGAACCAACAAACTCGCAGCAAACTGCAATGGACAAGGATACATGACTGCTCACTCTGGACACCAAACAGACACTGACAGGAGCTGGGTTTATATGTGAGCAAAGACCCAGGGGATTGACAAGCAGGAGATCACCAAGCCCAGCCAGCACAATTATGCCACACCTGTGGGCTTCTGCTGCTAAAAACCCTAGTACTACAGGTCCCAGCAGCACAACCTAACAGACTTTAGAGATTTGCACACCATGATTGTTGTCCCTGCGTGATAATCATTCTGTAAATAGAGGCAGAGCTAGTTGGAGATGGCTTGTGGCCGCTCACCTCCATTCACAGTCAACAGGCAGTCATTCAAAAATGAATGACTGCCTGTTTACACAGCCTGATCATCGTTTGAGTTTTATGTCTGCATAAACTAAATAATGAATAATAGGCCAATGAATTCTAGTTCATTTTTCAGTCGCTGGCAGAGTTGACACTGAATGATTATCATTCAGTTTTGCACGTTTCAGCGATAAACTGAATATCATTCAGTTTATTGCTGAAACGTGCAAAACTGAATGATATAATTGTTTCATGTGAAAGGGCCCTTCGACTGCAGTGTCTACATACGGTGATATGCAGACAAGACAAATGGTGTACAATTTTTAATTAAACCCTATTTAAAAAATGATTGTCAGCCAAAAATACATGCACTTAAGTAAACATTTTGCACCGTTTGTCTTCTGCTGCTTCTGCAACGTGCGACAAGCCGGAAGAGGCCTGCACTCAGAACGGTGTCTGAGGGGTGGCTGTGGAGCCATGTCACGGTGGCGATGAGTGCAGCGCACTCTATGTAATCTTGCGCACTGATGATGGCAGACAACAGCATATGGACGACAGATGGAATTAAGCGAAGGTGATGCCAGTGCCTGACTTAAAAGGTCTTGGTAGAGAAATAAGGCTAACACATGTATTTGAGTAAACTGCAGGAACACTATTTAATTGTGAACATGGAAGTCTCCAAACATTTTAGACAGTAGAACTTGCATAAACCCAATTTAAGCCTTTTATACACTGTTAGATGAGCCCTGGGGAGGCAGGTTCTGAGATCTGGGAAGCTGTAGCAAGACTGACTGAGACTGAAAAAACCCTTATTAACTCCGCTAACAGTATTTGCCAACCTAAAACACCAGCTACAATTCTCCAGTAGTCACTCCGTGGGACCATCTGGAGGTTTTCTGGTGTCTGTAGCTTGTGGTGCTGTGGCTTTTCTGGCTGTACTGTGCAAGCATGGAGGGAAGGTATGGCTTGAAAGGGTTTCAGATCTTGAAAATGACTGCAGGCTGCCTTCAAAGTAGTGGGTGATTGATCAGCTCAACAGGGCACTACAGTATGTCACAGTAGCTTCTTTAGCATCAGATCAGGAAAGATGCCAGCAGGAATGATAGCTTCCTCTGGCTGTAGACATCTTCCTCCACCCTGCTTCTCACTCTCTCTCTCCACTGTCTCCCGCACTCCACTGACTCAACACTTTTCTATTTATCTAGTGTGACACAGATCCCATCACCAGGAAATTCCCCCTCCTTCCAGGGAACTTGCTTAGCCCCCGGCTTAGCCCCCTCCACTCTTGGAACTTCTTGCCTCTGCTTAGTCACATGATGTATGACAGTCCAAAGTCCACATACAGAGATTCTCCCAGGTCTTGCCACAATTGTATTGAAAAGAAATGACTAAGTTACATTAACTATTTAGTTCCCTATCCTGACTCCATCTTCTTAAAAAATGAAATCCAGCATCACTACCCTCTGCTAAATGAGCTGTAGCTAGGACAAATTATCTTGACTTACAGTTAAGTATTTTTACTCTGTAGTGCCACATTTTAGGTCACTACACTTCTACATATCATTTAAGAAAATAAAGTTAGAATGTTACAATATGCTTACTTTACTGTATTTCTACTAACAGCTGTCTTATTTTGTGTATATATAACTAATTGTGGCACACAATGTAAATAGGAATCCCTGTGGTAAAGATTAAAATGGGTCTCCCGTTATGGTAATGAGCTCTACCCAGGCCAGAAGGGCTATAGTTTGTTTTGCCCTTCTTGTCCTTTCCATCACCCCTGGGGCCCGATTTCCTACAAGCTTGTTTGCTAACAATGCAGTTCTTTTAGAGAAGGTAGTCTTGTACAGGACTGGCATAGGAAAAAGGATCATCCTGCTTTCAGCGCCCTCTCTCCAAGGGTCCAATAACAGCACAGTGCCGACCTAAAGTTAGATGGCATCCTGTGCATTTTTTTTTTTTTTACGCCCCCCACCACCACCCCATCATAAGAAAAAAAAACCTGTATTCTGCAATTAGCAAGATAGCAGCATACCCACACCAGAACAGCTTAGTGAATAAATACAACACCAGAACCAAGCTCATACCATAGATATAATACAAGAACCAAACTCAGCATATAAACACAGCACCAGAACCAAGCTCAGACTAATATAAAGCACCGGAACCAAGCTTATTACAGCACGAACCAACCTTACTACATAGCTACAATACCAGAATCAAGCCGATAAGATAAATGCAGCCCCAGAACCAAGCTCATACTATAAATGCAGAAGCAAAACTAATTGATTGTGTTGTGGGGGCACCAATGGACTGACAGCAATGCCTTAAACATCAGATGGGAAGAGGCAGATCCAGGAGGAGGATGTTTAATGTAGCTTCACAAGATGTTGCTACACAGAGGAAGATTATCTGGCCAGGTGAACCTAAGGGAAGAGGCGATCGCCTCCAACCTACATCCACCTGGTGACCACCATACAGGTTGATGCCCTCTGCGACTGCACAGATTGCAGCTCAGTCCAGCCATGTATTCACATATCTGCCTCTATCATATATATCCCATTGATTTCTGAAACTGTCCTTTATTAATCTGTCAGCAAACTTTTAAGCCTATATGAACCATCTTTTAAAGGGGTATTGCAGGGAGTCAATAAAATGGCCAGCATCTGTGCAGACTGTGAGAAACCCATCCTAGTCTATAGCTAGGACAGATTGATGAGACCTGAGAAGAATTAGGGTGGAGGCGGAGTCACAGGTGGGGAATGGAGCCTAATTCTACATTGTTCATACCTGTTGACAAGAAAGAACAGTGTGGTATTTGACTCTGACCCCACCCCTACCTTTTAGGTCTCATCAACCTGTTCTAGTTACAGATGACAGCCATTTTGTTCATTCCATAGACTATCCCTTTAAGAATGAATATTCTGCACAAATAATAATATTAAAATAAATAATTTTGCTCCTAAAAACTGATTTAATTCATAGACCATTCACAGTATTAAAAACTGTTTCTACTGCATTTTTCTAGCAGTGCTAATCTTGGTTTTCAGGCAGGGTGTATAAATCACATTTGTTCTTTTCGTAATCCTAACAATTCTCCTCAGTATGTGTTAGTAAAATATGAATATGTAAAAAAAAAAAATGTAGGTCATAGCAGTTGCCTCTGGACTCCTGACATCGCACATGCGTGTTATTCTAATGTGCCATGTTAAATTGAAGTGACAGCCCTGTCTGTGTGTCTTAGCTGGAAGGTAAACTCCACCGCACATAGCATCTTACAGCACTGTGCTGGGAGAGGACGCTGAATTAATCCTATCATTGAAGTACTAGAAATTAAAATAATAGAATCTTGGAAAATCATCTATGAAACAGTTTAAAGCACAACGATTGTAATAATTTCTATTTTTTGCATAATCATTAATAATTATTGTGTATATTACTATGGTAAAGTTCTCACCTTCTAGAAGCCGGTAGTCCTCCTTTCTTAACATGCAGCTTATATGTAAATGCTCCCCCCCCCCCCAAACCCAATCTCAGGGTAATATGGTAACTAGTAGATGAAATGAAGGGGTGAGAGGAGGGGTATGCAAATGCAGTTTTACTTTAGAATTTGTCTGTCAGACTGCATGCTGTGTTTTCCCCCCAAGGTAGATGACATTAGAACTATCTGGCTTCTGCTGTCTCTTCCTCCCTTCTTGCAAATGAGAAGATGAAATAATTCCTCTACAGCGCCACCTATTAGAAGGCAGCTGTTGTGTCGGTGTGAGTCACTATGCTGGCTTTTCGGGTTTTTCTATGCATTGTGTTCTCTCACTCTGGTGGGTGTAGTTTGGGGTTTGTTGCTGGGGGCTATTGGGGAGGGTTTATATTTCCTCCTCACCTTGCGCCCTGTGCTGTTCTATTGTTCTAAACAGTCTCTACTGGAGTGAAGACAATCAGTTTAGAGTCAGAGTTTCTTCTTGCAACTTAAAGATAAGTTCTGGGTTTTTGATTTTTAGTGGAGTGTGTTCATTTGGATTGTGGTATCTTTATATCCAGGTATCAGGGTTAGGGAGTACCCCGGGTTCCTGCGTGAGTGCGCCCTTATCAGGACGGTACACTCCCCTTCACATTTTAGAGTCCCACAGAGATAGTACCTTTTTATTTTATTTTCTCTTTTCCATTAACTGTTTTCTTTCTGGGATCTGTGGTGTTAACAGTTCCCATGTGCTTATTTCTGAGATACAGTTACCGCTAACGTGACAGCAGCATTCCTGCAAGTTAATATTCTGACCTTGTAACAATAACTGGGAATAGTTACATTGTTACAAGCATGTTTAAAGGTCACACACTGACTTGCAGTAATGCTGCCTTCTAATAAGTGGTGCTGTAGAGGCATAGTTCTATCTTCCATTGGCATAAAGTTCCCATAGGATCATGCATAGTCTTATAAGTGGCCAAGGTAAATATTCATGTTGATGGTGGGGTTGCTTTTAGTGTCCTCTCAAAGCCATCAATCAATTAAAAAATCAAGCAATGCTCTGGTGCAATGATGCTATACCCTAGCCTGGCTTTAATTGTCCTACATTCCCTAAACTGACCATCTAATGGTAGAGTGCATCACTCGTGGTTCGTAATGCCTTCCTGTTCAGCCCCTGACCATCTGGCCATAGTAAAGCTTATCAGTGTGTGGCTGATCACATGAAGTTTCCATATCAGAGAGAAGAGGAGTTGCACACAGCTCAGGAGCAGGAACAGTCATAACTAATGGTGCACCGTGTACCCATTTCTGATCCGCACTATCCCCCTTTGGTAAATAAGGAGTCCTACTGACCGCCATAATTTGCTCTGTAGTATTAAATAGCCTTACTTTCCTCTGTAGTAATAACTAGCCATACTGTCCACTTTAGTAGTAGCTATACTCTCCTATATAGTAGCCATAATGTCCCTTTTAGGCTATGTTCACATGGGGAAGATTTACTACCAATTTTTTGTGCAAACCATTTACACAGAAGATCCACAATATTTACAGAAGCAGTACAATGGAAGAAATTGTCAAAATCTCATCCACATACTGCGGAAAAATGTGCACAAAATCTGCAATGGAAGCCGTCCGTGCGTTTTTCCCCACAAAATAGAACATGCTGTGATTCTCCCCCATGAGCGGAAAATTGCAGTTGATTCCCCCCTGCCCACGAGCAGAAATCATTTACCATGGCATGTCAATGGATGGACATTGCGGTGGCATTCGCAGCAGGAGTCTGCCCACGACTTCCGCAGCGATAATCCATCCGTGGACGTTGGGCCTAAAGAGGGGTAAATTCTGCATTAAAATCTGCATTAAAATTTGTATCAAATTCCACACAAAATGGTTCGTTTTCTTAAGAGGATTTTCCACTGCAGATCTGCTTCAGAATATCCACTGCGGATGGACATTAATATCAGCCATACTGTCCCCTGTAGTAGCCATAATGTCCCCTTTAGTAATAGCCACACTGTCCACTGTGGTAGGCATAATGTCCCTTCAGTATTAGCTATACTATCCCCTATAGTAAAATAATAAAGATAATCACCTCCACCATGGTTCCATGGCGCCTTCCATCCACTGCCTGGCCTCTTCTTGCTGACATCCTTTAGAACGATGCAAGCGATGTGATGACATCATTGCATTGCATAGAAGACGCCAAGCGATGGTGCAGGGAGCCCAGCTTGGCTTCCGGTGCTGGTGTTGCCACTGTTAATTGTAATTAATGATGCAAATACAATTAACTTCCCATCTTTTGCCATAAACGGCTAGGGTTCCTGCTGAGCCCAGACAGGCAGCGACTCTTCTAAATTGCCACCTCCCCTGCAGTAGGGAAGGGGTGCAGCCTGAGGCAGAGTGCTTAAATCGTCTCATAGTATGCTGCCTCTTCCCTAGTTGCAGATATGAAGGTAAAGAAAAATTGTTGCATTTCAGCATGTAGAGAGAGAGGGAGGTCAATTGCTTGTACTGCTTTTCCAAGTCCCATGTGCTACAGCTTGTGTAATCAGAAACCAGTTAAGAGAATACCGGAACTGACGTTTGTACTCTTCAGCGACAAACTGTAAGTGAGATCCACTCCAACTCAGATCATAAGTTTGCTCACTAGTACTAGCTCACAACAGACCTGTTGTATGGGGTAACGCTGCAGCAATTTCTAGTTAAAGTGGTAGTGCTCCCTTTGTTATGAAAAGAGATTTAATGCAATTCCGCACCATGTGTTCTGGGAGTACACTGTTTTTAGTTATAGTGCATTCATAGTAGTGAACTTACAACCTTGCTCAAAAGGACTGTGTTTGGCTCCCCATGTCTGTGTTCCCCTATTACCAGTGGTCAGAAACGCTCTTTTCTCCTTAGGGAGAGCAACTATATACTATAAACTAAGTGAGGAGACTCAAATGGCCACGCACGCTCCTCTGGGTAATATGCAAATAAGGGAGATGGAATAAATCTTCCACAGTGCCACCTATTGAAAGGCAGCATTCCTTCGACATTCCTTAACAAGACTTGTATAAAAAGTCCCACTTTGACTCGAAGGAATGCTGCCTTTCAATAGGTGGCACTGTGGAGGATTTATTCCATCTCCCTTATTTGCCTATTACCAGTCTAACTTTTGCAAATGTCATTCACATTGTTTGGATTTATCACTTGTAGGAAGTAACGGGTGCAGATCTGAATTAGTGAGCGAAGCATTAAGTAACCATAGAGTGAAACTCAGAATGTCTATTGCCAGTTACTCTTGTTGCCATTTATCATCATCCTTTCTTTATTTAAAAATAAAACATTGTATATTTTTATTACCTCCGTGGCTCCATTGTGTCCTAACACCTGCGTCACGCACCACCACCTCCTCTTGACAAATACCTTTAAGGTGATGCTACAAACAAAAGAAAGGGAGCAAGAACAAAGAGTAAATAAAGTCAATGATTTTTTAATATACCGTGTTTTAGCCACCTTTATACATAGACATGTTTTTCCGTTTATACCTGGGGCCAGAAGTAATCAGAAGTTCCACCCCACATAGATTTGTAAACAAGCAGATTCGATTTCTAATACGTAGTCTCCTCTCTCATTGTGTTCTCTCCGGCTGCTACAGACCTGATTCATTATTTATCTCTAACTAATATTACAATGGATTTTTCACAGCAAATCATTAATTATTTAAGTGTTTATTGTAGACACATCGGTAATTACCCCTGCTGCTCTGGTCGGAGACATAAACTCTGCTTTCACTGGAATCACTGGTTGGAAACAATAAATGCTTTAATTTACAGTTTAAAGGGGGTTCCCCGGGACATAAACATTGATGAC
The DNA here is from genome assembly GCF_035609145.1 of Eleutherodactylus coqui. NCBI lineage: Eukaryota > Metazoa > Chordata > Amphibia > Anura > Eleutherodactylidae > Eleutherodactylus > Eleutherodactylus coqui. The sequence goes on along the minus strand of NC_089841.1, from coordinate 80,649,626 downwards.
CTATATTGCCCCTCATTGTGCTGGCTTGCAGAGTTATATTCTCTGTGGTAGCATAAAAGCTCATTTGGAAGTCAGCATGATCTTATCTAAACATTCATGTTTTTGGATCTTTTGCAACTACAATGAACTTTTGGTAAGAGTGCTGTTATGTAGGAGGGAAGACGTGTTGGAGCTGTGAAAATTCATAGGGATGTTATGTTATTTAAATGTATAATAAGACTTTAACCCTTTCCAATCCAATTTGTATCCTGGTTTTCCTAGGGGGCCTTCTCTTTTTGTGCCATTATACAATGGCGCTATCTGCTGGCTAAAGCCAGTACTGCATGAGGTGACACGTTGGATAGGCACCAACAGCAGAGATGCTGGCAGTATACAGTAAGAGAACCCCGACGGACGTCTTCCAACATCGGAGCTGTACAGCCTTAAATCATAATGTCTTCAGACGTCAGACAGTGGATTGGAAAGGGTTAAGAATACCGGCGAGTGTGGAAGACTGGAGAGTCAGTGGAGGTTGCTTTGAAGGGGAGCTCCTCCAACCTGGGACTGAGCTCTTTGGCCAGTGAGTTGAGCAGTGGGGACGCAGACCGGGATTCTGCTGCTGCGGCATGGCCCCTACAGTGCACCAGTGCCACCTGCCATATAGGCAGTTGTGTTTACATTTCTGTAGACATCTTGTGAGTGGTGTCCACTTCCAGCATCTATCCTTCACTCCTACATCGCCGGTAGCTGGTTGCCGAATACCTCCATTCTCTTCTAAGTTAAACTACTCGGCTGCTCGCGTCTTGCTGAAAGGAAAGGACTTCAGCCGGGATATATTTTAAGAGCCCTATAAAGGTTATATGTGGACTTAGAACAATCTGCAGATACCACAGCGGATACGGCCAGTAATGCCTTGATTGGAGACTAAAGTAGGACTGCCTAAAGATTACTCTGGGACTCCAAATTAGCACAGGAGTGCTTTTATATACAATTAACCACATGTTGTGAGCTCACCCATTAATAAAATTTCTAAGCAGCTGAGATGAGTCACAAATCTCCATACATGGCACAAACTGCAGCTCCAATGCGTTGCCCCGCTGGTACCCCAACCACCACCTTGGCCATTCCCTTCAATACCATAACCTCCTTTAATAACAAACATGTTGGAAAAATGATATCATCAGGCTGATGGTCAATAAGTACTCAAACTTTTCACTAGCGGAAAGAGGATGATTGCCTAATCAGCCTTTAAAAATGCAGAATTGAAGAACAAAGTGTTAGAAGAAAAAATATAGAAGTTAAGAAGGAGGTTGGCACGATGCATTAACATCTATGGACTCCTTTGTTTTGTTGTTCATTTGCTTTGTAAATGCAAAATTAAGAAATTTTCTTACTAGTCTTCATTAAAAATTGCCTACCATTTTTCTGCTTTTAGATTCTGTGCAACTCCTTTACATAGCTGACCGGTGGTCCCATTGAAATGAATGGAGTAGCAGTGCACATGTACAACTGCTGCTGCCTTCACTTCAGAATGCATTGGAGTGAAGCAATACCACCAGATAGCATTGCGGTACCATTCTGATATAAGGCCAGATTATCTCTGGATTTGCACGCAGGAGCAAAGAAACTAGCAGCACTTCTTAGTACTTTTGTAGTGGCCCAGGGGTCCTACAGGGTAGTCACCAGTGACCAGACCTGTAACACTTAGCGATTTGCTCCTAGGAGGCATACAAGGTGCTGTACGTTGGAAAAGTCCTGTTTTCCCCCTGTCTTCTCAAGCTTCAGCTAAACGGCTTGGCAACAGCTGTCTGCTTATTGGCTGCTTGTCATGCTATCACTGATTGGTAGAGGGAGATGGTGTGATAGTGTAGAGCAGGATAAGATGATGGTGAGGCAGGATGTTAGGGGGATGTGTAGACAGAAAGTGCTGGAGTTAGACAGGAAGAGATGGGAGTTATAGTGAGGAGTTCGTAGTGAGCAGTTGTCAGAGGAGAACATAAGAGGAGGTACAGTAGCGTGCTCCAGTGGAGAAAGCAAGGACTTTACAAGTTTCCTAACAAACTGCAGTGTGGAGGATAAAGTGTGGGACCCACCATCACAACAGTGAGTTGCACAAGACTCTGTTAGCAGTGAAGCCAGGGAAGTGTAAAAAGGTCCATGACTAAAATATCTTCACCATCTGCCTAGCAATCGCCAGAGTAACTTTACAGATAACTAGGACTGTGGGAATTCCTCTGAGTAACCTTTAAGAGAGAGAGCATTGAAGTTGTTAATTGTCTTTGCATCATGAATGAAAGTGTGGAGCAACGTTATTATCTACTTTAAAGTGAATCTACTGCCAATTGCTGAAGAACTGTAGGTGTTGTTATTGCAAATGTTTAACTAAAGAGGTGAAGCAAGCTGAGCATCTGCAGTTTGTACATCCAGGCGACAAGGACTCGTGTCAATTATTTCTACACTCGTTCCAGGAGTCCGTTAACTTAGAGATACTGGTGTTACGTGGCAAATCCTCCGTTTAGTATTTAGAGACTGTCAAAACCCTTTTGCCACTGTGCGGCGAGCGAGTAAGGCACCTTTGCCGCCATTGCTGGAAAAGATCGCAGAGCCACCTGTGACATCCATCTTGTTTTCCCCATAGTCTCCCCCACTTTGGCGAGCCCCGCTCGGATGCTACACTCTGCTAACTGGAATCTCAGGACCTGTACTTCGTTCAGCACCTGTTTGACTGTGTGAAGCTTTCAAGGTAATCAGGTACTGATGGCAATGTTTGTGCCAAGATGGTAGTACGCCTGACTCTCTGAATAGTCAGTACAGACCTGGTTCCAAGACCTCTTCCAGGTGGCCACTTTCTACAAGAGGCTCTGCATCATTGGCTGATAAACATTCTGTCTCACACAGCTCCATTTGACCCATTCTCAGTGGCAGAGGCGTAACTTGAATCTCCTGGGCCACAATGCAAAACCTGTAACAGGGCCCCCAACTATAATGCTTTATTCATAGTACTGGGCTCCCTATATGGAGAAGAGAGGTCTTATGAGCCCAGGTGCAACTGCATCCCCTGCATCTCCTATAGTTACGCCCCTGCTTAGTGGCACTTATGAGTATGAGGCCCAGAACAGCTAATCGCATGGCCACCTTGGAATGGAACAATATTTACTCCATATTCTTTGTTTCAATTTAAGATTATTGCAACAAAACGTAGTCTCTTACAGACATTTATCTTGTCTTTGATGGCAGCAAGATGTACCTTTTTAAGGTAGTCCCCTAAGCATTCACACCAGTTCTTTTCTCTACTCCAGCCAGTTGGCTCTCTTTATCTGCAAACTCTAACCATTTCCTCTCTTTTGTCTTAGAGACCAATTCTCTAACACCAATGATTGTCTCTCCCTCTGGTTGTAGCTGCCTTAACTGATACCCTGGCACACAATTGTAAGTGTACAGACTCACATACACCGGTCACCAAAACTGAAATGCCTATGGTTGCTCATTTGCCCATAGGTTTCTAGTAACAGTGAATGCTATGCTCGTTCCACTTTCCGGTAACGCTCCCACTACTGAACTAGTGCAACTGAAGCCCCCCTATTACCAGGCCAGAAAATGGGAAAACACCGGGCCAATGCAGGGTGTCGCATATGGAACAGGTTACCATGGGAGGTAGTGAGTTCTCCTTCAATGGAGGTGTTCAAACAAAGCCTGGACAGACATCTGTCTGGGATGATTTAGTGATCCTTCATTGAGCAGGGGGTTGGACCCGATGACCCTGGAGGTCCCTTACAGCTCTACCATTCTATGATTTTATGATTCATCCTTCCACTGGCCACCCCACTTTATTTGTATGGGGTTAAATACAAACAGATGAGAAAGGTGATCCCACAGTCGAAAAAAAGCAACTGCAGCTTCCATAGGGAACAGAACTTACAAAAAAACTCTTATCCCTTACTGTTATGGTCATACTGAAGTGTAGCGCTTTTTTACCCATGCCGGTAATCGATAGGGCACGTCATTGATTGTATTTAGTACATTATGATATTAAAAATACCATTGTATCCAGTATTGTGTTTCATATATACATGTTGTTGTTAGCCGTTTAGTCGTTCATGACCCACGGTGATCCTAAAAGCGAGCTCCCTCCATGTTTTTCGGTTTTGCACGGCTTCTTTCAGTTGTGTGATATCCATGCCAGTATCAGCTTTGACAGTATCGGCCATCATGTCCTTTGGTGGACGGGTCTTCTTTTGCCACTTATCTCTCCAAGCATTTAGATTTTTCTAGCGACTTTGCTAGAGAAATATACATATCATGCTGCAAAAGACTCCAGCAAATGAATGCTGCAAAAATAATGGTTTTGACAGTTAATCTAGTACACGCGCTATGTTGTGAGAGTGGGCAAAAGGGCTTGTCATTAGAGAATGGTAGTTCTCCTGGCACCAAGGTAGATGCAGCAATAAGTAAGCGTCAACACTAAAAAGCTTTTCCGACAGGTACTCGGCTTCTAACCAATTGCCGCATGAGCAGTAACGAGATTAAAAAGGGTGAGTTAATTCATCGTTGACAATAATGCAAACAGCAGCACCAGAGTGAAATCTGTCACAGTAATTAGAAAATGAACAGATGAACAGGCCACTAAGGTCAGAGCCGGGAGAGAATAAATAAGTCACCAACGTGATGCCCAAATAAGTGAGTCAGTAAGGACGAACCCGCAAGACTGTTCCTAAGGAAAATAAACAGGGAATGGAGCAGATTATACCCAGAGGAAAGGACGCCAATGACTCAAGCAGCAAAGCTTTGTACTTACAAAGGGTATCTCTCGGCTCACATAGAGCTGGTAGAACATTAAGAATGAAGGAAGTTGTTGATCAGTGAAGCAAGTCCATGACGTCAGCAAATGCTTTTACTGGAAATGATGTCTCCAGAGTATGATCCACCTGCAAATTGGGACATTTCGGCCATACGTCCATTAGTCTGTTTATTCAGATTATGAAAGAGATGTTATTGGCAGGGGTATAGAGTAAGACACTTAGCAAGTCTTATTCACGTTTGTGCTCACATACTAGGCAGGAGTTCAAGGGTATTCAGTACGGATTAGAATTTTAAATTATGAACATTTATAAGCAGTGAATAATGTCGTGATGAAGCTGATGTCCTTTTGCAGGTCACTGGCATAATAACAGATGTGTCCTCGTTAACTTTTTCCTGAGCTTGACATATCTCAAAATGTGTGGTGCAAGATTTTAAAAAATTGTATGTCTGATTGATGCATCTGTTACCACAGACCCCCCATATTTATAAAATAAGTATACAATTTCTGTAGATTTTATTTTACTGGACAGATGCCTCTGAAAGATTCCATCTGTGGGTTGCCTGTTGCCTCCTCATAGGTCCGTGTTCCCGTGTGCCTTTCAACCAGATGTGTGAGGTTTGACAGGTAATACCTGTATCTAACATGATCTCTGACAGCTTAAGGTCCTTTTAGATTGGATGAGTTTAATGGTCCTTTTACACGGACTGATTATTAGGTCTGATCATTCCTCTGAATGCTCGTTCGTCCAACAATTGGGCCATGTAAAAGGATCAATGATTGTTCTCAGCCGTTCTTTACTTTCAGCAAGCATAAAAATGCTTCTTGATCGGCTGTACATCTCCTCGTGTGAACAGGGAGATGTGTAGTGGACCTATGGGAATGATCAATCATAATTATGATCATTCATCCCCATAAGCAGATTCTCAGCTTGTGTGAAGGAAAATGTAACAAGCAAAGATTGTCATGCGTTTCAATTGGTGCTCATTATATTGGACTGAGAACTCAGCCAGTCTCAAATGACCATAAAGAGGACTGATCGAAATGCACAGCAATCGGCACTCATTTAATTTTGCTTCATACCGGCCAAGAATCAGCTTGTGGGGGTGAACAATTATAATTACTCTCATAGGCTGTCTGTACATTTCCACGCTCAAAACAGATTAGAGAGCATTTTTATGTTCGAAACTCAACGATCATCCAATGAACAAGCAGTGGCTCATTCATTGACTGTGCATTGATCCTTTTGCATGACTCGATTGTTGGATGTATGAGCATATATGTAGTGGCCCGAAACACCCATTTCTGGCCTCTCCATAATTGTCATACATGTCATGTCTTTTATGTGGATGCACTGTGCAAAGCGTCTTGTCTGCTGTTATGTGTATTGCACAGCTGCAGCATGCAGGAGGTTAATGTCTGAAAGTGGCTGGGATATGTCTGGAAATGTATGAATATCTGTCTAGTCACGTGATATCTGTACCCTATAAGTATGAGTGCTTGAGAGCTAGGTGTGGTCTTCTGTCATCTTCAACGGTTGAGAGAGGCGTGAGAGTGCTGGCCACATGGGGGTACCTTCAACCCTCATGTGGTAAAGTGATGGAAGAGGAGGAAAGGTATCTTGAGACCTTCCACGTCAGGAACCACCTCTGAAGAGAGAAAAGAGTGAGAAGTGCGCCGCACAGAACTTTCTACAAGAGTACAGAGTGAGTGTCAGTGGAGTATTCCCTTCCCCCATCCTCCGCCGGAGTGTTCCCTGTCCAGGAGTTGAGCACTGTAAATAACTGAGACTGCAGGCCTGATATCATCCTGAGTTATCCTCCCTGACCTAGCACTAGCAACGTATCTTTCCTGCATGTGCGAGTTAATTGTATTCTGCTGCATCTTATACAGTAAAGTTTCCAGTTGCTGCCCATTCCCAGTGATTGAGGTATTCACGTTTATCAGTATGTGGACTCTTTTTATTCATCCGCTGGATAATCTATGGTGAAAAAGGAATGGTGGCGTCACACGTGACAACTTCACGTCCACAACACTTATACAGGTAACCGCTGTCCCAGCGTTGCCTGGAAGAGGCCTCGCAGTGTCTTGGCCGAGGTTCTGTGCGCCCCTGTGGACAGGAGTCTGGTAGAGCCACCGTGACAAGTGCCATTTCTACCCCGCCAGCTCCTCAGCGTAGGCCTCGGGTCTCTGTCACCACATATGGAGGAACGTTCTAGCCTAATAATCAGAATACATGTAAAAAGACCATTATGTAGATTCTATACAGAGCAGGAGAGGAGGAGGAGCGCAGTTATGTATGGTGAAGGCTTGGAAGCTGTATGGATCAAGTGCAATACGCATCTGTAGCTGATATTACTATTACTGTGCACAGTTCTGGACACCGCTGCTCAGGAAGGATGTTGCAGTACTTGAGTGGGTTCAAAGAAGGGCAACTAAATTAATAAACAGAAAGGGGGGATTGGAATACTAAGAGAGACTTTTCACTCTGGAAAAAAGATGACTAAGGGGCGATCAGAAAACTATTTATAAATACATTAGGGAACAATACAAGGATCTCTCCCATGATCTGTTTATACCAAGGACTGCGTCGGTAACAAAAGGGCTTCCGCTATGTCTAGAAGAAAGCAGGTTTCATCACCAACATAGAAGGGGGTTCTTTACTGTAAGAGCAGTGAGACTGTGGAACTCTCTGCCTGAGGACGTACGTGGTGATGGCAAAATCCATTGAGGAGTTTAAGAGGGGACTGAACTACTATCTAGAGCAGAAGGATATTACAGGATATAGACATTAGGTGACCAGCGGGTTTGTAGTTCCGGGTCTTATATTTAGGTAGGAACTATCAAAGGTTGATCCAGGGATTATTCTGATTGCCATTACAGAGTCTGGATGGAATTTTCCACAAAATGGGCTAATTGGCTTCTGTCACTTGGGGTTTCTGCCTTCCTCTGGATTAACTAGGGGTTGAAACAGGCTGAACTAGATAGACATTGTCTTCATTCAGCCTAACCTACTAGGTTACTATGTTACTGACCCAAAAGCGCAAGAAAAGTCAGCTTCAATGTGCTCAAAACCATGTAAATAAGCCACAGAATTTTGACATTCTGTTCTGTGGAATGATGAAATAAAAATGGAACTTTTTGGGCCTGCAGATCAGCAGAATGTCTGGTGGAGAATAAATGAAGCATATGCTTAAAGGGGTTGTCCCGCGGCAGCAAGTGGGTCTATACACTTCTGTATGGCCATATTAATGCACTTTGTAATGTACATTGTGCATTAATTATGAGCCATACAGAAGTTATAAAAAGTTTTTCACTTACCTGCTCCGCTGCTGGCGTCCTCGTCTCCATGGAGCCCGCCTAATTTTCGCCGTCTAAAATGGTCGAAAGGCCAAATTAGACGCGCTTGCGCAGTCCGGGTCTTCTGCTTTCTTCAATGGGGCTCCGTGTAGCTCCGTGTAGCTCCGCCCCGTCACGTGCCGATTCCAGCCAATCAGGAGGCTGGAATCGGCAATGGACCGCACAGAAGAGCTGCGGTCCACGGAGGAAGAGGATCCCGGCGGCCATCTTCAGCCGGTAAGTATAGAAGTCACCGGAGCGCGGGGATTAAGGTAAGCGCTGAGCGGTTTTTTTTTTTACGTCCCTGCATCGGGGTTGTCTCGCGCCGAACGGGGGGGGGGTTGAAAAAAAAAAACCCGTTTCGGCGCAGGACAACCCCTTTAAGAGAACACCTTGACTGCAGTGAAGCATGGTGGTGGCTCTGTGATGCTCTGGCACTGGAAATCTGCAGTGTGTGAAGGCCAAGTTGGATTCCATCAAGTATCAGGAAATCCTAGGGGAAAATGTCATGCCTTCTGTGAGGAAGCTGAAGCTTGGGCAGCATTGGACCTTTCAAAACAGTGATCCCAAGTATACCTTAAGGTTCACCAAGGCTTGGTTTCAGAAGAAGTTCTGGAAGATTCTAGAGTAGTTGTAACAATGAACTCACCTAATCTTTAGTGTGAGTCAAAGAAGGCAGCAGCATGTAAACCCAGCAATATTGGTAAACTGAGGGCCATTGCCTATGAGGAATGGACTAAGATTCCTCAGGAATGCCATCAGGAGCTGCTGTCTGGCTAAATACCATGTTTGCAGCAGTTCATAACAGTAAAAAAGGTGCTTTATGTACTAAAGACGTTTGTGATGAAGAGGTTAAATGGTTAAATAATTCTGTGTATGCAATAGTCATTAAGTGTGGCATTTTGTGTTGAATTTGGAGAAATCACTGGTTAGATTAGTTCGATGAGATATTTAAATTGTCCCTTTTTGATTGGTTTTTGCAGATAGCTGAAAGTTTGTAAATTTGACAAATAAACCTAATTTGCAGTGAGGGTTGAATAATTTTGATTGCTACTACAAACAATGGGACGATGCTTACCCACAGCCAGGTGATCACTCTCAGAGACAGATGCTTACTATATTCTAGAGACATCTAGGCTCAAACACTCACTTATTTGTCCATTCACCAAGAGTCTGATACTCTTGCCCTCAGACACTGGCTCATTTAGACACCCAATACCAAGAACTCAGTCATTCTTGTAAACACCTAGGGGCAGATATTCTTTCACTTGGGACATATGATTCTGAACGTCACCAGCCAGAGAACTAATTAGAGACCAAACTGCCAAGAGGCTTTATTAATTAAAATGAACACAGTGAAAGCAAATCTTAAATTGGTTACTAACCAATTTAAGATTTGCTTTCACTGTGTTCATTTTTGAGACAACTTGCAATTTTAAGAAATGGTAATAAATTACCCAATTGGGTTACAAATATTTACACAAAATGTGATTGTTCCAGCAAGAGAAGCCAAGTAATCTTGTAGATATGATACCTTTTTAATGGCTAACTAAAATACATTATGTTTTGAGCTTTCCAGACTCTCAGGGTTCTTCCTCATGCATAATGAAATAGATCTGAAGAGGCATGAATATATATTTATGACAAGGCACAGACATGGATGTGATTAATTTGCATTTGAAAGGATACTACAACAGGATGGGTAAGGAAATAAAGACATACTTAAATAGTCCATTGCTAAAGATGTGAAGGTTTTATGATCACTGAATTAGTGTTACCAGACCAGAGTGTTATCTGTGCTATAGATGTCTCGTACATATAGAGATGGGCTATAGGTATGTGGGCCTTAGATGGGACAGTCCCCATCCTAAACACATCAAAAAGTTTATTGTCTACAGCCAGGTCATCAAATACAAATGGATCTGCTCCAACCCAACAGACAGAGAGGAACATCTATACTATCTTAAAAGGACATTTTTAAATCAGGCGTACCATCCCTCCTCTGTTGTAGTATCCTTCCAAGTGCAAATTTATCACATCCATGTCTGTGCCTTGTCATAAATATATAATATGTGTGTGTGTATAATATATATGATCCATGCCTCTTCGGCTCTATTTCATTATGCCTGAGGAAGAAACCGCAGAGATTCGAAAGCTCACAACAATATCATGATTTTGTTAGACATTACAAGGTATCATATTTACAAGATTACTTGGTTTCTCCTGCTGAGAACAATCACATTTCGCTCTACTGGCTAACACGGTACCAAACTTTTTTCATTAATATTTACACACTGTTACTAGTTTCAGACAGTGGTATTACTGCTACATTTCAACATTCAAATTGTGTCCATCAAGCCCAGACCTTCCGCAGTTCTACTGAATCAAAAGGGTTCTATCGGGATCTTAGCCTGGTTCAGCAGAACAGCGAGACGTCTCTTATGGCCATAATACATACTGAAAAATGCGGTTGTCTGAAGCCATCCTTACTAGTCACAAATGTCAAAAGCTGGTGCTCAGTGTGCGGATCTGAATGTGTTGCTGATTTATTCAATACTGCAGTAGCACAAAATCTCCTCACACTGCCTAAACCCCGAGTTGATAAATGAGATGGAATTTAATTTTACGTTTCTACTAACCTCAAACTTTAATTTACTACATTTTCAAAAATTGCAACTCTTATGAAATTCCATTTTAAAGAGGAATAAAAAAAACGATATCTAGACCTTGGGTATGGCATTACCATATATCATTCCCAAAAGATCAATGTATTCTGCAGTTCTCTAGAATAGATTCTACTATTTAACCAGACATACTGAACAGATTGAGTCCCATGATACTTACTTGTCCCCAGTGCAATACTTAATGGGGACACTATGTACAGCAAAGTCAGCGAAGGCTTAATCTACAATAGTTAACCTCAAATTTATTCACTAAAGAAAAAAAAGGGACTCTAAGGTCACTTCTCTAATTTCCACAGGCCTCCATTTCATCAGCTTTCCCAATTATTTCTGGCATTTCGAGTCGGAAAAAAAAACATGATCCACCATCATCTGTTGGTCTCCGTTTCGGCAGGTTTTATTAATGGTTCCATTTGAATCCTGTTTTTCGGAATTCAGATGTAAACTATGATGAAACCCCTAGACAGAATGCAAAATGAGATGTGAACCATCGCTTATATGCACTGCCGTTACTGAAGAACCTCTTTGTAAAAACTTAAGTAGCACTTGTCAGTCAATCAGTGCTTGGCACAGGAGAAGGAACTTTCTACCAAAGTGCTCTATGACACTTGGCGAGATAAGTAGTGCCAACCAGAGATGAGCGAACGTACTCATTAAGGGCGATTTCGCAATCGAGCATCGCTATTTTTGAGTACCTGACTACTCAGGTGAAAAGATTCGGGGGGCGCCGGGGGTGAGCGGGGGGTTGCAGAGGGGAGTGGGGGGGGGGGGAAGGGGGAGAGAGCTCCCCCCTGTTCCCCACTGCTACCCCCACTCCACCACGCCGCCCCCCGAATCTTTTCACCCGAGTAGCCAGGTACTCGAAAATAGCGATGCTCAATTGTGAAATCACCCTTAACGAGTACGTTCGCTCATCTCTAGTGCCAACATACAGTAGCACCATCAAGTTCTGATATTGGCATGTGATCATACAAATATCATTTACGGAGATGTCAATGGAAAATTTCTTCTGATATGCATTAAATGTTTATTAACCAATTTTGCCTGTTGCTCGGATGTACGTTTTTCATACAATTGTCAGTAAATAACCTTCTCCTTTTCACTCGTATCGAATGGAAAATGAATAATTTATGAAGATGGAAATTGAAGATAATCTATGAGTAATATATCTACAAATTAAACGGCGGCATAACCCTTACAGTGTTCGTTTTTCCATTAGGACACAGTGCTTTGGTAGCAGAAACAATTCTCCTGGCTGAGGCAGAAACAGCTTGCGCGTCAGAAAAAGTTTATTTTCACAACTCGTCTGAAGAAGGAAAATGAAGCGGCAATCAGCTATTTCAGTCTCTATTATTAACCCAGGAAGCTAGAAGAGGCTGCAAGGAAGATTTCCAAAATGGTGTATTTTTCCATTGCTGATGCCAAGTTCGTTGCAGAGATTGGGCGCTGCAGTATGTAATGAACTCATTACTTTACAGGTGCACTATAATCTCACCAAATCACCACCAATAATTATGCCTGAGTGTTCTGTATAATCTTCGGCTTCACTATCAATTTACCCTGCTCGGTCTCCTTGCTGTATGGCAGTTCCTGGCTGGCTCGCCCGTCAGTAGAATGAGTCTGTGGCTTCTTAAAAGGTTTCCAGCTCAATACATGTGATAATGAGGACAGATGTTTTGTGAAGACTGATGCTGCATCCTGTAATATAGTTCTCTTTAACATCTCCTTACAATTGCTGCAGCTGAAATAATTATATCATCTCTCCCGAAGTTCAAACATTAAAACCGATGAACGTGCAGGTTATTTTAAGGCACATGTATCCTGATGTTACTGCTTGTAATAATGTAGATTCTGCTTGTGGTGTTAAAAATAGTTTATATAATATGTACATTTTAAAGGGATATTCGGCGACATGATTTCCCTAAAATAAGACCCTATCTTATATTAATTTTGACCCCAAAGAGGCACAGGGTCTTATTTTCAGGGGGATGTCTCATACTCTCCTAGCAGTCGCTGTCCAGGTCCCTCCGTGCAGTTGTCAGCGCCGAAAGAACATCTCTTGCTGGTAACTGGGTTTGAAAACCCGCCTCCAGCAAGAGATTGCACTGATTGGTTATCAAATGCCACAGCTTAGCCAATCAGAGCCAGTGCTTGGTGCCTCAATCACAGGCATTCATTAAAGGCATGCATGGTCAAACCCAAATGATATCAGGACAATAACCAGCACCTTTTGAGAGGAGGGGCCAGAATATATGTGCACAGACTCATAGTGATTGGCTGTCTGGGCTAATCCACTCCACAGCAAACCACATGAACCAACCCCTGCAGAGTTGTACTCCTGACAGTGCATAATACCACACTAACCAGAAGCACAAGCCGACCCACCATGATATATAGGTAAAAAACAGATCAGCTCACCGCCACTTGTAGGAGAGGATACACAAGCTACAAGTCCAGGGATCGATGCACAGAGGAGTGAATGCCTGGCCAGTTTCCAGGCATAGATCTGCCAGAACAATAATAAACTCCAGCACCGAGAGAAAAATTAAAACACCTAGTTGACACATTTCCAACTCAATTTGAAGCTTTAAGCAACGTGTCAACTTGGTGTTTTTATAGACTGCATACACTGAGTTTTTAAAGTCGTTTACCAATAAAGCATGAGGTTTTAATTTTACTGTTGGTGCCGGAGTTTATCATTGTTACGGCATACAGTAAAGAAGCCACAGCACTCACCCGCGTTTTGCGGCCTGTTCTAACAGCTAGAGAGCGGGAGTCAACTAGAGATGAGTTGTAAAGGTATTTAGTAGAGATGAGCGAGCACCAAAATGCTCGGGTGCTCGTTACTCGAGCCGAAATTTTCGCGATGCTCGAGGGTTCGTTTCGAATAACGAACCCCATTGAAGTCAATGGGCGACTCGAGCATTTTTGTATATCGCCGATGCTCGCTAAGGTTTTCATTTGTGAAAATCTGGGCAATTCAAGAAAGTAATGGGAACGACACAGCAGCGGATAGGGCAGGCGAAGGGCTACATGTTGGGCTGCATCTCAAGTTCCCAGGTCCCACTATTAAGCCACAATAGCGGCAAGAGTGCCCCCCCCCCCTCCAAACAATTTTTACTTCTGAAAAACCCTCATTAGCAAGGCATACCTTAGCTAAGCACCACACTACCTCCAACAAAGCACAATCACTGCCTGCATGACACACCGCTGCCACTTCTCCTGGGTAACATGCTGCCCAACCCCCCCGCATGACCCAGTGTCCACAGCGCACACCAAAGTGTCCCTGCGCAGCCTTCAGCTGCCCTCATGCCACACGCTGGCCTCATAGTCACACCACCCTCATGTCTATTTATAAGTGCGTCTGCCATGAGGAGGAACCGCAGGCACACACTGCAGAGGGTTGGCACGGCCAGGCAGTGACCCTCTTTAAAAGGGGCGGGGCGATAGCCCATAATGCTGTACAGAAGCAATGAGAAATCCAATCCTGTGCCACCTCCATCAGGAGCTGCACACGTGGGCATAGCAATGGGGAACCCATGTGCCACACACTATTCATTCTGTCAAGATGTCTGCATGCCCCAGTCAGACCGGGGTTTTTTATAAATAGTCACAGGCAGGTACAACTCTGCAATGGGAATTCCGTGTGCACCCACAGCATGGGTGGCTCCCTGGAACCCACCGGCTGTACATAAATAAATCCCATTGCATTGCCCATCACAGCTGAGGTAACGTCAGGTTTAATGCAGGTGGGCTTCGGCCCACACTGCATGCCCCAGTGAGACTGGGGTTTTTAATACATAGACACTGGCAGGTACAAATCCCTAATGTGAAGTCCCTGTGGACCCACAGCACGGGTGGCTCCCTGGAACCCACTGGCGGTACATAAATATATCCCATTGCAGTGCCCATCACAGCTGAGGTAACGTCAGGTTTAATGCAGGTGGGCTTCGGCCCACACTGCATGCCCCAGTCAGACTGGGGTTCTTTAGAAGTGGACACATGCAGTTACAACTCCGTGTGGACCGACAGCATGGGTGGCTCCCTGGAACCCACCGGCGGTACATAAATATATCCCATTGCATTGCCCATCACAGCTGAGGTAACGTCAGCTTTAATGCAGGTGGGCTAAAAATTACTAGGATTACAATGTAGGGGAGGGCCCCAAAAAATTGGTGTACCAACAGTACAAATGTACTTCAGAAAAATTGCCCATGCCCAACCAAGAGGGCAGTTGAAACCCATTAATCGCTTTGGTTAATGTGGCATAATTTGTAACTAGGCCTGTAGGCGGCCCAGTTAAAATAAAAATTGGTTCAGGTGCAAGTTTCAACGCTTTATTGAATTGAGAATTGAAACGTATAAACATTGTTTACAAAAGTTATATGACTGAGCCTTGTGGGCCTAAGAAAAATTGCCCGTTCGGCGTGATTACGTGAGGTTTCAGGAGGAGGAGCAGGAGGAGGAGGATGAATATAATACACAGATTGATGAAGCTAAAAGGTCCCCGTTTTTTATGGTTATAGAGAACGATGCTTCCATCCGCGGGTGCAGCCTATGTATTGTTTAGGTATCGCTTCTGTCAGCTGGTGGAGAAGAGAACTCTGGAGAAATCCAGGCTTTGTTCATCTTTATGATTGTAAGCCTGTCGGCATTGTCGGTTGACAGGCGGGTGCGCTTATCCGTGATGATTCCCCCAGCCGCACTAAACACCCTCTCTGACAAGACGCTAGCCGCAGGACAAGCAAGCACCTCCAGGGCATACAGCGCGAGTTCAGGCCACGTGTCCAGCTTCAACACCCAGTAGTTGTAGGGGGCAGAGGCGTCACGGAGGACAGTCGTGCGATCGGCTACGTACTCCCTCACCATCCTTTTACAGTGCTTCCGCCGATTCAGCCTTGACTGGGGCCTTGAAAGGCCTTGGAGAGTGTTCCCCTGCCTGCGCTGTACATGCTGCCTGATCTCCGCGTCTCCCCTGCTACCTGGCCCTCGGAACTGCGCCTTCTGCCACTAGCGCTGTCGGATGGGAATTTTACCATCAGTTTGTGCGCCAGGGTCCTGTGGTATAGCATCACTCTCCAACCCCTTTCCTCTTCGGGTATGAGAGTGGAAAGGTTCTCCTTATACCGTGGGTCGAGCAGTGTGTACACCCAGTAATCCGTAGTGGCCAGAATGCGTGTAACGCGAGGGTCACGAGAAAGGCATTCTAACATGAAGTCAGCCATGTGTGCCAGGGTACCTGTACGCAACACATGGCTGTCCGCACTAGGAAGATCACTTTCAGGCTCCTCCTCCTCAGGCCATACACGCTGAAAGGATGACAGGCAAGCAGCATGGGTACCCTCAGCAGTGGGCCAAGCTGTCTCTTCCCCCTCCTCCTCATGCTCCTCCCCCTCCTCCTCCTCAATGCACTGAGATATAGACAGGAGGGTACTCTGACTATCCAGCGACATACTGTCTTCCCCCGCCTCTGTTTCCGAGCGCAAAGCGTCTGCCTTTATGCTTTGCAGGGAACTTCTCAAGAGGCATAGCAGAGGAATGTTGACGCTAATGATTGCAGCATTCCCGCTCACCATCTGGGTAGACTCCTCAAAGTTTCCAAGGACCTGGCAGATGTCTGCCAACCAGGCCCACTCTTCTGTAAAGAATTGAGGAGGCTGACTCCCACTACGCCGCCCATGTTGGAGTTGGTATTCCACTATAGCTCTACGCTGCTCATACAGCCTGGCCAACATGTGGAGCGTAGAGTTCTACCGTGTGGGCACGTCGCACAGCAGTCGGTGCACTGGCAGATTAAACCGATGTTGCAGGGTGCGCAGGGTGGCAGCGTCCGTCTTGGACTTGCGGAAATGTGCGCTGAGCCGGCGCACCTTTCCGAGCAGGTCTGACAAGCGTGGGTAGCTTTTCAGAAAGCGCTGAACCACCAAATTAAAGACGTGGGCCAGGCATGGCACGTGCGTGAGGCCGCCGAGCTGCAGAGCCGCCACCAGGTTACGGCCGTTGTCACACACGACCATGCCCGGTTGGAGGCTCAGCAGTGAAAGCCAGCGGTCGGTCTGCTCTGTCAGACCCTGCAGCAGTTCGTGGGCCGTGGGCCTCTTCTCTCCTAAGCTGAGTAGTTTCAGCACGGCCTGCTCACGCTTGCCCACCGCTGTGCTGCCACGCCGCGCGACACCGACTGCTGGCGACGTGCTGCTGCTAACACATCTTGATTGCGAGACAGAGGTTGCGTAGGAGGAGGAGGAGGGGGGTTTAGTGGAGGAAGCATACTCCGCCGCAGATACCACCACCGAGCTTGGGCCCGCAATTCTGGGGGTGGGTAGGACGTGAGCGGTCCCAGGCTCTGACTCGGTCCCAGCCTCCACTAAATTCACCCAATGTGCCGTCAGGGAGATATAGTGGCCCTGCCCGCCTGTGCTTGTCCACGTGTCCGTTGTTAAGTGGACCTTGGCAGTAACCACGTTGGTGAGGGCGCGTACAATGTTGCGGGAGACGTGGTCGTGCAGGGCTGGGACGGCACACCGGGAAAAGTAGTGGCGACTGGGAACCGAATAGCGCGGGGCCGCCGCCGCCATCATGTTTTTGAAAGCCTCCGTTTCCACAAGCCTATACGGCAGCATCTCCAGGCTGATAAATTTGGCTATGTGCACGTTTAACGCTTGAGCGTGCGGGTGCGTGGCAGCGTACTTGCGCTCGCGCTCAAACACTTGCGCTAGCGACGGCTGGACGGTGCGGTGAGAGACATTGGTGGATGGGGCCGAGGACAGCGGAGGTGAGGGTGTGGGTGCAGGCCGGGAGACGGTCGTGCCTGTGTCCTGAGAGGGGGGTTGGATCTCAGTGGCAGGTTGGGGCACAGGGGGAGAGGCAGTGGTGCAAACCGGAGGCGGTGAACGGCCTTCGTCCCACCTTGTGGGGTGCTTGGCCATCATATGCCTGCGCATGCTGGTGGTGGTGAGGCTGGTGGTGGTGGCTCCCCGGCTGATCTTGGCGCGACAAAGGTTGCACACCACTGTTCGTCGGTCGTCTGCACTCTCAGTGAAAAACTGCCAGACCTTTGAGCACCTCGGACTCTGCAGGGTGGCATGGCGCGAGGGGGCACTTTGGGAAACAGTTGGTGGATTATTCGGTCTGGCCCTGCCTCTACCCCTGGCCACCGCACTGCCTCTTCCAACCTGCCCTGCTGCTGCACTTGCCTCCCCCTCTGAAGACCTGTCCTCAGTAGGTTTAGCAAACCAGGTGGGGTCAGTCACCTCATCGTCCTCCTGCTCTTCCTCAGAATCCTCTGTGCGCTCCTCCCTCAGACTTACTGCAATTACTACTACCTGAGTGATAGACAACTGTGTCTCATCGTCGTCGTCCTCCTCACCCACTGAAAGCTCTTGAGACAGTTGCCGGAAGTCCCCAGCCTCATCCCCCGGACCCCGGGAACTTTCCAAAGGTTGGGCATCGGTCACGACAAACTCCTCCGGTGGGATAGGAATCATTGCTCCCCATTCTGGGCAGGGGCCTGAGAACAGTTCCTGGGAGTCTGCCTGCTCCTCAGAATGTGTCATTGTAATGGAGTGAGGAGGCTGGGAGGAAGGAGGAGCAGCAGCCAGAGGATTCAGAGTTGCAGCAGTGGACGGCATAGAACTCTGGGTGGTCGATAGATTGCTGGATGCACTTTCTGCCATCCACGACAGGACCTGCTCACACTGCTCATTTTCTAATAAAGGTCTACCGCGTGGACCCATTAATTGTGAGATGATCTGGGGACGCCAGAAACGTGCCTCTCTCCTAATCCCGCAGCAGTCGACTGCGATACAACTGGATCAGGAGCTCGGCCTGTGCCCACACCCTGACTTGGGCCTCCGCGTCCACGTCCTCTAGGCCTACCCCTACCCCTCAGCATGGTGTATTACCAGTAGTGCAGAAACAGAATGCTGTAATTAAATGTGCCGCTTATTGGCCTGTGGTTGGAGGCTGACTTCGCTTACGGAACGCACAGCAGAGCCAGGAAAGAATTTTGCGCAAGCCTGTAGTGAGACGTAAGTGCGTATGACTGAGCTATTGGAATTCACAGCGCTGAAGCAGTCAAGTGTCCAAAGGCCACTAGTAGGCCTTGAGTATTTTGCTTCTATTTTTTGAAAGGCTGAGCTGAGACAGCAGACAGATACTGTAGGCAGCGTATTAATGTATACTGTTTCCCTGTGGACGGGATGACGGCGGTGATGTAACGGGCAACGCGGAGCCAGGAAACAATTTAGAGCACGCCTGTAGTGAGACGTAGGTGCGTATGACTCAGCTAGTGGAATTCACAGCGCTGAAGCAGTCAAGTGGCCAAACGCCACTAGTAGGCCTTAAGTATTTTGCTTCTATTTTTTGAAAGGCTGAGCTGAGATAGCAGACAGATACTGTAGGCAGCGTATATATATGTATACTGTTTCCCTCTGGACAGGATGACGGCGGTGATGTAACGGGCAACGCAGAGCCAGGAAACAATTTTGCGCAAGTCTGCTGTAACACTTAGCTGCGTATTAATTAGGACTACTACCCCCAGCAGACATGCAGTACACTGAAGACGGTCACAGGCAGCCCAAATATAGTATTTTTCCCAAATTTGATTGAAAAAGCCCACTGCCTATATAGACAGTATATCTCTTTCACCTTTCCCACTGTCCCTGCCTCACGAGTACTGGCCCTATACTATGTAAAATTACTGCAGACTGTTTCCTCTGGACGGGATGACGGCGCTGATGTAACAGGCAACGCAGAGCCAGGAAACAATTTTGCGTAAGCCTGCTGTAACACTTAGCTGCGTATTAATTAGGACTACTACCCCCAGCAGACACGCAGTACACTGAAGACGGTCACAGGCAGCCCAAATATAGTATTTTTCCCAAATTTGTTTGAAAAAGCCCACTGCCTATATAGACAGTATATCTCTTTCACCTTTCCCACTGTCCCTGCCTCACGAGTACTGGCCCTATACTATGTAAAATTACTGCAGACTGTTTCCTCTGGACGGGATGACGGCGCTGATGTAACAGGCAACGCAGAGCCAGGAAACAATTTTGCGTAAGCCTGCTGTAACACTTAGCTGCGTATTAATTAGGACTACTACCCCCAGCAGACACGCAGTACACTGAAGACGGTCACAGGCAGCCCAAATATAGTATTTTTCCCAAATTTGTTTGAAAAAGCCCACTGCCTATGTAGACAGTATATCTCTTTCACCTTTCCCACTGTCCCTGCCTCACCAGTACTGGCCCTGCCTCACCAGTACTGGCCCTATACTATGTACAATGACTGCAGACTGAGGACGCAATGCTCTGCACGCCCGATATACCCCAAAAAAAATATGTGCAACATTGCAAAAAGCAGCCTCAACAGTACTGCACACGGTCAGATGTGGCCCTAAGAAGGACCGTTGGGGTTCTTCAAGCCTAAAATAACTCCTAACGCTCTCCCTATAGCAGCAGCAGCATCAGCAGCACTTTCCCTGATCTATGTCAGAATGCATCTGTGGGGAGCCGCGGGCGGGGCAGATTTAAATACTCGGGTGACACCTGATCTCCCCAGCCACTCACTGCAGGGGGGTGGTATAGGGCTTGAGCGTCGCAGGGGGAAGTTGTAATGCCTTCCCTGTCTTTCTATTGGCCAGAAAAGCGCGCTAATATAAGATGAAAGTGAAAGTAACTCGAACACCGCGTGGTGCTCGTCTCTAGTAACGAGCATCTCGAACACCCTAATATTCGAACGAGCATCAAGCTCAGATGAGTACGTTCGCTCATCTCTAGAGTCAACCCATCACTGGTCTGATTTTTTTTTTTTTAACCCTGAAAACTCTATTAATAAAGGACAGCTGCACACATTTTTCCAGGAATTTCACAATGTGTAGGTTTTGGGGGTATCGTATGAATTTATCCGTCATCTCTTCATAGCCCTTTACATGGGCAGATGATCGTGAAGGAATGTTCTTCTTAAACTCTCATTCACCTGATCATCACCCTTGTGAAGGTACGAGCGATCATCTGACAAATAAACAAATGCTGATTTGTTGTGTGATTCCATCTCTCAGGCCTCACTCACATAAGCGTTTTTATGCGGCTATTTAGCTGCGATAAAACTTCGGCCAAAAATTGTGACCATGTGAAGCACTGGATTCCAATGTATTCTTTCACATGGGCGATATTCGGGTGCGTGAAAAAAACACAGCATCAAAATGTGAAATCAGTCACCAATTTTTCATGCTGCGTCAGAAGATAACTTTTGACCTATCTTTTGATGAAAAAAGATGAAAGCTCCCATAGACTCCTGTGAGAGTCTGAAAAAAAAAGGGAGGTTGTGGGTTTTTTTTATCTGCATCTGGCGCTCGAAAAGTAGACAGCTGGCTCTATTTAACCAGTGTGGCTGGCATAAAAATGCATCACCCGTGTGGATGAGGTCTTATGCAGCACCAAAAATCATCTTTTGTTAGTAGCACATAGCCCTTTCTAGACACGTATCTGATGCTGACAACAACTGAACTGTATATGCTCATATGATCGCATTAATGATCATTTAGGCACATACAGTAGTGCTGATTGCTCCGTGTAAATAGAGCTTAACTAGTGGCAATCAAATTGAAAAGATGTCGACTAGTGCTCATTCCTGCAAAAAATCTGTCACAGGCACTAAAACACATGTACAGTGTTAACCATGTAACGATAGGCTTGTCAATAGGGTTAACTCCTTACACAATAACTGTACCTGTCCCATGCTTGTGAGATGGTTTGCAGAAGACCCCAAGCTAATGACACTTGAGGTCTATAGACAACATCATTGTATTTGGGAAATTCTCCTTTGCGACTTGAGACTACTGAGTGTGTACCTATACACAGCAACCCATGCAGGCCATAAGGCCTACTACTTAAGGCTGCATTCCCACGAACGTATATCGGCTCGGTTTTCACGCCAAGCCGATATACGTCGTCCTCATGTGCAGGGGGGGAGGATGGAAGAGCCAGGAGCAGGAATTGAGCTCTCGCCCCCTCTCTGCCTCCTCTCTGCCCCTCTGCACTATTTGCAATGAAAGGAGGCAGGATGGGGGCGGTGCTAGGTTCTGAGAATTAGCCCCGCCTCTCCCCATTGCAAATAGTGCAGAGTGGCGGAGAGGAGGCAGAGAGGGGGCGGGAGCTCAGTTCCTGCTCCTGGCTCTTCCATCCCCTCCCCCCTGCAGAGAGAAACAACGTATATCAGCTCGGCGTGAAAACCGAGCCGATATACGTTTGTGGGAATGCAGCCTAAGACTGATACAAGCAACATTTACTCTATTTTTTAGCTTTTGTCTGTATATGTGTAAAGTAAAGCTTAAATCCATCCTTGCTGCCAACTGTCACGCCATGTTACCATCCACCTGCATGTAACATGCTCAAGCAATACATAGATATGTCTGGTCCTCAGGAGTAAAACGCCTTTTATACACAAAGATTATTGCTCAAAATTAATTCAAACAAACGCAGATGAGCGATAATCGTTACGTGTAAATGCCATCGTCCACCTTTTGTCTTAACTATGTTTTTAAGGTGAGCTTAAAATCCATTATTCAGCCACAGAGAGATTAAGTATCTCTCAGCAGACCACACGCTGTTTTCTCAGCAAGAGACGGTGGATTACATTGTATTCTGCCGGCAGCCCGCGACGAGAACAATGCAGCTGTGTGCAGAGCCCAGTTCACATGCTGTGCTCTGCAAACAGCTCCCAGAGGCCCTTTTACATGCAAATGAAGATGATAAAATGTTAAGGGACATTAGTGTCTATTAATACTTTATTACAAAATGATCGCTCAATCTTTCAATCGTTTAAAAGATTGTCTTTGCGTGTAAACAAGCCTTAAGAGACATTCTTGGGTGAACAATAGAGAAAACCAGTGAGCGGAGCAGCACCTTCATCTATCAGATTGGCTGGGATGCTGGAAACTTGACCACCATCGATCAAGTATTAATGGCCTGGTAACTGTTTACTATCTTTCATCTCTCTTGACCTCTACCTTTATGATTAATTACTACCACACAAAAGTAGCTGTGCATTAAAGAACCCGCTCATTAGTAATGCTTGGCACCATTAAGCATGCTGCCCAAAAAAATGCAGGCATGATGTTATGGAGCTTAAGGAGCTGAGCAGACTGTTCTATAGTTTTGTGGGAAAAGATTCAGTAGAACCTATATTATATCCATAAATTCTCAGCTTATTCTGAGTTTAGAGGTCCAGTGGGCGGTCCTAACAGTCATTGACACCTATCTGTGAATGACTATGTATGCAATAATAGCTGTCAATCACTGATAAGACCGCCCACTGGACCTCAAAGCTCAGAATAAGAGGTTTAGAGGAATAACCTACAGGTTGTACAAAACTTATTGCCACAAAGCTATATACTAATCTGCTCAGCTCCTCCTGCTCTATAATATGATGCCTACAGTTTTGACACCATGCTCAAGCTGACAGGTTCCCTTTAAAGTCTGCCATCGAAAATGACGTTATTTTTTAGTGGTTTGCACATCGGACTAATGATATTCTTCCAATGACTAACTATGAATTATTTGTATCGACGTTGCTAATATTAAATTGTGCTTTGCCAAGTGGTTTCAGATTAAACGGGCTTCAATCTAATCAGCTAACAACACTTGAGTTATGTGACTCAAGAAAACTAAAGGAGTTCAGACTCACGGGTCAATTCATCACTTCTGGAAGAGTCTCGTGTGTGCCGTTCTTTTAATGCATTATATAATACCCAAGGACTCATAGCAAATTATCACACAAATCACTCTTGGAGCAAGAGAAGCATGCATACTATAAGGTCATTATTTCTATAGGAGCCTGCACATGTGATCAGTAACCTTTACTAGACTAATTTAGGACAAACAAAGACATTGCGCCGTGTAAGAAAAAAAATGGTATTTGATATGACATTAGAGGGGGGACACCCAAAATATACACACTGACATGTAGATGATATCCAGTGCCTACTGCATAGCTAGGGTTGGACTAACAGGGCATGTGCCCCAGGGGCCAAGCGCATCAATCCACTTTGCAAAGACCATTTAAATCTCAGGTTAGGGCAAGAAACTGAATCTGTGCCCTGCCCAGTGCCAACCTCACTTATAGTAGTAGTCCAGTGTATATTGTATGTGTGGCATACCTATTCTTAGGCCTTTCTCACACAGGTGTTTTTGTACAGCCTGTGTACAATGACCCATTCATTTCAATGGAGCTGCTCACGCAAGCGTCAAAATGCTGCGCTATGACAGCAATGTTCTATATTTAGCCATTTTCAGCTGCGTGTCACCCATTGAAATGAATATGCAGCAGTTTTAGGGCTGCTGAAAACGTGGCACAACTTGGTACCACATTTTTGACAGCGCTAAACGCAAGCGCTAGCTACACTCCCTAAAAAATAAAAGGAATACTCACCTAACAGGTGCTGTCTGGGGCCCTCACGTTGCTCTCCAGAGCTCCAGGCACTTGTCATAGCCAACAGAGCATCTTTTGCTAGTGGCAGGGTTTGAAGACCCCGCCTCCAGCAAGAGATTGCTCTGATTGGTTCATCAAGCACTGGCTCAGCCAATTACAGCCAGTGAGCGATGAACCAATCACAGCCATTCAATGAAGAGCTTAGCCAGTCAGAGCAATCTCTTGCTGGTGGCGTGGTCTTCAAATCCTGTCACTAGCAAAAGATGCTCTGTCAGCAATGACAAGTGGCCGGAAGCCAGCCCGGAGCTCTGGAGAGCAGCGGGAGGGACCCGTACAGCGCCTGCTAGGTAAGTATTGATTTTTTTTTTCAGCTTCCTTGGCTGCATTTTCATCTCTGCTTAAAACCCAGCCAAAACATTGCCAAAAATGCAAGACCACGCTGCTGAAACGGCAGTAAACGCGGCGTTGAAAAACACTGCATTTCTGCAAACGCCTGTGTGAAGGTCTTAGTCAGTTCAACTATTTAGAAGTACAGATGTAGCAAAGTTAAGCTTGACTGGGATAACTTTCTGACAAGTTATTTTATCTTAAGCCATTCAAAAGCAATTGTAATGGCAAAAAACTGGAGTGCAGAAAGTTCTCTTAACACATTAAGAGTCAAATTAAACTCTGATACATCTGTAAACTCAAGGAGACAGTCTCAATTTGAAGTATAATGGTTTGAACAATGTTTGGGAAAATATTGAGGAAACTGCTTAAAGCGATTCTCCAGTCAGGAGCTCAAAATTGTTGTGTAAGTCGGTACCTACAGGGGGTGATTACCTGCTATTTAGTTTTCCTTAGACAGTGCTCCTTTACAATTTTTTTTAAAGTCAGCTCTATTAGGACAGAGATGGCCGCTGCCACGGAGGACACACGGCTCCTAAGTGTACAGTGATACAACTTCTAACTGTAAGTTTTATAAATTCCTTTCTCTATATATAGGAATGTTGTATAAAATGTTTTATGCTTGAAAAAGGCCCCTTTTTGTGGTGGGATGAAACGCGTTGCAATAAACTAAAAAGATTTTACTATTAAGAGGAACGTTCTTCCCCAGTGAGCGCTGGGGTCATTTTTTCTTTTACTTGGTTGATCTACGCGTGAATAAGGTAGTCATTCTCACAATGCTCTGAAATAGCGCCCTGCGCTGTGCCGTCGGCTGCTCGTGCACATGCAGATAAGTTATCCCATTTGTGGGCAGAATCAGGTAGCTTACCTGCACATGTGAAGAGAGCTGATGGCAAAGCACAGAATGAGATTTCCCAGTGGTGCTTGTATGATGCCAGCTACATTGATAACAAAACAGTATGTTAATCAGTGCAACTTCACTAATGTAGCGCTGTTATTAGTTTAATGTCCTAAATACTGGCAACAGGTTCCCTTTAACCTATTTAGGACCAAGCACTGTAAATTTACGGCACTTGGTCCTGGGCTTTAAACCCAGCTGATTGTAAAAATACGGTGCAGGTTTAAAGCCCCTGTTCTGCAATTAGGCAAGAGCATGTCAGGTTGTCAGCTGTTAGTCACAGCTGATAACCCGAAGGAGGATGGAGCAGTGGTTTTTAACCCTTTCTGCCTTTTCCTTTACCGAGTACACAGCACTCAATGAGTGCTATGTACTAAAAAGTGAAAGTATAACTTCCACTACGCGAGCCTGCGGTCATGTGATGGCTGGGATTCCCTGCTACAGAGCCAGAAACCTACTGCACACTGATGAGAAGCAATCACCTGAAACAGCTATCTTTACAAGCTTATTCTGGCTTTGTCTTACAATTCCCAGTTATTGTTATAAGGCTTGTTTAAAAAGTCTCACATTGACTTGCAGGAATGCTGCCTTCCAATAGGTGGCGCTGCAGAGATATTATTCCATCTTTACATTTGCTTCTTTCAACCTAACATACTATGTTACTGGGTTAGGAGAATTTGCAGGTCGCTTCCATGACTACTGATCTTGGATGAATCATGGTAATGTATCGTTGCTATGTCATTGGTGCCTACGTAGGTTAGGAGCTTAATACAACTTAGGGGGCTCACACCAAACAATTGCTTTGAAGCAACAATAACCATTTCTAGAATTAATGCTTGGGGAACTTTGAAAATAACCCTTCTCCTCTTCTTGGAGACATTGTATAAGCCATACAGTGTTGCTCTTGAAAGGGTGAAGAAATTTGGGAGTTCACTTGTAGTGAAGCACAAAGACATGGGTGAAGCTAAAGTTTCTGGTGAAAAGTTGAGCCCCCTTCCTGTCCCTACCACCCATGACTAAAAAAAAAAATCACACCCTGTATACATCATATCATATAGGCAAGTATCATTTTATGTCCCAAGCACCGATCGGTATGAATGCTGACCTGCATTTGTTTAATTTTCTTTTACACTGCCTGAGAATCAACTTATGGGGATGAATGATCACTACTACCGGTATGACCGTTCATCGTATACACTGAGAGTATTTCTCCCCATTCACATGGGGATATGCACCGACAATCACCGAGTATTATTCGGCTTACTAAATTAAACAATTAGCTAACCAATGAGTGTTAGATCAGCTGATCGCTGGTCCCTTTTATATGGCATTCAGAGGATCATTTGGGCCCAATAATCAGCCCATGCAAGAGGACGTTAAGGGCTCATACACACGGATCCATTGGCTCCCATAGCACTCCATAGCCTCCTACTATGCATCTGATTTTGCACCTCCAGGGAGATTAGTTGGGTGGAGGAAGCCAATCTTTCAGTAAGTTATGCCTTGCCAACACTGTTAATAAAGAATTTACACAGCGCATCGAATTTCTACAATTTTATTGGTAGGAATATATAAAGTGGCACATTGCCAAGACAAAAACTCAGAGAGCTACAAGTCTTCTAGAAATATCCTTACCGGGAGTGTTTGTGATGTGATAAATGCTACTCATTTATAATAGCAGAAGCCTGAAAGGTATCACACGCGACAGATGTCCTGATGTACATTTACTTGATTTGCAGAAGGTAAATAAATGTTTCTTAGCACAAGTGAAATGTAAAATCAGCATTCAGAAGAATGACTCCATTTGAAGCAAATTTGTAGTTGCCGCACTGGAAAGCATTGGGGTATAATCAAATATTAGATGATTTACATTAATTTTGGGAACATAATCGGCACACATAGCAAAATTTAAAAGGGTATACCAGTTTTAGGAAATATATTTTATTTACAAAGACTGTTGGAAAAACACTAGTGCTAGTATGCTATTGCAAGTACTGGCCTTTCTTAAAAACCTCTGTAAAACAGTACCCAATTTTCCTCAAAATGAAATGGTATGAAGTATAACTTGAAGCTCCTGGGCCCCAATACAAAATCTGCAAAAGGGCCCCTTACCTGCCCTGTGCCATCTATAATACTGGTGTGTTCTTATGTGGCAGAGAGACCTTTGGTCACTTTGGGCCCCATGGTTTGGGTGCAAATGATAACTCTTCGCCCTTATTTAACCCCTGTAAATTTTTCATCCAATTAAATATTGCAAAATCAATTGTAGATTTTTTTTTTGTACAAAATATCCCCTTTATATATTTTTTGAATAAAGATCAGACCCTGTTTAAACCTTCAGATGCCACAGGGACTCCCTTTGTGAACTCTGGCAGCACCTTAGTGACGCGACCATAGGATGCTGATTAGATACAGTTGAAGCCAGGGCCTAAGAACGGCTGGGTCAGACATGTAGTGGAGTCTATTAGGCCATTCTTAAAGGTGTTAACCCACAATGTAATGTTTTTTTTCCATCAACAGTATAGAGGATAACTTTATGATTGGTGGGGGTCTCACCGCTGAGACCGCCACTGATCCAGAGAACAGGGGTCCCGTGTTCGCCACCTCTTATCACGGCGAGGATCCTTCTCACACTCATAGTGACGTCAGACTGGAGGCAGTGACTGCCCCAATGGAGGTGATGGAAATTACTGAGCGCTTTATACTCAGTTATCCCCGGCAGTCCCATTGAAATTTAATGGAGCAGGAACATGCTTGGCCAACCACTGCTTCATTCAGTTCCCTCCTCATTGTGGAGGAGGAAGGGACATGGGACACCCGTTCTCGGGATCAATGGGGATATATCTTGTGGATAGGGGATAACTTTAGATTTTGGGATAACTCTTCTAAGGCAGGGCGCAATGATTTATTGAAGAAATCAGATGATTGCTTGGTTGAAATCACATGGCACAATGTTTTACTATGGAGAAAAAAATAATTTAAAATCTATACATACTTGGTATTTCTGCATCCGTAATGAAGGTATTACAAATTTCTGTGTATTTTATCCAGCATGAACACTATAAAAAATTAATGCCAGAATAACTAATAACAGAATAATCTATTGTTCACCTCCCCCCTCAAAAACTGGAATAAAAAGTATAGATGGATTCTTCTTTAACTTGACTGAGGTGGCGAACTATGTTGGTGCAACTATAGTGCAACCATGTTGTTTGGTGGCCTGGCAATCAATTGGCTAAGCAAATAGCTACACCAAATAGCAGTGGTGTGCCAGACGATTTGTCAGGACTTGAACTCAGGAGCTCCTGTGCTCCAGGCGGCGGCTCTTCCTGTTGAGCTAATCAGGCATTCTATAAAAGCCTGGTGGTTCCTTGCAACATTATTGTGCTTTCCACCTGTAGTCAAGCTCCTCTACCTGCCTGCTCCCCTAAACTGATACCACTACTCTTGTGTACCGACCTCTGGCTTTACGTGAGCACATCACCTGCTTCCTCCTCTAAACTGATACCGCTACTTCTATGTACCGACCTCTGGCTTTACCTGACCACACCACCTGCCTGCTCCTCTAAACTAGTACAGCTACTCCTGTGTACCGACCTCCGGCTTTACCTGACCACACCACCTGCCTGCTCCTCTAAACTGATACTGCTACTCCTGTGTACCGACCTTTACTTGACTATGCTATTGGCCCACACTGGTTACAACAACAGGCTCCGAACCTGAAACGGATTGTAAAACAGTCATTTGGCAAAATCTACATTTGTAATCAGAAAGTTCATTGTAATCAAAATAATACCAATTAAATCTACAAGTCATCCCACAGAAAAAGAAGTTCTCATACGGCTGTGTTGAAGAAAGAGTAAAATTTTTTGGGGTTCGGAAATACTTTTTTTTTTTTTCAAGCGTTTTTATTGAGCAAGAGTAGTATAAGAAAAAACTATATATCGATTCGATCTAGTTATAATTGTATCGACCTGAATAAAGCTATGAATGCCGTAAAAACGAAAACCAACAGACAATGGTGGAATTCTGTTTTTACAGTTGCCCTACATCAGTAAAATCAATAAACATTATTCAATGCATTATATATGCCATTAAAAAACATCATCCTGCAAAAACAAACCTTCATATGGCTGTGTAGACATAAAAAATAAAAACGTTATGGCTTTTTAAAGTGATGAAAAACAAAATAAATCTATGTTGTACTTAAAGCCCAAACTAGGCCATGTCCTGAAGGGATTAAGCACAGTACGATAATTTATCTATGGCCCCTGATATCTGCTGCGTTGCTTATGTACTTGACCTCAGTTCTCCAACTAATCCAATCTGCTAATTAACCCTAAATAAACAATGAAGTAGAATAGAAAAATTCACTCTGCCAATAATGTATATAATCTCCAAAGACAATTGGATACCTGGCTCTGTGGAGCAAGCAACCTGGAGAACTGCTCCAGAAAAGAGGATTTATATGACACGGTGCAGTCTCTCATCCAAACTGGTGTGAATAAAAATGCAGAAGAATGGATTTTTAGCTTCTGTTCTCTCAGTGTTTTAATTGTGATATATTTCATTATGAAGTGTGATTTTTTTTTTATATATGCAGTGCTGCACATTTTATATCCTTATATAACCTAAATAATGAACATTTCCTGGAGTAAAAAACTCCTCCATACTGCAATTTAACAGCGTTGTCCGACTTATTAAATTGGTATGTAAACAGGCACCTAATGTGTTAAAATAAACCAGTTTATACTCAACTCCAGACTGTGTCCAGCGCCACCACTCTCGGCAGTCTTCTGCCTGAAGACTTTCATTGAAGGAGAACTCACCACCTCCTGTGGCAACCTGTTTCACTCATTGATCACCTCACTGTCAGAAAGTGTTTTCTAATATCTAATCTGTGTCTCCTCCCTTTCAGTTTCATCCCATTGCTTCTAGTCTTACCTTGTGCAAATGAGAATAGGGCTGATCCCTCTACACTGTGACCGCCCTTCAGATATTTGTAGACCGCTATTAAGTCTCCTCTCAACCTTCTTTTTTGCAAGATCCTTTATTTGTTCCTCATATGACATGGTTTGGAGACTGCTCACCATCCTAGTAGCTCTTCGCTTAACTTGCTCCAGTTTTCTATGTCTTTTTTTAAAATCGGGGAGCCCAGAATTGGACAGAGTATTCCAGATGAGGTCTGACTAAGGAAAAGTAGAGGGGGATAATTACCTCACGTGATCTGGACTCTATACTTATATTAATACATCCCCGAATTGTGTTTGCCATTTTTTCATGAAGTATGGTATGAGATACTTTGTCAAATGCTTAGTCAAGATATACTATGTCTATCGCATTTTCCTGATCAACCCAGTCGGTGATACTGTCAGAGTAGGAAATTAGATTCATCTGGCATGACTTGTTTGTTACAAACCCATGCTGGCTCTGATTAATTACTCAATTTTCATCCAAGTACTTGCATACATGCTGTTTAATAATTTGTTTAAAGATCTTTCCTGGTATAGAAGTCAGGCTCACAGGCCTGTAGTTTCCTGGATCCACCTTCTTCACTTTTTTGAAGATAGGGACAACATTTGCCCTTTTCCAATCTTCTGGGACTTCTCCTGCTCTTCAACAATTTTTAAAGATTATGGCAAGTGGTTCAGCAATTACCTCCGCTGTTCCTTTAGTATCCTAGGATGTAATTCATCTGGACCTTGAGACTTGAATACATTTAAGTTAGCTAAGTGTTCCCTCACCATCTCTCTGCTTATAGATGCATTCTTTTATTCCTGCAATTTTGGTTTTTTGTAGGGCTTTCACTCTGTCCGGCATTCCTCTAAGGCCGCTCTCACACTAGCATATGACAGCACATACCACATGTGTACTGCTGCATGCCGACAAATCCACATACACTATCTTGGCGTGTTACCACATATTACGCGCGCAAAACCTACATGTGTGATATGCGGTAAAAAACGGTAGTAGGAGAACGTGTTAAGGGATTTTATGATCCTTTTTATTTCGGTATTGTGGAGCAAGACTTTCAATAATCTCTTAAATATTTTAAGTTTTCTTGTTGTCAAGGCTGCATTAAACGTTAACTCGTGGGTTCCAATGCGGACTATTTCCCAGCGATGGAAGCACCTCGAGTCCAGATTCGTTAAACACATGCATCATACTTTTTGCTGTATGACAAAGAGCTTCATCCTGCATAAAAATGCAGTTCACATCCAGAAACAATTCATTAAGATGATCAAAAAGCGGATTCACAATCACATGCGGATACTGGAAATGATTCATCATTCCTTTAACTGCGTAAAGATGACCTGGACCCTTTCCCAAGATGACACCCCAGATTATCCCTTGGTCCGGATGTTTAACCCCCAACAGTCACGTTAAAAACTGGAAAAAACAAAAATGTCACTTTTTTATTGTAGATATTAAATTATGTCTCATGTAAATATATTCCACGTAGAACTCAGTCACTTTAAGTGCAATTTTAACCCCTTAGGGCTCGTTCACACGGGCATATGTGTACAACGCTGCAAACTCCTGCAGCGTTGTACACAGACCGCATATGGGCTGTGTAGGGCACCGTGCATGCCCAGGAATGACGCAATCACGGATGTGCGCAGTGTGATTTTATTTTTAAATTCCTCGCTCTGTTCAGTGCAGGGATGCATATTGAAATGCTGCCCATAAGCAGTGTATGCGTATGGGCAGCATTTCATGCGCAATCCATACAAGGCCTGCATATGATACACAGAGAAAAAGTGCTGTGATTTATTTCTCCTGCGTATCGATACGCAGTGCCCACATGGGGATGTGAATGGAAGAATGAGAGTCCATTGACTTTCATTGCCTCCATTCACCATGTGTTACGCACGGGATATAGACATGTGTAATACGCGGTGACAATACGCCCGTGTGAATGATCCCTCAGAGACAAATCTAATTTTATACTTAGGAGCCAGGAAATCATATCCCCTTTTATGTTCCAGCAGTCATGACCTTTTTTATTTTTTCATCAAGGTATCTGTATGAGACTTTGTATTTTGTGGGACAAGTTCTAGTTTTTAAAGAAGCCAATTCTGGGTACATCTAAATTATTGAATAACTTTTATTAATACTTTTTTTGCAGGGGGCAATGGGAAAAAAAACTATTTCACCTCTGTGTTTTGCTATTTATTTTTATGGCATTTCCAATGGGGTATAAATATTATACTAACATTATTCTACAGGTCATTAGGCTTTAAAGGGGTTGTCCCGCGCCGAAACGGGTTTTTTTTTTTTTAAACCCCCCCCCCGTTCGGCGCGAGACAACCCCGATGCAGGGGTTAAAAAAACCACCCGCACAGCGCTTACCTGAATCCCGGCGGTCCGGCGTCTTCATACTCACCTGCTGAAGATGGCCGCCGGGATCCTCTGTCTTCATGGACCGCAGGGCTTCTGTGCAGTCCATTGCCGATTCCAGCCTCCTGATTGGCTGGAATCGGCACGTGACGGGGCGGAGCTACACGGAGCTACACGGAGCCCCATTCAGAAAGTAAGAAGACCCGGACTGCGCAAGCGCGGCTAATTTGGCCATCGGAGGGCGAAAATTAGTCGGCACCATGGAGACGAGGACGCCAGCAACGGAGCAGGTAAGTATAAAACTTTTTATAACTTCTGTATGGCTCATAATTAATGCACAATGTACATTACAAAGTGCATTATTATGGCCATGCAGAAGTGTATAGACCCACTTGCTGCCTCGGGACAACCCCTTTAACACCTTTGTAGAAAAGTTAAAGGGACAGGGCTCTGGAAATAATTGAGGAGAAGCTATATATGAACTTGTAGAGTTCTTAAAATATGGGCCCACCTGGTGTTTGCATCCCAACCCATTTTAAATCAGGCTGACCGCAAACCCTGATAACGTCTCAGTTGCAAATGGACAATTCTTTAAACCTTATGTGCAGCGTGCATCCACCGTAGATGGAGAGCAGCCAGACCAGCACCAGACAGCACGTAGGGTTATCCAGGAAAAAGTAGGGTTATCCATGCGTCCGCGACAAGGGTCCTCATTGTCTCGTGGGTCCTTACTCTCACAAAACAACTTACCCCAGGAGTCCTGCCTGCAAACAGGGTGATCGTCGCAATAGGGATGGCCCCACGCTGGAACCTAAGGACCTAACTCACTCTACATGGTAAATAATCCAAGCAGACAGGACACAGTTCACACCAACACACCAGGGAATGCATAGCACACAGAAAAGGTCAGTTCATACCCTTTTTCCCGCCACTTGCACAGACCCACAGGACACATCACTGTTCACACTATACCGAGAAACATGCATGGATGCAAACACAAGCGAAGTGAGGAAACGAGTACCCTCTAGCCAGAGGGGCTGGTATTTATGTGCAGCAGACCAGTGGGGATTGGCTGGCAGGAGAAATCCACACCCAGCTAGCTCAAACATCCCACACTTGTGGTAGTGTGCTCCCAAAGAACTACAGATCCCAGGAGCACAACCTAACAGCCTAATTTATCAAAACAGAAAAATGATTTTTGTTGCCCATGGCAACCAATCAGAGCTCAGCTCATCTTTCAGTTTTAAAACTGCTCTGGTAAAATGAAAGCTGCACTGTGATTGGCTGCTAGGTGGAAAATAGTTTTTGTTTTAGACAGTTTTATAAATGAAGCCCGCTGTATATCAATACAAAATTTAAGATGATTAATTAGGCCAGTACTGCTGCAATTGTCGCCTGTGGCAGGACTTGGGAATTTAACCTTTCTGAACATTGAAAGCAACACAGCAGACAGCAGGGATGATTTATAATTGGACTCACAGCACTAATGGGTTGTCAATGCATCTGATAGGTACTGTAGGTGCGTACTACATGCAGGCACTGCGTGTGTCCTTAAATGTATTGACAACTGGTCAATGTCATACCGTTCAATCCCTGTTAATGTCATGACTTGCCTTCACCACTATAACTCTTCACACACAACCAGATATTAGGCAATGCGATGCTTTGGTTGGAATTTCAATCGAGAGATAAATATACCGTCCGATGTCTTGTAAATAGCAGCTGTGGCATCTATAATGCTGGGGTCATATGTGGAAACCTGGCAGAAAGAGTCTAAATAGAAATGATTTGATACTCAAAAAAATCCCAACACACAAAGTGGTTAAATAGATGTGTATTAAAGAAAAAAACTACTGATTTTTTTCACTAAAATCGGGAGAGTTGGCACAAACTTATTCAGCAGGACAAGTTCTCCCTACTGTGACGACTCTGTGAAGCTCCAGTTAGAAAATAAATGTCAGCAATGGACGATTATAATAGGGGTGATCGGGGTGATCACCCCAGGCCCAAGCCTCTGACGCACAGCAAGACACCATAACTCCTCCCCTAACACTCACTGTATTCTAAGTACTGGAGCCACAGAAGGGGGGTGGAGGGTTGATGTTCTTCTGCGCACCTGTGAGACTGTGCACAGATAGTGAATGCTGTATATGTAGTAAGGAGTTTAACCCCTCCCTCTTCCTGGGGGCAGTAGCTTAGCAGCAGGGCAAGGCTCTCTACCATGGGCCACAGAGGGCCCCTATACTACTTTGTGCAGAGAGAAGGCCCTAGTTCTAATTGGGTATACAGAGGATCTTGTTAGTCATTGGGGTGCACAGGACTTATTGCTCATTGGGACCACAAGTGGGGTCACTATTACTAATTTGGGCTACAAAGGAGGCCTTATTACTAAGTTGGGGGTACCCAGGGGGTCCTATTTCTAATTGGAGGCACAGAGGGTCATATTATTAAGTGGCACCATTGAGAGTGACATTACTAAGTGGGACACAGAGGGGTTCCTATTACTAATTGGGGCAAAAGAGGATCATATTACTAAGTGGTGCCCCAGAGGGGGTGACTATTACTAAATGGGGCCACAACGAGCACATTATTACTATTTCACAGCAAATCTGCACCAAAATCTCCACCGTTTGCTGCAGATTTTGACATGGATTTTTGTACCAATTTGCACAAATGAAGCGGTTACATCTGCTGTAGATCCACACCAAATGGTTATTGTTGTGGTTGCTTATGTAATGTTTTACCAGAGAATATTCTACCGAGGGGGGGGGGGGGGGGGCAAGTTGTGTGTGTATGTGGGTTGGGTGCCCAAGTCATGTGAACAGCCCGGAGCCCATGGTTCTCTTAATCTGCCACTACCTGTCAGCTCTCATGACATCTGTTTATAGTAAATACTTATATTCCCTGCAAAATAACAACTATGGAGCATCTTTTCTTATAACTCTGTGTTGAGCTGCTCCTCTGCTAGAAGTTCATGAGCGAATGGACAACTGGGTGTTACCAGTTTGAATGTTTCTATACAGAATGCCCAAAAAATAGAACAAAGGAAAGAAAAATAAGCACGGGTATAGTAAAAAGTTTTTACATTTTTACGTATCGAGCTCCTTGAAAAGCAAATTGTTTGGAGAAGTTGGGATGTAGCATCATCACCAAAATCATACCAGGAATGGAAATGATAGAGTGCATTAATAAATATAATAACTGCTAACAATACATGATCATGGGTAATTCCTAATAAATGGACCT
The DNA here is from genome assembly GCF_035609145.1 of Eleutherodactylus coqui. Taxonomy (NCBI): domain Eukaryota; kingdom Metazoa; phylum Chordata; class Amphibia; order Anura; family Eleutherodactylidae; genus Eleutherodactylus; species Eleutherodactylus coqui. The sequence continues at coordinate 80,613,526 of NC_089841.1, read as the reverse complement.
AAAAAGCATAATAGAATTCATGTGTAAGCGCAGCATACAGCTACAAAGAATTCATAGAAACTTCCAATTAAGTCTGCTTTTTGATAGCAGCAATAAATGATAACAGCAACCAGCTTAGATGGACTTTATCACCATTGTTTTAATTAATTAAAAGCAGATAGAGAAACATTTTCCATTTTCTAATCTGTTATTTTCTGATTGTAGAACTTTTTTTATTCTGCTGTCTGAGCTGCATTTAACAGCATTTAGAGATGCCTTACAGCAGCCTGATGGGCCTTTCACACAAAGGACAGTAGAGGGCCCATTGACTTCCATGGAAGACTGTTCTAGCCATGTTTGGTGAATGGTGACCTATGCAGAAGTCATTGTGGAGGAAGGGGGAGTAGATGATAGCAGCTGATCATCTATTGTGGATCTTGTGTTATCTACATAGAGGTGTTACCTTTCAGTGTAATCCTGCCTGTGATGTTAGGACTCATGCACACTGGCAAGAAAATCGTGCTGTTTTCTGGCGATACGAGAGCGAGTGAAAATGCATGGTAATTAGAGATGAACGAGCATACTCGTCCGAGCTTGATGCTCGTTCGAGTATAAGGGTGCTCGAGATGCTCGTTACTCGAGACGAGCGCCACGCGGTACTCGTCTCGATTAAACGAGTGTAATATACAGACTGCCCCAGCCTTATGGCAATAGGAGTGCTGCTTCTGTGCATATACTTGTCCTAATATACAGCCCAATGATGTGCCAAGTTTCATTTGTTTAAACTGTCTTAAAGTTGAGTGTATATGTGTTTCTGTGATTCTGGTCAGCAGCCCCTGCACTGGGAATGTGATGCTGGAGGGACACACCCCTATGAGGTCAGCCTGCCAGTATGAGAAGGAAGCAGGATGTGACGACACAGAGAGAGCAGCAGCCATCTTTGCAGAGAGAGAACCAAGTGTCTGTGCTGCATGGAGAGTGTGTGGAGATCTTAGAGGACTTTCCTGTGCAGCTAACCTGTGTGTAATTCAGTCCAGAGGCAGACAGAGTATAAAGAGACAGAATGTTCAGTGGAGCCATGCTGAAAGGACTGTGCCCAGTGGCTAACCAGTAATACTGACATTGTGGCTGTGGACATTGCCACCAAAGTTATAGACTGGCAGTGCTGTTGAGTACCGGACGGTAACTGCACAACCCCTGGCTTATATCACACCGCGGTGTATGGATTCTGCAGGACTGTTAGTGTGCTGAGCTACTTGCTGTTGGATCCCATTTCATCCATTTTGTTTTCCCGCTTGCTGAGAAGGATTTTATTGCCTCGGATATTGTGATAACCGTGAGGAGAGGACACTTCGCTATACAAGAAAGGGACGACATCGGGCCCCAATGCGCGCTTCTACAAACTGTAAGCAGTCCACCCGGACCACTGGTAAGAGGGGTGCGCACCCAAATGTGAAGTTAGGGTCAGTTAGGGATAGTTTGGGGACTATTGTTCTTTCAGTGTCCGTGCTGTGGAGGTGGACATAGTAAACGTGGAATATATTGTGAAATCCAACTTGAATTGTTCCAACTATACTGTGTATTGTGCTTGTCCTTATTCCTGTTCTTTTACCATTAACTTGCCTTTATTAACCTGTAGTAAATACATTTTTCTTAACTTGACCACCCCGTGTGCGTCCTTTCTGGTTGCGGAGACCAAACCACCTGCCTTGCTCTCGGTTCACAAATTGGCGTTAGTCGTCAGGATCCGCTTTCCAGAATGGACGGCAACGCACCAGTTAGAGGGGATGGTGCCAGAGGAGGAATGCCAGCAGGAGCTATAGTGAGTCAGTTAGTTAAATTTGATGGCAATAATATGTCTGTGAGTATGTGGGTGGAGCAGATAAGAATGGTACAGCGAATGTACCAGACCGCACCAGAAGTACTAGTAGAGCTAGCAATATTGACGTTACAAGGTGATGCTAAGACCACAGTGATATTAAGGCCATTCGATCAAAGGCAGACATTTGAGCAAGTGGTACAGATTCTAGAAACCATCTATGGAGAAACAGCATTGCTGGGATCCCTGCAGGCTCGATTCTTCCAGAGAGTGCAACAGGAGAATGAAAGTCTCCCCCAATATGCAAATGCCCTACAAGAACTGATCCGAGATATTCAAGGGAAGGAAAGAGGCTCACCGGCCTTCTGTAACCCTGATCGGACTCTCCGTGACCAGTTTGTTCTGGGGATCCGCGACGGCAGTTTGACTGTTGCTATGCAGGACTTTATACGACGAGAGACTAATGCTAAATTTCATGACGTGCAGGTAGAGGCCATCTCACGTGCCAATAGTATTGTCCCAAAGCCCCAGACCGCAGTTGGAGTCACTTTGTCGCAGGGGGCTAGCTCCAGTCTAGAAACAGTAGAAAGAGTGCCAGCTAAAGAAATTCTAACAGTAATGCAGAAATTGCAAGAGCAAATGGAACGCTTGCAAACCTGTTGTGATGAAAACTCTATGAGAATTGCAGACTTCCAAAGAACTAGAGATGAAGGAGTGAGCCGTCCACACCAAGAAGGTAAGAACCACCCACAACCCCGCTGGAGGGATGAAAACAGGACCTACCGAAGGGGTCCCAATAATTTAGTACAGCGCTCAGGAGAAACCGAAGGGGCTTACCGAAGGGGCCCAAATCGATGTCCAGAACGACGGGAAATACGCTGCTGGGAGTGTGGACGGATGGGCCACGTTGCTGCCAGATGTCCAGACCAGCGACAAGCTTATGAGAGACTGCCGTTAAACTAAGGTCCCCTGCTGCTGTAGGGCACGGAGTAGGGGAGACTGAGAAGGAGATTATGTGGGGAAAATGCCCTGATGATGACCTAATTGCTGCAAGTCCTGTCATCTAAATGGAATTAGAAGGTATTCCGGTTATCGGGATGATTGACACGGGTTCTCAAGTAACGACTTTGAGTAGAGATTGTTATGAACGGTACTTCCGACAACATGTGAAATATGATCCCCATACATTCGTACGAGTGGTCGCAGCCAACCAGTTACCAGTCCCAGTAGTGGGAGTGACCTGGATGAATGTCCGGTTATGTGGTCAAGATCTAGGTAAGAAAGGCATTGTGGTGGTACAGGAGCCACATAAAGTAAAGGCCCCTGTCATTTTGGGGATGAATGTGCTAAAAGAATTGGATCAGATCCTCTTTGAAAAGAAAGGTCATGGTTATTGGAAACAAACTACCACCCATCGGCCTACTCGAGCAGCGTTCCAGCGGCTGATCCGGATATGTGGCTTATGGGAAAGCTTGGATGCACAGCGTCCTCTGGCACGAATTTCTGTCCCTATGCATACAAAAGTTACACTGCCACCCCGTCGGGAGATGATAGTGTCCATGCCTATAGGCACCTGTCGGAAATTAGAAGGCATAGCTGTCTTGGTAGAACCACTGCCGGCAGCCGAAGGAGGTGTTGATCCGCTAGTAGCCCGTTCCTTGGCAATAGTTCGCAATGGGAGAGTACCACTCCGATGTGTAAACACCCGGGACCAGAGTGTAGATCTGACACCAGGAAGGATGCTGGCTAACATCTATGTAACTCAGGAAGAAGTAAAGGGGGTAACGCCGATGCATCTGAAGCCGGCTGAAAGAGATGAGTGGACCATAACCGTGTCTATGGGAGAAGATGAGGGTCCCTCCTCTGAATGGAATGGCTGTGCAATTCGAGAACAGATGAAGATGGAGACTTATTCGTGTTCTCCAAAACAGGTCCAGAAGATAGATGAGCTGTTGTGGGAAAACAGAGCCACTTTCACGCGTTACGCTGAAGATTTTGGATGTACAACTGGGGTCTGCCATGAGATTCCCACAGGAGACACCCCTCCAATTAGAGAGCGCTACCGACAAATTCCTCCATGGTTGTATCAGGAAGTGAAAGAACTGTTGACTAAGATGCTGCAAGGTGGGATCATCCGAGAAAGCCAAAGTCCCTGGGCAGCTCCAGTGGTGTTAGTAAAAAAAAAAGATGGGTCTCTTCGGTTTTGTGTAGACTATCGTAAGTTAAATGCCTGCACCATGAGAGATTCCTACCCCTTACCCCAGATTGAGGAGTACCTCTTAGCGCTAGGGAGAGCTCGGTACTTCTCCTCACTAGATCTGGCTAGTGGGTATTGGCAGCTGCCGATGGCTGAGAAAGACAAGGAGAAGACAGCTTTCATCTTGCCCATGGGACTATATGAATTTAACCGGATGCCCTTCGGGCTGACAAATGCACCCGGAACGTTCCAGAGATTGATGGAGAAATGTCTCGGTGACTTCAACTTTGAGTTCACTCTCATCTACTTGGATGACATTATAGTGTATTCTGCAACCTTTGAAGACCATCTCTACCAACTGGGTCAAGTATTTCGACGATTGCGGGAACACGGGCTCAAATTAAAACCCAGCAAATGTCGGTTGTTCCAATCTGAAATTGATTACTTGGGTCATCGCGTATCAGGAGAAGGGGTGAGACCGTCGAGGGACAAGATAGTGGCTATTCAGGATTGGCCAACACCAACTACCCTGCGAGAAGTAAGGGCGTTTCTTGGAGTAGCAGGTTACTATCGACGGTTTATTAAGGATTTTGCCAGGGTAGCAGCACCACTAAATGCCCTCCTACGGGGCACATCCGGTGGTCCGAAGAACTGGCCTGTGAAATGGGGAACTGAACAGGAAAAAGCCTTCCGGGAATTGAAGGATGCTCTGACAACGACCCCAATCTTGGCATACGCTGATTACCACTTACCGTTCCAGCTATATACGGATGCGAGCCTGTATGATCTCGGAGCAGTGCTTTCCCAGGTTCAGGATGGCCAGGAGCGGGTTATAGCATACGCCAGCCGGTCTTTGCGGGATTCTGAAAGAAATCCTGAGAATTATAGTTCATTTAAGTTGGAGCTGTTGGCACTAGTATGGGCCATGACTGAGAAATTCTCTGAATACTTGACTGGGGCTGAAGTTTTAGTACTGACTGACAACAACCCATTAGCTCATCTGGAAAATGCCAAGCTTGGGGCTTGTGTGCAGGTGCCCTTAGTAAGATAACTTCTGAAAAGTTTTCTCTACAGATCAGAAAGTGACAGACTTATATTCAGCTCTGTGGTTACTGTGACAAATGTTGGATTTTAGGACTTTTTTTAATATATAGATTGTGACAAAGTTAAAAAAAAAATCTTAAAAATATGTTTAACACAAAAATGTTAGTGGTCAGTGCCAAAACTTAGTGTATGGAATGGAGGCAGATCACTCTGACCCCTGTAGGGCCCCCTGTCCAAGGGCGTTGCGGTATCCTGCGGCAGATCTCCGCCGCGGGATCCTCTGCCCGGGAGCAGGAACCGGCAGATGCATCTCCGCTGTCAGTCTATCTGACAGATAGGCTGACCATGGAGAATCACGGCAATTCGCAGCATGCTGCTGGATGCGAGTGGAGAATCGCAATGATTCTCCGCTCGTGGACAGGGGGGCGGCGCTTTCTATAGCAAAGCCAACTGAATCATGGCCGTGGACAGGAGCCCTAAATTGCGCAGCGCAGTTAATTGCAGGTGTATTATCACTGATTTTAAGGAGAGCTGCTTCTGTAATACCAGCACCAGCCAGTATGCAGGAGTCGGAGCAATCTACTTCAGCTCCATACGCTGTGTTGTGGTGCTGACAACGCCGAACAGCTGATAGCTGGGGTCCCAAATGAAAGACCCCAGCTGAGCATAAGTCATCAGTAGAAGTTGCCTAGAAAACTTCTTTAACTCAATGCACTTTTCTTGGCATAGTCCTTCCAAAGCAAATGTCAAATGCACCCTGACCTCACATACACGTGACTTCCTCTCTATACATAGTCTAACCTTGTCCAATCAGATCTACAGGTATTTACTAAAAGAGACATGTCAGAAGAACTGAGATGTCTTCTTTAAGTGAATCAAAACTATAATTGGCCACTTCAGCTGCGACTTGTGGGTTATAACTTATTCTTCAACTGGGCTCCGCTGCTCTCTGGCGAGTTCTTATTGTCATTGCTTCTCTTTTTGTTTTGAATTCACCAATTGGATGATGCTGCCCTCTGCTGGTCTTTAGTTATTGTTGCTTATTTCCAGAATTATATTACAGGCAACTTGTCATCGAATGAATCCCTGCCTGTTTACATGATATCAGTATTGGTAGTGCTATGCAATCAAAGTTGGTGCTATCTGTGGAAAAAGCATTATAATATCTCCAGCACCATCAGGGTTGCTAACAGTCCAAAAATTCCTGGACAGTCTGTAAAAATAAGGCACTTTTTTCCAGTGTCCGTGGAAAAAAAATCTCGGGCCGGGCTGTGTTGGGACACAGGCGCTAGTTTTAAGGCGTAGGATACATCAGTGTGGCCATAAGAAATAAGAAATAATTTCTTAAATGTTCATTACAATGAATACAGTTGCAACATTTCATAAGTACCATCATGTCTTACAAGTACTTATCTACTTCATATCGACCTCCATGGGTTAAATTCTATCACTTGATGATGAAATGTGTATGTCATCAGTAGAGATGAGCGAGTATACTCGCTAAGGCACATTACTTGAGCGAGTAGTGCCTTAGCCAAGTATCTCCCCGCTTGTCTCTAAAGATTCGGGGGGCGGGGAGCGGCGGGGGAGAGCGGGGAGGAACGGAGGGGAGATCTCTCTCTCCCTCTCTCCCCCCGCTCCCTGCCGCAACTCACCTGTCACCCGCGCCGGCCCCACGAATTTTTTAGAGACGAGCGGGGAGATACTCGGCTAAGGCACTACTCACTCGAGTAATGTGCCTTAGTGAGTATACTCGCTCATCTCTATTAATTATCTTCCTTCTTTCTTCCTGTTGATGTTTCCTATAATTCTTCTGGTGTTTATTATGCAAATTTGGGCATTTTTTAATTTTTACGAAATTTCCACACCTCGAAGGCCGACATGTAAACAATTATTAAATATTGAGGTTTTACTTATAACCTATTCTGTACAGCGCAAAAAGACACAAGTGACACCTCAGACACCATACTCGCACAACGGAAGCCGGATGTAGACTAAATTATTGTGTGCCGCTGCGCATCTTTGTGACTCAACTGTGTGCTGCACATGCATCAGCCGATGACATCAGCGCAAGGTCAGTCAGTATCTAAACATGCTTTGTTTAATGCTCTGTTGAATGCAACATCGGTCATGTATCCATCAATATTCGTTTTCCTGCTATTACAATTTTTATGACACTTATGAACTAGGCGTAGCACCCCGATATTGAAACGTAAGACGCATTCTACATCCAAGGAAAATCGGTGTGTTCGTGAATTTTTTGGCGCTGGCGGTATTTGAGCAGGATATTATCAATGCGATTATCATTATTTTACGGCTCACGGTAATTAATGCTGGTAATGAGTTCATTTCACCCTGGTTAATGCAGCAAAGTGGACAAGATTTGCAAAAATCTCATCCGTATGCTGTGGGGGATTCGCTGTGGCTAAGCCGCGTGAAAACAGACATGCGAAGCGGAAATCAAAACGTTACGAACGCAGGGAGCCCCCTCCCTTTGTCAGCCCTTTACATGCTGCGGTCGCACAGACCGTGGCATGTAAAGGGTTAAACATCGGAGATCGGAGGTTTTCTCTGTTCTTCGCTGTAAGAGCTGGTGCCCAGCTGTCATCTGACAGCCGATCACCAGCTATTTCTGCCATGGGGACCATTGGTCGTCTTCTGACAAGCCCATGGTCTCCGTCGCAATGTGTAAACAGTGCAGGAGTTCAAGTCCTGCACTGGTTCTCTGTGGAACCAGCTTATGGCATTGTGTTCTGCACGGTCCCATAGTGAAACATAGCCCGGAAATCTTCAGTGGAGCAAGTCCCGGAAAATTACCGGGACTGCCACTGAAGGGGTTATCCAGGCAGCGGCCGTTGGGCTACACCGAGGTCACAGGGGAAGCACTGCTCCGATCCCTGTGTAATGGCAGGCGCTTGTAATTACAAGGGCAGATCCCATTGATGTAAACGACAGCTGCCCTTGCAATTACGAGCGCGTACCACTACACAGGGGTCAGAGCAGTGCTTCCCCTCTAACCCCGGTGTATCCCGACAACCGCTGCCTGGATAACCCCTTTAAGTTGCAGAAAATTTGAGTCATTCGTTGACACGGTTTGAGGACTGCGTGACATAAACGTGTTTGCACACGTAATACACAGAAAATACAACCCATTGATTTCAATGAGCGCATATTTTGCGTGCACAAAAAATATCGCAGCATGTTCTATTTTCCTGCGCACTCGAACTCATTAGACTAATTGGCCATTTCAATGGCGGAGAGCATCGGTGCTTGTATTTTATGCATTAGCAATTGCTCATAATTTGCGCACGTAAAAAGTACAGAAAAAGCACTGTTATGCACGCAGAAATGCAATGCCTGATGCGCAAAAACGCAAAGCAAATGAGCCAGAAAATAGGCATAAGCTGGTATGGCACAGGCGGGACACGAGCGCTGGGCATGCTCTGGGGCTCATGCACACCAGTGTATTTTTCTTTTCGCATTATGGCCGTATAAAATACAGCATATGACGCTGCGCTGATCTGTGTTGGGTTATTTAGGCTGGTTTCACACGGGTGAGAATCATTCTTTGAATACGGTCATGTACACAAGCGTTTTTTGTTTTTTTTCCTCCTGCAGTGCACCGCAATGCGATGTGGGAAAAAAAAAATCGCAGCACGTCCAATCTTTGGGCGTGCCCTCGCATCGCATCACCCATTGTTTTCAGTGGGGCTGGCAGAGCATCACAGCAGATGCATGCGAGAGATGCTAAAATCCGCAGCGGAGGACCGCTACTTACCCCCAACATGTGATATATCTGCAAGGATATCACCTTGGCAAGCGTAATAGTCAACTGAGTTTCACAGTTCGATATCGCACTCATCCGTATGAAATTAGTGTTAGACGTGCTTTTTTTTAAACGCGTGTAAAAATATAGCAGCGTGTGCGACTTTGTTTCACGAAAGTCTATGGAAGCTTTAAAAACATGCAGTGAATGCAAATGTTGGGCAGCCCCACACGAGCGTAGGCAGATTAATGCATGCGATCGCACATTATTGCGCCGCGAACATCGCGCTATTGCGTGCTTATCTACACGTTTTACTGTACTTTTTGCGCAGTCAGGAGCCATTCACACCAGCATGGTACACACCCACGCTGTGATTTAAAAGGCTGTGCAGCCTAATTAGTACAAGATGTGTTTGATTTCCCGTAATTGCACAGCGTATTGTGCAATTACGCGAGTATGGAAGTATGTGCGCCCCCGAAATAAACTCTTATGGGGCCTTTAGTGCACAAAAGCGCACTAAAATAGAGTATGCTGTTTTTTTCCCCTTGTGCATGAAAAGCGCGCACAAAAACAAAACATAAAAAAACTGAACCCACTTAAAACAATGGGTTTTACTCTGTGCGTATTCTGCGCACAAATATATACACAGCCGCCCTTAATGAAACAGAACATGCCCACTGCAGGCAGCACACTGGACACCTCACACATCATGTCCAGACATAAAAGGTCCCACAAATGCTTTCTTGCTGTTTTACTTAGAAAACTACAATTCCCATCATGCCCTCGCTTTCCTCTGCCTTCCCATAATTCCTAGTGACAGCACTGCCTACTAACGTCCTCTGACGTCACATCCTTCCAACACAGAAAATTAGGAAGACGCCATCTTTGCTATGGGAAAGAACCGTCTGCATGTTTTCTTAGTCTTGTCAGATAGTTTTTTTCCTGTCACTACACGTGGCTCTTGTCCTATTGAGACAAGAAATGTCATGTCATACAGGGACAAGCATTATTGTCAGAATAGAGCTACACTATCGCGATAACAGCATATGCTGAACGAGCTTTGACCTTTTCTGCCCCGCCCCCTGGTGGTGGGTTTAATGTAATGCAACTTCCAAACAACAACAGTGATTAGAGCAGCAAGTCAGATAGTTGAGGTGTCAGTAGGTTGTGGAGGTAAGTGGTGGCTGCCACTATGCAGACTTCTTGTAGTGCCCAGGTATTCCCTGCAGTGTAACCCAAGTTTACTGTAGAAATAAAGTCATGCATTGTAATGTTACTTACCCGTAACCATGGATATTCAGCTTTATAAATATGCATTTATTATCAGTGTTCTATAAATACATGGAACTGAGAACGTCAAAATCAGAAATGGAAGTATGTGGGATCAGGTCAGGAGACACCGGAGGTTGTTTACAGCCTGCAAACTGGCAGCTGCTCAGTGAAAACCTTGGTTGACATAGTAGCGGGTTATTACAGAGGGCTTCCCGATGGGAACTCTCATGACTCCCAGTTACTGACACTCTGATACCCTAATGTGATATCAATGGAAACAAAGCTGCGCTGTGATTGGTTGCTACGGGCAACACGGACCGTCGTACTGTCAGACAGTTGTACTAAAGGAGGCATAAAAAGTTTTATTCTGCTGTAGTCGTTGCTAGGGGGTGTGAGACAAAGCGGCTGCCAGTGAAGACAGGAGAGCGTTTGTGTTCTTGATTTTCATCTCTACCACTCTATTATTAGTGTGGAATGTCACTTTTGAATAAAATTTGGTGAAGCACCACCCAGCGGCGCACAATTCATAAGCGGTACTCCAATTATAAGGAAAAAGGTTGCATCTGTAAGCGAGAATCATCCGGCTGTCCACCAGTAAGCGTGGAAACAGCGGAGCGTCCGTGTAAGTCTCACACAAAGTCCTCAGAAATCCCCATCAGAACAAGCAGAGAATTGGACGTCCCGCCGCCGACTGTACGGGAGATTCTGCGCAAATGTTTGTGATGTTATCCCTACTGATTCATTGTTACCGGCCCTGAAACCGGACGACAGACTGCGGCGACGTTTGTTTCTGCGAGAATATGCGAACTAATGGGAAGCGATGGAGTCTGTAGTGTTTAGTGATGAAGACGCCTTCCACCTTCTGGGCAACAAATGTAATGTCAGAATCTGGGGGCGAGGGAATGAACCCACCTGTCTACGTGGAGTGGAGCGTGATAACATGTAGGAAAGTGTACGGCCCCTTCTGTATCCATGATGTAACAATCCTGGGGATTTCGGACCTGGACGCTACAGATATGGCTTCTGCCGCAGCCGGAACAGGAAATCCCAGGTTTCATCGTCCAACAGGACGCCCCCCATTGTTACAATGACGCCATGAGTGACCTCAATAGGCGACTACCAGACAGATGAAAAGGCCGTGCAAGGGGTGATGATAGTGAACCTCTTCCTTGGTCTCCACGTTCCCGGACCTTACCCCTTGTGATGTTTATCTCTGGGGAAGTTTTAGAGTTTACATGCCCCCCTTACCACCCACCATATATGCCCTGGCTTCTGGGATGCCGCAGGTCATCAGTCAGTTGTGATCCGCTACAACATATATGGCAGGAACTTGACTACAGGCTCCATGTGTGACAAAGGGGGTCACATTCATCACCTCTGAGGTACAAAACACTTTTGATGTTGTGTAACAAAACTTAGAGTTTTTGTTTCCATTGATATGAAATGTCTCCATCTGAGGCTGGATTCCCACGAACGTATATTGGCTCGTTTTCACGCCGAGCCGATATATGTCGTCCTCATCTTATATACGTTCGTGGGAATCCAGCCTGAGAGTCAGTAAAATGGGGGTTATGGGGGTTTTAGTAACCCCGTATCATGTCAGTGATTTCCCAACTGAGGCGCCAAGAGAACCTGCCAGGCACTCTGTGCCACTCCACTAGAGAGCCACAGGGGTTGTTGAAACTTGATTTAAATCTGTGAAGACAATAAAAGCAGCAGTTCTTACCCGTCCTCACCCCAGCTATCCAGCGCTGCAGCCCCATGGCCCTCCCAGCCCTTGTTTACAAATGTCCACCACCTGCAGTTCTACTGGCATCACCACTCAGATGCTGGGTGCCATAGGGCGAACGCATACACTGGCAAGGGAGAGAGGCTTAGCCACACTTACGCCGGCTTCACTTGGGCGTATTTGCGCGAAGAATAGAACCCGTTGATTTTCAATGTGTTTGTTCACATTTCCGAATATTGTTTGTGCATTTCAGTCACGCAAATAAAATGCGCACGATTCGCAAGGAGTTGCGGAAAATATATACGTAATTGTGCAGGAAAAAAAAAACACATCTTGAATAGAGATGAGCGAACCTACTCGGCCACGCCCCTTTTTCACCCGAGCGCCGCGATTTTCGAGTACTTCCGTACTCGGGCGAAAAGAGTCGGGGGGCGCCGTGGGTGAGTGGGGGGTTGCAGCGGGGAGTAGGGGGGGGAGAGAGAGGGCTCCCCCCTGTTCCCCGCTGCTACCCCCTGCTCCGCCACGCCTCCCCCCGCCCCCCGGGGCCCCCCGAATCTTATCACCCGAGTACGGAAGTACTCGAAAATCGCGGTGCTCGATCGAGTAATTACTCGAAACGAGTACGTTCGCTCATCTCTAATCTTGAACTCATTAGACTCATTAGCCATTTCAATAGGTGTGTTTCTATTTGCTGCGCACAAATGAACATGTCTTATAGATGCAAAAAGTACAGCAAAGGACACCAATGCACACGCAAAAAAAAACTTAGTTCATTCCGCAAATACGCAGCACCTAGGCGCGCACAAATACGCTCGTGTGAAGCCAGCCTTATGCTTCTCAGGATGGGGGAGAGAGTGGTTTTAGTGTTAATAAAGAGCTACTGTGTTTCCCTAAAATAAGCCCTACTCCAATTTCCCCCGAAAATAAGCCCTACATACACTACATGAAAAAAAACTCACCTAGCTGGCGGCATCTGAGTCCCTAGCACTGGTCTTCACCGCCACGGGCCGGGTGAGGATAAGACTTCCCCGAAAATAAGACCCTGTGACTCTTTTGCGGCAAAAATTAATGTCAGTGTCTTATTTTCAGGGAAACACGGAAGATGTGATTAATATTGCCTGTTTTGGCTGGGACGACGCAACGATTTTTGGCAGGATTTTCATCTCCACCTTTCAAAAGCCATACTTCTCATTTTTCCGTCGACATGGCCGTATGAGAGCTTGTTTTTTGCGTGGGAAACTGTAGTTTTTATTGGTGCCATTTTGGGGTATATATAATGTATTGTAAAGCAGAGGGCCAATGATGTCTGTGAACCCTTTACAGACATCACTGCATGTAAAGAGTTAGGAGCAGGGATCGATGTTTTCATCGATCCCCGCTGTTGCAGTAGGAGGCCAGCTATCAGTCACAGCTGGCTCCCTCTGCGGGATGGTGTGGGCTCCCTTCTGATCCTGCGCCATCCACAGGCCAGAAGTTTATGTCCTATTGAGTTAAGTAGCCCCGGACTAGAACACAATCTTATATCCTGTAGCGTTAAGAGGTTAAACTGATTGAGGGGTGGGGAAGCTCTGGGTGTGATTATTATGCGACAGGGCTTTTAGATATATTTTTTGTAAAAAAAAAAAAAAAATCATTAGGGGTGCACTGAGTAAAAAAAAATTCTTAAGAGTGTCCCAAAGTTCAAAATATTGAAAATCATTGTCGTATGCTCATCAATCACCGTTTAAAGGGGTTTGTTCCAAATACAACTTTTATCTTCTATCCATAGGACAGGTGATAAAAAGTCTGATTGATCCTGAAAACAGGGATCCCGTGTGCCCCTCTTCTCAGTACTGCGGAGTCGCTGCACTCAAACGCAGTGACCTGGAGATGGAATGGAGTGGCAGACAGGTATGTGCGATGCCTCCCCATTCATTTTCTATGGGGCTGATGGAAATGGTTGAGTACAAGTGCGTGGTTATCTCCAGTGGACGCACTGAAAATGAACAGAGTGGCCCGTGCATGTGTGACCACAGCGAGGAGCACAGGGGGCATGGTACTCCCTTTCTTTTGGAATCTATGGGGGTCTCAGTAATGAGACCCTCGCTGATCAGACTTTTATCACGTATGCTATAGTTATATGGATAGGTGCTGAAATTTGTTTTTGATACAACTCCTTTAACCCCTTAATGCTACAAGACGTACATTTACGTCCTGGAGGTTAGGGGTTTGTATGGTGGGGGATTGAGGGTTGATTCGGCTACATACAATGCAGGTGCTGGCTGTTTCTTACAGCTGACATCTGCCCGCAACAGCTCCGATTAGCAGCACCGCTGATTGGAGCTGTTAACCCTTTAAATACCCCTATCAATGTTCGGGGGTTCTGCACTGCCCTACCTGATAAGATTGTGGGGTGCTCTACAGTGGCCATGACACCTGGGGGCCTTCTGAAATGCCCCAGGGCTACCATTGCAGATTGCCTTTCAAGCCATTACTGTGGCGTGGCTTGATTGCCAGATCGTGGTATAATGTAATTTTATATCACATTATACTGCAGGAGCGATCAAACCATCAAGTTCTTGTCACCTATGGGGGCTAAAATAAATTGTAAAAATCATTTTTCAAACGTTTTATTAATTATTAAAGAAAAACCTTTTGGCTGGGTTCTCACAGGGTGGATTTTCGGCGGAAATCTCGCGGTTTGGCTGCAGCAAAAAAACGCAAGATTTCTGCCAGGAGAACCGCCGCTGCAAAAACCCACGGCGGCTTTGAAGCAGCCCGGCCGCTTGCTCTTCCCCTGCGTCCGGCGCTCCCAGAGAGGAGAGCGTGGCCGCAGCGGCAAATCCGCGCCGCCGCAGTGGCGGCTTCTGCCGGCTTAGCTGCAGCGGATTTGCCGTTCCGTGTGGAAGAGATTTCTGAGAAATCTCATCCACATGGCTGGCTAATCCCAGGATTAGCAGCCGCATGCGGATTTGCCGCGGCGAAATTCCGCACGGAATTTCCGCGGCAAATCCGCCCCGTGTGAACCCAGCCTTTGCCATATTTATATTAAAATAATCTCAATAATAAAACCAAAAAACATATTTGGCATCACTGCATCTGTAAAAGTCCTATTTATCAAAAAAAAGCATTAATCATCCCCACGTTGTGAATGTCGCTCTAGAAAAAAAAATAAACCACCACAATTGCGCTTTTTTTGGTCACCCTGTCTACAAGGGAAAAAATGTAACAAAAAGCGAATAAAAAGTCATGGCTGTCAGAAGATGGCGATAGAAAATAATGAAAAAAAAATTAAATATCTTTGGAAAAAGTAGTACAGTAAAAAGAAAAAACTATATACATTTGGTATCGTAGTAATCGTACTGACCCAAAGAATAACGTTATCGGGTCATTTTTGCTGCAGTTTGTGCGCTGTAGAAACAGACGCACCCAAAATGGCAGAATTTAGGGGGTTTTTGCGTCTCACTCCACTTAGAATTTTTAAAAAGTTTTTCTGTATATTATATGGTACATTATATAGTATTATTGAAAAATACAAATCGGCCCGCAAAAAACAAGCCTTCAGACATCTACGTCAATGGATTAATATGAGTTATGATTTTTTAAAAAAGGGGGAAAAAAACTAAAATGGGGGGAAAAAGGGCCACTTCTTTAAAAGGTTAATTGTATTGATTGGGTGTATAGTCATATACACCCAAGTGTATAGAGATGTCAACCCATAGCACTTATTTAACCATAGGTAATCACTATGTAGACCCAAGCGGCTCTGTGGCACTTTATATGCAAATGTCCCAAGTATTGTGTATAAATGTGGCCAAGTGGCTGTAGGACAGAGGCCGTGGGGTATTGCGGTTGACATTATAAAGGCAGTGTAGACTATAAACTCTTGCCATCCTATAGTGTAGTAATTAGTAACAACCGCTGGGGTTGAGTTTTGTAGAGCTTCCCTTTATAGCTATTTTTGCCTCCCCCTTTGGTTACGCTCAAAATATACGAGGAAATGCTGACTACACGCCGTTCGATTACATTACTGGCCAAATCCATAGCATAATCTCAAATTTTGTATTTACTATACACTGGGCCTTATTTATCAAAACTGTCTAAAGGAAACAGTCTTTGTTGCCTGTAACAACCAATGACAGAACAGCTTTCAGACATCAGTAATGTAGTACCCCATGATGGCTGTGTCACAATCTGCTCTCTCCTCTGCGCAGTAGATGGCAACATTTATTAGTCATGGGTAAACATGGGGACGAGAGGGATTTTGACCACAGCAAGTTTGTTGATTCTTAGAGATATAGCGCCAGTTTTTCTGAAATAGTCATTCTTGTTGGCTATTCCCGAACCACGGTACCAAAAGTGTACCAAGACTGGTTGAACCATGGACAGACTTCCAACAGAAGATCAGATAACGGCAGGCCACGTGTGGTTGATCTTGAGACAAGTGTCAGGTGGCGCATCTGTTATCTCAGCAACGACGTGCCATAGGAAGTTAGACAAATTTCCACACTGACCATGTATTGATGGGCGTTCTGTAGCCCATGACCAACAAGGGTGCTCCTAATGACCCTGTGTTATTGACGATGGATCACTAGGGAGTGGTTGGAGGAACATGACAATGAATGCTCCACACTGCCTTGGCCCCCAAACTCACCGGACTGCAGCCGAAAATGCTATTAAAAGCCAAAGGGCGAATAAAAAGATGGAAAAATACCTCTGCAGCGCCATTTATTGGATGGCAGCATTCCTTCAATTCAATGTGATCTTATAAGAAGTCATCAATGATTGGGGATATTAAACCAAGCCAGAAACCATGCACAGACTGTTTCAGGGTGGTTGCCCCTCATCAGTGTGCAGTAGGATTCTGGCTGTGAGGGGCCTATGACTTGGGTCAGAAGCAGAGACACGACACCGCTTCTGACCCAAGCCAAAGCGGTCACAGAAACTATTAAAGTATGTTGTTTGATGTTGCTTATATTCACTATTTTGTTAATTAGGTTTTTTTTTTATTTACTTCTGATTAACATTTTAAGAAGAGGATTACAAAAATGTACTTATGCTATTAATTTAGCCAGGTATGTATACAGGTATGTTTCACCTATTGACTACCATTATAACGTATGCCATGTGGTATACATTTATTTATTTTTTTCCAGGATCCGCCTATTGCATATAAAGATATTGTCTTAAATTGTTGCCAATGTGTCCAAAAATTTTTATTTGTAACTGTGTCTACAGTACTTCTTGTACTGAGAAGTCTGCTTGGGGCTGCTGAGCAGCTTCGAATGATAGCTGGAGAACAAGTTTAAGATTGAAGCTCGTCCAATCCCACTCATTCCAGATTAACATCCTCTTATATGACCTCAAATTGGAGTTGAGCGCTGCTCATACCATGGACAAATTCTCAGCATAACCCATGATATTTTTCATTACCCTTCTGATCACAGGACCTATCACTCCTTGTAAATTGTTCATAAAGGAGGTCTCCCATCTGAGACTTTCAGGATATATCCATAGGCTATACCATAAAAGGCTGATAGATGTGGCTCCCACCCTGGAGACCTGCACTTATCTCTAGTTCTGGCATGGCTGAATATGCTGGTTGGGACTTAAAGGGATTCTATACTTACCTATTCCTCCCCCGTCAGTCTACTGACTGCATCTTCTCCTTGCTGATCTTCTCCTGGCTCCTGCAGTCCCCCGGGTCACCTCACCTCCAGCTGACTGATTCTTTTGCTTCCTGTGACGAAGCATCCATTCATAGGCAGTCTGCTTCTTGCTCATCAATGTATGCTACGTCACTTGCTCACTGCCAAGCTATTGCAGAAATTGCGTATGCCCCCGCTGTCACTGCAGTAGATTAGCATTCCTTCCTAGCCAGTGACTTTCACTGACCTGCAGGAAGAAGAATGCAAGGAATGCAGGCCTCATAACAAGCCGTCCAGCTGAAGGTGAGCTTATTCGGGGGACTGGAGAAGATCAAGGAGAAGAAGATTCCGTAAGAGTCTGCCTGTAAGGAATAGGTGAGTATAGAATTATTATTTTTTTTTTATGACCCATAGAATAAAGTTATCATGTCATTATTGTTGCAGTTTGTGCGCCTTAGAAACAAGACGCACCAAAAGATGGCGGAATGTCATTTTTTTCCCATTTCTCTCCACTTAGAATTTGTGAAACGTTTTTTCAGTAAATTATATGGTACATTAAATAGTAAAGTTGAAAGATACAACTCGTCTCGCAAAAAACATACAGGCCTCATAAAGCTACGTTGATGGAGTTAGAATTTTTTAAAAGTGGGAAGGAAAAAACAAAATAGAAAAACAAAAAAAACGAAGGGGTTAACTCATAGAATTCAATGGAACTTGCAGAAACAGTATTTACGAAAACAGTGAAGCGTTGCCCACTTGGCTGTTTCCACAAGCCTTGCCACCCCAAAGGCACTGCAGCCAGCCAGGCCAGAACTACAGAGAGCTACGGGACCTGCTTATATTAGACTGCCATGGCGTAACTTGGATGTAAGTCTCAGATAGGAATACCCTTTTAAAGTCATATTATACTATAGACCCTTTCAAGTTATATGTCAGGAGTAGATTCATGTGATCCAGAGTGGGAGTATCTCTTTGAAGGGACTTTCTGCCTAAAAGGGCTTAGTGATTTTTACATTTCTCAACATTGAAATTGTAACAGCACAAGCATTAACCCTTTCCAATCCAATTTTGGATTCAGGCTTTCCCAAAAGGCTTTCTCTTGTTGCTGTTATGCAACGGTGCCATCTGCTGGCTAAAGTCAGTGTGTGTGCGCCAGAGACGCTCCAACAACAGAGTGCCTGGCAATAGATGGTAAGAATACCCTGTCGGACATCTTCTGACATTTGAGCTCGTACAAGCTTCAATCAGAATGTAGGAAGACATCAGACAGTGGATTGGAAAGGGCTAAGGTTATACAAATCAAGGAAGGAGAACATTTCATTAGGATATGGAAATGTTCAAATTTTCAAATCTGTAGAGTGTGAGAGGGACTTCAATGATGTAAAAGCCAGATTGAATTTTTTTTTTTTCCGGCCATGTGAAACCTCAAAAATCCGATAGTCTTGTAAGAAGATTGTCTGATGCCTCCTGTTTGTCGACGTGCCAGGTATCATCACTTGTTGGAAAACTGCGAGGAACAGAATCCTTGAATTGAGAGACCTTGGTTTGTAGATCATCACGTGTGGAGGCCATGATGTCCAAACAGCCTATAGAAAGGCACATGCATCACATTGGGCTGTGAGCCAGGCATCTAGCGACATTTATCTCACGCTATACTGGCACACAGCAAGACGTGAATTCAGCGATGAGTTCCGCTTTTGTCTTTAGCATTGCGTCAAGAGATTGGACCACATGGGCAATGCCACAAGGGAATCTCACAGCAGTCCTACTCCCAGGATTTTGGTGTAGGGTAGCATAATGTACGGTAATGTACATTCCAGGTATACTAATGGCCTAGTGTTATTTTGATTAGATTATGGAACCAGTGGTACGGCCATTTCTACTAAGTGTCCCAGGAGCCGTTTTTCAATACAATACCAGGCCACGTGCTGCTCATGTGACTTTGTGCAGCCTGCGTGGCCTAAACGTGCTACCATGGCCTACAGCATCTGTGACCCTGGAATGTCAGTGGTCGGCAATTGTAAATGGTGGTGCCGGCAGCACATCTTGAGGATTTCTGTGCCCTACCGTAGTTCATTCAGCGTGGTATAAAATTCCTCACAACCATTAATCTTCAACTGCAGAACTGAATTATTTGTTAGATTTCCGTGGACGCTGGGTCTCACAGTCTCCTATTTTTTTGCAATAATGAACTGGATGTTTACAATAACTTGTTTTTATTAATTTTCAGGTTATACATAATTAAAAAACATGTAGAAATTAGAAACTTTTATTTATATATTTTAGTAATGTTACATAATAAGGAACTATACGAACTTTTCAGTCTTAACTCTTTCCAATCCAATTTGTATCCTGGTTTTTCTAGGGGGCTTACTCTTTTTCTGCCGTTATACAATGACGCTATCTGCTGGCTAAAGCCAGTACTGCATGAGGCGACACATTGGATAGGCTCCGACAGCAGAGAGGCTGGCAATATACAGTAAGAGAGCCCACACAACATCGGAGCTGTACAACCTTAAATCATAATGTCTTCACAGGTCAGACAGTGGATTGGAAAGGGTTAATTGACGACGTAACCTCCTCTTATGCCGGTCTTTTCGTAACTAAAACAAAAGCTACTGAGCCATTCAGCCATGGGTGGAGTGGCGAAGAAGGCAATTCTCGGACATCTAGAATGGGGGGGGGGGGGGCTGTGAGACTCCACGTCCACAGTTAAAGGTTAATAATGTTATTGATCGCATGCCAGGGCATGTAAGTGTGTGTATTTCTGCGCATTGTGTTCATTCGCGATACTGAGCAGAGATATTTTGAATATTTTGTCCTCGCAATGTCATTGACATGTCTAATAATTCTGTGATTTCCACTACTATTTCTTCTTGGTGTTGCAGTTTCAATTTGAGGAGTTTATTATGTGAATGTTTTTAAAGCGATGGTACTACCATAACAACTTATCACCTCTCCACAGAATAGGCAGTAAGTGGTTGATCACCGGGGATCCCACCTACGGAACTCCCACAGATCGCAAAAATGAGGGTCTTGAATGTTTCCGTATGAATGAAGAGGCTGTTATCCGTACACACTACCGCTCCAGTCATCTCTATGTGACTGCCGGAGAGCTGAACTCTGTTTTTCGCAAGAGCGTGTATGCATGGCCGCCACTTCATTTATGCAGAGACAATCTGGACCCCATCCTTATGATCATTGTGGGTCACTAGAAAATATCCCCGACTTGCGAACAGGTTCAGTTCCAGGAGCCTGTTCGCAAGTCGATTTGTTCGCAAGTCCGAACAAATGGTAGTATGGAGCAGGATCGCGGGTGGATCCCGCTCCATACAACGTCGGGTGCCGGCTGTTCTTACAGCGGGCACCCGGCGGCAGCAGTTCTGACGAGCGGCACGGCTCGTCGGAACTGCTGCCGCCGGGTGCCCGCTGTAAGAAACAGCCTGCACCCGACGTTCAGGGGGCCCGTACAGCGTCCCACGATGAGATCGCGGGACGCTGTGTGGTTGCTAGGCAGCCGGGGACCTCCTGAAAGGCCCCAGGGCTGCCTATGCAGAGTGCCCAGCAAGCGCACGGCTTGTCAGCCCTAGGGCCTTTCAGAAGGCCCCCGGCTGCCTAGCAACCGCGATGTGACCGGACAGGCTTCTATCAGGCTTGATAGAAGCTTGTCCGGTCTCTGCACAGTATGATGTAATGCCATAGCAGTACATCATACTGTGCAGGACAGATAGTTCGTATCTAGCGAAATTCGTAAGTCGAATGTTCGCAAGTAGGGGACTATCTGTATTCCGGCAATAAGAGAACATCAAACTTTGCACCTCTCCATTTCATGACACACATTATGGTTTTTTTTGGGTGGTATTTGGTTAAAAATAATCAAAGTAATATATGTGTCATTTTATCAAAATGCACATGGGGGGGGGGAGAGACAAAACATAAGAACGCATTGTGACTCTACAGCAGAAGTGCCCACTGAGATCCACCTAGCTCCAGATCAACAGCCTCCAAAGTGTATAATGTTTTCAGAGATGTAAATCCCTCTCTCCTTATTGGCCTAGCTCTATGGGCTCTCTGACCGTCTCTACAAGTATGCGGTTGGTGGATTTTATACTATTTTTATTCTGTATCTAGAGACACTCGTGTAACTTTTGGTCACCAGCACCTTTAAGTCCCGGTCCTCCTTTTCTGATTGCAGGGTTGTTGAGTGAACGATGGAAGATAACATCGACACTATTTTGTTTGATAAGTCATCCAAATTTCTTTTTACCGAAAAGCCTAATTCTTGTGTGCCATGGGTTGCAACCGGTGTGACTGGCACGGTGTACGCTCTGTGGACCCTGTTTGTCTTCCCAGGTTTCCGCAAAGTTCCTTTTAAGGTGGGCATTACCTGGTTTCTGCAGCTACATTTAGCATGGCACTGGTTAAAATTTACGTTAATGGGAATGTGTACTTTTGAAACACCATTGCATAGTTCAGTGTTTCCCAACTCCAGTCCTCAGGGACCCCCAACAGGTCATGTTTTCAGGATATCCTATAATACAACCCCTGTGGCAATGTCTGAGGCATCGACAATAATTACATCACCTGTGCAACACTGAGGAAATCCTGAAAACCTGACCTGTTGGGGGTCCCCGAGGACAGGAGTTGGGAAACAGAAACATAGTTGATATATAGTATGTAATATATACAGACCACATATGTAGACTTTCTACAGAAAAACTTAGGCTGGTCATACACGCATTAGATTATTTATGAATCGCCTAATGTGTATAGTAGCCTCCTGACTCTCTCTTGATGGCAAATGCTGGGGGGATTAAAATTAGTCAGATTTCAGCTGCCCCATCCATTTTTTCTTGCAGAGATAAGCTGCTATTAGAAGAATCCAAGCCAAATGTGTATGTGTTTAGGGGTGTTATCCGAGATTCTTAAGCCCTTCACAAGATGATAACATAAATATATGTTATGTTGTTCTGAAGAATGTATGGAACGGGCTCAGGTGTTGAGCTGCTCCATACCCGGTGGGTATCGGCGCTTCAACATCTGCCAGCAATAGCCACGATCAGACTTAGCTCCTTAATAGGCAACAGTCAAAAGCACTACATACTGCAATACAGAAGTATTGCAGTATATGGTAGAAACGATTAAGCAATCACAAATTCAGGATTACCGGTGGGACTAAAAAAAAAAAAAGTAAAAACTGAAAAAATTACTAGTGAATAAAAACCCTTTTCTCCTCTTTGCTCTAAAAATCATTTTAAAAAGCGTTCGTAAAAGTTTTAGCTAATAAAATATCTCGCTGTTAATCCCAATTAGCGAATGCAGTCAAAAAAAAATACACAATGCTAGAATTACGGGATTTTTGGTGATCCAGTCTTCCAAAAAATTGAACAAAAACTCATCAAAAGATTGTATGTTTTTCAAAATGACACCTATTAAACCTACAGCTCACCCTGCAAAAAAAATACAAGCCCTCACACCGCCAAATCAACAAACAAAATTAATTTATGGGTCTCAGAATATGGTGCCAGGAAGAAATTTTTATTTTTTAGAAGTAGTAAACATATAACTTTGGTATCGCCATAATTGTACTGACCCGCAGAATAAAGTGGACATCTTGGTTTTACCTAACCGTGAATGCCTTTAAAATGACCCCTCCCCCCACCCTTCCATGGTACAATTGTGGTTTTTTTTTCCCCATTCCATCTCACTTATACTTTTTGAAACATTTTACAGTACATGAAATGTTACAGTCACAAGAACTATTAAAAAAATACAACTTGGCCCACAGAAAGCAAAAACTTGTCAAAAAAAAACTCTAAAAAAAAAATTATGAACCTTAGAAGCAAGGCCAAAAAACGACGAATGAAGAAATTTTTCGGCTTGAAAGGGTTAATTCATACTAATTCTGAACTACAATACACATCATAGTCCAGAGCTGCATTCATACGGTTCATCACATCTTATCCCTCTGCTGGAGCCTCCAATGGGTTGCTGTAATCTGCAGGTGTTCCATTAACCTGCAGCGCCACCACAGGGCAAGTTAAGCATTACATGCTGCCTATTGACATCATGGTTATGCTGGACCCTCTGGAAAGAGAGATCCACCTCCTATCTGCTCTTTATTGATGCAGGTCACAAATTATGGACTCTAGTAACTTACGGTTGCCTAACAGGGTATTTAAAATGGGGTTCTCGAAACCAGACAACTGCTTTTACCTAATTGTAATTTTTAGTTAGTCACCACAGCATACACTGGGTGGAGTGTTCTGTCTGTATGACCGTGTCTGGTATTGCAGCTCAGTTCCATTAACTTCTTTCTTTATACAGGTCCCATACTTACCCTCCGACAAGACTCAAACTGCTAATGTGGTAAAACTGTTGCAAGGACGAAAAGGAAGACTGGTGGACCTTGGGTCAGGAGATGGTAGATTGGTAAGGTGGATGTAACTATATAGTATGACCTTGCTCATCTTCATATAGCTGCATATAGAGTGAAAACATTGGGCCATGCTTCATGATCCCTCTTCTTATAATCAAAATGTTAGCAATCCTGCTGGTAATTTCTATCACTTATCCCCCGTGTCGACAGCTGCAGAAGACAACAAGTAGCGGGTTGCGTGCAAGGAGGAGGCAGGTGAGCTAAAGAAATGCTGAGAGCATATTTCTGACATTGAAGACCTTTAAAAGAAGAAAATCCAAAGAGTGGGCTTTAGTGTTGCACTCAGTGAAAGGAGCAGAACGTTTTTTACATATAGCATGTTTCTGGGTTATGGGAGTTAGGGTGGACACCCACTGGCGATATTTTCTTTCCTGCGCTGCGAGAGCACGTGAAAACTCTCGCCTCGCAGCGCAAGAAAGATGCCGACATACAACCGGCATATCGCCAGTGTTTTCAATGGGGCCACTTATTGATGATTATCGGGGAAGGGCTTATATTTCAAGCCCTTCCCCGATAATCATACTGCGGGGCTTTCAATGGGATTGGCAGCAGTGCCGAGCCCATTGAAAGCAATGGGATAGCATGCCGCGGACATCTGCCACAGCTGTCACAGCTGTGGCAGAAGTCCGCGGCATTCTCCATTTCTTTTCAATAAGGCTAACGCTGCTGCTGCTGGCCCCATTGAAAAGTCTGGCGATATCCCGGCATGATGCTGTTTTTTTTCTCGCATTGCGCTGCGAGACTTTTCCTTTACTCTTGCAGCGCAGTGGAGAAAAAAACGCCAGTGGGTGTGAGCCCTTACTGTGAGCCAAACATTATACTGGCTAGATGGCCAACCAAATGTTGGGTTGATGGGCCACTAAACATTATTGCTCTTGAGGCTTTAAAGGGTTATCCCACCAAAAACACTTATCATGTAACCACAGAATAAGTGATGATTGTTTGATTGCTGGGGGTCCAACCACTGGGCTCCCCAGGGATCACCTGAATGGTGCACTCTGACTACCCCTAGTAAATGGAGCCGCCGTGTGCATACATCACCACTGCTCTATTTACTGTCTGTGGAGAGAGCTGGACAACCGCTATCGCAGCCAATCCCATTGAAGTGAATGGAGCACTATTCTCTCTATCCCCTAGTGGAAACCGGGTGTGCTGTTCATGTCATCCCAGAGGGTTCCAGTGATTGGGCCCCCAGCAGTTAACCTTGTGGATAGGTGCTAAATGTCTTTGCTGAGATAACCACTTTACAGGTACGCTCAGACGGGGCAAATTCATAGCAACAAAATTTATACCATAACCGTTCAATATGGATTTCACCTCATTTGAAATGGTGAAAACCGGCAGCACAAATTGACATTCTGCAGATGGTAGGACAAATAAACATGAACTGGGTGTCCAACAACCAATGGATGAGTGGAACAGATATAGGACAGAATACAGACAGAAACTATGACTGACAAATAACCCAAAACATGCACCATACATACCTGCACACATAACAGGTGGAATTACTAAAGAATGTGCAAGGTATTAGTATGTGGATTGACCCAGTCACTTAAGCCCGCGAGCCGACTTCCAGGGCCCTTATTTTGTTTCATTGTCTGCCATCCAGAAACAGGTGGCACCATCATTACTGGCCCCTGTGTCTGTCTGAACCATTTCCAGGTGCTTAGCTAGACATTTGGTCTTACGTCACCATTACGTGTACTGCCTTTGACTCCCACCCACCATTGCCTCTGCTGTGGTACCGTGAACAACAAAATTGAACTGCCACGGAGTAGAATCAGGATTTCTTCAGTGACAAATCCAGTTTTAGTTTGGGCACTGACAATGGCTGTGTTCATGTCTGGAGTCCTAGGGGTGAGCACCTCAATCCTGCCTTTGCTGTGGAGTGGCACACTGCCCTCTGCTAGTGTGATGGTCTGGGGGGCATCACATACAACAAGTCGGTCACCCATAGTAGTGGTATGAGGGACAATGATATGTTCACCGATATGTTCAGGACATCCCGCAGCCACATGTGTTCCTCTCATGGCGGCTTCCAAGAGGTATTTTACAGCAGGATAATGCTCAGACTCGCACAGGAAGGGTATCACAGGAATGTCTCCACAACACTGCCACACTTACGTGGCTGCCCGCTCACCAGATTTATTACCAATAGGACATGTTTGGCCCCATCTGAGATACCAATTTCAAGACTGAGTTACAGCAAATGTGGACCGATATGCCACAGGATACCATACGGAACACATATGCCTCTATGCCCGCCCATATCATATCTTGTGTCCAAGCTAGAGGGAGACCAACAGGGTACCAGAGCCTCAATGCCCTTTTTTCCCCGTATCACATCTTGTCTTCAAACTAGAGGCCAACCAACACGGTACTACAGCCTCCATGCCCGCCCGTATCACATCTTGTATCCAAGCTAGAGGCAGTACAACAGAATACTAGAGCCTCCATGTCTGCCCGTATCACATCTACTATCCAAGCTAGAGGGGGTACAACATGATACTAGAGCCTCCATGCCTGCCCATATCACATCTTGTATCCAAGCTAGAGCCAGTACAACATGATACTAGAGCCTCCATGCCCACCCGTATCATATATTATATCCAAACTAGAGGCGGTATAACATGGTACTAGAGC
This sequence comes from Eleutherodactylus coqui, assembly GCF_035609145.1. NCBI lineage: Eukaryota > Metazoa > Chordata > Amphibia > Anura > Eleutherodactylidae > Eleutherodactylus > Eleutherodactylus coqui. The sequence continues at coordinate 80,587,008 of NC_089841.1, read as the reverse complement.
CTGCATGCCCCCTGTATCACATCTTGTATCCAAGCTAGAGCTGGTACAACATGATACTAGAGCCTCCATGCCTGCCTGTATCACATCTTGTATCCAAGCTAGAGGTGGTACAACATGATACTAGAGCCTCCATGTCTGCCCGTATCACATCTTGTATCCAAGCTAGAGGCGGTACAACAGAGTACTAGAGCCTCCATGTCTGCCCGTATCACATCTTGTATCCAAGCTAGAGGCGGTACAACAGAGTACTAGAGCCTCCATGTCTGCCCGTATCACATCTTGTATCCAAGCTAGAGGCGGTACAACAGAGTGCTAGAGCCTCCATGTCTGCCCGTATCACATCTTGTATCCAAGCTAGGGGTGGTACAACAGAGTACTAGAGCCTCCATGCCCGCCCGTATCACATCTCGTATCCAAGCTAGAGGTGGTACAACAGGGTACTAGAGCCCCCATGCCCACCCGTATCACATCTTGTATCCAAGCTAGAGGTGGTACAACCGAGTACTAGAGCCTCCCTTCAACGGGTCCATTTTCAGCAATAAATGATCCTTTTGCTCTGGTATTGCAATCACTTACTTATATTAATGGTATAATCACACAGAGAACGTTTTGTGCAATTCTGGCAACTCCTTCTGTGTAAGGGATTGTTTTTTGACAATAAGCGTTTTTGGCTATTGACCCTGTATAGGAGCATTACTTGGACACTTTAGGCTCATGTTATTTTGGATGTGTTATGTGGAGTCAAGTAGCTTTAATGTTGTAGAGAAGTTTATCTGAGATGGCTGTTATTATAGAAAGTTATTAAAGATATCCTTCATATTTCACTATTTGCATCTATGACACCTTAGTGTCTGCAGTGTATTTGCTGGAGGAAAAAAAACAGAAGTGCTTTCTATGTTAGGTCTTTACAGCAGCGTCTATGGGATTTCCCAGTACCGGCTATGAGCTAAATCCCATCTTGCTAAATTGGGCAAAACTTTTGGCATATCGGAGAGGGTTTTCTCAGGACCAGGCAACCTTCCTCAAGCAGGATTTCTGGGTAGTAAGTAAATCTACTTGCCTCATATGTAACCATCGTTTGCTAATGTTAATGACATCCAAATACCTATAGTGAATTTATGATTGTGTCTTTTGTAGGCTGACCTGTCAAAGTACAATAATGTGACCGTGTTCCTGGCACCGGCCATTGTGAGTATCAATCTTTTACCGTTCAATATAAGACTTTCAGTTGTCCTCTCTTGTCAAGTCATTAACAACGCTTTTGATAAGAGTCAGGTATAGATTAACGTTGGTGTAGGCCAGTGGTGGCGAACCTATGGCACGCGTGCCAGAGGCGGCACGCAGGGCCCTACCTACTGGCATGCGCCGCCATCGGCTGCTTACCACTTGTGAATACCGGCAGGGGCAGCGGCTCCCCTGCCGGCATTCACTCAGCTGCGCTGCTAGCAGTGCTGATTCTGGCGCACACTGTGACGTCAGTGTAGAGCCGGGATCCTCCTTCCTCGACGTCCCCTACTACTTAGTTCCGCGAGAGGAGGGGGAGGAGGTGTCAGGCAGCACACTTACGTCACAGTGTGCACCAGGATCAGTGCCAGCAGCAATGCCAAGCAAAGGAGGAGCGGGTAAGTATATGGGTCTAAGGGAAGGGGGGTATCATTATTATGCTGGGGGCTGCTGTGGGGTGTCGCCATGACTCTGGGGGCCAATGGGGGGTGTCGCCATTACACTAAGGGGCAGCTGTCGGGTGTCGCCATTACGCTAAGAGGCAGCTGTGGGGTGTCGCCATTATGCTAAGGGTCAGCTGTGAGGTGTCGCTGTCACGCTGGGGGCCGCTGTGGGGTGTCGCTGTCACGCTGGGGGCTGCTATGGGGGGAGTCACTATTATCACTAGGGCCGCTGGGGGGGGTCATTATTACCGCTGGGGTATGTTTACATGTGGTAGAAATGGGCAGGGCTGTTTCAAAATAGACAGGATGCAGATTTTGACTGCTTTTTGGATGCGGAAATGCTGCAGAATGTTCCACAGAAGTTTCCTCTGAGGACATTCTGCAGTATTTCTGCATCCAAAAAACAGTCCAAATCTGCACTTGGTCTATTTTGAAGCGGCCCTGTCCTTTTTAGAGCGACGGGGTTAAAATCATACCGTTAAAATCGTGATAAGCCCCGCCCCCTGACATGTTGGCACTTTGCCATAAATAAGTGGGTTTTGGGTTGCAGTATGGGCACTCGGTCTCTAAAAGGTTCGCCATCACTGGTGTAGGCCAACATTTTGGTGGGGCCTCCCATTGCACATATCGGAGAGGTAGCTGTGCACATATCTGACCCTTTCCATTGAAGTCTAAGAGTTTTGCTTGTGTGTGGCTACTCTTCCTCTTGGTAAGAACATTGAATAGTCATCAGGGAATGGAGGGTTTTGAGGGGAGTTAGGGACACCAAGGCCTGACATTTGTCACCTAAGTTTTTGTTGGAGTCCATATAGCATATGTTTTGCGGGCAGTCATGAGCTCTGATAGATTCTCCGTTTTGGAGTCACTGGGGCCCATTCATTTTTGTATAGCGGCTTATCTGAGTTGCAAACAGTTAGAGTAAGTTTTCTGCAACAAATTTGTTGCAGATAGGTTTTACAACTATCCCATTCATCTCAATAGGGCTTGCAAAAAAATCTATGCACATGCTGCAAAAACTATCCTATTCACATGTATGAGACACAATTTTCTGCAACATGCTATGTGTGAGCATATCCTTGTACACTGAATTGCCAATTTATTAGAGAACACCAGATCTTTCATGATTAGAGCTTCCCTAAATGGAAATTTAGACTCATGACCTCGGAGTACAGCATAACAGCAAGTGAGCAACTTTGCGGTTGATCAATTTCAGCGTAAATCCACATTAGAATGGGGAGAATCCAGCAATCTAAGCCGTCTTTGACCGAAACATGGTCATCAGTCGTAGACTACCTGGGATTTCATGCACTGGCAACCTTGTTAGGTTTTCTTGTGTAACACTATGGAGAGTATACCGAGAATGGTGTAATTGAGAAAAAACATCCAGTGAAAGAGGATCCTGTGGATGTAAACAACTCATCAATGAAGGGTGCCAAAGGATGGCATCAAAAATTGTTCTGATGTGATATGCTTCAACCAGTATATATGAAAGCATCGTTCATTAACACAAGTGGGCTGTAACAGCAGACAACCCGTTTCAATGCTATTGCTGTCTACGGGAAATAGGCAAGACTCCAGTAGGCAAGAGAGCACAAAAATTGTATCACTGAGCAGTGAAGAAACATCACCTGGTCAGATGAATCCCAATTTCTGTTGCACCATGCTAATGGGAGGTCAGAATTTGACACAAGCGGCGTGAATCGATGATTCCTTTCTTTCAGCTCTTCAGATCTTTGTCTGCACCTTCATCAAATTTGCGACTACTGCAAGGAGCTTCCTGTCTGACAATTTTTCTTCAGAATGACTTAAACACCTAGTGGAACCAATGCCTTGATGAATTGCTGCACTTCTGAAGGCCAAAGCAGGTCCACCACGCTCCTAGATGACTGTCTCTAATAAAGTGCCAACTCGGTGGTGGTTCCATAGGAGTTTCATCAATTTACTGTCCTAGAGGACATTTTTCTAAATTGTATTTATGCCTGTAGGAACTGAGGTAGCCACATTGTTGCCAATATGGGAACTGATGAGAGCGTATCATTGTTGACATAAGAGGGCGACAGTTGAAGGACTTCCATTTACAGGTGATTTTTTTTTTTCTTCTCATTTTAGGCCTAAATGCTCCTTAATTATTCCCGTCTGGAGGGAGGCTGCAGGGAGAGCAAGTAAACATGACCTATAAAGGCGTCTAATAATAATGTGCTCATTACTGCGGTCACCAGCTCAGAACTGGGTTATGAGCAGATTATTTTTTCTGTCATTAGTTCTGCATTTGGCGTTCAGATATGAACAGAGGAACCTGAATGTGAAGTTCATTTCTGCACTTCATTAACTTTATGTCCTGTTTGAAATCATGTAATTGCGCTTTTAGTCCATAAAACAGGTAATTTCAAGGCATAAAATTAATACCTCGCCTAAATTTGTAAATGCAATTACACGGCCGATGACTAGCAGCCATCATGTCGTTCGTTTCCTTAGTCTATTAGCGGCTAACCATAATATAGAGGAGCTGGGGCATGAGTCCGCCAGACTATGGCTTTAATTTGAATTAGGCGAATTGATAAATTAGATCAGAGACCTGATTAGTTACTATTGGAACTTGTCTGTGTGCTAGGCTTGTGTACCCCCTAGTTGTAGGAACCACTTTACTTGTAGAGAAATTAAAAGCATATGGATCTTGCCCTACAGCCTTGTTATGGTAGTAATCAGAGTTGTATCTAGGCTTTTTTTCACGTAGGGCACAGATTAAAGAGACCGTCAGGTTTTTGGACAAATCTCTGTCCCAGGACTTGCAGGGGAGAGGAGTATATTACCTGCAGTTGTTCCTCTGCCATCCCTACAATAAACTGGTTCCATTGGTGCATTGGTAGTGTGTTTATTGCCCGTAGCAGCCAATCACAGAACAGCTTTCATTATTCAAGAGCAGTATGAGAACTGAAAGCTGATATGTGATTGGTTGATATGGGCAACTAAGACAGGTTTTTTTGACTATTTTTTTTATAAATCTTTCCCCTTGTGTTTCTTTGGAAATACTGGTGAAGGGGATGTCAAAGGGTATTTTGGAATAAGGATGGTGAAGGAAATGTACCGACAAAATCCTGGATTCACAAAAGGAATCCGTTATCAAGTAGAAGGTGCAATGTACCGCACATTTAACGCAAACGTGAGGGAAATGGAAAAATCTGCGGCCGCCGTGATCACCAGACCCGACACCCCCTGATTTCTTCTTGTGGGGTTTACTGAAGTGCCGAATATGCAGCAATAGTCGAGAAAAATTGATGCCCTACAAGACTCAATCCAGCGTGAAGTTGCTGCCGTTACTGATGTCACATTAGCAGATGTCTTTGCCAACATGTAGACTCGCATACAAAAGTGCTCGGATGCTGGAGGTGCTATTTTCAGCATGTGATCTGGGCAGACCTGGTTGTACAAGGGAAATAGTTGGATCACAGAAGGGGAAATATTAAAAAAATTAAAAACAATCGAAGGAAACGACCATTACTTACTGAATGAGGAGTGCATACAGATGCATCCTCTCACCATGCAGGTAGCTGACTACCAAATGAGGGAGCTAATTGCACCTGTGAGGGACACCGATGAGACAGCCACTCACACAGCCTCTTAATATAGAGGGGGTGGCTGCTTGGCATATACTCCCACACATAGTGGATACAGGGTGCCAGACCATTCTGATATATGTAGCTCACCATGCAGACCAGCAACCTATTAATGACGCCATAATAGTTCGTCAGGTTGCACCTGCATGGTGAGAGGAGATGCATCTATATGCACTCCTCACTCAGTAAGTAATGGCCGCTTTCTGTGATTGTTTTTACAAGGGAAATAGAGATCAGTTTTCATAAGGAACCAGACAAAAATTACATATCATTTAGAGCTTGTTCACACCAGCATATTTGCGCCACATATTATGCACACAATTTTTGCAGCGTAATACACAGCGAATGGAACTGATTGACTCCAAGGGGTTTGTTCACAAGAGCGTATTTTATCATGCAGTGTGCGATCATGTGAAAAATGTCATGGTATGCCCGATCTTGGTGCGTGTCACGCACAGTAGAAGCCCATCAATGGGCGTACGTAAATATGTATGAAATACACTGGAATCCTGCGTATTCACACGTACTATCAATATCCATAGACAGACTAAAAAACACAGTTTTTTCTAATCGCACATAGCGGCCATAGGGTTAAAAAAACTGATGACCTAACGTATGGGAATCTGGCCTTATCAAATAATACCATGGAGACGGGAGGGGAGTGAGCTTCAAGAGAAAAATTAAAATGGCTATAAGCCGGGAAAAAGCTGCATAGAATATTTATGGTAACTTTGCAGAAACAAATGCCAAGAATTTGTATTTTTATTTATTTATTTTTTTTGGGGGGGGGGGGGGGTAATTTGGATATGATTTGGCTCCTTTCATATTTCTGGCATAAATGGGGACAAATAAAGTTGTTCTCTACTATAAAGACCCCATTAAACTTCTCACTATGACCCATTTTTCATGGACACTAAACCAACATTTTACCGGTCAGTGAATTCTTTAATTCAGCGCTGTATGCAGTGCTTAGAAGATTTTGCAGGCTCAAATACGAATCCCTATTTTAGCATTTCAGTCTCCATTGCCTTTTATGTTGTGAATACAGCTCTGTAATTGGATATTTACCCATTGGCAAAACACCGGTGAAGTGAATTTGTACATCACTTTGCAATTTCTAAATAAATACATAAAAAGTTGAGTAACATTGCTGCACCTATCCTGAACTTCAAACTTACTTATGATTCAGAGCTGCATTCATAATTCTGCTGATTGTCATTGGAAACGCTCATCAAGCTTGTCCTTTACACCTTAGTTGCTTTCCTATAATAAGGACGCCTACCCACTAGCGATATTTTTTCTTACAATGCGAGTCGGGTGAAAACGCATGATTATGAAGTTGATGATTTCCAATGGTTTCATACTCATTTGCGATTTTTTTCACTCAATTCTCGCAGCGCCAGCCCCATTCAAAACATAGGGAGTACATTGCGGACTTCTGCCACAGCTGGGACAGCTATGGCAGGGGGATTCCTTCATCCCCGCGGGATGAAGGAATAACTCTGAAACCTGCTGAATTGTGATTGCAGCGCTGAGCTAGAATACAGGCTGTAAATATAAGTAACGCAATTTATTTACAAAGCAGTAGTGTAATGCCATGTAACATGACTCTTATCATGACTGTTATCTGACTCTTCTTTCCTGGAGGTGGAAAGCCTGAAGAAGAAGTTAGCTGATGAACTTCCTGATAACTCCAGAGTGATTGTTTGTCGGTTTCCATTGACTGGTTGGACACCAACGTGCAGTGAAGGCTCTGGGTTGGAGCAAGTCTGGGCATATGACATGGCTAATGTTAGAAAAGGATCTAATCAGTCGCCGTCTTGAAGGAGATCATCTGGATTTCTTAAAAATAAAGCTTGAAGATCATTGGTTCACTGATGCAAACTTAAAGGGGTTCTACCAAAACTTCAAGTTATCCCTTGTCCACAGGATTTGTTGAGCTGTGGGGGCTCACCGTGGAGACCCCTGCCGATCTCAAGAACAGGACTTCCATGCCCCGCTCTCCTGTCACTGCGGGAGTCCCTTCTTCCCCTGCAATGATGTCATTCAGAAGGAAGAGTTGGCACATATTTCTTTCAATTGGGCTAACATAAATACCCAAGCCGGTGCTGCTTGGGTATCTTGGCAGTCCCAGTGAAAGTGAATGGAGCACTGTCCTTGAGATCGCCGGGGACGCACCCCGCCAGCACCACCAATCAGCAAGTTATCACGTTTCCTGTGGATGGGGGATAACCTGAAATTCTGGTACAACCCCTTTAACAGCAACTACTGAATGTATACCATACTGTACATGCACTTATACACCGCTATTCAAATTGAATGAGAAAGACAAGATAATTGTTAGTTATTAGAGATGAGCGAACGTGCTCGGCCACGCCCCTTTTTCGCCCGAATATCGTGAACTCCGAGTGCCGTACTCGGGCGAAAAAATTCGGGGGGCGCCGTGGCGGCACGGGGGGTAGCAGTGGGGAGTGGGGGGGAGAGAGAGAGGGCTCCCCCCTGTTCCCCGCTGCTCCCCCCCGCACCGCCACGCCTCTCCCCGCCCCCCGGCGCCCCCCGAATCTTTTCACCCGAGTACTGAAGTACTCGAAAATGGCGGTACTCGGGTGCGTAAGTACTCGAAACGAGTACGTTCGCTCATCTCTATTAGTTATGTAATTTAGCATTAAGTATGAATGTAATGTGAGGAAATCCAGTTTATATTAAACTAAAGTGACTGCAATGATATATATGGTGGATAAATTTATTTTCTTTTATTCTGGCTGCCTCTGTATAGAAAAGGATAATTGAGTATATTCTTCTATACTGCAGAAAAAGGTACCGTATATACCGGCGTATAAGGCGACGGGGCGTATAAGACGACCCCCCAACTGTCACCTTATACGCCGGTATACAGAGGAGAAAAAAAAAATCAGTACTCACCTCCCCCGGCGTTCTGTCGCGCTCCGGCAGGATGTCGCTCGCTCCTCGTCCCCGGCGCAGCATTGCTTTCTGAATGCGGGGCTTGAAATCCCCGCCTCCAGAAAGCTAATACACACGCCGTCAGCCAGTTACATCCATTCAATGACATCATTGAATGGCTGTGATTGGCTAAAACACACGTGGCTTCAGCCAATCACACTATTCAATGACATCATTGAATGGGTGTGATTGCTAACACACGTGCGCCTTCAGCCAATCACAGCCATTCAATGATGTCATTGAATAGTGTGATTGGCTGAAGCCACGTGTGTTTTAGCCAATCACAGCCATTCAATGCTGTCATTGAATAGCTGTACCGGCTGACGGCGTGTGTATTAGCCTTCTGGAAGCGGGGATTTCAAGCCCCGCATTCAGAAAGCAATGCTGCGCCGGGGACAAGGAGCGAGCTACATCCTGCCGGAGCGCGACAGAACGCCGGGGGAGGTGAGTAATGATTTTTTTTTTACACTTTTTTTTTTGTATTACCGGCGCATAAGACGACCCCCGACTTCAGAGCAGATTTTTCGGGGTTCAAAAGTCGTCTTATACGCCGGTATATACGGTATACCATCCAGATGGAGGCCAAGAGGACACTGTTTCAGCTTCCATCGGGTGAATGGAGGCCTATGGATATGTTTGGTGCATATGCCGGGAGGTTTACAATGTGAATGCACTCATTGTCAAAAAAAATCCCAGATTTGTGTGATTGTTACATTGATATAAGTAAGTGGTTACAATATCAGAGCAAAAGGAGAATTAATTGTGGAAAACTGACCCAAGAGTGTCTAGTACTCTGTTGGGCCACCTTTAAGATGGGATGTGGACAGACAGGGGTGTAACTATAGAGGATGCAGGGGATGCAGTTGCACCCGGGCCCAGGAGCCTTGGGGGGCCCATAAGGCCTCTCCTCTCCATATAGGGAGCCCAGTCATATGAATAAAGCATTACAGTTTGGGGCCCTGTTACAGGTTTTGCATTGGGGCCAACGGGTTTCAAGTTACGCCTCTGTGGACAGGCATGGAGGCATACAGGTTCTTTCTGGTGTACTGTGGCATATCGGTTCATATTTGCTGTAACTGAGCCTCTAGATCATATGTGTCAAACACAAGGCCCGTGGGCCGAACCTGGCCCGCCACCTCATTTTATGTGGCCTGCTGGCCGTGCAGCAAATCCGTGTAACATTCCCCTCAGTCAGCAGCTCCAGTTCCGGCAAGGCAGTGCAGAGTCTGTGATCTCTGACCTCTTATCCCCCCAGCGTCTTCATGCACTGTATATAGTACAGACATTGAGAGGAGAGATCAGAGGTTATGGACTGCACTGCCGGAGTAGGCCTGTAGGGATGCTGGCTGACCAGAAGCCAATAGGGAGGTTGCTATTACTACTGGAACTACTATGGGGTCACTAATTACTACTGGGACCAATATAGGGGGCACTATTACTTCTGGAGGCACTATCGTTACTGGGGCAGGCTATATAGAGGACACTTACTACTGGGGCCACTATAGGTGTCACTGTTATTACTGGGACCACTTTGGGGGTCACTATTAGGGCTTGTTCACACAGGTGTGAGCGCATTCAGTTGCGCAAATACACTGTGTATTTGCGCACACCTAAGAGAACGCACGCGGACCATTAAAATGGTGCACAGATAAGCAGTAAATATGCACGTTTCCTGTATAATTGCGCCAGGCTGTTCACTTCAATGACCTATTGCGGTGTACAATGTGCACCAAAATAGGTCAAGTGGCGTATTTATTTCACGTGATCGCACATTGAACATCATGTGAACAAACCAATTGAAATCAATGGGTCCTATTCCTTGCATATTGCGTGCGCAATACGCTGTGCGAATACAGTCGTGTGAGCGAGCCCTTACTATACATTCTTATTATTATAAGCAGCCGTTTGAAGGCAGCTTTAGGGCTGATGTGCCCGTTTGTGAAAATGAGTTTGACACCCCTGCTCTAGATCGTGCAAACTCATAGGCTGTCAAAGTTGTGGTTCCAGATGGGGCAGGCCACAGAAGTTTGTCAATGTTGTGGAGACATTCCTGTGACCACCGTGTTGTTTGCGGCTGGGCATTATCCTGCAGCATTATGACCACCTCCTACTATTGACGTCAGCAGAGAGTAGGCCATGAAGGAAGTGGCGTGATATGGGCTCACTTGGTGTGCGATAGGCCGTCTGCTCACATATCACTCATCATGGCTGAAAGGGGTGATTTATCATTGATGCAGAAAGGGATGATTATTGGCTTTTGGGTCAGGGGTGGCAGTACTTCTCAAACAGCCCAGTTTGTGAGCTGTTCGTGTGCTTTCATGGTGAAAGTGTGGCGTGCGTGGACAAATGGTGCCATTGGGAATAACCGATGTGCACATGCCACTGATGTGCGAGGTGAATGTCTGCTTCGAAGGTGTGCAAGGGCCGACCAATATGCTAGAGTGAAGCCCCCCCACCCCCGTGAAAATGTACCAGGGGGCTACCAGATGTGCCCAACACAACAGTTCAGTGAACCCGACTGTGTATGGGGCTCCGAAGCAGATGGATGGTCACTGCAACTATACTAACAAAGGTACATCGGAAGAAAAGGCTTCACTCTGCACAGCGGTATCAGAATTAGACCACCGCTGATTGGTAAAGGATTGGCTTCTCCAATGAGACACGTTTTCAGCTTTACTGAACGGATAGACGGTGGCGTGTCAGGTAAGAAATATCAGTGTACAAACACCCTGCGACCATTGCTGGAAGAGCACAAGCTGGTGCCGGCAGTGCGGTGGTCTGGGGAATATTCCCCTAGTATTCTCTGGGCGGCTCATCCATATGAACGGCGCTATGAATGATTTGGTTATGAATCCATCCTTGCAGATCACATACACCTAAACATACCGTTTGTCTTCCATGGGGTAGGAGGACAATAAGACATGTCACACAGCTAGAAATGTCAGACAGCGGTAGGAAGAACACGACCAAAACTTCCCAGTACTTCCCTGGCCCCCTAAATCCCCAGACTTCAGTCCAATTGAGCATCGGTGGGACCACTTTGATCGTCATGTTCGCTCTATGGATCCTCCAGCATCTATGGGATGCACTGCAGTCAGCATGGCTCCTGAGACCACCTACCAGCACCTTATTGAGTCCCTCCAGGCCTGTCTACTGTCTGTGCGGCACACAGCTGTCACTCTGGATATTAGCCGGTGGCCATAATAATGTGACTCAACTCTGTAGTATCATCTCATTTCTTTACGGAGTCTTTCATGATAGGTTTTGTATCAGACACCATTACCTCCTCCTGATAGATTAAAGCAACCACCTTGACTAAAGAACAGTGATGTGTAAGAGATAAAAGGCTTACTGACCACATCCATTACATCACCTATCAACTGAGATGCTCTACTGTAAGACAGCTGAAATGATGACGCTGCTTGTTTGGAATGTCTCTGTCAGCAAATGTGATAACGCTGAATGCAATCTCATGTGGACAAATCACAGGTAAGAAAGACAAGTTAGATATAGGTGTGTAGTACTGTGCAAAAGTTTTAGGCAGGTGTGGAAAAAATGCTGCAAAGTAAGAATGCTTACAAAAATAGAAGTGTTAATAGTTTATTTTTGTGAATGAACGAAAGAGGAATCTAAATCAAATCAGTATTTGGTGTGATTGCCCTTTATCGTCGCAACAGTATCAGTTCTTTAAGGTACACTTGTACAAAGTCAGGAATATTGTAGGATTCTAGTGAGGTGTATAATTAATTATACCAAATAGGTGACATTGATCATCGTTTCCATATGTAGGTTGAAATACAGTCATTAACTGAAACAGCTGTGTAGGAGACTTAAAATTGGGTGAGGAACAGCCAAACTACTACAAAGGTATGGTTGTGGAAGACAGTTTGTCACCAGTCATACACCATGGCAAGAATAAGCACAACAACAAGACACAAGGTAGTTATACTCCATCAGCAAGGTCTCTCCCAGGCGAAAATTTCAAAGCAAACTGGGCTTTCAGGATGTGCTGTTAAAGCAATTTTGAAGAAACGCAAAGAAACGGCCAATGTTGAGGACTGTAAATGTAGTGGTCGGCCAAGGAAACTTAGTGCAGCAGATGAAAGAGTTTATGTTTACTTACCTTTGAAAATAGAAGATGACCAGCAGTGTGTCAGCTCAGAACTCGCAGAAACAAGTGGGACTCGGGTACACCCATCTACTGTTCTGAGATATCTGGACAGAGGTGGTCATCATGGAGCATGAAAACAAGGCCAAGCAACTCAACAATGCATGAAAACGTAAGAACTGGGGTGCAGAAAAATGGCAGCAGGTGTCTGGGCTGATGAGTCAAAATCTGAAATATTTGGCTTTAACAGAAGGCAGTTTCTTTGTTGGAGAGCGGTACGGTAATCTGTCTGTAGGCAACAATCAAGCATGGCTGGAGAGTGGGACAATAATGAGTGCCTGTAGGCAGCAGTGAGGCATGGTGGAGGCTACTTGCAAGTTTGGGGCTGCATTTCACCAAATGGAGTTGGGGATTTGGTCAGGAGTAGAGATGAGCGAGCGTACTCGGAAAAGCACTACTCGCTCGAGTAATTTGCTTTATCCGAGTATCGCTGTGCTCGTCCCTGAAGATTCGGGTGCCGGCACGGAGCGGGGAGCTGCAGGGGAGAGCGGGGAGCAACGGAGGGGAGATCTTTCTCTCCCTCTCTCCCGCCTGCTCCCCGCTGCGACTCATCTGTCAGCCGCAGCGGCACCCGAATCTTCAGGGACGAGCACAGCGATACTCGGATAAAGCAAATTACTCGAGCGAGTAGTGCTTTTCCGAGTACGCTCGCTCATCTCTAGTCAGGAGTAATGGTGTCCTTAATGCTGAGATACACAGGCAGATACTTATCCATCATGCAGTATCAGCAGGGAGATGTCTTCAACGTAAAGAACAAGGAGAACTGAAAGGGATGATATGGCCCCCACAGAGCCTCCGTTCCCTGAAAAACTGCGTGCAAGTAGTGTTGTATTAGATGCCACAGTTATACATTATTTCACCACAAGAGGGAGTAGTTGTACTAAAAAACAAATGAGTGCATACTGTAATTGTATATGTATTTATATACGGACTAAGGGGACTTGTTATTTGTATAGCGCCAACTTATTCCGCAGCGCTTTCAGGTAATTTATTTACTTATTTAATACCCTCCCCCCCCCCCCCCCCCCCCCCCCATCGTTGCACAGTGTAACCATGGCCAGTGATGAAACAATCAAATGCTCTTTTGTACTGATCGCATCTTTTAGGCGGCATGAAAATTGTGTATGGGTGTCACACCAAGTTTAGGTATGAACACGGGCGTGATGCTGGCCATACCATAAAGTGGATGGTGGTGGTCGGGGAACAAGCGTGCATGAATGAGTGAAATGTATGGCGCAAACTTGCAACAAAGTTCAGTGCGGATTTACTTGTGAAAGTTTTCACATAACTATACATGGAATTATTTTGTTCTATGGTACCATTTCTGGGTAAATCATTGCTGCTGCTGCCCTCCTGCTTAGTTGTACAGGCGCCATGACATAAGCTGCGTTCTAACATCGTCCAGCCACTAGGAGGAGACAGCAGCACAGCATTGAGGATTTTACAAGCATGTGATCTGGGGTGGCCGTGTCCTTTCACACACTATTTTTCCAACATTTTCAAAAGTTTGTAATAAATAAAAAAGCACACTGGGCATCCAGTGTTTGTAATAATTGATAATTACCAGTGTCCTTGGTGGCAATTTTATTTTGTAGCATTAAAAAATTGTTTTTTTTTTCTGGGGTTTTCAATCCTGTAGGGAAGCTTATGGGGAAAAATGACATACGGTAACTCCAAGAACACCCCCAAAACGCCACAACCCAAAACACTTTGTATAGACTTTAAAGTAACATCTGGGCACAAAAAAATATACTTTAAAAAAAAAAAACCACTGCACCCAGTCTAATCGTTTTCGTAGAAACCATACCAAAAACACTTAGGCTATCTTCACACACATGAGCGTGATATGGGGCTGTGAATCCTGCCCCCATATCGCACTCCCCACCATGTGAATGGGAGACCTCATATCACATCGTGTGCACCTAGCATATAGTGCGATGCTGCCACCAGTCCCATTGAAAACAATGGGCGCTGCGATGCGAAAGCATGCAAAGAGAAAGAACATGCCGCGATTTGTTTCCAGAATTGCATCGCTGTGCCATGTGGGAAAAAAAATCGCTCACGTGTATGACCCCGTTCAAAAGAATGGGGTTCGTATTTGCGCAAGATTTGAATTTTATCGCCCGTGTGAAGCCGGTCTGAAATGAATCCGCGCTATGTGAAAAAATAGCCTCATGTGAACGAAAACATTGAAATCAATGTGTTTTATTCACTATGTATTACGCGCGCAAATATACGTGTGTGAATGAGCCCTAAGGGGAATTGCATGCATAGCGTAGTGGATTTATTGTGGGACTTTCCTGCTCCATGTGAAGGAGGTTTTTAAGATTTCCCTCCATGTGGCTTGTACTGTAAATACTGCGGAATTTCCACAGCGATTTCACTAAGGGACATTCCACCAGTATTTCCGACCTGTGTGAAGGTGCACTAAGGGTGCATTGACATGGGCGAGTTCAATATCGGTCCGACAAACTTGGACCGACATTGCGTTTGCAAGCCTGTGATTTTTACTGCAAGTGCAATGCGCTTTGCGAAAAAAGTACATTGCTGTACATATGATTTTTGAGCACGTGAAAATAGCATGTTGTTCCAATAGAAAATCCCATTGCACCCGCATGAAACTAGCGGCTTTTTTAATCCCATAGGCTAGCTACCACTGGCAAGCACGATATCAGGCCGAGAAACTCTGTGCCATATCACACTAGCCACCGTTGCTGCGTCATCCGCGTTAGAGGATCGGCAGGTGTTTCACTGTTTTCAATGGGAAAACTCGCATCGCACGCCGTGCAATGTGTTTTACAGTCCCATGGGGTTTTCAAAACCCCATCTATATGTATTGTACTGTAATTTGCTGTGGACAAATCCGCCACGTCCGAAGATGGCGTCACGCCATATGACATCATACCTAGCTGTGGTGAGACAGACGGTGACATAACTTGTGTTTGCAGCCTTGGCACCACTAACTCTATTGGACAGACAGTAACTCATTCTTAGTAATGAGAAGGAATGTAGGACTCAGATGAAATGTTTGACATGACTATTACCGAGTACTTGCCTCCAGCTACTTGCCTGCTTGGCCCTGAAAAGTTTAGTGTCTCTTTAAAATACCATCATCACTACACACTTCCTATGTGAAATCCATTTTATGTCAGATCAGGGGTCCCCAACTCCAGTCCTCAGGGACCACCAACAGATCATGTTTTAAGGATATCCTATGGTAACAACACCTGTGGCAATGTCTGAGGATTGACAATAATTAGATCACCTGTGCAACACTGAGGAAATACTAAAAACATGACTTGTTGGCGGTCCCTGTGGACTGGAGTTGGGGAACACTGTGTTAGATAGTCCATCTGATAATAAACTGATCACAGTGTTGGGACCTCCAACAATCAGCTGTAACCTGTGCAGGAATCCGGAAGCAAGTGTTCATTTTCTCTACAGCTCCCCCGCAGAGGAAATGAAGTATTACACAGTTCTCATTGAAATCATTAGCCTGAGTCCTCCTTCACACTGGTGTGGGTGATATTGGGCAGTCTTTCACAGCCCCATACGGCCCTCGCAAACCATGTGAAACCCCTGGATGCGGGACATTTCCATGTAGAAACAGCCTCGCATCCCTGTGGGCTGAAGAAATCCACCGGCGCAGGTGTCACAGCCGCGGCAGAGGATTGCGGAGTTCTCCCATTGTTTTCAATTATTTAAAATCGTTGGTTTCATAATCATGCCTTTTCACTCACGACCGTATGCGTTTTCATGTTCACCTGTACGCGCCATAAAATTGCACGAATGAAGAATAGCTGCGGTCAAATGCTGATCTACGTATTGGCAAAAATATGCTGCAGCGTGGTAAACCCTCGATCGGCAGAAATCCTTGGAATGACTAATGCTTAAAGGGGTTTTCCAAGGAAATAGTATTGATGACCTATCAGGGTAGAGTCACAGATTAGTCAAGTGTCAGCAGCACTCACCCCTAGATCCAATAATGGAGAGGTGTACCTCCTGCACGACACTCTAAGGTTTACACGGCAGATTTGCCATGGAAATTCTCTGCGGAATTGTGAACCTAGCCTAAGGATTAGATCCAGATCCAAGGAACAACTGAAGAAAAGAGCGAGGGCAGTAGTATATGGTGCAAAAGTATAGCTTGACAAAGACTCCATATGTGAGTCGAAACATTGCATACTCTGTTTGACTAACGATGGAATAAAGCCTCATCCTGCTGGATAAATAGATCTACTTTTGCACCATATACTGCTGCCCTCGCTCTTTTCTATCACCAGGATTGAAATCAATGTGAGCTGTGCCTGCAGTTACAAGCGCCGGCCACTATAGGGAGGTCGGTGCAGAGGCTACAGCTCCAAATACACAGATGTCGGAGCAGAAGCCTCCGCACTGACCTCTTTATAGTGACCGGCCCTTGTAACTGCAGGCTCGGCTCCCATTGATTTCAATAAGAGTCATGCCTGCAGTTACAAGCGCCAGCCACTACACGGAGGTCAGGGCAGAGGCTTCCACTCCAACCTCTGTCTATTTGCGGCACTAACAACATGCGCCCGCTCAGCTGATCGGGCACTGCATATAGCACTGCGCATGTCTGGGAATTTGGCATCACGGACATGCGCAGTGTGATTTTTAATTTTTTTAAACATTTTTCAGAGGGCGGTGCGTATCAAAATGCTACCCAAATGCAATGTATTGTGTACAGGCAGAGTATCATATGCAGAGAAACGGTTTATCTCTCTTGCATATGAATGCGCTGTGTCCACACGCCGGTGCACATGAGCCCTAAAGCTTTAGGAGTGAGAAATTGTTGTAACTAGTGAATGCTAACAGTTGTTTGCTTTAAAACATAGTCTGTTCACACCAACAGATAATGGTTTGCATTTCTTCATCTCGCTTATTGGTCTTTCAGGGGGCTGCGCCTGGGAACGGCTGAAAAATTGCTTTACGCATAATGATGACTTTTATGTCTACATAAAATGAACGACGAATGATAAGCTAACGAGTTATCGTTCATCGTTCAATTGTTGGCTGCGTTTGCACTGATCGATCACGATTAGAGATGAGCGAGTATACTCGCTAAGGCTGCATTCACACGAACGTATATCGGCTCGGTTTTCATGCCGAGCCAATATAAGTCGTCCTCCTCTGCAGTGGGGGGGGGGAGGATGGAAGAGCCAGGAGCAGGGACGGAGCTCCCGCCCCCTCTCTACCCCGCTGCACTATTTGCAATGAAAGGAGGCGGGGTGGGGAGGGGCTAGGTTCTGTGAATTAGCCACACCCCTGTCCTGCCTCTCCCCATTGCAAATAGTGCAGAGGGGCGGAGAGGAGGCAGAGAGGGGGCGGGAGCTCAGTTCCTGCTCCTGGATCTTCCATCCTCCCCCCCCCCTGCAGATGAGGACGACGTATATCGGCTCTGCGTGAAAACCGAGCTGATATACGTTCATGTGAATGCAGCCCGAGGCACATTACTCGATCGAGTAGTGCCTTAGCTGAGTATCTCCCCGCTCGTCTCTAAAGATTCGGGTGGTGGCAGCGGGGGAGAGCGGGGAGGAACGGAGGGGAGGTCTCCCTCTCTCCCGCCCGCTTTCCCCCGCTCTCCGCCGCAACTCACCTGTCACCCGCGCCGGCCCCGAATCTTTAGAGACGAGCGGGGACATACTCGGCTAAGGCACTACTCGCTCGAGCAATGTGCTTAGAGAGTATACTCGCTCATCTCTAATCACGATCCAATGATTTTTTTTTTTATGATCATTTTGCATAGAAGAACCCTTAGACCTCTATAAACTGTACCCACGCCACACACTTGCTAACAGAGACCCTCTCTATTTATGCAGAATACCCTATTAGGGTATTTACTGTAAAATGGGTTTTCCAAATCAGACAAGTGTTTAATGGCGAGAAAATCCCCCGGAAGAGATTAATTTACTAGAATAGACAGGAATAAGCGCTGCCTCTTTTTACTTAACGCTACGTACGGCATGCTGGAAGACTGATAATGACGGAGGAGAATCTGATGGAACATGCAGCTCGCCTCTGAGTGGCGCTCTAAACATAGCCTTATGGCTGCCTCCTGCTCCTCACCCGTCTGCCATGTAGCCGGGAACGGGGGTCCGCACCAGCCTGGCGGTCTGTGCAGCAACACTACGACATCTCGTGTCTTTTGTGCATGGTGAGAACGTGGAGCACAGTTTGATCACTTTCAACCCTTTTGATCAATATTTGCTCGGCAAAACCAGGAGAGGAGCCTGCAGGGAGATACATTTCCATGTCAAGATCGTCTACGTCTTCCATGTTTATCTTCTATTTCTAGTTCCGACTTGCAAATGTTGTTGCAAAATACTGACCAAAATACCGCAGTGTGAAAGTGGCCTTGGCCGACGGCTCAAAGAGCGATCACCTCCCCTTGCCATGTCTGCTGTGACAGCTGAGAGGTGTGGACATGCCTGAACTTGTCAGCCAGGACTGCTCACTGTGGGAGACCTGCGCTCCTGACAAGTCCTGCCAGGGACCAGCCGCCTCCTGCTTCCTCCTACCTGCATTCTCTGTGCTCATTACATGCTAGCAGCCAGAACGGAGCGCATCGCTCACATTTCTTCTCCCCATTGATGTATTCTCTATAAATCTCACTAATCGCCGTTCACACCTGGTAGATTTGTTGCAGACATTAACGCAACTGCAATGTGACTGGGGTTGTTTCTGCTGATTTCTGCAACCCTCCGCATCCAGATAAATGGGACAGATGCAGACAACAAATCTGCCGTGTGTGAATATGCAACTAAGTAAAACATCATGCAGCATAAACGGCGCTGAGATGCGTTTTTTGGCATAGCTCCTACGTCTATTGGGGCAGTATAAATGCTGGAGCCATCTCCCCTTTGTTGCTGTGATCAGCGCTCACACGGCCGACAAGTCTATAGCAATATTTTGTCCCTTGCAAATAATGGGATGCGCCTTTTGGTTCTATAACTTCTTTGTGCAGAACTTGTCTGCCGGATCTGCGATGGAAGGTTCCTAAGGCAGGTTACCCAAGATTTTATCATTTCCCCTATCTGCATACTAAGTGGCACACCTGTATGAATGCAGCAGCGGAAACGTGCGCACATTGTACCCTATTCCTGTCTATGGGACTGCACAAGAGAAGCGGAGTATAGCGCTCAGCCCCATAGAGATGAATGGAGTGGCAGCATGCATTCTGGATTGCCACTTCATTCATATGAGGGAAGACGGGACCCTCATTATCGTGATCAATGGTGGTCCCAGAAGTTGGACACTAACCGATCAGACACTAACACCCTATGGATATAGGATAAGTTGCTAACCCCCTTTAACTGGATGACTGTGTAAAGTGAAGCGGAGGATTGACCCCCTCACAATCATAAACCACCCGCAATATTACAATCACTAAACCACCCTAGACCACCGGATATATTAGATATTAATTTAAATTACCATATTAAAGGGATATTCCCATCTAGGTTTTCATAGCCAAAATGGGGAAACCAAGTCACTCTGTGCCGACCGGCTGTCAGAAATACTAGAGCGCTGTTTCCATACCTCCCAATGAAGTGAATGCGAGGTGCAGAAACCGTGCGCTGTGCGATGCTGTTTCCACAGCTCCCATTCACTTTGATGAAGCTACGGAAACAGCGCTGCGCTAAGCGCTCAGCTCTTTCTATTGGCTCTGGCCGGTGGCCATAGTAGTGGTTTTCCATCTCGGCTTTGAAAAGCCGAATGAGTAATACCCCTTTAACCCCTTCATTAGCCTAGACCACCGAAATATAAGAGGATTATTAACAGTACGAGTGGGTTCACACCTGCGTAAAATCCCGGATGTCTGGGAATGTGCCAGTTGGAATGCCAGGAACTGGACAACCCTTATTAAAGGCCAATGGGGTCCATTCAGGTCAGGCATGTGCTGGATCTGGTGATTCCGGGATATTTGTTGTTCGTCTCTGAGGACGGAGCTGCGCCGTGAGACAGACTGGCACCTTGGACGCCAGCGTGAATGTGTCCTAACCCTAAAATCATCCCGTATAAAAAAAAATGAGAACATTAGCAAAGGTGATAAAATTTGGCGCCTTTTGACATTTCCATCAAGAGCGCCAATTTGGAAAGCGTGTGACCGCCATCTTCCCTTCGTCTCCCTAGCTGAGGGTTTGTGTACCCTACAAACATAGACCGATCAAAAAGTGCAAAAAAAAAAGTTAGAAATTTCAATCATTACTATAAGGCCGGCTTCACACAGGCGTATGCGGTTTTGAACGCGCCTGAGTGCTACGTATTTGCAGCATGAACGATGCTTTTCTGAATGCACATCAGCGTATTTTACTGTACTTTTTGCGCCCGCAAGGCATGTTCAGAAAGACTCAGTGATTGAAATGGCTAATTAATCTTAATGATTTCCAGACGTGCTCATTTTCCAGCGGAATTATGCGATTTTTCACCCATCTAGAGTATTGCGCTCGCAATTGCGCACCCCCCCATTGACTTCTATGGGGACTTTTAGTGTGCTAATACGCACATAAATAGAGTATGTTCTACTTTTTCTTTACGCAACCGAAATCTGTGCGCAAAATACGAAAAATGTGAATGATTACATTGAAATAAATGGGTTATATTCTCTGCGTATTGCGCCCGAATACGCGGTGTGAAGCCGCCCTTAGTAGATGCAACATGCGCAGATTACATGTAAGCCGTTTTACACAGAATGCTTATCGTTCAAATAATCACATGCAGGCATAAAAATCGTCATTTGGGCGGCTGCTTCGTGTAAAAGGCGATTGCTCTGTCATTCGCAAACCATTCCCAGGTGCCCGACTGGCCAACAATGGGCTGAACGAGGTCTGATGAACAAAATTACAAAAACCTATAAACGAATACGTGTGCGCGATAGGGTGGTCTCCGTCCGCTTCCCGACCCGGGAAATGAAATGGACGGAATAAAAAGCGCTGCCTCTGGCGCCTTTTCGTCTGGTATTTTGCGCCAAATCTGTTATTACCCAACATAGAAGTAATTTGAAAGGAAACAACTCTTTTGCCCCTTCAATAATGCTCTGTGTAAAAGAACAGCTGTATATATGTATTTTATTCATAAGCCTTTACATGACCCCTCATTGTCACTGCAGGCATCCCATAGTCCTGGTAAATGTAGAGTTAACCACCCTTTCCCGCTGGTAAATCTGTCAGCACCATTGTCACACGCTGACCCTCCCTATAAAAGAGAATGGTGCGTTCTCCCTTACATTGATTTCATTCATATTTGTTTTTTTGGGGGATACCACTGTCATTATCGGGGGGAGCAGGGTGACACCAGCAATGCAGAGGGATCTGTCCAGGCAAACGACCATGGAAGGGGCGGGCTCGGATGACGTGTATGAGGAGGCGTGACCAGCAGCTTATAAAAGGCGGTCCTCGGGCAGGCAGCCGGCAGACGGGGTTGGTTCTCTCGGCAGGAGGTGGTGGAGAGGAGTGATGGAAATACTGAGGACTATCACTTACCAGCAGAACAACGGGAGCAAGATGTGTGAGCAGGCGCTGGGCAGGGTGTGCGATGGCAGCAGGAGGTGGAAGCTGCCAGCTGATGGGGAGCAGCCAGTCCAGCCTCACACCTGTACGGGCTCTACTGCAGAAGTCTCCAGGATTATCACTGACCCCGGCACTGGCAAGCGTTACTGCAGGGGCAAAGTGCTTGGCAAGGTAAAAAGCTGCTGCCAGCTGGGCATCATGCATTGGAATCTTGTGGACGTGTTGGCATTTGCAGAGCAGATATACAGCAGCGCAGGCTGTTCTCCTGATGGATCTAATAGGCTGGCTGGACATCTAATGGGCTCCTATTGTCTGCTGATGGGCAATCCTGGCATGCAGTCTATGATCATTAATGCACCTGGGTACTTTGTAATTAATGGTTAGATTTATGCTCGTTTTTAAGCACAATTGGTTCATATGCTAATTAAACTTGCTTTTTTTGGTTTTCTAAAAATAGTGTATTTAAAGCTATGCAAATCTGCATGTGATTTATGGGGGAAATTTCTGATCTTGCCACAATCTGTCAGATTTTATAATCTACAGCAGGCTATGTAATCCCGGCTGGTAGAGATGGATCCTTTGTTGTGGGATGGTTTGCGCTGTTGGAATGGGCGACTCGGTTATCTGCGAGTTCAGGAATCCTTTGTTTTGCTGGTGCATCTTGTAGCGCTATATATATATATATATATATATATATATATATATATATATATATATATATATATATATATATATATATAATTATAATAGCGATGTTTGATACAATAACCTTTAGTCTTGCTTCGGATTGCCTCTTCTATGTATTACAACTGTGGTTGCAGCAATGTATTGCCAAGCTGGTTTTGTTCAGGATTGGCTCATTTTTATTTATTTTTCCAATTTTGCCTTTCTTTGTAGGGAGGATTTGCAAAGTGCTATGAAATGACAGATCTGACAACCAACAAAATCTATGCTGCCAAAATTATCCCCCACAGCAGGGTGTCAAAGCCTCATCAAAGAGAGAAGGTAGGTGATGTGCTTGTGCAGGCAGCAGATGTATATTGCACCGCGTCGCCCCCTTTCTGTGACACTGTCTAACTGCCCCTATTCTTGCAGATCGACAAGGAGATCGAGTTGCATCGGACCCTCAACCACAGACACGTCGTGCAGTTCTATCACTACTTTGAGGATAAGGAGAACATCTACATCTTGCTGGAGTACTGCAGCAGAAGGGTGAGCGTCTCTGCATCCTGTCACCGCCCTCGGACGGCTGCAGTGTGTGTCTCTGCCCGATCGCTCCCTGGCACAAACTAACGACATCTCCTATTGTTTCTCCAGTCTATGGCACATATATTGAAGACAAGGAAAGTGCTGACGGACCCTGAAGTGAGATACTACCTCAAACAGATCGTGTCTGGCTTGAAATATCTGCATGAGCAAGAAATCCTTCACAGGGACTTAAAATTGGGTATGTGAAATTTGTCTTTGCCCACTCTAGCATAATTGACTGTAGCAGATGTAGCTGAGCTAAACTTGTGCATTAGATTACCTGATCACGAGTTTGTCATCTGTGCAGTATTCATGTAACTGCTTTAAGATGTTTACCCTTGTTTGGCTTGTAGTTTTGGATTAACTTTAGTAACTTTGTGTTTTTTATGTTTTTAGGCAATTTTTTTATTAATGAAAGCATGGAACTGAAAGTGGGCGACTTTGGCCTGGCAGCTAGACTAGAACCTATGGAACAGAGAAGAAGGTAAGGCTACTGGATGATATATCCTGCAATGTGATTTCAGATGCACCTCTGTATGGGATTAGTTGACTTATTTTACTTTTCTTTTCATTGCTCTGTGCAGAACAATATGTGGCACACCAAATTACCTCTCACCAGAAGTGCTTAACAAACAAGGGCACGGTTGTGAATCGGACGTCTGGGCTTTGGGTTGTGTAATGTAAGTATCTCTGCTATTGCTTTAAGATGAATTAATGGTGTATTACTCAACCCGATAATGTTACTCCTTGTGGAGAGTGCCAAGTAGGAATAGAAACTTATAGGCCATGCAATGCTCTACTGGGAAATCAGTTATGCAAATGAAAGGGGATAGAATGGCTCTGCAGCGCCACCTGTTGGAAGGCAGCTTCCCTATGTCAAGTGTCCGATCAGTTCTTGGGAATTTAGGCCATATGATACATTGCAAAATTGTATCTCATGAAGCTAGTTTAGTGACCTACATATTTGGCCAGTATTAGTCAAGCATGTAGTATCAGTCACGTGTATAGGTGCTAAGCTCTTCCTGAACTTCATATCTTTTTTTTTTATTTAAAGGTACACCATGCTGCTTGGAAGGCCACCATTTGAAACCACAAATCTTAAAGAAACCTACAGATGCATCCGAGAGGCGAGATATACTTTGCCATCTTCACTAATGTCATCCGCAAAGCATCTCATAGCAAGCATGTTGTCCAGGAACCCCGAGGACAGGCCCAGCCTTGATGAGATCATGCAGCATGACTTTATCACCCAGGTTGGTAGTGATTCATCTCCAGGAATGTACATTTTTGTACTGGGTGCTCATCCCTCTATAACGACACTAACGTCTACTTTTGTTCTCCAGGGCTTCACACCGGAAAGGCTTCCTTCTAGTTGCTGTCATACCGCTCCAGACTTCCACCTGTCAAGTCCGGCCAAGAGCTTCTTTAAGAAAGCTGCTGCAGCACTGTTTGGTGGCAAGAAGGAAAAGGCAAAGTACCTAGATAATCATAGTAAGTTTTCCTTTCTTCATATGGAAATTCTAGGTTTTGACTTCACTAGCAGCTGCATATCGTGTCTTTTATAAACTGTCTAACCAGATTTGTGTTACATTACAGATAAACTAGCAAAGGAAGATGAGGAAATATATAAGCTGAGACAAGACTTGAAGAAAACCTCCATATCGCAACAGCATCCCAGAGCTGATGAGGTTAGTTGAATTGCTGCATGCTGTTGGGAGGGGAACGAAAAACCAATATTTGACACCTACTGGAATCTTATGTTCTTTATTCTTGATTTCAGGAGAGCAAAACTGTCTCAAAGTCAAATATCCCTGACAAGCAGCAGATGGGAGACACGATCCGAATGATTGTCCGTGGCACTCTGGGCAGCTGTAGTAGCAGTAGTGAATGTAAGTATAACCTGATCAATCGAAGCTGCACTAGTGACTACTTACTGGCTGACTTATGCCATGCAATTAGAGACTTGGCTGCCTTGGCACTGCCACAAGTCAGAACGGAGGGCACAATTATAAAAGTGTCTGCTGTCTGGAATAAACAGCACAAAATGATAATTGCGCAGAGTTCCTGCTGAACAGGCTGGTAGTTTAGCTTGCTGAATACGTGCCAAGAGTTCCCTAGGCACACAGTGCTAGTAGCTGGTAATAACCTATCCACTTCTTTCAGGTCTTGAAGACAGCACGATGGGCAGTGTGGCAGATACAGTCGCCAGAGTCCTTAGAGGCTGCCTGGAAAACATGCCGGATTCCGATTCTATTCCAAAAGAACACATGACCACCTCATTTCATTGGGTGACAAAATGGGTCGACTACTCCAATAAATACGGCTTTGGTTACCAGCTGTCGGATCACACGGTTGGCGTGCTGTTTAATAACGGGGCACACATGAGTCTGCTGCCTGACAAAAAGTAAGTGTTGCGTGTGACTTGTCTGATTGCAATTACTGTATCTTGTCTACTTTCCTCCGGCCTGGATATCTAATACTTACGACACTTGTGTCTTTGTAGGACTGTGCACTACTATGCTGAACTTGGCCAATGTTCCATCTTTGCTGCTACCGAAGCCCCAGAGCAATTTATAAGTCAAGTTACTGTCCTGAAATACTTTTCCCATTACATGGAGGAGAATCTCATGGATGTAAGTAGTCACCTATTGGACTCTATACTTTGTGCATGGGGAGCAATTCAGTAAAATGCCCTTTAAGCTTGTCACCATAATCTGAAACCCAGGGCTGCCCAATTCATATAACTGTGGGGATAGCACCTCACAAGATCTAGATAAGTCTTCTATGCAGTATATTGTCTCATTGACTAATTTCTATGTTTTCTGTTCCTTCCATAGGGGGGTGATCTGCCCAGTGTTACAGATGTGTGCAGACCTCGGTTATATCTGCTTCAGTGGCTAAAGTCTGACAAAGCCCTCATGATGCTTTTTAATGATGGCACATTTCAGGTAAATGATTCAACGCATGTTGGTCCAACTATGGTAACTTTAGTTTTGCAGTCTTTCTCTCTCCCCCTCCCCAACCCCTTTTCCAACTGAAAACCAAAACTAAATGCCTCTTCTTTTGAAAACAGGTTAATTTCTACCATGACCACACAAAGATCATCATTGCCAACCAAAGTGATGAGTATCTGCTGACCTACATCAACGAAGATAGGATGTCTACAACGTTCCGCTTGAGTACGCTACTCATGTCCGGTGGTTCAAATGACCTGAGGAACAGGATGGAATATGCATTGAACATGTTATTGCAGAGGTGCAATTAATGTGAATGACTGATGATTGCAGGGAATGTAGAGGATTAGAAGTCCTTCACTGTGAGAACACAAGTGTCAAGCATTGGAACCTAGCACGTTGGAAAGAGGAGGTGGTACGAAAACAAACTTCCTACGTAGCACGCTGGGCTGGAACCAGACTGTAGATCAATTCATTCTGCTTTTGTTGGACCAGTTTTTGAAGCTTGGAGAGGAATTCTATTGGATGAACTTTTCTCAGGAGTCCATCGAAGTTGGGTGACTGTTTTGCTCTATGGAAGAGCATCTTGGTGGTTGTGGATTGGACTTGAACTGTGAACTTTTTCACGATTCCGAAACTGATTGTGTTGGCATTAAAAGATCAAGAATGTGATGTTGTGGAATCGCTGTGATAGATGCAGCTTACTGCTGCTAAACTGTGAACTATGGCCATATATAATATATATTTTTGTTTCAATACCCACATTTGTGGCTGGACAAGTGCATTCCTAGTTACTATAATTTATTACAGCCCAAAAGTGAAGTATTTATGACTTTTTTGGACATTTAAGTATACATTGTTGGCAATAAATACATGAAACTGACCAATGTGTTCTTGCCCTTATTCATGCACTTTGCAGAATGGATGATTAAAAAGCAGAAAGTGCTCGCAATAGAGGTTTCTGGCTTCCAGCATTCACTATTGACACATGTGGTCTTTAATACACATAAATGTAGTACTGTAGGTGATTAAAACTTCTAAGCAGGCCATAAACCAGAATAACTACATGCATTAATTCCCAAGATCAATGATTTGTTTCTGTAACAATCAGGTTGATGGAATGTAATAGAACCTGTAATTATGGGCGTCTGTAAACTATAACACTGGAGACCGGTGTCCAAAGCCAAGATCTCAATAGCAGGATTACCATATTCACGTTTAATATGGAGACTGTAGCTCCAACAGTTTTACATAAAGGTCTGGGGTGTGTAAGGGAGTAGTAATCTAACAAAAGTAGCCATAAATGGGTTAAATACGCTTATTACATGTGTTTAATGTGATCGGAGTCCTTCTACTCTGTAATGTCACTATTTTCTAGCACCTTTTGTAGGGCATCTTTACCTAAGATGCTGTAGGCTGCCTAGTTCATGGCATAAAATGGAAGGTTGGGTGTCCATATAGGCCATTAACATGCTGGCTGGTATCGCCTCTTGCAGTCGGGCATGTGTCCTGCCCAGTACCCCTGGAAAACTGTCCCAAGTGCCCTACAAGGAATGCTGTAATGAGATGTCTATGAACTGACCCAGCAAGGACAACACCTACGGTGATCTTGAGAGGCTCACCTGCCATAGTATCTGTAAGGATTTGATTAAATGGCCAAAAAGGCTTGGCTCTCGGAATAAAATCTATATACAATTTTGACCTATTTTGTTACCCAGAGTATGACCCATATACAGAATTCTGCCAGTTCCACATAGCTGTAATATAGTGGCTGATCCAGATTGGTTCAGTAGAGCCCTTGGAGGGTCTGGCTGTTATAGCTGGAAGAGATGGAGATGAAAAGGTTGGCAAAGCAATCCCAATTTCGTGCCTGGAAACAGAGGGTTAAATGACACTGTAGGAATTGGAGATCAAGTTTGAACAGATGCCAGCCTCACCCTGGTGGGTTGGCATGGGTAAACTCTGAAAAGAAACCTTGTACATGGCGCAGCCTTCCAATAAATAGACTTATGGCAGGTCAATGATTTTTGTTATATAAATACTAGCAATAAAGTCTGAAGGTGGAGATCCTCTTCATCAGCCAGGATGGGATATGGGTAACAGAAGCTGCTGCTAATACCCTACATGGCTCAGGATCTTAAAGGGAGAGCTTCCAGTATCTCGGTTAGACTGATGTGGCTCAGACTCAAAATGCAATTTATTGCTGGTATTTTATGTAATAAAGTATTGATCTGCCAAGTGTGTAGAACAATTTTTATATTGGACTGCTGCACCGTGCACAATGTTCCTTTTTCACAGTTGTCCCACACAGCTGTAATAAGGAATCTACAATGCAGCCATTGTTTAGACCCATGTGAAGCCATCTTGAGGCATAAGATCCCTACAACTCTGTGGTCACTCTGGCTTTGCTGCTGGTTGGAATGAATTTCAAAAGTTTAAAGCCAAGCAACGATCACTAATGCAATGTCTGGTAATGTCAACATCCTGGCATTATGCCCAATGATATCACTGCTCCATAATCTGTATGAAAATGCTCTCAAGAATCATTATAGCATGATGACCGTTGAAGTCAATGAATTGCCCAGGTCCTGCACTTTGTAGCCATTCTCCCTTTTTTTGCCTGATTGATGGCTATTCTAAATGAAGGATCCCACCTTCTACTAATAAGCTATCTGAAAATGGGCTTCTGAACCAGACAATCCCTTTAAGAGTAGATTCACGTATGGAAGACTTGGTCTAGGAATTTCTGTATTTCATTGAGGGTCCCAAATGTCCAAATTGGCCTAGAAATGGCTGATGCAGTTACTGTAGAAAACTGTAGCAAGCCAATGCCTAAATATAGTCTGAATGAAGCAGTAATGTTCTCACAATCTTCAGTATTACCCGGAGCTGAACCAGAAACTTGGCTGCAGAAGTCCTGGATCTTGCATAATTCTGGGCACCCACATATTGGCAGAGTAGGCAATGACTAAGGCTCTGTGCTGCATTGCTACAGTAGCATATGTAAGAATGTAACAGGAGCATTTCCCACTATTTTGTGCAAAGAAAAAGATTTTAATGCTGTGTATATATTAATATGGCTGACACAGAAGACTGGATCATGTGCTAGAACTTTCTAGAATGGCCTGTAAATTTGGACACTGGGTAATGGGCTGGTTGTGAGATAGTATGGTCCATCCACAAGGACTACTGAGTGTCTGTCTTGCATGGGGAAGGGGTGGTATCTGACCATATATAATAATGCACATTCAGTTAGCTGTGTGTTGGACTATCCTTCATATAATTACAGATGCTACTGCTATCAGGGGCCCATCCCTACCTATCAGCTCTCACCTGCTGCCTATGGTCGCCTCTGCACCCTTGCCCTCATATTAAAGGGACACTCCAGCGAAAACACATTTTTCCTTCCACCACTCTGGAGGTCTCTGTGTATTCTAGTCACTTCCATAAAGTGCAGCCCCCTGTTTGATACTTACCAGCAACCATCTTAAGTGATTTTTTTTTTTTAAACTTGCAGTTTCCCATCAATCCCATGATGTATCAGCACAGCATTAGCTATGGTTATACCATTGTACTTGTGGGGAGGGACAGTAATTATCATTACCCTCTCTATTCACCTAAATAAGCAGCAGACCATAAGTGTACAGTCAGGAGGATGATCTGTGATCTCCTCTATTGTACTCGTGTGATCATCGGTAACTGGAGTATCTGTAACCCCCTATACATAGGCGTAGCGTCAGGGAGTGCTGGGGTCGAAATGGCGACCCGGCCCCTGCGCTCAGGGGGCCCTGTGGCCGCCCTCCGCCATACCCACATGCACATTCAGTGCATATACCCGGCCCTTGAGCTGAGGGGGCCCGGGGGATCGGCGCTGTCGGCCGCATGATGGCTGAGGAGAGAGAAGAGAGACGGGAGGCAGCGCCACAGGTCTGCAAGAGCAGAGGGGAGGGCTGTTACACGTGGAGCCGGCAGCTAATTACAGGCTGCAGACTCCCACGGCGCGGCCCTCCAACTGATAGACTGCAGCTGTGAGTGGTCACAGCTGCAGTCTATCAGTCTCTGCCGGCCAGCGATTACCAGGGGGAGGGGCTACTGCGGCTCTACTCACCTCCGGAGCGCTGTATGCACAGGACCTGGGAGAGGACCTGTGGCTGCAGATCACATGACCAGGCTCTGGTCATGTGATCAAAAGACGGGGGACTTTCCATTACAGGCTGCCCAGAGACTGCTGCAGAGGTGAGTAGAGAAGGAATTATAATTATATATGTATAGCTGGTATAAGTTATACCAGCTGTATATATATATAATTATATACAGGGAATACACAGGTTACACCAGCATGGGACATGCCACTATATACAGGGGGATACACATCCTGTATATAGTAATATGGACCATGCTGGTGTAACCTGTGTATCTACTGTATATAATTATATATGTGCAGCTGCTATAATATATACCTCTCCTGTGTATATATATATATATAATTATATACAGGAGATACACAGGTTACACCAGCATGGGACATACCACTATATACAGGGGGATACACATCCTGTATATAGCTATATGTACCATGCTGGTGTAACCTGTGTATCTCCTGTATATAATTATATATGTGCAGCTGGTATAGGTTATACCTCTCCTGTATATAAATATATGTACGGCTGGTATAGGTTATACCTCTCCTGTATATAATTATATATGTATAGCTGGTATAACCTGGGTATATACTGTATATAATTATATATGTACAGCTGGTATAGGTTATACCTCCTGTATATAATTATATATGTATAGCTGGTATAACCTGGGTATATACATGCATTAAAATACAACACGCCATGCTTTTTCTTCCGTGACTGGAAAACCGCAATTTCTTTCCGCTCGTGTAGAGAAAAAAAGGCTTTTCCATAACATGCTATGGGCGGTACATGCTGCGGAATCCGTAGGCGGACGCCCGCTCCATATTCCGCAATGCAAATCCAGCCGTGTGCAGCCGGCCTTAGGCTAATTTCACACGAGTGAGTCTGATATCAGGCCGTGAAACTCTGCCCCCTATCACACTCACCAACGTGTGTCGTCCCCGCGGATGTGAGCGGTTGTTGTGTTAAAACCAGCTCGCATCACATCATCATATTCTCGTGCGATGCAGAGAAAAACAAAAAAAACATCGCTCCTGTGTATGATTGTATTCAAAACAATGGGGTTCATATTCATGTGCGATTTGTACATCTTGCAACTCACAAATCTCACGCAATTTGTGCGGCCGTGTGAAAGCAGCCTAAGACATTACCAACAGGTTTTTTGTAGTCAAGGAAAGGAGTCATAATGAGAAGGCTTACACCAAGGGGCTAGATCATGTTTGTAAATTAGCACGGTTTAGGTATAGGTACGGGTACAGATGGAGGGGGGCCCAGCTGAACTTTTGCACCCGGGCCCCTTAGGCTTTAGGTACGCCCCTGCCCCTATAGGTAGTTTATGTGATAGATCCATGTAACAGCATCACATCAACTAAGAATCTGACTAGAAACTAAATACATAACGCCAAGTAGATCTGAGCTGGTCAGAATTAAGATCACATGACCATCTGAGGAAAAAGAGACCAGGAGTTTCAGATAACAGAAATAACTAATCAAGGAGCATTAGCTCACTTATATATACTTATAGGGGCTAGCTACATAATGAGTGGATTTTGTAAAAATCACTAGCATTGCCCTTTGTGCCCTTACATAGGGCCAGCCTGTTTAAATACCGGTTGTGTCTGGACAGGTTGATGCCAGAGCTGGACACAGTTGATGACATGGCACTGCTTCAGTGTCCATAGCTGCACAGTAAAGCGCTACATGCTGTCAGGCCCAGGAAAACATCCATTTTCCAAAGGGGATGTGCCAGATGCCATGAACCTATGAGACCTACCAGTTTTGGTGTTAGTTTCACTCCCATGCGAGATGGAAGAAAAACCTGATGGCTGCTTCTAAAACTAAACAAGCCCCAAATTTCAGTAGTCTTCTATTTACCCCTTTAGCAACTAATGTATGGGAAGGGGGATATTTTTATGCTGTAAACCATTATGCTATCATACTGGATTGTCTACCAGTAGGGTTCAAGATGGAGGATGGGAGATGAAGAAAGAAGCCCAAGGCTAGTTTTTCCTTCACCTAGCCAAATACTTAATTTGCTAACCTAGTATGGCTGCTTTCATCTGGAAACAGCGCCATAACTGTTATCTGGTTGTGACGGGTATTACAGTTCAGTTTTATTGAAGGCCTGGCTCACAGAAGCATGCGGTAAAATGCTGCGTGTATTACGCAGCGTTTTACCGCAGTGTGAGCCAGCGTATGGCAACGTATCTCATGCACATGTCATAAGTAGTAAAATAGAACATGCTACGTGTATTTTTTTTTTACTCGCGCATTATACGCAATGAATAAACACTAGTGTAAGTGGAACAGTGAAAATCAATGTATTTGCCGTGGTGGATTGTATATTATATGCGCATACATTGTGCATGTAAAACGCAATTCAGATATGCTTGTGTGAGCCTAGCCTATGGCTACATTCCAATACCGCACACAACCCTTCAATTCCCCATCGTAGCTACAATGTTTGTATGTATGGCGTGCTGATATTTCTGATAGTAACATAGTATGTAAGGTCGAAAAAAGACACATGTCCATCCAGTTCAGCCTATTAGCCACAATGTTGATCCAGAAGAAGGTAAAAAAAAACCCTAATGAGGTAGAAGCCAATTTTGCCCATTTAATCGGAACAATGTCCTTCCTGACTCCAATCTACCAATCAGAATAATCCCTGGATCCCCGACCCTTCTGAAGTAATTAATGAATATGTAACATAATATTGCTGACCGCCTGCATCCATGTATGCCATCCCTATAGCAGCTCGTATGGACACTTGCACGTAAACTAATATGCTGGCTGTTCATTAGGATGTAATATTGTTACTTCATTACCATTCGGTAATGCAGGAAAGTTTCTTGAGTGACATTATTATAGCAGCTGTAACCATGCCGCATCATTCAGCCGCCAGCGCATAAACTTTGTTGCAGACTTTTGTACAGAGCACAATGCAGAGATGGAAATCCGGCTGAAATGTCCTGCAATCAATACACATAAGCAGAAAGGAAATGTGCTTTTTGTCAATTGGGTAACCTTCACAGAAATGCATTAGCCGATCCATGAATGATGATGCTCTTAAAATAGACCGCCAGTAAGAAAGGGGCAAAATTGCAACTTACCGGAAGGATACCGAGGGGCCATTAGTGTGAATGCACCGTGGGATGTAAATGACTGTATACTTAATGGTACTGGATGCTATTTTCATATGACTGGCAACATAATATTCCTTATAAGAGTGTTTATAGGAAACGTAGTCCATGCTGGATGGTTGCATTTCTTATCACGTATATCTTGCCGGCCTCTGCTTCCATGTTACGGTACCTATACACCGGTGTCACTGGATATCTATGGCCAGTATGAATGACTGTGCTGGCCAGTATGGACTAAAATGTGTACGGTTGCATCTGTAAAGCTATGGTTAACCAATCACTTGTTCAATGGTTGTTCAACGTAACTTCTATCTAATGTGTATGAAGAGTGGCTGACACGTCACTGGATGCATTTGGAAACCAAGCAAATGCTTTGTAGCGCCACCCTGATGTTATGGCATGTCATTACTGTACATCCAATTTTTTTTTTTTAGTGCCATGCAATACAATGGGAAAACCAAGTGTGTTTCACACGTCATTGAATTACTGTGGATTTTGTTGCAGATCTGCAGCAAATTGGTGATATGTGAAAGCACCCTTTAGGTAGGAAGTTAAAGGGGTTTTCCAAGCAATTGTGACATGACATCCTCAGGATAGGTCATCAATAGTTGATCGGCTGGGGCTCACTGCTTGGGATGCCTACTTATCAGTTGTTCACTGGCAAAACACACAGGGCACGGAGCGGAAGCAGATCACTCATAGAGCTGCTCATGCAACTACCAGTGCTGATCACTACACGGGGGTCAGAGTGATCTGCTTCTGTTCTGTGCCCATTGTGACAGTAAATGCAGGAACAGGGGATCAGTCAGTGTCCCATGCAGTGCACGCCAGCCGATCAACTTTGGATGACCTATCCTAAGGTCATCCATAAAAAGTGCCTTGAAAACCTATTTAAAAATAAAGAAAATAATGGCATGTTATAATGAGATAGATAGAGGATGCGGTTTCACGCGGCCCAGGAGCCTTAGGGGGCCCATAAGGCCTCTCTTCTCTATATAGGGAGCCCAGTACTATGAATAAAGCATTATAGTTGGGGGCCCTGTTACAGGTTTTGCATTGGGGCCCAGGAGCTTCAAGTTACGCCTACAGATAGATAGATAGATGGATGAATGGATGGATGGATAGATAGATAGATAGATAGATAGATAGATAGATAGATAGATAGATAGATAGATAGATAGATAGATAGATAGATAGATAGATAGATAGATAGATAGATAGATAGATAGATAGATAGATAGATAGATAGATAGATAGATAGATAGATAGATAGATAATCTATCCACCCATCTATATCTATCCCATTTGGAGAAAGTGATATGATAAAGATTGTTGATCCCAGTTGAGACCATATTCACATAACCATATTATGAGTGCATTTGAGCACCTGTATTACAGACAAGTGTCCTGGCTCAACAGCAGGTCTACTGACCCAAACCTAAATCTATATGCTATGAGTTCAGGTCTGTAGACCCTTGGTTGGAACAGGACACTATACTAAGGTAATACTTATTGAAAATCCCATATTCCACATTTACCGGGTTAATAAGATCAGGAAGTTTTGGTGGAATTACAAACTCCAATAGAACATTTCATATCCATCCATAGAAAACAATAGCTTTCTATATGACTCTAAATGTGACTCTAACCTTCTCAGTAGCAGGTTATCTGACCCCACAATCAGCTGTCTGACCTGCAAAATCTGAATGGCCAGCACACTCCAAATAATGATCCTAACAAGTGTGTAGTCATAGAAACTGTAAAACCCGTCTCCCTTCATTGCTGCTTAGGCTGCATTAATTATAGTTCAGGCAATATGTACATTTTCCTGGTCTGTACATACACAGTATGCAAGGTTCATTCTTGTGCTGCTCTAATGCATCTGATTTGCTGCATCTGACACAATAATGTTCTTTGAATCAGCAAATGAATGACTTCACTTCAGCCAAAAATATCCATTGATGAATAAATATTTCCGATGACGTGTGCATTATCCAACGTCTAATCAATGTAGCTTTCGGAGGGAGTAGTGTGCGCTAGTACTGTACATCACATGAAGGTGGCCACACTGGAAACCAATATCTGCAAAATATGATATCAGATACCGATCGTTATATCGCTCCAGGCCTGGAGAGCTAATATGGAGCAGTTATGGAGGAGTGATCGGTCAGGTTACTCAAGTGTGATTGGTGCTAGAGGGCAAGTTACTAAGGCTATCTGAGACCATTGTAGTGCACAGACATGTTGGGGCAAGCAGCGTGATAATAGCTTCACCTATGTGCAGATCTCCTTGTATGCTATAAGTCAGAGGTACTCAACAGGTGGACCACAGCCTGAATGTCAACTTTGGCGGACAGCTGGCCATAACCCCTGCTGTCTGGACCAGGTGCCAGTAAAAAATTATTTTGCAGCAGTGGGGCATGGGGCTAAATGGCCTCGTCCAACCGCTGACGTGTGGGCCCCTCTAATCCACATGTACCTGGGCCGCAACATTTCAACCGGCATGGTCAATCACTCACTTTCCCTACCCAAGTTCCAGCCGCTATGCACTGCTCTGTACCAATGCTGAGCCTATCCTGGTTCCTCCCTCGTCTCCTGTTCTAGTATGGAGTATGCTCTAAAGATGGCTCAGCATTGGCACAGACCATGCGTGGCGGCCGTAACTTGTGTAGGGACAGCAAGTGACTGAACATATCCAACAAAATGTTCCTGCCAAGCCAGAGGTACGGGGAGAGGAAAGACTATTGCTTAAGGTGGTCAGGGCCACACTGGGGTAGATATCACTAAATAGGGCCACAGAGAGGTTACTGTTACTGGATGGGGCCACCGAGGGGTTAATATTACAGAATGGGGCAACAGAGAGCTCCGTATTATTAAATGTAACCACAAAGGGGGCAGTATTACTAAATGGGAACTGTTACGGTACTAATTGGGAGTAGTACTGCTAAATGAGGCCACACAGGAAGCAATTATATTACTATGGGGAAATACAGCTCCATTGATGGGAAAATAAAAAAGTTATAGCTTTTAGAATATGACGAGTGCAAGTGATCTATAGTGCAAAAATATTAAGGAAAAAAACCTATATATATTTGATATAGCTGTAATTGTACCATAATTTATATATAATTCTAACTATAGTCTTGTTTTAACTCTCATTACCTGGGTTTGCCAGACCTTTACCTGACAGCAGACTTAGGTAAGTGGACTTGTACAAAAACGAGTTGAGTTACGCCTGACTGCATTTACATTATACTAATATTATGCTAAATCATGCTAAAAGGTGACACTGTCCCTATAATCGTGCCTGGAAATTGTCTAGAGAAGGATGACATCACCCATCACCAAGCACCCCATAGGACCACTACACACTATGCTCACACTCACTCATCATCACCATAGCATCTACTGTACAGAATGGGCACGGAAAAGTAACTCGGTACCACATGCTTAAGAAAATATGTCTTTGTTGCCAATAGCAACCAATCACAGCGCAGCTTTAATTTCTTATGCTGCTGAGGTAAAATGAAAGCTGCGTTGTGATTGGTTGCAAGGGCAACAAATATTTTCTTTCACACAGTTAGGGTTCATCATTGCATTCTGAGCATGCTCGAAGTGTGGAAAACATAGACTTTCTACTAGTTTCAAATAAAGCCTCCTTATTAGAGATGAGCGAGCATACTCGCTAAGGGCAATTACTCGATCGAGCATTGTCCTTAGCGAGTACCTGCCCGCTCGGAAGAAAAGGTTCGGCTGCCGGCGGCGAGCGGGGAGCAGCGGGGGAGAGCAGGGGGAATGGAGGGGAGGTCTCTCTCTCCCTCTCTCCCCTCCCCCGCTACCCCCTGCTCACTGCTGCAACTCACCTCTCACCCGTGCCGGCAGCTGAACCTTTTCTTCAGAGCGGGCAGGTACTCGCTAAGGGCAATGCTCGATCGAGTAATTGTCCTTAGCGAGTATGCTCGCTCATCTCTACTCCTTATATTATTAGCTTATTTACTATAAGTGTATATTTCTTTTGTGTGTGTGGTTGGTGGGGCCCAATTTTCACTTTCTATGGGGTCCCATGATTTCTCTGTACTGTACGCCCCTGCCTAGTGTAGATGCCTGCAGTTCACTGATGTGTGTGTAATATTTCCCTCTGCATTATAAGTCATTTATTGTTAATCACTATGATTTCCTTTTTTGCTCACTTTTTTGTGTGCTGTATAAGCTGTATTGTTCTTTTAATCCAATCACCCCGGAGTGAATTGAGTTGCAGAGACAACATTCTCTGGTCGCTGTCACTGCCTATAGAGAACAAACTATGTTGAGTAACAGAAATCTGGAATACATCCCATTCAGGAGAATTCGGAAGTGTAACGCCTGACAGACAACTAAAATGCTTACTTTCACTTACCGGACCTTACACAGAATCTACAGCCAAACTATATTGTACATTGCAATCATATGGCTCTATACAGTAACTTATAATATGGTAGGTACAATATGCACAGAACAATTATACCATACCTTCAAAAATTCTTCAAGGAGATAGTCACTCATTTCCCATGAAATATTATATAGCAGCCATTCAAATGAATGGCCATCAATGTAATACATGCACAGCTTGAGTCTGACACAGTAAGGCTCCTTTCACCTCTGCAGCGGGGCTCCGTTGTCCTGCACCACCATGTAACGGAGCCGAACGGACCCCATTGACTATCATGGAGTCCAGTCGGTTTCCCCTCAGCTGCCTGGTACGCAGCGCTAATTCTTCCGATATTTTGTCCGGATCTGTGACAAAACCTCTGTACAGAGGTTCCAGTATAGATGTGAACCTGGCCTGAGAGATGCTCTTGTCAGTGACTCTCCATTTTGGCAAACAGAGGAGTACCCTAGTTGTTCTATATGGCACCCATAGGCCCCAAAGGAACATATGAACTGGGGTTGTCCTAACAGAATAAGCCCTTTAACAATTGTATCCACCAGAGGCGTAACTTGAAGCTTCTGGGTCCCAATGCAAAACCTGTAACACGGCCCTCAACTATAATGCTTTATTCATAGTACTGGGCTCCTTATATAGAGAAGAGAGGCCTTATGGGCCCCCTAAGGCTCCTGGGCCCAGGTGCAACCACATCCCCTATAGTTATGCCAGTGGCACCCACCATCATGCTCCTGCATAAGAAGACATAACAAATATAACAGATATATACCTGGCATTAGCAGTATTTTTTGGACTATAGGGGCTCCTTTGCACTGGCGATCGCAATATCGCCGCAAGAAAGTTGCGGCAAAATCGCATTTTTATTCACACTATTTTTGAGCGTCAGCGATGCTTCTTCCAGGAAATAATCTTGCGTCACTGCCGCCCACGATTTTCTTGCACGATAGACAATAGGAGTTTCTAATGTTAAAAACACATCGCAAGTTCATGCATTGTGATAAATCAGAGGCTCCAGAGGGAAACATGGGCAGGACAAAAAATCACAGGATGCAGAAATATAGGTGATTTTCAAATCACAACATCGCAGAACAGAAAACATTGCAAATGGGAATGAAGCCATTGAAAAGCATGGGTATTATAATTTGGCATTTTCTCGCACAGTCGCATCGCTCAAAAATCGCACAAGTTTCTCGCAAGTGTGAAGGAGCCCTCAAATGCACTTTTTAGCAAAAAAAATTAAAAATCATGCTAATAAGTGTCTGTATCTTTTGGTCTGATGCCAGCGTCTGACCCCTCTGACTCCTGTAACTGATCATTGAGACTAGCAACCCTACCAAGAAGAACATGACCTTCCCACTGCAGTGCCAGTCTGTGCACCACTGAGTCTCCCAGGCTCTGACCTCTGACACTTCCTCCCGTTGTCCACACTGCACATACAGGAAGTGTCAGAGGTCAGAGACTGGGAGACTTAGAGACTTAGCAGTGCACAGACTGGTGCTATGGAGGGAAGGGAAGGTATTTCCTGGTGGAGACACTGTTGCACCAGAGGTACTAGGGGTACTATTACCACTGGGCACCACTATTACTACTGGGGACACTTATTACTGCTGAGACCACTGGGGGCCACTATTACTATTGGAGGCACTATTACTACTGGAGGCGACTATTACTACTGAGACCACTGCAGACCACTATTACTACTGGAAGCACTGTTATCACTGGGGGGCACAATTACTGCTGAGATCATTGGTGGCCACTATTACTACTGGGGGCACTATTACCACTGGGGGCTACTATTACTCCTGACACCATTGTGGCCACTTTTAATGCTGGGGACACTATTATCACTAGTGGCCACAATTAATGCTGAGATCATTGGGGGCCGATATTACCACTGGGGGCTACTATTACTATTTGACAGCCACTTTTATTATTGGGGGCACTGAGAGGGGGCATAATTACTATAAGAAGGGGGTCTTTACTGTAAGAGCAGTGAGACTGTGGAACTCTCTGCCTGAGGAATTGGTGATGGCAAAATCGATAGAGGACTTTAGGAGGGGACGAGATGCCTTTCTAGAGCTCTATGATATTACAGGATATAGACATTAAATAACCAGCAAGGTTGTTGATCCGGGTCTTGGAGTCAGGTAGGAACTTTCAAAACGTTGATCCAGGGATTATTCTGCCTGCCATTATGGAGTCGGGAAGGAATTGAGCTAAATTGGCTTCTGCCTCATTGGTTTTTTTTTTGCCTTCCTCTGGATCAACAAGGGAAGGAGGGTAGAAACAGGCTGAACTGAATGGACGTTGTCTCCTTTTAGCCTAACATACTATGATACTATTAGCACCATTGCCGCTATTCATGTCCACTTGAAACTAAACCATCCACTTCCTTAGCCCACCAGAAAAGTTTCAATTAGTATGAAATAATTTTATCCTATTTTCTATTGTCTAAACCTGGGTGCATCTTATAATCTGACAAATTCAGTAAATTGGTTTTGCTACAAGCATAGTAGATAAAAGGAACATCTGGCATAACGACAGCTAAGAGATATATTATCTATGCTCATGATAGAGACTTATAAGTACTGTAATATTGAAGCCAATGATCCACGTTAAGGATGAGTTCCTTCTGGAGATTTTATATGCATACAGTCACTCCATCATTAATACATGATATTCAATAAAGTGAAACCACAAAAATTGATCCGTTCCTTGTCTATCTCAGATATGTGATCTTGTAATGTGTCAGAAGTATCTAAAACACTACATAATGATCATAGCTTACATGACTGAGCCTGACAGTCGTGCACAGCTTGAGGTTTTCTCCTTAGTATTTGCCCAAAATACCACAATCTACAGTATTCCTTAGTCATTGGAGTATAGAGTATTCCATCCACTGCCAGTAATTCTTCAGAACTATGAAATGTAAACTTACATCTGTGGTAACATTTCTATACACTGTTGCTATGTTCGTGTAATAATATGCTATACTGCAAATATGCAGAAATTACCTTTGTTACAGCGAGGGCTACTTCACACGGGCTTTTTTTAGTATCAATTTTTTGCAAGCCAAAACCAGGAGTGGAACTTACAGAGACATAGTATGTTGGAAAGATTTGCATTTCTTCCACATTTTGGACCCGCTTCTGGTTTCGGCTCACAAAAAACTGATAGAAAAAAAGCCCATGTGAAGGAGTCCTTATCAGGACAGTTTCACTTTTTAGCAGGGATGTGCAACATGCGGCCCACAGTACCATCCTGTCTGGGCCCCCTATATATTAGAACAAGTACTAGGGCTGCACTGTGTAGCTATGTCTGGGTCCCTATTAATTAACGACAAGTACTAAACACCGAAAATAAAAAAAAAATGACCAAAAATACTTTAAAAATATATTTAATGTTAAAACTTGTTTTTTACAATAGTTCATTTTCTGTGACTCATTCCCATTAACAGGAGAGTTGTCTGCAGAGGCTTATGTAAAGGTTCATAGCCCCTGATGCAACTGAGACGAAACTCCAGTCTATGTCGCTGGGAGAATCCATCCTTGCACATCATCTGCTGCCTGCCATTGTGTTCACGTCCGCCTGCATCACATCCGCGGCTGCAGCAGCTGGTATATAGTATATTAGCATTACACTGTACCTGCTGTACTTCTCTTGTAAGCAGGCAGCTCAAACACTCAGAATTTCAAGAACCCCCATACTATAATAAATTACATTAAATTGCCCGCAAGGTCTGACCATGACTATGACTATGACTATGACCCTACAGTACATACTACACCTGTTAAAGCATCTACCACAGGTAGAGAACTTGGAGTGTAGAGGGCAATACAGAACTGATAACCCCCGGCATGGAGTCCAGCTTCAGGGATGTTGTGACCTCAGTTAGGGTACTTTTATACGGGATGACTGTCGGGGAGCTTAAGGACCCAACAGCTGTCCCAATGACTATAACTTGTGTGCTTTCACACAAGGGCGATAGTCATTCCGTTAATGGAGGTCGAGTGCGCTGGAGATCTCTTTCGGCTGCCCGCCTTAATTCACAGTGAACAGGCAGTTGTTCATAGACGATCGTATGCTTGTTCACACCGAGTGAGAAGATGTCCATTAGTTGCTTCATTTCACTGGGCTGAAACAAAGCGATTAGTGAGGATTTTTTTTGTTAAGTAACCTGTTTGGATGCGTTTTAGACGGAACGACTATTGGTCAAAATCTCTTGAGTGATATTCGGCCCATGTAATTGTACCCTTAGGGTGGATTCAGACAAACATATTTGCAGAGGCAAATCCACCCATAGAACGCAACAAAGCGATGCCTTTGATTTCAATAGATTCGTTCAGACGAACGTGTTTTTTCCATGTAAAGTCTTCTTCTGCAAATAGATAGAACCTGCTCTATCTTTGTCCCTGTTACATAGAAAGCTGCCGTAGACTTCTATGGCAGCTCCAAAAAAGGGAGAGGGAGGAAGTTACCCTGAGTACAACGGAGGGAAAAGAAGACTGCTGGCCCTAATCAGGCATTCAATTGCCATTCTATTCCACAGGAAGGATGTAAAACGCGAGCGCGTGTGTGAACGGCATTTCAATCGCAATAAAAAAGGATTGATCTGCTAGCTCGGATCTATCAGCCTGCTTCTTGCCATCTCCTCACTTCATGCATGTGAAAATACGTTCCGTATTGGCAAACATATTTATGCATGTGCTCATCTGAATAAGCCCTTAGGGCAGGGGCGTAACTATAGAGGATGCAGGGGATGCGGTTGCACCCGGGCCCAGGAACCTTAGGGGGCCCATAAGGCCTCTCTTCTCCATATA
Organism: Eleutherodactylus coqui; assembly: GCF_035609145.1. Lineage (NCBI taxonomy): Eukaryota > Metazoa > Chordata > Amphibia > Anura > Eleutherodactylidae > Eleutherodactylus > Eleutherodactylus coqui. The sequence goes on along the minus strand of NC_089841.1, from coordinate 80,544,335 downwards.
GGGAGCCCAGTACTACGAATAAAGCATTATAGTTGGGGGCCCTGTTACAGGTTTTGCATTGGGGCCCAGGAGCTTCAAGTTACGCCTCTGCCTTAGGGTGTGTTTACATGGGCGGGTTTCACAAGCAGTCCCCTCCAATAGTGATATGGACAGAACTGGCGCATATCAATAACACATTGATTTCAATATGTTTATTCCCATGAACGTTTTTTCATTCATAGCGACGCTGCGAGATTGAAAAATCTCTCCATATCCTATTTTTGGAATTGCCCATTATTTCATGTGGGATCTTTAAAAAAAAAAAAAAGATATTGCGCTCGCCTGTGTGAATGCACCCTTAGGCTTCTTTCACACAACCGTATGCGCTTTTACATTCGGCCGTATGTCGCGAAAAAATTGCATTAAAGAAGAAAAATTGCATTAAAGAAGAAGATAATCGCAATGAACTCCCGATCTTAATTGGCGTTTTCTCGTCCATTCACGCAGGCAGCTGCGGCGAATCGGCAAAAAAATACGTGGCAGCCCAAAAATCCCTCGGTCGGCAGAAATCCTCAGAATGACTATTAAGGTCTAAATAGAGCCACCTGTCGTCTTTTCCCTGTGTTGGAACCAGGTAAACACCTTCACCCTCTCATTTTTTCCAGCTTTTATAGAAGTTTATGGAAGCTACCGGCATATCGCGGCAAAGAATAGGGTAAGACCTATCTTTACATGCGCCATATAAAATCGGTCGCCTTTTTCGGTTGTCGATGTCCTATCTTTCCCGGTGCGTTTTTTTACGTGCCTAAAAATTGCTCATCTGAATGAACACATTGGAATCCAATGCTTTTGATGGTCGCGATTTTTTGACGTGGCTAAATTATCTACCTATATACAGTCATGTGAATAGGCCTTACTGTGTCTGACGTGATTGTGAGCACATGAAATGTAGAGAGAGGTTAGTAATGGGGTTAACAAGAGTCAGCTTAGTGGCTGACATGAGGGCATACTGTTTGGCATAATGGCATTGTGGATATGAGGGCATTACTGCTGTAATGGAGGTTTTGAGGCAGGCAGAGAGGGCATTGTGAATGGCATACTGGCACTGTGGTTGCATGTGGGTACTGAGGATTGTGGCTGACACAACAGACATTGTAGGTGTCATGGGGGCATTGTGGGTGTCATGGGGATATTGTGGCTGTCATGTGAGCATTGTGCCTGTCATAGTGGCATTGTAAGTGTCATGGGGACATTGTGGCTGTCATGTGAGCATTGTGGCTGTCATGGAAGCATTGTAGAATCATGGGGGCATCATAGGTGTCATAAGGGCATTGTGGCTGTCATGGGGGCATTGTAGGTGTCATGGGGGCATTGTAGGTGTCATGGGGGCATCATAGGTGTCATGGGGGCATTGTGGCTTTCATGGGGGCATTGTAGGTGTCATGGGGCATTGTGGCTGTCATGGGGGCATTGTAGGTGTCATGGGGCATTGTGGCTGTCATGGGGGCATTGTAGGTGTCATGGGGCATTGTGGCTGTCATGGGGGCATTGTAGGTGTCATGGGGCATTGTGGCTGTCATGGGGGCATTGTATCTGTCATAGTGCACTGTGGCTATGGTGAGAGCATGCTGATTGTTGTTAGGACAGTATGGCTAGCCTAAGGAACATTTTGCATTTCATAAGACAATCTGTTGCTGTCATTGAGGCTGGCATGAGTACAAATATGTGGCTGGCATGGCAGTTATGTGGCACAGAGGTGCTACATAGCTGGAAGAAGCTCCCATGCCAGCCTGGAACAGATGGTAAAGATGTGGAAAGCAATGTCTCTGACAACCCCCTTAAGCTATTCGGAGTATTCAGTAAGTATCTGACTGCGTTCCTAACATTAGATTAATTGCAGGAAAAAAATCCCAGGAAAAGCCCCTTCTTCACATTGACAAATATGGTGAGAAAGAAAAGTAATTCCATTTTCATAAGATGTCATTGTTCTTGTAATAAAAGTTTGTGATCGATGCAACTGTTACTTCTTACCGTACCCTCGTAGTGAAATCCTGTATCTCTAGCGGTTTAATAGGAAATGTTTTATGATTATTGTTGTGCTACATAACTAGGAATGATATCAATGTGATCATTTTACATTCACATATCTCTGTTTTGCCTTAACTTCAATTCCATGACATACAGGCAACTGAAGCTCATCAATTCTGCTGTGCATACCTTCAAAGAAAAAGTTCCATCTTGACCTCTTAAGGACGCAGCCTAGTTTGGACATAAAGATTCTAGAATTTTGGGGGATTTTCATCTCTACTTTCAAAAAGCCATATCTTTTTTATGTTACCATATATATATATATATATATATATATATATATATATATATATATATATATATATATATATATATATATATATATATGCCATATGAGGGCTTATTCTTTGTGTAGTGAGCTGTAGTTTTTATTGGTGTCATTTTTAGGTGCACATGACTTTTTTGATCACTTGTATTGTGTTTTTTTGCAGGTCAAAACGAACAAAAAAAGCATTTTGGCTTTTTTGCATTTCTTCCTGTAAGAAACTGGAATCTGTGATCACATGATCGCTTAGATAATACACTGCAGTACTTCTGTACTGAATTGTATTATCGCTTACCATAGACTGTTGCCATGACAACCCATTGGCTCTCTGCAACTACATGACAGAGGGTTGATGGCGTCACAGAGGGTGGAACTTCCTTCTATGAATATTGTCAACAATGACCATGGCATTTAAGGAGTTAACAATGGGGATCAATGTTGTCACCAATCCCTGCTGTGGTAGTGGGAGGTCAGCTGTCAATTACTACTGGCTCCCACTGCAGATGGCACAGCTTCAGCTTCTGAGCTCATGCCATCCATATCCTGTAAATATGCAGCATTTTGCCTCAACCTCCTCCCCACCATGATGTATATCTATATCATGGGGCATAAAGGGGCTAAAGGCGTTTTCTGGGACTGAAAAAAAAAATCTGTGGGTAGAGAAAAGGATAAAATAAAAAAATAAAAAGACATATGGTACTCACCTCCTAAATGGCACTCCAGGTCCCGGGTTGGAGGACTGTCAATGCTGCTCTGATCCCACAAGAAGCAGTCACACGCTCTTCATAGTCCATATGACTGCTCATTTAATTACAGGCTTTAGTGGTGATGCTTTCATGAAGATCACGTGACCACAGAAGCCTGTGATTGGCTGAACAGTTACATACAGCACATGACCGGTGCAGCGTTCTGTGAGATCAGTAGAGACAGGGCACCAGCACTGGACCTGGAGTGCCATTTGAGAAGTGAGTACCATTATTTTACTTCAATCCCTTCCCATAGAATTTTTGCTTTTAGTGCTGGAAAACCAGTTTAATAAGGTGGCCAGTGCGAGAACATACAAGACAATTTTACTTTTTACAGTTTATCTAAAATGATAGATTAGCATTAAAGCCCGACATGTTTGTAGTGGCAGCTGCATGAACTTTAGTCCTACTTGTTCTATAGGATACCCAGAGAGGCCTTGGACCACAGTTCTAGAATATAACCATCCTTCGCTTTCTTAAAAGGCGTTTTCCTGTCTTAGCAAGTGATATCATTGCAATGACTTGCTGATTGTTGGGGGTCTGACCAATGGGACACCTATTAAAATGGGAACCAACTCCCACCACCTATTGTATATATAGAACTAGTAAAACTTATCTCTCTCATATCTATCTATCTATCTATCTATCTATCTATCTATCTATCTATCTATCTATCTATCTATCTACCTCCTATCTATCTATCTATCTATCTAATCTATCTATCTCATATCTATCTATCTATCTATCTATCTATCTCATATCTATCTATCTATCTCATATCTATCTATCTATCTATCTATCTCATATCTATCTATCTATCTCATATCTATCTATCTATCTCATATCTATCTATCTATCTCATATCTATCTATCTATCTATCTATCTATCTATCTAATCTATCTATCTCATATCTATCTATCTCATATCTATCTATCTATCTATCTATCTATCTATCTAATCTATCTATCTCATATCTATCTATCTATCTCATATCTATCTATCTATCTATCTATCTCATATCTATCTATCTCATATCTATCTATCTATCTATCTCATATCTATCTATCTCATATCTATCTCATATCTATCTATCTTCTATCTATCTCATATCTATCTATCTATCTATCTATCTATCTCATATCTATCTCATATCTATCTATCCATCTCATATCTATCTATCTATCTATCTCATATCTATCTCATCTATCTATCTATCTCATATCTATCTATCTATCTATCTATCTATCTATCTATCTATCTATCTATCTATCTATCTCATATCTATCTCATATCCATCCATATGACAGCAGTCTATACATTTTGTGAGTTTATAGATCTTCTAACAGACCCTCTGTAAATAGCCACCCAATGAAATTTTTCTTCATTCACTATGTAACTACGCCTCCAATATATATGTTAGCTACTTTTGCCTTGCTTAGTTATCCTTTCCTGGCCTCCTTCTCCTCAGGTGGATCATGTGATCTCATTCTGACCACCTGAGATTTACCTCTGTGTACCCTCACGAAGTCACTTTTTCAGTCAGCATAACTATTCTTGTGTGATATTACATGGACCTTACCACACAAGCTCTGCAGCAGGGGGACAGTAACTCCTATCATGCTAACTGATCATGATTAGAGGTTCCTGTCTCTCCTTTATAATGCAAAAAAATGTGTACTTATGGTTTTTAGCCTATTTAGAAAACAGAAAGGTTAAAAGGGATGCCTGGTTAAGAATTAAAGTTAGATCCTTATAATTAATAATTTAAAATAGTGTAACAACCAGTACTAATCGTCCTCAGACTGTAGCGTCACCGTTCCGAGCTCTTGACATCATGGCACCAGGATGTGAGCAGTAATGCCAGGAGATTGGGCAGTGATGCTGCAGCCTCTAATTGGCGGACAGCAGTCGCCTGACTTCCGCTGTCATTACAGACTGGGAGAATCAGGAAGGGGGGGGGGGGGGGCAGCACTAGATCACCGGTGCTGAGTAGGGGTAAGTATCTTTTGTTTTATAATATTAAATCATTTATTTAGATCTAACCTGAAAAAGTTAATTTTTAACCAGACAACCCCTTTTTATAATATTTACAATGTCCTCCCAGCAGTCAGAGATGGTACAAGCTCTAGCTGATCATGTGCTGATGCATCATGGGATTGCTAGCACACACAGAAGAGGAGAACGCAGGGAGAAAGCTAAACATTAAAATTGTGTCTGATAAATATCAAACAGGAGGCTGCACTGCAAGGAAGTGATTGCAATATATATATATATATATATATATATATATATATATATATATATATATATATATATATATATATATATATGTCCAGAGTGTGACAGGCTATATCAGGTGAAGGGTGCAGGGATAGAAAACTGTGTTTGTGCTGGAGTGGCCCTTTAATAAAACATTATCCTAAAACAGTAATGCTTTTCTTAAAACTGCTGCACATTAAGGGTCCAATGAAAATGCAGACTAAGATCAGCCTAATTTCCATTAAAATGTTTTTGGTTCCATCATTATAAGCCTGAAAGGAAACAAATTTGCAGACTCTGGTCAATGTTCTTCTGCGCTGCCAGCCTTGTGGGCGCTTTTACTAAGTGCATCTTTTATCAATGGTAACTTTTTAATATCACCGGCTTAAACACAGTGACATCATCCTTCAATGGACCGATCTAATATTATTTCATCCATTGAGTCGTCTCTTCAATGTGAAACTATATCTGACTCTGCAAACCCACAGGAAAGATCAAATGCTTGATAGCCATTAAGTGTGTTTATACTGAGCACAGCGCTAGGCAGGATGCAAAAGTCGCTCTATTTAATTAAACCTGAAGGACACCGCACTCCAACTTTTTGAAAGGATATCCAATTCCCACATACCCAAAACATAGGAAATGAAGGCCGCTCGCTTCTCCAAAAGCGCCTTATTTCAAGAAAGTCCCAAATGACAGACATAGAAGAGCTAATGAATAAGATGTACTGTAAAACGCTTGGGATGGGAGGGGGGAAGTGAATCCATTAAAGTTTACAGTGCAGTAATCTCCGCTATACACATTTAAGTATCAGTTGCAAGGTTGTTTGATGACCGGAGCTTCCTGCTTAGGGAATATTGCAGGTTCAGACAGTACAATAAGAGAATGGTGAACTTAAGACTCATTAATGTTAAGCTCAGTATCTTGTTCTACAGCCAACTCAAACAATATTCAAAGTAGAGCTAGGTGTTGTCACATTCCTACCCAGAAAGTTAATTTTAAGGTGATGACCTGTCACGTAGGTCATGTACTGGGTTGACAGGCCTACTCATTTTCAAAAAATTGGTTGTGCACACTAATAGTCGTAATAGTGATTGGTGAACCTAAAAGTAAGTTGATCGACTCTACAGAATTTAGAACCCATTTCACTAAAGTTTAGATGCCTTACTAAACATAATGATGATAGACAATTACTAAAAAAAGGCAAAATGGAGCTATGTGAGGAAAAATAAAAGGTCATAGCTACGATATATGTTATTATACATGTACGTGAGCATTATCAGCACTGCCAACAACCTAATGGCCACCCTTTTACCACTAAATATTGCACAACTCATGAAAGAAGACTGATCACATTTCAGCCATTCCCATATTTTTGTGGCTTCATAGACACTTGTCTACAAAAAGTAATTTGACCCCTGAGCAAGAATCAAAAGTAGTATTTATTGTGTACTTTATTCATTGTATACTTACAATCAGAGGCGTAACTTGAAGCCTCTTGGCCCCAATGCAAAACCTGTAACAGGGCCCCCAACTATAATGCTTTATTCATAGTACTGGGCTCCCTATACGGAAGGAGAGAGCTTATGGGCCCCCTAAGGCTCCTGGGCCCAGGTGCAACCGCATCCCCTGCACCCCCTATAGTTACTCCCCTGCTTACAATCATGGATCATCCATATCTTCAAACCAACATAAAACAGCATTGGATTTGTGACAAGTCACATTGTCTTGTTGGAAGTATGGCTGACCATTCCCAGAGTATTGCCATATCATCATCAGCACATTGTCTAGAATGTAAAGGTACACCTCTGTGTTCATGGTTCTTATCACTACATCCAACAGATCGAGACCATGACATGTAAAACATCCCCAAACTATAAAGGAACCTTTGCCGTACCTAAGGCATTCCCCAGAAATCCTCCACACCCAGGTACATCCATCTGATGCGAACATAGAGTAGCGTGATTCATCATTCCATAAAACGTTCTTCCATTGCTCAACTGTCCAATGATGATGCTCCTTGCACAATTGTAGACATGCTGATGCATCTTCTCACCAGGTTTGTAGGATGAATGGAGGGAAATACCAGCTGAAATTTATCAGACATTAGTAGAAAGTATGCCACGGAGAGTACCTGATGTTATTAGAGCCAAAGGAGCCTCATTATATATTAACTTACAGTATGTAATTGGATACTACTTTTCATTCTTGCTCAGGTGTCCAATTGCTTTTCGTAGGATAGTATAGCATCTAGGATGGTGTTTCTTATAGGAAACCTGTCAGCATTTCTGAGCTTGTCAAACCGCCTATAGCTACAGATTACTGAGGTAGAGCTAGTTCCAAATCTCATCTGGTTACAGTTCCTATAGACATCACACCTTGAGAAATTGCTTTTTAAAAATTCTCCACGACGCACGCAAATATCAGCAGACCAGCCCAGAGATTGGCCTGGACCTTCTCTGCTGCTTGAAGTTCCTTTCATACTGTCTCCTCTCTTTGACTGTGTGATGTGACCGACATCTTTTATGGCGGCGCTACTGATTGGAGAAGTCTCCTCCTAGAAGTTAGATCCAGGGGCTTAACTATAGAGGATGCAGGGGATGCGGTTGCACCCGGTCCCTGGAGCCTTAGGGGGCCCATAAGGCCTCTCTTCTCCATACAGGGAGCCCAGTACTTTGAATAAAGCATTATAGTGGGGGCCCTGTTACAGGTTTTGCATTGGGGCGCAGGAGCTTCAAGTTTCGCCTCTGGTCAGATCCTTGCCAAGGCTGCATGCACACCAGCATTTTTTTTAACTACTGAAAAATTAGTTTGATTTTTCTGTGCAATTTTCTTTCATTTTTACAATTTTTACACGTGATTTCCATGCATTTTTCATGTGCGAAAATTTTTTAAAAAATGCATAGAAATGTACAGACTCTGCACTTCCTGGTTCTCTTTGTATTTTTATGATAATCTCCATGATTACATGCATTTAAAAAGGATTTTTAGTTTGAAAATCAGAAGGGAAAATCGCCCCTGTGAATATACCATAGAGCTGTTGCAGCACCGGTTCAGCTCCTTCATTCTCAGGATCACGATGGTGGTCCTAGCATTTCTGACATTTCATGTGCATCTTCAGCACAATTACAGAGATTGTCCATGACTTTTCAAAAACGTGCTAAGGGCAAGGAATAGACTAAGACTCACTCATTAAATGTTGCACTGCTCCAGCACAGCTGCGTAAGTCTCTGCCACTCCAATCCCAGAATCTCCTGCAGTGGTCATGTGCCATTCATCCTTCAGCTAATCGTTGGCTTTAGCGTCATGTGTGCATGAACGTCACCTGACTACTGCAGGAGCTTCCAGGACTGGAGCAGTGGGGCATTTAATACAGTACTGCCTAGTTTATCATTTTACTCCATTCACCCTTACAAGTTTTTGAATATTCCCAGAAAACCCCTTGAAGGGGCCTTTCACAATATTTCTGGAAGACGCACTTGAAGACGCTGCTTAATCTGCAGCTGTAAGAGTTCTGCTCCATAACCCACATATATAAGGAGATGTAGGTGCGTCTTGCAGAAATATTCTGCACATGTGAAAGGTCCCTTAATGGTTTGATTCTCTTCCAATGTTTGTGTTTTGCATGGTCAGACTAGCATCACTTATGGAACAGGGTCTTAAAAATGTGAAATCATTGCAAAAAGCAAAAACAACCAAATCAGATTGGGTCTTGGAATAGTCCATAATGTCTAGCTTGGGCATAGCCATGCACATTGTGATCATATATGTGGATATATCTAGTAGGATAAGGTGGTTTCACACTTCCCCTGGGGATTCCACCTTCCTGCTCCTTTCGGGGAGCAGGAAATGGGAATGCCCGCACCCGAACAGCGTAGGACAGACCTCATTGACTATAATGGGGTCCTTCCGCTTTTCGCCATTTGGGACGGAAGAAAAAGCGCTGCATTCAGCGCTTTTTTTCGGGTATTTGCAGTCAGATCTGCAACAGAACCTCCGGCCGAAGGTTCCAAGGTAGATATGAAACTGGCCTTATACAAACACTATCAACCAGTTTGTTATTGGTACGTTGCAGGCCCTTTAATCAGTCTTGGCTGACTATCCCAGGTACAGAGAACTGCTGCAGGTGCAGATTCTTTGCTTACTGTAGTGCATTTCACCCTGTCATCCAGCACAATAACATCTTTTAAGAACACACCTTGACTGCCTAGATCAAACGATCGATGCATACCTTCAGAATTCTCCTGCTCTGACTCATTATAAAAGGATTTCCAGGCTTCTAATCCATAATTGTTTAATGGGTGGAATCAAAGTAAAAAATAACAAACAGCTCCTGGCACTTCTTTCATCCGAGAGGTTTAATATTACATAGCAATATATAAATTATGAAAAAGTTTGGTCTCAAGTACATTAGTAAAGTTAAACCACAGGAAATGGATGTAAAATGCATTAGTAAGTCGTAGCAATATTTTTGTGTTTTGCAGAGGTTCATGCAATAATTATTTTCTGCAAATCCGTCCTTCTGCAGACATTTCTCTAAAATAGCTTTGTTAATTGTCATTTCAAATCTCATGAAAGTTCTATTAACTTTACACTGTCTAACTTGCTGACAGAGTGACACTGCAAATATAGAAACGCAACACAATGTGAGGCAGCCGTCTGGTAACTGTGATATCGTTTCTTGCACAGAGGAAAGAAAAATTGTACAGCATGCCGAGACCAGGATCAGAACTGAACATGTCCAAAGGAAAAGTAATCTTTTTAAAGGGGATCTCCATCTTAATACAGATTTGAGAAAAAAATGATGAAAGAGGCTGTTTTATGAAGCCAGCCCGGTAATCAGTTGATCGCCAGGTTCAGCCGCAGAGACTTCCATCAGTCAGCTGTGCTGATTTTCAATCACCCATAAAGTGGCCACTGCTCTGGCTCATGAAGGAGGCTCTAGAGAGAGGACACAAGTGTAGTTCCGCTCTGGAGCCAACTAACAGGCAAATAGAAAGTTAGAAAAATATGGAAGACCCCCCATGTGCCTGTGGAATAAGAGATGGAACATGCATTTAGAAACAGCAAACTTTACTTGGTGGCTACATCAATAATACAGTCACTTTAGTAAAGCATGTGACAAAGTATCTCATACCATACTTGGTATGACCAGATATGGGATTGACAAGGCAACTGTTGGGTGGATTCACAACTGGCTGAGTGATCATACTCAAAGAGTGGTCATAAATGGCTGCACATTCAATTGGAAGAATGTATCAAGTGGGGTACCACAAGGCTCTGTCCTAGGCCCAGTGTTGTTCAACATTTTTATAAATGATCTGGAGGAGGGAATCAATGGGAAACTGATCAAATTTGCCAACAACACAAAGCTTGGAGGGATAGCTAACATTAGCTAAGAGAGATGATTTAAAAAGATCTAGACAAGCTTGAACAGTGGGCGGCGACCAACAGAACGATATTTAACAAAGAGAAATGCAAGGTCCTATATTTGGACAAGAAAATTTGAAAAAATGTCCATACGCAATGGGAGAAATTGGGCTAAGCAGCAGCACATGTGAAGAAGTCTTGGGTAAACTAATAGATCATAGACTGAGCATGAGTCAACAGTGTGATGCAGCAGCCAAAAAGGCAAACACAATTCTGGGATGTATTAAGAGAAGCATAAAGTCTAGATCAAGTGAGGTAATTATCCCCCTCTATTCTTCCTTAGTCAGACCTCATCTGGAATACTATGTCCTGTTCTGAGCACTCCAATTTAAAAAAGACCGATAAACTGGAGCAAGTTCAGAGCAGAGTTACCAGGATGGTGAGTGGTCTGCAAATCATGTCCTATGAGGAACAGTTAAAGGATCTGGGAATGTTTAGCTTGCAAAAAAGAAGGCTGAGAGGAGACTTAATAGCTGTCTACAAACATCTGAAGGGCTGTCACAGTGCAGAGGGATCGGCCCTATTCTCATTTGTACAAGGAAAGACTAAAAGCAATAGGATGAAACTGAAAGGGAGCAGACACAGATTAGGTAGTAGAGAAAACTTTCTAACAGTGATGGTGATCAATGAGTAGAATAGGTTGCTGCAGGAAGTGGTGAGTTCTTCTTCAATGGAAATCTGCAAACAAAGGCTGGACAGACATCTGTCTAGGATTATTTAGTGACTCCTACGTTTAGTTGGGGTATGACCTGATAGAGGTACCTTCAAACTCTACCATTCTATGATTTGAAAGTTGTTTTCCAGGCAAAAACTATTGATCACCTATCCTCTAGATAGGTCATCAATAGTTAATCGCTGGGGACCCACCACTCGGGATCCCCAATGATCAGCTGATCGTCAGGCCCACTGTCAGTGCAGCAGGGCTGGATATGGTCATATGGAATGGGAGTGGAAGTGCCTTAGCAGAATTACTCCCATTGAATTAAATGAGGGCTGAAGCAATAATTATACTTTCAGCACTTCCTCCACTGACACTGAAGTAGGAAACGGACGTGTAATAGGAATTTCAGCTCCCATTAATTTCAATGGAAGTGAAGCAAGCTATGGCACTTCTGTTCCCATCCCCTATGACAACGTCCAGTCCCGCTGCACTGATATTGAGCCGGGCAATCAGCCGTGATTCCAAGCAGTGGGTCCATGATGATTAACTATCGATGAGCTATCCTAAGGATAGGTCATCAATAGTTTTTGCCCAGACATCCTTTTTAATGGAAATCAGTAATATATTCATTTGAACTCAATGCACAGTTTTAGAATGCTGCGTCACAGTTCAGAACACTGAAGCAACTTTGTAGCAGCTCACTGGCCTTCGCAGAAACAAGTTATAGTCTTTTGCATAAACATTGGCCCGTTGCAAATTATTACATTTCCCAAATATGCACACTCCTTCAGTTACACTGCAGGCCATCTTAGTTACACAGTCTCGTAACTACCGTACATTGGAAGCTATTTTAATTGCACAGTCTCTTCATTACTATCAGACCTGTGGGCTCTCAACACATCATAGCATACTTGAAGACTTACAATTCTTGTGGATGACGGCTCTCTCAATCTTTAGCAAAATAGCGGAAATGACCAACACTTTCACACTTCAACAATCGTCTGTCTGGTACACCAGTCTAAACACCTCACCTTTTATACCGCACTTGACACCACAATGCAGGGCACACTGTGCTCTCTAATTCACTCACTCATCTACAGAACCTGCCCAACATAGTGGTGCCAAGCATTTCCTAATTATTTTTGTGTCTGGGTGAAAGACCACATACATATTTCCACACAGGCCATTATCTATCCATAGCATTGGTATAAGACCTCCCTGCACCCTTGTAGCTAGGCATTACTCATGGTAGCTTAGCTATTGTTATGTATAACGTCTTCATAATACCCTTTATATATAAGGCATATCTATACATTACACTCTACATATGAAGGCATGTCTGGACATTACATTCTTTATATAAACTCCAAGTATAACTGCTTTACTCTTAGCACTCTCTACAACTATAATGCTCTTTGGATACATAGCTGCACGGGGAAATGTTCTAGTAGCTACAGTATAACTGGCCTTTGGCTTATAACTTAGATAGGCTTCTTACTCAAACCCCCCCAAATAATGTGTCTGTACATGATTATCTTTTACTTTTGGAGAAGACTTTGGTTTGAGATTATATTCCCAGTCATGTTACAAGGACTGTAAATAACGTCCTAAATTGACTTGCAGAAATGCTGCCTTCTAATAGGTGGCTCTGTAGAGGCATTGTTCCTTTGGCTTAACATACTGGGAATGTAATTTTCCTGCATGACAGCATTCCAAAAGAGAGGAGAAAATGCTGCTTTTCTTGATGTGGGAATAGAGTTGGGTGAGTATAACTTTTTATTATTTTTGGTTTCAAAAATAGGGATATTATCACTCTGGAGGAGACAAAAATAAGATACATAACTTTGTAGGAGATATTACAGCTATGGCAGGCATGAAGAGGAGCACTATGACAGTGTAGAGAGCAAAGGCAGGTACTTTTACTGTGTGGGCACCATTTAGGCACTATCACTGTCTAGACTGTTTGGCCTTATTAATTTTGGAATACTTTCTATTTGGCATTATTATTTGCAGTCATTATCTGTACAGCACCATTATTTATTTCTGAAGTAAAGTATTTTGGGGCACTTTTCAACATAGCAGTTGCAGTAATGGGTCAGCAACAGGGACATAGTTGAGGGTTTCAGTAGGATAAGGAGTTTGTGCAGAGGTTGGGGAACATGTTGGACAGGTGCTAGAAAAGCAAGAATCTAAAGATGTTTATACAGCAAACTCTACAGACAAGTCAGAGCTGGAAGAATTTGCCACAATGGTCTGGGCTGGATAGAGAAGAAAAGTGAAAGAGAATGTGGTAAAACTACCCTGATCCAGTAGAACACCTGAGTAATTTGAGACAGACTGGTTGTGAGGGGAAAGTGCTTAGCATCAGTGCCATATAAACTGGATTGTCTGAAAGGGCTTCCCTATCAACCAGACTGCCTTAGATCTGCAAACCATTGCTGAATTGGCATAATTCTATGGCCCGAGTCTCAAAGAGTTCTTAATTTTCATTGTGTTCTTTGTGTTTTAGAGTTCTTTTAAAGGAAGTCTGTCAGCTGGAACATGCAGCCCAAACTGCAGGCATCATATTATAGAGCAGGAGAAGTTGAGCAGATTGATATAAAGATTAATGGGGAAAGATTCAGTATAACTTGTGTTTTATTGGTTTATATACCTCAACAGTCCAATGGGCGGGGCTATCAGTGATTGGCAGCCTTCCCTGTATGTACAGTCATGCACAGAGAGCTGTCAATCACTGATAGCTCCGCCCATTGGACTGTTCAGCTCAGAATGAGCAGAGATATAAAGGAATAAAATACAATTTTTACTAAAACTATATATATCAATCTGCTCGGCTCCTCCTGCTCTACCACATCATGCCTGCAGTTTGGACAGCACATTCAAGCTGACAGATTACTGTAAAAGGGCAGATAAACTGCCGTAATGTGTCACATTTAAAAACGCCATAAAATAGCACAAATATTAACTTTCTAGCATACATTAGTACTTGAAATAGAGCAGTACTGTGGTCCCTCAAACTCAACATTGGTGTGGATCCTGGCCAATGGACACCTACTGATCAGAAAGTGATGACATGTGCCGCTTTATCCACAGATGTAACTAATGTGACTGTTCATATCACACATATGCTATTTGTGTAGAATCTTACTTAAATAAATACAGTGTCAGTAAGAGGTTTTTCACATGATTGCAATAAAAATGTCGCTGTAATTATGAGGAAGGTCTTGCAGTTGAGGGCAGTGATTATTTATAAATACTATATTAAAATTTTGCCAATTAAGAAATTCATTAAGATATTCTTCCAAATGGCTCCAAAGGTGGAGCTAGCTGTATTCTAAGGAAGCCCTTTAACAGAACCCATCCCTGCGCTCACCGTCTTCCACAGAAGGCGGCAATAACTGGTTTGGAAAATCATGTTACTGTAATTTCACCACCTACTCCTCAGGCAAACCAAACCAAACCTCAACATTTCACAAGACGAACGAGAACATTAACATTCATATATATACTGAAAAGATACATTGTTGCTATGTGCAAATTAACAACATGTTACTGTTGACAGATTTTAGCCTTGACTCATAACACATGAATACGTCATGCAAATAATGTATTAGACCATTTGCATGCCGGTTATTAATGATGCTTGAGCATTTGGGTAAGCAAACTCAATCTTCTCTGGATAGTTACATAAATCAAAAACTAGAGCCGTTATAAGATCGATAAACAGTAACTAACCTGCTTGCTGATAGTTTCCAATTAGCAATACTGTATAACTACAGAGAAAAGTTACATTTTTTTTACTTTATACTCATTCCTAATTATAAGGGTTGTGCCTATATGCAAACAGTTGATCACCTTGGGTCCCACTCTCGGCAATCAGCTGATTTTACTGGGGGAAACAGTGAGCAGCCATATACCGGTATGTAGTATTACTGGATGGCAGAGGATCCACCAGAACAAGACACAGTTACTGATTAGCTTTCCATTCCGGGTCATAGAGGGGTCCTGAGCAAGAGACCTTACTCTATGACATTCATGTACCCTAGTAAGGCATATAAACGGGGGTTATCCTCTTGGCACAACCCTTTAGAGTGCTTTCACAAGTACCGAAATATTCAGCAACATGCAGTGAAATTTTCTGCCATGTAAAGCCATATCAAAATTCGCATGTCTAACATGTGGATTTGCAGTAGAATTTAGCTATTTTCAAATCTATGTCAAAATCTGCATGTTAGACATGCGGATTTTAGTGCAGATGTTCCTGCAGATATCTATCTGTATGGTGAAGAATAAATATTCTGGTACTTAAAAAATAGGTGCTTCCATAGTGCTGTGATGCAAAATTGCTCACCTTGCTGGGTTGTGCAAACCAGGGACAACACCGGATGATGGCATATATCAGCTGCTATCTTCCTGGAACGGACAGGTAGGACGACCTCTGTGCAATTGGAAATCAAGGGTTGAACAACCAGGGATCCTGGGCACTGCTGATCTTTTTCATCTATCTGAACCATTCCTTCCTTCTGTATCAGCAGCTCCCAGGATCCCTGGTTGTTTTACCTTTAAAGGGTTTTTTGGGGCAAATACTATTGATGATCTATACTCAGGAAAGATTATCAATAGATGATCATCTGAGGTCCACCGCTTGGGTGCCTTGGTCAGCAGTACAACACAAGGTATGGAACCAAAGCAGATCGCTCCGACCTCTCTCTAGTGGCCAGCACTGGTAATTGCAGGCACAGCTCTCATTGATCTTAGCCCTAGCCAAACTACTATCCTAAGGATAGATCATCAATAATGTTTGCCTGGAAAACCCCTTTAATTTCCTATTCTGGCATGTGTGAAAGCACTTGTGAAGTTGAAACTGCAATTGAAACAATAAAACCAAACTTTTGAGCATAAAATACCCGATCATCACTTTTCAGGACTCACTTTTAGTTTCGGATGACACATTTAATTGTAGTTTTAATTGAAATAATCTTTACTTTTGCAATTTACAGTAGTTCTCCAACTTGTGGGGCTCTGACTATAGCACAATTATCCTTTCCTTTGTTCCTGTGCACAGCCAAATCTCAGAGAAGCAATCCAATTTAAATTCATAGACAGTACATTCATTCCCTGGCTGCATCTTGCTGAGGGGTAGTAATCACCCCTGGAAAATGTGTTGCATTCAGTCTATTCCACCATGTAAATTGATACACTGTGAGAAACAAAAATATACTCAATATCTGCTGGAATACATTTGCATGTGTGAAAGTATTATTGATTCCAGGGGCTTATTGTATTCACATGTAACCGCCAGGACTACCGTACCTCCACCGAGCGGCTGCTGAAATAAACATTGTAAAGACTTGTATGCATGGATATGCAAATTATGCTTTTTCTATATCCAGTCTCTTCATTGCCTTTACCATGTGTTTCTCTAGGAAGAACAGCTAGTATCACAGCATGTTGTGAAATGCCATGCAGAGGTGTAAATCGGCATAAACCTGCACCAGGGATAGACATCCTGGGTAAACTGCAGGTGTTTGGGGATCAACAGGAAAAACATATTTAGTTTGGAATATATTTTGTCATTGTCATGCTGTCTGTGAGGATAATAAGAAGGCTGCTGAGAAGTTTTCTCTATAGAACAGGACGTGTGAGCCTATTATGAGGCTTAGTGATCAGTGTGAAACCTGCAGGATTTCAGGATTTTTTAAAATTTAGATAATGAGATGGAAATGATTAAAAAGACGTGGCTGCCTTCTTCCTCAACAGCTCATATTGCAATTCAACCCCTTTTGTGTCAATGGACCTGAGTGCAATACTATACTGTTTGAGGTCTTAGTCAGACGGGCGTTTTTAGCCGCGATTTGTGCATGCGCATGCGTCCGGCGATTTTATAAAACCATTGCTTTGCAATGGTATCGGACACATGAGCGCTTTTTATGCGCTCGTCCGATAAATTATAGAACAAAAAATCGCAGATCGCACCTATCTGCGATTCTTGTTCTCTTCTCTATATGCGCTCAATGGGGCCGGCGGCAGCAGCGCCGACCCCACTGAGAACATATAGAAGACAAATCATTCTTCTCTGCCACAGCTGTAACAGCTGTGACAGAGAAGAACGATGTTTGCCCATTGAATTCAATGGAGCCTGCAATACAGCCGCTCCATTGAAAGCAATGGGCTGCCGACGTGCGCGGGGTGAATTGTCGGGAAGGGCTTAAACATATAAGCCCTTCCCTGCAATTCATCCTAAAATGTGTTAAAATAAAAAAAAATTGTATACTCACCTTTACGCTGCAGCCGGAGTCCAGCCGCGGCCGCTGTCAGTTCTCCTGAACTGCTTCTCGGCACTATTCAGCCAGCGGGGCTTTAAAATCCCCGCCTGCTGAATGATCTGCCTCTGATTGGTCACAGCCCTGACCAATCAGAGGCAGGTTTCACTCACACACCCATTCATGAATTCATGAATGGGTGAGTGACTGCTGCCTCTCAGCGCTGAGCCAATCAGGGGCAGGTCTGACTCACATCCATTCATGAATTCATGAATGTGTGTGAGTGAGACATGCCTCTGATTGGCTCAGCACTGAGCCAATCAGGGGGCAGGTCTGACTCACAACCCCTTCACACCCACTGCAGGACGGCCGCGCGGAGCTCCGGCTGCCGGGAGAAGGTGAGTATATATATATTTTTTATTTTTACACATTTTAGGATGAATTGCAGGGAAGGGCTTATATATTTAAGCCCTTCCCGACAATTCATCCCGGGCTCGCTCGCAGCGCATTGCTTTTAATGGAGCCGGCTCTATTGCCGTCTCCATTGAATGCAATGCGCTGGACAGCTCCGGCTCGTTTCTAATGAAACGCGGCTAGGAGCAGATTTTCTGGCGATTTGCGGGCGACTTGCGCGCATCGGTCACGCGATTTGCGGATGCGCATCCGTCATGCGATCCGCAAATCGCGCGAAAAAACGCCCGTCTGACTAAGGCCTGATACTTTAATCCAGGCCCTGGATTTTTTCAATTCTTTCCTTCACAAAGTCTATTGTTTTTACTCCGACATGGCCGATCAAGGTCTACTTATTGACTTTGTGCAGAATAAAAGAAAAAGGGTGGAGTACGACTATTAACGAGAAGTATTATGAACTTTAAAGGTATAGTGAAGCAAAAGGCTTTGGAAGGTTGATGGGTGGTGGTGCCAAAGAACTTGTGCTGCCTGATATGTTACACTATGGGGGGCATGGAAGCAGCCAAAAAATAAATATGAGAAAACTGGGGCTAAGTGCACAATTAGTAGTGCTGTGAAGTGAACACAACTCATCAATTTATTGAAAAAACAGAACGCATAACGCATTTTGAGGCCACATTCCTCTTTCTTAGACAAAGCTTGACTGTGCACAGTTGTGGCTGCAGATCCAGGTTTGGTTGCACATGGTTTGAGAGTCACTTCATGACTCCTCTATTTGTTCTCATCTGAAGAAATGTTGCACCTAGCTCCAGTTTTTCAAATATACCTTTTAGAATTTTCTTGTACTTGTTATTGCTCAATTTAATTATTCCAAATGTGTAAATTAGGGGGAAAAGGATCAAAAATTATTTAGCCTTAGTTTTTCCTATGCTATTGCTCTCTGTTAGATATGGGGTTACCACTGGGAGGGCCAGGGTCCGGTTGGTGTGGGGTGCTCGTCCGCGTGCTGCGGGGGCCCGGTCAGGCAGTTCCTTCCGGGGTTCCCCCACGCTGATGGTTGGCCGCGGCAGCCGGCGGCGCATCGTGCGCAGGCGTCTTTGTCCGCTGGTCGGCCGCGTGGCGCTCGGGCTGGTGCGCGCCACCGACAGGAGGTGGCTTTATGATCCCCTCTAGGTGTCATGTGACTTTGCCCTGCCCCTCTGGGCGGGGATTTCTGTATATAGACCTGGCTGGCCCAGACACTGGTGCCAGTGTTTGGTTTGAGTTATTTGCCTACACTCGCATCTTCTGACCTGACTTATGTGTTTTGACTTCAGCCTTGTAATTGACTCTGCTTCTGTTTACCCTCCTGTATTCCGCACGTGCCATTTGGTTTGACGTGGTTTGTTCACGACTACTCTCTAGTTTGCCTCCTTCTTTGCTTTCAGTCAGCTTAGCGGTGCTCACCTGCCTGTATCCTTGTTCCCCCTTTTGTGGGGTCCCCGTCACTAGTGCAGCGCAGGGACCATCACCCAGTTGTCGCCCTGGGGCTTAGCCCAGGGGGGCAAGTAGGTAGGGACACGGGAGAGGGCTGGCGTAGGGGTCCCCTGTCCATCTGCCCCTACCAGTCCTAACACTTTCCATTTCCACAATGCCCAGCTAACAGGTGACACTTAAAGTGCTATTATAAGTAGAGGTCAAGAGTCAACACTCCTTAAAGATGGACTCTTAAGTCGACTGTTGTGGCCAATTTCAGCTCTCTTTGACGCATATGTGTACGGTTTTCATTTGGAGAACACTGGATAAGCAAGAGTGTTGTGACGTTGCATGTCCCCTGATACTGGAAAACCTTACCACTCTTGACGAGCAGTTCTTCCAAAAATTGCATAACAAACATTAATACTGCACACATATGATTGTGTACTACAGCTTTACAGTGTAAGTCACAAAAATCAGTGAAAGTTTACAATGCATATAATATGTATCTCTGCACTTATCACATGGGGCCCACTGTAATATGTGAGCAGCGGTGGTTGGGCAGTGTGGTACATTGGGGGTTTTGGTAGATACAATATGGGCCTTATTTAGATTTGCTCTACATTATGGACAGCCCTAATCCATCAGTAGTATGTACCTGAATATATCTAAAGTGTACAGGAGATCATCAGTGTATGTGTGCACATATGTCCACTAAATGGATGTATTTATGGCTACTTTTAGATGGGATGACTCTTGGGTGCTTATGCATTAGACAGCCGCCCCAACGTTATCGCTCCTCTGCTTTCAGACAGGAGGGATAGCTGTGCAGTGAATGGAGGTCGAGTGGGCCAGAGATCTCTTCCTGCCACCCGCCTCCATTCATAGTGAACAGGCAGTCATTCAAAGATGAGTGACTGCCTGTTATCCCTGGGAAGCTACCCATTAGTTGCTTCATTTAAGTGAACTGAAATAAAATGGCTGGCGACTAACGAGCGATTTCTCGCTCAGCATCCTTTTCGGTCCAGCTTTTACATAAGACAACTATCAGTCAAAATCCCTTGTTTCAGTGACAGCTGATAGTTGGCCCATGTAAAAGTACCTTTCTCTAATGTTTATTGTTAGACTGAGCTCTAACAATGAATTTTTCATATTGATGGGTCTGTCTCTCTGTGTTCCCATGCATCTATGTATCTATCCATCCACCTATCTATCAAAAAGAATATGTATTGTTAGATCCATCTACAATCAATTTTTAAATAGATAGAAAGCTAGATATGAGGGTGAGTCAAAAATTATCCGCACTCCATTTAGATAAAAACTCCTGTTTTAATATAAATGCCGTACTGCCTTATCAAGGCTTTCGGTTGTAGGTCGCTGTCTCCCCAGTTACTGCTGTGCAGGTCTGAACATGTTATGTCAGTTAATTTATGACTGCAGTGCAAGAAAAACTTGCTGCCAAACTTGTGATTTGCACAGAAGAAGAGCAGAGTGCAGTAATTTATTTTGTGAGCCTGATAGCACAAAGCAGAGTATGGAGTGGAAACATCCTCAATTGCCGACTAAGGAAAAATTCAAGTCAGCCATCAGCTTAAAAACTGATGCTTAAAATTTTCTGGGATTCTCAATGGCCGGTATAGGAGCATTCTCAGGAAAAAGGTTCAAAAATCAACAGTGCTCATTACAGTGAGAAGTTCGACGAAAACAAAACATAGAAGACTGCTTAAAACTAAGTTTCCTCCCTGTAGTCCTGATCTGGTCCCCATTGGACCATGATCTGTTTGGTTCCCTGAAAGAAGCCCTAAGAGGATGAAGATTTATGTCTGAAGAGGTGAAGACAGCGGTGTATTTGTAGTTCACAGCATGGCCTAAAACATTTTTTAATGAGTGAATACAGAAACGTGTTGAGAGATGGGCAGTGTATTAAGAAGGAGGGAGATTATGTCAGAAAAGAATGGATTTGTCTTTTTTGAAAGTTGAATAAATAATTTCTAAAGCCAAAGTGCAGATCATTTTTGCCTCACCCTTGTAGATCTAACAATGAATACTATGATAGATAGATAGATAGATAGATAGATAGATAGATAGATAGATAGATAGATAGATAGATAGATAGGAGATAGATAGATAGATAGATAGATAGATAGATAGATAGATAGATAGATAGATAGATAGATATGAGAGATTGATAGATAGTACTTCTATCTTCTATCTATCTATCTATCTATCTATCTCATATCTATCTATCTCATATCTATCTATCTATCTATCTATCTATCTATCTATCTATCTATCTCATATCTATCTCATATCTATCATCTATCTATTATCTATCTATCTCATATCTATCTATCTCATATCTATCTCATATCTATTATCTATCTATTATCTATCTATCTATCTATCTATCTATCTATCTATCTCATATCTATCTATCTATCTATCTATCTATCTATCTCATATCTATCTATCTCATATCTATTATCTATCTATTATCTATCTATCCATCTATCAATTTAACTATCTATCTCATATCTATCTCATATCTATTATCTATCTATTATCTATCTACCTATCTATCTATCTCATATCTATCTATCTATCTATCTATCTATCTATCTATCTCATATCTATCTATCCATCTCTCTCATATCTATCTATCTCATATCTATCTATCTTCTATCTATCTATCTATCTATCTATCTATCTATCTATCTATCTATCTATCCCATATCTATCTATCTATCTATCTATCTATCTATCTATCTATCTATCTATCCCATATCTATCTATTTCATATCTATCTTTCTATCTATCTCATATCCCTCTATCTATCTCATATCTATTATCTATCAATCATCTATCAATTTAACAATCTATCTCATATCTATCTATCTCATATCTATTATCTATCTATCCATCTCTCTCATATCTATCTATCTATCTCATATCTATCTATCTATCTATCTATCTATCTATCTATCTATCTATCTATCTATCTATCTATCTATCTATCTATCTATCTATCTATCCCATATCTATCTATTTCATATCTATCTTTCTATCTATCTCATATCCATCTATCTATCTCTTATCTATTATCTATCAATTTAACTATCTATCTCATATCTATCATCTATCAATGTAACTATCTATCTTATATCCATCCATCCATCCATCCGAATATACATTGTTCTTTCTAATATCTAGCTAGCTAAAAATACATCAGAATATCCATTGTTGCAACAAAACCCCCTTTTGGAGGCTCATCGGTGTATATTCCATCGGTCTATTTCCATGAAACTATTCATTCCGCGCCAAATACTGATTAATAACATATAAATGTTATGATGTGTGGGTTATTTCTAGCTCGTAGGTGGTTAGGAGCTTAAACCATGTACTTTCCCTTCTGACACAAGTACGGAGAAGTTCAGTTCTTAGATCCAGGCGGCTGTAGTAGAGGGAATATGTGGTGTCACAGCACACGGCAGAGTTGCATCAGATGGAAGCTGCAGTGAAGTCATTTAAGTCACAGGGTATTTTTCAGACCTTGTAATCACTGTAATGTAGACAGTAACATGACTTCACACATGTGACCCACTGAAGTGGAGCAAAAGTCATACGAAACTTCAGCCAAAATAGAAACATTACTAATATAATGTTATGAAACTGGAAGTAGAAGTAGTAGCTGGAGTAACTGACTCAATATCATTTGTAATTGAGAAAATGATCCCGTCATCAAATAGTTCTTACCCTCTTAGTCTGAAGCCATTCCCCGGTCAGAGAAATCTCTAGGAAAGTGGTGATTTAAACAGGAGAAGCTTAAAATAAAATTCTACAAGAAAAAGACGGTGGTTATTGTGTGAAATACAAAGACATCTTACTTAGAATTGTAAATGGTCCTAGAAGGAGCTGCAAATCAAATATGCTACAATGTGCACAGCGCTTAAAGGGGTATTCCCATCTCAGTCTTATATGGCATATCCACAGGATACTGTATGCCATAAAAGTCTTATAAATACGGGTCCCACCTCAGATACCTGGAAATTAGGGCCCCCACTATCCCTGGCCACCCTAAATGGGTGGTGGAGGGTAGTCGAGAGGATGGAAATAGCCGAGTGCCCCGAGCAACACTATTTCCGTGAGTCTCATCAAAGTCAATAGGAGTTACGCAAACAGCATAGCACAGCAAGCTGCCCTGTTTCATTAACTTGCGAGGTTTGGAAACAGCATTACTCACTGTGCTACACTGTTTAAGTAAGTCCCATTGACTTCTATGGGAAACAGTATAGCTTACCAGAGCTTAGCTTATTCCATCATTCCAGCCGCCTGGCCACCTCGTAATAATTGGTGTTCCTATCAAGGACATGTTTAAAACTTTTTTTGCTAGATTCTGGAGCTTCAGTCAGTGAGTTACGAGGATTTTTTTTTAATTAAAGGGGTAGTCCAGTATTAGAAAATAGGATCTGTTCCCTCTTCCCCCAGAAACAGGTCTAAGGTCTCATTTGCACAAGAATTTTTGCTCGTCTAATTTAGCCATGATAAAAAAAATTGCGACCATCCGAAGCATTGGATTCCAATGCATTCATTCAGATCACAGTTTTTGTGCGTCACCGGAAAAGATAGGTCTTGCCCTAACTTTCGGACGATATACGCTAGAGGTTCCAATAGACTCCTATTAGAGCTGGCAAAAAAAGGAGGGGGAGGGAGTTTAGGAGCGGCCAATGCTGCGGAAACATGACAGGTGCCTCTATTTAGGCATAAGAAGTAATTGAGGATTTTTGCCAACCAAAGGAACTCCGGGCTGCGGCGTATATACGACGATGTGCTATCTTTCCCGGCGTGATTTTTTTACGTGACCCAAAAAATCGGTCACGTGAATGAATACATTGGAGTCCAATGCTTCACATGGTCGCGATTTTTTAACACGGCTAAATAGCGGCGTATATATGGTCATGTGATAGAGGCTTGAGGCTAATTTCACATGGGCAAGTGCGATTTGTTTTCAATGGGAAACCTCGAATCACACTTGGGTGCTCTGCATGCCATGCAATGTGTTTTCCAGCTGTCTCTGTATGGATTCTGGTTTGGCTTTTAATTCCCAGTCATTGTTACAAGGCTTGTATAAAGAGTCTAACATTGACTTGCAAGAATGCAGCTTTCGAAAAGATGACGCTGCATAGGTATAGTTTCATCTCCCTTATTTGCATATTACCCAGAGGAGCATGAATGACTTCATAAGTCTCTTCACGCACTCACCTTTTAGGTGCTCTCCCTAAGGCTGGGTTTACACGGGGCGAAAATCCCATGGAAATCCGATGGCTTGGCCGCACCGAAAAGCCGCAACTTCAAAACCCACGGCATTTTGCCGCAGATTTTGGAGCGGTTCGGCCACCAGCATTCCATTGCGTCTTTCTCTTGCTATAGAGAGAAGTGTGGCTGCAATTGAAAAAAAAAAAAAGAATTGACATGCTGCGGCTGTCAATTCCACGCCACATTGCCAGTTACGCCCTGCTTTGCCGCAACAGATTGGCCGCCCGTGTGGGTGAGATTTTTGCAAAGTCTTGTCCACATGGCTGGCTAATCCCAAAATTAGGAGCCGCAGGCAGATTTACCGCACAGAGATTCCACATGGAATTTCCGCAGCAAATCTGTCCCGTGTGAACCCAGCCTAAAGAGAAAAGATAGCGTTTCTGACCTCAAAAGTCTGACACTCGCAATTTTTTTTGGCCGCGTAAAAGCAGCCTAATGGGAATACCTCTCTGTATGAGGTCGCCAAGGTGGCCGGAAGGACAGACTTAGGGTGGGAGACACCGTACAGTTAGGCTGTTCAAGGCAGACCTCAAGATGGTGCAGGTTTCAGAGATAGAACCCCCAGCATCTATAAGACTTTTATTACATATCCTGTAGATATATTCTAAAAATTCCAAATGGGTAAACCCCTTAAACATTAGAAATCTTGCTCATCATTTGGGGAACCTGAGACTACAATATCAATTGGCCATGTTTTACCATTGTTTGCTTTTTCTAGTTTTTTTGGTAGTTTTCTGTTAAATTTATTTGTTCACTTTAAATTTTAGTTTTAATGTAGCATTTGTATAGAAATACTAATAGCTTTACAAGCAGCGCATGATGTGGGGAGGACGGCATGTGACACAATGATGTGGGGAGGACGGCATGTGACACCATGTGTTTTACTCATTTCTAAACTCTTAGTGAGGAAGTTGAGTATTTACATGAATATCACTGAGTTAATGGTGTCAGGGAGTTGCCACCTGCTTAGATCCATTCGTAAAATATCCTTCCTCTTATCCCCGCCTTTGCTTCTCCCTTCCTGAAAAATGTGCTCTACTAAAGCGACTTGATTTGCAGATCTTCTTCGTTAACATCCTCATTAAGGCAGATTTTGCCACATTCCTTGCTGATTTTTTTTTCAGACCCTGAAAACAGCTTTAAATGTTACTTACAAATGAACTCAATAAAGCCTAATGGTCTCACAAGGTAGCAATCTCTGCATGCAGAATGCTCTGAATTTCTAGACACACTGTCTTTTTGTATGTGGAGAATAAAAAAATAAGCTGTACTTGCCTCCGTTAAATGGCTCCTGGTCTAGTCCCCGCTGCTCTGTAAAAACAGAAAATTGACGGCAGAAAAAGCCACCTGGTCCACCTAGTCTGCCCTTATATTATTTTGTTTTTACTCGTGTCTAAGCTTAGATGTAAGTTATCCCAGGCAGTTTACATTGATTTATTGGTGATTTTCCAACCACATCTGAAGGAAGTTTGTTCCAAGTATCTATTATTCCTTTGGTAAAGTAATATTTTCTGATGTTGCTAATCTCACCCCCAACTAATCTCAGATTTTGCCCCCTTGTTCTAGTGTTCATCTTCCTTATAAGTACACATCCGTCCTGAGCCTTATTTATACCTTTAACATGTATAAAGGTTTTAATCATGTCCCCCTCTCTCTTCTTTCTTCCATTAACATATATAAAGGTTTCCATCATATCCCCCTTCTCTCTTCTCCCCTCCTGTAACATATATAAAGATTTCCATCATGTCCCCCTCTCCTTTTTCTCCTCCTGTAACATATATAAAGATTTCCATCATGTCCCCCTCTCCTTTTTCTCCTCCTGTAACGCATATAAAGGTTTCCATCATGTCCCCCTCTCCCTTCTCTCCTCCTGTAACGCATATAAAGGTTTCCATCATGTCTGCCATCTCTCTTCCCCCTCCTGTAACATATATAAAGGTTTCCATCATGCCCCCTCTCCCTTCTCTCCTCCTGTAACATATATAAAGGTTTCCATCATGTCCCCTTCTCCTTTTTCTCCTCCTGTAACGCATATAAAGGTTTCCATCATGTCCCCCTCTCCCTTTTCTCCTCCTGTAACGCATATAAAGGTTTCCATCATGTCCCCCTCTCCCTTTTCTCCTCCTGTAACGCATATAAAGGTTTCCATCATGTCTGCCATCTCTCTTCCCCCTCCTGTAACATATATAAAGGTTTCCATCATGTCTTCCTCTTCATTCTCTCTTCCTGTAACATATATAAAGGTTTCCATCATGTCCCCCTCTCCCTTCTCTCCTCCTGTAACATATATAAAGGTTTCCATCACGTCCTGCTCTCCATTCTCTCCTCCTGTAACATATATAAAGGTTTCTATCATGTCCCCCTCGCCCTTCTCTCCCCCTGTAACATATAAAGGTTTCCATCATGTCCCCTCTCTCCCTTCTCTCATGTAACATATATAAAGGTTTCCATCATGTCCCGCTCTCCCTTCTCTCCTCCTGTAACGCATATAAAGGTTTCCATCATGTCTGGCATTTCTCTTCCCCCTCCTGTAACATATATAAAGGTTTCCATCATGTCCTCCTCTCCCTTCTCTCCTCCTATAACATATATAAAGGTTTCCATCATGCCTCCCCTCTCACTTTCCTCCCTTGTATAATATATATATATATATATAAAGGTTTTCATCATGTCCCCCTCTCCCTTCTTCCTTCATGTAACATATATAAAGGAAGTCATGGATAGCACTGGATACTCAAAATTGTACTCAGTATGAGGTTTTGGCCGTTTAGTCGTTCACGACCCTTGGCGACCCTAAAAACTCCCTCCCTCCATGTTTTTCGGTTTTGCACCGCTTCTTTCAGTTGTGTGATATCCATGCCAGTATCAGCTCTGACAGTATCAGTCATCGTGTCCTTTGGTGGCCAGGTCTTCTTTTGCCACTGATCTGTCCAAGCATTATAGATTTTTCTAGCGACTCTGCTCGCATTACGTGGCCAAAATTCGTGAGTCTGAGCCCATCTCACCCTCCAGTGATATATCGGGTCTTATATGATTCAGGACTTCTCTGTTTGTTACTCTCGCCGTCCAGGTTATATGCAACAGCTTTCTCCAGCATCACAGCTCCAACACATCAATCCTCCTTATATCAGATTTTTTCGCAGTCCAGCCTTCACATCCATACATGGCTATGGGGAACACGATGGTTTGCACTATCCTGCGTTTAGTTGCTATGCCGATATCCTTGCTTTTCCAGATTTTGTCCATGTTTAGTGACATGTCTAAATCACTTACCAACATATTAAAAAGAGCAGGACCCAGAACAAACCCTTGTGGTGACCACTTGTAACTTGTCCCTGTTCAGAATACACTCTGTTACCTTCAACTCTGAAGCACTTGCGTGCCATTCATTGTGCCTGTGACCACTCAGCCAACCACCGGGTTCAGCAGCCATACTGCAATGAACGACACGTGGCCCTTGAAGTCAGTGATCAGAGCTGTGGGGATCAGGACCTCTGCGCGGTATAAAAGAGACATTTAAGGAGGTGAGTATGACATATTATTCTATTTTATTACATTTCCTGCCCTCTATACTTTATTTGTTCCAGAAAACCCTGTGCAGTACAAGCCCCCTGCGCAGTGGATTATATAAATATATGTACAGTTTTAGGGTGTGTTCACACTAAGCTGATTTACTGTGGTTTTTGTTGTGGATTTTTGATGCAAATCTGCAGCACATTTCACCATTTCAATTGAATTCAAATGCAAGGTGTGAAATCTGCTGCAGATCTACAACAAAATCTACAACAAATCAGCAACATGTGAATGCACTCTTGGGCCTCATTCACACGGGCGATGCAACTTCTACGCTGGCCACATCACAGACAACAATCGTATCAATGAAGAATAGCCGCGATCGAGTCCTGAACTTAATTAGCGTTTTCTCGTCCATTCACATGGGCATATCGCATGAAAAATACGTTGCAGCACGGAATTCCATTGGTCGGCAGAAATTCTTGGAATGACTTCTAATAGCTTAAATAGCAGCATTTTGCAATTTTCGGGAATCGTTTTATCGCGGCTAAATAGCCTTGTAATAATGCTTGCATGATGAAGGTCTAAAAAGTGTTCTGCAAAACCACCCTTGCCTCCACCTGCATCACTTCTGCACCATTTACAAGCCACCTGTACCATTTCACCCGTCCCAGTGCTCATGTAAAGGGATCCGTAAAGCTTTTAAAAGAAAGCAAACACTTAATTACTTTCTGCTTGCAGAATCGGAGGCCGGCGGCCATGTTCCTTGACAAAATTAAGAAGAGGAAGTGCCAGTAGCATGTACGGTACGTAATATGCACATACAAGCGCTATCAGTGAGCCGGGCACCTCAGGCGTTGGATCCTGCTTAGCTTGCCACTTGCTTGTTTAATTCTTTGGGGAGTCTGAAGGAGTTTTTAATGAATAATTATGAGAAACTTGAAGTTTTTATTATAAGATCTTCAGAATTCCCAAATAAAGTCTACTATTTGCAAGAAATCACATTATGATTGTTGAAGAGTGTTTTCAGTACTTTGTATGGGACTGAAGGTAAATCTACTCCAAAGTAGAAGTGAGCAAGTGAGTTCAGCTCTTACACAATTAGCCCGATTTTCTGGTTCATATAATACAAAGGAGAATAAATCTGACTATTATTCTCATCAAGTCACCAAAAGTGAACCCAAAAGCTTAGTCAAAAACACTCAGGACAAAATTGCCTTCCTTTACTCTTGATTTTAACTAAAAAATGAATCACTATAGTCCAATAAAGTTAAAGGGGCTTTCTGGGCAAATACTAATGATGACTCATCCTCAAGATAGGTCATCAATAGTTGACCCGCTAAGGTCCGCCACTTGGGAACCCAGCCGATCGGCTGTTCTGGTGCCCCCTGCCACCAGCAAAATGCACAGGGTACAGAGTGGAAACAGTTCACTTCGACCGACTGGTACCGGTAATTGCAAGTGCAGCACTCATTGATTTGAATAGGAGCTGTGCCTGCAGTTATTAACGCCGGCTACTGCACATGGGTCAGAGCCTCATTATCCACCCCATACCCTCTGTATTCTGCTGGTGACAGCAGACGCCAGAACAGCTGATTGGTTGGGTCCCGAGTGGCAAATTCTTCAAATCTGTAAAATGGGTGTTGACTGTACAAGTGTTCTGCAACTCTTCAACAGACAGTGCCCACCCAGTGTGAGAGGAACTACTACATTAAGCTTTGTATCTCATCTAGAGACTGTAACCACTCTGCTTGTGTACATTGTGTAAAGTGCCTGTGAGAAAACAAATGATTATGCTCCAGCGATGTACAGTGCAGCTGTTTTCCAGAGCTTTAGATTACATTTGTATGTGCATAACAGCTTAGGTCAGTGGTGGCGAACCTATGGCACACGTGCCAGAGGCAGCACGCAGAGCTCTCCCTACTGGCACATGCCTCCATCGCCGCTCACCACTAGTAAATACCAGCAGGGGCCGGTATTCACTCACAGCGCTGCTAGCCGCACTGATCCCGGCGCACACTGTGACGTCAGTGTGCAGCCAGGATCCTCCTTCCCCCTCCCCCGACGTCTCCTCTAAGGTTCCGCAAGAGCAGGGGGAGGAGGCGTCCAGCAGCACACTGACGTCACAGTGCGTGCCAGGATCATCGCTGAGCAGAAGAGGAGCGGAGCTTTCAGGAGAAGGAGAAGGGGGTAAGTATGTGGGTCTCAGTGGGGGGGGGGGGGGGGGGGGAGGCTACTGTGGGTTGTCACTAATACACTGGGGGCTGCTGTAGGGTGTCACTAATACACTGGGGGCTGCTGTGGGGTGTCACTAATACACTGGGGGCCGCTATGGGGTGTCACTAATATACTGGGGGCCACTGTGGGGTGTCACTAATATACTGGGGGCCGCTGTGGGGTGTCACTATTGTACTTGGGGCCGCTGTGGGATGTCACTGATACACTAGGGGCCGCTGTGGGGTGTCACTAATACACTGGGAGCCGCTGTGGGGTCTCACTATTACACTGGGGGCCACTGTGAGGTATCACTAATATACTGGGGGCCGCTGTGGGGTGTCACTAATACACTGGGGGCCACTGTGGGGTGTCACTAATAAACTGGGGGCTGCTGTGGAGTGCCACTAATATACTGGGGGCCGCTGTGGGGTGTCACTAATATACTGGGGGCCGCTGTGGGGTGTCACTATTATACTGAAGGCCGCTGTGGGGTGTCACTATTATACTAGGCGGGTGTCACTATTATTGCTGGGGTGGTGTCAAAATTATTGCTGGGGGGTTGTCACTATTATTGCTGGGGTGGAGGTCACTATTATCACTGGGGTCGGTGGTGGGGTCACTATTACCGCTGGGGTATGTTTACATTTGGCGGAAATGGACAGGGCTTTTTCAAAATAGACAGTGTGCAGATTTTGACTGCTTTTTGGATGCAGAAATGCTGCAGAATTTTCCACAGAAATTTCCGCTGAGGACATTCTGCAGTATTCCCGCATCCAAAAAGCAGTCAAAATCTGCACCCTGTCTATTTTGAAGCGGCCCTGTCCTTTTTAGAACGACGGAGGTAAAATCATGCGTCATGATAAGCCCTGCCCCTGACATGTTGGCACTTTGCGATAAATAAGTGGGTTTTGGGTTGCAGTTTGGGCATTCGGTCTATAAAAGGTTCGCCATCACTGCCTTAGGGTATTCGTACACAGACGATTTTTGTGTCCGACAAAAATAGCCCCCCTTTTAATGGTTATATGCACACAGGCTTTATATTTACTTGGACAGAAAGGCAGAGTAAAAACAAATCGCAGCGTGTCCTATTCTAGGTGACAATAGAACATGTACATGTGCGCGGTCGCCTACATCGGGATGTCTGTGTGCTGTCCAATCCGAAGGGACAACAATGAAGACAAGTATGGAAGAAGTCTAAAATTGCTAGAGACAGTTTGAAATGTCAGGAGTAAGAGGTTTTCAATTTTAGAAAAATGATGTTTTTTTTTTAAGTGAGCAGCCAATAAATCTCACAGGTCAGCGCAAAATCTTGATTGATTTAGAAACTGCTGTCTGTAATGAAGATTGTGCTGGCACTGGCTGCTACAAAACCTGTCTGTGTGAGCAGAATGAAATTATGCACTGTCAATAAAATACAAGCAAAATACAAATACAGTGATATAACATGTAACATCAGTCATGGCGGGATAGATGCTGATTAAGGGAATATGAATAAGTGGGCATTGACAGAATGTAGACGGGTCCGTAACAGATCATTTATCACTGTCCCATCATACGTAAAAACTAAACTGCTCTAGGTATTGTTTATTCTATCTTTATTAGGAATTGTTGCATCTATCTCTATAAACATAACTAATTATCTATAAAATACCTCTATATCTCTCTTTCATATCTATCTCTCTTTCATATCTATCTATCTATCTATCTATCTATCTATCTATCTATCTATCTATCTATCATATCTCTCATATCTATCTATATCTATCTATCTCTATCTATCTATCTATCTATCTATCTATCTATCTATCTATCTATCTATCTATCTCACATCTCTATCTATCTCATATCCATCTATCTATCAATCCCATATCTATCTATCTATCTATCTATCTATCTATCTCATATCTATCTATCTATCTATCTATCTATCTATCTATCTATCTCATATCTATCTATCTATCTATCTATCTATCTATCTATCTATCTCTCTCACATCTATCTATCTATCTATCTATCTATCTATCTATCTATCTATCTATCTATCTATCTATCTATCTATCTCACATCTCTATCTATCTCATATCC
Source organism: Eleutherodactylus coqui (assembly GCF_035609145.1). NCBI lineage: Eukaryota > Metazoa > Chordata > Amphibia > Anura > Eleutherodactylidae > Eleutherodactylus > Eleutherodactylus coqui. Next base: position 80,511,649 of record NC_089841.1, on the reverse strand, counting down.
ATCTATCTATCAATCTCATATCTATCCATCTATCTATCTATCTATCTCATATCTATCTATCTATCTATCTATCTATCTATCTATCAATCTCCTATCTATCTATCTATCTATCTATCTATCTATCTATCTATCTATCTATCTCATATCTATCTATCTATCTCATATCTATCTCTCTATCTATCTATCTAGTGTCTTCTGCTGACGTGATCTTGCACAACCATCACAGAGAGAATGGCAGGAGCGCTGGATCCCTGTGGCAGAGGACGGGTAACTTCTGCTCTGTTTCTTGGAGCTATGGTAGAAATATTGTTAGGTAACCAGGCAACTCCTTTAAATTACTGTGTTAGGTCTCCTTCAAACGGGTGCTGCGATTTTCAGTCAGTCGCGTCACGGCCGCAGCGCGACCAAAAACGGCATGAAAGAGAGGCAGCTGTGATGAAGTCATGGCTGCATCTCCCGTTTAAGTGCTTGTCCAGACAGCCTTGGTGCAGCGTATACGCCGCAGCCTGGAATGCCATCGGGCGGGGAGGGAGAGTTTAGCTCTGCTAAGATCCCTCCTTCTTCCCTCCCACTCTTCGCCCCTTGCCAGCTGACAGAAATGTGAGGTGGCGGGATCTAGTGTGCTAAACTCCTGCCCCCTTTCTCCCCCTTGACGGCTGCCTGCAATAGGACAGGGCAGGACAGGGTGGGAGCTAGCGTGCTAATCTTCCACCCAGTCCCTCCCTTTGCCGACAGCCGGCAAGGGGGAGGGAGTTTAGCAGAGTTGCTGCTAAATCCCTCCCAATTCCCCTTTCTTGCAGCTCTCAAAGGCTCCCATAGGATTCTATGGGTCTGGCCAGCGTATTCCGGACAGAAGATAGGTCCAGACATATCTTTTGCGGCTGTTTTTATGCATTGGAAAATTGCCCATCTGAACTGCTGCATGGAAATCTAATGCATCAGATGGTTGCGATTTTCGGACAACGTTTTAACGAGTCAAAATTGCCACCATAAACGCTCGTGTGAATAAAGCCTTAAACTGTGACGCTGAGCTGAAATTATGTTACATTTGTATCCATCCTTCATATTCATTTTTCCATCCATCCAATATGTATTGAGATTGTGGCCCACAGTTCAGGGTCTGTTCATATCAGCTTCAGAGGTTCTGTTCGAAATCTCGACCATGGAATTCGTCCTGTAAAATGCTGAATGGCGAGATGGAAATAGAATGGATTCCATTATTGTCAATGGCGTGTCCATTCGGTTACATTATAAGATGGATCCATTCTGCCCGTGGCTGCCATTTTTCTACTCCCATAACGTACAACAAAACGCAACTCCTTAGCGCAGATGTGAATTAGCCCTTAGTCAAAGCAAGTCATATTGAGACAAGAAGGGTTAACATGATACTGTACGTGAAAGTGTTATTGGACTAGCAGATTTTCCAGACTATTGAACAAGTACTAAAAGAAAAAAATTGAGTTTGGCGCAGTACCATTTCTTTGTCGTGCCCTAGGCACACAGCTACCTTTATGATAAATACAACCCTGTCTGGCAGACTCATTCCACCCTTGTTGAAATTAATAGTCACTGCATGCTTTGACTTAGAAATCGACAAGCAAATTTAACCTCTTGCTGACTAATGATTGAAACGAGCATCCTTGAGCTGCATCATGATGAACATACTTACTTAAAAAAAAGTTAACTTTCAATCCTATAAAAAGAAAGCCCCATATAGCTATTCTAAAGAAAAAATAATTAAAGGGGTGTCTCACCAAAGCCTATATCTGGAATGCATTCTTGAGCAGGGCGGATGCTCATGTGGCCCTCCACTCCATTCACTCCAATTGGACTGATGGAGATAGTGATTTCAAGAATTCAGTTATCTCTGTTGGTCTCACTGAAGTGAAAAAAGCGGAGGTGTGGATGTGCGTCCTCCAGTGCCCAATGCTTTGAGACATTTTGGGATGAATTCCAGATAAAGGCTTTGGTGAGACAAAGCCTTGAAGTTATGACCATTGGAATGCAAAGAGGAAAATAAACCTTGTTCATGTTTTCAAGGCCCAAATTGGGTCTATCCCCAAGGGGGTAATTAATTAGCTTTCATAGCATGAGGTGTTATCACAAGAACCCTCTGTGTTAATGACTTCTTCAAGAGCTAATTGTCAAAAAGTGTTTCAGTTAAGGAGATGAGATTAGAAGTGTGTGTTTCACTGGTGCTTTGACCATTATATAAAGACACACAAAGCCTGATAAATCTATTTTCTCATGAAAGATTAGTTACAGTGAACTATGCCTCAATGTGTAACTATAGGGGATGCAGGGGATGGGGTTGCATCCGGGACCCATAAGGCCTCTCTTCTCCATATACAGAGCCCAGTACTATGAATAAAGCATTATAGTTGGGGGCCCGGTTACAGGTTTTGCATTGGAGCCCAGGAGCTTTAAGTTACGCCTCTGGACCTGGGTGTACATTATCCACAGGTACACATATTATCTACCAACTGAAAAAATTCAGGACTGTTGGTATTCTCCCTAGGAATGGACGTCCTCTTGAGATCACTCCAAGAGCACAATGGCAATCCTGAAAGAGATGAGAAAGAACCTGAGGGTAAGAGCAAAGAAACTACAGGAGACAAACTGCAAAAACCTCTGTCCACTATTAGAAAAACACTGCAAAAGAATGATGTTCATGGAGGGATAAAAAGCTGCCGCTGTCTAAAGAAAGCGTTGCAGTCCGTCTCAAATTTGCCCCGAGAAGACCTGGATGTTCCATATTGTTTCTGGAAAAATGTTTTATAGACAGATGAGACAAAAGTGGAACGTCTTAGCACAAATGCACCATACTATGTTTGGAGCAAAAGAACATTGCGCCTCAACACCAAAACCTCGCCCAACTGTGCAGCATGTGAAGGAAGCATTATGGTTTAGGTTTACTTTCCTCCCTGAGGGCCTGGATGCTTTGCAGTTATTGAGGGAACATTGAATTTAAAGGGGTTTTCCAGTGAAATACTACTGATGACCTATCATCAGGATAAGTCATCAACAGTTGATCGTCCGGGGTCTGTCACTCGGGACTCCGACCGATCAGCTGAGCAGACGCATGCTGTCAGTGCTGCAAATACACAGAGGAGGCTGCCGCGCCGACCTCTGTGTAGTTGCCAGCGTCTGTAATTGCAGGCACAGCTTTCATTGAAATCAATGGAGCCGTGCCTACAGTTACAAGTGCCGGCCACTATACGGAGGTCAGCGCAGAGGCTTTCGCTCCGACCTCTGTGTATTTGGAGCGGAAGCCTCCGCATCAACCTCTCATGCAGTGGCCGGTGCTTGTAACTGCAGGCATGTCTGTCATTGAAATCAATGTGAGCTATGTTTGCAGTTACAAGCACTGGCCACTACATGGGAGGTCAGTGTGGGGGCTTCTGCTCCGACCTCTGTGTTATTGCGGCGCTGACAGCATGCGCGCACATAGCTGATCGGTTTGGAGTCCTGTGTGGCTGATCAACTATTAATGATCAACTGATTGATCAACAATTAATGATCTATCCTGATGATAGGCCATCAATAGTATTTCCCTAGAAAATCCCTTTAGAGTGCATCAAAATATTTTACAGGGGAAAGTAAGGACAGAAATCCATGACCACAAGATGAAGAGATGTTGGGTGAAGACGATGGCCCAAAGCACAAAAGTAAATCATCTAAAGACTGGGTCAAAAAGAGGATGATTAGGGTTTTGGAATAGGCTTCTTTCCCACGAGCGTATGTCAGTTCGCCGTTTTCACAGACAGCTGATATACGCTGTGATCTGATGCATTGGACTCCAATGCATCAGATCACATGGCCATATTCCTGAGACGCAAAAGGGCCCGGCCAGCCCAATATACCTCCGGGCATTTTTACATCAAGCCCAAAAGATAGTCCTGGAACTATCTATTTGGACGGAATACATCGTCCGCTGCATGGGCTCCTAAGTGCTGTCCCGCCTCCTCCCATTGCTGGCTGTGGGCAAGGGGTGGGACGTGGGCAGAGCTAAGCTCCTGCCCTCTGTCCGCCCCTTGTCCATAGCCATGAATGAAAGGAGACGGGGCGGGATGCCTTTGCAAAAAATGAGTGGGGAGGAGTAGAATGGTGAGCCTACAATGGGTAGGGAGGGAAAAGGGGTGACGGCATGGTAGTCTTGGCTCATATGCGCTGGGACCCATGCCGTCTGAACGGGTGCACAAACGTTTGATTTGTGCACCGTTCACCAATTTTATCTCTTCCAACAGAGTGTATATCGGCCGGCCGTGAAACGGTCATGGGAAAGGAGCCTCAGACTCAGGCTTCTTTTACATGAGTATATATCGGCGGGCATTTTCATGCTCCCTCCCCCTCGCAGGCTCACCTCTGCTCTCCTCCCCGTTCATTTTTTGCAATGGGAGGGGGCAAAACTAAGCTCCGCCCCATCCCACCTCCTCGCATTGCTGGCTGTGGACAAGAGGTAGGGAGGGGCAGAGCATAGCCCCAACCCTTCCCATTGCAAAGAGCCAGCGGGCCGACGCATTCCGTCCCAAAAGATAGTTCCAGGACTGTCTTTTGGGCCAGACTTAAAAATACCCGGCGCTATATTGGCCTGGCCAGGCGCTTTTACGTCATCGGTATACGGCCATGTGATCTAATGCATTGGAATCCAATGCATCAGATCACAGAGTATATCGACCGGCTGTCTGATATGTGCTCGTGGGACTATAACCTCATTGAGATGCTGTGGCATGACCTGATGAGGGCTTAGCATGCAAGGCATTCAAGAAATTTTGATGAACTGAAATGCATTTACAGTGAGGAATGGTCCTGCTCAAGGGTGTGAAAATCTTATTTGCAGCTACGGGAAACGTTTGCTGGAGATGATTGTAGCTAAAGGAGGATCTACGGGTTATTAAAATTCAAGGATTTGCTTAGTTTTCTACATGCACTGTGGATGATGATTGAATGTACTTAATGGAAGACACTAAAGGTACAGCTATGTACAGGGGCGTAGCTAGAGGGCCCGGGTGCAAAAGTTTAGCTTGGGGCCCCCTTCCAGACCCGTCCACCCACCACTCCTTTTCACAGCTACTCCTTGTATATCACTTTTAGCTACATTACTGTTTTTTTTAATGACCCATCAATGGATCATTAGTAATCAGGGGTTTTAGATTTTTAAAACATCCAGAACACAAGCCTCAAGGCACGCTTTGCTTCCCCAAGAAAGAAAAAAATAATTCTATATACACATACATAATACAGGCACACATACATTGGAGACAGTATGAGCTAACTTTTTATAACATGTTAGGGCTCATGTCCACGACCAGGTTTTCACCACGTATTATGCACACGTGGTAATCCCAGCATGCTCTCTTTCTCTGCGTACCACGTAACGTGAGCCCTGTACACTTGTATGATACACTGCCCATACGCAATACATTGTTTCCAAATGCATTGTTACTCTAAACAGAGTGGGGAATTAAAAAAAGAATCCCCCTGCGCATGTGCAGTGCTACACAAGGCCATATGTGGTCCCTGCCGGCAGCGTGCATGGCTGGGAAATGTGTGAGATGCTGGTGGTCTCCCACAGTGTTGTAGGCTTACGGCTGTGGCATTGGCATTGAGCCCTTAGTCACCAAAACAGCGGCTCAGTTCCAGCATACCTCTAATAGTGAAGTCAGGTGCCGGCTCGCAGAACCCCCCTCACTCATCCCCACTCCCCATCACACAGAACCCCCCTCACTCACCCCCACTCCCCATCACACAGAACCCCCCTCACTCACCCCCACTCCCCATCACACACAGAACCCCCCTCACTCACCCCCACTCCCCATCACACAGAACCCCCCTCACTCACCCCCACTCCCCATCACACAGAACCCCCCTCACTCACCCCCACTCCCCATCACACAGAACCCCCCTCACTCACCCCCACTCCCCATCACACAGAACACCCCTCGTCCCCCTCGTCCCCCCCACTCCCCATCACACAGAACCCCCCTCACTCACCCCCACTCCCCATCACACAGAACCCCCCTCACTCACCCCCACTCCCCATCACACAGAACACCCCTCGTCCCCCCCACTCCCCATCACACAGAACACCCCTCGTCCCCCCCACTCCCCATCACACAGAACACCCCTCACTCACCCCAACTCCCCATCACACACAGAAGCCCCCTCACTCACCCCCACTCCCCATCACACAGAACCCCCCTCACTCACCCCCACTCCCCATCACACAGAACACCCCTCGTCCCCCCCCACTCCCCATCACACAGAACACCCCTCGTTTCCCCCACTCACCATCACACACAGAACACCCCTCACTCACCCCCAATCCCCATCACACAGAACACCCCTCACTCACCCCCACTCCCCATCACACAGAACACCCCTCGTCCCCCCCCCCACTCCCCATCACACAGAACACCCCTCGTTTCCCCCACTCACCATCACACACAGAACACCCCTCGCCCCCCCCCACTCCCCATCACACAGAACACCCCTCGCCCCCCCCCACTCCCCATCACACAGAACACCCCTCGTTTCCCCCACTCACCATCACACACGGAACACCCCTCACTCACCCCCACTCCCCATCACACAGAACACCCCTCACTCACCCCCACTCCCCATCACACAGAACACCCCTCGTCCCCCCCACTCCCCATCACACAGAACACCCCTCGTTTCCCCCACTCCCCATCACACAGAACCCCCCTCACTCACCCCCACTCCCCATCACACAGAACACCCCTCGTCCCCCCCCCACTCCCCATCACACAGAACACCCCTCGTTTCCCCCACTCACCATCACACACAGAACACCCCTCACTCACCCCCACTCCCCATCACACAGAACACCCCTCACTCACCCCCACTCCCCATCACACAGAACACCCCTCGTCCCCCCCACTCCCCATCACACAGAACACCCCTCGTTTCCCCCACTCACCATCACACACAGAACACCCCTCACTCACCCCCACTCCCCATCACACAGAACACCCCTCGCCCCCCCCCCCACTCCCCATCACACAGAACACCCCTCGTTTCCCCCACTCACCATCACACACGGAACACCCCTCACTCACCCCCACTCCCCATCACACAGAACACCCCTCACTCACCCCCACTCCCCATCACACAGAACACCCCTCGTCCCCCCCACTCCCCATCACACAGAACACCCCTCGTTTCCCCCACTCACCATCACACACAGAACACCCCTCACTCACCCCCACTCCCCATCACACAGAACACCCCTCGCCCCCCCCCCACTCCCCATCACACAGAACACCCCTCGTTTCCCCCACTCACCATCACACACGGAACACCCCTCACTCACCCCCACTCCCCATCACACAGAACACCCCTCACTCACCCCCACTCCCCATCACACAGAACACCCCTCGTCCCCCCCACTCCCCATCACACAGAACACCCCTCGTTTCCCCCACTCACCATCACACACAGAACACCCCTCACTCACCCCCACTCCCCATCACACACAGAACACCCCTCCCCCCTCTAAATTATACCGAGGACGTTCCCTCTCACTGACTGCACTTACTTTCACTATGGTCTCTGCGCAGGCAGGCAGCCTCTCCTGCACACCCTCACTCACCCCCACTCCCCATCACACAGAACACCCCTCGTCCCCCCCACTCCCCATCACACAGAACACCCCTCGTTTCCCCCACTTACCATCACACACGGAAAACCCCTCACTCACCCCCACTCCCCATCACACAGAACACCCCTCACTCACCCCCACTCCCCATCACACAGAACACCCCTCGTCCCCCCCACTCCCCATCACACAGAACACCCCTCGTTTCCCCCACTCCCCATCACACAGAACCCCCCTCACTCACCCCACTCCCCATCACACAGAACACCCCTCGCCCCCCCGCAATCCCCATCACACAGAACACCCCTCGTTTCCCCCACTCACCATCACACACAGAACACCCCTCACTCACCCCCACTCCCCATCACACAGAACACCCCTCACTCACCCCCACTCCCCATCACACAGAACACCCCTCGTCCCCCCCCACTCCCCATCACACAGAACACCCCTCGTTTCCCCCACTCACCATCACACACAGAACACCCCTCACTCACCCCCACTCCCCATCACACAGAACACCCCTCGCCCCCCCCCCCCCCACTCCCCATCACACAGAACACCCCTCGTTTCCCCCACTCACCATCACACACGGAACACCCCTCACTCACCCCCACTCCCCATCACACAGAACACCCCTCACTCACCCCCACTCCCTATCACACAGAACACCCCTCGTCCCCCCCACTCCCCATCACACAGAACACCCCTCGTTTCCCCCACTCACCATCACACACAGAACACCCCTCACTCACCCCCACTCCCCATCACACACAGAACACCCCTCCCCCCTCTAAATTATACCGAGGACGTTCCCTCTCACTGACTGCACTTACTTTCACTATGGTCTCTGCGCAGGCAGGCAGCCTCTCCTGCACATCGGCGCTTCCTCCCAGGACCTCCGCTCAGACTCCTCCCCTCTGATGATCTCTGTGCTGGAGAACCAGACGGGGGAGGGGTCTGAGCGGAGGTCCTGGGAGGAAGCGCCGATGTGCAGGAGAGGCTGCCTGCCTGCGCAGAGACCATAGTGAAAGTAAGTGCAGTCAGTCAGTGTCGGAAAGTAAGCCCCGTGGGCCCCCAGGGGCTCAGGGGCCGGGTCGCAACCGCACCCCCAGCACCCCCTATATGTACGCCAGTGGCTATGTATATGTATAGGCTACTGTTTGTCCTATGAATAAATACATTTAAGTCATGCATAAGGCACATTGCACATACAAATATGGCAATAGTGATTTAATATAAGTTGTCTGTCTTAATATTAGATTTGTTTCTGTGAATCAAGAGACCCCGTGGTCTACAGGGACCAATCACAACCCTGGCATATAGATACTAACCCATCAGTATTGTTAATGACAATGCGTTGTCAATATACAGTATGCATTTCTTATGAAATGAAAAATCGCATGGTCTACAAGGACCGGTCACAATACTAGGTCCTACATGCAGTTATTAACACCTTCATGTTTAGTCAAATTGAAATACACTGTCCTAGCAAAAGTAATTGGACACCTGAGCAAGTAATATTTATTTACATTAGTTACTACTTACTTGGGCCTTCTTTGGCCCTAATGATATTGGATATTCTCTGTGGCATACTTTCTGCTAATGGATGATACACTTCAGCTGGTATTTCCCTCCATTCATCCTGCAAATGTCTGGCAAGCTCTATTAAAGGACATGCATCTACAATGGTGCAAGGAGTGTCAGGCTGGACAGTCAAGCAATATAAGAAGTTTGTAATTCTGTTTTTAATGGAACAAATAGCACCATAATTGGGTTTGTCTAATTGTGACTTTGATAACAGTCAGATCTTATTATATTAGTAATGAATGCAGAAATCCAGGTTATTCCATTGTGTTCACTTACTTTTTCTTAGAATTCTATGTAAGCTGTTCTTTAACTTAATGAGTAGGTATCAGTAACATCGGTTGCATTCAGAATAAGCACATTGCTATATCTAAACTCATTGACTTTGAATAGTATGTGTGACCGCCAAACTAAATGCACATGTGGAAATGAAAGCACAACACTTGTCACACTCTGGAGATAGCCATCCTCTCTTGGTTTAGAGGTTTGATGTGATGTGTCACGAGGAGGCATCACTGTCACATTACCGTGCTTCTAGAATAATTAGATTAGAAATAGAAAGAGATCTCATGAAACAAAGACGCTGTTCTGGATACTGGAACGACTATTACCATTTCAGACAAGAAACATACTCATTATTCAAGGAAATTTAGCAATTTTTTAATATACCTTTTGTATTGATTCATCCGCATTTTCAAAATCTATGACAGTAGTCAATGAATGGAAATCTTCATTGTTTATTTCTAGTGGATGAAACTTTGTCCAAGTCATGTGATAATCACATATGTGATCAGCATATTACGAGAGATGGTTGTAACTGTAAGGTCATATTCACAAGGGGCGGATTTGTCATGGATTTTTCATGCAGACCTTCCACATGGAAAATCCACAGCATTTACAGTAGCAGCAAAGTGGGTGAGATTTTTCAAATCCTGTCCGCGTGCTGTGGAAATAATCTGCACAAAACCTGTACGGAAATTGACATGCAGCGCAGAATTTAAATCCTCAGTATGTCAATTATAGCACTGGATACACTGCGTAATCCACCTCTGCCAATCTGTGATTGCCAGTTTTCTACGTATGCAGTGTAATAGCTAGAAGACGTCAGGCAGGGTGGATGGGTGGAGTTACCGGGTCCTCACATATAGGCTACTGTTTGTCCTATATAAATACATCTACTTCATACATAAGGCACATTGCATATACAAATGTACAAGTTATTTACAAATATGACAACTGTGATTTAATACTAGTTGTTTGTCTTAATATTAGATCTGTTTCTGTGAATCAAGAGACCCCGTGGTCTACAGGGACCAATCAGAACTGTGGCATCTAGATACTAACCCATCAGTATTGTTAATGAGAATGAGCGGTCAATATACAGTATGCATTTCTTATGAACTGAAAAATTGCATGGTCTAAAAGGACCGGTCACAATACTAGGTCCTACATGCAGTCACTACCACCTTCATGTTTAGTCAAATCGAAATACACTATCCTAGCAAAAGTAATTGAATACCTGAACATGAGTAGTATTTATTTACATAAGTGAATAGGTAGTGGGGCCTTCTTTGGCCCTAATGACATCAGATACTCTTTGTGGCGTACTTTCTACTAATGGATGATACACTTCAGCTGGTATTTCCCTTCATTCATCCTGCAAATGTCTGGCAAGTTCTATCAAAGTAGATGCATTGGCAAATCTTCAATAATGCATCGTCATTGAACAGTTGAGCAATAGAGGAAGTTTGCTTCCATTTCCGTTTTTTCAATGGAACAAATAACACCATCTGCAGCGCTACTTGTTCCCTTAAAACAAAATGTGAGCATTATTGAACGGAACCAAACTGAAATATTTCCGTAGTTTTTTTCCGTTTAAATAATATTTATTGGTTTTTATAACAAGCAACAAGTTTATGCATTCAATAACGAGAAAAAAATACAGCTATAACATTCCAATAGGCACATGGTTTATGTCATTAATGAAGTAGATTAAGGGATGAAAATAACTGTTATGTTGTGCTGCTGGTATCTGTAGTACTAAGGTTTCTAGCAGCACAGCTCCACAGGTGGTGAATGATTGAGCTGGTTGGGGGTGGTGATCTCCTGCTAGCCAATCCCCTGGGTTTTTGCTCACACATAAACCCAGCTCCTGTCAGTGTCTGTTTGATGTCCAGAGTGAGCAGTCATGTATCCTTGTCCGTTGCAGCTTGCTGTGAGTTTGTTGGTTCATGTCCGTTTGTACGTTTATTTTCTGTCAGTTTGTTCTGCTGCGTTTGTTTGCCATTTCTGTGTTAGGGTCCTCTAGTAGATGTGTCTTGCTAGTGTAGTGACTGCAAGACACGAGGAGCCTTGCCGTGACCTTGCAGCTTAGGTTTATTGGCCAATGTACGAACCAATTCCTCGTACTTTTATAGCTATAAAATCTTCTTATGCGTACAAGTATGCAAGGTGAGTGTTTTGGCTATTTGTCAGTCCCTAAGTTATGTCTGTCCATCGGTCCAGTCCGCAGTCTGCAGTTCTCTGTCCTGTTGGTGTTTTCATCAGCACGTCCAGTCTGAATTCCGTCTGTAGTTCCCTGTGTTTGTGATATAACCAGCCTGTTTTGGGGCATGTTCATGTGGGCACTATGCTTATTTGCCCACACAAACGTAACAATAACATCAATTGGTTTATATAGAGAGTTAAAGGGAAAGGCACGTAAATACCTAGCACCAAGTAAAGGCCCTTTTACACACAACAATTACCGCTCAAAAGCCATCTTTTGAGCGATAATCATTGTGTGTAAATGTGCGCCCATCGTGCACTTACCTGCACTTTTTGTCAATCGCTGACTTCAGGTCAGCATGAAATCCTCATCCCTGACAAGAGGGACCGCATGCTGAGTTCTCTGCAGGCAGCACTAATAACATTCTTTCAGCTGCTGTACCTTTGGAGAACAATAGCAATGTATTTAGAGAACAGGTATGTAATAATGGAAAAGAAAAAGAAAAACAAAAAGACAACAATAACAATACACAGTCCTTCACAAACTTGTGAATGGAAAGGAAGATGTAGCAGCTCTTCTAAAGCTCAATATCGTAAGTGGGGGTAAAAAAAAGTTCTCTGATGCAGCTGGATTTTGAATGAGCCATAAAGTCACATCAGCAGGCAGATTTAACAGTTATTGATGAACTTGTTTGTGAGACTCGCGGCGTGCCATTCATCCGGCAAATGTTGACCGTTTTTTCTAGAGTCTTTGGTGGGCAGGGAGACATCCGTTTTTTGCAAGAGGTTGATTCCCTTGTCCAATGATTTGATAACTCACAAAAATATTACTTCAGTTATCAGTAAACACACAATAAATCCCCATCTGTATTCAGTTTTATTGTCTCTAAGCATTGTGGTGACAGGTACCAATTGAAGTCTTCACACCAGAGCTAATGTTTGATAAGGCACATGTAAAAGGCTCATTTTTATGGCTGCCTCTAAGACCTTTTCCTTAACATATAAAAAGTGAATATAGGCCAAGACATCTCCGGGTAAATGGTCCGCCAGATGTTTAGGGCAGTGGAGTCTGTGTGTACTGTCAATTATGAGATCCTGTTAGGAACAATCCGGCGGCAGCAATTTCATGAGGTTTTGCAAATAATGCTGCAGCTCTGGGGAAGAGACTATTTCTGGGATCCCTCTGAACTTTATAACATTACAGCATGACCTATCCTCCAGATCCGCCACTTTCTGCTTGACAAAGACCTGGATACAGGTCGAAACGTTGCAGCCATCCCATCTACATAGAGGAGTGAAGTATAAGTTTTATTACATCATTTTATGCTGCCGCGGACTTTATTCTCTGCTATAGGTCCACCATTTTATTTAGAAGTTTCTCAAGGTCCGATTCCAAGAGGTAGTGTGAGTCTATAAGATTATAGTGCGATTCTGCGATTTTAGTCTCCATATGGGTAAGTCTATTTTCTACTTTAGCGATTTGCAAGTTAAGGGTTGAAGAAGTTGAACAAAGTTAGATTGCAAGGTAATTTGTAAGGCTTTCAGCATTGCTTTCCTAGTGGTATCCAATACTGACATGTCATTGACAGGAATATTGTCAAAAATATCCGTGATGGTGGTGATATCGCTTTAGAAGAAGATTGGTCACTCACCCCTGCATCTGGTTGCCCTCTAGGAGAGCTCATCCTTTGTCTTTGTTTCTCTGGGTTGGCCAAAGGAGAAGAGGTTGCATCCACCATGCAGTCAGGAAGTTCATGATGATGACCAAGTTGTTTTGGGAACTCTCACCCGGCTTTCGCAGGATTTTCTTCAGGTTAGCAAGCAAATTTGCCAGGCTTTGCTGAATGTTATGTGTGGTTTGTGGCTCAACTGTGTCTCCATGCCAAATAGAACCACCTGGCAGGAGACACAGCTGGCACCAAGGTGAAGGCAGAACAAAATGCAGGAACTCGGTACAATAATCCTGACTCCTAGACATTCCTACCAACCTGGTGATGATGGGAATCCAGGGTCATTGCACCGAGCCACACAGATATGCAGGAGTGAACATAAAGTGGAATCCGAAAGCAGACCTGAGCAGCGATCACGTATACACAAAATAGACAGACAAACAGAACCCAGCAGCAAACACTCAGGAAGCTGGGAATACACAAAGAGTACACTGGTTTAGGGTGCACAATGAACTGCATACAGACTAGAGACTGAGACCGCAGCTTGCATGCAATCACACAAGGAATGACAACAGCAAGCATTGTGGGAGAGCTCTGGAGGGTTTAAATAGGAAGCTGATTACAAGTCCCACAGACTGTGCAGAGGAGCTAGCCACAGTAACCCTGTGATTGCTGGAAGGAACAGAAGCAGACTCAGGAGACAGGATGACGCCTTGGTTTGCTGGACCTAACACTGAAGGCTCTTGTCAACCAATGGTCCGGAGCTGGATCTTCGCCTCGACTCTTAGGATTTTGCACGCTTGGCTCTCGGCAGGTTCAGATGCAGGGGAACTTTCATGTGAGCTTCTGGCTGCACTATCTTGGTCCAATGTTGGGGACTGAGAGAAGAAATTGATCAGCTTGGATGATGGTTATTTCCCTCTCCGCAGTGAGAAAATTGGTGAAAAAAGTGTGACTTGGAGCGCCCAAGTCACACTTTTTTCACCAATTTTCTCACTGCTGCCTTTCTAGGGAGTTGAGCCCAAAACCCTGGGGATACAACAGACTTTGGCCAGCTTCTTCCTGTGTACACAGGGAGTTAGGAAATAATTTTTTGGGTTTCCATCTATCCATTCTACACGCCGATAAGGACTCGGAGGTGTTAGGTGGGAGGGCTCTCAAATCTTTGGGGTTTTTTTCCACCTGCATCGGGTAAGTCATTTACATTTCCTATTGTTATCATCGCTTGCACTGGTGTTTAAGAGAGGAGCGCTGTCCTGATTGTTCTTTATTCCATTTCCCTCTCGGCGGCATCCTGGATGGGTAGGCAGCAGGTGAGGTCAATTCAGCTGTTGAATAGGTGTTTTGGAGTTGCTTTAGAGCCCTGTTAATTCAGGAGCTCTGCAGTCAATCATTCACATCGGCAGCCAAGCCATGATCCCGTTTCCTTTGTTTTCAGAACCTGTTAAAATCAATGGGGGGAAAAAATGAAACATATTTCCATTTCATTTCAGTTTCTCTGCTTCAAAAATAAAACAGAGAGACGGAAAGCCCTAACGCTAGTGTGAACACAGCCTTACAGGGTTTTTCATTCTAGCAATTACTGGACTCCAAGCAGTTCAAATTCTCTCAATCAGCAAGAAAGGTCACGGTGCCTGAGGGTGGTAACGTGTTACTCAGCCTTGTCCAGGGTATTTAGATAGAGGGCGAGGTAGGAAAGCTAAATATTTGCCACGGTAAAGGAAAGCCTAGTTATGACTCTGATACAGTACCTCACTTAACCCCTTAGTGACCGCTGATATGCCTTTTGACGGCCTGTATCGGCGGTCTATGGAGCGCAGCTCATCAGAGCTGTTAACCTTTTAAATGCCACTGTCAATGAGATCGCAGGGAGCCGTGGGGTGTCATGGCAGCAAGGGGCCTTCTGAAAGGCCCCAGGGCTGTCTTGGCAGAATACCTATCAAGCCATCCAGTGAATGAGCCCTTGCGCAACTATGTCGATGGAAAAATAAAAAAGGTATTGCACGCAGAAGATGGTGGCAGAAAACAATTTTAAAAAAATTAATATCTTTGAAAAAAAATACAAGTAGTACAGCAAAAAAACCCTACTGTATATAGGTTTGGTATTGTAGTAATCGTACTGACCCATAGAATAAAGTCATCATGTCATTTTTGTTGCAGAACCAAGACGCACCGAAAGATGGCGGATTTTAATTTTTTTTCCCCATTTGTCTCCACTTAGAATTTTTAGAAACTTTTTGAGTACATTATATGATACATTAAATATAACCATTGAAACATACAACTCATCCCGCAAAAAACAAGCTCTCATAGAGCTATGCCGATGAATAATTAAAGGAGTTACGATTTTATAAAAGGGAGAGGAAAAAACTAAAATGGAAAGACAGAGAAAAGCTTGTTTACTAAGGGGTTAAAGGGGTTGTCTTGCAGCAGCAAGTGGGGTTATATACTTCTGTATGGCCATATTAATGCACTTTGTAATGTACATCGTGCATTAAATATGAGCCATACAGAAGTTATTCACTTACCTGCTCCGTTGCTGGCGTCCCCGTCGCCATGGATCCGTCTAATTCTGATGTCTTCTTGCTTTTTTAGACGCGCTTGCGCTGTGCGGTCTTCTTCCTGGTGAATGGGGCCGCTTGTGCCGGAGAGCTGGTCCTCGTAGCTCCGCCCCGTCACGTGTGCCGATTCCAGCCAATCAGGAGGCTGGAATCGGCAATGGACCACACAGAGCCCACGGTGCACCATGGGAGAAGACCCGCGGTGCATCGTGGGTGAAGCTCCCGGCGTCCATCTTGGTGAAGGAAGAAGAAGGAAGAGAGAAGACGTCGCAGAGCGGGGATTCGGGTAAGTAATAAAATTTATTTTTTTTTTAACACATCCTTTGGGGTTGTCCTGCGCCGAACAGGGGGGCCTATGGAAAAAAAAAAAAAACCATTTCGGCGCGAGACAACCCCTTTAAGTCTTTATTAGGGATTATCCAGGCAAAAGAAAACTAAAAGGTGCTGGAAAGGTGCTCACTGTAAGGTAAAAACAAAAAAGTTGTCTTTCTTGCCTTTCCTCCCCCCTGACCCTACCACCACTGCTGTCCTACTGGTTTCTGGTGCCCTACTGCTCTTTACTTTTTTCTGCAGCACTGGCTACATCCTGGCATGGGGCATGTGTCTCCTGCAGTTGACCACTGGGCAAAGCAAGCAGGTGGTTGACTCTAGCAGTCACATTTCTTAGTAACATTATTACTGCTGCAGGCAGTAGAAAGCAGCAGGGTCCGGGCATCAGTGGATCAGGAGTGAAAGGGAATTGGATGAGGTAAGATTTCACTTTTATTTTTCCACCACAGTGAGTAGCTTTCCAAAAACTTTTTGGGTCTGGATAAACCCTATGAAATCAACAGTGGTGCTCAATTTGGACTGAATCTTGTGGTTGAAGGCGATGGCCAAACAAGGCTTTGTGGAGACTCTCAAGTTATTGAGACATATTTACTTAGAGCGGCGTTTCATATGCTAATGCACCGCCATCAGAGCGCCAAATGCATTATGTGCCTCTTAATACATTTGATGTGTTTTGCGGCACTTGTGTGCGCCAGACTGAAACCTATGCCAGCTGGGATCTGGCATAAATTATAGTAAATCTAACAGGTCACATATGGCTGCACCACCCAATCCTAGGACCCTCCAACTTTTTGAAAAAGTGGCTGAGCCTAGTGTAAAAGCTAAAAAAGTTGGAATTTCCATTCACGCACCACAATTGTCACTTTTGTACGACAGGAAAATGGCATAAAAATCTTCATACATGTCCTCAAGTGTGTCTATAAGAGGAATTCATAAAAATAGTTGCAGCGAAGTTCTAGTGTAAAAAAAAGGTCACAAATAGAGATGAGCGAGCACCAAAATGCTCGGGTGCTCTTTACTCGAGCTGAGCTTTTTCTAATGCTCGAGAGCTCGTTTCGAGTAATGAACCCCATTGAAGTCACAAGGATACTCGAGCATTTTTCAAGGTGCCCGATGCTCTGCATCGTTTTCAATGGAGCCGCGGCTGCTGCCGGTGGCTCCATTGAAAACAATGGTCTGCTGGCACCCCTGAATTGTTTTTCATGGAAGGGCTTTACATATAAGCCCTTCTCTGAAAAACAATAATTTTAGTGTTAAGAAAAAACAGCAAAAAAAAAGAAAATACTTACCCTCCGCCGCTGCCGTGTCCCCCCCCCCCGCGCTGTCATGTGTGACAGCTGCGGTAGGGAACAGAAGAATTCCTCTGCTGCATCTGTCGTAGATGGGGCAGATGTAGCAGCAGGGAATTCTTTTTACTAGCGGGGATGACGGAAACATTTGTGATGTGTTCCTTCATCCCTGTGGGGGACACGGCAGCAGCGGAGGGTAAGTTTTTTTTTATACTAAAATTATTGTTTTCAGGGAAGGGCTTATATATAAAGCCCTTCCAAGAAAAACAATTAGGGGTGCCGGCAGACCATTGTTTTCAATGTAGCCATCGGCACCAGCCACGGCTCCATTGAAAACTGGTGGGGAGGAGAGGGGCAAAATTTTCTCGAGAACCGCGTGGTGCTCGCTCGAGTAACGAGTACTTCGATTATGCTAATGCTCGGACGAGCATGCTCGCTCATCTCTTGTCACAAATCTTTTGTGATGTTCTACATTTGCAAAAATATGCAATCTTGTAGCATTTTTCTTCAGCCTTTACCATATCCAGAAAAAGTGGGCGGGGCTTTGCACAAGAGGTCATGGACCATTGATTTCCCTATAAATTATGCAAAAACGTGGGGTAAATTATAGTGGAAAGTTACGCCAAGAAGCTCAGGGGTTATCTGAGATGTGACCAGTATATTAAGATGCTTGCCCGCTCAATAGATCTGGTGCATTCACTGCTGCGGCACTTCTTTAAAACTGGAGTATTAAACATCGGCCTTGGATAAATGTCTCCCTATGTGTCCTGTGTGTCTGTGTGTACAACCGCCTTTTAAAAATCCTGCCAGAGTCTGATCTCATTTAGTAATTTCAGACTTACATGTTGTATAAAGGCAGACAGGATGGAGTTAACCAGCAGATTAATCCCTGGAGCTGAAATTGCTTCAAGGACGACATTCTTAATACACTTCTTCCGAACAATCTGCAATAAGAATTACATTACAACAATGATTATTCTCCTAAGAACAGCTTGAAGCCTCATTTTACTCGGCTTCCACTATGATGAAAGTTCTCTTGTACCAATAAGCCTAGTTTTTCTTCCAGGTAACATTTTGCAAGGTCTTTTTCCATACTGCAGCTCTGACAATAGGAGGTGATGGGGAAGATGAAGTTAGAATTAACAACAATGGCTGGACTGGGCCTGAAAACCAGGACTGAGAAGGTGCCTCCTGGCAAAAAATGATGAGGCCAGACGGTAACTGTTGGCCAATAGGGAAATACGAAACACGCAGCAAACAGTACTTTTTTTAGTGGCATTGTTTTTACTTGATCGTTTTTTAGCATCAGTGCCTTTTATGGTAATCATAGAAAGCTGTAGGGTTTGGAATGTTTTTGGTGTTTTTGTACAGGCTTCTCTATAGGTAAAATTTGGCTAAAAAAACCACACGCCACAAATATCTGAAACAAGAACGCAACACCCAAGAAACGCTTGTAAAATATGCATATATCAGTTTGAAAAAAATTGCCGTCTTATTTGTTACTTGTAGGGAAAAAAAACACAAAAAAAACTCAAAAAAAGCTAAAAGTATGTGAAGCTAGTCTTAAAGTGAACCTGTCACCAGGCGTGATCACCATGAATGAAGTTATGGTGCTCATATAGTAGGTTCCCTGGAGTACAAGGAGGTATTTCTAATACTTACCCGGCTCTCCGAACCAGCATTGTCACCCCCAAAAGTATAAGAAATACCCCCCCCAAACTCCAGGGAACCTGCAGTATAAGCACCATAACTTAGTTTATGGAGCGCATACCTGGTGGCAGGTTCCCTTTAAAGGGCTTGGCTGAGCAAGAAAACAGGAAATGATAAAAGAATTAAAAAAAACTAAGCTATACTCACCATTACATTCCCCCACCTATCCAGCGCTGCCGCATAAGTCCTCCCCGCCTGTCTTTGCTTATAAATTGCAACAGTGACATGCCAGTACATGCCCATGACTGCTGCAGCCAATCATTAGCCTCTGTAGTCTTAACCAGTGAGGATGGTGATTGGTTGCAGCAGTCAGGTGTGTATATATATCTCAGACAATCCCTTTAACCCCTTGGCAACATCCACATGTATGGCAGTTTTGCACAGGGATTGTATGGAGCAGGCGTAGGAGCTGAACCTACTCCATATGTGGCAGGTGTCGGCTGTCTTTGACACCCAATACCCACTTGCAGCACCCATGATTGAAGAAAACACCAATCACAGTTGTTAATTTAAAGTCCACTTTGAGTTCTGACAGTGGCATTTAAATGTCCTGAATGACACACCCTGTAAAAAATGTGTGGGTTGTTGTTTGGGTGTCATCGCAACCTGGGGCCTTCTGACGGCCTTGAGGACTGCCGTATATTTCTGTCTCTTAAGATGTACCTATGACAGGGCTTAATAGAATGCCTTCAGAAATACAATATACTGCAATACTGAAATATTTCAGTACATTGTATGGGATCAATCGATATATCAGCTATTGGCTGCCATCACTATCCCCTCAGATATATATGAACCGCTATGAAGAACAAAATCCATAGACCCTACTAATAACTAGGTAACATTTGTGGACTTTTTCAATCCCATTGTTCTGCAAGGCATTACTGAAGATGGAGGTTGAGGTACAAATCCTGAATATGTGACACTGCATATGAAATTGAATACTAAAAAGAGGATGTGAAAGCTTCATGGACTCATGTGAATCAATAATGTATATACTTTTCAGCTTGTCTGATCCCTTCTGCGACCTCGTACAATGCTTCATTATTATTATGCATAGACTAGGGAGTGCCATCTCACTGCCAATTGAGTACTATGATATCATTATTATTCAAACCACTATAGGTAACTGCTGCTTCATGACCGGCCACAGTGTCGGTCTTAGGTTAGATGGCACCCTGTGAGGAATTTTACATGGCACGCCTCCCCTCATTAGAGAAAAATGACATATATCACAATGATAGACAGTCTGCCTTTATTCTGCCTGTGCAGAAAGCAGCAAGATACAAGATAGCAGCATATCCATTCCATAACAGCTCAGTGAATAAATACAATATCAGAACCAAATTAATAACATAAAGAGAGCAAGAGAACCCAGCTCACTATATAAATACATCACCACAACCAAATTCATAACATAAATACAGCATCAGCACCAAGTTCATAACATAAATACAGCATCAGCACCAAGCTCATAACATAAATACAGCTCCAAAACCAAGCTCATAATATAAATGTAGTAGCAAAACTAAGCGATAGGCCTCCTGCCCTCGCCAGCGGAATATCACAGTGGAGTCCGACATGGCTCCCCACAAATACCCTATACTCCGCTCTCCGGATACACCGTGAGAGTCCCGTCCAGTGAGCCGGCATGCATAGGCAGTGCAGCGTGTGATGCGGCGGCAGTGGGCGGTGACGCGTAATCACGCGATACTTCTGACGACAATGGAAGCCGGCGGCGCATTTTTCTGCTACAATTAGAACATGCTGCGATCTCTTTCACGCTGCGAAATTCCAAAGTAGAGTTCCGCAGCATGAACATTGCAAGGCAAAAAGCTATTAGGTCCAATAGAACCTAACAGCTGCGGGATAACGCAGTGGATTTCCGCCGTGTGGAACGCGGCAGAAATCTGTCCGTGGGACTTAGGCCATTGTGTTGTGGAGGCGCCAATTCATGTAGCTTCACAAGACACTGTCACATGGAGGAAGAAGATCATCTGGATAGGTGACAGAGACGGTGAGACCCAGAGAGAGACTGCAGCAGTACAGAGCAGCATCCAGCCCTTGGTGGCCATTTAAAGAGGCTTCGGAGGCCTCATCCTGGGGGAGCTCCTCAACAGTAAGGGCCCTGCAATTTGGGAGGACAGAAAATGGGTGATGGGCATAATTTCTGGAGTGAAGCTCCCCACTGTGCACAAGAGGGAGACTCCCTCCCCACATTGCCGGACACCATGGTGGCGGTGCAGAATATTTGCCATGAAGGCTGCAGACGCAAAGCAAAGTAGACAGTGGAAGAGATTGTCGGCAAGCGCAAGCAGACTTCTACTCAAATAACCATATGAGATACAATCCCTGGCCAGGATGTGTGTGTGTGTGGGGAGGGTTAACGGAATCACGGGACTGTTAGCGTGAAGAGTTAAAATGGCGCCAGTATGTGGCGCAAGGCCTTGCAAGGGTTAATAGCATATGTTAAGTGTGCTGTTTTTACGCAGGTCCTATGGGACATTTGAGTTTGGGGCCTGTGGTCATAGACATTATGATGTACTTAGCGGTTACATCGCAGTATTGAGAAGTAACAAAAAGATGAAAACGCCGTGTGCCTTTCTGCTGCCAGGGGGAACTAATGAGGAACCAATGTATTTGTCGCCGAGAAACGCCACATGATGAAATTATTTTTTTTTACTATCGCTTTAAATGAGAGAGTTTATGCTCCTTGTTTATTACGTAACGATAAAATACACAACCCTCCTATGGAGCGCAATACTGTTTATTATGCAACTGCTCAGTGTCGCATCCCCACCGCGATCGCTTACAGTGTGACGTATGGATCGTACATAGCCATGACCATCCATACAGATATGTCTTGCAACCGTAGTCTGCAGTTGGAATCTACCTACATGCTCTATTAGATACACAGAGTAGGACGAAGTTCGAGTTGCCTTAGAGGCCTTGACCCAGGCGGACTTCTCTGATATCTCTGTATGATGTGATTCAGTATATGGAGGCTTCTGTCTGAATCATGTACCTTCCCTATGAGGTTTTATGGCTGATAAGTGTGTTTACAAGATAAAATAGGTGTGTTCCTCCCTAATATCCATAATTGTTCTCCTCTAGTATGTCTGTGTGTGTAGTTATAAACCGAAGACTTTGCTGGCAGCTGGCCAACACTTGACCTCATTCTTAGGGCTTTGATCATTATAATTACCAGTATATTGTATTGTAGTTCACTGATAAGAATGTCTTGGGGGGGATGAAGAACAACTCTGATATTTTAGGCCTCAGGGTTTTAGGCACTCTACAAAGGGACCGTGGATGGTAACAAGCCTTCTACATCCATAGAGTCCTAGGCTACGTGCGCATCAGTGCATTCAACCTTCAGACGGCTCAATTACCTGACAATTATCTGTACTAATATCAAAGCACAATCTGTCAAAAACCTGTCCCTACAGGCTGCGGCTCCTGCTGGCGGGCAAGCGTCATCTGCACTTGTGTTTTAGCTACCATCTCATAACAAACAGCTTGCCATAATGAGATTGTTGAGGATCTGGGGGCTTGAACTTCCACCCCTCCTTCAGTTCAAGGGGCGGTGGTACCAGGGACTGCATTATGTTTGTATGACCCATGAAAAATAAGGACATCGGATTCAATGACTCATGTGATGAGTTTCAGAGGCTTTAGCCTACCAGCCTGTGTATCTGTAGGTAGCGACAGCAGTCTTCAAAAGAGAAGTATGAAGTCACTATACTACTGGGGTTTTCCAGGATTCTCCCCACCGTGCTGTACATGGCCAATCTGCATGTTCTCCTCAGATAAGTTACAGTTTTTAGCATGTCCGTATGTATTTCCCCTCTATTTAGGTGAGAAACATTGTAGCAAATTTGTTTCTGAATACAAATCACAAAAGTTGCATTTCATAAATATGACTAGAAAGTAACTAATTCCACCCCAAACCTTATCCTCAACGAGGGTGAAGTTTTGCACGCATACTACGTAGTGAATGGAATCCTTTGATTTCAATGAGTTCGTTCACATGAGCGTAGCTCTTTTTACTATCCCCAAAAATAGGACGCTGTCTTATATTACTTTTTGCCCCAAAAGAGGCGATAGGTAGAGATGAGCGAGTATATTCGCTAAGGCACATCACTGGAGCGAGTAGTGCCTTTGCCGAGTATCTCCCCGCTCATCTCTAAAGATTCGGGGGCCACCACAGGTTACAGGTGAGTTGCGGCGGGGAGAGAGGGAGATCTCCCCTCCGTTCCTCCCGCTCTCCCCCGATGCTCCCCGCCCCCCGACGGCCCCCGAATCTTTAGAGACGAGTTGGGAGATACTCGGCTAAGGCACTACTCGATCAAGTAATGTGCCTTAGCGAGTATACTTGCTCATCTCTAGTGCTAGGTCTTATTTTTGGGGGATGTCTTATAATACTTACCTGGCAGGCTTAGTCTAGGTCCCTCACGCTGCTCTCCGGAGCTCATACGCGCTGAGACGCAGAATTGATTGGCCAATTCATAAATCTTGCCTCCAGAACATGATGGCTGTGATTGGTTCTCCGACTGCTGCTCAGCCAATTAATGCAGCGTTTATTGAACCAATCACAGCCATCGCATTGGTTTATCAAGCACTGCATTAGTTGGCTGAGGAGCGTTCGAGAACTAATCAGAGCCATTGCTTCCTGTAGGTGGGATTTAGGAATAATGTAACCGGTAAGTGATCTTCTGTGGGTGAACGAGGACTGCAGGAGGCACGGTAGCAAGAGGAATCGGACCGAGCCTGCTAGGTAAGTATTCCTTTTTTTACGTTATGCGCCTAGGGCTTATTTTTGGGGGTAGGGATTATATTTCAAGCCTCCCCAAAAATCAGGTTAGGGCTTGTTTTCAGGTAGATCTTATTTTGGGGGAAAGGGGGTATTTTGGTGCATATTATGCACCACAATTGGCCATTAAAGTGAATGGGCTGGCGCAAATTCACAGTGAATACGCAGGAGATCTGTGTATTTACTGTGTATTTGCGTACCATTTCAATGAGCCTGTCTACGCTCTTTTTTGAGTGCGCAAATGCGCAATGCATTTGCACACATAAAAACATGTCAGAGTTGCCAAAAAACGTGGGTATAAGTGATTTTCAGTTGCACAAATGCGCAGTGTTTGTGCACGACTGAAATGCGATTACGTCGTGTGAATCCTAATAGTGACTTCAGTAGTAACTGTGACCCCCATAGTGGCCCCAATAGTAATAGTGACCTCCATAGTGGCTTCAGTAGTAATAGTGACCCCATAGTGGCCCAAATTATAATAGTGGCCCCACTAGTAATAGTGACCTCCATAGTGGCTCCACTAGTAATAGTGACCTCCATAGTGGCCCAAATTATAATAGTGACACCAATAGTAATAGTAACCCGCATAGTGGCCCCAGTAGTAATAGTGACCCTCATAATGGCTCCAATAGTAATAGTTACCAAATAGTGACTGTAGTAGTAACTGTGACCCCCATAGTTGCCATGGTAGTAATAGTGACCTTCATAGTGGCCCCAGTAGTAATAGCAACCCCCCTACGGGCACGCAGAGGTAAGTGGTCACAGACTGCACTGCTGCTGTCGGACCGGAGCTGCAGGTGGGGTAAGTAGAGTTCCAGTTAGGTCTAATGCAGTCTGGCAGGCCATATAAAATGAGGTGGCGGGCTGGATTCGGACCATGGGTGTCTGACATGGGTGCCCTACACCATGACTAACTTGAATCACAAAGTGGTGTACATGACACAAACAGTCTTTCTTTTTGATGCATATACTTTGTAAATCAAGTGCAATGTACATCATTTCTACCAAAAAATGTACTAAAAATGTACTGTGTTTACTTTGATACATGTAGACCAAGGACCAGTAAAATACTAATGTTGCGAGTTGACAAAAATTGCACACATGGAATGATAGAATTTGCACAACTCATTAGACAGGTTCCTTAGGGCTCCTCATTGTATTAAAGCTTGGTAAATTACCATAATTGACAATCATTTATGCAAAGCTGAAGAACCTCTAGCCCGGTAGACGGCTGCTCAGATGACATTTTGCTTGCCAGGAAGAAGACACTACGTAATCTGCATGGACACGTGTGAAGGGAGCAACTCATAGGAACCACCCTGAGATATTGTAAATGCTGGAATTCACTGATTAGCAATGGAGCAAGACAGACAACTGTCCCAGCTGCAGATCTGTATGTGACTTCTCTGAATACACAGGATTATATACAAAAGTCTGAGAGATACATTTTTATTTCCTGATTGTCCTATGGCAGCACAAGAACAAATGGGTTAAGTCCCCCAGGTGCAACCAACCAGAGACAGGTTAATAAGCTGCAACTAATTAACTAATGAATCAATTAGCCTACTCTTTAAGGCAAGGCACTAGAGTGTATTTTTCTCCTCTTCCAGGAGGATCAGCAGGCAGGTTCCTTCCCTGTTAGGCCTCATTCACACGAGCGTCGTTTTCACGTATAATAGGCACGTGAAAAAAATCCCTTCTAATAGAACCAATGGTTTACTATAGAAACGTGCAGATGAAGGAATTTTAGATGCACAAGAAACTTGTGCCTTACAAAGATAGGACACGCGTGTCTGCAATACACGCATCTAAGGCCTCTTTCACATGGGCATTGCGATTTTCGGCTGCCTGCATCACGGCTGAAAATCGCATGAACGAGAGGCAGCTGCAACCAAGTTGCGGCTGCATTTCCCGATTTCTCACCCATTCAGACGGCTGGAATACCGTCGGCTAGGGGGAAGAAGTTTGGCTCTGCCAAACTCCCTCCCCCTCTCTGCCGGTAAGGGGAAAGGGCAGGACAGGGGCGGGAGCTTAGCAGAGCTGGTCATGCTGAACTCCCTCCCCAGCCTATGGGAGCTGTCGGTAAGGGGAGGGACTTTAACAACGCGAGCCACTGCTGAACTCCCTCCTCCTTCTCTTTTCTGATGGCTCTCATAGGAGTCTATAGGAACGCCTGGCATATTGCCGCAAAAGATAGGACAAGTCCTATCTATTCTGGTCGCACGTAAATGCGGCCGGCCGGAATGCGTACCTTATGCGCTATCTTTTCCAGCGGGCCGATGTTACGCAACGGAAAATCGCCCATCAGAATGGATGCATTGGAATCCAATGCTTCAGATGGTCCTTTTGTGTTTACCAAGTTGGACATGCACTGTTAGACCAAACCTGCCAAGCTACCACATGGTTTTATTCCAGACTACAGACTTGACAAACTCTCAACAGAGGACTCGAATTTAGACAACAGAGAGGAAGAAACAGCATCTGCTATCCCACCTATATAAGGAGTTTTATTGCTTTTTCTTGTGCTACCATTGGCCGAACAGGAAAACATAAATCTGTTTACCTGAAATCTCCATTTCCTGGGGTCCATAGGCAGCACAAGTGTCCCACCCTATGCTATAACTTAATATTGCTTTATTATGATAGACTGGCCCTAGGTCCTCCGCCTTGCTTTATAGGGTAGGCTAATTGATTAATTATTAATTGCTGCTTTTTAACCTGTCTCTGTCTAGGAGACCTAACCCATTTGTGCTTGTGCTGCCTATGGACTCCAGAAAATGGAAATTTTGGGTAAGCAAATTTACACTGTTATTTCTTTGATGTGTCTTAGTTATTTAGCGCCAACATATTCTATCGCACATGTTTCATATGGACATACTGGGGCTAGCAG
This sequence comes from Eleutherodactylus coqui, assembly GCF_035609145.1. Classification (NCBI taxonomy): domain Eukaryota; kingdom Metazoa; phylum Chordata; class Amphibia; order Anura; family Eleutherodactylidae; genus Eleutherodactylus; species Eleutherodactylus coqui. Next base: position 80,484,691 of record NC_089841.1, on the reverse strand, counting down.
AGGAATAAAGGAGATTGGAACACAGAAACTCAAGGAGAACATACAAACTTGATGCAGATGTTACCCCTAGTAGTATGTTGGAGGCAGCAGTGCTAGCCACTGAGATAACATCCACATTTAGGTTTTTTTCTATTTACAGTATTTCACAAGAATATTAAAGTATTAAGGGTAGACACATGGTTATATCCAAACAGGAAGGATTAGGACAGGAAATGGGCGAGGCGGGTGAGGTAAGGAATGAAGGAACATTGCAAATAGAAAGGTATTGAGATTTTGAAGACCAGACCAGGTGAATTCATCTGACAGTTTTATTTTGGAAGGCTGCATTCACACCTTACTTTTTCCTATGAACAAGATTTCTGTTGGAGATACATCTGAATCCCATAAAAAAGGATTTGCATGGGACTATTGGACTGATACATTCACTTGCACCACTGAAATGAAGACCAATAGGTCCCCATTTAAGCAGGGTTCTATTCATTTCCAGCATTTTGAGCCAGAAAGAATAACCTGACGTTATAGTTGGTGCCAAAGACACTGCTAATCGGTGGGGGTTCAACCGCTGGGATATCCACAAATCCTAAGATTTCACCAGGTCACATGCCAAAGTCTTGGCAGTGGTGACTGCACATGTATGCCTTCGCTCCATTGACTTCAATGGGTAGCTGAAGATTGCTGAGCACTTGAAGTTGGCAATCTCCAGTGGTCCCTTGAAGTGAACGGAGTGGAGTCATACATGTGCAGTCACCACTGCCAAAACATCAGGTTGCATCAAGGGTAAAATCCTATGATAGGACAAACCCTTTAAAGTGAAACTGTGCTTTAAAAAACTTTTGACCTGTCATAGGGGTATTCTAAAGTTTTAATGAGTGAGGTCTGGGGCTGAGACCCCCACTGATCACTAGAAGGAAGCAGCAGAAGTGCTCAGCTGATTCCTGTCTCTGCTCACAATCTGAAGATTGTCTCAAAGACCTTCCGTTGAGCACTTTTTAGCAAGTGAGTGGAGACAATACATAGCTGAATGCTTCTGCTGCTTCTTTCTAGCTATTGGTGGGGTCTCGGTACCCAGATCCTACGAAGTAAGACTTTCTACATGTCCCTATGACACATCAAAAGCTTTTTGAAAGTACAGTCACACTTTGGGCAAAGTAATGAGGTTAAACAAGCTTTGACATCTGAATTTCCTGACATTTTCAGTTCTTCTACCAACAAATGTCCACACCAAAACTAAATACAAAGTAAAGTCTTCTCACATTACATGAGCATTAGACATTCACAGATACTTATGGCCAAATGACGAAAGGTTGAATTCCCACAAACTAACTATAATGGAAGAGAAAGCAAATTTATCATGAGATGATTGGCTCATCACATAGATGAATCATGTACACTAGATAGCTGAGGGATATGAGTGTGTGTGGTAAAACATGAGTACATGAAGAGGAATTAGTGTACAGTATGTGGGAAGCAGTGGTGTGGCTCTAGGGTGTGGGTCCCTATACTGTAGACACTGTCTAAGTCTGCTGTTAGAGAACAGCAGTCATATAAATGACATGTAATGGTTATTTACTGTATTAAGGGGCGAAACTAACTTCATACTCACAGACATACATAAACCAACAACTGACAAGCGCCCCAAACACTCACCTGCATACCTGCACACATAGCCAGATGGAATAACTATAGGATGTACGAGGTATTCGTTCATATTTTGGCTAAGATACTTAAAGGGGTTGTCCCGCGGCAGCAAGTGGGTCTATACACTTCTGTATGGCCATATTAATGCACTTTGTAATATACATTGTGCATTAATTATGAGCCATGCAGAAGTTATAAAAAGTTTTATACTTACCTGCTCCGTTGCTGGCGTCCTCGTCTCCATGGTTTCGGACTAATTTTCAGCCTCTGATGGCCAAATTCGCTGTCCGGGTCTTCTGCTTTCTTCAATGGAGCCTCTTGTGCAGGATGCCGGCTCCGTGTAGCTCCGCCCCGTCACGTGCCGATTCCAGCCAATCAGGAGGCTGGAATCGGCAATGGACCGCACAGAAGAGCTGCGGTCCACGGAGGAAGAGGATCCCGGCGGCCATCTTCACCGGTAAGTATAGAAGTCACCGGAGCGCGGGGATTCAGGTAAGCGCTCCGGTAAGCTTTCTTTAGGTCCCTGCATCGGGGTTGTCTCGCGCCGACCGGGGGGGGGGGGGGGGGGGTTGAAAAAAAACAAAAACCCGTCTCGGCGCGGGACAACCCCTTTAAGCCCACGAGCCCACTTCAAGGGTCTTTGTTGTCTCGTGGGTCCCTAATCTAATGAGACCACTAACCCCAGGAAACCTGCCTGCCTGTGGGGTGCTCATCCCGATAGGGATGACCCTGTGCTGGAACCTAGGACCTACCTCATCTTAGATGCTGAAGGATCTACAGCAGGAAACAGTTCACACTACACGAAAGGTAAACTGCACAGATACGCAGGAACATGACACTGATCAAATCAAAACACACACTGAACATGCCTGCTCACACCACATGTCTGGCCACATGCACAGACATGCAGGAACATGACACTGTTCACACTGTACACACTGAAAGCTTCCCAGGCACACAGTAACATACTGAACAAACAGAGGAAAGACCAGCAGCCACAGCAGAGGAGCTGGTATATATGAGCAGCAGACCTGGGGTATTGGCTGGCTGAAGAAATCCACACCCAGCCGGCTCAATCAACCCCATCTGTGGAGCATTGCTGTTGGAAACCCATGTAGAACAACAGATCCCAGCAAAACGCTCTAACAAAAAATGTTCCTGTGTTTGGAAATTACTGTTACATGCTTTTTATGGCACTACCTTGGTGCACTTTGATTCCACTTAGAATGTCCAGTGTTCAGTGCCAGAGGTCACACATGCCCAGTAGTTGGTTTGCTTAAAGGGAATTTGGAGAAGGTTTCTCTTACAGCAAGCTGCCTCCCAGCCTGAAATAAGTCTGAAGTTTATTGTAAGCAAATACCATTGGATGCCTCCCGAGACACATAGAGAAAAATCCATCCATAAAAGTTTTGATGAGTGCTGACATGAATTTCAGACTCCCTGCGGCTCTCCTGCCAGACCCTCAGCAGACAATACTTTGTGGTCGTGAGTCCATTGACAGACTACAAGTTGCATTTGCTCATTGATATAGGGAGTGATTCTGATAATAACATTGAAGCTTATTTATAAAGTCCTTAAAGCCGGAAACCTGGCATCTAAAAGTTACAATCATGGTGTACATACCTAAACTGCAACTTTCCAGGGATTTGTGCCCAGGCATGTTTTCAAAAAGGGGACGGAGCTATGTGCAGCCAATGACATTTACCGGCGTAGATTATAGTAATAACTTACTCTGTGTTCAGGGCTGGCATAGATTTTCATCTGGAAGCGCCTCTTAATACATTTGTCACTCGTAGCCTGGTGCGCTTGTTTACCTAGACCAGCATCGCAATTGCCAGTCTAAGCAAATGGGCCCCACTAGACCAGTGTTTTGCAAAGAAAAACAGTCCTCATTCAAGTAAATGACCAAAAAGTTGTGCCAAAATTGTGACTTTTGGATGCCAGAATTCTGGTGCCCAGGGTTTTATAAATAGGCACCAGCAAGTGGGACTCAGTTGATATCTGTGATGCCTTGTTACTGTACTTGTCCAGGAGGTTGAGTGAATCAGAGTCCCGGACACTGCAGCTCTTTTTGATGTTTGCTTTTGTGTGTTTGATCTATGTTTTTTTAAATTGGGATCAATACATTTGGCCACTTGGGCCGAGGTTTAATCAGCTGTCATCTCCAGTGCCTGGCAGATGATTTTAACTGCTCCTGCTATGAATATAAATCAGCCAAACACTCAAGGAAAGTGTCACAATACAGCTAGGAGGTAATGAAGGATTGCCACTGCGGCCACCGAGAAATGTATCAAGATGAGACAAATGGACTGAATGACTTACATAGAATTTACACACTTTAGTAAATTTGATTTGATCAGAATCTGGTAATTGTAAGTTGAATATGAGATATAAAAAATGTTAGTAAAGTGATCTGCACCAAAATCTGTGTCAAATCCAACACTTATGTAGCTGCAAGATACCAGCTGAGAGCTCCGGGAACAGTGGCAGCTGTATGCAGATGACAGCGCTCCTGCTGTCTTCTGCATACAGTGGCCGCCTTCATTTACATGCTAACTCTTAAGTAAGTAATTAGCTATCTAAGAGCTTATGCAAAGTAATCGCTCAAAAGTGTCACTCAAACTGCTGTTTGAGCAATTTTTTAGCGATCATCTTTCCGTGTAAATGGGTTTTTAGACCCCAATGCATCAGGCCATTTATAATGGTGCAAGGAGCGTCATCACTGGACAGTTCAGCAATGAAAGAAGATTCTAAGGAGTGACGAATAACTCTACTCCATGTTCTCATCAAATAGACATACCTGGGTATGGAGGATGCCTAATGAATGCCTTTTGCCTGAGTGTTTTGTGCCAAAAGTTAAAATGGTCGTCCAGCTGTAAATTATTGTTGGCCTAACCTTCGGCAAGTCATTAATAGTAGATCAGTGGAGGTTGCTGCCTGGGATCTCTTCCAATCAGCTGTTCACTGGGCAAGTATGTTTGTTCACCAAGTTGATTACTGCAGGAAATAGACAGCTCCATTCCCACTGCAGTGGCCCAGACATTGAAGTAACTGGGAACTTTACTTGCAATATCAAGCCTGAAAACTACAGCGGGAATAGAACTGTCTGCTGCCTACAGAAATCAGCTCAGTGCACAAGCACAGGGGACCTGTGAACAGCTGATCAACAGGGGTTCCCAGGTGGCAGGTCCTCTCTTAATCTACTAGTGATGGCCTATCCTAAGAATATCCATCCATAGTTTACAGTTAGGCAACCCTTTTAAGTATGGTGGAGGTTTCATTATGGTCTGCGGATGTGTTACCTGGCATGGTCTCGGTTCATTGGTTGCAGTGGCAAGAACCTTGAACGTGTACCTTCATGTTCTAGAATTATGTGCTGCCAACAATGTGACAGTACTCTAGGAATGGTTAGCTATACGTCCAACAAGACAACACACCTTGTCACAAATCCAGTGCTGTTTTACGTTAGTTTTAGGATATGGTGGTTCCACGATTGGACTGGCAGCACAGAGTTTTGACCTAAACTCTTCTAAACATCTTTGGGACGTCCATCCTGCCAAATGCTTGCAGGATTAATGGAGAGAAATAGCAGCTGAATTGTATCAGATGTTAGTAGAAAGTATTCCATGAGGAAACGGGTTTCAAAATCCTCTCACATCGGTACAGGGTGCCCTACCAATTTCATAAAATAGTACCCGCCATTTCCCCTCTCTGTTGAATGTGCAGCACCTGCCAAGGGACCCTATTACATGTATTTTGGGAATGCCCGGTGCTAGCAGGTTTCTGGTCCAAGGTATGGTGTATCTCCTCTAAATTCACAGAGTATGTACTCCCAAATTCACCTGCATTCTTTTTCCTACATCTCAGCGAAATTTTCTCGTATTCCTATAAGCGTTCTGTGGACGTGCATTCTGATATTTTGGCGACAATCGTGACCTCCCTCTATTACAAGGTGGTTTCGTAAGATCTGTGAGATTATGGAGATGGAAGACCTTACAGCATCCATCAAAAACACACAGGACAAGTTCTCAAAAACATGGTACTGTTGGATTGAGTTTCAAAACTCAGAGAAGTATAAGAACATATGTGCTCAATGAGCTCGTTGGAACCTCCATCTGGTCCCCAAATCCGAGCTCTAATCCCCTTGCTCCCAGGCCCTTTTCCCCTCAGGTAATAAAATAATAATATAATAAAATAGAGGGGGTGGTTGGGGATTGTGGGTTTTTTTTTCTTGCTCACTATGTGTCTCCCACTCTTCCCCTTTCCTCACACCTATCTTCACCCCCATCTTCCCTCCTGTCGTAACTTACCCCCCTCTCTTCTGGAAGCCAGCGGACAACTTCCAAATCAATGGGATATTTTGGTTAAATAAATAATTAAGTTTATGTGTTCTAACTTTGGTCAAATTACACAATGATTAAACAAGGAACATGTTACAGCTCATGTCGGTTGACAGAGTTTATGAAAATTTTGAAGCATGTTCTTTGCACCGTCTTTTGGCAATAGTTAATTGTATTTCTACTGTGAAAATAAATAATAAAAAAAAAAAAAAAGTCTGCCACGGAGAGTATCCAATGTCATTAGGACCAAAGGAGCCCCACTAAGTATTAACATATGGAAATAAATACTACTTTTGATTCTTGCTCAGGTAATTACTTTTCATAGGATACTTTATCTATTATCTGCTATTATATCCTTTTAATGGGCTTCTTAGGACGTTGTTTGAGGGGAATCTTTTTGCAATCGGTGGCTCTTCTTAGGAGAATGGAAAATTAAATAATATGACCTTTTTATGTCCTTTCAGGCTCTTACCATGTATTTATTGGGTCCCTCAGAAGCAGAACAGAAGATTAACTCTGCGCATTAGAGACCCTTGGTTTGCATAATATGATTAGAAGTCTAACTGCATGAGTCCCATGCAGCCCCATAGCCTTCTTCAATATTGCCATACACTGCTTGTAGTCCCAGAAGAAGTCTACTTACAGTTTGGTTGTCATACTAAAATGTGTCTATGGCTCACAGAGAGATACAACGTCTAGGTGCAACAATGGCATCATGCAGATGGTATTTACAGAAGATGTCTTTGAATTCCTATAGAAATGTATTGCATGAGTCATAACACAGTGTTTAATGTTTCAATTCTGCATAATTCTGTTACATTTCCTCGTCTCTTCTGATAAGTACGATGCATAAATAGTGATTGTTTACCATTTGCATCACCCTGGAGAAATCTATAGATACTAGAGATGAGCGAACGTACTCGTTACGAGTACTTACGCACCCGAGCACCGCCATTTTCGAGTACAGCAGTACTCGCGCGTAAAGATTCGGGGGGCGCCGTGGCGGCACGGGGGGTAGCAGTGGGGAGTGGGGGGGAGAGGGAGAGAGAGAGGGCTCCCCCCTGTTCCCCGCTGCTCCCCCCCGCACCGCCGCGCCTCTCCCAGCCCCCCGGCGCCCCCCGAATCTTTACGCCCGAGTACTGAAGTACTCGAAAATGGCGGTACTCGGGTGCGTAAGTACTCGTTACGAGTAAGTTCGCTCATCTCTAATAGATACGCATAGATAGAGTTATTGCTTATGGGTTTACAGAAATATGCTATTCATCATCAACCTAAACGTAATCTTGTGTTCTTAGTAAATCTAGAAATATCGCTGCATCAGTAGTGACATGCAAGACTAAACATGGGGAATGCAGACATGACTAGATAGATACTGTACCCCCTCCAGAGGGAGAGCAACTTATCATGGACTAGCAAATAAAATAAATGTCTTGGAATTTAGTTACAACTGTTCAGAAACGTCTCAGACCCGAAAATATATAGCTTAACCCCTTAATGGCACAACCCCTTTTTTTCTCCTTTTTTTCATTTTGCCTCCCCACTTCATAACTCTTATTATTCCATCAACGTAGCAGTATGAGGGCTGGATTTTTGCTGTATGAGTTGTATTTTTCAATGGTACGATTTAATGTACCAATAAACTTAAAAAAAATTTCTAAATGGAGTAATCCTGGGGGGGGGGGGGGGGATTTTGTTTCTTTGGTGTACACACTGCAGCAAAGCTGACATAATAACTTTATTCTGTGGATCCGTACAATTATGATGGTGCCAAATATATGTAGTTTTTATACTACTATTTTTAAAAAATAAAATATCTTTGGGAAAAAAGGAAATTATTTTCTGCCATTGTCTTCTGACTGCCATCATTTTTTACATTTTTCTTCAATACAGTTGTGTGAGGGCTCGTTTTTTTGCAGAATGTCCTATAATTTCTGTTGGTACCTTTTTGGACTTCATATGACTTTTGACCGTTTTTTATTACATTTTTTCTTTGAGATGGGGTGACCAAAAAAGTGCAATTCTGGCGTTGTAAAAAAGTACACATCGTAACTTGAACTTGTTTGATCACTCATAGAGTATAATGGAATATTATAGTATTGCATTATGCCACATTTAGAGATGAGCGAGCATACTCGTCCGAGCTTGATACTCGTTCGAGTATTAGGGTGTTCGAGATGCTCGTTACTCGTGACGAGTACCACGCGATGTTCGAGTCACTTTCATTTTCTTCCCTGAGAAATTTGCGCGCTTTTCTGGCCAATAGAAAGACAGGGAAGGCATTACAGCTTCCCCCTGCAACGTTCAAGCCCTATACCACCCCCCTGCAGTGAGTGCCTGGCGAGATTAGGTGTCTCCCGAGTATTAAAATCTGCCCCTCCCGCGGCTCGCCACAGATGCATTCTGACATAGAGGAGGGAAAGTGGTGTTGATGCCGGAGCTGCTATGAATTGTCGGGAAGGGCTTAAATATATAAGCCCTTCCCTGCAATTCATCCAGAAAAGTGTTAAAATAAAATATATATATATATGCTCACCTGCTCCCGGCAGCCGGAGTTCCGCGCAGCCGGCCTGCAGTGGGTGTGAAGGGGGTGTGAGTCAGACCTGCCCCCTGATTGGCTCAGCGCTGAGCCAATCAGGGGGCAGGTCTGACTCACACCCCCTTCACACCCACTGCAGGCCGGCTGCCGGGAGCAGGTGAGTATGTATATATATTTTATTTTAACACTTTTCTAGATGAATTGCAGGGAAGGGCTTATATATTTAAGCCCTTCCCGACAATTCATCCCACACTCGCCCGCAGCGCATTGCTTTCGGACAGCTCCAGCCCGTTTCTAATGAAACACGGCTAGGAGCAGATTTTCGGGCGATTTTCGGGCACCGGTCACGCGATTTGCGGATGCGCATCCGTCATGCGATCCGCAAATCGCGCGAAAAAACGCCCGTCTGACTAAGGGCGCCCACCCACTGGCGATTTTTTTTCCTTTGCGTTTTGTGTTTTTTCTCAAGAGCAATTAGTTTTGAATGTGCTCCTGTCCACTGGCGGTTTTTTTTTTCGGTCTGTTGCAATTTTTAACATAGGAACTGTCAGTTGCATATGTGTCCTTATTTTTCTCCTAATGCACCCATGAATGTCAATGGAAATTAACGGAAAAGGCGCGAAAATGCCGCAAAAATCGCAAACGCCAGTGGGTGGGCGCCCTAAGGGTGCCTACCCACTAGCATTTTTTTCCCTGCGAAATTCGCAGCATTTTTTTCTCTGCAGTGGTCTATGGGACTTGTAATGTTAAAATCGCGATCGCGCAAAATCGCAATTTACTGCGAAACCGCGATTTTGCGCGATCGCGATTTTAACATTACAAGTCCCATAGACCCCTGCAGAAAAAAAAATGCTGCGAAATTCGCAGGGAAAAAAAACGCTAGTGGGTAGGCACCCTAAGGCCTTAGGCCATAGAAATCGCAGATTGCACCTATGTGCGATCTGCGATTTCTGTTCTCTTCTCTATATGCGCTCAATGGGGCCGGCGGCAGCTGTGGCAGAGAAGAACGATGTTTGCCCATTGAATTCAATGGAGCCAGCAATACAGCCGCCTCCATTGAAAGCAATGGGCTGCCGGCGATCGCAGGATGAATTGTCGGGAAGGGCTTAAATATATAAGCCCTTCCCTGCAATTCATCCAGAAATGTGTTACAATAAAAATATATACCGGCGTATAAGGCGACCGGGCGTATAAGACGACCCCCCAACTGTCACCTTATACGCCGGCAATACAGTGGAGCAAAGAATAAAAATCATTAGTCACTTCTTCTGGTGTTCTGCGCCGCTGCTGCAGGCTGTCGCTCCCTCCTGGTTCCCGGCAGATCATTGCTTTCTCTACGAAGGGCTTTAAATCCCCGCCTCCAGAAACACACGTGCCTTCAGCCAATCACAGCCAATGACAATGATGTCATTGAATGGCTGTGATTGGCTATGTTTCTGGAGGCGGGGATCTCAAGCCCTGTGTCCAGAAAGCAATGCTCTGCCGGGAACCAGGAGGGAGCGACAGCCTGCAGGAGCACCGCAGAACGTCAGAAGAAGTGAGTAATGATTTTTATTCTTTGCTTTTCCTGATCCAGGTGTATCGCAGCCGACTGCTGCGGGATTAGGAGAGAGGCACGTTTCTGGCGTCCCCACATTCATCTCACAATTAATGGGTCCACGCGGTAGACCTTTATTAGAAAATGAGCAGTGTGAGCAAGTCCTGTCGTGGATGGCAGAAAGTGCATCCAGCAATCTATCGACCACCCATAGGTCTGCGCCGTCCACTGCTGCAACTCTGAATCCTCTGGCTGCTGCTCCTCCTTCCTCCCAGCCTCCTCACTCCATTACAATGACACATTCTGAGGAGCAGGCAGACTCCCAGGAACTGTTCTCGGGCCCCTGCCCAGAATGGGCAGCAATGGTTCCGAATCCTATCCACTGGAGGAGTTTGTCGTGACCGATGCCCAACCTTTGGAAAGTTCCCGGGGTCCGGGGGATGAGGCTGGGGACTTCCGGCAACTGTCTCAAGAGCTTTCAGTGGGTGAGGAGGACGATGACGATGAGACACAGTTGTCTATCACTCAGGTAGTAGTAATTGGAGTAAGTCCGAGGGAGGAGCGAACAGAGGATTCGGAGGAAGAGCAGCAGGATGATGAGGTGACTGACCCCACCTGGTTTGCTAAGCCTACTGAGGACAGGTCTTCAGAGGGGGAGGCAAGTGCAGCAGCAGGGCAGGTTGGAAGAACCAGTGCGGTGGCCAGGGGTAGAGGCAGGGCCAGACCGAATAATCCATCAACTGTTTCCCAAAGCGCCCCCTCGCGCCATGCCACCCTGCAGAGGCCGAGGTGCTCAAAGGTCTGGCAGTTTTTCACTGAGAGTGCAGACGACTGACGAACAGTGGTGTGCAACCTTTGTCGCGCCAAGATCAGCCGGGGAGCCACCACCACCAGCATGCGCAGACATATGATGGCCAAGCACCCCACAAGGTGGGACGAAAGCCGTTCACCGCCTCCGGTTTGCACCACTGCCTCTCCCCCTGTGCCCCAACCTGCCACTGAGATCCAACCCCCCTCTCAGGACACAGGCACTACCGTCTCCTGGCCTGCACCCACACCCTCACCTCCGCTGTCCTCGGCCCCATCCACCAATGTCTCTCAGCGCAGCGTCCAGCCGTCGCTAGCGCAAGTGTTTGAGCGCAAGCGCAAGTACGCCGCCACGCACCCGCACGCTCAAGCGTTAAACGTGCACATAGCCAAATTGATCAGCCTGGAGATGCTGCCGTATAGGCTTGTGGAAACGGAGGCTTTCAAAAGCATGATGGCGGCCCCGTGCTACTCGGTTCCCAGTCGCCACTACTTTTCCCGATGTGCCGTCCCAGCCCTGCACAACCACGTCTCCCGCAACATTGTACGCGCCCTCACCAACGCGGTTACTGCCAAGGTCCACTTAACAACGGACACGTAGACAAGCACTGGCGGGCAGGGCCACTATATCTCCCTGACGGCACATTGGGTGAATTTAGTGGAGGCTGGGACAGAGTCAGAGCCTGGGACCGCTCACGTCCTACCCACCCCCAGAATTGCGGGCCCCTGCTCGGTGCTGGTATCTGCGGCGGTGTATGCTTCCTCCACTAAACCACCCTCCTCCTCCTACGCAACCTCTGTCTCGCAATCAAGATGTGTCAGCAGCAGCATGTCGCCAGCAGTCGGTGTCACGCGGCGTGGCAGCACAGCGGTGGGCAAGCGTCAGCAGGCCGTGCTGAAACTACTCAGCTTAGGAGAGAAGAGGCACACGGCCCACGAACTGCTGCAGGGTCTGACAGAGCAGATAGACCGATGGCTTGCGCCGCTGAGCCTCCAACTGGCATGGTCGTGTGTGACAACGGCCGTAACCTGGTGGCGGCTCTGCAGCCTCACGCACGTGCCATGCCTGGCCCACGTCTTTAATTTGGTAGTTCAGCGCTTTCTGAAAAGCTACCCACGCTTGTCAGACCTGCTCGGAATGGTGCGCCGGCTCTGCGCACATTTTCGCAAGTCCCACACGGACGCTGCCACCCTGCACACCCTGCAACATTGGTTTCATCTGCCAGTGCACCGACTGCTGTGCTATGTGCCCACACGGTGGAACTCTACGCTCCACATGTTGGCCAGGCTCTATGAGCAGCGTAGAGCTATAGTGGAATACCAACTCCAACATGGGTGGCGCAGTGGGAGTCAGCCTCCTCAATTCTTTACAGAAGAGTGGGCCTGGTTGGCCGACATCTGCCAGGTCCTTCGAAACTTTGAGGAGTCTACCCAGATGGCGAGCGGCGATGCTGCAATCATTAGCGTCACCATTCCTCTGCTATGCCTCTTGAGAAGTTCCCTGCAAAGCATAAAGGCAGACGCTTTGCACTCGGAAACGGAGACAGTATGTCGCTGTATAGTCAAAGCACCCTCCTGTCTATATCTCAGCGCGTTGAGGAGGAGGAGGAGGAGGAGGTGGAGGAGCAGGAGGAGGAGGGGGAAGAGACAGCTTGGCCCACTGCTGAGGGTACCCATGCTGCTTGCCTGTCATCCTTTCAGCGTGTATGGCCTGAGGAGGAGGATTAGGATCCTGAAAGTGATCTTCCTAGTGAGGACAGCCATGTGTTGCGTACAGGTACCCTGGCACACATGGCTGACTTCATGTTAGGATGCCTTTCTCGTGACCCTCGCGTTACACGCATTCTGGCCAGTACGGATTACTGGGTGTACACACTGCTCGACCCACGGTATAAGGAGAACCTTTCCAATCTCATACCCGAAGAGGAAAGGGGTTCGAGAGTGATGCTATACCACAGGACCCTGGCGGACAAGCTGATGGTAAAATTCCCATCCGACAGCGCTAGTGGCAGAAGGCGCAGTTCCGAGGGCCAGGTAGCAGGGGAGGCGCAGAGATCAGGCAGCATGTACAGCACAGGCAGGGGAACACTCTCTAAGGCTTTTGACAGCTTTCTGGCTCCCCAGTCAAGGCTGAGTCGGCGGGAGCACTGTAAAAGGATGGTGAGGGTGTACGTAGCCGATCTCACGACCGTCCTCCGTGACGCCTCTGCCCCCTACAACTACTGGGTGTCGAAGCTGGACACGTGGCCTGAAGTCGCGCTGTATACCCTGGAGGTGCTTGCTTGTCCTGCGGCTAGCGTCTTGTCAGAGAGGGTGTTCAGTGCAGCTGGGGGAATCATCACGGATAAGCGTACCCGCCTGTCAACCGACAGTGCCGACAGGCTTTCACTCATAAAGATGAACAAAGCCTGGATTTCCCCAGACTTCTCTTCTCCACAAGCGGACAGCAGCGATACCTAAACAATACGTAGGCTGCACCCGCGGATGGAAGCATCGTTCTCTATCACCATCAAAAACGTGGACCTTTTAGCTTCATCAATCTGTGTATTATATTCATCCTCCTCCTCCTGCTCCTCCTCCTGAAACCTCACGTAATCACGCCGAACGGGCAATTTTTCTATGGGCCCACAAGGCTCAGTCATATAATTTTTGTAAACATTTTGTATACGTTTCAATGCTCATTAAAGTGTTGAAACTAGCGCCTGAACCAATTTTTATTTTAACTGGGCTGCCTACAGGCCTAGTTACAAATTAAGCCACATTAACCAAAGCGATTAATGGGTTTCACCTGCCCTCTTGGTTGGGCATGGGCAATTTTTCTGAGGTACATTAGTACTGTTGGTACACCAATTTTTGGGGCCCTCGCCTACAGTGTAATCCAATTAATTTTTTGCCCACCTGCATTAAAGCTGACGTTACATCAGCTGTGCTGGGCACTGCAATGGGATATATTTATGTACCGCCGGTGGGTTCCAGGGAGCCACCCATGCTGTCGGTCCACACGGAGTTGTAACTGCATGTGTCCACTTCTAAAGAACCCCAGTCTGCCTGGGGCATGCAGTGTGGGCCGAAGCCCACCTGCATTACAGCTGACGTTACATCAGCTGTGCTGGGCACTGCAATGGGATATATTTATGTACCGCCGGTGGGTTCCAGGGAGCCACCCATGCTGTCGGTCCACACAGAGTTGTAACTGCATGTGTCCACTTCTAAAGAACCCCAGTCTGCCTGGGGCATGCAGTGTGGGCCGAAGCCCACCTGCATTAAACATGACATTACCTCAGCTGTGATGGGCAATGCAATGGGATATATTTATGTACCGCCGGTGGGTTCCAGGGAGCCACCCATGCTGTCGGTCCACACGGAGTTGTAACTGCATGTGTCCACTTCTAAAGAACCCCAGTCTGCCTGGGGCATGCAGTGTGGGCCGAAGCCCACCTGCATTAAACATGACATTACCTCAGCTGTGATGGGCAATGCAATGGGATATATTTATGTACCGCCGGTGGGTTCCATGGAGCCACCCATGCTGTCGGTCCACACGGAGTTGTAACTGCATGTGTCCACTTCTAAAGAACCCCAGTCTGACTGGGGCATGCAGTGTGGGCCGAAGCCCACCTGCATTAAACATGACATTACCTCAGCTGTGCTGGGCAATGCAATGGGATATATTTATGTACCGCCGGTGGCTTCCTGGCACCCACCCATGCTGTCGGTCCACACAGAGTTGTAACTGCATGTGTCCACTTCTAAAGAACCCCAGTCTGACTGGAGCATGCAGTGTGGGCCGAAGGCCACCTGCATTTAACATGACATTACCTCAGCTGTGATGGGCAATGCAATGGGATATATTTATGTACCGCCGGTGGGTTCCAGGGAGCCACCCATGCTGTCGGTCCACACGGAGTTGTAACTGCATGTGTCCACTTCTAAAGAACCCCAGTCTGACTAGGGCATGCAGTGTGGGCCGAAGCCTACCTGCATTAAACATGACATTACCTCAGCTGTGCTGGGCACTGCAATGGGATATATTTATGTACCGCCGGTGGCTTCCTGGCACCCACCCATGCTGTCGGTCCACACGGAGTTGTAACTGCATGTGTCTACTTATAAAGAACCCCAGTCTGACTGGGGCATGCAGTGTGGGCCGAGGCCCACCTGCATTTAATCTGACGTTAGCTCTGCTGTCCAGGGCACTGCAATGGGATACATTTATGTACAGCCGGTGGGTTCCAGGGAGCCACCCATGCTGTGGGTGCACACGGAATTCCCATTGCGGAGTTGTACCTGCCTGTGACTATATATAAAAAAACGCGGTCTGACTGGGGCATGCAGACACCTTGACAGAATGAATAGTGTGTGGCACATAGGTTCCCCATTGCTATGCCCACGTGTGCAGCTCCAGATGGAGGTGGCACAGGATTGGATTTCTCATTGCTTCTGTACAGCTTTGTGGGCTATCGCCCCGCCCCTTTTAAAGAGGGTCGCTGCCTAGCCGTGCCAACCCTCTGCAGTGTGTGCCTGCGGTTCCTCCTCATGGCAGACGCACTTATAAATAGACATGAGGGTGGTGTGGCTATGAGGCCAGCGTGTGGCATGAGTGCAGCTGAAGGCTGCGCAGGGACACTTTGGTGTGCGCTGTGGACACTGCTTCGTGCGGGGGGGGGGGGGGGGGGTGTGTTGGGCAGCATGTAACCCAGGAGAAGTGGCAGCGGAGTGTCATGCAGGCAGTGATTGTGCTTTGTTGGAGATAGTGTGGTGCTTAGCTAAGGTATGCATTGCTAATGAGGGCTT
This sequence comes from Eleutherodactylus coqui, assembly GCF_035609145.1. Lineage (NCBI taxonomy): Eukaryota > Metazoa > Chordata > Amphibia > Anura > Eleutherodactylidae > Eleutherodactylus > Eleutherodactylus coqui. The sequence goes on along the minus strand of NC_089841.1, from coordinate 80,469,039 downwards.
TTCAGAAGTAAAAATTGTTGGGAGGGGGGGGGGTGGCCCACTCTTGCCGCTATTGTGGCTTAATAGTGGGACCTGGGAACTTGAGATGCAGCCCAACAAGTAGCCCCTCGCCTGCCCTATCCGTCTCTGTGTCGTTCCCATCACTTTCTTGAATTGCCCAGATTTTCACAAATGGAAACCTTAGCGAGCATCGGCGATATACAAAAATGCTCGGGTCGCCCATTGACTTCAATAGGGTTCGTTACTCGAAACGAACCCTCGAGCATTGCGAAAATTTGGTCCCGAGTAACGAGCACCCGAGCATTTTGGTGCTCGCTCATCTCTAGTCATATTTGAACCTAGGACCCCAGCTCTGTAAGGCAACTGCACTAACCACTGGCAAAGAGGAACCGCACGAGGTTCAGATTCGTGCTGAACAGAACCTTTAGGCAACGAGGAAAATCAGGCCCACCGCGGATTCTTCATGCAGAATCCCGCAGCGGGTCCCTCCTTTCAACGGACATGAGGCCTAAAAATAAGCATTACTTACCTGTCCGGACGCTGCGGATCTGCCCTCTGTCGCGGCCGGATCTTCTTTCCTCGGCCCGGCGGATGTGCTTGGCACACCGGTAGCGTGCCGAGTGCATGCATCGTGCGCTCTTTTTTTGAACTCTTGCTCTCCCGCGCTCCCGCATCGGAGAGCAGAAATTCAGTTGCGGGTGTGCCGCGGATCCAGACGGCTTCCATAGGCTCGAATAGAAGCTTGCGGTAGCCGTTCCCGCGGGAGACCCGCACTAAAATGGAGCATGCTGCGGGTGTTTTCCCGCACACGCAATCCGCGCCTCAAGGGAAAATGACATCCGCAGGTATTTAATTACCTGAGGCTGTCCAATGCATCCCTATAGAAGGGGGGGGGGGGGGGGGGGGACACGTGTGCGGGTGACCCGCTGTGGATCTGTCCCCGTAGACATGAGACCTTAGCAAAGTTTGATTCAAAACATGGTTTGACTGTTTCGGTTAGCTCAACACTACCAACTAGTAAAGCAGTAATGTCTTGACTATGAGTGAGAGGCCGATTTAGGAAAGAAGCAATGTAACAAATTTTATACAAGCTGTAAAACACTAGTTTGTTGCATCACCCACATAGCTCCAATAAGACAGACATTCTTCACCATATGGACAACATACGTTGCTCATGTACCTGCAATTTCCTACATACAGCAGCTGTTGTTCTTGCCACGGTAAACCATATTGCTACAAATCAGATACATTGCACTCAGATTAACAACACTAGCAATGTAATAGTATGTTAGGTAACATACGTCTGACTCGTTGCTTCTAAAGAAATTACATGTTATATGACCAATGCCACTAATAAATAGACATGGTCAGTATGGAGTTTCATGCTGTCACCCATGATTGGCCTTTGGTATAAATAAATGCCGATAGTTACAGCATGTATCACAACATTGCTGGAATCTAACAAGTCCTTGCAAACACGTTATCCAATAAACGCACACACGCTTGAGTGATACAAGGTTGCACTGTAGCTGCTGGCAGAATCTGCAAGTGCAGACTGAACTATTTGGAGTAGTAATACAGTGCCAGATTTATATACAGAAGCATGTAAATACTGTGGGAACTGTTGGGGGACAGGAGCCCCCCAGGACGTAGAAAGTCAAGATGACAAAAGCAGAATTTCAGCAATGGTGAAAGCTCAGAATAAAGCCATGAAAACGCTCTCTGGGAAACAATGATAAAAGCACCCGAGCTTCTATCAAGGTTTGTTAGCATATCCTCTATGGCACCATATTACATTAGGGAATCATAGATGCTCCGTGTGCTGCCATATGGTGCCATTGTGAGGCACAGTATTTTGCACTAGAGGAGATTGCCTCCATAGTATGGCATCTGTTGGAACAGACCATGACTTGTTCTGCATATACTATAGGTCTGTTTACACACACCAATCAGGGCCCAAAATTTACTTTGAATGTTGGTTCTTTCAACAATCCAGCTATGTCAAGGGACCAACAAATTAACAAGGAGTGTTCAGTTTCATCGAGCACAAAAATGTTTGCTCATCGATGGTACATCTCCCAGGGAGAGGCATAGCTATGAAGATGAATGATTGTACTAGTGATTGTTCACCCCATAAGCAGATTTTTGGCCAATGTATAAAGGAAAATGATATAAGTGCTGATCGACATTCTTGTCAATAGTCATTCGTAACATCAGGCTGAGAACTTGGCTTGTCTAAAAGAAGCTTAAAGGGATTTTGGAGGCAGCGCTGGCGGTCAGAGCCGGGGTACAATGGGTTTGCAGTGGAGGTAGATAATCTTTGCTGACAAAAGTATTGGAACCCCCACCAATCCTGTGCTGTCAGGCGAAGGAGATATGCAAATGGGATGTGTGACGATAGGAATAAAGATGAGTATCACACAGACTTATCCCAGTAGAGAAACCATCAAAATGCCACCAGGTGTAGAGTTGACAATGGGGTCTGGTCACCAATAGAGATGAGCGAACCTACTCGGCCACACCCCTTTTTCGCCCGAGCATCGCGATTTTTGAGTACTTCCGTACTCGGGCGAAAAGATTCGGGGGGCGCCGTGGGTGAGTGGGGGGTTGCAGCAGGGAGTGGGGGGGGGGGAGAGGGAGAGAGAGAGGGCTCCCCCTGTTCCTCGCTGCTACCCCCCGCGCCGCCACGCCTCCCCCCGCCGCCCCCCGAATCTTCTCACCCGAGTACTGAAGTACTCGAAAATCGCGGTGCTCCATCGAGTAAATACTCGAAATGAGTAGATTCGCTCATCTCTAGTCACCAACCAATGTTGGATGTCACTAACCAATTAGTACGGGACATTGTACTGCTTTTCGACTTTCCAAAGTCCACTGTTGGCAATGTAATTCAGAAATGGAAAACATCTGGTTTGTGCAGTGCAACCACATTCGGGAAGTCCTCAGAAACTGACAGAATGTGGACAATGAAGCTTTGTACGAGCTGTGAAGTCATCACACACAATGTCTGCCGAAACATTCACTCAGGAGATATCACAGGCCATTGGAACATCCATTAGCACTGAAACCAACCATAGGGAACTGCATGTGAAGGGTTATCATGAACGAATGGCACACAAGCCCAACATCACAGTAGTGAATGCACCTACCCTGTGACAATACCTTGGTACAGCTCTGTTTCTCTACCAACATGATTGAGCATCATGTCATACAGTATTCAGTGTTGAGGCGTAGTTTGAGGAGCAGAACATTGGCAAACTGCATTCGCCGGGTCAAAGTCAAGATTTCAATCCCATCAAGCATCTTTGGGATAAACTAGAATGTATCCGTGCATGCCCAGCAATGCCTATCATTCATCACATCACTATCTGAAGGTCTTCTCGAAGGGTTGAAAGCGTGCCTAAAGGGTTACTGCAGTCATTGAGGCCAAAGGTGGCCCAACATCGTATTGTAAAATGTGAATAAAACTGAATTCCATCACCTTCTTTGTCTGTGCTAATTCTTCTGTCCACATAATGTAGATAGATAGATCAGCTTTCCTACCGTGTTTCCCCAAAAATAAGACAGGGTCTTATATTAATTTTTGCTCCAAATATTTCTTTTTTACATGTATAGCTGCCTGGACACTATTTAAAAATCATTCTAGGTCTTATTTTTGGGGTAGGTCTTATTTTGGGGGAAACAGGGTAGGCAGCTGAGGTAAGAGAATGACAGCATTACAATTGCATTCTCATACAATAGAATGCTATACGAACATCTTATACTGTAGTATTTTTCCATTGTGAATAGCATCATGTTTTAGAACATTCTATCACGTCCTCCTATAGGGTAGAGCTCTATACGCCTTCTCCATAAAGCATATATTCTGACGAGCAATGTAATGTATTCAGATCATCATAAACTTTCTAGTATTTTTGGAAGCTTAATCTCCTGAGAGCCAGTGTCACTTGGGTTATATAGGTTGACTGCATAAAAAGTGCTTGATGCTTTGCATATAATTATGCAGAGACTTAGCACCAGAGTATACACCTCATTAAAATGCATCCAGGCCTCAAGTAATGGATTTTACAATTCAAATCCCTGCAAAGCTTTTCTGGGAGTGCGACTGCGGTCCATTAGTTTAGATAAGCAAATTTTACATGTACAAAATCAGACATTTATTACTTCTCATTCAGTTCTAGACGTTAGCTAAGAGTTATATATATATATATTAGCATTCATGGATGGCCAGTGCTAAAGGGCCAGCACCCTATAGGTAGCACTGACAGATGGGGTGACAGTGTAGCATCTGCTTCACAGAGAGGACATACGATGGTGATGGCCCTGACCAGCGGGTGTGGGAAGTGAGCAGACACATCGCTGGCCATGAAAGTCCGCACTCTGACTGGGCAATGCCAAAACACAAATCTTCTTTTTCTTAACCATTCTGTAGTTGACTTACTTTGTGCTTTGGGACTCAAGGGCGTAACTATAGGGGATGCAGGGGATGCGGTTGCACCCGGGCCCAGGAGCCTTAGGGGGGCCATAAGGCCTCTTCTCTCCATATAGGGAGCCCAGTCATATGAATAAAGCATTATAGTTGGGGGCCCTGTTACAGGTTTTGCATTGGGGTCCACGGGCTCCAAGTTACGCCTCTGCTTTGGGTGATTAACTTGTTGCATCACCTAACATCTATTCAGTTGGGAATCACTTAGAATAGTGTAGTATGGCAGGTAAAAAAAAAAAAACAGTACCTGCCTGGTGGGCAAAATACCGGCCAGGCCGGTGAATTACCGGCCGGGTGGCAACTGTTGATACGGGTGGGAATGGAGCCTCTAGTACCCTGTTGTACCACCTCTAGCTTGCATACAATATGTGATACAGGCGGACATGGAGGCTCTAGTTCCCTGTAGAACCGCCTCTAGCTTGGATACAAGATCTGATATGGATAGGAATGGAGGCTCTAGTATCCTGTTGTATCGCCTCTAACTTGGATACAAGATGTGATATGGTGAGCATGGATGCTCTAGTACAATGTTATACCACCTCTAGCTAGTGTACAAGATGTGATACGGGTGGGCACAGAGGCATACAGGTTCTGTATCGTGTCCTGGGGCATAACGGCCCACATTTTCTGTAACTGAGCCTTAGATTGTGTAGATTGTGCAAACTCGTAGGCTGTGGAAGTTGGCGTCCCAAATGGTCCCATACATGTACTATTGACAATAAAACTGGGCAGCCATTGAAGTGCGCAAGTGTTGTGGAGACATTCCTGTGACCCCCTTGTATGTGCAGCCGAGCATTATCCTGATAGAAAATGCCTTTAAGAAGCTGCCATTAGAGGAACACATGTGGCTGCAGGATGTCCTGAAGATATCACTGAGCTGCCATTGTTCCTCATTGACTGACTGCCATACGCGATGGCCCCCTAGACCATCATACCAGCAGGGAGCAGTATGCCACTTCACAGCAAAGGCAGGATTGAGGTGCTCGCCACTCGGACTCCAGACATGAATACGGCTGTCGTCAGTACCCAAACGAAACCTGGATTCAGCGCTGAAGCACACCGGTTCCACTCTGTAGCTGTCCTGTTTTGTTATTCACAACACCATTAAAACAGAGGCTTAAGACCAAATATGCTTCAGCCAATTGCTTGGAAATGGTTTTGACAGATACAAGGTTTGTAATGATGATGCCACCTATCTCGGGATGCCGGACAACAGAACAGTTTGAGCTGCTCGTACTTGTCAGACGATTGGATGATCCTCTCTAATGGTGGTCTATCGAGAGTAACCTGAGCCTGGTCACCTTGTGTGCCCTCACGCATCCACTGGTCCCAACAACTCCTAACAGTCTGGTCAGAACAGCCCAGTGGCTGCAATTCGTCGATACGACCATCCAGTTTATCCAGCTTCTTGCAACTCTGTTAACTGAGTGAAATCTCTTCTCTGCGTCGTAGAGGCGTCTAGTGGTCAACAAGCTCCACACAAACGGAAGAAGTCACTACACACAAGTATCCTCTCAGAGACCTTTTATAAGCCAAGGGTGGAACTTTGCTATCAATTGGGACTTCTTGCATTTTTTTTTGCATGCATGATAAATTGATGACACGGATGGATATAAAAAAATTGCAAAAACGCAACCAAAATGTATGCAACATGCACATACACATGACATGAAATCAGTCCAGACTGAAATTCCATACGCCTGAGTGAATAAGCCCTAAATGATACCTTGGAAAAATGCTCGTCCCGCAAAGTTCAAGCTCTTATAAGGCTATTTCAATGGAGAAATAAAAAAGTTAGGATTATTTTAAAAAGTATGGAGAAAAAAACAAAAACAAAAAAAAAATAGCTGTTCTATTGATCCTTAAGATCCTAAATAATCTTCGTTTTACCAAGTTCAGTGGAGTTTGGCTAATGTAAATGTTTAAGTAAATACTTGAGGGTTACTTTGCATTTTTTTCTCCTTAGAGAATGACAATCCTCTACCTGGGAAGCGGCTGTACGATTTTAGGGGAATATTTGAATAGACAGACTAGCCTTGTCAAGTCTCTTGTGCGTAATTAAAGTCAGCAACAAAGGAGCAGAGGTGTTTGAAGCAGCTTCCACCCTCTATTAATGTGCAGTTTGAACTTGTATCCTACATTCCGCAGCCAACAGGATGCAAACACCTCTTCCTCCTCCAACAGCTGCGGCTCATGAGCGGCCGCTGGTCACCATGCAGGAGATGCTGGAAGCCAAAGTAGTGATTTACTGGACATTACATTGCCAGAGTCTTCATTCTCCCAGACTGCATGTTCTGTGCCTGAACTAACTTAATACCCATAAATACATGAAGACTGTACAGATGCAGCAGAGCTGAATGCGTCACTCTGTGGCTTCTTCATCTTGATGCATAATGCAGTCTGCTGCAAATGTGGCCCAGTTTCAGAGAGTTTAGTTGTGATATATACAGTTTTAATACTTATTTTCTACAGGAAAATAGATCCCAAAGGGGAGAAAAGTATAAAGAAAAGACCCAAACTGAAAATAAGCAGCACTTTATATTGACTTCTAGATCAGATCATGGCTGAGAATGGCAGATAAGTGAACATTTACTCACACTTTATCCTGGACTTCCCTTCACACAAGTGTATGTGTATTTGCACGATGCAAATAAGGGAGATGGAATAAATCCTCCACAGTGCCACCTACTGAAAGGCAGCATTCCTACTGTGGAGGATTTATTCCATCTCCCTTATTTGCATATTACCCAGAGGAGCGTGCGTGGCCATTTGAGTCTCCTCACTTATTTATAGTATATAGTTGCTCTCCCTAAGGAGAAAAGAGCGTTTTGCACGATGCTGCATGTTTGCCTACCGAAGAATGATTTTCGTGCTTGCATCGGCGTATTTTTTTGGATTTTTGCACCTGGAACCATGTTCATTTGCACGCAGCAAGCAAAGATGCACCGATTGAAATGGCTAATAGGTCTGATGAGTTCCAGATATGTTCTTTTTCCTGCACAATTACACAGTGTCTCACGCATCTCTTAGTGTACTTTGCATGCATTTGCGCATCGCCATTGACTTCTATGGGGGCTGTTGGTGCGCAAGTGCGTAGGAAAAAAGAGCATACTGCGCGACTGAAATGCACAGGAAAATACACGCATGTGAAGGAGCTTATTGGGTTCTATTACCTGCGTATCGTTCTGGAACTTAGCTCCGCCCACACCCCACCCCTCCTATTGCAAATAGTAGAGAGAGGCGAGAGGGGGGCGGGAGCTCAGTGCACTGCTCCCGGCTCTTCCAGCCTCCTCCCTGTGCAGAGGGGGACACCGTATATGAGCCAATATACGGTCATATGAATAAGCCCTGAAGAAGACTTGAACCTCTCCTCATTTTAGGATCCAGTGCTGGTTTTGGCTTAAAGAGGTTTTCCAGCTCTAAAGGGGTATTCTAGAACTTTACTATTGATGACCTATACTCAGGAATACTTGATCGGTGGGAGTTTGCTGCTCGGGAACCCTGCCCATTAGCTGATCATCTGGCCCACTGTCAGTGCAGCAGGCCGGACATCATTTTCGGAGGACAAGCTTGGAAGTGTAATAGACGGCTTCACTCCTATTAAAATCAATGGTTGCAATGCTTTCTATTACACTCTTGGCTCTGATCGCAATGAGCAGCCAGAAGTATAAAAGGAGGCATTGCTCCCATTGATTTTAATGGGAGTGAAGCCAGTTATTACACGTCTGGCCCTAAGCACTGATGACAACGCCCGGCCTGCTGCACTGACAGCTGGCCAGATGATCACTGATAGGTGGGGACCCTCGCTGGTAGACTATTCATGGCCTCTCCTGATACCCCTTTGAACAATTGGCAACCTATCTTTAGGATAGCCCATCAATAGTTTATCATCAAAGGTCTGCAGCCCGACCCTACTCTGTACACTGTGTAGTGGCCCAGATTGGTATTGCAGGCACAGTTCCGATTCGCTTGAATTGGAACTTTGCATGCAATACCGTTGAAGCTATGTGTTTCAAGCAACACATTGGCTCCATGCGGCCTGACAATCAACTGATAAGTGGGAGTCCTGGGTGGCAGACCCCCGCTGATCAATTTGACGACCTACTCTAAAGAAAACCCCTTTAAAAGCCCCACCAACTACCCTGCTGTAAACATATTGGGATGGCAGGGTATTGTTCACATTAGGATTTCACTGCCCGTAAATTGTAAACAATTCCATCAAAATAAGTCTATTAAAATGTATAGTTTAATGCTCCAATAGGCTAGAATGGGTCAGACGTAGTTCAAGCACACATACTTTTGATTACATTTGACTTGCCTCAAGTTTGTGAAGGTAGTCTTTTTTTTGCGGGATTTTCCAGCAATGCTTACTACGCTTTTCTGTATACAACACGTATACTTTCCTGTAAGTTATCTAACTGGCCTCTTTATAACTGGCTCTCAAAACGGGCAGTAATGTAAGAAGGACTTGATGAGGCCGTGGTGTATGTTAGTGGAAATGATTAAAATGTTTTATGTTTTGGAAAAAGTTCATTTTATGATGTAAATATACTGCGTCTGCAACATTCACTTTAATCGTCCTTCCAGATGCGGGATGCATGGGTATGTAAACACAAGGAGGAGGGGCTCAATAGACCAGGACGCAGTGTAAACGGCATTGCGACATATATAAAAGGTACGGTGGGGCGACAGAGTGAGTAAACAAACGCGCCTCTTGTGGTGCAGAGTGTTAAGGCAGCAGCATGCAGTCCTAAGTTCTCACACATGACCTGAAGGTTGCAGACTCAATCCCCACATGGTTCAGGTAGCTGGCTCAAGGTTGACTGAGCCTTCCATCCTTCAGAGGTCAGTAAAGATAACTGAGGAAGGCAATGGTAACCCCCCCCCCCCCCATCTTCTCGCAAAAACAGTCTTCCAAGAAAACATCACAGTGTGACATCACCCTAGGAGTTGATCAAGACTCCATGCTTGCACCAGGGGACTTTATCTTTACATCAACGCCCTGTTGGAGCATATGGGTGCCGTAAAGTTAGCACCTCCTTGCATTTACGGCCCTCTTTCTGGCCAGCAAGGCACGTTGATGCCTCTCTGAGTAGTTCAAGGTCTCCTCTGAGGTCTTAACAGTAACATGGCCATCTAAGCAAGGGCCGCAGGAGGTGACCACCAACATGAGATATTGGCAATTTATTCAGATTTGCAGACAGACAATCCTATATCTATAGTGATCAGACCCCTTAAAGGACTTCTGTCACTAGATTTTGGGCAACCAACTAAATACACAGGTGGTTGCCCAATAAAAGAAGAGTATAATGGTACCTTTTATATTTCACAGAAATCTTAGGCAGCAGGTGACTAAAGTGACATAAAGCTCCTCTTCTACTGCCTGCAAACCTCTGGCATTTCAAAGCCCTATAATAAAAGTTTGTTTGGGCCCCTTCACAGGAGTGCAAAAATGCTTGCCTAAGCGCAATGCATTTGCACTATGAATTATGTGCTTTTGCATGCGTTTTGGTGCATATTACTGTACTTTTTGTGCTAACGGAGTTGGTTCACATGGGGCGCAGAACACACCCCTGCCATGATTTAAAAGGCTATTTAGCCTAATGAGGTCCAGATATCTTCTTTTAGTTCATGGAATTCCGTAGCATGTTGTGCATTTGTGCGTGTATTGAGTGCACATTTGCACACTTCCCATAGACTTCTATGTAGACCTTTGGTGGGCAAATGCGCACAACAGTATAGCTTGCTGTGGTCTTTTCTCGCATGCATGAAATACGTGCACAAAAAAAGAGAACTGAGAATGAACCCATGAAATAATAGGGTTCTATTCTCTGAGTATTGCACCCGCAACATTGGGGAACATGGAATTTGCCTCCCATCCAAATATATGCAGTGCCTGGGAATTATGTCATTGCTGGATTATTTTGGGGTCCCAATAATAAATGGAGTCAAACTGGACGATTCTCAGCAATTTTGCGGCTCCATTGATTTACCAGCACAAAGATATAAAGAAGCCTGATAAATAAATAGATATGAGGTAGTAGACAGATAGATAGATATAGATAGATATGAGATAGATAGATAGATAGATAGATAGATAGATAGATAGATAGATAGATATGAGATAGATAGAAGATAGATAGATAGATATGAGATAGATGGATAGATATGAGATAGATAGATAGATAGATAGATAGATAGATAGATAGATAGATAGATAGATAGATAGATAGATAGATATGAGATAGATAGATAGATATGAGATAGATAGATATGATATAGATATGATAGATAGATAGATAGATAGATAGATAGATAGATAGATAGATAGATAGATAGATAGATAGATAGATATGAGATAGATAGAAGATAGATAGATATGAGATAGATGGATAGATATGAGATAGATAGATAGATAGATAGATATGAGATAGATAGAAGATAGATAGATATGATAGGTAGATAGATAGATAGGAGATAAATAGATAGATAGATATGAGATAGATGGACAGATAGATATGAGATAGATGGATAGATATGAGATAGATAGATATGAGATAGATGGATAGATATGAGATATGAGTTAGATAGAGAGATAGAGAGATAGATATGAGCTGGATGGATTGATAGAGAGATAGACAAATAAATAAATATATATGAGATAGGTAGATAGGATAAAGATAGATATGAGATAGATAGCTATGAGATCGATAACTATGAGATAGATAACTATGAGATAGATAGATATTGGATAGATGGATAGATATGAGATAGATAGATAGATAGATATGGTATAGATGGATGGATGGATAGATAGAAGAGAGATAGATATGAGATAGATAGATAGATGGATAGATATGAGGTAGATAGATATTGGATTGATGGATAGATATGAGGTAGATAGATAGATATGAGATAGATAGCTATGAAATAGATAGCTATGAGATGGATAGATATGAGATAGATAGATAGATAGATAGATAGATATGAGATTGAGATAGATAGATAGATATGAGATAGATGGATAGATATGAGATATGAGTTAGATAGATAGATAGATAGATAGATAGATAGATAGATAGATAGAAGAGAGATAGATAGATATGAGCTAGATGGATTGATAGAGAGATAGACAAATAAATAAATAGATATGAGATAGGTAGATAGGATAAAGATAGATAGATAAATAGATATGGTATAGATGGATGGATGGATGGATGGATAGATAGAAGAGAGATATATATGAGATAGATAGATAGATAGATAGATAGATAGATAGATAGATGGATAGATATGAGGTAGATAGATATTGGATTGATGGATAGATATGAGGTAGATAGATAGATATGAGATAGATAGCTATGAAATAGATAGCTATGAGATGGATAGATATGAGATAGATAGATAGATAGATAGATATGAGATTGAGATAGATAGATAGATATGAGATAAATGGATAGATATGAGATATGAGTTAGATAGATAGATAGATAGATAGATAGATAGATAGATAGATAGAAGAGAGATAGATAGATATGAGCTAGATGGATTGATAGAGAGATAGACAAATAAATAAATAAATAGATATGAGATAGGTAGATAGGATAAAGATAGATAGATAGATATGGTATAGATGGATGGATGGATGGATGGATGGATAGATAGATAGAAGAGAGATAGATATGAGATAGATAGATAGATAGATAGATAGATAGATAGATAGATAGATAGATAGATAGATAGATAGATAGATATGAGGTAGATAGATATTGGATTGATGGATAGATATGAGGTAGATAGATAGATATGAGATAGATAGCTATGAAATAGATAGCTATGAGATGGATAGATATGAGATAGATAGATAGATAGATAGATAGATATGAGATTGAGATAGATAGATATGAGATAAATGGATAGATATGAGATATGAGTTAGATATATAGATAGATAGATAGATAGATAGATAGATAGATAGATAGATAGATAGATAGATAGATAGATAGATAGAAGAGAGATAGATAGATATGAGCTAGATGGATTGATAGAGAGATAGACAAGTAAATAAATAGATATGAGATAGGTAGATAGGATAAAGATAGATAGATAGATAGATAGATATGGTATAGATGGATGGATGGATGGATGGATGGATAGATAGAAGAGAGATAGATATGAGATAGATAGATAGATAGATGGATAGATATGAGGTAGATAGATAGATATGAGATAGATAGCTATGAAATAGATAGCTATGAGATGGATAGATATGAAATAGATAGATAGATGGAAAGATATGAGATAGATAGATAGATATGAGATAGATAGCTATGAAATAGATAGCTATGAGATAGATAGATAGATAGATAGATAGATAGATAGATAGATATGAGATAGATAGAAGATAGATAGATAGATATGAGATAGATGGATAGATATGAGATAGATAGATAGATAGATAGATATGAGATAGATAGATAGATAGATAGATATGAGATAGATAGATATGATATAGATATGATAGATAGATCGGTAGATAGATAGATAGATAGATAGATAGATAGATAGATAGATAGGAGATAAATAGATAGATAGATAGATATGAGATAGATAGAAGAGAGATAGATATGAGATAGATGGATAGATATGAGATAGATAGATAGATATGAGATAGATAGAAGATAGATAGATATGATAGGTAGATAGATAGATAGGAGATAAATAGATAGATAGATATGAGATAGATGGACAAATAGATATGAGATAGATAGATATGAGATAGATGGATAGATATGAGATATGAGTTAGATAGAGAGATAGAGAGATAGATATGAGCTAGATGGATTGATAGAGAGATAGACAAATAAATAAATATATATGAGATAGGTAGATAGGATAAAGATAGATATGAGATAGATAGCTATGAGATAGATAACTATGAGATAGATAACTATGAGATAGATAGATATTGGATAGATATGAGATAGATAGATAGATATGGTATAGATGGATGGATGGATAGATAGAAGAGAGATAGATATGAGATAGATAGATAGATGGATAGATATGAGGTAGATAGATATTGGATTGATGGATAGATATGAGGTAGATAGATATGAGATAGATAGGTATGAAATAGATAGCTATGAGATGGATAGATATGAGATAGATAGATAGATAGATAGATAGATAGATAGATATGAGATTGAGATAGATAGATAGATATGAGATAGATGGATAGATATGAGTTAGATAGATAGATAGATAGATAGATAGAAGAGAGATAGATAGATATGAGCTAGATGGATTGATAGATAGACAAATAAATAAATAGATATGAGATAGGTAGATAGGATAAAGATAGATAGATAGATATGGTATAGATGGATGGATAGATGGATGGATGGATAGATAGAAGAGAGATAGATATGAGATAGATAGATAGATAGATATGAGATAGATAGAAGATAGATAGATAGATATGAGATAGGCTAGAATGGGTCAGACGTAGTTCAAGCACACATACTTTTGATTACATTTGACTTGCCTCAAGTTGGTGAAGGTAGTCTTTTTTTTGCGGGATTTTCCAGCAATGCTTACTACGCTTTTCTGTATACAACACGTATACTTTCCTGTAAGTTATCTAACTGGCCTCTTTATAACTGGCTCTCAAAACGGGCAGTAATGTAAGAAGGACTTGATGAGGCCGTGGTGTATGTTAGTGGAAATGATTAAAATGTTTTATGTTTTGGAAAAAGTTCATTTTATGATGTAAATATACTGCGTCTGCAACATTCACTTTAATCGTCCTTCCAGATGCGGGATGCATGGGTATGTAGACACAAGGAGGAGGGGCTCAATAGACCAGGACGCAGTGTAAACGGCATTGCGACATATATAAAAGGTACGGTGGGGCGACAGAGTGAGTAAACAAACGCGCCACTTGTGGTGCAGAGTGTTAAGGCAGCAGCATGCAGTCCTAAGTTCTCACACATGACCTGAAGGTTGCAGACTCAATCCCCACATGGTTCAGGTAGCTGGCTCAAGGTTGACTGAGCCTTCCATCCTTCAGAGGTCAGTAAAGATAACTGAGGAAGGCAATGGTAACCCCCCCCCCCCATCTTCTCGCAAAAACAGTCTTCCAAGAAAACATCACAGTGTGACATCACCCTAGGAGTTGATCAAGACTCCATGCTTGCACCAGGGGACTTTATCTTTACATCAACGCCCTGTTGGAGCATATGGGTGCCGTAAAGTTAGCACCTCCTTGCATTTACGGCCCTCTTTCTGGCCAGCAAGGCACGTTGATGCCTCTCTGAGTAGTTCAAGGTCTCCTCTGAGGTCTTAACAGTAACATGGCCATCTAAGCAAGGGCCGCAGGAGGTGACCACCAACATGAGATATTGGCAATTTATTCAGATTTGCAGACAGACAATCCTATATCTATAGTGATCAGACCCCTTAAAGGACTTCTGTCACTAGATTTTGGGCAACCAACTAAATACACAGGTGGTTGCCCAATAAAAGAAGAGTATAATGGTACCTTTTATATTTCACAGAAATCTTAGGCAGCAGGTGACTAAAGTGACATAAAGCTCCTCTTCTACTGCCTGCAAACCTCTGGCATTTCAAAGCCCTATAATAAAAGTTTGTTTGGGCCCCTTCACAGGAGTGCAAAAATGCTTGCCTAAGCACAATGCATTTGCGCTATGAATTATGTGCTTTTGCATGCGTTTTGGTGCATATTACTGTACTTTTTGTGCTAACGGAGTTGGTTCACATGGGGCGCAGAACACACCCCTGCCATGATTTAAAAGGCTATTTAGCCTAATGAGGTCCAGATATCTTCTTTTTGTTCATGGAATTCCGTAGCACGTTGTGCATTTGTGCGTGTATTGAGTGCACATTTGCACACTTCTCATAGACTTCTATGTAGACCTTTGGTGGGCAAATGCGCACAACAGTATAGCTTGCTGTGGTCTTTTCTCGCATGCATGAAATACGTGCACAAAAAAAGAGAACTGAGAATGAACCCATGAAATAATAGGGTTCTATTCTCTGAGTATTGCACCCGCAACATTGGGGAACATGGAATTTGCCTCCCATCCAAATATATGCAGTGCCTGGGAATTATGTCATTGCTGGATTATTTTGGGGTCCCAATAATAAATGGAGTCAAACTGGACGATTCTCAGCAATTTTGCTGCTCCATTGATTTACCAGCACAACGATATAAAGAAGCCAGATAAATAGATAGATATGAGGTAGATAGACAGATAGACAGACAGATAGATAGATATAGATAGATATGAGATAGATAGAAGATAGATAGATAGATAGATAGATAGATAGATAGATAGATAGATAGATATGAGATAGATAGAAGATAGATAGATATGAGATAGATATGATAGATAGATATGAGATAGATAGATAGGTAGATAGATAGATATGAGATAGATGGATAGATATGAGATAGATGGATAGATATGAGATAGATAGATAGATATGAGATAGATAGAAGATAGATAGATAGATATGAGATAGATGGATAGATATGAGATAGATAGATAGATAGATAGATAGATAGATATGAGATAGATATGATAGGTAGATAGATAGATATGAGATAGATATGATAGGTAGATAGATAGATAGGAGATAAATAGATAGATAGATAGATAGATAGATATGAGATAGATAGATATGAGATAGATGGATAGATATGAGATATGGGTTAGATAGATAGATAGATAGATAGATAGATAGAGAGAGAGATAGATAGATATGAGCTAGATGGATTGATAGAGAGATAGACAAATAAATAAATATATATGAGATAGGTAGATAGGATAAAGATAGATATGAGATAGATAACTATGAGATAGATAACTATGAGATAGATAGATATTGGATAGATGGATAGATATGAGATAGATATATAGATAGATATATAGATAGATGGATGGATGGATGGATGGATAGATAGAAGAGAGATAGATATGAGATAGATAGATAGATAGATAGATAGATAGATAGATAGATATGAGGTAGATAGATATTGGATTGATGGATAGATATGAGGTAGATAGATATGAGATAGATAGCTATGAAATAGATAGCTATGAGATGGATAGATATGAGATAGATAGAAGATAGATAGATAGATAGATAGATAGATAGATATGAGATAGATGGATAGATATGAGATAGATAGATAGATATGAGATAGATAGAAGATAGATAGATATGAGATAGATATGATAGGTAGATAGATAGGAGATAGATAGATAGATATATAGATAGATAGATATGAGATAGATGGATAGATATGAGACATGAGTTAGATAGATAGATAGAAGAGAGATAGATAGATATGAGCTAGATGGATTGATAGAGAGATAGACAAATAAATAGATATGAGATAGGTAGATAGGATAAAGATAGATATGAGATAGATAGCTATGAGATAGATAACTATGAGATAGATAGATATTGGATAGATGGATAGATATGAGATAGATAGATAGATATGGTATAGATGGATGGATGGATAGATAGAAGAGAGATAGATATGAGAGAGATAGATAGATAGATAGATAGATAGATAGATAGATAGATAGATAGATATGAGGTAGATAGATGGATATGAGATAGATAGCTATGAAATAGATAGCTATGAGATGGATAGATATGAGATAGATAGATGGAAAGATATGAGATAGATAGATAGATACATATGAGATAGATAGCTATGAAATAGATAGATATAGATATGAGATAGATGGATAGATAGATAGATAGATAGATAGATAGATAGATAGATAGATAGATAGATATGAGATAGACATGAGATAGATAGGAGAGATAGATAGCTATGAGATAGATAGATAGATAGATAGATAGATAGATAGATAGAAGAGATAGATAGATAGATAGATAGAAGAGAGAGATAGATAGATAGATAGATAGAAGAGATAGATAGATAGATAGATAGATAGATAGATAGATAGATAGAAGAGATAGATAGATAGATAGATAGATAGATAGATAGATAGAAGAGAGAGATAGATAGATAGATAGATAGAAGAGATAGATAGATAGATAGATAGAAGAGAGAGAGATAGATAGATAGATAGATAGACATACAGTGTTTATCTGACAATCTGCTGTTTGCCCTGGCAAATGGTCCTGTACACATTATAAAACGATGGTCTATTGAAATGGTATATGAAATGTATCTGCATTAGCTAATGGTCTGTAGTTAAATGTGTCATGTCTATGACCTACATAAAGGAATAGACATCCTATATTTGCTCTTTATATACTGCAGATAAACATTTTAATCAGTCCTCATTATTTCATCATTTCTAATTACGTTATCGGCTGCCATCACCAGGGAGAATATACTGTAGAACTTCCCTAACAGTTTATCATCACCTATCCAGCACATGGAAGGTGTTATATGCACGTTATCACTTCCAATTACCGGCTAGGAAAATATTCAATCTACTCAACTAACTACACTGTGAATATTGCATTCATCCAGGAGCCTAAATATTGGAACGGGTGCTGCCGGCGTACGAACAATCCAGATCTGAGAGTGTGCAAACAGAGCATTAGTATTCACAGCAGCAGCCTGCGAGGTCCGCATGTGTTCTTGGGAGTGATTCTTAATAAGCTGATATTCACGTGGAGAATGGAAATAGGAATAAGGCCGCACACACCATATTCTGTGTCTACTAAAACACTGACAAGCAGCGCTTTGTATATATGAGCAGAAAACATTGACGTAGCTGTTGGTCATAGAAAAGTAATTAGTTTACTGCTCAATGACCTTCAATTAAACAATCTCTAGACCTAGAATACAGTACAATTCACCTTGCAAACAGAAGGTCAAGTAGCAGGGTTGGTTGGGCTATCCAAATTGTATATATTGTGAAACCCCAGATGTTTTATTTGGGGGTTTTCTTAAGTAAAACAAGGCAAAAACACAGTTATCTTCATAGGGCAAATTATCACAATCCACAAATATATGACTAATGTATTTATTTATTTCTCATTGCTTATGTAGAGGCAACACACCGAAATTCACAGTGCTGTACGGAGATTGTCATCATCTACAACAGTCACTGCCCTCAGTGCTGCTCACAATCTACTCTCCCTATCTAAGGGCTTCTTCAGACGACTGTATGCACAAATGCGCACACTTCAGCGCAATGTATTTGCGCAATGAACCAGGTTGATGAGGTGCGCTCAGTACTGTACTTTTGCGCACACAGGGCCTGTTCAGATGTGTGTGCAAACCCCCCCCCATCCTGATTTAAATGGCTATTTAGCCTAATGAGGCCAAGGAGTGTTCTGTTTTCACAGAATTGCGCATGTTCCTCCGTTCTGCACGTGCATTTTGCACCTCCTATAGATTTCTATGCAATACACAGAAAATTGTTCATGAGAACGAATCCATTGACATTAATGTGTTCTATTCTCTGTGCATTGCATATGTTATACATGCAAAAACGTGCGCAAATACGGAACTCCTTAGAATCCCCAAGGCTGTTTTGCATGAGCCAATGATCATGAGCGAAGATGCGTCCTAGTAATATTCATTTATCCTATTATTGAAAAACAGCCCAGACAGCCTATCAGCCTTTATAACAGAAGGCAGAACCTTCTCCCTAGAAGTCCAACATGAATATGGTACTGCACATGCACTGGTGGACATATGACTCTGTGATCACATCGTGACGTCATGCCAGGCCGGCACATGAAATCAAAGGGGACACAGCAAGTGGCACTGTGAACTTGAAGTCCAAATGCAAACCTCTGTTGTCCCTCTTAGGCCTCGTTCACACGAGCGCTGTTTTAGCGCATTAAAGGCGAATGAAAAGATTGCGTCTTTTAGAACCGATGGTTTCCTATAGAAGTGTTCATATGAAGGAATTTTAGACGTGCTAAATACTCGCATCTAACAAAAATAGGATATGCGACTGCAATGCTCACATCTAAGTCCCATGGTGCAAGAAAAGATAGGACCTGACCTATCCTTGGTGTGTGCTTTCCATAGACTCCTATGGAGCTGGATTACATGCGCCACACACCTCTGATTGTGCGAACGGGCAATTTCACAGCTAGTTAAAATAGCTGGAAATCACCTGTTGTTGTGATGCTATCTGAGTGCTAAAACAGCGTTTCTGTGAATGAGCCTTAATGGACCCTTAATAATATCCAGACAGCCAATTAAACATGAAAAAAACAATACTATCCGTTCAGAGCGATTTTTTTTTTAGACACATTAATGGGAAAAGTTTGGACTAAGAAGTGACATTTTCATTCATTGGCATCATTGACTCTCCCTTTTTTGTCTATAGTTGCTCCTGCCAAGCTGCCTACAACATGTGCTCTTAGTAGTATGGCGCATCTCCACATGCCATCTCAGACGCCGAGGGCCAACTACAGAAGAAGTATGTCAAGTAGCCGATATTCCACTGCGCTGCTATAGTTAGCCTAATGAGGTCCAGATGTGTTCTTTTTCCCTCGGTTAGGCGCAGTGTTTCACGCATTCCCTTACGTATTAGCGCACCTCCCATAGACTTCTATGTAGGCCTTTGCTGCACAATATGCAGGCAGATAGCAGGTCCTATTTTTTTCCTCGCACGTGCAAAACACGCTCATCAGAACAAATCCATTTACATCAATGGGTTGTATTCGTTGCGCATTGTGCGCGAAAATTTTGCGTGCACAAATATGGTCATGTGAAGAAGCCCTAACGTAAAGTTCCCTGTTCGGGTATTTGATGGCTTTTCTGGACAACTCCCTTAATTGATGCGGTTGGGCTGTTTTTCTGGAGAATGGACTTTCCTTCATTCTACACTTACGAGAGAAAATGCATACGGTAAAAATGGTAGTTTATCCAAATATGGACGCCACGTGTAATATTTTTTTCTTTTTCAGCAGCTTCTAACACGTAATGTTAAGTCATGAAGTAAGGACCGAATGGTAAGAACAGGTTTTCTTCTGCAGACCATACGGCTTCAGGATGTTAATACCTTCTTTATGGAATTATTCCCCGCCTGGGGTGCAGCAGGTTACTGAGTACTTTTAGCCATGGGAAAATTGAAGGAAGCAGGTGTTAACTGAATTTCCCACTCATAAGCTTTTAACCTATGGCCTCCATTGAGAAAACACACGGCACTCAAAGACTCTTCTCATTAATGTCAAGCAAACAGTCTTTTCAAGTTCTCCTTTCATCTCACTTGACTCTGCTATAAAAGTGTAATTTCATTGGTTTCTCGGGGAGGTTCTGAGAGTGGATATGTGGTAATAAGATAATCTGTTCAATAACTATTAAGTAATCTTGTATATATTTCATTCACAAATAAAGAGATTAGAGATATTTCATGGGCTGCACCACCATGAAAATGGAGATGACACTGTAAAGAGGCTTCTATAGGCACAGAGGGAGAAGCGAATAGCCTATTATTGAGTACCTGCTTAAAATAAAGGTAGGCACTATTAGAAGCTGCTTTAACTGTCAGCCCCCGTATCCCCTTTACACATCCCACCTCACTGGTTGTTCTTTTGAGCCAATCTCATCCCACCTCATCCTCAGTTCTACAACTGTTTATCCAAGCTCTAACCCATCTTCCATCTACTACTAATTTTTGGCGTCTTCACTACTTTATTAAAGCTTGCAAGTCATGGTGAAAAGTTCTGGTTTGGACGGTTATCGGAACTTTTGCAAAAAGTTCAGTTTGGTCCAAATTAGTTTGAACTGAATCAGAAGTTTGTCAAAACCTCTAAAATTGGTGTATAACACTGAGGCCTCTTTCACACAGCCGTATATGTTTTTACGCTCGGCCGATCACTGAAAAAAATTGTGTAAATGAAGAATAGCCATGACAGCTGCGGCATACCGGTAAAAAACTACGCTGCAGGGCAGAAATCCTCTCAATGACTGCTAAGGCTTAAATAGAGCCAACTCTCTTCTTTTCCCAGCGTTGGACATAGCTAAATTCCCTCCACTTCCCTTTTTTTTCAGCTCCCGTAGGAGTCTATAGGAGCTTCCAGCATATCTGGTTAAAAGATAGGGCAAGACCTATCTTTTCACGTGCTTTATAAAATTGGTCTCCGTTTTTGGTCACGAATGTGCTATTTTACCCGGCATGATTTTTTTACGCGCCCAAAAATCGCTCATTGGAATGAATTATACTGGAATCCAATGCTTCAAATGGCCATGAATTTTGGACGCAGCTACAACAGCTACATATACACGGTCATGTGAATAAGGCCTGAGGCCCAAGAGCCATAAAAGCCCTGAATAACACTCTGAGAGTTCACAGAGCTTTTATGGCTCTCAGATAATGTTATACAGCAGTGCTCAGGACTAGTGTTGAACAATTTGAACCAGTAAAACCCTGTTCCAGGTAGAACTTTGCTAAAAGTTAAGTTTGGCAGAAACTCAATTGAGCTTTTAACAAAGTTTGACCCGAAAGAGGGTTGTGCTGTTTCGGCTTGCTCAAACATTGTACTCATTCTTAAGAAGCTACTTTTCAATCTTCTCTATCCAGCTACCAACCCCACTCAATATTCCCCTTTGCCTCAAAGCTTCTCAGACAACATCTTATCCAGCCTGCATTTCAGCTACCTACAATTTAATGGGTAGACATATCGCGGGGTGACATACCGCAGTTGCACAGAGGTCCTGTAGGCAAAGGGATTCTTTGCTACTGTTCCTTGAGAAAAAAAAAAAAAACAATAGTTCTTTTGTGCTTTCTACTGTTTGTTAGTAAATATCTAAGGGATTAGGCACATCATTTCCATCCATCTCTTATTATTACTGTTGGGTTAGTACATCCGTGAGGGATTTTCCAGACAGCTATGAATGAGATGATCAGATTGGCAGTTGGAAAACAAGGAGCCTTTATGCTATTCCTGCACAGGGGTCCTATGTTATCATGTCTACCCTTTACAATCCAGTTAATAGTCACACCACTCCATTGACGCTGAATGCTGTCAGGCTGTATAGCAAGTTGTAATTTTACAGCCTCAGGTTGGAGAATACTACTCAAGTGCTAAAATTCTAGCTAATGGTATCCACATGGATAGCCAGATATTTAGTTTCCTGGTGGCCAAAGTAAGTGTCAGAACCGGTGGCTCACGGGTCCCTCGTGCCCCCACCGCCAGTCCTGTCACACAGGCGGCTGCTGTGCGGCGCAGGGAAGCCCCGCTTCTCGTCACCTCCCCTGGCCGCCGGGCTCCTTCTCGACGCCGGGTTGCTAGGGACGCAGCGCGGGTTACCCCACGCTGTGTCCTCGGTACCATGGCAACTTGGCATGGTTCTCCTTCCCTTCCTCCTGCAGGGCTGGGGGCGGGTTCCCCAGTGCTGCTGGGTGCACTCAGCTGCTGTCAGACTCCCCACCCCAATCAGCCGCTGGGGCGGGAGCTCTGACAGCATTTAATCCTGCTTATTTCTGCATACCAGTGCCAGTGTTAGTTTGGTTGTCCTACTACACCTGCATACTTCGTGTTTTGACTCTCTGTTTTTTGGACCTGATGTTGCCTTTGCCTGACCCTCTTGTACCGCGTACACTCTCGTTGCCGACCCGGATAGTCTGACTCCCCTTGCTGTTGTCTGTTCCAGCGTCTGTCTGTTCGTTAGTCTCTATGTCCCCCTTCCTTAGTGAGTGTAGGGACCATCGCCCAGTTGCCGCCCTGGGGCTTAGCCCAGGGGGGCAAGTAGGTAGGGACAGGGGGTGCAGGTTTTTTCAGGGACCTCCAGTATCCCGGACCCCAGTCCTGAAAGTAAGGTTAGAGATTGGGGGTTAGGAGTAAGGAATCCTTTGAAAGAAGAATGTCAACAAGGTGGATGTAAAGAAATTATTTTGTAAGTCTATTCGCCAAAAGTTATGTTTGTTTTCCATGTCTATCTTAATGATTGGCCATTAATCGGTGGGGTTTCAACTCTATGCATCTCTATCAATCAGCTGAATGAAGGGACTGCAACACTCCACCAAACGTTGTGTCCAGAGACATAACTTGAAGCTCCTGGGCCCCAATGCAAAGTCTGTGTTGGGGCCCCCAACTATAATGCTTTATTCATAGTACTGGGCTCCCTATATGGAGAAGAGAAGCCTTATGGGCCCCCTAAGGTTTATAGGCCTGGATGCTATCACATCATCTGCATCCCCTATAGTTACGCCCCTGGTTGTGTCTTCTTCATAGTTTACCCTAGCATGTTCTACATACTTATAGCGGTACCTGCTACTGCAACCTAGTCCCATTCAGTTGAATAATGCTGAGGTGTTGTAAGCAGCAATACAAGGGGAGCTGAGCCCCTGATGGTTGGAAAGGGAGCCTATCCCAAGGCCCGGGCATTAAAATTAATAGAGTTGTGCCAAAATAGACTTTTAGGAATAGTCCATAGCATAGGTGATAAAAATTTAATTGGTAGGGGTCTCACCATTGAGAAACACACTAATTTTGAGAATGGGGGTACCTTGTCCCCTACTACTCCTCTCTGCAGGCTCACTGCACCACCCGCAGTAAGGAGGAGATTAATGGAGCCATGGTTGTGCATGCACGGTGCTGCTCCAATCATCTTCAGTGGGACTGCCAGAGATAGTCAAGTG
The DNA here is from genome assembly GCF_035609145.1 of Eleutherodactylus coqui. Classification (NCBI taxonomy): domain Eukaryota; kingdom Metazoa; phylum Chordata; class Amphibia; order Anura; family Eleutherodactylidae; genus Eleutherodactylus; species Eleutherodactylus coqui. The sequence goes on along the minus strand of NC_089841.1, from coordinate 80,444,925 downwards.
ATCTTGCTTGGCTATTTACGTCAGCTCCACTGAAATGAATGCAGCAGCACAACGCATGTGCAACCTCCACGCCATTCTATCTCTACGACACTGCGGGTGGGTGTAGTGATGCGAGAAGGGGACTACAGGACCCCCTTGGGATTGGTAGGGATCTTAGCAGTGAGACCCTTACTGACCACACTTATATTACCTATCCTAAGGATAGGTGATAAAAGTGTATTTTGGTACAGCTTTTTTAAGGTGCTCATGCAACGTAAATAGTTGTCAACGGAATGTTTGTTTCAGTGAACAGGTATTTCTCTCGACTTCCCCATATACATGGACATTTGGTTTGGCCGGTCATGCATGATAGGCATTCGATAGGCAGAGAGAGCTAATATAGAGCAGCCAGTGGCAATTGGTTCTGTGATCACAGGTTCATTGAACCAGGTCCAATCAATCGCCCTTTGCTTGGGCTTACGTATCCTGGCCTACACAGGTGTTTCATCCTTCACGAGGTAATGTTTTCGTGCATGGGTCAGGCATGGGATCAAGTCACACCTGATCCACTGGAGGCCAGGAAGAGGGCTATACTGAATGATTTATTGTCCGTGCAAAAGGGCCCTAAGCCACTACCAGACAGCTCTGGAGGCAACTTATCTCCAGGGTATTGAAATCCAACCTGCTCAATCCCTCATTCTCCAGATGGGGAAGAGTTCAGAGTCTCCCATATACATACGATAGTTTATCATCCCTGCTAAAGTCAGTGGATTTGGATGACTTTTCCTTAATATTTATGGGAACCTTTACATCCTCAGTAAAACTCCACTAAAGAAATGTCTGGAAGAACCGTAGCTGCAGTAACTAAGATGTAAGACACAATAAGTCTTGAACAGAGCAGCAGTCTCATGCTGATGATCTAGAAGAATGTCTATAGATAGGAGCTACTGGACGTGCTTTCATCTGCTTTTTGAAGACACTGCAGTGGTGAACTCTGCCGTAAAGTCTATTTTAGTAGCGTACACGTATTTCTATTTGATGACTGCAGAATTTATAGTATAATAAAACTACTGTAGCTGCTCACATAAAGACTATGGAGTAACTTTATCCACATTTGGAGGTCAAGAATTCCTGTTCGTAGTACAGGATCATAATGAGGATAAGGGATGTCATGCCCCTCATGAAAAAAGAAGCAAAAATTGGTGGCAGAGGTACAATTCATAGACAAAGTAATTAAAAGTCGTACAATAGTGTGATATCCAATATAAATTCATTCGTTACTAAATTAATCCTAAACTAAAGACATTTTTAAGAATAGAGTTTACCAAATACTATACGTAGCTGGGTCAAGTTAGACTTGGTTCACACTACCATTCGACTTTCCGTGTTCCTGTTCTGTCAACAGAGACCTGGATCCATCCAATGATGGAAACTAATGGCACCAGGCAGATCGCATTGACTATAATGGGATCTGTCTATCTTACTTTCTGCCCTCCAGCATTTTATAGGACAAAGTAGCGCAGCATGCTGTGATATATTGTCTCGGACACAGTGGCAGATCTGCGCCGGAGGCTCTAAAAGGAATGCGTCGGGCCGCTGCATGGGTTCCTATGGGAGGGAGTTTAGCAGGCTTCTTTCACACGAGCGTATATCGGCCGGCCGTTTTCGCTACATTGGGGGTGAAAAAACTGGTGAACGGGTGCACAGATCAAACGTTTGTGCGCCCGTTCTTATGGCCTGGTGAGGCTGGCACAAATGCGCTGACCTCACCAGGCCATCGCCCATTTCCCCTCACTCCCCATCGCAGGCTCACTTATCTTCCTCCCTGCTTCATCTGTGCAATGGGAGGGGTGGGGCGGAGCTAAGTGCCGGTCAGCCCCGCCTCCTCACATTGCTGGCTATGAACAAGGGGTGGGACAAGGCGGGGCTTAGCTCTGTCCACATCCCACCCCTTACCCATAGCCATCAATGGAAGGAGGCGAGCGGATCACCGTTTAGCTTCGCCCCCTCCCATTGCAGAGACCGAGTGGGGAGGAGAGGTAAGCCTGCACAGGGAAGGGGAGGAGTACAGAGGAAGGTAGTTTAGCAGCCATGCTGCTAAACTCCCTCCCACCTACGGCCTCTGCCATGGGCTCCCATAGAAGCCCATGCAGCGGCCCAACGTACTCCGGCCCAAACATAGTTCCAGAACCATGTTTTTGGCTCAAAGTAAAAACACCCGGCACGGTATTGGCCGGCCGGGCGTTTTTACGTCTTGCAAAAACGCCCGTGTGATCGGATGCATTGGAATCCAATGCATCAGATCACAGCACATATTGGCCGGCTGTGAAATGGCAGGTCGATATGCGCTCATGTGAAAGAAGCCTAAGGCTGCAGCTTCTTCACTGGTAAATAACCTTACAATGCATAGCCCTTATGTACTAAATGCACATTAAAGTGACTCTCTGGATTTGAGACAAAATTCTGTTCCAGAAGAGGAGGCGGTATATTATCTGCAGTTCTTCTGATGTACCGCCCTTTTGATCCATTAATTCCGGGCTCTGCTTTTGACTGCCCATGATGGCAGCAGAATTTTATAACTACCTAATGCACACTATACTGCTCTGTGATTGGCCAGTCCTGATCATGTGAGCAGTTTTGGCCTATCAAAACAAGGTATAGCGCATCGGTAATCTAACACTACCAATACTAGTGGGGATTAGGTAGTCTAAAGATTGCAATGGCCATGTTGGATGGCCAAAAAGGGGGCCTGGAACTGGTAGATCAGTGAGTTGGTAGAGGAAGGGCAACTGCAGGTAATATACCCCCTCCCTGCTGGTCCTGGGACAGAATTTCATCTTGAAACCAGAGGGTCGCTTTAGTCATTGTAAACTCAATATACCTTACAGTTAATGGGACATGGCATGGTGATAGTGAAGCATGATGCTAATTTTTGTGCTTTTCTGGCTTTTTAATTGCACAGACAGGATCACGTAGATGCAATGGTGCAAGACATATACCATGCTGTTCATATACTAGGTTCCATAATTGTATCAAATACTCTTACTGATAGAATATGCAACCTAAATCTTCAAAACAAGTGTTTTCCTCGCAGCTACATCTGCAGAATCACAAACCGCGGCTTCTTTTCTTTGAAATCTTGATTATATACAAGGTAAATACATGTGAGAGCAGCAGCAGTTCATGATTACAAGCCTGCTGACATACATTAATTAACGTCTGGGGAAAACTGTTCCTGTTTGCTTTGTAATTTAGTGTAATTATTATAAAAATGAAGTTTATGAGTTTTTGTGCACATAAATTGGGAAGTATAAAGTGAGCAGTAGGGTATACAAAATGAAGGCAACAGTAGAATATAGAGTATAAACTTAAAGGGGTTTTCCGAGCAAATACTATTGATGACCTATTCTCAGGATAAGTAATCAATAGTTGATAGCCAGGGATCCGCCGCTCAGGATCTTCGTCTATCAGTTGAACATCCTTGATTTCAATGAGAGCAAGGCCTGCCTATTAGGCTTCCTGCTCTGACCCTGGTGATGACGCCGAGCCCTGCTGCACTGGCAGTGGATGACCAGCTGATTGCCAGGGATCCTAAGAGGTGGATCCCCAGATATCAACTATTGATGATCTATTCTGAGGATAGCTCATCAATAGTATTTGCCCAGAAAAGCCCTTTAACAGTAGGGTATACAGTGTGAAGGTAATAGTAGGGTATACAATATGACGGTAACAGTAGGTTAAACGGTGCAACAGCAACAGTAGGGTATATAATATGATGGTAACAGTAGAGTATACAGTATGACGGTAACAGTAGGGCAGAAAGTATGAAGGTAACAGTAGGTTATACAGTATAAAGGTAACAGTAGGGTATACAGTATGACGATAACAGTAGGGCAGACAGTATGAAGGTAACAGTAGGGCAGCCAGTATGAAGGTAACAGTAGGGTATACAGTATGACGGTAACTGTAGATTAAACAGTATGACGGTAACAGTAAGGTATACAATGTTACAGTAACAGTATGATAGTAACAGTAGGATATAAAGTAGATAGTTAACAGTAGGTTATGTAGTAGAGTAGCCTGGAAATGAACATAACTGTGCATAAGGGCTAAAAAGAATTCTTAAAATTGCATATAGTAGTACCCCACTAAACAAACAATAGCAACATAAGGCCAGTTTCACATGAATGTATTACAGAACAAGTCTGCGTCCGTAATACAGACATTCTGCATACCCCGGCCCGGCCATGGGGTTTACTAACCTGAACTGTCTTTATCATACATACTACAATGGTGACAATTCGAGTCAGTAAACACCACGGTGGGGCCGGGATACACACCCAGATAACGGATGCAGAAATATGGCCCTAAGGTAAAGCTGGCCTAATGCAGCACAGAGTTTTTGCACATGAACAAGGTTTGAAGGTCCAGGTAATCAGCCTGTTTTGCGTGTGCCAGCGCATATTACTGCAAATATTTGCACGCGCAGGGTAGGTCACACGCCAGCTTGACACTCCCTTTCCGTGGAATGTATTGGCTGTTAAAGCCCAATGAGGTCCAGCTGTCTTCTTTTCTGGCGTTTTGCTCAGTGTTTCCCTCTTCCCCTTTCGTGTTTGGACACCTCCCATGGACTTCTAGGGGCCATTGCTGTGCAAAACGCAGGAAAATAGAGCAGGTCCAACACGCTTATGAGAATGAATGCATTGAAATAAATGTTTAGTGTGCACAGATTTTACATACGCAAAACGCTCGCAAACACGCCGTGTGCGGCCGCCCTTAGAGTCCTTCTACACTGCTCAGTTTGATCCCTGCACAATGGGTGCAAAAAAACATGGGTTTTGCAGCATTAGACATTCCACAGGATAGTTTATCCTATCTCCTGCTGCGTTTTCTGTACTATGGCAGTTTTTTTTAATATTTCTTCGTTATAATTTGTGGTGTGTAAGGAAAACTTTTTTCTTTTATGGTGGGGAACTATTAAGATTTTTTGCTATTGGGCCCTGTAACTTTTTTGTACTCTCCTACAAGAAGCGGGTGAGTCTAAAAAATAGCTCACCCGACTCCCTATCACATACCCTAACAGAACCCTATCTTAATTTATAGTGTTGTGGGGTTGTGACGGGTTCCCTTTAATTAAACCAAGTTCTATAGCGCAGCTATAGATCGTGCAGACGTGATATCTGAGGGGGCCCAATACCTCCTATGAGAAAACCCCAGTGTCATATATGGAGCACAGGAGGTGCAGGACCTGTGACAGATTGGACCCAAAGTTGCAAGTTCCATCTCCATGGCCATATGTATTCTAGCTCCATTCCTCATACGTGCACAAGGTGATGGTTCAAGATCGCGTGAAAACATCTCCAATCAAGGCATTTATATTACACTCATATATCCTATAGACAAGGGAAAAGAGAAACGTGAACAATACTTCCAAGAAACATGGCCGCCCGCAGCTTCATCCTCCCTGATTGCTGGAGGCGTACTGGTGAGAAGGACTTGTCTCCTTCTAGTCTATAGGTCACACAAGGAGGAAAATAAGACATTATAAGCCGGATTGCTACGATGATGACTGCAGTGAAAGGAAGGATCAGCCTGGCAGTGAACCACTTATGCAGTTTTTAGATCTCCGGCTCCACTTCTCATTATAATGCCTTTTTCCTAAAACTCCACTTTTAGGTGGAGGACCTCCGTGACCCGCTGTTCCAGTATTCAGTAACTATGGAAACATTTGCATATTGAACTTATGTTCTTATACTTACATTACCCTGAATATGAAAGCACTACAATGCGTCCACCCAGAATAAATCCAGCAAGCACATTGTAAGAACGTCTTTTCTGCTTTTCAGTTTACTTCTTAAACGTCTGCGGCAGAATAATTACTTTGCAAATAACTCTGAAAAATTCCCAGCATACAAAAATTCCCAGAGAGGAGACTTGGCAAGACATCCAACGGATTCTAAGTGCAGTTAAAGTTTGGATTTTACCTTCCATACTTTCTTAATGTATGGATATCTGCCACACGGCTGTATATCACGAACAAAGATGTCTTAGATGACTGTTTTTCCAGATGTGTGCTTATATAGAAAAAGCAGTTGTGTGCTGAGGTCAGGAAACCTTCGTTCCATAAATCAGTTATTCAGGCTATATGGTGGATGTAGCGTATACGGTACTAGTTATACCTTGGGGCTTATTCACACAAATGCATTTGTGCTATGTATTAGTTCTGCAAAATGTGCTCACAATAGACAGTGAATATAATCTCATTTATTGCTATGGGTTTGGTCACGTGAGTTTTTTACTTACGTATTTTGGTCGCGCAAAAGATCCTGCAGCATGACCTATTTTTGTGCATGATTGTGCATATTAACCCTTTGCAATCCAATTTTGGATTCAGGGTTTGCTAGGGGGCTTTCTCTTTGCGCCATTATACAATGGTGCCGTCTGCTGGCTAGAGCCAGTACTGCTGTATGGGACATGCTGGAGAGACCCCACTGACAACAGGGCGGCTGGTGATATACAGTAAGAATACCCTGCCGGACGTCTTCCGACATTGGAACTGTACAGCCTTCATTCAGAATGTCTTCAGACGTCAGACAGTGGATTGGAAAGGGTTAAACAAATACACAGGGCATGCGTGTGCAAAAAATACAGTAAAATACGCACACATGCGCAAAAACACCCATGCAGTGCAAATGTGCATGTAAATATGCTTTTACACAGGCCGATAGATCGTTCAGATTAGCGCATCCGGTTCAGTGTAAATGCATGCCCCAACTGAACGACGAATGAGAACTCGTTTGCTTCTTGTTCATTGTTCAGTTTCTGAATGTAGAAAACTAAAGAACGTATCGGCCCGTGTAACCAGGCAGTCGCTCATCTATGAACGACTGCCTGTTTACTGTGAATGGAGGCGGGTGGGTTGGAACGATCCCCGGCCCGCTCTGCCTCCGTTCACTCAGCGATGCTCATTCCTGCACAGGAACAATTACTGGGACAACCTGGTGGACGTCTGTCCCCAACAGATCGTCCTGTGTAAAAGGGCCCTTAGGCCCAATGTCCACAGGTGGATTTGAATTTGTGGAATCCGCGCAGGACACCCCCGCGTAAGATCCACAGTTCAAGCCGCTCATAGGGAACCGTGAGCATCCGCACTTAAATTTACACGTGCGGATTTGTTTTCCAGATTCCGCATGCAGAAAACAAATCGCAGCATGCTCCATTTTAGTGCGGTTCCCACACGGACGGCTTCCATTGAAGTCAATGGAAGCTGTCTGATCCGTGGCCCGTCCGCAATGTCAAAGCAGGAGTTTAACAAAAACAAGTGTACTGCGCATGTGTTCCGGCGCGACGGCCGGTGCTTCCACACACATCCGCAGTACAGAAAAAAAAAGACCTGGACAGGTAAGCAGGATCGCCCGCCATAGGCAGGGCCGGATTCCACTGCAGGCTCCCGAATGCGGAATCCGAACCACCCGTGGACATGAGGCCTGACCATTAGGTCAATCAAGTAGAGCCCAAGGGCATGGCAGCTAAAGAGGCCGGCAGATTCCTCTACTGCCTGTGATTCCCAGTGTGAAGCTATCAGTGGCGCTGACTGTTGGCCAATATTCTCGAGCGAGTTTTATGGGTTGCGAAACGCAAAAAACTCACACGAAAATAGACCCTATTGTTTGCAGTGGGCCTATTTACATGGGCGATTTTTCTTTCACAGGGAGACAGCAAGATGGAAAAATCGCAGCATGTCCTATTTATCTCTGAGTCTTGTATGAGAACAGTGCATTCAAATGGTCAGGGTCCTACACAGAACACAGACACGGTGTCCATGTTCTGTGTTATGCGAGTCGCGTTCGAGAATGTTGAGCGGCACTCGGTATCGGCCATGTAAATATGACCTTAGCTTACCATTTTCGCATTTTTTTTCAAGATGATCTAAGAGGGATAGTTAGGGTGGCTTCACATAAGAGTAAGCGCAAAATCGTATCGCCACATGGCAGCATATCTAACGCACGCTGTCATGCGCAGTCTGACTTGTTCTATTTTTTTTGCTTAGCGACATTGCGTATAAATGCCAAAAATACACAACGTAATTGCATTTGTACAGCATTTATTACTCGCCCCTAGAGAACGATATGAGTCTAACGTGCGTGATACGCAGTAAAATAGAGCATGCTGTGTACTTCTTTATGAGAGTATTATATGCAATAAATATACATAACTGTGAGTGGATCAATGAAAATCAATGTACCTTCATTGACTCCATTCACTGTGTATTACGTGCGTAATATGCAATTAAATTAGGCTCATGTGAGCCCGGCCTTAATGTACCATATAATATACTGAAAAACTGTAAAAAAAGGTTATAGTGAAATGAAAAAATAACTAAATTCTGCCATCTCTGTGGAGATCTTGTTTCTACGGTGTACACACTGCAGCAAAAATGACGCAATAGCTTTATTCTACGGGTCAGTATGATTATAATGGTATCAAATTTATATAGTTTTACTTTTGCTGTACTACTTTTGAAATATGAAATATCTTTGGAAAAAAATAAAATTATTTTCTGCTGTTTTTCATTTTTCCATTGATACCTATAGAAACTACAGGACGTCCTGTAATTTCTATTGGTACCATTTTGGAGTATATTTGACTGTTTGATCAGTTTTTATTACATATTTTCTTGGAGAAAGGATGAGCTAGAGATGAGTGGTCGTACTCGGTTCGGGTGTTTTTGCACTCGAGCACCGCTTTTTCCGAGTAACTGACTACTCGGACGAAAAGATTTGGGGGGCGCCGAGGGGCGGGGGGCAGCATGGTGGAGTGTGTGGGGGGGGGGGGGTTAGCAGTGGGGAACAGGGGGGAGCTCTCTCTCTCCCCCCCCCCACTCCCCTCTGCAACCCCCCACTCACCCACGGCGCCCCCCGAATCTTTTCGTCCAAATAGTCAGTTACTTCAAAAAAGCGGTGCTCCAGTGCAAAAACACCCGTACCGAGTACGCTCGCTCATCTCTAAGGATGACCAAAAAAAAAGCATAATTCTGGCATTGTGCTTTTTTTTTCTGGACACTTTACTTTGATTAATTGGACTTTTACGTTAACAGATATGTATCCAAAACCCACCAACCTTTTCCTATATATAAATAAAAAACTTTTTAAAACTGACTTTTACATTTTTTTATTGTCCCCCCACAGGGGACTTGATCTTGTGATCGTTTGATAGCTCCTCCACTGTAATGTAATACCATAGCATTACATTTTAATGCGATCTAGACATTCTATCAAGACAACCCACAGGCTTAATACAGCAAAAAATAAAGTTGCCATTTCAGCTGTGAAGAGAAGACTTCTATCTGCACTAGAGATGAGCGAACATACTCGTCCGAGCTTGATATTCGTGCGAATATTAGGGTGTTCGGGATGCTCGTTACTCGTAACTAGTACCACGCGGTGTTCCGGTTACTTTCAGTTTCCTCTCTGAGATGTTAGCGCGCTTTTCTGGCCAATTGAAAGACAGGGAAGGCATTACAACTTCCCCCTGTGACGTTCAAGCCCTATACCACCCCCCTGCAGTGAGTGGCTGGGAAGATCTGATCTCATCTGAGTATAAAAATCGGCCCCTCCCGCGGCTCGCCACACATGCCTTGTGACTTAGCTGAGGGAAAGTGCTGCTGCTGGTGCTGCTGTAGGGAGAGCGTTAGGAGTCAGTGTAGGCTTCAAGAACCCCAACGGCCCTTCTCAGGGCCACATCTACTAGTGTGCAGTACTGTGTTAGCACTGTATTTTTTATTTTTTTTTCAAAATTCGATCTGCAGAGCATTGCGCCCTACAATAGGAACAGAAGTGGTGGTTAGGCAGGGAGAGTGTTAGCAGTGAGTGTAGGCTTCAAGAACCCCAACGGTCCTTTCTAGGGCCACATCTATCCGTGTGCAGTACTGTCCAGGCTGCTGTTAGCAGTGTTGCATATTTTTTTTTTTTTCTCAAAACCGGCTGTGCAGACCATTGCACCCGGCATTAATACTACAGGGATAGAATTGTGTAGGCAGGGCCAGAAGACATACATTATTCATTGAATAGACGCAGTGTGGCTTGTCCTTTGAAAAACAAGGGAAAAAATTCTATTTCGCCTGCCTCTGACAGTCCTCAGGGCTCTGGGTACGTGTGTGCTGCGTGCAGAACGTTAAAAAAAATCAGACACAGCCAGCTACGTTTTACTGCAGGCTTGCGCCAATTTTTTTCCTGCATGGGAAATCCCTGATCTGCTGGAGCCAATAACTTTGCATCACTGCAGTTCTCTGACACATTTGCAGGGCCACAACACAGTTATTAAACTTAGTAGTATTCATTGAATAGACGCAGTGTGGTAGTCCTTTGAAAAACAAGGGAAAAAATTCTATTTCGCCTGCCTCTGACAGTCCTCAGGGCTCTGGGTACGTGTGTGCTGCGTGCAGAACGTTAAAAAAAATCAGACGCAGCCAGCTACGTTTTACTGCAGGCTTGCGCCAATTTTTTTCCTGCATGGGAAATCCCTGATCTGCTGGAGCCAATAACTTTGCATCACTGCAGTTCTCTGACACATTTGCAGGGCCACAACACAGTTATTAAACTTAGTAGTATTCATTGAATACACGCAGTGTGGCTTGTCCTTTGAAAAACAAGGGAAAAAATTCTATTTTGGCTGCAGGCTTGCGCCAATTTCTTTCCTGCATGGGAAATCCCTGATCTGCTGGAGCGAATAACTTTGCATCACTGCAGTTCTCTGACACATTTGCAGGGCCACAACACAGTTATTAAACTTAGTAGTATTCATTGAATACACGCAGTGTGGCTTGTCCTTTGAAAAACTAGGGAAAAAATTCTATTTTGGCCTGCAGGCTTGCGCCAATTTCTTTCCTGGCTTGGAAATCACTGGTAATACAGCATGCTGAGGGGTAGGGGTAGGCCGAGAGGACGTGGACGCGGCCGAGAACGCGTAGGCCCAAGTGAGGGTGTGGGCACAGGCCGAGCTCCTGATCCAGGTGTGTCGCAGCCGACTGCTGCGCGATTAGGAGAGAGGCACGTTTCTGGCGTCCCCACATTCATCGCCCAATTAATGGGTCCACGCGGGAGACCTTTATTAGAAAATGAGCAGTGTGAGCAGGTCCTGTCGTGGATGGCAGAAAGTGCTTCGAGCAACCTATCATCCACCCAGAGTTCTGCGCCGTCCAGTGCTGCAAATCCGAATCCTCTGTCTGCTGCTCCTCCTTCCTCCCAGCCTCCTCACTCCACTACAATGACACATGCTCAGGAGCGGGAAGACTCCCAGGAACTGTTCTCGGGCCCCTGCTCAGATTGGGCAGCAGTGGTTCCTCTCCCACCAGATGAGTTTATCGTCACCATCCAAAATGGGGACATTTCTGCTTCATCAATCTGTGTCTAATATTCCTCCTCCTCCTCCTCCTGAAACCTCACGTAATCACGCTGAACGGGCAATTTTTCTTAGGGCCACAAGGCTCACTCATATAATTTTTCTAAATTTTTTTTATACGTTTCAATGCTCTTAAAAGTGTTGGAACTTTAACTTGAACCAATTTTTCGTTAAACTGGGCTGCCTCCAGGCCTAGTTACCACTTAAGCCACATTAACCAAAGCGATTAATGGGTTTCACCTGCCATCTTGGTTGGGCATGGCCAATTTTTACTGAGGTACATTAGTACTGTTGGTACACCAATTTTTTGGGGCCCTCACCTACAGTGTAATCATAGCAATTTGTATGTTCTTCGCCTGCACTCATGGTACAGAAGTGTGTGTGGGGTTGGCCTACACTTTAGCTACATAAATGTAACTTGGGCCTTTGCTATACTGCAGCTACTGAAATGGAACTAAGACTGCGCTCCCACTATACTGCTGCTTCGAAATTGTTCCTGGGGCCTGTGTAGGCTGCTACTATTACTGAAATGGAACGAAGACTGCGCTCCCACTATACTGCTGCTTCGGAATTGTTACTGGGGCCTGTGTAGGCTGCTACTATTACTGAAATGGAACTAAGACTGTGCTCCCCCTATAATGCTGCTAGTGATATGTTAGTGGGGCCTGTCGCTAATGCTACCGCTGAAATGTTACTAATTCTGGGCTCTGCCTATACCGCTGCTAATGGTATGTCTCTGGGGTGTGGAAACAGAGGCTTCCCAAAGACATGATGGCGGCGAGGCCATTTCCCACCAACCGCTGTTACTGTTAAGGTGCATATAACCACGGACACGTGGAGAGGACACGTAGTGCCTCCAAAACATCCCCCGCCACGGCCCACTTAATCCTGGCCACATTCCGAAAACCAACAAAATAAAACCGTGCTACTAGGTCCACAGTCACCACCACATTACCACCAACGCGGTTACTGTTAAGGTACATATTACCAGTCTGACTGGGGCATGCAGTGTTGGCCGGAGCCCACCTGCATTAAGCACGACGTTACTACCTCAGCTGTGTTGGGCAATGCAATGGGATATTTCTATGTACCGCCGGTGGCTTCCTGGCACCCACCCATGCTGTGGGTCCACAGGGAATTATAAATGCATCTGTTTCCACTTGTAAAGAACCCCAGTCAGACTGGGGCATGCAGTGTGGGCCGGAGCCCACCTGCATTAAGCACGACATTACTACCTCAGCTGTGTTGGGCAATGCAATGGGATATTTTTTTGTATCGCCGGTGGGTTCCAGGGAGCCACCCATGCTGTAGGTGCACACGGAGTTTAACCTACATGTGTCCACTTGTAAAGAACCCCAGTCTGACTGGGGCATGCAGTGTGGGCCGAAGCCCACCTGCATTAAGCACGACATTACTACCTCAGCTGTGTTGGGCAATGCAATGGGATATTTTTGTGTATCGCCGATGGGTTCCAGGGAGCCACCCATGCTGTCGGTCGACAGGGACTTCACAATAGGGAGTTGTACCTGCCTGTGTCTATGAATTAAAAAGCCCGGTCTGACTGGGGCATGCAGAGACACCTTGACAGAATGAATAGTGTGTGGCACATAGGTTCCCCATTTCTATGCCCACGTGTGCAGCTCCTGATGGCGGTGGCACAGGATTCTATTTCTCATTGCTTCTGTACAGCATTGTGGGCTATCGCCCCGCTCCTTTTACAGAGGGTCGCTGCCTAGCCGTGCCAACCCTCTGCAGTGTGTGCCTGCGGTTCCTCCTCATGGCAGACGCACTTCTAAATAGACATGAGGGTGGTGTGGCATGAGGGCAGCTGAAGGCTGCGCAGGGACAGTTTGGTGTGCGCTGTGGGGGGGAGGGAGGGCGGTTGGGCAGCATGTAACCCAGGAGAAGTGGCAGTGGAGTGTCATGCAGGCAGTGATTGTGCTTTGTTGGAGGTAGTGTGGTGCTTAGCAAAGGTATGCCATGCTAATGAGGGCTTTTCAGAAGTAAAAGTTTTTGGGAGGGGGGGGGGGCCCACTCTTGCCGCTATTGTGGCTTAATAGTGGGACCTGTGAACTTGAGATGCAGCCCAACATGTAGCCCCTCGCCTGCTCTATCTGTTGCTGTGTCGTTCCCATCACTTTCTTGAATTGCCCAGATTTTCACACAAGGAAACCTTAGCGAGCATCGGCGAAATACAAAAATGCTCGGGTCGCCCATTGACTTCAATGGGGTTCGTTACTCGAAACGAACCCTCGAGCATCGCGAAAAGTTCGTCCCGAGTAACGAGCACCCGAGCATTTTGGTGCTCGCTCATCTCTAATCTGCACGTCTGACAGGTAGAGTAAGATTGCAAAATTAAAAAAAGGCTTGTCTGGGCCAAGCAGCACCTCCAGTGGACCACTGAAGAGTGGAAGAATGTCTTATGGACTGGAGAATCAAAATCTGACATCTTTGGTGTATCACGCCGGGTTTTTGTACAAAGTAGGTGAATGGATGGTTCCTGAGTGTGACACCAACTGTCAAACATGGAGGAGGAAGCGTGATGATCTGGGGTTCTTTTGCTGGATTCAGAATTGGCAACTTGCTCGTGGTGACTGGCACACTGGACAAAAAAGAGCTACCATATCACTTTGATATGCCATGCAATGCTCTCTGGTGTACGCCTAGTTGGTCAGTGGTTCCTATTACAGCAAGACAATGATCCAAAACATACTTCTAGGTGATGTCAGAACTACTTTTGAAGACAAGAAGAAGCTGCTAGGCTTCAAAGAATGAAATGGATTTAAGGGGCGAAACAAAGTTAATCCATTATTTTTTTATTCATCTTAACTTGTTTATTTGTACTGTGGAGACATTAAGCTGTGTAAATATCAATAAAAGCAGGAAAACGGGGTCTTCTAAAACGTTTGACTGGTTGTGTGCGTGTATATACAGAAATCTGACATTTTTATATTTTTGCAATATAAGAGTGTTTTCTGAAATAAAAACTAAAGGTTTTGTGTCAAAAAAGCCAGAACTATGTTATTTTTTATCAATGTAGCTAACTTGAGGTGTTTGTTCGGGGGGATTAGTTTTAGTTGCAATTAGCACCATTTTAAAATGTATATCATTTGTTGATTGACTGTCAGAGAAGGTCCTTAACCAGCTTTACTACTTGTAGTTTTGTCACAGTTTGCATAAAATCACAGCAAGACATGGCAAAACTACAAGAAATAAGTGTTCCCAAGACCTACCAAGTGATTCACAGGCTCCCCAGTGGGTCAGTCGAAGCCTGAGTGCATGACAGAAGAACCAAAGGTGAAACTGGAAGATCCTGGACCTCAATCTGCCATGTGCTAATACTGGTGTTTTGTTAAATGGCAGAATGGCTTTTGGGCCCAGTGCAATAGCTACCAATGCACCCACTATAGCTACACCCTTGACAGGGGCTTAAAGGGTTTATCCAGCTTTAAACTGTTGATGGCCTATCCTCCTGATAGGCTATTAAGTAGATCGGCAAATTAAAACTTTGCATGTCATACCAAACCGGGCCACTGCAGTGGAAATGGAGCTGTGTGCTTCCTGCACACATCAGTTCTGTGTACAAGCACATTGTTTCGGCACACCACTGATTTGGGGGGAACTCTGCCAATCTTCAATTAATGGTCTATCCTGAGGATAGACCATCGATAATTTGAAACTGGACAACCTTTTTAAAGAACTCCAGAGAATCCATGTGTCATGCGCCACACATAGGACTTCCGGTATTTCTATAAAGTGCCCAGCATCTCCTCAACTTCTCCCAACTTCTTGATTCTTGGGCCTAATAAATTTATTTCTTATTGACAGCGAGTAAAAACGTCCAATTCAGTTCAATAGTCTTTGCTCTTAAAAACTGTTTTTAATGATTGAGTTACCTAGGCTTACCATTTTACATAACCCTTTTCTATGGGGTCCTGCATGGGTCAACCCCTCACCCCAATCAGGTCACCCCTCACCCCAATCAGGTTACCTTTCACCCCAATTCAACCAATTACCAAACAACAGATGGGCACACATCCTCATATCCCTTCTCAACTGCAGGTGATGGGTCAACGAGCATTGGTGCCCCCTGCAATTCATTGCATGGATAGGTCTGGTGACATAGAACTGCAGAAAGGATCTTTATGGTGTTCTACTATATAGATTCAATTTCCCAGAACACCTGGTGAGATCTATGTATAATTAAAATGAATAATTATTATGGAATGGCTGGATACACCTATTGAGTCACATTAAGTGCATTGTTAGCCACAAGGAATGTCAAAAACGTTTATACATAGGAGAAAGTATGATGGGAGTAGTCTGGGAAAAAAGCACGTAAATATGTGCCAAGCTGCATTCCTGTCATTTACATAGCACTTGTTGCTTTTATTTGTTTGGGTAAGCCTGTGCCCATGTATATTCAGGTCATGATGTCGGCTATACTAATCTTATTGTCAACTTGCATTTTAAAGAAGTACTCCAGAAATGTATTTTTTTTTTGTCTATTTAGTGCAGAATCAGCTATTTTTAGAGAATAATGCGGAAGCTTGTGTATGTAGCTGTTTCAGTTGATACACTGAATGGTCCCTTTATTAGTGACCAACATCTATTAGCACGTTTGTTCTCCTTTGGCCTTCATCTGCAGCTGCTTGCAATTCCCGTACATTAGATAGAGGTGCTGACATTGGCCTAAATAGCTAAATAGAGCCAGCTATCTTCTTCAACGAGCGCCGGACGCAGGTAAACTCCCTCCCCCTTTTTTTTTCAGCTCCCATAGGAATCTATGGAAGTTCCCTGCTATTTTCAGCAAAAGATAGGTCATGTCCTAGCTGTTGACGCTGCAAGGAAAAATTGTGGCTGAAAACCGCTGGCGATTTTTGGTCACAGTTTTTTCTTGTGGCTACTAATCGCCCATGTAAATTAATGCATTGGAATCCAATGCTTTACATGGTAGCGATTTTCAGACGACGTTCAGAAAACGCTCGCAGGAAAGAGGCCTAAGGCCGGCTGCACAAAGGCGTATTTATATTGTGTAATCCATGGTTGCTGTCCGTGGATTCGCAACAAATACCATTCAGAATATGCTATGCAAAATTGCGTTTTGCTACACACTCGCAGAAATGAATTGCAATTTCTGTGAGCAGACGAAAAATCGCTGCATGCTCTATTTTTGTGCAGGCTACACGCAGATGGCTTCCATTAAAGTCAACAGAAGCCGTCCGACCCGAAGCCCATCCACAATGGGTCATCATTCCCTAGCGACGGCGCGGGAAAAAGTACTCCGCATGTCCAACAACGATCCGCTGTGGTGATCCGCAATACAGATGAAGATGCACAAAGGCAGGTACGCAGGGTTGCTGGCCGTGGTCAGGGCCGGATTCTACTGTGGGCTCCCGTATGCAGAATCCAACTTGGTCTTGTGCAGCCGGCCTTAAACAGCAATAGAGCTGGAACTGGTTATCTGCAGTTGTAGCCGATCCATGCAATGGGACGAGTTGAGAGTTCGGATACATTATTAGGAGCGGCAGCATTATATTCAGTTGCAATTTGCTTGACTGTACACCGTTTGTCAGAACAATTCTTGATATTCTCCTCTGACTCCTTTCATCAACAACTTGTTTATGTCGACAGGATCCCTTTGCGCTGCAGTTTTTGAGCATACCAAACTTAGTATACTCTCGATACTGTTGCACGATAAATCCTGACCCCTTCTACTCTAGTGCCGTTGGCAATGTCCAATTGGAAATAGCTCAGATCACTTAATGTTCCCATTCTTATGTGGATTTACACTAAAATTGAAATTTTCCTTCATTTTCTGGTGCACTCCAGGGTCACATGACTAATTTCCATACAGGGAAGCTCTAATCATAAAAAGGCCAGTGCATCTAAAAAAGGGACCATTCAGCGAATGTGGTTTTACTGCCACCTTGGCTCCTTCTTCCTGATATGGTGCCCCAAATACTCCCTATATTTCCCATCATGCCAACTACTGAGTTACTGCTTAAAAAAAAGAAGCCAAATATGTGTCCCCTGATATGTTGCAGCACAGGCTCAATCACCATGTTCCTTGATAGCATGCAGAGGGCCAGATTGCAATAAGACGAGCCACACAGCTCAAACCCAATTACAATCTGGCCCTCTGCATGCTAAAAAGGAACATGGGGATTGAGCCTGTCCTGCAACGTATCAAGGGGATGCATATTTGGCTTCCTTTTCTGTGAGTTATCTCTTTATACATTTTTTCTCTCACTTCTGTGATTTTAATGTAGTTAATATTGAGATAGCGTAGGTTCTGACGGGCACATGGTGGCCTTGCCGCGGCCTGTCAGCTTATGCGTCTTGGCCAAAATGCTCACTAACACCGGCATTTATCAGTATTTTTTGCATGCAGTCTGCTATAAATGCTGAGGCTGCCCGGAGTGTCACATCAGTGTGGCGCACTGTAGTAATACAGAGGCAACCCACTGCTTTGCCGGTAGGGGTTATATTCCTGTATAGTGTGGCACACTTTTCTATGGCTGGCATCTTTTGTATCGGTTCACATGTGCGGACTATTTTATCTGTAGTCACCCCTCCCCCAATTTAGTTTGACGTGTGTGGCTGCATTTTAGTCTGCACTGAACAATTGCTCCCTCATATTGCAATCTGGCCCTCGGCATGCTATTAAGGAATATGGGGATTGAGCCTGTCCTGCAAAGTATCAGGAAATGCATATTTGGCTTCTTTTTCTGTAAGTTATGTCTTTGTACATATTTTTCTCTCACCTCTGTGATTTTGAGTTACCGCTTAGAGAGCAACAGGGAGAAGAGGAATGGTCGGTCACTGGCCATTCATTGTCCTGATAATGCCCCTTACATTTTCAAAGTACAAAACAGAGCAGGAAGGACATTGCCCCCCCTTTATACTCATATAAAAAATGGCCCCAGGTTACGTCTGAACTGTACTTTCAGGACTAACACCAGCTATTCAACGAATATGACCCCCCATCTGATAGTAACATAGTATGTAAGTCCAAAAAAGACATGCATCTATTCAATTCAGCCTATTAACGCTCAGTGTTGATCCAGAGGAAGGCAAAAAAAACCCCAATGTTCCTTCCTGACTCCAAGAAGGAACAGAAATTAAAATCCAAGATTGATTGACATTCGCAGGACGAGGTGAATGGGCCTTATAGAAACTGAATCAATCGTGTACTGTAGCTCATTAGCTCGCAGGCACTGATGTATTTGAAGCATAATGTTGCAAAACTCTGCAAATGTGGAGACCTTATTGGGAAATGGGGTAATTACAGGCAAGCGATTATCTTAAATTACATCTAGTTATTTACCCTTACTGTATACTGCTCAGTGCTGCACTTAGGGAGGCTGTATGTGCTTGACTTTACTATTACGTAAGATTTAGGTTAAGTAGATACAGACGGATAGACAAGTACGCCGCCTATAAGAATGACATAGATTAATTCATGAAGTGTTCAACTCACGGGTAAAAGTAATTTTAGGTCTGGCTCTACTCGCATTTATAAAGTGGGATCTCTGTGAAAAGACCATAAGGAGGGTGATATTTGTCACTGCTGTCCATAGCCCTCTCACAAGTTTGAAGTTTAGATTCAGTTACCCCACAGTTCCGGCCTTAGGGTCCTTTTACACAAAGCAATTAATCGCTGGAATGAACAAACAAGTCATTTACTTTCAAATGACGTCTGTTTACATGCACAAATATTCGTTACATTTTTAATTATTTTTTCGTCATAGCTCATTCAGTCCAGCATTGGTCTGTCAGGGGAGTCTAGAAATATCTAAAAATGGTTTGCGGATGACTAAATGATCGTCTTTAGTTACACGGAACGACTGGCAAACAACGAATGATGATTTTATGCCTGTATAGAATGAAGGACGAATGATAAGCAAACAAATTATTATTCATCATTGGCCGCGTTTACACTGAATGATTAGCATTCATTTTCACACAATTCAACAATTACTTAAAGGGGTTGTCCCGCGCCGAAACGGGTTTTTTTAAAATTCAATAGGCCCCCCGTTCGGCGCGAGACAAACACAAGGGATGGGTTAAAAAAAAAAAAGGTTTAGTACTTACCCGAATCCCCGCTCTGCGGCGACTTCTTTCTTACCTTAGCAAGATGGCCGCCGGGATCTTCACCCACAATGCACCGCGGGTCTTCTCCCATGGTGCACCGTGGGCTCTGTGCGGTCCATTGCCGATTCCAGCCTCCTGATTGGCTGGAATCGGCACACGTGACGGAGCGGAGCTACGAGGACCAGCTCTCCGGCACGAGCGGCCCCATTCACCAGGGAGAAGACCGGACTGCGCAAGCGCGTCTAATCGGGCGATTAGATGCTGAAATTAGATGGCACCATGGCGACGGGGACGCCAGCAACGGAACAGGTAAGTGAATAACTTCTGTATGGCTCATAATTAATGCACGATGTACATTACAAAGTGCATTAATATGGCCATACAGAAGTGTATAACCCCACTTGCTGCTGCGAGACAACCCCTTTAAATAATAATCGTTTTGCATGTACAAAAGGACCCTTGGGTGAGGTAATACCCTGTGTGGAATGTCTATGGAACCCCCCTCCTATCCCTATCATAAGAAGAAAAGAATATCCACTGATAGGAAGTCTACATGTATTCTGCTTGTGCAGAAAGCAGCAAAATAGCATCATACCCACACCAGAATAGCTCAGGGAATAAATATGGCACCAGAACCAGACACATAACATACATACAGCAGCAGAACCAAGCACATAACGTAAATACAGCAGCAGAACCAAGCTCATAGTATAATTACAGTACCAGAACCAAACTCATAACATAAATGCAGCAGCAGAACCAAGCTCATAGTATAATTACAGTACCAGAACCAAGCTCATAACATAAATACTGCACTTGAACAAACTTTTTTTCTTTGTCCAGGACTGGAAGATAACTTTAACACAACAAAAGACATTCAAAAGCTATTGGAAATGCAAGGAAAGTTCTGTGCCACAGTTTACTTAACTCACCAAGTGTCAAGTTAAACTTTGCTGCATCTATACCTGAATATCGGGAAATAAAATAACTAAACATTTGAATATATTTCAAAATTGTCCATGATTTTAGGCCATCACTGGTTGGTGAGTGTCCAACTCCCAATCTTTCAAGTATTCAGCAGGACAGAGGAGCAGCATCCTTTTCACTGCAGTACCTGATAAACTGCCATCTGTAAGAATGTGGCTGTATTTGCTACTGCACCTTAGGGCTGAGCTGCAGTTCCAGGCAAAGCCACCTCTGTATGAACGTCCCTATGCTGGGCACTGCTGTGGAGGGGCCTTCGTTCTGCTAATCGGTAGGGGTCTTGGGTTGTTGCCATCGATGTAAAATCACGGAAAACCCCTTTACGAATTGATTTTACTGCACACAAACGACACTTAAATCCTGCAGTTATGAGTTACACTTTCTATATACACATCATAATCTGCAGATCTTTTGCTTTTTTAACCTTTGTTGTATAATATTTGCCTTTTTACTTCTCTGGCTCTTGTTTCCGATCCACACATCATTAGAAAATGTACAACGCTTTGGCAGGTCGGTCAACAGTAGAATGATTCTTGTCTTTTTATTGCCGTTGGATTAATTATTTACCCGTTGAACAAACATTATTTGTCAGATTCACTTGTGGTTTCGGTGATATTGTGTTACTGGACTACTGCGTGCAAGGAATGCCAAAAATGTAAACAGGTTGCAAGATCTTGTCCTCAGGTAGCGCTCGCTTACTCAACGCACCCCCACTGTAGGGAAATCCTCTCGGTAATGCCACCCCCGCAGGCAAGCTTGTCTTAGTATGTGGGAGTTGGATCTGAATACTTTACCTCCTCCAGGTTAAAGTCAGTTATGAACTTGTTGAAGAAAAGCTTGAAAAATGTTCTCTCGGGATGTCAATAGCAACATAAACGTTCTGCGCGGTGGAACTGGAAGGCTATTAATAGAGATAATCTCTCCGGGAGCCTTCATAGTTTCATGTGTAGAACTGTTAGCAAACTACATAAAGTTATACCTATTCTTGGGACTAGAGGCGTAACTTGAAGCTCCTGGGCCCCAATGCAAAACCTGGAATGGGGCCCCCAACTATAATGCTTTATTCATAGTACTGGGCTCACTATATGGAGAAGAGAGACCTTATGGGCCCCCCAAGGCTCCTGGGCCCGGGTGCAACCGCATCCCCTGCATCCTCTATAGTTACACCCCTGCTTGGGACAGTTAAAGTCTCAACTAAAACTGTGTTCCCTTTTTTATATATGCTACTTATGACTTCAAATGGGTTGTCTGGTGTCTGATAACCCCAAGTGATTGCCTTTTAGGGCCTGTTTAGCTAGTACAAATGGGTCAGTATCCTAGAACCCCATTTTCTAGTACTGCACACTCAGTGGAACCTTTGTAATAGGAAAAACCAGCATAAATGTCATGACCCTTATCTCTGGGGGACATTTCTATGGTCATCATGACGGCTCCCACATGAGTTGTCGCCCAATTTTCCTGTTGTCTTGAAAGGCAAGTCCACCTATTTATGCAGTGATCCCTCTCCTACTCCAATATAAGGGTCAAAATGGCATAAAAATTAGTTGTCCCAGAATCTATGGTTAGTTTAATAGATATCAGGCCACTGGACAACAAGTAAGGTAGGGCCACCTGCTTGCCATTTTAAGATAGTTTGGACATAATTTCAAAATACCTGGTGGTCTAGTTTGGTTAATTTTACATTTCCTGGTGGCCTAGGTCAGTGAAGGAGTCAGCTGGAAATATAGGGGTCTCCGGAGAGTTGCATCCTTTGCAAACAGTGGTGCCTGTTTTGGAGGATTCCACAGACCAACATATTACCTGGTAGTGTATTAATTTGAAAGGACATTATCTAATACTACATTTCCCCGTAGCAGGCTTTGCAGGGAATGTGCAACCACCCTCAGCTTATCCTTATGATAACAGCTCATCATCAAAGATTTCAGATTCCAGGGTCTTGACAGTCAGCTTATCACAGTTAAGTTGAACTTAAAGCTGCCATACACCAAAGATATCCATCGGCCACATTTCAGTTAATTGACCATCCATAGAATCATTCATGTAAACAATCCCACCAGCTAAAGTACAGATTCCTTAAGCAACAAAGAAATTCCATGGCAATGGTGCTAAAATAAAGAAATACGTCAGAATCACTTCCTTAAGTGTCCCCCCCATTCAGCGCAGGAGTCCTGTTCAGCGTCATCCAGAGGAAGCTGGTGGTGCACAATGGTCAGCATGTGACCACTACCAACTACTTCCAGATCAGCGGTTAACAAGACTTCTGCGTTGTACAGGGTGACACTTAAAAGGGTTTTCTTATTGCTAACATTGCTCCCACTCAGGGGTGGATTGGGAACCCAAAGTGGCCCTGGAAAAAACATTGCAAAGTGGCTTCATTTTGCAAGTTGGGCCCAACCAGGGGTCAGAATCTGCCAGCTGCAGCTACGTTGACTGAAGGAGGGGAAGCCTATTTGGCATGCATAGCTTGCCACAGCAGATTTTCTATGATTCACAGAACACATTAGGACTGGAGGCATATATTAAGGTGCCACTTATTTTGAATCTGTCATGCCTTTATGACATAAAAGAACATTATAGACTGACTTGCCTTAAACCTCCCTGACTGACATTTATGTCAGTCCTACATCCACGTCCTATGGGCATGAAAGTTCTGTGTTGACTCGCAACGAGGCTCTCACTGTAATGGCCAGGATCAGAAAAAAACTCTGGCTCTAATCATTTAATTCCCAAGAAGCCATGGTCAACAGTGGTCACGGCATCAAGGAGGTTAGATAGTGGGAGGGGGCTTTTTCTTTCCTCATTGGCCCCTTACAAATGCAATCATGGGACGCTAAAGGGTAACCATGGCAGTCAGAGCCTAGGAAAGTCCTCCAGAAATCCTTCAGCTGTATGCCTATTATGCAATAACATTGCCAGATAGATTGCTTTGTTTTACACTAACGGGGAATAATTCTTTGCTATACAAATTATACCAAAGCATTATACAAGTGATCAAATGATCACATTGTGGTTTCTCTGGTGGGACTAAGTGTATAACAGAATAAATGTTATTAAAGTTTATTTAAAGAATGTACACTGTTAAAAAAAGAATTGTTTTATTTTGTAAAAGTGAAAAAAAACACACAAGGTATCTCTGCAACCATCATCCGTATAATTGCCTCCATACTGTGACCATACAAAAGCCATTATACCCAGACCAACATCACCAATAATAACACTACATAGGGGCCAAATAATACCACCCTCTGGTGATGATCGGCATCATGGGAAGAACTTTAAAACAGAGTGGCCATGGAGACGTGTATGAAACACGCAATTTGAGAAGCAATGGGGGAAGACAGAATCGAAAGAGAAAAATCACACCTCCTAAATCACAAAGGAAAAGATCCAAGAATGCTTTGGAGGTAATCAATCTGTATTCGCATTCTGTCTCTGACACACAACGGGATGTATTGGGTCTGGCTTTCTTTTTTCTCCAACTAATTCTTTCAATTTTTTTTATAGCAATGAAAGAATTATATTTCTTTTCAAGAAAACTTTGTACTGAAGAAGTTGTACCAGAGGGGTGAGATGACTGGTGCTCATGCCTCTGACTGGTGTTGGTGGCTCCTGAAGTAGAAGGTAGGTTTCCTAAGAACATTGCTTACGTCCTAAAGTGGAGATCTTTAGCAAGTTAATGAATTAAGGAATATTTCCACCTTGTTAACGTGTGATAGTCTATCGAGAGAACAACGGGTGGCCTTGAAACAACTGTAAGGTTATACTGATGTGGTGTTTAAGGCAACAGACAAGGATAGGAACGTAATCATTTGGGTAATTGAGAAGTATGGAAAGAAGGCCTTCCGTCGGTTGAGAGACACCAACAGAAATCAGAACTTAGATTCTGGCTCTCTGACTAAATTTTCTCTTTAGCTGTTTTGTTTTTTGCAGGATGCATTTACACAGGGGATTATAATCCTAGAATGGTAGAGTTGGAAGGGACCTCCAGGGTCATCAGGTCCATCCCCCTGTTCAATAAAGGATTCACTAAATTATCCCAGACAGATGTCTGTCCAGCCTTTGTTTGAAGACTTCCATTGAAGGAGAACTCATTTTCCTAAGAAAATGTATGATCTACTAAATCTCCCCAGACACCTTATTGTGTTGGAGGTGAGTGGTTTGTATGATCCAGAGTGTACATTTTTTTAGATTATTTGAAACCTATGGTGGTAACCCTGCCCTCAAATGTATGAGATACCATTGATGTTTTAAATAGAGTTAACGGACTATATCTTGCGATAGATATGTTTTTAGTAACCGCAGATGTGGAACCATTATATACTCATATTAACCATCAACATCACCTTGCTGGGACCATGGTCATGCGCTCTATTTCTCCAGGGTGCATTCGCAAGTAGCAGGTGGATCTTATTGCTGTATAACGGAGGACAGGATAGTCAGACACGCATCTCCCTGACAAAGTATTATGAAAAGCGCATCGGGGAGTTTGGTGCCGGACTTTAGTCCACCATATGGGTATGGTTTCATTACACAATGTTGCCTTATTCGTTCCATAGATTGTGATTATGTAAGGCTAATTATGACACCTGTGTTTGTTATTGTACTTAATTCTTTTATGGGGATGGCATATTATAATGTTGTTACTTTATATTTATACTCTGAGGTAAATTTATACAAACAGGTAATGCATGTGTATTATGTGGTGTTGATATGGATATGTTTGGGGGCATGCATATCTGGGCTTCACTTAGATGCATTGATTAATACAGCACTTGCACTTTATTATAATATACTTTAGATTAATATTTCTACCATGTGTGATGGCTTTTTTCTGTCAATACAACAAAAATATCTCTGCTAATTATTAATGCAAACATAATTGTAAAGTATTTACCCATTTGGTGTGCTAGGGTACTATATATGTGTCATTTCGTTATCTATTTGCATATGTGTATTTAAATAGCTATTAATATTGTGATAGCAATAATGATATATCACCTTTTAAATGGATGGCGTATGATTGCATTATTTGCATTGGTTTCTAGTTACATGGGAATTGCTATGAAAATAGGAGAGGGAGGTGTTCAATTGATACACTTAGCTATGTTATGTAATTTAATATCCTTGAGTCTGTTGTTTACAGTTCATAGTACCAGTATATAGGCGCTCTGTAGACTGTATAAATGTTTACAGTACAGCTACCTCTAATGAGCACAGGTGAAATCTAACTGAGGTTGTTCACATCCCTTTTCTTCTCCAATCAGCCCAGACTGCGATCATGACTTCTCCTGGTCACAACTTGTCTCTGCAGAATTTTCCAGACATCTGCCTTCATTTTCCACAACTCTATACAATCTTACCTTTTATAGTGCCCCAGATAGTAATAATGCATGCTAGGATCCCTTTTTTATGCTCCCTGTAGCCCCCAGTCAGTAATTACCACTTTTAGTGCCCCATATACAGTAATATTGCCTCTTTTTATACCCCACTCAGTAATAATTCCCCTCATGGCCCCTTTTACTACTAATAATAATCCCCTTACTGGCACCATTTAGTAATCATGCCCTCCTGTTTCCCATTTAGTAATAATGACACCTCTTTTTGTAGCCCTCATTTAGTAATAATAATGCCCCTCTTGGCCCTCTTTAGTAATCATAATGCCCCACTGCCCACCTTGAGTAATAATAATGCCTCTTCTGGCCTGCATTTAGTAATAATGCCTTTCAGAGCCTCTTTTAGTAATACCATTCAGTGCCCCTTTTAGTAATAATGCCCTTCAGGGCCCCCTTTCAGCAATAATGCACCTCAGGGTTACCTTTTAGTAATAATGCTTCTCAAAGTTCCCATTTACTAATAATATGCATCCTGGCCTCCTTTTTTGAATATTGCCCCTCATGGCCTCCTTCTTGAACTAAAGCTCTGCTTGTCCACCCCTTCTTAATAATAATAATACCCCTCTTGCCCTCTTATGGTAATATTACCCATTATATGCATGATTAAAAATACACATACCCACCTCTGCCAATCCTCCAGGCGCCCAGCCTCTGTAGTTCACGCGGCATCGGTCCCATGCTAACTTCTGCAATTTATGATCACTATGCTCAGTCCTTGGCCTCAGCTTTAGTGACTGATACCGTGTGAACTACAGGACTTAACCAGGACTTAACCAGGCTATTGGGATCTTTGTTTGTAGATTCAATGGCCAGTCCACCACTGCTCCCACTCACCAATACAGCTCACATTGTAAAATACTTAGAAAGTGTATAGTTCTCCAGCTCTTGCTCTCCAGTGAAATGATCCCACCTTAAAAAGCCTCCTTCCACTATGTGCCATTCCTATACAAGACCCCAGTTTCCAATCCGAGCTGGGATGAACACATCAGTAGTTATGTCACAGAGGACCAAATGCTCCTGGTCTCTAAGTGGAACCTCCCGGACTCCTGGTCTCTAAGTGGAACCTCCCGGACATGCTCAATCAGTACCAACTACTACGCCTGCATAGATGATGTTGTTTTTCCTCATTCCTGCTGTATGCATACGAGGTGGAGTCCAAACAGGACTTGAGGAGAGGAAGGTAAAATAATTTTATTGGGTGGGATTAAGAGTACTAAAATGGTGCTTTTGGGAGTAGTGGAAGGTGTTGTGGCTAGATTTGAGTATATGGTGGCCAGAGACAGAGCTAGCTTCAGCCAGCGCTAATGCTTATGAGGAAAGAAGTAGACAGTATACAGAAATGGCTACAATATTTTCCCACACCGGACTCTGGACAGAAAGTATAGATGTTCTGCAGAAAAACACGTTAAGGACCTATTCTCCAACCATGATTAGCACTTAAATGGGGCTGAACTGCATCACCTGTTGCCGCCAAATAATATTCTCTGATGACCATGGACGTCTCGGGGTCAGACACCCATTTTTCAAACTTTGATTGGCTGTGCCAAGTATAGTCTGGT
The DNA here is from genome assembly GCF_035609145.1 of Eleutherodactylus coqui. Classification (NCBI taxonomy): domain Eukaryota; kingdom Metazoa; phylum Chordata; class Amphibia; order Anura; family Eleutherodactylidae; genus Eleutherodactylus; species Eleutherodactylus coqui. The sequence continues at coordinate 80,417,513 of NC_089841.1, read as the reverse complement.
AATGTGTGACTAATTGGGATCCAACCTCCAGGATCATCACTGATCAGCACTTAAATAGGGTAAGATTCACGAGAACCATCATAGCACATGTACGTTTGGCTTGATTATAGAGGTCCTTGGGATATAACCACCAACCTTTTCAATTTAATGGCCTACCCTGATAACAATCCATCTATGTGTTTATCCAGAAAACATCTTTAATAGGTAACTTTGGGCAGACATTCTGCATCATTTAATTGTTCTGATGAAATATAGAGAAAATCTACAGAACAAATTTATTTTCTTGTCAACACATTGTCCATAATCAGCGGATGGGCTTCAGGCAAGTAAACAAGACCTGGGTCAAAGGAATAGTACAACATCACAGCTCTATATTCCGGTCAGGAGGATGCAGGCATAACATTTCAAGTGATTGTAGCAGAAAATAAAGTGCTTACGTGCACTGATTAATAAAACCCTACCAGCTTGTGTATCTGACTTCCACAAGGATAAATGGAAGGGCAAAAGCTCTAATTTATGGTAGTGTTCTTCCCAGTAATGAACAATATTATAAATTGTGCATTGGCTGACTTTCTCAGCTAATAATAAACCGTATCTATACAAGACACAAACTGTGGTGCCATGACTGAGAATAGTCGTGTTTATGTAATGTACAGTAAGACTGGCAGGGAAATCTGGCAACAGGCTTGAAGCTTGGCCTTCTGGGACCAGGGTCGTGCAATGGGCTCATTGGTTTCACTTACCGGGCCTGGAGGTGTGGTACTCTCATTGGTGGTCTCAGGCCTTAGCTCTACTGTAGCCTGGAAGAGGTGGGCAAAACTGCATCCATAGGGCTTACCAATTCCTCGCTCTTTGCTGCTGTGGGTTTAAAAGAGAATGCCACTCTATTGCAACAGATGCACAACCTTTCTTGGACAGTCTTATTTTTTCCAGCCTTGGGTGGGAGGGTGATTCGGTGCTGCAGGAAGTTGGGCGCCAAGATGTTTTTCCCAAAGAGAAGGTGTAGTGCTTACCTCCTACCAGTTTCTGGCATAGTTTCACAGGCACAAAACCACTTCTCTACCTCTCTGGCATCTGTGCCACAGTGGAACTGCCTCTACCCATATATGGATAGGGTTACTGACAAATTCCTATACCGCCCTCCCGCTCGCAGCATTGCTGACGGTTCAAATAACCATAGACACAAGAAACACAGAACATTACATATTAAAACTAACAGTTCAACTGGCAACAGCCTTTTACATGCCGTGGTTGCCTTGACCATGACACATTAAACAGGATTAAACAGCAGGAATTGTAGTTTCTCTGGTCCCCACTGTTAGAGCAGGTGCCAGGCTGTCATCATACATCTGGACCCCCACTCCTATCGGTACAGGAGAATAGTCTGTAATCTGATGCAGCACCATAAAAAAGGCAGTGCATCTGAATAAGGCCCCTTAATGACTGCCATAAAAAGGCATATGAGGTTCGGTAAGGGGTTAACATTGATTTAAAGGGATTTTCAAGATTTATGCAAATATAGCTGTACAGTAAAAAGTAATGCAGCACTCTGATATATTTTGCTTCAGTTCCTTGCCATCTTGAGGAAATCCACTTGTTTTTAGTAAATAAAACCATTTTAGTTTGGATTCAATCATCACGTAGAAATCTTGAAAATGATTGAATACAAAGAATAATAAAAAGCTGCAGAATTTTTCATTATATGGTGATCAAAACTCTTGCCTCGCAACGAAAATCCCTGTTCATACAGTAGAGCGAAAGGAGGTTTCAGAAGCCGCTATTAAGGAATGTTCTCTACAGCTTCTTTTAGATAGCTTAATATTGTACAGTTCAAGCAAAATCATTCAACCCTCAATACTAATCAAGTTTGTTTGCCAAATTTACAAACTTTCAGCTTTTTGCAAAAAAACGATTAAGCAAGATCAACTTAAAAAGCTCAAAACAAGTAATATAACAAATGGTTTCTCCATATTCAACACAAAATGCCACTTTTAATGACCCATGCAGACTCAGAAATATTCAACCCCTTCCTGACAAGCACCTTTAGTACTTAGTGGAGCACTTTTGCTGTTATGACCTGCTCCAAACATGATGAATTGCCAAATACCAGCTTCTGACAGTGCTTCTGAGGAATCTTAGCCCATTCTTTGTGGGCAATAACCTCCAGCTCACTAATATTCCTGGGTTTTTGTGTAACTGTCTTCTTGAAATCACACCAAAGATTTTGTATGGGGTTCAAGTCAGGCAACTGTGACAACCAGAGGCGTATCTTGAAGCTCCTAGGCCCCAATGCAAAATCTGTAACAGGGCCCCCAACTATAATGCTTTATTCATAGTATTGGGCTCCCTATATGGAGAAGAGAGGCCTTATGGGCCCCCTAAGGCTCCTGGGCCCAGGAGCAACCGCTAGTTACATCTGTCGTGACAACCACTGCAGAATCTTCCAGGACTTCTTCTGAAACTAAGCCTTGGTGGATTTTGAAGTATACTTAAAATCTTGTTCTGTTTGAAACTCCAATGACGTGCAAGGCCATGATTTCTTCAATTAGCTTTTTTGACCCCTTTCCTGACTTAGCCTTATTTCTAACATGCAGCCAATTTTGTCATGTGCTTTTAGATTAGTAGAGATGCCTTGGAGTTTGTGCATGAAAACCTTCAGAGTTTAGTTTGTGCCTTACTGTGCAAATGGAAACCTCAGTGCCTGCAGCAACTCAGTATTGCTGCAGGTGTATTGCAGTCACTTGAACGTTTTGACCACGTTGCCACCTTAGGAACCTGTTGACAGCTGGTGATAGCATTCTCTTTATGCCATGTCCAAGTAGTTTAACAAGTGTCCTTTTAACTTTGATCTTGCAAACTATGCTTCCAGTTGTATATCGTCGAACATTCAGTGGCTTTGCTATCTTTCTGTATCCTTTTTCTTGTTTGGGCAAGGCACAGATATCTTCTTCTCTTAACTTTTTGGACCACGCTCTTGACTTAGCCATATTTGTAATATGAAATCAAACATCACAGTCACACCAAAGCCCTAGCCAATCCAAGTATTTGATGTGTTTTATTTCAAACACATCTGATGCAACTAATGAACACCTGGGTTAGTTGCACCCGGTGTGCTTGAGACAACACCAGATTTGCAAGTATGTGCTCTTATGAGGGATTCTATTTGGAGGTTGAATAAATGTGAGCCTGCATCATTCATTAAAAGTAGTATATTGTGTTGCATTCAGAGAAACCACTAGCTATATTAGTTGTATTGAGCTATTTAAATTGTTGATATTTGAGTGTTTGTTCATTTTTTTTGCAAACAGCTGAAAATTAGTACATTTAACAAATAAACCTAATTTGCAATGTGGGTTAAATAACTTTATTGTAACTGTAACATCTTTAAGCTTTATTTACATAAAGCCAGAACATCTCCTAAGGAAAAGGAAACTTCTCTAAGAAATATTTGTTTTTTGATGACAGAGTGGCAGCTGACAACACTCTTTTTATCTCCTCGCCTTTATGTACATCTAGACCTGTCACTCACATTGAGGTAACTTGTGTGATAGACAAGGAGGCTGGCTCAGATATTAAAATGAGCCAAATAAACTGCCCCATGCAATGATGTTGCAGACAATGGAAAGGCCATACTATTTATTTCCATTCCCTGGACAACCCCTTTAAATACAAGAGACATTCCCTTTAATTTCAGTATGTGTCACCCTGGCAGGAGTGCTAATTCTCTGCTGTATTTTGAGCTGGAGAGGTAGCATTGCATTGTACTTGCTATTTAAACAAAGACTTGGCTGCTTGTACAGTAAGCTATTGATAAGATTAAATACATTTCTTCTCTGGGCAGATCTAAGTTATTTTTATTATGATTCAGCAAACGGAAGATTATATTTGCTTAGCTGTTATAAGGAATTCCTCCTGACTTACTTTCTAAGGCTCACATCTGCGGCAATGATGCAAGGTGCTGATAATTGGCTTGGAATGTGCATATAAAGGTAACATAGACTCATAGGTGTAGCTGCTGCAATACCCTGGAAACCTTATCATTACTTAGTGTTGTCCATAATAAAATATCACCGTTGCTGTCAAAACAGTGAACCGTATATACTCGAGTATATGCCGACCTTTTCAACACATTTTTTTATGCTGAAAAAGCCCCCCTCGGTTTATACTCGAGTGAGGGGCTGGGTAAAAAAAGCACAACGCAATACTCACCTCCCAGTCGGCGTCTGTGTCCCCGGCGCGATGGTTTTCCTGGCGGTGCGGCAAGCTGCTATGTAATTCTCCCCGCTGTCATCTCCCTGGCTTGGCTTTAAATTCCCCCTCCGTCAGCAAGTAAGCACTGTGATTGGATCGAGCACCAGCCAATCACAGCCGGCGCTTGATCATTCACAGCAATTCAGTGAATAACATCACTGAATGGCTGTGATTGGTTAGGCACCAAAAAATGTGCTAAAAAAGTCGGCCCTATACTCGAGTGTATACGGTTCTCTGTTTTGACAGCAACGGTGATATTTTATTATGGACAACACTGAGTAATGATAAGGTTTCCAGGGTATTGCAGCAGCTACACCTATGAGTCTATGTTACATTTATATACACATTCCAAGCCAATTATTAGCACCTTGCATCATTGCTGCAGAAGTTAGAGGGAATTCCTTATGGAATGGCTGTGATTGGTTCATTGAGCGCCAGCTGTGATTGGCTGGCGCTCAATCCAATCACAGCGCTTACTTGCTGATGGCGGGGGAATTCAAAGCCAAGCAGAGAGATGACAGCAGGGAGAATTACATAGCAGCTTGCCACACTGCCGGGGAGACCATCGCGCCGGGAACACAGACACCGGCTGGGAGGTAAGTATTATGTTTTGTTTTTTTTACCTAGTTTTCCCAGTTTTTTGTGGTAAAATTAGGTGCCTCGACTTATACTCTGGTCGGCTTATACCTGAGTATATACGGTAATCAGAAAAACAGTGCTTATTATTATGAGGAATTTATATTTACAGTAGGACTCACTACAACGGCAGAGAATTGTTTGTTGTGGCACAGGTTGTATTTTTCAATGGTATTATTCAATGTCCCATAAAATGTATTCAAAAACTTTTTAAAATATCTAAGTCGGGTAAAATTGGGAAAGTCTTGTTTTCACAGAGTACTCAGTGTGGTAAAAATGAAACATTAACTTTATTCTGTGGGTCAGTACGATGATGGGGATACCAAATTTATAGTTTTTGTTGTTGTTATACTACTTTTATGTTTCAATAGTAGTAAATAATTTGTGGGATAAATAATGCATTATTTTAATAGATAAGACTAAAGGCCCATTTAGATGGAACGATCATCGCTCAAAATTCGTTAAAAGTGTCGAAAGTGAGCGATGGTTTTGCTTTTAAAGACGACCGTTTAAACGTAAAGATTATCGTTAGAAAATAGACCATAAACGATAATTGAACGACAGGGCGCACGTTTACACGTAACGATTATTGCTCGATTGCGACACTTTTAACTCATTTTGAGCAATGATCGTTGCATGTAAATGGGCCTTAAGACATTTTTTCTTATGCTTTTTAAATTTAAAAATGGGTAAAGTGGCTTTTTTAACATTTTATTTTCTTAAATAATAAAAATACTTCTTTTAGTTCCCATAGGGGACCACTTGTACAGTGTACTGCAGTACTTCAGTATTGTATGTTGTATTTCTGCAGGCATTATATAAACCCTGCCACAGGCATGGCTTAAGAGAAATGTCCTCAATATAGCATTACCGTGGATGAATATGTACTGTTATATTACATGTAATATGTATACAGTACTTCAATGCATTAATGTGTCCCCAAATAAACTTTACATTTTGTTGTAACACAAGTAACCTACACAATTGCCATTTGGTGTTAGACAATGTGTAATAACACTACATTAATATCTTCTCACTCACATTTATACTATTAAGATCTGAAAGTGCTAAAAGAACGCAGAAACTGAAAACCAAATCATTATCACTACTGAACTGATTGTGCTAATTATATGCCACAGCACAGATATAACATACTGTATGTGGTTGGTGCTCCCATGATACCGCATGCTAAGCCATGGGAAGACCGACAATTGTGGTGTATTGTAATCATACTTCATGTACTCCTGTTGTGAGAACAAGACCATGATACAGGGCTTTAACGGAAGCTAAAAAGAAGTATTATTGAAGGTACAGTAATTTTAAATTGAAATCAGGGGCATAACTATAGGGGATGCAGGGGATGCAGGCTTCTGGGCCCAGAAGCCTTAACCCCTTGAGTGGCGGGTTTCCTACCACCCTGTCGTGCCCACCAGGGCAGGTTTTTGAAAATGGTCTAATCATTGAATTTCAACTAATTTTGCAGTTGCGTCTCAAGAGCCATAACTTTTTCATTTTTCCATTGACATGGCCATATAAGGGCTTGCTTTTTGCGGGACAAGTTGTGATTTTTTAAACAGGGGGGAGGAAAAAAAGAAATGGGGGAAAAAAGAAAAAAAGGGGCCATGTCATTAAGGGGTTAAATAATGTATTAACTTCCTTCTCTGGGTCATTACGACGCATGGATACCACATGTGTGATTGTATTTTTGATTTTTTATAAAGTAAAGGGAGACAAGTGTTTTTATAATTTTTTAAATAATTTTTTAACTTTTTTTATTTTTTATTTATTTTTTGTCCCTTTAGGGGACTTCCACAGGGACCCATCAGGACCCCCTGATCACATTCCGGGGGTCCGATGGTGACAGCCCTTTACATGCTGCAGTGACAGCCCTTTACATGCTGCAGTCACATAGACTGCAGCATGTAAAGGGTTAACACAGCAGAGATCGGAGGTTTTCTCTGATCTCTGCTGTAAGAGCTGGTACCTAGCTGTCCTCTCACAGCGAAGCACCAAGCTCTCCCTGCCACAGAGACCATCGGCTTGCTTCTGACAAGCCGATGGTCTCTATGGCAACCTGTAAACACAGCAGGAGATTGCCGGCATATCGGCAATATCTTCTGCTGGTTTTTCAAAGCCCTTGCTTTGTTCTCTGTGGGCCTGTGCAGGCAGAGCACACTGTCACAGCTTGTGGCAGTGTGCTCTGCAGCTCCCATAGTGATACATAGCCCGGAAATCTTCCGGGCTATGTCGCTATGAGCAGTGGAGCTCGTCCCGGAAAATTTCCGGGCGTGCCACTCAAGGGGTTAAGGGGCCCATAAGGCCTCTCTTCTCCATATACAGAGCCTAGTAGTATGAATAAAGCATTATAGTTGGGGACCCTGTTATAGATTTTGCATTGGGGCCTTGAATCGTCAAGTTACGCCGCTGATTGAAATCATTCTCCTATAACCTTATAATGCCACCTAAAATGCAGAATTCATCTATTAGTTTACTATTGTACCCCTTATTAATGAGGACAGCCATATACAATTGTTGACAAGCAGCAGCGCAGCTATAGGGGGTGCAGAGGTAGCAGTCATATCTGCGCTCAGAGCCCCTCTGCCACATAAGAAGAAAGCCATCAGGATATGTGGGGTAATCATATTACAGATTTTGCACTGGGATCCAGGTGTTTCTTGTTGTTAGTATTGAGCAAACTTTATAAAAGTTTTGTTCGACTGGTTCAATGAAATTCAGCAAAAAGTTTGAATTAGTTTGAACCAAAATGAAACTTCACTAAAACTGGTGTATAACACTTTCTAAGAACCGTAAAAGTCCTGTATAACATCCTTAGGTCACCTAGGAGTGTATCTAAGTACTTTTGGGCTGTTTTTAAGGCAAAAGTAATGAAGTAGAAGAAAAAGAAAAGGAAGAGGTAAAAAAAAGAAGCAGGGGTAGAAGAATATGAAGGGAAAGAAGACGAAATAATAATTTTAGTGGGTTCGACTGACACGAACCACTCGAGGTTCTGGTTCACGCCAAAACAAACCTTTAGCAAAATTCGACCTGAAACAGTGTTATACTGTTGTGGTTCCCTTAATGCTACTAGTTACATCCCTGCAGACAGGTATTCTACAGATGCACAAATCTGTGCTCTTGGGAGCGTTGTTGACGTGTTCTTATTAGTTATACCTACCGTGTTTCCCCGAAAATAAGACAGTGTCTTATACTAATTTTTGTTCAAAAAGGTTTAACTTTTTTACATGTATAGCTGCCTGGACAGTATTAAATTGACTTTTTAAATTAACTGTTAGCAGGGCTAAATTTTGAAGTAGGGCTTATATTTCAAGCATCCTCAAAAAGCCTGAAAAATTATTTTGTACCCTCAAAAATTCTGGAAAATCATGCTATGTCTTATTTTCAGGGTATGTCTTATTTTCAGGGAAACAGGGTAGTAAGTTATTAAGGAAGGATCCAGTAGAGCAGTGGTCTTCAAAATATGGCTTTCCAACATGCTGAGAGTCTTAGACCCATAGGACTGGAGAAGTACAGGTTGGAGACCACTGCTGTCATGAATATAGGACTTTTGCAGCATGTGATTGTGATTTCTGCAGTTTTTACTTGGCATGCGGCACAGATCACAAGAGATACATGCGCTAATGCCAAGGGCTATAGGACTATCCAATACTAATGCAAGTTATACATCGCTATGGTACTGAGACAAAGTGCATATTTATGATTAACTGTTCTGTAAATTCTGCTATCATTTTACCCAGAGATCAAATCAGCAATCACAACGGCTAGGTTATGTTAGGTTATGTCACCTTATGTTAGAGAATAAGCTCACCAGATGATACTGACCTTATTTATTGGAAGAATCGGGAACACTCTAATGATAGTGTGTCAGTGCCCAATTGCTAAAAATTACTGCAACCCCCTCAGCCCCCCTGGTTTGGATGGACCCTCATTTTGCCATAGCATGACCTAATATTAACACCATACCGTGTGCAGCAATCAACTATTATATTGACTTATGCAGTTGACATGTTCTCTGATTACAGTCATTTGTTTTTCCTGTCTTCCGCATCTGGTCCAGATCAGGACTTCTTGCAGCTACAATTTGAATCACACAATCTGCCACACTTTGGCTTCTCACTTTTAAAGCAAATTTTATCTATTCTATCAACTTGACACAATCCTCTCATACTGCTGCCTCATTTAATAGCCCTAGAATGTTCCTATCAATAATGCAGTACCTGCTGCTACCCCCCTATAAGCACCTGTTGCAACCACAAATACTAGACCTGTGGTTACAAGTAGTATTGTGCCCGCTACTGCTACTGATGCAGCCCCTGATGCCCTTCATCATGAGATTGTTGTGTAGCGCTCCCAAATCCTGTGCTTCCTATGCTGTCCCTTTATTACTTCACTGTCGTGCCTATCAACTCCTATGCTTGCTGTGCCCCAATATTGTTCCTGGCCCACTATGCCCCAAATATTGTTTTTGACTGCTTTGCTCCCAATACTATATCTAGTCTACTGTGCCTAGAACATTGTGCTTGGTCTGCTATGCCACCTCTACTGTGCTGATGTTTTCCTCTGTGTCTCCTGTATTGTGTCTAGTCTTCTGTGCTCCATATAATGGGCCTGATCCAGGGGCGCAACTAAAGGCTCAGGGGCCCTGATGCAAAACATGAGCTGGGGGCCCCCCTCTATCTGTATCTGTACCCGTACCCATACCTAAACCACGCTGCACAGAGACATAACTTGAAGCTTCTGGGCCCCAATGCAAAACCTGTAACAGGGCCCGCAACTATAATGCTTTACTCATAGTACTGGGCTCCCTATATGGAGAAGAGAGGCCTTATGGGCCCCCTAAGGCTCCTGGGCCCGGGTGCAACCGCATCCCCTGCATCCCCTATAGTTACGCCCCTGGCCTGATCTGCTGTGCTATAACCAGTCTACATGATTCAGGGAGGGAGGAAGTGACTATGAGCACCCAGTATACACAACATGCTAGCAAATAACTATACATTGCACAAAGGATGAATACTTCAATCTTATAAAGCATTATGTAAAAAAACGTCATCAATATACTGGCACCAAGCAAAGAAATACATTACATTCAGTATATTCATTTTAAATGTGAGCATTTCTTTTATTACTGGTCCAACTCAATGTCATACACAGTATTCACATCATGGACTCTCTCTTTGGACTTCTTTATCATTAGTGTTAAATAGATCTCTTTGTTGACCAATACACATAGTAAAGCTCATACACTATTAGTGTCTGCATAGCTGTTTACACCTAGAGAACAATCTGTAAATAGATAGTTTTCATTAGCATGGTATGCAAAACAGTTGCATGGTTCACTTACTTTTATTGCACTTCACCTGTACCTGGAACAAATGAACATTTACTACTTAAAAGGGATCTAATTATAGAAGCAGAGTTATTATCCCTTACAATATGAGGCTTTTGTCATGGTATCTAGAATGGCAGTAGGTAGAGGTATGTATGGGTACTTCTACATGGGACAACTGTAGGGTGCTTAAACGCCCGACAGCTGACCCAACAATTATCATTCCTGTGCTTTTACACCGGAACGATAATTGCTCACTGAATGGAAGCAGAGAGCTCCAGAGATCTCCTCCTGCCGCTCCATTATGTGTAAACAGACAGCCATGTATGGATGAACAACTGCCTGCTTACACGGGCTGACAGTGAGCTGAAAACTAGAGATGAGCGAGCGTACTCGGATAAGCACTACTCGCTCGAGTAATTGGCTTTATCCGAGTATCACTGTGCTCGTCCCTGAAGATTCGGGTGCCGGCACGGAGCGGGGAGCTGCAGGGGAGAGCGGGGAGGAACGGAGGGGACATCTTTCTCTCCTTCTCTCCCGCCCGCTCTCCCCTGCTCCCCACTGCGACTCACCTGTCAGCCGCAGCGGCACCCGAATCTTCAGGGACGAGCACAGCGATACTCGGATAAAGCCAATTACTCGAGCGAGTAGTGCTTTTCCAAGTACGCTCACTCATCTCTACTGAAAACCCATCGACTGCTACAGCGGAGCGATTCCTTTATTGTACATTGGTCTTTTTTTGTACTTTGTTATTTTGTAAACACAAACAGTTTAAAAAGAATTCTATTTAAGAAAAAGGTTTATAACATCAAATATATCAACAAAGTGCAGTTACACATTAACTAAAAAACATCGTTAAATTAGGAATGGAGGTGAAATGGTCAATCGCATTCTACTTGTTCTGTATATTCCTATTTGTTTGGTTATCTTGGGAAAGTTTACTGGAAATTCCATTTTTGAGAAAGTTAGATTCACAGCTCAATCACAGCCATCGCATTGGTTCATCCAGCATTGCATTGATTGGCTGAGTAGTGGTCAAAGAACCAATTACAGCCATCGCTTCTTGGAGGCTGGTTTTACGAATCCCGCAGCCAAGAAGTGATGTTGTATGAGCGGCCGAGGACTGCGGGAAGTGCGTCAAAGCTGTGAAGAGCAGCAGGAGGGACCTGGACCGAGCCTGCTAGGTAAATATAATAAGACCTTACCAAAAATAAGACTTAGTGCCTCTTTTGAGGCAAAAATTAATATAAGACAGGGTCATATTTTCGGGAAACATGGTATATAACTAAATATACACTAGAAGTACTATAAATTACTTGGCCATATATATTAGGGTTTTATGCTCATCTGAACTTCCCTAAAGCAATGCAGCATTGCATGGCACCTATTTTAATCGCCAATTGTTACAGTTTGCAGCTGCAGCCACTTGCCTCTTTTGATGGGCACGGTATGCATTTACCTGTCTTCCTCAGCAGATGCCCTGCTCCGGTATCTGCTCACTCAATGACAGTGACCCAGAGGATGTGCACACAGCCTAGATAGTGATCTTAAAGGCCAACATCCATCCAACAAATTCGTCCCCTGCCAATCATCTGTTGTCCCTGGCTATATCAGACATCCTCTTGCTATGGAGGGTGCCTGAGTTTGTGGTCTTCTGTTCCTGCTTAAAGTGCTACTCCACTTCTAATTTTTCCTGATTTTCTGATTCAGTACTTTAGCTATTCTTGATGACTTTCCTGTCTCTGCTGACTACGCTTCTGAGTGCTGCCTGCCCAAATCTCCGGCTAGCTGCAAAATGCTGAACCTGTTTTGGGTGATCCAACCACTGACTTGTTCTTTGTCTCAAGTTGTGGTGCCTACCCTGACCCTGATTGTCTGACTATGTATGTTCACACCCTCAAGAACCGTGCCTAAATCTATAGTAACAACCGATACCACATTACTGGGATCACTTTCAGAATAACAGCCCGGGGACAAAGTCTACATTCTGATTAATGGGGTTAAAGGGTGATGATCAGGGTGCCTGAGATGTTGTCTTTGGATTTGGCCCTAAGTCAAACAAGTATGGCACAAAGAATATGTGTCTGCTGATCCGAACATCAATCATGTAATAAATGGATCACCTTGACAGTAATCTTACTATGGTAGTGTTCACCAGCCCCAGAAGAACATATGGAAATGGATTATTCAAATAGGACAAACCCTTTAAATCAAGTAAAATTTTCAATCGAAACATTTAAAGAGGTTGTCCCATTTTTGGCAGCTTTGCAGGAGACAAGCCGATCTCCAGCTCCTTAGAACCCTATCAATCAGTTGTTCCAGCTTGGGTACACCGCTGGCACATCCACATGTGGAATATAGCATTACATGTTGTCCATTATATTCAGTGCACACAGTCAGTCTTTTGCACACAGTCAGTCAGCTACTTTTTGCAGGAGCTCTTTGATTACCGGGGACCTTTTCAATAACTTCTATATACCTTATTTACTTTGGTAAATAAGCAAGAGCCTTCCTGGGACTTCAGTGTGGGCATCTATATATACATAGGCTGGATGGATTTTCAATTGCTACTGATACATAATGCAAGTCGTTTTGGGTACAAATATGCAAGTCACATCATATCGGAAATGTAAACAAAATAGTGCATATGTCAAGGTTTACCATAAATTGCATTCATCCTATCTGTTCTCCTAGTTTTGAGGTTCACTGTCGTTGTTCCAGGCCAGTCTAGAATGGTTCATGGAGGATAAAGAAAGGATTCAAACAAATGCCATTGTATAATTGGTTACATCTGTTTAAAGTGAGCACTGTACAGATAATTATTTGTTAGGACTCATTGAAGTTTGCCTTTAAAACCAAGATTAAGAGGACCTGTCATGTCCTCCTGTCAAGTGGGGCCGGCTGCATAACTTAGCAGCGACCCGCAGACTCTATTGGAGTCTTTCTTTTGTTCATAATCAAACCCGGTCTCTCATGTTGGCTCTCCTTAAATTTTTCTCCCAAAGCTTGGAATATGTCAAGTGGATGATTCTCAGCATTTACTATCAATGAGTGATGTTAGATTTGATTAACAGTGAGCTGTAAGGATCGGGTACTTGACACATTCACATTGCTGAAGCCAAATTTAAGTAGAGCCGCTACAGGAAACTGGGATGAGTATGAACAAAAGAAAGGCTGCAATAGAGTCAGTAAGGCTGCAGCTACAAAGCTATGGAATTGGTCCTGCTAACATGAGGATATGACAGGTCCTCTTTAAGTATCTACACAACTGGCCCCCAACTTCTAGCTCTCAAGTTGTTAAACTGCAACCCCCTGCATGCTGGGAATTGTGGTTTTACAAACTGGTGGAAAAATGTCTCCGTACTTCTTCCAACACTACATTTTATTACAATAGGTTAGGATGTGATCTACAGGTGCAAATGGTACAGCTGAAATTTTACTGTAGAAAAACCATTGTGGCAAAGTAACCTAAGAACATGAAGATGCCAGGTCACACTGCCTATGTATTCCATGGGTTATATATACAGGTCCTGTCAATGTGGTGCAGTTGGTGAGACATGGCAGTAGAGTGGCAGACTCAGTGGAGAAAGTCCAGAGAAATTGTTTGGGTGGCCCTGAAAAGTGTCAGTTTGTGAAGGCAACAAAGAGGTGTCCAGGTATAGTCAGAGAGAATCACTTACAGAACTTAGTTCCTTTCCTTTTCTTCCTCTAACAATACTTGAGTCTTCATTACATCTCTTTTTGGTCTAAATTAGAGATGAGCGAACGTGTTCTTAACGAACACTTACGCACCCAGACACCGGCTTATCCGAGGACTTCAGTGTCCGCGCGTAAGTATTCGGCCGGCGCCGGGCGGCGGGGGGAGGTGCGGCGGCGCGGGCGGCAGCAGCGGGGAACAGGGGGGAGCCCTCTCTCTCTCCCTCTCCCCCCCACTCCCCGCCGCACCCCCCCGCGCTGCCACGGCGACCCCCGAACTTTTTTCGCCCGAGCACGGAATTGCTCGCAAAGTTCGGTGCTCGGGTGAAAAGGGGCGGAGCCGAACACGTTCGCTCATCTCTAGTCTAAATACATTACCGGTTAAAAGTTTTAAACACCTACATTTTTCCAGTTTGTATTGATATTTCCACAGTTTAATGTCTCAAATGTACTTTGAAATTAAAACATAGAACAAATAAATTAAGAAGAATAACAATAATGGATTAACTGTTTTCCACCGAATTAAATCTAGATTGTTGACAAGTAGCCCCTGTAGCTGATATAACAGCTTTACACAACCGAGGCATTCAAATATTGTTCAGAAATTGCTTCCCAACATTGTTGCAGAAGTTCCCACAAATATGCTGCACTTGTAGGTTGCTTTACTTTCACCCTTCTGTCCCATCCATCTAAAACAAGCTCAATAGGGTTTAGGTTTGGAGACTGTGCAGGCCATTCTATTCTTTGAAGCCGAACAGCTTTTTTTTGTCTTCTTAAAGGGGTTGTCCCGCGAAACAAAGTTGGGGTATACACTTCTGTATGGCCATATTAATGCACTTTGTAATGTACATTGTGCATTAATTATGAGCCATACAGAAGTTATTCACTTACCTGCTCCGTTGCTAGCGTCCTCGTCTCCATGGAGCCGTCTAATTTTCAGCGTCTAATCGCCCGATAAGACGCGCTTGCGCAGTCCGGTCTTCTCCCTTCTGAATGGGCCGCTCGTGCCAGAGAGCTGCTCCTCGTAGCTCCGCCCCGTCACGTGTGCCGATTCCAGCCAATCAGGAGGCTGGAATCGGCAATGGACCGCACAGAAGACCTGCGGTCCACCGAGGGTGAAGATCCCGGCGGCCATCTTCGCAAGGTAAGTAAGAAGTCACCGGAGCGCGGGGATTCGGGTAAGTACTATTCTTTTTTTTTTTAAACCCCTGCATCAGGTTTGTCTCGCGCCGAACGGGGGGGCTATTGAAAAAAAAAAAAACCCGTTTCGGCGCGGGACAACCCCTTTAAGTAGTTCTGACACAACCTATAAGTATGTGTTGGATCATTGTCTAGCTGTAATATGAACCCTGACAAACTAGGCATACACTAGCAGGCATGGCATATCAAAATGTTCTTGGTGGTAGCCCTTCTTGTCCAGTATGCCAGACACCATCTGCAAGTTGCTAACTCTGGATCCAGCAAAAAAGCCCCAAAGCATCACGCTTCCTCCTCCATGTTTGACAGTTGGGTCACACAATCAGGAACTATCCTTTCACCTACTCAATGGTGTACAAAAACCCTGTGTGATATACCAAAGATCTCAAATTTTGATTCTTCAGTCCCTAAAACCTTCCACTCTTCAGTAGTCCACTGGAGGTGCTACTTAGTCCAGGCAAGTCTTTTTTTTTAGTTTGCAATCTTAGCAGTAGCTTTTTTACTGATACTCTACCTGTCACACCTGCAGATTGAAGTCTTCTCTTCACAGCTGAAATGGAAACTTGTATATTATTTGCAGCATTAACCTGTGCTTGAAGACTTTGTGCTGTGAGGCGCAGATAATGGAAACTGTCGACTCTCAAAAACGTGTCTTCTGATTTTGTAGCAGCCTTTGGTCTGCTGGACCTTCTCCTGTAGGAGTTTCCTCCAGTTTCCAAGTGCCTTTTGATGCTATAGAAACTGTACTGCCATCTTGGCTTTCTTGGAAATTTCTCTGTAGGATAAACCTACACTTCTAAGGGTTATAATTGTCTTTCTGCATCTCTGTTTGGTTTTCTTACCATTATGATAGCAATGCGCAAGAAGAACAGAACTGTCCGAATCCTGTCCTTGTGTTCCAACACTGGTTATTGTTACGTTTGTGTGGGCACCTAAGCTCCAGGCCCACACGAACATGACTCGAAGATACGGGTTACGGAAAACTGACCCTTGCTGCTGGGAAGATGGTGGGGCCCTACCTACAAGCAGAGCGATCACCTCAATACAGGCGGTCCCACGCTGAAACCTCAGCTCTGCTCTCCCTAAAAGGGTAAGACTCGCAACCAGGCAGAACTGACACATTAAATGCACAAACTCACCCCACAACCTCGCACACTAAAGCACATGGTAAAGCTGAATATAAAAGCGAGGGATTAGTTTGTACATTGGCCAATGAACTTAAGTTGCAAGGCCCCGACAAGGCTCCCCATGTCTTTCAGTCCCTACTACTTTTAGCAAGACACTAAACAGGCAGCACAGGACACAACACACACACAAAGCTGCAAGCTGACCAGACACTACTCACACAGCAAGCTGCAAGCTGACCAGACACTACTCACACAGCAAGCTGCAAGCTGACCAGACACTACTCACACAGCAGACAAGGCTGAGGAAATACAGCTTCCTCATTGCAGAAGGGCTTGGGTATATATCTACACCCAGACCCAGGAGATTGGCTGACCTGAACAACCGCACCCAGCCAGCTCAATTAACCCTCACTTGTGCAGGTGTGCTCCTGGAACCCTGTAGGACAACAAATTCCAGCATCACAACCTAACAGTTATATAGAATCAGAGCGCTTGAAAGTAATCGACAAAAGTTGAGTAGGAGTAGTTTGAATCCAATGTCAAACCATAATTTGCTTTGTGTACTGCAGAGCAGTTGTCCTTGATATGTTGTCTGAAAAAATTCAGACTATTGTGTTCAGGTTATAATGTAATAATATTTTATGTTTTTAACTTACTTTTGAAACTTTGAATGATTTCACATTATTTACAGGACTTGACCTGTGTTAATGTGAAAAATAACAGGAAAAACTGAGGTGTTCTAAAACTTTTGACCGTTAGGATTTCTTCACATGAGCACGTATTAGTCCCATTATGTGGCTGTGATAATCATGGCCGCATGATGGGACAAAACAAATCCATTGATTTCAATGATTTCGCTTTTATTAGTGATATTCTCGCCTGTTGATAGTAAGGGCTATTTCAGACGAACGTATATCGGCTCGGTTTTCATGCCGAGCTGATATACAGTGTCCTTGTCTGCAGGGGGAGGAGGATGGAAGTGCCAGGAGCAGGAACTGAGCTCCCGCCCCCTCTCCGCCCCTCTCCACTATTTGCAATAGGAGGGGGTGAGACGCGGCGGAGCTAAGTACCGATGCTTAGCTCCGCCCCTGCCCCACCCCTCCCATTGCAAATAGTGGCAAGGGGCGGGAGCTCAGTTCCTGCGCCTGGCTCTTCCATCCTCCCCCTTCCCTGCAGACAAGGACACCGTATATCAGCCGGGCGTGAAAACCGAGCCGATATATGGTTGTCTAAATAAGCCCTTAGGGTGAGAAAAAATAGGACTTGCTCTATCTTTCTCGCACATAGTTAATACTACATGTGGGAAAGTTGGGCAGGACCTATCTTCTTACAGTTTTTTTCAAACTTGCATGCTATTGCGCAGATTATGATTGTTCCTGGTCCATGTGCAACTATGCTCCATAGTGGTGAGTGTAGTTGCACATACGCCCATGTGTTTTTGACCATAATGTACACATTTTTTTCTACCAACTTATAAACAGTGGAGGGTGTAGCAACAAAAATCAGTTCTCCTCTGTCACTGGTTACTGTGAGAACTCTTCTTATATCTTGGTGATAGGTAACACTTATCATAAAGGCACCTACAGTCTATAAAGTGGAAAAATAACCCAATAATAGCACAATTAAAAACAGTAATTTTTTTTGTTATTACCTTATATTAAAATGGTGAAGGGCACTATTTACAGGTTGACTAAAACAATAGGGTTGCATGTGCAATATCAAACCAGATTGACATTTGGAGGAGTCCAGTCCTCCTTAGCAACAAGATTCTTGAACCTACAAACTACATAAAGCACTGTCTTAAAATGTGCCTGGAGTCCAAGGGGTCTCTTAGTATGCGGTGCTTTTTAAAGGGGTTGTCCCTCTCTTAGAGTTGTATGTAGTGAACTAATAAATAGAGCTATACTTATCCCTCTTCCACCGCAGGGATCTAGTGCTGCAGTCCTGTTGTGTTCCTGATGTTTGTTCTGACAGCGGCCATCACCAGAAGTTGGGTGACCACTTAGCCAACTAGAGGCTGCAGCGTCATTGCTCATTCTCCTGGCATTGGTGCTCACATCCTGAGTGTCATAATGCCAAGAGTTCGGGAATATGATGCTGCAGCCCCCGATTGGCTATAGCCGTCACCTGACTCCTGGTGACGGCTGCTGTCACAACAAATGCCAGGACTGCAGCACTGGATCTCGGTGGCGGTGGAGAGGTAAGTATAGCTATGTTTGTTATTTTACGACAGACAGCTCTATTAAATGGATAATAACCAGACAACCCCTTTAACACTATCCTGAATCCTTGTGCTGTAAACTGTAGTATTGACATATCTATACCAATTATGGACTTTATGATTGATTTAAAAAAAAGGGATTTTTATTGCAACTGTGCCTTTAAGTGTTGTTTTGCCTTGGCTGCTGAGTGTAGTGGTGCGATTGTGCAGGTCAAGTATAGGGGTGGCATTGCTTTAAACTAGGGTGACCCCAAAGTTGATCTAAGCTCCGCGGGGAAATGGGAGCCTGTAAAGTGAAGCTTTGGTATCTCGGCAGGGCAGGAGGGAGAAAGACAAAATCCCCAGGTGGCCATGAATTAAAGTAGCCAAGCCAATGCTCTGTGACCGAGTATTCCTGAATCCAATGAGAAGCAAAGCGAAAGGACCTGCTTATTTGTGTCTCTCCATGATCCATTCACAATACTGGGTGAAACTATATATGTAGAAAAACTACCGATGCTTGCTGTTACTGATGCTACCTGTCAAACTTACGTTTGTAAGAGACGATGTGTTCTGTCAAAGGGTATGTGCCAACTCATTGCAGGATGCTGGGATAGGCTTGTGATCGAGCCTTCTTCAAGCGCTACCTGGTGATGCTTGGATGGGAAGAGCTGACCAGCCTTTGGTCTCCCCCTTGGTAAGTCTAGAGAAGTTACTTCCAGACGACCCCCCTGCCATGGAGTTCTTTCATATAGTGAAAACATAGCCAACATATGAAAAGTTGGCATGAAAAACTGAGTTCTAGTGAATAGCTCTAGGGCCTTATGTATTAGAGCCTTATATCAATGAAGTTAAATGATTTCAAATGACTGAAACAGTAATATAACTGACAACACTTCTAAAATACTTCCCTTTAAGCAGCTTATAATGATGGAATACATTATCACACTTGTCAATCATCATGAGCCACTGAAATATTGCTTCATTGGGCTGGTGCTCATAGAGTCATAGATAAACAAACAGGCCCAAATCTGTGGAAAGTCCAGGAAGTTCTCGATGAAGTGTTGCTCACTTGCCGATAAATATATATTTTGTGTGAGATAACAGTTGTATGCTCAGAGCCAAACCGATGACTCCCTCTGTAGCTCCTTCCTCCATCATGTTGAGGAGCTACAGCTACATCCCCCCCCCCCCCCGTCACCCAACCTTTTATTTACTGTTTTAAGGAATTTAGGGAGTTTCTGCACTTTTATGTTGATTAGCAGGAATTCTCCAGCTGTGTCATCATCTCCTGTCTACTAGTTTGTTGGTGGAGGACTACCTAAGCAAATATCTCACAGTTGATCCATTAGAATGGGTCAGTTGACCACAATGTTGCAGCTCAGGCTCATTTGGAGAGAATTTTTTTGATTGGCTAGCCAATTTTTAAATATTCCACTTATGCTTATATTTGGTCTTCTTGTCTCTGGATCTTAGTTCTCTCTCATTGTTTGTCATGGTCAGTGTTTCAGATAGAGTATCCATTAGGGACAGTAGTGCCTGGTGTTAGGGTTAGCTTCAGGGCTAGATCAAGGGAAAATGTAAAGCTAGAGTAAGGGTTAGTTATTGGTAGTTGATTATGATCTGTTCTCCATCTCCACCTGCCCCATTATCTGATGCCATCATCATCTGATTGCCATCACTATTCTGTTCCTGTCATCTGTTGGTAAGTTCCTAGCCTAGTATTTGTCATGCTTCTTATTGCTTATTTGACAATCCTGTTGTCACATAATCTGACCCTACTGTAATTCCTGGGGGGATTTGAGGACTGGGAAACACGGTTTGTATCTGGGAAAGGTGACTGCCATAGGTGAAGGCCAGTTCTGCTATTTTGTGTCCAGTTGACATTAAAAGACGAGCCTTCAGTGAGGAAATGGTGGTCAACCGGCTGCTGGATGGTAAAGAAATGCCACTTCCCCTAATAAAAGATATTACAAACTTTTATTTTATAAAATGTACTAATGATTTATGTGAATATATGATAAGTACGCTGTAAACCTCATTACTCAGTTAACCTTATCCAAAACTATTGTTTTGTTCTAGGTTTATCAGCAATAATGGGGATTCACCATCAGGTGCTGCTTACCCGACCCCTTTTGCCAGTGATTCCCTAGGGACAAGTGGGGAAGCAGGAAACACTGGCGCAGTGAGGGATCGGGAAAGTGCATACAACTCCTTATGTCAGTGTTGTCATTTAGAACCAGATCGTAAGACATAACCTGGAATCTGTTCAGATACTATAGCAACACGGATACTTTGTATGAATGAGGTTGGGTATCGGCTCTCGTACTGCAGTGATTGCTCGCTTTTATTATTTCATATGAATTAGAACTTCTCCAGTAAATGCTGTTGGTCCATGTCCAAGTCGAGTCAGCCCAATGTCAATGCAGATTTTTCCTGCTTGCATGGAATTCTGGATATCAAGTGACAATAGTAAGATTATTGTAAATGACCTTCACATTGTCATCAATGAGTATTCAAACCGCTGCAGCCATAAATGTGCAACCTAATGTGGTTGGCTGCTCTGCAGTATATTTGAGCATTCATTTGTCTTCATTTAAGGCTGTATTTACACGGGTGAGTTTAGATATCACATGGAAATAGAATACACTATCTGCAATGGGTCTATTTAAAGATGCAATTTTTCTCCTGCAGCAATGAAGTAAATACTATTTTTGAGCGATATTACCCATTATTTCATATGGTAAGCAAAGATCGCATTGCCTACAAATGCCATTGTATATGATTGTTACCATTGTATGAGGGCTTGTTTTTTTCTGGACAAGTTTAATTTTTCTATGCTATTATTTAATGTATCATATAATGCACTGAAAAATGTTTACAAAATTCTAAGTGGATTTAAATGAAAAAAAAAAGAACAATTTCGCCATCTTTGGAGGGGGTCTTGTTTCTACGGTGTACACAGAGCAGCAAGAATGACATAACTATTCTATGGGTCAGTAGGATTACAATAATACAAAATTTATATGTTTGTTTTTTTGCTGTACTGCTGTTAAAAAACAATTTATCCTCGCAAAAAAGTTACATTTTTCATGCCCGGCTGATATACACTGCCAATCTGATGCATTGGTTTACAATGCATCAGTTCAGATGGGCGTATTCCAACAGTGTAAAAGTGCCTAGCTGGCCAAGATAGTGCAATGGTGCACATTTCAGCCGGGTGTTTTTATGCTGGCCTAGAAGGATAGTTCAGTAGCTATCTTCTGGCCGGAATACAACAGCGGATATGGACTCCTATGTAAGCCTATGGTAGCTGTCTGAGTAGGGAGGTGGGAGGGAGTTTAGCAGCAAACTCCCACCCCCTTCCCTCCTCCTCTCCACCCCTTTCTGGCTGTTTGCAATGGGAGGTGGCGGGAGCTAGTTGCTAAGCTTCCGCCCCATCCCGCCCCCTCCCATTGCTGGCAGCCGACAGGGGGCGAAGAGGGGGTGAAAGCTTAGCACACTAGCTCCTGCCCTATCTCGCACCCTCCCCTTGCCGAGAGCTGGTGAGGGGGCGGAAAGTGGGAGGCAGTTTAGCAGAGCTAAACTGTCTTCCCCTGCCCAATGGCATTCTGGGCTTGGCATAAATGCGCCAGACCAGGGCCCTCTGAACGGGCGCACAAATGGCAGATGTGTGCACCCATTCAGGTGAATTTTGTGCCACAGCCAGCCAAAAATCCCTACGCTCGTGTGAAAGAGCCCTAAGGGGCTCACCCCAAGGGGGTAATGTTGCTATATTGATGCTCAAAAAATTTCACCATAATCGCTGCATGTGCTAAATTTGGCTCAGGGGGAACTAGCTAATTGGATAATTTGTTTCCTATAATCAGACATGTCAGAAGAGATGACACGTCCCCTTTTTTAGGGGCTTCCTCGTTGAGCCTGGATACCTTTTCAATCATGATAGATATCCAAGACTCAGCGAGTGCTGTGTATAATAGAGGATCGGCAGGAACATGTCACACAACTATTATATACATATTTGAATAAATTAGAAGACTCAATCATACCGCCTGATGTGAGAGAAGAAAAGCTTTATCCCAGGAGTGACTGCAGCCTCCAACTCGAAGCTTTGAAGAACTCCTATCACCTTTCACTGTAGAGAAAACCACACATGTTCTGTTTTATCTGTGCATCGCCCACAACAATACCGTACACCTGTAACTTCATTGCACTTGCAGATCCTTTACTGCATTCAAAGGTTAGAAATTAAAGATTAGATTTCAAAGGCAGAATAACATTGTTAAGTCTTCTCTTTTATATGGCTTGTTTTACAGACTGTTCCTTGCAGTTATACAGTCATTCTACGAGCCCCCCCCCCCTCCCTATACACTAGATGGCACTTGGCTTCAAATACTCTACTGAGAGTAATCTGATACATTGTCTATCCAGAGCATCCTGGAATTCTAGAAATCCAGTGAAGACTGACGAAGCATAGTAGAAGAGAGCACTACAATGTGTAATTATATTTATCAAGTGTCTGTAGAAAGATTGGTACAAGTCCCTATGGATACTGTAATGCTAGTCACTGGTAGTTGTTATTCAGTATCGCTCATGCCATATATACAGGGTGATTCACAAAGAATGGTGTAAGAGTAACGTTGATTTATTCCTACATGGATTGACATACAAGAGCCAGAAAGACATGAAAAGATAGAAGAACTATTCAAGTGTTTAATACACCCTACAGATCTTTGATGTGGGCGCTGTTGGTGACACTAGATGACCTAAAACAATGCATATCTGCTACAGTGAAATCGATAACAGAGGATATGCCGGATGTGTCTGAGCACAACTGGACTACCAAATTGTTATCTGCCATGTCACCAACAGTGCCCACATTGAAGATCTGTAAGGTGCATCACCTATACAGCGAATGTGAGTGACTGAATGATTTAGCGAACTAGCCAACAATGTATCTGCCTGACATCGTTTGCTCATTCACCTATGTGAATGATAAATTATTCCATCTTAAAGCACCCTAAGGGCTCTTTTACATATGCGTAGGCGATTTTCGACTGAAAATCCCCTGAACGGGCACACAGATCTCCAGTTTGTGCGTCTGTTCAGACGGCCCGGGTGCGGCGAGTATACACCGAGCCCAACATACCGTCGGGCGGGGAAGAGATAGTTTAGCTCTGCTAAACTGCCTCCCTCTTTTTGGCTCCTCGGTGGTTCTCGGCAAGGAGAGGGAAGGGGACGGGGCGGGAGCTAGTGTGCTAAGCTCCAGCTCGCTCTCCGCCCCTTGTTGGCTGCCAGTAATTGTAGGGGGGCGGGATGGGGTGGGAGCTTAGCAACTAGCTCCCACCCCATCCCGCCCCCTCCCATTGCAAACAGAAGTCTATGGGAAACGCCATTGTATTTCGGCCGAAAAGATAGTTCCTGAACTATCTTTTCTGGCCAGCGTAAAAACACCCAACTGGAAATATGTGCTATCTTGGCCAGCCGGGCGCTTATATGCCGCAGGAATACGCCCATCTGAACTGATGCAATGTACACCAATACATCAGATAGGCAGCGTATATCAGCTGGGCGTGACGATCATGTGAAAGAGCCCTAAGGGCGGGCTTCACATGGGCGCATGCGCAATTGTGCTCCTCAGTGCGATGTATACGTGCCATGAATGTGGTTTTTAGCATGTATTTCAGCATATTTTTCACCACTCTTTGCACCCGCAGGGCATGTTTATTGTGCACGGCACACAAACACGCCGCAATTTAAATGGCCATTTAGTCTAATGAGTTCCAGATGTGTTCTTTTTCCAACAATTACACAGTGTTTCACACATCCCCTTGCCTTTGTGCGCCCTCCATAGACTTCTATGGGGACACTAGTTGCGTAAATGCGCACAAAAATAGAGCTTACTGCGTTGCTTTTTGCGTGCGCAAATAAGGCCGTGTGATGGAGCCCTTAGGCAGATCTACATTTGCAAACCAAAGTCAGTCTTGTCAGTAAGATGTTCAGTGTACACGGTGTACAGGTTGCAGTGAACCATTGCTGTGAATAAGCTTGTATGCTCAATAGCTTGGTAGCAATTAAAAGCACTCCAGTGAGCATGCAAATTGCAATTAGTAAAGCAGAAAGAATGTGAATGCTGATTAGATGCTATAAAGTCAGTTACTTGCTAATTCCAGTGAATGCAGAACAATGGGCAGGCAGATGTATCACTTATTTAGTTGTGCTACATTCGATTTGATTAAACAAGGAACGAGAAGACAATTAAGACAAGGAAATTGACCATAAACAGCCCTGTACTTTTTAAATATTGCGTGATTGCATTAATGCTTTGTAACAATACAATATAAGCAAATAGGAAATCCTTGTCACTATTGATTAACCAGCATATTTCAAAGGAAGGTGACTGCAGTACATATAATGATAAATGCTCAGCTTGCCGTCTTTAGTTTACAACTATGTTCCCTTTTGCAACCGATGTACTTAATGCTACTTTCAGATGAGTATATTTTAAAGAGGTTGTACCAGAATGAACTTTTATCACCTACCCATAAGATAAGTAATAAGTCTGATTGGTGGGGGGGTCTCACTGCTGAGTGAAGAGGAAGGGGAATGGTAATGATGCGACCACCACCAACCAGCAGCAATACCACGATTTTGTAGTGCTACAAAGTCACATGTGACGCTGCAAAATCGTGCGACTTTGTAGCATCACATGCGAGGATTTTCGGGGGGCTTGAAATATAAGCCCTACTCAGAAAATAAGCTGTAACTAAAGGAGAAAAAAAAAAGTATACATCACCTCTTCCTCGCTGTCCGGGGCGCCGCCGCAGCTTCTCCCCAGGTCCCGGCACTGATCTTCTTCATCTTCTGGCTGGGGATTGAAAAATCCCCGCCTGCTGGAAGCGCTGACTGTGATTGGCTGACCCTTAGCCAATCACAGCCAGTGCTCAAAGAATGGCTGTGATAAGTTCAATCACTGCCATTCATCGAGCGCTTGCTGTGATTGGCTAAGGGTCAGCCAATCACAGCCAGCGCTTCCTGGAGGCAGGGATTTTTGAATCCCCGGCCAAAAGAGAAGAAGAAGATCAGTGCCGGGACCTGGGGAGATGCTGCGGCCGGGCTGACAGCTCATCTAAGGTGATGTATGTGTGGTTTTTCTTTTCCCCGGCAGTTGGGGCTTAGATAATAGCTTTGACAGTAGCATTTGCTACTGTCAAAGTTGCATTGCATCGCATGCAAACCGCGTTTTCATGCAATGCGATGCAGCAGAGAGGAGGCTCCATAGGGAAACATGGGGTACAAAACCTCTCGTGTCGTGGGCATATCGCCGGACCTGCGAGGTTTGTGTGCTGTTTTGTAGCATGCTACAAAACATCTCATGTATGAAGGAACCCATAGGAAACCATGGGCTTCACATACATGCGATTTGTAGCATTGTAGCAATGCTACAAAATCGTGTGACTTTGTCGCCCGTGTGAAGGAGGCCTAAAAGTTCCCTATGGATTTGTGCCTATGACAGCGTCCCCACATGGCGCTTCTGCCACATTTGGATGTGCATGTTAATTGCACATCAAAAATGCTGTGTCAAAACCACATGCGTTTTGTCGTAAAAAGCCATAGTCTTCAATGTGGTTTTCAGCCGAGCAGCTTCTACTGGTGAAACACTTGATTTTATGCTGCAAGCACCCGGCTGAAAACCACATCGCTAAACCTTGGCACTTTGTGGTAAAATGTGTCGTTTTCAGACAGCATTTTGGATGTGCAATTGACATGCATGCAAAACTTTGTAGAAATGCACTAGAAGTGCTATTTGGGGATGCAGCCTACAGCTTCTATGCAGATCTATGAGTTTTCTTGGTAACGGACAACAAATAAAACTCTTGAGTAGTCTGATCCTGCAGTCATTCTTTCATTTATAAGTCCCCTATTTTTTTGATGTCCAGAGCCCATATACTATACAGACATGTGGTATCTTCATGGGACATCCCCTCGTACATACAGCTAACACCCTCATGCAACCTCTGGAATTGGCGCTATCTCACATTTTGGCTGCTTAACCCCTCAGGTGGTGCAGTCAATACTGACTATGGCATTTAAGCTGTTAGAGGACAGATGCTTCCTTTGTCACCTCATGGGCATTGTTGCTTTGTCCATCAAGGGCTTAACAATGGACCCCAGGTCTGCCATGTGCAAAAGCAGAGAGGACCCAATAGACTGCCTGTCATTTTTAGGGCCCATTCACATGGGCAAATTTCTAGTCCATGCGCTGTCTATGTATTTCATGGACAGCACACAGACCCATTATAGCCAATCAGGCTATACATACGGGCATTTTTTTAACACTGACTGGTGTCCATATGAATGGGCCCTTACACTGACAGGCATAATAAACTGCAATATAAAAGTATTGCATCATATTATATAAGCAATCAGAGGATTAGAATTTCACATCCCTTACTAGGACTGAAAAAATAAAATTGATAAAAGATTTATTAAAAAAAGTTTGGCAAAATGTAAAAAAATGCCTTTTCTTCTCCATACAAAGTCCCTTATATCCCCTAAAAGTTATGACTTTTGAAACACAGCGATGCAAAAAATGAAAAGAAAATTCAGTGGCTCCAACGTCTAAAATATCTGCATCCTTAAAGGATTGTCTGTCGACATGTTAGTTGATTTGTTAACTCCCAAGATCAACTAGCAGCATTTTGAATACAGCTCTGGATTATAATACAGGCTACAGGACAGCACAAGTAAATCTATGTATTTACAATATTGATGATATTTTTATGTATGCTATATTAATACATTTATATATAAAACTGAACTTCAGCGGTGATTAACACAGGCTTTAAAGAGTGGAGGTGATTTTGACTAATATCAGGATCACATGAGTCACAGTCACTCTATCATACTAAACCACATCACATGGGTTGGCTGCTGAATTTAGGCACCTGGCTATTTCCATATCAGTAGAAGAAGATAAGCACAATAGATGAAGAGATCATTTCCAGCCTTTCATCTTTGGTAGAGCATTGGTTTTCTTGATATGGAAATATCAAAGCAGTGTTGAAAAGACTTTAAAACACAACTTAGGGGCATACAAAGAGAACAGTAGATCCCATAGTGAAAAGTCAGAATGGAGCACCTTCTGGTGTAGTATTATAGCTGGTGCTCATGGCTGATGGCATCCCCTACCTCCTTGTGGCCAGTGCCATGGCCTTTAAAGGTTTTTTTCAGGGAAATACTATTGATGACCTATCCTCAGAATAGGTCATCAATAGTTAATCGGCCGGTGTCCATCGCTCGGGACTCCAACTGATCAGCTGAGCGGGTGCATGCTGTCAGCTCCATAAATACACAGAATTCGCACTGGAAGACTCTGCGCCGACCTCGGTGTGGTGGCTAGTGCTTGTAACTGCTGGCACGGCTCCCATTGATTTCAGCTCTTCAGCTCAATGTTGATTGGCACTTGAGTACTGACTGAGAATAGGCAAGAAAGCATCCACTTCCTGTAGTCCATCTCAGAGTCTCTGTCACTAGAGACAGACTTCACTTGACAACAGGCAGTGGACAGAAGTGAGTGTCATTTGGTGACCAGTGTATTGTATGCTGACAAGGATTTCATGAAGGGTCTGTGTGTTATCAGCTGCAAAAAGAAAGAGACAGTCCAGCTGCAAGAGTGCGAAGAGAAGAAAACCAGACCAAGAGACCACTGTGAATGCTACACTGAAACACCCACCCTAGTGTACCATACTGCTGCCAAAGAAGGGAGAGCTGTAAGTGACCGTGTTATTGTTAATAAAACTTTTTAAAAAAAGTTAATTTGTCAAAAAACAATGTGGTTCAGAAGTAGCCTATACTGGTGGATCGGGGATGGTACACGATCGTGCAGTGATGCACTATAAAAAGTAAACCATTGATGGGTGCTTATTAGCTATCGTATGTTTCTATTATGCTTTGTGTATTTTTCCTCCGTATGGGGCCAAACTTACCCCAGCCAGGGCCAAACCTATAACTAACAGAGGGGTGGGGGATGAAGGGAAATAGAACGGAAGAAGGGGGTAGTTATCTCTCGTAGAACCTCAATATAGAACACAACGTGCAAAGTATTATAGGCTTTTTATCGTGGTAATTTATAGGGATATTAATGATCTGTTTTGTTAAATAAACATATAGTTTAGCCATGGCTTCCAGACTCTCGGAAACGCCTCGTGGTGATCAAGAATTATTGAAGAATATTTTTCATTTATTAAGTACCAGTTTAATCGCATTTTTACTTCCGAGAAGTCCAAGGAGGCCTGAGTCAGCATATATTTTATTAATCAAATAAGAACTTTACTGAACAAAAACACAGTATTTACATTAAGTTGCTCCATAGGAGGGTTAAATGTACTTAAAAATTGCGTAATAACTCATCAGCATTCTCTTAAAGCGACCATAACCAATTTCATATTATAAATTCAAAATGCCCTTTTCATCACCCAATGTTTTACAGCAGTAGATCACCTCCAGGTGGTGGCAGCAAGCCACAAGCATGATCGGCCTCTCCCGAATATCCTTTACATCCGTTAAGCTGGGCTTCCTCATTCATACCCCTGACCTTTAACACCCTGTAGGAGCAGCATCCTTCACACTGAACGCCTAGACGCCATTTCTACTGAGGTCTCTCCCCACGACATAGCTACAATACGTGGTCTTTCATGTACTCATCACTGCATCACAGACCACCCCATATATACATTGCTGCTCTCTCTATCAGGTGCCTTGCTGCTCCATTACAGCCATCCTAAATATCATACATTACATAAAACATACATCATCTTAACACCTAACTATGCATGGCCTTGCTATGCTTATGGCACCATGGCAGGAATTTTGCAGTCCAAGGATAGTAAGTAGACTCACACAGATGGTGGTATTTTCCTCTCCACATCCAGCCCCATGGCACCATCATCTGCATCTGCCTCCGGATCATCAGGGCTCTCTTGGTGTCCAGTCAATGGTCCTCCTGATGGTCTCTCACATGGTAGCTCCCCAGCTTTGGGAAACTGTCACTTTGTTGCACTCCCTGCAGACAGTCTCCCCCGCTTTAAGAGGCTGGCGCCTGCATTGCCTGTTGCTTCCCCCATCAATGCCACTTGGGAAATGGGGAATGGGGCTTCGTTATAGTGGCCTATATGGCCGCTAGTAAAAGTAGTTAAGCCACTGCAGTAAGAAGGGCAATGGGGCACCGCTTACACCAGCGTCCAATATGATGTTGTTGCACCCCTGCAACTAATGGTTTCATGCAAGGTATGCAGCTGTAAAACCGAGGAAGGGAAAACTGTATTTGCATGAGTCAGGGGGTCAGAGCACTTGCGGAACTAAATCCTCAGAGAGTCCTGCTCATCATCACACTAGTACCAATCCCGTTAAAGTCCCAAGAAAACCCTATTGATTATTATGTTAAAACTGATCCCTCTACCGACACCAAGTCCCTAAAGAGTCAGGTCCACTGTTGCACCACCCAATGGTACAATTACATGCCGAAGGCTTATGACCTCACGATGTTGACTTTTGTGAAAGCTACATTTTCTACAAAGCAAATAATTTGCAGAATATAATTTTGACAAATCCACTGAAGTTGACAACTCAAGGATTTATATTTTCTGGTGATGTTTTAGTTGGAAACACTTTTTCACAGATACGATAAACCAGACAGCTGCGAATCGAATATTGTTTTCAGCTGTCATAAAACACAGTGGGTTTCCTGTAGGGTTCAAGAGTGCGCCGACTGACTGTTTTCTCATTCACAGTTATCTTTGCTGCCTCTCTCTTTCTGTAGATCTACTGATAAGCACTCAGGACCTGTGTATGTGAAAGGAAAAGAAGCAGGAATTCCTTTCGGAAGGGCGACCAAGCAATCTCAACCAGCTTAAGGCAGATGTTCTTGGCAGGAACCTATTAGGGAACATTTTAAAGCATGAACGGCTGCCAAACACACAATTTAAATGATTTTTTGGCTCTACATTCTCATGTTGATGTTTTTGTAAAAAAAAAAAAAAATTGCATTGTGTGGTGCTAACACTTTCAGCAGGCGTGCTAGTGATTAGTGAAAACCATTAAAAGGCTTGGCAGTGCTCCCCACACCTTCAGGTTTCCTTGACTTTACAGTTACTCCCTTCTTGTGTTGTCAATCACAGACGGAAAGCCTATTTCCTAATGACATTGCAAGTTAAGAGGGGCGTAGAGAAATCATAACAGTAACAGAAGCTGAGTGAAACCCTCTGGGTAAAATACATAGAAACATCAGACACCGCTACCAGGGCGTGCTCAAGAATTCTTGTCATTTCTTACATTGAAATTCCAAGAGCCCTGAAGGGAAAAAGTCACTTACTGCACCATTAATTGCTTATTTTTTTTAATACCAGACCTAGATGTGACCAAGGTCAGCTAATGAAATCCTTTTAGTCCTTACTTTTATTGCTGTATAGTCCTGGAGGGATGGCTTGCTGACTGCCTAAATGTCGCAGATTTTTTTTGGATTGTTTTATAAGTTTGGTTTTTTTAACTTAATTTCCTGGATTTTTACTTTAAAATGATTTACATTTTAACAGTTTTACTTTTATACCTAAAAGTTTGTAACTAGAGATGAGCGAACGTACTCGTCCGAGCTTGATATTCGTGCGAATATTAGGGTGTTCGGGATGCTCGTTACTCGTAACGAGTACCACGCGGTGTTCCGGTTACTTTCAGTTTCCTCTCTGAGATGTTAGCGCGCTTTTCTGGCCAATTGAAAGACAGGGAAGGCATGGGTGAGATAAGGTGTCACCCGAGTATAAAAATCGGCCCCTCCCGCGGCTCGCCACACATGCCTTGTGACTTAGCTGAGGGAAAGTACTATCGTGCTGGTGCTGCTGTAGGGAGAGCGTTAGGAGTTAGTGTAGGCTTCAAGAACCCCAACGGCCCTTCTTAGGGCCACATCTACTAGTGTGCAGTACTGTGTTAGCACAGTATTTTTTTTTTGTCCAAAATTGGATCTGCAGAGCATTGCGCCCAGCAATAGGGACAGAAGTGGGGGTTAGGCAGGGAGAGTGTTAGGAGTTAGTGTAGGCTTGAAGAACCCCAACGGTCCTTTCTAGGGCCACTTCTATCCGTGTGCAGTACTGTCCAGGCTGCTGTTAGCAGTGTTGCATATTTTTTTTTTCTTCTCAAAACCGGCTGTGCAGAGCATTGCACCCGGCATTAATACTACAGGGATAGAATTGTGTAGGCAGGGCCAGAAGACATACATTATTCATTGAATACACGCAGTGTGGGTGTTCCTTGTAAAAAGCAGGGAAAAAATTCTATTTGGCCTGCCTCTTACAGTACTCAGGGCTCTGTGTACGTGTGTGCTGTGCGCTGAACGTTCAGAAAAAATCAGACGCAGTCAGCTACGTTTTACCGCAGGCGTGCGGCAATTTTTTTCCTGCATGGGAAATCCCTGATCTGCTGTAGGTAGCGAATTACTTTGCATCACTGCAGTTCTGGGACAAATTGGCAGGGCCACAACACAGTTATTAAACTTAGTATTCATTGAATACACGCAGTGTGGGTGTTCCTTGTAAAAAGCAGGGAAAAAATTCTATTTGGCCTGCAGGCTTGCGCCAATTTATTTCCTGGCTGTGAAATCACTGGTAATACAGCATGCTGAGGGGTAGGGGTAGGGCTAGAGGACGTGGACGCGGCCGAGGACGCGTAGGCCCAAGTGAGGGTGTGGGCACAGGCCGAGCTCCTGATCCAGGTGTGTCGCAGCCGACTGCTGCGCGATTAGGAGAGAGGCACGTTTCTGGCGTCCCCACATTCATCGCACAATTAATGGGTCCACGCGGGAGACCTTTATTAGAAAATGAGCAGTGTGAGCAGGTCCTGTCCTGGATGGCAGAAAGTGCTTCCAGCAAGCTATCATCCACCCAGAGTTCTGCGCCGTCCAGTGCTGCAAATCCGAATCCTCTGTCTGCTGCTCCTCCTTCCTCCCAGCCTCCTCACTCCACTACAATGACACATGCTCAGGAGCGGGAAGACTCTCAGGAACTGTTCTCGGGCCCCTGCTCAGATTGGGCAGCAGTGGTTCCTCTCCCACCAGAGGAGTTTATCGTCACTGATGCCCAACCATTGGAAAGTTCCCGGGGTCCGGGGAATGAGGCTGGGGACTTCTGCCAACTGTCTCAAGACCTTTCAGTGGGTGAGGAGGACGATGACGATGAGACACAGTTGTCTTGCAGTGAGGTAGTAGTAAGGGCAGTAAGTGCGAGGGAGGAGCGCACAGAGGATTCGGAGGAAGAGCAGCTGGACGATGAGGTGACTGACCCCACCTGGTGTGCAACGCCTACTGAGGACAGGTCTTCAGAGGGGGAGGCAGCAGCAGGGCAGGTTGCAAGAGGCAGTGCGGTGTCCAGGGGTAGAGGCAGAGCCAGACTGAATAATCCACCAACTGTTTCCCAAAGCGCCCCCTCGCGCCATGCCACCCTGCAGAGGCCGAGGTGCTCAAAGGTCTGGCAGTTTTTCACAGAGACGCCTGAGGACCGACGAACAGTGGTGTGCAACCTTTGTCGCGCCAAGATCAGCCGGGGAGCCACCACCAACAGCCTCACCACCACCAGCATGCGCAGACATATGATGGCCAAGCAACCCACAAGGTGGCACGAAGGCCGTTCACCGCCTCCGGTTTGCACCGCTGCCTCTCCCCCTGTGCCCCAACCTGCCACTGAGATACAACCCCCCTCTCAGGACACAGGCATAACCGTCTCATGGCCTGCACCCACACCCTCACCTCCGCTGTCCTCGGCCCCATCCAGCAATGTCTCGCACCGCACAGTCCAGCCGTCGCTAGCGCAAGTGTTGGAGCGCAAGCGCAAGTACGCCGCCACGCACCCGCACACTCAATCGTTAACCGTCCACATCGCCAAATTTATCAGCCTTGAGATGCTGCCGTATAGGGTTGTGGAAACGGAGGTTTTCAAAGCTATGATGGCGGCGGCGGCCCCGCGCTACTCAGTTCCCAGTCGCCACTACTTTTCCCGATGTGCCGTCCCAGCCCTGCACGACCACGTCTCCCGCAACATTGTACGCGCCCTCACCAATGCGGTTAGTGGCAAGGTCCACTTAACTACGGACACGTGGACAAGCACAGGCGGGCAGGGCCACTACATCTCCCTGACGGCACATTGGGTGAATTTAGTGGAGGCTGGGACAGAGTCAGAGCCTGGGACCGCTCACGTCCTACCCACCCCCAGAATTGCGGGCCCCAGCTCGGTGCTGGTATGTTCGGCGGTGTATGCTTCGTCCACTAAAGCACCCTCCTCCTCCTCCTCAACCTCTGTCTCGCAATCTAGATGTGTCAGCAGCAGCAGGACGTCGCCAGCAGTCGGTGTCGCACGGCGTGGCAGCACAGCGGTGGGCAAGCGTCAGCAGGCCGTGCTGAAACTACTCAGCTTAGGAGATAGAAGGCACACGGCCCACGAACTGCTGCAGGGTCTGACAGAGCAGACCGACTGTTGGCTTGCGCCGCTGAGCCTCCAACCGGGCATGGTCGTGTGTGACAACGGCCGTAACCTGGTGGCGGCTCTGCAGCTCGGCAGCCTCACGCATGTGCCATGCCTGGCTCACGTCTTTAATTTGGTGGTTCAGCGCTTTCTGAAAAGCTACCCACGCTTGTCAGACCTGCTCGGAAAGGTGCGCCGGCTCTGCGCACATTTCCGCAAGTCCCACACGGACGCTGCCACCCTGCGCACCCTGCAACATCACTTTAATCTGCCAGTGCACCGACTGCTGTGCGACGTGCCCACACGGTGGAAATCTACGCTCCACATGTTGGCTAGGCTCTATGAGCAGCGTAGAGCTATCGTGGAATACCAACTCCAACATGTGCGGCGCAGTGGGAGTCAGCCTCCTCAATTCTTTTCAGAAGAGTGGGCCTGGTTGGCAGACATCTGCCAGGTCCTTGGAAACTTTGAGCAGTCTACCCAGGTGGTGAGCGGCGATGCTGCAATCATTAGCGTCACCATTCCTCTGCTATGCATCTTGAGAAGTTCCCTGCAAACCATAAAGGCAGCCGCTTTGCGCTCGGAAACGGAGGCGGGGGAAGACAGTATGTCGCTGGATAGTCAGAGCACCCTCCTGTCTATATCTCAGCGCATTCAGGAGGAGGAGGAGGAGCATGAGGAGGATGAGGAGGAGGGGGAAGAGACAGCTTGGCCCACTGCTGACGGTGCCCCTGCTGCTTGCCTGTCATCCTTTCAGCGTGTATGGCCTGAGGAGGATGAGGAGGAGGAGGAGGAGGAGGATCCTGAAAGTGATCTTCCTAGTGAAGACAGCCATGTGTTGCGTACGGGTACCCTGGCACACATGGCTGACTTCATGTTAGGATGCCTTTCTCGTGACCCTCGCGTTGCACGCATTCTGGCCACTACGGATTACTGGGTGTACACACTGCTCGACCCACGCTATAAGGAGAACCTTCCCAGTCTCATTCCCGAAGAGGAAAGGGGTTCGAGAGTGTTGCTATACCACAGGACCCTGGCGGACAAGCTGATGGTAAAATTCCCATCCGACAGCGCTAGTGGCAGAAGGCGCAGTTCCGAGGGCCAGGTAGCAGGGGAGGTGCGGAGATCGAGCAGCATGTACAGCCCAGGCAGTGCAACAGTCTTTAAGGGCCTGGACAGCTTTATGGCTCCCCACCAAGACTGTGTCACCGCTCCCCAGTCAAGGCTGAGTCGGCGGGAGCACTGTAAAAGGATGGTGAGGGAGTACGTAGCGGATCGCACGACCGTCCTCCGTGACGCCTCTGCCCCCTACAACTACTGGGTGTCGAAGCTGGACACGTGGCCTGAACTAGCGCTGTATGCCCTGGAGGTGCTTGCTTGTCCTGCGGCTAGCGTCTTGTCGGAGAGGGTGTTTAGTGCGGCTGGGGGAATCATCACAGATAAGCGTACCCGCCTGTCAACCGACAGTGCCGACAGGCTAACACTCATCAAGATGAACAAAGCCTGGATTTCCCCAGACTTCTCTTCTCCACCAGCGGACAGCAGCGATACGTAAGCAATACGTAGGCTGCACCCGCGGATGGAAGCTACGTTCTCTCTCACCATCCAAAACGGGGACATCTCTGCTTCATCAATCTGTGTCTAATATTCCTCCTCCTCCTCCTGCTCCTCCTCCTGCTCCTCCTCCTGAAACCTCACGTAATCACGCTGAACGGGCAATTTTTCTTAGGGCCACAAGGCTCACTCATCTAATTTTTCGAAACAATTTTTATATGTTTCAATACTCTTAAAAGCGTTGAAACTTTAACTTGAACCAATTTTTCGTTAAACTGGGCTGCCTCCAGGCCTAGTTACCACTTAAGCCACATTAACCAAAGCGATTAATGGGTTTCACCTGCCATCTTGGTTCGGCATGGCCAATTTTTACTGAGGTACATTAGTACTGTTGGTACACCAATTTTTTGGGGCCCTCACCTACAGTGTAATCATAGCAATTTGTATGTTCTTCGCCTGCACTCATGGTACAGAAAGGTGTGTGGGGTTGGCCTACACTTTAGCTACATAAATGTTACTTGGGCCTTGG
Organism: Eleutherodactylus coqui; assembly: GCF_035609145.1. Taxonomy (NCBI): domain Eukaryota; kingdom Metazoa; phylum Chordata; class Amphibia; order Anura; family Eleutherodactylidae; genus Eleutherodactylus; species Eleutherodactylus coqui. The sequence continues at coordinate 80,381,476 of NC_089841.1, read as the reverse complement.
CTATACTGCAGCTACTGAAATGGAACTAAGACTGCGCTCCCACTATACTGCTGCTTCGGAATTGTTACTGGGGCCTGTCTTGAGTGCTACTATTACTGACATGGAACGAAGACTGCGCTCCCGCTATACTGCTGCTTCGGAATTGTTACTGGGGCCTGTCTTAAGTGCTACTATTACTGACATGGAACGAAGACTGCGCTCCCGCTATACTGCTGCTTCGGAATTGTTACTGGGGCCTGTCTTGAGTGCTACTATTGCTGACATGGAATGAAGACTGCGCTCCCGCGATAATGCTGCTAGTGATATGTTAGTGGGGCCTGTCCTAATGCTACGGCTGAAATGTTACGAATTCTGGGCTCTGCCTATACCGCTGCTAATGGTATGTCTCTGGGGTGTGGAAACAGAGGCTTCCCAAAGACATGATGGCGGCGAGGCCATTTCCCACCAACGCGGTTACTGTTAAGCTGCATATAACCACGGACACGTGTAGAGGACACGTAGTGCCTCAAAAACATCCCCCTCCTCCTCCAACAGGGAAAACATTCTTGGCAAATGCCTTTGCATTGGTTCGTCTGGTGCCAGTCCAAGAATTTCACCTTTACCGACACTACAAGAGAGCCCCCCCATCATCCCCCCACCACGGCCCACTTAATCCTTGCCACATTCCGAAAACCAACAAAATAAAACCGCGCTACTAGGTCCGCAGTCACCACCACATTACCACCAACGCGGTTACTGTTAAGGTACATATTACCAGTCTGACTGGGGCATGCAGACACCTTGACAGAATGAATAGTGTGTGGCACATAGGTTCCCCATTGCTATGCCCACGTGTGCAGCTCCTGATGGCGGTGGCACAGGATTCTATTTCTCATTGCTTCTGTACAGCATGGTGGGCTATCGCCCCGCCCCTTTTAAAGAGGGTCGCTGCCTAGCCGTGCCAACCCCTCTGCAGTGTGTACCTGCGGTTCCTCCTCATGGCAGACGCACTTCTAAATAGACATGAGGGTGGTGTGGCATTAGGGCAGCTGAAGGCTGCGCAGGGACACTTTGGTGTGCGCTGTGGGGGGGAGGGGGGGTGGTTGGTCAGCATGTAACCCAGGAGAAGTGGCAGCGGAGTGTCATCCAGGCAGTGATTGTGCTTTGTTGGAGGTAGTGTGGTGCTTAGCAAAGGTATGCCATGCTAATGAGGGCTTTTCAGAAGTAAAAGTTTTTGGGAGGGGGGGGCCCCACTCTTGCCGCTATTGTGGCTTAATAGTGGGACATGTGAACTTGAGATGCAGCCCAACACGTATCCCCTCGCCTGCCCTATCCGTTGCTGTGTCGTTCCCATCACTTTCTTGAATTGCCCAGATTTTCACACATGAAAACCTTAGCGAGCATCGGCGAAATACAAAAATGCTCGGGTCGCCCATTGACTTCAATGGGGTTCGTTATTCGAAACGAACCCTCGAACATCGCGGGAAGTTCGTTTCGAATAACGAACACCCGAGCATTTTGGTGTTCGCTCATCTCTATTTAGCTGACATCTATTGAGTGTGTATGAGCATTAGGATTGCAAGAGGTGAAACCTGTCTGATATAGCATCACATATCCCATACATATGAATCTAAAGGCAACCAGAAGTGTAGCAAGGATGCTGTACATACAGTAGACTGCTGTATAGTGATGAGTGAACTTTTGAAAAGTTCTGTTTGGCCAGTTCACCAAAACTTTTTCAAAAAGTTTGGTTTGGTCCAAATTAGTTCAAACCATATTGGAACTTCACCAACACCCTTGAAACTGATGTGTAACACTGTCTAGGGGTAGCTTCACACGGGCGTATGAACAATTGCACCCAACTCAGCACAATGTATTCGTGATATAAACTAGGCTTTATTACGCACATAACTGGCGTAACTATCGGCACTCGTTGTGCCCAGAGGGCTTGGGTTTTTTTGTGCATGGGATACAACCACGCCACAATTTCAATGATTAGACCAATGATTAATGACGCAGACCTTTTAAAAAATTGTCACTCCTTTTTTTTCACTTGACGTCGCTGTATGAGGGCTTGGTTTTTGCGGGACAAGTTGAATTTTTAATGGTACTATTTAATGTACCATATAATGTACTGAAAAAATTCTAAGTGGATTAAAATGAAAAAAAACCAAAACATTCCACCATCTTTCGTTGCATCTTGCTTCTTCAGCGCTCAAACTGCAACAAAAATGACATGATAACTAGAGTTGAGCGAACGTACTCTACCGAGCTTGAAGCTCGTTCGAGTATTAGCATACTCGATGGTGCTCATTACTCGAATGAGCATCAAGCCGTGTTCGACCCCTCCCCAGTTTTTGGCTCCTCCCTGCTGTGATGTGCCTGCTTTGACCCCTCCCCGCCGTGATGCAGCGCACGTGTCAATGGCAAATTTTTTGGCTGGCTGGCAAGCAGGGGGAGAGAGAGAGAGAGAGAGAGAGAAAGAGAGAGAGAAAACCAAGAAAAAAAAAAGCTTGGCACCCAGTGTCCTATATCTAATGATAACCTTATTCTTTGGGTCATTACTACAGATGAGCTAGCACCCAAATGCTCGGGTCCACGTTATTCCAGTTGAGCTTTTCGTAAAATTCGAGAGCTCTATTCGAGTAACGAGCCCCATTGACTACAATGGGAGACTCGAGCATTTTTGTATGTGGGACGCCGGGTGCAGAGCTTTTTTTTGTTTTTTCTAGGTCTCTCTCTCCCCTCTCTCTCTCTCCCCTCTCTCCCCCCTCTCGCTCTGTCGATCTGCAATAACTTTTTTATTTCTCCATCAACATAGTTGTGCGAGGGCTAATTTTTTGCATGGCGTCCTGTAGTTTGCGTTTGTACCGTATTGGAATATATATAACTTTTGACTCCTTTTTATTGCATTTTTTCCTTGGAGTTATTCGAAACGAACCCTCGAGCATCGCGAAAAGTTCGTTCCGAGTAACGAGCACCCGAGCATTTTGGTGCTCGCTCATCTCTATTTGTAACCCTTTTAAGATTTATGTATTATAGACTAGCATGTACAATATGTTAATGGGGTTGGACCAGAATTACCATCAACTGATTACCAGATGTAACCGTGGTTTTGTTTCTGTTCCCCTGTCTTCTGTTCCGCCTGTCTTCTGCATCTGGCTGTTCTCTGCTTCTCTGCTTGGAGCGCCTGGCTGTTATACAGCCAAGTGCTCTGAGCGAGGGATGCAGAAGACAAGTGGGGCCACTTGTCTTCTGCATCCAGCTGTCCACCGCTCAGTGCTCCCGGCTGTTATACAACCGAGCGATCTAAGCGGGGGATGAAAAACACAGCTGGACAGCTGTGTTCTTCACACCCCGCCTGTGTTCAGGGAGCGGGATACAGCTGAAACAATAGTATCAGCTGTAGTCCGCTGTGAATCCCTGATAAGGCTCATCATTGCTTAACGAAAACTGCATGATGTCAGTGCAGTTACACACAACGATTATCGCTCAAAAGATAGCTTTGAGCGGAAATTGTTGTGTCTAAAAGGGGCTTAGGCTGCAGTAAGGATTCATGCATGTAAGCTGTCAAACAGCCGCAATTGAAGCTAGCTGTGCTTGCTGTCCTTTGCAGCGAGTGTCAGCTGTCTCAAAGTTTACTATGAATGCTGTGAAGATCACCAGACTACAGTCACCAATCACCATGTGCAATGCATTTCTTCAGCCTTTGATCAGAGATTAAAGGGGTTGTCCCGCGAAAGCAAGTGGGGTTCAGCACTTCTGTATGGCCATATTAATGCACTTTGTAATGTACATCGTGCATTAATTATGAGCCATACAGAAGTTATTCACTTACCTGTTCCGTTGCTAGCGTCCCCGTTGCCATGGTGCCGTCTAATTTCAGCGTCTAATCGCCCGATTAGACGCGCTTGCGCAGTCTGGTCTTCTCCCTGGTGAATGGGGCCGCTCGTGCCGGAGAGCTGGTCCTCGTAGCTCCGCCCCGTCACGTGTGCCGATTCCAGCCAATCAGGAGGCTGGAATCGGCAATGGACCGCACAGAGCCCACGGTGCACCATGGGAGAAGACCCGCGGTGCATCGTGGGTGAAGATCCCGGCGGCCATCTTGCTAAGGTAAGAAAGAAGTCGTCGAAGAGCAGGGATTTGGGTAAGTACTAAACTGTTTTTTTTTTAAACCCATCCCTTGTGTTTGTCTCGCGCCGAACGGGGGGCCTATTGAAAAAAAAACAAAAAACGTTTCGGCGCGGGACAACCCCTTTAAGTGATCTTAGTCTTGCAAATCTTGAATCAAAAAGCGGTGGTACAAACCAAGTTTAACAGTTGATTGCAGTTTAAATAAACCCGGATCAACAGCATGGTTAGGCTGGGTTCACACGGGTGAGTTCGATATCGGTACAAGAAACTTGGACAGATATCGGACTTGTAAAATTAAAATATCAATGTATGATAGATGCGATTTAAAAAAAAAAAAAAATTACATTGCATCACTGAACAAACAATTTTCACGTGGGTTTTTCAAATGGAAAATAAAATTGCAGAGCACTCACATTAAACTTGCGTGTATATGCGAGTGTGATTTGATTTTTTAACCCCCCCCCCCCTTCCATATCAAACAGTGAGTGAGGTTTTGTGTGATCTCGCAGAAAAGTGGTACATGCTGCATTTTCTCTGTCTTGCAGCTTGGCTGTGAAAGAAAAAGCTTGCATGTAAGTAGATCTATTGAAAAGAATGGGTTCTATAGCTGTGCGACTTGTGTGTGTCTCACAATGCTCAAAGCAAATACTAAAAACTCACCAATGTAAATCCAGCCTTAAAGGACTCACTGCTAATACCTCTGAGGTCTGGAAGAATTCTGCTATGACAGGTCAGAGCTGTTGAGGCGAGACCAAGGAGACCTATACAATATTAGAGAGGTGGTTTTAATTTTACAGCTGATTGGTATTTGTATAATATATTATATATAATGTATACACTACACTATATATATATTGTACAGCTAGGTGATTTCTCTCTAAAATTGCATTCTGGAACAGCTGATTAGCGGACACTCAATATAAAGGTTACATGTTGATGACACCGGACAGAATTTGTAGCATTTTTAACTACGGAATGCGTTCTGCGGAACGTCTTGTAGAATTTCTGGTGTTCTTTCCAGCAGACTTTAGGTGCAGAATTACATCTCCTGTATGTCGGGAATCCACAAGAACAATTCCGCAAGGCCTCCTTAATTCCGCAGCAGAAAGCTTCTCTGCAGTGGAGTTTAATCTTGCGGTTTTGAAGTAAAGACTTTAACAGATGCCTCATAGAGATAACATTGCGACGCAGAAATGTCTGCGTGGACAAATTCGCTCCCATGTGAAAGGTCCCTTACGGGTATAGCACTGACTTAAATAGCAGTCATCAATCAACTACAAGAATGGAACAGAATGCTGGTTAGAAGAAACAAATTCGTATTTAGAACTAAGTAATTGTTCAGTAATAATTACTCCAGCTGATAATTACTTGATGTGGTGACTAAATAAATACTCCAGGCGATAGGAACTGAATAACAGACTGGCAAAGTGCACCAAAAACATTTAACATAAGGGAACCTGTCACCACTATCTCACTCCTAAGGCCTCTCACAATGCGGACATTGCAATTTTCTACAATGCAGTGAAAAACAAGTGAACGAGAGTAGAACGCAACCAAGTCGCGGCTAAGGGCTCAGTCACACGGGCGCAGCGCCGCCCGTGTTACTGCATGTAGCAGACGGCTGTACCTGAAGATGGACGTCTCTCTGCAGCGCCGGAGGAAAGAACATGTGACCGGCTTCATTGCCAGTCATGTGTTCTTTCATCAGCGCTGCAGAGAGACGTCCGTCTTCAGGTACGGCCGTCTTCTTTCTACAGTAACGACTCAGTCGCAACAATCTCTTCTCACAGCCTGGCACAAGGAATGGCGAGCTACTTCAACCCAGACTTACAGAGAACTTGTGGAAAGTATGCCTCGACGTGCTGCCGCTGTAATAGAAGCAAGAGGAGGGCCGACACGTTACTAAATAGGATAATAATGCACTTTTTCTGAAAAACATGCAAAGTTCAAATACTTTTGTCCATGTAATGTATATTGGTGACATCCGTTTCTCCTGCCCATGTGCCTAACCTTACATTTGTCAATGTTGAACTTCATTTGCCATTTTTCTACCCAAGCCTATGTCAGTGCAGGTTTCAGTCATACCGTGGTATCCTGGACTGGCCTTAGGTTAGATGGTACCATCATACGTAAATAATTCTATACATATTGCATTGATAGGCAGCCTGTATTCTGCCTGTGCAGAAAGCAGCTAGATAGTATCATACCCACAGTAGAACAGCTCAGTACAGTACCTGAACCAAGCTCATACCATAAATACAGCACCAAAACATAATAAATACAGCAGCTAATCCATTGTCACCCCCATACAGGCTGACAGCCAGCACCCCGTATGACCGTACGAGTTGCACATAGCTAAGGCTGGCCGTAGTGGTATCACCCTATACGGGATATGCCATAAATGTCACCTGTGATTTGCAGCTATTGGATGAAGAGGAGTCCACAATTCCTGCCAGAAGCATTTTCCCCATGGAGACATGGTCGTACACACACACAGCCACCTTTTCACTAAAGTTTATGGATCTAGCAACCAGGAATTTGTGAATAGGGGTCAGACAGTATCAGACTGGGGTGCTTAGGGCCCATCAGTAAGATTCATTCTGGGGGCCCATTGTACAGTTACATTCAAATATTACTGGATTCCCATTCACAAACTCCTTGCCTCTGCATTCTCCATATAATTCAATAGAAAGGTGGCTGCATTTGCATATAGCCCCGTCTCTACTGAAGCATATAGAGAATGCAGAGTGATGGAATTGGTGGACCCCGTTCATTCCAATATTTGCAGATCCTGTGCACAGTCCATTCAGTGGGATGGAAGACTGGGGGTCCACCTGGAAATCCACCTGATCCCCTGTTAGACAGACTGAGCCTGTGATCAGATAATATTTACATGTACCTGCACTGTCGGCCCCCAGAATGAATTTTACTGGTAAGTCTTGGGCCCTCTAGTCCGACATTGGGTACAAATACTGTTACTTATGATAATAATTTTATATATATGTTATTTTTGAAATGCATACTTTTTGTGTATGTTCCTAATAAAAAGAAGGCTGCTGTGGCCATGTCATCCAAAGTCCAAAGTCACTTCAGGTAAAGTTATTAAGGTAATTGGGTGTTCCTCAGTGGTTGAGCTAAGCAGAGTCCAAGTCAGCTATTCCCAAGTCATGTCATTTGTACGCAGAGAGGTCTTTGAAATCGCATACATTCTTGACTCGGTAACACTGGACGCCTCCCAGGGCATTAGGTTTTGGACAAGGTAAAACGTTTACAGAGGAAATAAAATATTTTCATCGGCTAGTCTGTGAAGTTCGGCCTTGTATGTTTACACAAAGGGGTGGGAGAGGAAGCCATTACAGGACACATGGATGTAATGAAGAAGATTTTCAGCCAAGTCCTGGGCTGCAGGTCAACAAAGGGCACGGTGCTCAGGAAGCAGGTACCTCGGGTGACGTCAAGGAAACTTGGTGGAGTAGTATTAACTTACAGTACAGAAGGCATCAGCAAAAAATAGCAAAATTATTAGCAGATGCATTTTTTTTGTATTTCAGCTGATAATTTTCCATAGCTCTGGTGGTTAATAATAGTATTTTATATCTAGTTGTGTTTTCTATTGTTACAATTGTATACTGCAGTTTGTCTGCAGGACAGTAATTACGAAGTGGGGGATCATGGTCATGATCATGGTTGCATACACACATATACAGTCACAAATTAAGACTATTCAACTTGCATTGCAAATTAGGTTTATTTGCCAAATTTACAAACTTTCAGCTGTTTGCAAAGAAAAGCAAATAGGAACAATTTACATAGCTCAATACAAATATTAAAACAGCTGGTTTTCCCAAATTTAACACAAAATTCAACTTTTTAAACTACTGCAGTGTCAGAATTATAACCACAATTAATGTTAAGAGTCCTGGTGGTAACAAGCCTTGGTACCGGGCCATCAATGGCGTCCCCTTCAGTAGAGTAGCTTGATGTGTCCTGTGTGGCTACACAGATGGGCACACATCTAAAGGCCATCATACACAGTCTGTAATCATACAAACTCGTCAGTTTCAGCTGGGCTGAATGACGCCCGAATGTCTATGGGGACATCTCAACTTTTGGACTTCCATGGCTCTCACCATTTATCTCCTCTGGAGATAAGCTGCTACGGAGCTGCCTGACTGAGCCTTTTTTCACAAAACACATGATCACTTGGCCGAACCGAGCATACGTGTGTTTGGGCGAGTCGGGGAAAACGGTGGTTGAACAAACTAAATGTCGCAGTGAAGGCCCATTCTAAAATCTCATAATATTATAGTATGTAAGGCCAAAAAAAGACATATATCCATCCAGTTCAGCCTATTAACCCCCAATGTTGATCCAGAGGAAGGCAAAAAAAAAACCCTAATGAGGTGGAAGCCATTTAATGGAAAAAAATTCCTTGCTGACTCCAATCTGGCAATGGGAATAATACCCGGATCACCGACTCTTTTGAAGTTTCCATATTGAACCAGATGGACATACTGAAGGATATGTATGATATGGAAACCCTATAGAAAGGAAATGTATGTAACATTGGATGATCTACAGTGTTCTGAATGTAAGACAAGTAGAGAGGCAGGAAAGCAGAAAGTTGTGACTCATGAACGATTACATTGAATATATATAAAATATGGTGAATCAACTGCAGAGGAGAAATGTTTGCATCATAATTACATAGTCAGTACGGTTGAAAACAATCTATGCTTATCATGAAACACCGTAGTAGGAGTGATATTTTGATTAATAGCGCTTTCTTATGATTCATTCTATGACACTGCGCTGTTTACCGTTAGAAAAGCAGATTTTCTCACAGTCCTTGAATCACTCTGGGATCTCCGTTTTTGCATTGTTCACTTTTCTTTGTAAATCAATGTGTGAATACTGTCAGTTCAATGAGTGTCATTTAGTTATTGTGTTACTTCCTCTTCCTAGTACGGATGGAACAAGCAGTTTATGAAGCACTGATGAACGCCTTTGTCCTACATTATGTTTACTGAACAGTATAAATGTATGTATACGTACTAATACTATATACAGTTATGAGTGTCTGGTAGCTTACATTATGGGTCATAACTAGAGATAAGCGAGTATACTCGCTAAGGCACATTACTCGAGCGAGTAGTGCCTTAGCCGAGTATCTCCCCGCTTGTCTCTAACTATTCAGGGGCCGGCGGGGAGCAGCGGGGAGGAACGGAGGGGAGATCTCTCTCTCCCTCTCTCCCGGCCGCAACTCACCTGTCATCCGCGCCGCCCCCGAATCTTTAGAGACGAGTGGGGAGATACTCGGCTAAGGCACTACTCGCTCGAGTAATATGCCTTAGCGAGTATACTCGCTCATCTCTAGTCATAATGTATGTCTTCTGTTTCTATAGGAGGCCATTTCTTGCTTCGTTACCTCCCACTCACATGCTTCGGCCCCATTCAGGCAGCAGTATTTGGTCAGTATTTTAAAGCCAAAAACAGGAGTAGCCCAAAATACGTAAAAGATGCAAAAATTTACATTAGACTTTATCTCTGTAGTTTCTACTGTAAGATGTAGGTGGATGGTGTATGATGATGCCGCAGTGACAGAAGGAGGTGGAGACAGTTTAAAGAGTGTTTCCAAGAAATAATACAGTACTGACGATGGCCTATTCTCAGGATAGGACATCAATTGTTGAATGGCTGTGATTCATTGCTTGGAACTCTGGCCGTCCAACTGATAGGGCGCCTGATAGGAGAAGGAGTGGAAGCTGCTACTCCGACCTCAGTGTAGTGGCAGGCCCTTGTAACTGCAAGCACAGCTCCCATTGACTTCAGCCTACCATTAGACGCACAAGCCACTACACAGAGGTCAGAGCATTGGCATCCGCTCCAACTCCTGTTTATTTGTGGTGCTGTCAGCTGACAGGAGCAGTGGATCCCAACCGATCAACTATTGATGATCTATCCTGAGTATAGGTCATCAATAGTATTTTTCCTGGAAAACCCCTTTAATGAGGCAAATTAAACTTTTACTAAATGCAAGATATGTACGATTCATGACTCCACAGGAGGTTTCAAAACTTGAAATTGTCCTTTTATCTACTGCCTTCATAACACCATAGACTTAACACTCCAAGACAATTTCTACAATTGGGCCTGGTGGCCCTAAAGAATAGATCTTGCAGCAGTTTCATGACCAAAGCATTTCCAACTCAATGGCTTATAATTTCTTGTCTGCTCTTTCTCAGCATGCCGATTCTTCACCCTCCTGAATCACCGCTGGTTCACACACACAGCAGCATCTGGATCTCTTGGACTCTCTAGGAATTCATGGTTCTTCTCCGCCTCTCTTGTACCTGTCCACATTCATACCAACAGTACATAGAATGACACAGCCTCTGCGGTTCAAGTCAATCAACCTTGTTTTCTGCTGTTTTCCCTTTCTTGCCTGCTTGAACACGTACACCACTCTCTCTTGATTCCAGCTTGCTTGTTCTTCTGTAATCTCAATGTTTTCCCAATGTCTACATTGGCATGCAACTCTCTCTCGTACCGAAGTATTCGCCAAACTGCACACATTAGCCCCCAGTATATCTCTCAATCGCCAGAGATTGCTGACTCCTCTCTCCTTGGCTCAGTTAGTAGCACACAGGAGTGTTCCTGACTCTTGCTGTGACTCACATGCATTTTCTCTTCATCTGTGGAATGCCTGTTGGACAGACCTTTTTCTTCATACCTACCCCCCTGGCATCACCTTGCGCTGCTCACAAATTGTTTTATTGGAATCGCTGCAATCATCCAAAGAGTGCAGGATCCAGTAAGGTTAAAAAATGGTTTATTGGAACATTTGATGGATCAACCAATGAAGCAACGCATTTCAGAAACTAATTTCTCCTTTCTCTGTTGATTTAGAAAGGGGGCTTTAGTTCCCAAAACATGTTGTTCCATTTGATGTTCCAATAAACCATTTTTTAACCTTCTTGGACCCGTTGCTCTCTGGATGATTGGTGATTGAATCAGTGTTGTTTGACTCATCTGGGAGAAATGTAGTTACCTGTCTAGGCAGACTATATACCATATCAGAGCGGCAGTTTCTAAAAGATTATTCATGGCTGTTATCCCAATAGTGTAACTGTAGCAGGTGAGAATATATGATTCATATTGTCTTATTTGATTTGGCATGTCTTCACCCTATGTAGCGCCATTCTTTTTCCTTTTTATGAGCTATTTTTTGGATTGTGTCAAGTCCTCTTAATGACAGTCTCTGCCACTTTAAGAATAAAACTCAATTTGCTGCATCACACTTCTACTCAAGAAGTGTGCTAAAGTCCGGGGACGGTGCTTAGTCCCTTCACGTTCCCTACATGGGACTAGATCTTTAGGGTGTTGACATACTAGCTGTAACACCGCCCATATTATTGTGGAACCTCTCTCTAACCTGGCGCCCTCAGCATCTGCAATCCTCTCCCTTTGTTGCATCACTGGCAGAGGGTAGGGCTTAACAGGAGCTTGGCGAAGTAGCTCGGCCACTTGGACTCTGTGGCGGGAGCAAGGAGCTACCACCACCACCTTACACCACTCCTGGTTTTGGCTTGCCGTCTGAATGGAGCCTTAGAGTATGGATATCCACCTGTGAACACCACATTATGTTTTTAATGTTAATAGATCCAAAATTCTGCACACAAACTCTTCACATATATTTCTGAAGGTTAGAGCTCAGTTTTCTAATACACAGCTCCAACTCTCCTGCTTAGACATAAAGAAACATGATAAATTTTTAAATCGGGGATCGGATGCAACAGGTAACTGCTCAGCCCTCTAGCTACACCCCTGGGGGCGAGTACCTGTGCAGGTTTACCTTCTGAAATAAATTGTTAGTAAATATGTGTGTAGTGAATTGGCCAAGGTCAAGGGCATACATACTATAGAGGCACACCATGCGGCTGCTATGAGGCCCTTGGATAAACAGGCCCCATTGCTAGCAGATTCCAGAAAATGTGCAGGTCCCCACTCTCCAGAGGTACTGCATTGCTTGCAAACAGAGTTGGGAATCTGAAGCCTCAGAAAGTAAGTGGAAGGGAAAACAACATCAGACACTTTTGTTTTGGGTGGCAATACCTGATCCATTTTCCCAGGAATGGATCATTTTTTAAAAGACCCCAATTCTTTTTGATGATCTTCCTTATTTCACTATGCTGTGAGCTGTATTTTGTGATAAACATAGTCCTCAAGGATCTATTATCTTGTACCTCTTCCCTATCCTCTCCTTTCCGACTATTTTCTGATACTACGCACACCCGTTTGTAGGCCCCCTCTATTATTTCTCCAGGATAACCCTTTTCTCTAAACCTTTGTTTCAAAACTTCCGCCTGTGTTTCAAAATCAGACTTCTTGGAGCAGTTCCTTTTAATCCTTCTGAGTTGGCCATATGGAATGTTTGTTCGCCAACTCTTAAGGTGGCAGCTATTGAACTCTAAAAAACTGTATCAACCAGACCTTCTGGACTGGATAGCAAAATCCAGCAATTTAACGAGGGATGCCCCTTCTCCTCTTCAGATCCTCTAAATGTATAAGTTCTAAGAAGAGGCATTTCCTGGCTGTTTTTTTGGGGGGTGGGGTGGGGGTAACCTGGATGAAGCAGGATGGAGCTTAAATGTCCCAGAATTTGAGGCTCAAATGTTGGGAGTTATGGTTCTGTGCTACTATTCAAGTGAGAGTATGTTTTGGGTCGCATCTAGTGGAGGCCCAACATGAAAGGTTTAGATTGGGGACTGTAGGCCAGAAAGTTGGGCAAGGGAAATTAGGCATAAGGAGCTAGATGACCTGGCTTATCTACTTGTTAAAGATGCCGGGGCAGCAAGGAGGTGTTTCAGTTCCTATTGGACCAGTTATAGCCCACTAACCCTTTAGATTAGTCTTTTTTAACTTGGTGGATTAAAGAGGGGCCTATAAAGGGGTCGCATATACATTGTCATGACAGCCCGCAGTCTTGCAGGGCACTTTTTATTTGGAGTTTGGAATAGGGGGCCTTTGGACATATGGTACCCCTATACATGGCAGATTTTAAGCTCATTGGAGCAGTGTGATTCCAGTGGGATATATCCCTGGGAAGTGGGATGTGTTACCATTGCCGTAGATATCAACTCACGATTTGGTAGACTGTAGCTAGAGAATTACTTATTGATTCTGCCAATAAGGGTCTGCCAGACCTCCCTGCCTTTTAAATTCTGTTGTATGTTATACATAAGTATAATATATATGCTTTGTACTTAATAAAGAGTCTGTTGTGGCTATTTTTCAATCATTGTTGGAGTTTTGTTATTTGAAAGGTAAATGGGCTGGCAGTTGGAGAAAATTGGGTCTGCGCAGTCTATAGGTACACAGCAATAACCTAGCCATGATCGCTATTTATTTGCGGAGCTTCCATGTCAAGTTCCCCCTTCTGGATGGGAAGAACAACAATTGCATTCAACCTTCCACCCCCTCTAAAGCATTTTGGGATGAACCAGTAGCAAATTCATAACCGGAGCCTCTGCCTCGTTATTTTCTTGTTGATCAGCAATAACCTAGCCATGATCGCTATTTATTTGCGGAGCTTCCATGTCAAGTTCCCCCTTCTGGATGGGAAGAACAACAATTGCATTCAACCTTCCTCCCCCTCTAAAGCATTTTGGGAGGAACCAGTAGCAAATTCATAACCGGAGCCTCTGCCTCATTATTTTCTCGTTGATGAGTAACCTGCTTCTATAGTAATTCCTTCCATACAAAAGCCGCATACAAACAGATGTGTAAAATATATGCAAACTAATTCGCCATTTATAGTGACAAGTCATAATTAGCATATCAAGGCCTGGCTGTGATATTCTGTTTTTGTGGCAATGCCAGCCTGAGCTATATAAGCTGTATAAATTTCGCCCCGAGGAAATATTTAGGATTCTTAAAATAAAACAATGTAATTGTTTCCATAGCAACATGTCGTCAATCCCTTGGGGACGGACTAGAGGTTTTATTTATTTTTTTCAGTGCTCCACGTTCAATGAAGCAATAAATGATTGGTCTGACATACAGTATAAAAAAACAGGCTGTCGGACGGACACAGAATGATTTAATTGTGAAAAATGATCCTATGAATCCATTCCGTATTCATCAGGCTTCCGAACCTTTGTGCAATCTGCCTCTGTCTTATCATGGCAGGAGAACAGCTTTAATGTCTGTCAATGACAATGCGAATGACAGCTCTGTTGCTATGATACATGACAAAGTCATTATATATTCCGTATCAAAATCTGTCATGTTAACATACAGTATAGTCTTCTATAACCTGCTCGGAGATGCTCCACAAATTCCAGAATCTGACATACAGTAGATATAAAATAGCCATTTATGTGTTTTTAATCATGTTACAATCATGTTCTTTACATCATAACTATGGATACATTGTATATCATTATTACAGCTGCAAGAAAAAGTAAGTAAACCCCCTAAAAATCAAAGCAAAGAACCCAGTTGTCCACTGCTGACTGACCCCCTATCCTTTTCTTTTGATCTTTCCTACAGTTGCAAGTAAAAAAAAAAGTGAACCCTTTGGAATCACTTGGATTTCTACATTGATTACTAATAAAATGTGGTCTGATGGCATAAGATTCTGGGCCCCAATGCAAAACCTGTAACAGGGCCCTCAACTTTAATGCTTTATTCAGTACCGTGCTCCCTATATAGAGAAGAGAGGCCTTATGGGCCACCCAAGACACCTGGGTTTTGGTGTAAATGCATCTCCTGCATCCCCTATAGTTATCCTCCTGGTCTGATTGTTATCCAAGCCACAATTATAGACCATCACAATCTAAGAACACACAAAACATAGAAGTTTATCGGACAACCCTTTTACAATAGCACTGCTGGCATTAAAATAATAAATTGAAACATACTTACTGCTCAATGGCAGCTGGGATTCAGTGTTGCAGCCCCACTGTAGTCCTGGTGGTTGTTGTGATCATTGATGTAAGGTGACCACTGCAGAACTTCAAGAACATGATGCTGCAGCCTCTTATTGGCTGTAGTGGTCATGTGATTTCCTGTGATACATTTGTCACAACAATCACTAGGACTGCAGCGAGCTTCAGCACTGAAACCCGGTGGCCACGGGGGAGGAGGGGGTAATTATGTTTCAGTTTATTTTAATGTCGTCAGTGCTATTAAAAAGGGATTGTCCAATAACCCCTTTAATCATGGTATATACAAAAACTAAAAGTCAACAAACTTAAATAGGTTGTCTGAATTATGTAAAGTTCACATTGATGAATTCCCCATGGTATAAAATAATAAAACAGCTGATACTCCCTGCTCATCCACTGTTGGCGGTTCCAGATCTCCCCAGTGTTATTTGTTCACAGGCTGCAGTCAGCTTGTGATATCCTGTAAGCCAGCTGCTGCAGCCAATGACAGTGCTTGCTGCTGCAGCTTGTTTGGAGACTGCTCAGGATGACTACAGCCTGTAAAGGCAATGTCAGCTGGGGGATGAGCAGGGAGTAGTGAGTATTAGCTGTTTTGTTATTTTATACTAAGGGGGGACCCATTAATGTGCACTTAACATCTTAGGCAACCCCTTTAAATAACCTCTTTCTACCACATACAGCCAAGTACAACAGTCAAATATTCCATACTCTAATGAAGTGGGAGGGGAAACAGAAGAATGGGGGAGGAAAGCAAGAAGGGTACATTTTTCCTTGGTTTTTAGTTTCCTAATTTTTGCTCCCACCCCCTTCCTTCTGTTTCCCCTTCATTAGGCTGAGAATTGACCTAATAACTATGTGTAAATATGTCAGGGGACAATACAGAGATCTCTCCCATCATCTATTATACCCAGGACTGTGACTGTAAAAAGGAGGCATCCTCTATGTCTAGAGGAAAAAAGGTTTCTACACTGACATACTAGGGGGTTCTTTACTGTAAGAGGAGTGAGACTATGGAACTCTCTGTCTGAGGATGTGGTGAGGGAAAATTCAATAAGAGTACAAGAGAGGCCTGGATGTAATAATACTGCACGTTATAGTAACTTCAGAAGAGTTGGTGATCCAGGCATTATTCTGATTGCTAGGAAAGTCAGGGAAGATTGTTTTCCCCCTAAAATTAGGAAAATTGGATAAACCTTGCAGGATAATAGTCTAAACTGGATGGACATCTGTCTTTTTTCCACCCTACATTCTATGTCACTATACAAAATGTGTTCTCTCCACTCTAAATTGCATTGCAATTTTCGTTGCTATCATTGTACACACGGGACATATCTTCCATATGATCTATTTGGTTACTAGTGAATCATCCGAAAAGAAATAGACCATGAGGCAAGTGATTGGCTACAAAGTCACCTCCAAATCGGGTTGTCTTCTGTTGAACCTTTGGGGTCCATTATCACGTGAGGATATATTCCCATCTCTGGAAGGCTGGTGAACCGATCCAACCCTTCCTAAACTGTTATTACAATTCACTTTTCACACTACTATGAATTTCCCATTAATGTGTAAAGGGGTATGAGAGTTTTCTCTGTGATGAAACCGAGTTCCACTGTTGAGAATGTAAACGGTGTTTGTTTTAATGGAAGTTGAGCTTGTAACGTAACGTTTAGGAACTTTGCCCTCAGTGTCTGTTAAGATAAGGCTCTGTCTGAAAATGCAAAAAGAAGACAAAGTTTTTACCCAAACAGGAGTGAGGTGAGGGGAATCCCCAGATTACGCGGACACCAAATTCCCAGCGCACTGAGAGATTTCAGCTGAGCCAGCATTTGTTTATATAAAGTTCTCAAGGTTTTTCTGGAGAAACACATGTAACCGCAGTTACAACCTGGGAACTTACCAGCATTCTCCACTCACGTCACCAGTGTTCCAGGTGTTGCAGTGACCAGAGGATGTTGTGGTAGTGACTGATCTGGAGGTGAAGCAGAATTCACAGAGAATGGATCTATTTGGTAGTCCCTGTCCCCTAGTTGCGAACTGGTGGACAATCAATCCAAACTTGGCTCTATTATCCCCAGCGTGCAGGCTTTAAAGATGCCCTCTTATGTGTATTCTATTTGAATTTTTATGTATTGTTGACAGAGTTGGCTTTAAAGTGGTCACATGATCCTGCGTAGCTCACGTCACCCACCTGCCGGGCGCATGGACATTTGGCCTTTTTCGTCCCCTGTGGAGCATATATGCATTCCATTTGGCAGACATATTTGTTCTGCCTGTCATGCCGGGTGCCTGGGTGACGTCACAATATCGGCTGGCGCCCCACGGCTGTCACTGTGACTACATATTGTTTCAGGTCAGCATATTTGTCATACTGCTATAAATTCTACCTCCTTTATGTACCCTGTATGCTTAAGAAAGGCGTTTCTAATGTGCCGAAACGTGTTGCATAATTCTTTTGTTCTAAATAAAAATATTGACTTTACTGGACTCTAAGTGGACTGTTTGGTCCTAGGGAGGGGGTTTGCTTAAAGGTTGTTTGTGAAGCCTCCCCATTCCTTCAAGTGAGTGGCGAACTACAAAAACTTTTTTTTGTATAAGCGCAGAGGGATTTTTTTCTATACATATCCTCACAACACTGTTTTCACCCATTTTTTTGTCAAATCAGGGTCCTTCCTTGTGCTGCTCTCCATGGTTGTGGATGCCCGGCCACATATATAGACTAGTTGAGCCTGCCAGGACTCCTGGTGCTAGCGGGTTGGTTCCCTCCCACCCAGGGACCCCCCACTTAGTGCCAGGTAAGTCCTTTGTCTCCTATCAAGGAACCCTTTTTGTTAATAAATTACACAATATTAACATCAAGGCACTGTCCTACTTATGTTGTGATTTTTTTTCTTATGTGGTACAGTGACCTTCAGACCCCCACAAGTACCTAGGTGTACCTCTACATTACCCATATAATGTGATATACTATCATTTCCTCATTGTAGCATTGCATACCGTATTTTTTACTACTCAAAAAACTGAAATGGTCAATAAAACACAGCCTTTCTTCCAATTAATTCCCTACTTCAGACTTGTACATATAATACCATATGATAAGGTAAGATGAAAAATGTCCAATAAATCCATATAATAGTCCAATATTGAACTGCTATTATTCTATTAGTTATTATTCGTTTCCTTTAATTGCAAGAAAACAATGGCATAGATGACTGTAAATGCAGCATTTCTCTGCAGCCACACATTACATTTACATTATCTACAAGTGGAGAGCATCAGCCATTGATATGTTGACACGGATGTGTGTCAAGTCACGGAAATGCCTATTGATTCAAGCATTATCATGAATATTTGATATTGGTGCAGAGACGTCCTGTAGTAGATGACAGCGGACGAGGAAACAGGATTTGGCTTCTAATAATCAGTTGACAAGAACACAAAATGTTCCGCACATTTCCACTTGTCTGTCACTGACAAAGTAGATGAACTTGGATGCCCTTCATGTTCTGTAATGCATTCTTTGCAGACAATCTTGCCAATTTAGCTGATCTCTTCGTGGTTCATGTATATGAAAATATCGACTCTCAGCTCTTGATTGGATGATGGGAAGCGGGTGCAGGGTTATACTCTACATCAATCACTTTATTAATAGTTTCATCAGTCATGACCTGTAAAATATTTAACGTGAAGCTCCACTTTGGAACCGTCTTAAAATGTATACTAGGTAATTGCATGATCAACAGTATCCGTAGCAAGGGCAGACGTACACATGATATTTCCAGCCTGTGCAGCTGGGTGCTCAGTGCTGATCAGCAAACTTTTGAAAAGTTCAGTTTGGCCTGAACTAGTAAGAACAAAACTGGAAGTTCACCAAACCCTTAAAACTGGTGTTTAACATTATCTAAAGCCATAAAAATACTGTATAACACCTTGAGAGTGTTATACAGGGCTTTATAGTTCTTAAACAATGTTATATCCCAGTCGTCAGGACTTCTGTTGAGCAAACTGAACCAGTAGAACCCTGGTGCAGGTAGAATTTTGCTAAAAGTTTGGTTTGAGTTCATACTGAACCGAACATCTAGCAGAAAGGTTTGACCCAAAATAGGGATCTACTGGTTTGGTTCGCTCAACACCAAAGGGAACCACCAACTCTAAGTGTTCCTATTATAGTGTAAAATTTCATGTCATTAAGGTTTATACACCTCTTTTCGAATTCATGGCCTTCCACAGGCCGCTATAGAGCTTTATCTTCCTGGAAAGCAGCATGTTGCCCTACCTAGAACTGTGCAATCACCATGATGATGGTACACTTACATTTCTCATTCTCTGACTCTCTCAGTTGCATGGTTTCAGCTGTAGGCTCTGTACCCGATGCAGCCTGTGATGTCATTCTTCTGGGACCTTAAAGAAGAATCGCTTCAATTTTTGAATGCTTGCTTCCCAGCCTCTATGATGAGTTTCCTGGCTATTTTATGATTTGCATTTCTCTAATTCAATATGCTAATCAGGGCATGTAGCAAGGCCACAGGCTAGCATAGACCTAGTATGACTGGGTTAGCTGGTAAAGTAGGCCAATATTATGGGATAGAGTTAATGAGAAAAA
The DNA here is from genome assembly GCF_035609145.1 of Eleutherodactylus coqui. Taxonomy (NCBI): domain Eukaryota; kingdom Metazoa; phylum Chordata; class Amphibia; order Anura; family Eleutherodactylidae; genus Eleutherodactylus; species Eleutherodactylus coqui. Next base: position 80,361,811 of record NC_089841.1, on the reverse strand, counting down.
GGGTGGGAGTTACTGGTAAAGGAAGGACAGATGGGATGGTGAGAGGGGATGATCTCAGCTTACCTGGGCCTTAAACACGTGATGCATTGAGGTGGAGCTCCTTTTCATCCTGGCCAGCAACAGTTCTCTGGCCCTTAGGTTGTTTATTTAACTTACTTTGGTGGATGGGAGATGGCTTTTTGACCTTTAAATTTTATATGACAGCCATCAGTAGGGAGATCCTGCAGCACACTTTTAAGCTGTTTTGGGGAGGGAACCATAGAAAGTATGGTACATCCCCTGGATAGAGCTGTAGTCTTCCCAATGGGATATGTACGCAGTACCAGGGACATATTTGTCCCATCTAGAATTGGTGTATCAATCCCGATACCGCAGATGAGGACCTTGCCAGACCTCTCTTGGGTTTGTTTTTAATTGATGTTGTAAGTATTATTTCTATGTTGTATTATGCTATGGATATTTATATGTATTGGGTATGCAATTAATTAATAAAGAGCCTGCTGTGTCTGTTACCAGCCATCATCATACAGAATCAGATTTATTGGGAGGTGAGGGTTGGGGAGAAGGTTGGCTATACAGCCCAAATGCACTCAGCAATACCTCCAGTCATGACCCAGCTTGCTTGACTTTGTTTGACCTGATTATCCAAGCACCGAGTCTAGCCTGACTTTCTGACCCTGTCTGCCTATACCAAATTCAGACTTGGTATTTACCTGCCTGTTGCCAACCCAAATCTATCTTGACTACGCCTTGAGCTCAGCCAACTATTCTGGAGACTGCACCCTAGTTATCCGACTGGCAAAGTCTACACTTCCTTGCAGAGGTAAGGGTGAAAAAAAGAGGATACCTTAGATTTTGCATATCAGGTTGGCCTGCAATAACCCAGTACTTGTTTCTTGGATCTATTCTCTGCCTCAGTAGCAAATCTCTTCCACTACAGTCAAGTCTCACTTGGTTTTGCTCGTCGTTGTGCAGTCTTCTGTCCCCATCCAGAAAACCTGTTGTCTACAAACCTGCTAACAGCTGGCCAATAGCCGGCATCCACATACACTCTTGACTAAAACCCATCGTGAATATATAAATGTTTATGCAGTAAGCTTGCATACTGGTGAATTTAGTCAAGGCGTTTTCTCACATCAGTACAGTAAGTTTGGTGAACTTAACACATCCCACAGATCCCTAGAATGAAGAGATTCTTTGCTTTCCAAATTAACTGTAAAGCTACATGGGGCTTATATACCTTTCTTGTACTTGGACCTTTATTGCCTATGTTTTCCCTAATTCCTTGTATAATTATCATAAAAAATTAAATTTTTCAAATGGACACAATTTTATAATAATAAACATGCACTTCTACAGAATATTCAAATTTCCAAAATGTTGTCCTGCTGGTTGGTGTTTGGGTAGCTTAGGTGATTGAATAGAAGGCGTCTAGTTGCATTTTTGGTAGGTATCTATATAGGACATGTGTAAAAGTGGTAATCCAAAGTTCTATTCCGCTACCTAAAGGCCCTTTTAGACAGGACGAATGTCGGGCAAATGATGCCCGACACTCGTCCCCGCACATGCTAGCTCTAGTGCTGCTGCTCGGGAGCTAGTATCGCTGACTCACAGCGGAGAGGCTGAAAAACCTCCTGCAGCCTCTCCGCCCCCCTGCTGGCTGCTCTCTGAGTAAGCCAGCAGTACTTGCTCCCATGTGACTGCATGGAAGCGAGGACATGTGGGGATGAGTGTCGGGCATCGTTTGCCCGACAATCGTTCTGTCTAAATGGATCCTTACACACTGCCTTCCCGTGTTGCACAGATTTGTTTTAGGCCTTAACAATCAAAAGGAAGCTTCAGAAGAATGAAAAAGAAAGCATGCAACCTAAAGATCAATACCCATATAAGACAACATGCAGGAACAGTGTTAGACCGGCCAAGGCCTTGTGGCCCTGGACTTGATGCAGTAAGGGGCCAATTTCCACAATAAATCTTGGAATCCCATTAATAGAATTTATACAAGGAGGAGGCTGAAAAGTTCTCGGTCCAACCCGCTTCCTGAAATGTATGCAAAATGTTGCTATAAAGTGTGTTGTTTTATAGGCTTACCTGCCAATTTTTAGGATGATAGCACTAATTTTTCTTTTTTTTTCACATCACTAAAAGAAGCAAAGTGTAGAATTCTCCAGCACTGCACTGCAAGGCATCATGAAGTTCCTGTTTGTACAGAATAAAACACCAAACGAAATTCATAAGTGCATGATAGAAACATGGGCCCAGGTAAAAAAGTTTGTCTTGGGGCCCTTACAACTTTTCTTAATCCCTTATCGTAGAGGCGTAACTTGAAGCTCCTGGGCCCCAATGCAAAACCTGTAATGGGGCCCCAAACAATAATTATTTATTCATAATACTAGGCTCCCTATATGGAGAAGAGAGACCTTATGGGACCCCTAAGGCTCCTGGTCCAGGTGCAACCACATCCCCTATAGTTACGCCAGTGGTGACCATTGCCCCTCATACACAACTATGAAGAAATGGTGTGCCAGTTTTCAGTAGGGTGATTTTTGCTGAAAGATCTGGGAAACCAATCATTGTCAACACCTGAAATTGTTGAATGTTTTCATGACATGGTTTCGGAAGATAGCAGATCTCATTGAAAACAATAGCTGAGACATTGCAAATATCCAAGGAACGTGTCCGGAGCATAATTCATGAACAATTGCATATGCACAAACTTTCAGCCAAGTAGATAGGAAAATGTTTGAATGCTGACCAGAAGCCCACACAAGTGAACACTTCCAAAGTAATTTTGAAGCATTTTGGAGGAATCCAGTGCTAATTTTTGGGGAAAGACTAGTGACTGTTGATGCAACTTGGTTGCATCACTACAAACCTGAGACCAAACAACAGTCCTCACAGTGGCAGCACTCTGAATCTCTGTGGCCAAAGAAATTCGAGACACAGAGGTCAGCAGGAAAGGTCATGGGCACCATTATTTGGGATTGCACAGGTATTTTATTAACAGACTATCTTTAGAAGGACCAAACCATCAATGCAGAATATTACTGTACTGGCTGAGCAAACTAAAGGCTACACTTAAAGAAAAAAGACACAAAAGGCTTTCAAAAAGGTGTGCTTCTTCTTCAGGACATTGGTTGTTCACACAAGACAATGTATCTATTGAAGGATTTGGGGATTCAGTGCAATGACCACCCAGCCTGCCCACTGGATCCTTCTCCATCAGACTATTACCTATTTCCGGACCTAAGAAAAAAACTGGAAGGGACACAAATGTTTGAATGATTCATGGGTGATTGCAGCAACAGAGCAGTTTTTCAGTGTCCAAACATCTGGGTTCTTTTGGAAGGGTCAAAGAAACTTCAAAAAACAATGTAACACGTGTTGAACTTCATGGGAAATATGTTGAATAGCATTAAACTTTCATGCCCCTTAAACTTATCACCCCTTTCCTTGTGTAGAAACAATAGAGTTCACTACATGGCCAAAGTATGTGTACACCTGAGCACCTTTTATTGTTTGGAGTTTGTATGGCACAATACTCTGATATATGCACTCATAAACAATGATGGTGTCTAATGTAGCTGTTGCCACTAACTAAAACGGGGGTCATCAGTTGTGCTGTCGTACGGTAAGTACCCGGGGTAGGATATTGTTGACTCAGTTTTCTGTAAGGCTTCAATGAATGTTTTTTAAGAATACAAAATACATCAGACAAAAATAGGAATTTATAGAAGGATTTGAGATCAACGCTTAATCCCAGATCACGCAGAGGACGCAGCAAGATGTGTACAAGATACTTTCTGCGAGTCTCATCGTCTTCTTGATAATGTCACGGCAAGGGCAGCGGACTGTGCGCAGAAGCTGTGTAATGAGCTCTTGTATCTCACTCATGACCTGCAAGACCTTATGTAATGCTTGTACTTGCTGCCGTGTACTATGTACTCTTTGGTCCCTGATGGTATTGATTACTTACGTGTTAATTGAAGAAGATAAGCAGGATATTTGCCTAGAAAACCACGGAAAGCTGTAATTACATCCTGTCCGTTGGACTGCCTGTGCAGACACATAGAGACATTAAGGTTTTATTCATTCCCATCCTGTCATTTTTCTAAATGTTTTTGTTCTTAACTCATCATAGTAATATGGACCCAGCAAATAATTACTTTGAATTGCAAAGTATACCTTCTTGCTGTAATTACTCAACTAATCATCAATAGGGACTCATACAGGGGTCTCAACCAGCGATCGATGATATCATTTTATGTGACTCCCAACCATAGGATTCTCTATGTCCAGATAGTTCAGAAACAACATGGCTGTTAAAAAAAGTGGTTATTAGATGCCAGCTCAGTTCTCATGGCTGGCACAGTTATGGTGGGGCCCTGTGTGACTGGCAATGTTATGGCAGGCCTGAGGGGGTAAAGCATGACTCGCCTCTCTTAGGGGCCCTTGACTCCATACACTCAAAACTTATTTGGCACTCCAGAGTGAATTCCGTTGATATGCAACAAATGTTTCAGATGTGAGCAAGCAGATCTCCCAAAAGTTTTATTGTAGCCCTTCTGAGTGGTGCAATCTGATAACATGGATATTTGACCAAAAAAGTAGTGCATTCCTGGAGCAATACGTTAGTTGTGAACTGAAGGATGTCTCCAATGGAAGCATAGCACACAACTACTATGGGTGAGGGGAGTAGGATCTAGGATACAGGCATCAAAACTACAATGCTGACTAATGACCAGTTCTTGCCCGGTTGTCTCTGTCTCCCTTTTTAGCTGAAGTCCGTCAGCCTGTTTTTGGGCAGAAATGTTTTCTTACTATACAGTAGTGTTAAGCAAACTAAACCAGTCGAACCCTACTTTGGGTTAAACTTTGCTAGATGTTTGTAGCCAATCCAAACCTCTAGTGGTTTGTGCCGGACAAACCCAAGAAGGGGTAAATTCAATGAGGAGATCAACAGTATCTTCCCCGATCTGAAATGTACCTTGTCATCATCAAACGAACAGATGCCATCTTTGGACATCATGGTATATAAACATGGAGGGCAATTGAAAACAGATCTATTTACTAAACAAACTGATAGGAATAGCCTACTTCAATATAACAGCTACCATCCTCCACGGATGCGTGATTCTTTGCCATGGAGTCAATCATTGAGGATTAGGCGTATCGTATCTGAAGAAAGGATTGACTCTAGATTAGATCAGATCTGTGCAAAATTCAAATTGCGCGGATACCCTGACAGATTGACCTATGACTTGAGATCTAAGGTACGCAAACTAGAACGGGATGACCTTCTGTCTACGGACACTAGGCATGATGTGAAACCATGTATTCCATTCATATCCAACTATGGTCCTTTAAGTGGTCGTGTTACCCAGATCATTAGAAAGCATTGGTCCATCTTGTCCGAGTGCCACAGCGAAATTACTGAATTTAAAACACTCCCAATTATGGTGTTTCGGAGGGGGGCTAATCTTGGGAATAGGCTTGTTCACACTACATGCATCCCCAAGAAGCAAGTGAGACAGGGGTTACTAGCACCTTTGAGATTGGGCAATATTACTTGCCTCAATTGTTCAAATTGCCATAATCTGACGAAGGCTGATTCGTTTACGCACCCACGCACAGGCAGGAGGTACAGGATTAAACAGAAATTTACTTGCACATCAGCTTTTGTTATATATGTCATCTCGTGCCCCTGTGGCCTGTTATACGTGGGTGAAACCACCCTAAATGCAGGAATCGTATCTCTAAACATAAGAGTACGATTCGTACAGGTAGGACAGATGTACCCGTGCCCAAGCATTTTTTAGAGAAGCGGCATCATGTTAGCCAACTACGCTACCAGATCATCGAATCTGTGCCCTCAAGTCCTGGGGGGGGGGGGGGGGCGATAGGGAGAGGAAACTTAAATTTATCGAATCCAAAAGGATTTTTGAGTTGGACACCCTACATCCATCCGGCCTGAATTTGGAGTAAAAGGCCTTATGCACACGGCCGTGACGGGCTCCGCAGCGGAATACCGTAGAGGAGTCCGTCACAGCGCCCCCCCCCCCAAAGACCCCATTCTTACCTCCAGATCCGCTGCCCGAAGTCCCGCATGACACTCTGGCGCACATGCGCTGTACAGCGTATGACGCGCCCGCAGCGTCATATGACGCGGCCGGTGGTGGGCGCGTATTCACGCTACACTTCCGCTGTGCTATAGCAGAAGTATAGCATGACGGGTGGCTTCCATTGACTACAATGGAAGCCGTCTACGTGTATACCCGCAGCAAATAGGACATGCTGCGGGTAATTTCATGCTGCGGAATTCCGCGGTGGAATTCCGCAGCATGTACATTGAGCTATTAGGTTCAATAGGTGTGAACATTTTTGTTTTATATGTTGTGGCTCTGTAGCGACTATCTGGTTCTGGGTCCGCGATATTGTGAGCCCAATTTATGCATCAGGTTGCCTTTAGAACATCTGGGTTTACCTTTTAACCAAAACATGTCTGGGATGGTTCCCCTGTTATATATTTTGGCCCACCCCTTTATAGGGCTGTTACTCACTAGGAGCCTATGCACATTTTACATATACTTTACACATTGCAGGCATCCAGTGCGTCATTCAGGTTTAATTGAGCTTCTATTAGACGCCACGTGGGCACGAGCGGCCAGCGCATGCGCAATGTGTCACTCTGGGGGAGAGGCTGCTGGTGCAGTGCCATAGCAACTGGTAACACTAGTTGTTATAGCGGGGAGAGGTGAATCCCGCGCATGAGCAGTTGAGCGCTTTGACGCCACTGACATGCGATGGTCTCGGCTATAGTACACGCCGACATGGCCGACCCCAGCTTCACAACTCAGCCTGTGGGTAAGTATATACACCTGTTGTGGGAGTAACTTTTTTAATTGGTGGTATATGACTGGTGGTGGTTTGTATAAAGTATAGAGATGAGCGAACGTGTTCGTCCGAACTTGATATCCGTGCGGATATTAGGGTGTTCGGGATGCTCGTTATTCGTAACGAACACCATGCGGTGTTCGGGTTACTTTCACCTTCCCTGAGACGTTAGCGTGCTTTTCTGGCCAATTGAAAGACAGGGAAGGCATTACAACTTCCCCCTGCGTCGTTCCAGCCCTATACCACCCCCCCTGCAGTGAGTGGCTGGGGAGATCAGGTGTCCGCCTAATATAAAAGTCGGCCCCTCCCGCGGTTCGCCTCAGATGCCGTGTGAGTTAGATGAGGGACAGTGCTGTTTGTACCGGAGCTGCTGTAGGGAAAGAATTGGTAGTTAGTGTAGGCTTCAAGACCCCCAAAGGTCCTTATTAGGGCCACTGATAGCTGTGTGTTGGCTGCTGTTAGCAGTGGCAATTTTTTTTCCCTCAAAATCGGCTCTGCAGAGCGTTGCACCCGGCATTAGGGACAGAAGTGTTGCATAGGCAGGGAGAGTGTTAGGAGTGAGTGTAGCCTTCAAGAACCTCAACGGTCCTTTCTAGGGCCATATTTAACCGTGTGCAGTACTGTGCTGGCTGCTGTTAGCTGTGCTGCATATTTTTTTTCTTCTCAAAATCGCCTCTGCAGAGCATTGCACCCTCCATTGATACTGCAGGGAAAGAATTGTGTAGGCAGGGCCACAACACAGTTATTATTCATTGAATATACGCAGTGCGGCCTTTTGCTTGTAAAACAAGTGAAAATAATTCTATTTGTCCTGCCTCTGTCCGTCCTAAGGGCGGTGGACACGTGTCGGCTGCGTGTGCAACGTTTAAAAATCAGACGCACCCAGCTACGTTTTACTCCTGGCTTCGCCATTTGCTTTCCTTAATTTGGAAAAAAAATACCTGCTCTGCCAGAGTTAATAACTCTGCTACCCTCAAGTTCTGTGCCACATTAGCAGGGCCACAGCACAGTTATTAAACTTCTCATGTTCATTGAATATAGGCAGTGCTGCCTTTTGGTGGAAAAAAACTGAAAATAATTCTATTTGTCCTGCCTCTGTCCGTCCTAAGGGCGGTGGACACGTGTCGGCTGCGTGTGCAACGTTTAAAAATCAGACGCACCCAGCTACGGTTTACTGCTGGCTTCGCCATTTGCTTTCCTTAATTGGGAAAAAAAATACCTGCTCTGCCAGAGTTAATAACTCTGCTACCCTCAAGTTCTGTGCCACATTAGCAGGGCCACAGCACAGTTATTAAACTTCTCATGTTCATTGAATATACGCAGTGCTGCCTTTTGGTGGAAAAAAACTGAAAATAATTCTATTTGTCCTGCCTCTGTCCGTCCTAAGGGCGGTGGACACGTGTCGGCTGCGTGTGCAACGTTTAAAAATCAGACGCACCCAGCTACGGTTTACTGCTGGCTTCGCCATTTGCTTTCCTTAATTGGGAAAAAAAAATACCTGCTCTGCCAGAGTTATAATAACTCTGCTACCCTCACGTTCTGTGACACATTAGCAGGGCCACAGCACAGTTATTAAACTTAGATTATTCCTTCACTAGAGGCAGTGGGGCCTTTCGTTTTCAAAAAAGGGAAAAAATTATATTTGGCCTGCAGGCTTGCGCCAATTTATTTCCTGCCTGTGAAATCAAATCACTGGTAATACAGCATGCTGAGGGGTAGGGGTAGGCCTAGAGGACGTGGACGCGGCCGAGGACGCGGAGGGCCAAGTCAGGGTGTGGGCACAGGCCGAGCTCCTGATCCAGGTGTGTCGCAGCCGACTGCTGCGCGATTAGGAGAGAGGCACGTTTCTGGCGTCCCCACATTCATCGCCCAATTAATGGGTCCACGCGGGAGACGGTTATTAGAAAATGAGCAGTGTGAGCAGGTCCAGTCCTGGATGGCAGAAAGTGCTTCGAGCAACCTATCGTCAACACGCAGTTCTGCGCCGTCCACTGCTGCAAATCCGAATCCTCTGTCTGCTGCTCCTCCTTCCTCCCAGCCTCCTCACTCCACTACAATGACACCTGCTCAGGAGCGGGAACACTCCCAGGAACTGTTCTCGGGCCCCTGCTTAGATTGGGCAGCAGCGGTTCCTCTCCCACCAGAGGAGTTTATCGTCACTGATGCCCAACCATTCGAAAGTTCCCGGGGTCCGGGGGAAGAGGCTGGGGACTTCCGCCAACTGTCTCAACAACTTTCTGTGGGTGAGGAGGACGATGACGATCAGACACAATTGTCTTGCAGTGAGGTAGTAGTAAGGGCAATAAGTCCGAGGGAGCAGCGCACAGAGGATTCGGAGGAAGAGCAGCAGGACGATGAGGTGACTGACCCCACCTGGTGTGCAACGCTTACTCAGGAGGACAGGTCTTCAGAGGGGGAGTCAAGGGCATCAGCAGGGCAGGTTGCAAGAGGCAGTGCGGTGGCCAGGGGTAGAGGCAGGGCCAGACCGAATAATCCACCAACTGTTTCCCAAAGCTCCCCCTCGCGCCATGCCACCCTGCAGAGGCCGAGGTGCTCTAAGGTCTGGCAGTTTTTCACAGAGACGCCTGACGACCGACGAACAGTGGTGTGCAACCTTTGTCGCGCAAAACTCAGCCGGGGAGCCAACACCAACAGCCTCACCACCACCACCATGCGCAGACATATGATGGCCAAGCACCCCACAAGGTGGGACGAAGGCCGTTCAGCGCCTCCGGTTTGCACCCCTGCCTCTCCCCCTGTGCCCCAACCTGCCACTGAGATCCAACCCCCCTCTGAGGACACGGGCACTACCGCCTCATGGCCTGCACCCACACCCTCATCTCCGCTGTCCTCGGCCCCATCCAGCAGTGTAGTTCAGCGCACCGTCCAGCCGTCGCTTGCGCAACTGTTGGAGCGCAAGCGCAAGTACGCCGCCACGCACCCGCACGCTCAAACGTTAACCGTCCGCATAGCAAAATTCATCAGCCTTGAGATGCTGCCGTATAGGGTTGTGGAAACTGAGTCCTTCAAAAGTATCATGGAGGCGGCGGCCCCGCGCTACTCAGTTCCCAGTCGCCACTACTTTTCCCGATGTGCCGTCCCAGCCCTGCACGACCACGTCTCCCGCAACATTGTACGCGCCCTCACCAACGCGGTTACTGCCACGGTCCACTTAACAACGGACACGTGGACAAGCACAGGCGGGCAGGGCCACTACATCTCCCTGACGGCACATTGGGTGAATTTAGTGGAGGCTGGGACAGAGTCAGAGCCTGGGACCGCTCACGTCCTACCCACCCCCAGAATTGCGGGCCCCAGCTCGGTGGTGGTATATGCGGAGGTGTATGCTTCCTCCACTAAAGCACCCTCCTCCTCCTCCTCCTCCTCTGTCTCGCAATCAAGATGTGTTAGCAGCAGCATGTCGCCAGCAGTCGGTGTCGCGCGGTGTGGCAGCACAGCGGTGGGCAAGCGTCAGCAGGCCGTGCTGAAACTACTCAGCTTAGGCGATAAGAGGCACACGGCCCACGAACTGCTGCAGGGTCTGACACAGCAGACCGACCGCTGGCTTGCGCCGCTGAGCCTCCAACCGGGCATGGTCGTGTGTGACAACGGGCGTAACCTGGTGGCGGCTCTGCAGCTCGGCAGCCTCACGCACGTGCCATGTCTGGCCCACGTCTTTAATTTGGTGGTTCAGCGCTTTCTGAAAAGCTACCCACGCTTGTCAGACCTGCTCGTAAAGGCGCGCCGGCTCTGCGCACATTTCCGCAAGTCCCACACGGACGCTGCCACCCTGCGCACCCTGCAACATCACTTTAAGCTGCCAGTGCACCGACTGCTGTGCGACGTGCCCACACGGTGGAACTCTACGCTCCACATGTTGGCCAGGCTCTATGAACAACGTAGAGCTATAGTCGAATACCAACTCCAACATGGGCGGCGCAGTGGGAGTCAGCCTCCTCAATTCCTTTCAGAAGAGTGGGCCTGGTTGGCAGACATCTGCCATGTCCTTGGTAATTTTGAGGAGTCTACCCAGCTGGTGAGCGGCGATGCTACAATCATTAGCGTCACCATTCCTCTGCTATGCATCTTGAAAAATTCCCTGCAAACCATAAAGGCAGCTGCTTTGCGCTCGGAAACGGGGGCGGTGGAAGACAGTATGCCGCTGGATAGTCAGGGCACCCTCCTGTCTATTTCTCAGCGCGTACAGGAGGAGGAGGAGGAGGAGCATGAGGAGGATGAGGAGGAGGGGGAAGAGACAGCTTGGCCCGCTGCTGACGGTACACCGGCTGATTGCCTGTCATCCTTTCAGCGTGTATGGCCTGAGGAGGAGGAGGAGGAGGAGGAGGAGGAGGAGGAGGAGGATCCTGGCAGTGATCTTCGTAGTGAAGTCAGCCATGTGTTGCGTACAGGTACCCTGGCACACATGGCTGACTTCATGTTAGGATGCCTTTCTCGTGACCCTCGCGTTGCACGCATTCTGGCCACGACGGAGTACTGGGTGTACACACTGCTCGACCCACGCTATAAGGAGAACCTGCCGACTCTCATTCCCGAAGAGGAAAGGGGTTCGAGAGTGTTGCTATACCACAGGACCCTTGCGGACAAGCTGATGGTAAAATTCCCAGCCGACAGCGCTAGTGGCAGAAGGCGCAGTACCGAGGGCAAGGTAGCAGGGGAGGTGCGGAGATCGAGCAGCATGTACATCCCAGGCAGTGCAACAGTCTTTAAGGGCCTGGCCAGCTTTATGGCTCCCCACCAAGACTGTGTCACCGCTCCCCAGTCAAGGCTGAGTCGGCGGGAGCACTGTAAAAGGATGGTGAGGGAGTACGTAGCCGATCGCACGACCATCCTCGGTGACGCCTCTGCCCCCTACAACTACTGGGTGTCGAAGCTGGACACGTGGCCTGAACTAGCGCTGTATGCCCTGGAGGTGCTTGCTTGTCCTGCGGCTAGCGTCTTGTCGGAGAGGGTGTTTAGTGCGGCTGGGGGAATCATCACAGATAAGCGTAGCCACTTGTCAACCGACAGTGCCGACAGGCTAACACTCATCAAGATGAACAAAGGCTGGATTTCCCCAGACTTCTGTTCTCCACCAGCGGACAGCAGCGATACGTAAGCAATACGTAGGCTGCACCCGCGGATGGAAGCTACGTTCTCTCTCACCATCCAAAACGGGGACATTTCTGCTTCATCAATCTGTGTCTAATATTCCTCCTCCTCCTCCTGCTCCTCCTCCTGAAACCTCACGTAATCATGCTGAACGGGCAATTTTTCTTAGGGCCACAAGGCTCACTCAAATAATTTTTCTGAACAATTTTTATAAGTTTCAATGCGCTTAAAAGCGTTGGAACTTTAACTTGAACCAATTTTTCGTTACACTGGGCTGCCTCCAGGCCTAGTTACCACTTAAGCCACATTAACCAAAGCGATTCACCTGCCATCTTGATTGGGCATGGCCAATTTTTACTGAGGTACATTAGTACTGTTGGTACACCAATTTTTTGGGGCCCTCACCTACAGTGTAATCATAGCAATTTGTATGTTCTTCGCCTGCACTCATGGTACAGAAAGGTGTGGGGTTGGCCTACACTTTAGCTACATAAATGTAACTTGGGCCTTGGCTATACTGCAGCTACTGAAATGGAACTAAGACTGCGCTCCCGCTATACTGCTGCTTCGGAATTGTTACTGGGGCCTGTCTTGAGTGCTACTATTGCTGACATGGAACGAAGACTGCGCTCCCGCTATACTGCTGCTTCGGAATTGTTACTGGGGCCTGTCTTGAGTGCTACTATTGCTGACATGGAACGAAGACTGCGCTCCCGCTATACTGCTGCTTTGGAATTGTTACTGGGGCCTGTCTTGAGTGCTCCTATTGCTGACATGGAACGAAGACTGCGCTCCTCCTATAATGCTGCTACTGATATGTTAGTGGGGCCTGTCCTAATGCTACGGCTGAAATGTTACGAATTCTGGGCTCTGCCTATACCGCTGCTAATGGTATGTCTCTGGGGTGTGGAAACAGAGGCTTCCCAAAGACATGATGGCGGCGAGGCCATTTCCCACCAACGCGGTTACTGTTAAGGTGCATATAACCACGGACACGTGGAGAGGACACGTAGTGCCTCAAAAACATCCCCCTCCTCCTCCAACAGGGAAAACATTCTTGGCAAATGCCTTTGCATTGGTTCGTCTGGTGGCAGTCCAAGAATTTCACCTTTACCGACACAACAAGAGAGCCCCCACACCATCCCCCCACCACGGCCCACTTAATCCTGGCCGCATTCCGAAAACCAACAAAATACAACCGTGCTACTAGGTCCGCAGTCACCACCACATTACCACCAACGCGGTTACTGTTAAGGTGCATATAACCACGGACACGTGGAGAGGACATGTAGTGCCTCAAAAACATCCCCCTCCTCCTCCAACAGGGAAAACATTCTTGGCAAATGCCTTTGCATTGGTTCGTCTGGTGGCAGTCCAAGAATTTCACCTTTACCGACACAACAAGAGAGCCCCCACACCATCCCCCCGCCACGGCCCACTTAATCCTGGCCGCATTCTGAAAACCAACAAAATACAACCGTGCTACTAGGTCCGCAGTCACCACCACATTACCACCAACGCGGTTACTGTTAAGGTACATATTACCAGTCTGACTGGGGCATGCAGACACCTTGACAGAATGAATAGTGTGTGGCACATAGGTTCCCCATTGCTATGCCCACATGTGCAGCTCCTGATGGCGGTGGCACAGGATTATATTTCTCATTGCTTCTGTACAGCATTGTGGGCTATCGCCCCGCCCCTTTTAAAGAGGGTCGCTGCCTAGCCGTGCCAACCCTCTGCAGTGTGTGCCTGCGGTTCCTCCTCATGGCAGACGCACTTCTAAATAGACATGAGGGTGGTGTGGCATGAGGGCAGCTGAAGGCTGCGCAGGGACACTTTGGTGTGCGCTGTGGGGGGGAGGGGGGGCGGTTGGTCAGCATGTAACCCAGGAGAAGTGGCAGCAGAGTGTCATCCAGGCAGTGATTGTGCTTTGTTGTAGCTAGTGTGGTGCTTAGCAAAGGTATGCCATGCTAATGAGGGCTTTTCAGAAGTAAAAGTTGTTGGGGGGGGGGGGGGCCCACTCTTGCCGGTATTGTGGCTTAATAGTGGGACCTGTGAACTTGAGATGCAGCCCAACATGTAGCCCCTCGCCTGCCCTATCCGTTTCTGTGTCATTCCCATCACTTTCTTGAATTGCCCAGATTTTCACACATGAAAACCTTAGCGAGCATCGGCGAAATACAAAAATGCTCTGGTCGCCCATTGACTTCAATGGGGTTCGTTATTCGAAACGAACCCTCGAACATCGCGGGAAGTTCGTTACGAATAACGAACACCCGAACATTTTGGTGTTCGCTCATCTCTAATAAAGTACCTTATGTGTGTTTAGAGTATTTAGCTTGACAAACGTATTATCTATGTATCCTTGGAAGCAATAAAGGAGCATCCATTTGGATGCATTGAATTTTTATCAAGACGTGGCTATGCTGCTTGCCTTCTTTATTTCATGAAGAAACCCAAGAAGGGGAAGAAAAATTAGGAGGAGGAGAAGAAGGAAAATATGGAGAATAAGAAAATGATGGTGGTCCTATGGCTCTGCGGGGAACACTTTTGCCTTGCAGTACCAGGGTCCTAGGTTCAAATGCGAACAGGTCCAACATCTGCATGGAGTTTTGTATGCTCTCCCTGTTTCATAATCACCTTTATTTATACAGCTCATACATATTACGCAGTGCTTTACATTGCTTGTCATTTTCTGTCCCCATTTTGGCTCACAATCTATATTCACCTATTAGTATATTTTTAGAGTGGGTAGAAACTCACACAACACAAGGAAAACAAATCTCCACACAGATGTTGTCCTTGGTCAGATTGGAAGACAAGACCCCAGCGCTGCAAGGCAACAGTGCTAACGAGTGAGCCACAGAAGGGCCATCACCACCATATTACAGATCAATTTTAGGGTTATTGCTGAGGTTCCTGTTTGGTTTGAACTAACTCAGACTGAACTTTTTGCCAAAGTTCAATGAATCGGCTGAACTGCGCTTTTCAATCTTTCCCTCGACACTGTTGAACAGCCAAGTTTTCAGTCATTTAAGGCCCAACTCATCAGGGCTACTGCTCTGTCTGTCCTTTTAGTGCTTCTGCTGTCTGCAGGGTGCCCTCACTCTCTGCTCGGTCAGGATCCAGCACTCAAAAAGTAAGCATTTGTCCATTGCGCTGTCATTTATCATGTATGGCTTATTTGAACCACTGTAATGGCCAATGTTGACTAAAGGGTACACGGCTGTGCTGCCAAAATGATCTTTCAGCAGATGATCATTCGTTCAACAGCTATTTGACCATCAACATAGTTTTATCTAAAGTGTATGGCTATGTTTACTGATCTGCTTTTACTTATAGCTCCTGATGGGTTGTCTGTAGCTACTGTAGACCTCAGGGGTTATGCTATAGGGTCTTGCTAGTACAGCCATCATGGATTCAACTAGTTTCAGTATTTGTATTTATGCCAGTTTTCTGGTGCAAATACATTATAAAATATGGTGTTTGGGTTGAGCATTATCTTTATGAAGCTCCTGTGCCATTATTTCTGACACGTTCTTGTTGGTTTTAGAGTAGTAGGTTTTTAATCTATGCCAGATACATAAACAGTATTAACAATATGTATTCTCTCCACTGAAGTCAATGGAGTGTAAATATGGTGATCCATAATATTGGCCTGTAGTTTTTCAATTTGCCATGAAGATCTGAATGAAGAACCTGCTATTCATACCTGGACAGACCATCGATAAGTGATCTTTAGAGGGTTAACCCGTGGATCTCCCACTCATTTGCAGAATTAAGGGGAGCTGCTTGCTGAAGCACCATGGTCAATGCACTGCAGTTCCCAACACAATGATGATCTATTTCACACGTGTCAAATACAAGGCCCGCAGGCCGAATCTGTCATTTTATGGGGCCTGGATGCAAAAGAGCCTCTACTAGATTGGAGGGTCCTGAGCTTTATCGGGAAGACCCTCTAGCACACTGTCTTACAATTATAAATGACCCTTCGAAGTCAACCATAATGGTGATGTGGCCCTCGGTGAAAATGAGTTTGATACCCCTGATCTAGTTCATGAGGCTTTGACTGGTACTGTGAAGCAGCCATAGCTATGGAGCAATACCTGACGCAGCCACCTTTACACGAGTGGCACTGTTCTGGATACTGCAGTGAAAGTACACTTTAATTTGAATGCAGAAAGTGAGAAGTATTTGGGCTAAACATGCAAATATCACCTTTATGATTGACCTGTGAGGTCTGTGCAATCTGATTTATATGCCGTCGTAGCAACACAAGTGCAGGCAGCAGATCAGAGCCAAGACTCTAACTTATATACAGCACTTACCATCTCATTAGTATGAGATATGGATTTTGGCTCCAACATGATTAAACTTTAAAAGTCTTGAGCCAATCAGATAAATCATTGTTCCCTTAATTAACAACTTTAGAAACAGTCTTTTGAAATGCCAGCGGAAATTTCGCACCCCCATAATCAACGGCAAGAAAACTTACATTCGTAAACGGCTAAAAGAGACAGATCTACTGCATGTAAATCAGGGTACACAACCTTTACTAGTCAAAGGACCACTTTCTTCATGGTTGCACTACAGTACGTTCATAGGCCACACTGTGTGATGTCTAGTGCACTGAGGATCTGCTCCATGACATAGGGAGTCAAAAACCAACAAAGAGAGGACCCTTGTGCCACGCAGAGCCCCTCAGGCCCTGTACTGGCCACAACTCATAACACAGAGTATATGTACTGCCCAGAAAGCTACTTGAACTTACTTATAATACAACAGTACAAACAGTGTGGAAGCTCTTTGATGATCAGCGCTCACCACAACACTGCTCTTCAGTAAGTAGAAATAATTCTTTCCGCATTAGGTTACATAAAACAGCAAATACTATGAGTTTTAGATAAGAACGTGATCCTTCTTCAGGAAGGGAGAGATGTTATTGATGCACACTGGAGTACAGTGCCATGACAAGTGCTGATCATCAAAGTGGTTCTGCTTGTTACGTCCAATCCAGACGTATTGGTTGCATCCTTAAAGGACAAAGATATACACAGTATAAATGCAGGTGACACAAAAATGTAAAAATGAATTAGATAAGATGGGGAAACTAACCTTAAACCCTAAGATAGAGAAGACCCTACGCACCAGTGGAGCGCTCGCCCTGCTGAGGGCAACCACACGTCAGAAACCTGGGGCAACTCTGATTTTCCCTTGATGATGACAGAGAATATTTAGAAAGTTAAAATGGCACTCAATGTATAATGAACCACAAGTGTCCACTGAATGAGAAGTTCAAACACTCCAGATGAATAAGAAAATCACCAGCTAACGTATCTTAAATGCAGGTCTGGACCAAAAGCCACTGACAGGACCAGAAACAACTTCAATTAAAGAGCATAACCAGCGTCCTCTGCAAGGAGGAGCCAGAATAAATGTGCACAAGCTAAGGCTGATTGGCTGGCTGGGGTGCTTACCTCCTAAGCCAACCATTCAGTCCATAAACCAGCAGAGAAGTGTCCCTGATGACATCCAGTGCTGAAATATCATTGAGCATGAGGATCACGTGAACCAGGGCTGATGTCATGACGTCACTGGTCCCGAGACTAATTTGCAGGCAGCGAGCCGTGACACCATTGTACTTGTATCTTACTCGGACCTGAAGGATTCCCATGACAGGACAGTTTCATCTGTGGCAGCCTCCCAGCAGTAAATGAGGTGCTTTTACTCCTGTCTTTACATGTACAATTGCTAAAAAAGAACAATGACAGTCATCGTGCCCCACATAAGTGTAACTTGAAGCTCCTGGGCCCCAATGCAAAATTTGTAACAGGGCCGCTAATTATAATGTTTTATTCATAGTACTGGGCTACTTATATGGAACAGAGAGGCCTTCAGGGCCCCCTAAGGCTCCTGGGCCTGGGTGCAACCACATCCCCTGCACCCCCATAGTTACGCCCCTGTAGCAGCAATTACAGTTCCCCCCATAACAGGGACAGACAGAATGCCCACAAACCATGTCAGTTATAGAGCTCTCTTATCAATGATTAAAAACATAATCATATGCTTAAAAATCCATGCCATTTTACACCATTTTTCATGTAGGCGTCTCGCACACCCTGAAACATAAGTCAGGCTCACATGGCCATAAGTGAGAAATGGCATACTGCTGTGTATGGTGGCAAAATTATTTATATTTCCGGCGCCTTTGCTTAGCAGACTCTATCGCACATATATATGTGCAGTTGTGGGTTCACAATTTCGACACGGTAATGTGAATGGAACTGCGTACGGCAATGTAATTGATTGCCCCCAGAGGCGTAACTTGAAGCTCCCGGGCCCCGATGCAAAACTTGTAACAGGGCCCCCAACTATAATGCTTTACTTATAGTACTGGGTTCCCTATATGGAGAAGAGAGGCCTTATGGGCCCCCTAAGGCTCCTGGGGCTGGGTGCAACCGCATCCCCTGCACCCCCATAGTTACGCCCCTGTAGCAGCGATTACAGTTCCCCCCATAACAGGGACAGACAGAATGCCCACAAACCATTTCAGTTATAGAGCTCTCATATCAATCATATCTCATATCAAAGCCACGGCACATCATCATTGATAACAGCAATAAGCCACCCTTTTAATGTCAGCTACAAGAATCTCTTCAGTGACAGCAACAAGTGGCCTTGAGTACCAGCTAACCTTCCCTATGGGTGACAGCATCAGCCTTCCTATCAGTACCAATAAGTGCTCCCAATAAGTGCCCACCACACTGCCCCAAATTAGTGTCTTTCAAGGTGCCTTCAACTAGTGCCATCAGCTGTAATTCCTCCTTCCCAATTAATACTTATCTTTCCGCACTTTTGAGCATTTACTCTAACCAAGCACGTACAAGGCTGTCGATTCTGCACCCCTGATCTAAATAAATGATTAGAATTAGTGCATTGATTTAATAATCACTTAGGATATTCTGTGTGATTATATTCTTTTATCTGAAGAACGATAATTAGACTGTACGCTCCATTTAATGAATGATGAGTATGAATAGGAACATTTTCTGCACCAGTTTCTCTAAAACTATATACAGTAGATATTATACAGATACAGCAGAACTCAGTTGGCTGTTAGTTACAATGCCAGCAGGAAAACGCACTACAATAACTCAACTCCATGAAAAATGATGTAGCCAGAAAAGGTTAACCTCTTGACCATAACAGACAGGCATGTGCATCATCTCGGTGCAGGTTTGTATGGATTGGGAGCCGATTCGGCTCCATGTGCGATGTCTTTGACAACTGATACCCGCCCACAGCAGCTGCAACCGGCACTCATGCTGATAACAGCTGTTAGCCCTTTAAATGCTGTTGTCAATTCTGTCATGTATTTCACCCAGGACCTGTGGCAGAAATACCAAAAGGGGTTTTGTCATAAAAAAAAAAATCAATACTTACCTATTCCTCCCCAGGCAGCCTTCTTACCACATCTTCCTCCTTGGTTTTCTCCTGGGTCCCGCAGTCCCCCCGCGTCACCTCACCTCCAGCCAGCCGATTCTTCTTCTTTCTGTGACGAAGCGTTTATTGCCAGCATTCTCCTTCTTGCAGAGCAATGTACGCTACTAGTGATGTAGCATTCACAGCCTAGAAGGGCGTGCCAAGCTATTGCCGAGGCTGTCTCTCTTTAATTGTGTATGAACACTCGCGGTGAGACAGCGCGCATGCACAGTCTAGGAAATAGATTGATATTCCTTGCTAGGCGGTAAACATTACGTCACTGGTAATGTAGCCTACACTGACCTGTAGGAAGAAGAATGCCGAAAATGGACGCTCTATAACAAGAAGAGGATCCGGCCGTCTTGCGGTGAGGTGACCTGAGGGACTGCAGGAGCCAGGAGAAGGTCGGGGAGGAGAAGATAAGAAGTATCTTACCTATTCCTCCCCCATCGGTAAGAAGACTGACGGGGGAGGAATAGGTATGTATTTATTTATTTTTTTCTAATGACAAAACCCCTTGAAGGATGGCAGTATATGGTATTAGCGATCAAACGATCATTCAAATCTCCTATGGGAGCTAAAAAATAAGTAGAAAATAACGTTTTTTATTCTAAAAAATAAAGGATACCAAAAGTTTTTTTAAAAAGTATCCCATATTCATAATGAAAAAACAAACAAACGAAAAATATATTTGGTACCGTAGCGTCTGTGAAATCCAGTCAAAATAATGCAGTTTTTATCCCACATGGTGAATGTCGGGAGAAAGAAATACATCATGCCAGAATTGCATTTTTGGTCACGCCCCTTTTTAAAGTTATACAGCAGATAATAAGCGATATAAATTTGGCATTGTTGTAATAATACTGGAATAAAGTCATCATGTCACTTCTGCCATAGTGTAAAAAGAATACTGCACCCACCCTCCCCCCAAGATGGTGGAAGTGCATTTTTTTTCCATTTCACCCCATGTAAAAATTTTTTTACAGTTTTTCAGTACATAATACGGTATATTAAGCAGTACCACTGAAAAATACAAAGTTGTCTTGCAAAAAACAAGCCCTCCGTCGGCTACGTCAATGCAAAAATAAGAGAGTTATGATTAATTTTTGAAAGTCGGGAGCAGAAGCTGAAAAAAAAGGGCCGAATCCTTAAGGGGTTAAATTACAAATTCGTCTCCTCTATATCTTGAGACATAGCGTGAGAATACAACGACCTCTCTGAAAGTACGTGATTACACATATTTTCCTTTAAATTCATTGGAATGTAATAGGAAGCCGCAGAAATTCTGAGCTCTCATGTAGAAGCCCTGAAGGTCGGATATCACATGTATATCGAGGACATGTGGCATGAGACAGAACTAGGCCACAGACACTATGTGTTGGGCAAGGAATGCATTTCCGCCTAGAGCTAATTTTTTGTGTCACTAACAAGTAATATCTTCTTAATCAAATAAGCAAGAAGAGCTGAATGCAAGTCATGGGCTGCGGAGAAGTATCGACATTATCTGGATATTATGCACGCTCCCCTCGCCGCTTCCTGCTAGATGTTATTGTTCCCGGTGTCATGGCTTTAGGCTCCTTTAGAAAATAAGTGAGAGATAAGATTATATGCGATGGCCGGTCCGCTGTTATTGTTACGTGTCTGTCGGAGGAGTCACGATCTGTACATCGCTACCATACTTTTACTTGGAGATATAGGCATAGCTGTTCAATGACGGAGCGGACGTTTTACTGTTTTGCCATATTTTGCACATTTTTCTCCTTTTACGTAATTTAGATGAGAATTTTCTTCTAAGAGGGAAAAAAAAAATTGCTGGTTAATATGAGACGCACAAATCCTTTTTAGACTTTTCTCCTGTTAGACGTATCTGTTTCTGGGAAAGAACAGTCAATATGGATGCCATTACGGCTTGTACAAAGATTGTTGGTTATGTAGTGATATTGGAGCGAACTGCATGGTAAAGCCTATTTACAGTTTACGGTTGGCTTTACATGGGCGTATATGCGTGCGCAAATTTCAATGGGTTTGTTCAGATGCACATATTTTTTCTACGCATTTCGGTCGCACAAAAAAATACACAGCATGCTCTATTTTCCTGTGCATTTGCACCAAAAGTCCCCACAGAAGTCAATTGGGATGGATAAATGTGCGCACAATACTCTAGAAGATGCGTGATACACTGTTTAATTGCGTAGGAAAAGAACACACCCTTCAGTGCGTATTTCTTCATGCCTTGCGTGCGCAAAAAACAGCAAAGTATATGCCTATTCGTGTGCAAAAAAAACAATGTTCGTTCTGCAAGTATGTAGAACTCATGTACATTGAAATACACCTACGCTTGCATGAAGCCAACCTGAGACTGTAGGGCAAGGGTCTCTCCATGCCTCTCATTCATTGTCAGAGTACTTCGGTTACATATGTCTTGGAATTATGACTGCACTGTCCCTTTAAGGGTGGAGTATGTTCATTGGAGCTAAAGGCGTAACTACAAGAAGTGTACATATAGGAGTATTATGCCTAAGGGTGGGTTTACTCCCGAGCTAGGCGTTCCTTTAACGGAGCAGGAAAGGGGAATCCCTGCAGCCAAACGTCTCCGTCTCAGGACAGAACAGACACCATTGACTGTAGTGGAGTCCATTTGGTTTCCGCTCAGCTGCCTGGCTTTTGGTTGGAAGATAAAGCGCTGCATGCAGTAGACTGAGCATGATCTGCAATGGAACATCCAACCAGAGCTTCCTACGCAAAAGTAAAACCGGCCTAAGGCTATCTGGTTGGTAGATGCTGAGAGAGAAAATAGAAAACTGATGCTGGTAAGTTGCTGTGGAATCCCTCCTTGGTGTTCAGTCCATAGGATTAGAGGTGGGAATTCTGTGCAGCCAGAAGAAAACACTGAACCCTCTAAGATGGAGCAACGCTTGGCCAAGTACGCTGAGCATAAAGCACTGAGATAGAGGAACACTTCTAGCTCCAGATGGTAAAAACTAACCCATAGCGACTACTAGTAGCACCGCTTTGTATGCATGTTTATTAGAAGTTGTTGACACATCTCTATCGGACTAGTCAATATGTGCTGCCAGCCTATAAAGTCACCATTTTTGTGTCCTACATCAGTAACCTCTGGGGTCGGGCACACCTGTACTTCCCAGGTCCAGCTCAGCACCC
Source organism: Eleutherodactylus coqui (assembly GCF_035609145.1). Classification (NCBI taxonomy): domain Eukaryota; kingdom Metazoa; phylum Chordata; class Amphibia; order Anura; family Eleutherodactylidae; genus Eleutherodactylus; species Eleutherodactylus coqui. Next base: position 80,339,161 of record NC_089841.1, on the reverse strand, counting down.
TGACACAAACTGCCCAACATGTCAACACCTGGCCCGCCTATCCCAAGCCTACCTCAGTTCAAGACCATGGGTTAGTTGGTGACAACCACTGTTTATACAGACAAATTGGTTGTTGTAGAGCATGACAAACTCTTTATACTGAAGCCAGCCCAGCAATCCACTGATCCTTCAGAACAACCCACCCAACAGGCCAACCATATGGTATTACATGGGTGCCAGTCAAATTAATACACCAGAGCAAGACCCACATTAAATGGGTTGTCCCATGGGCTAGGCAGTAACCCTGGGGTGGGCTACTGGCATGACATTAGCTCCAGTGGTCACGTGAGTTTACAAACATGTCTATGCTGCAGCCAATGTAAGTGAAGACTGGAAGGTAGGACAGAAAGTTAGAGCAGTGGGTGATCATGATGCCAGTACTGCTTTTTTATTTCTATAATGTACTCTGTAGCAGAAACTGTTCCTCTAACAACAACAAAAAAGAAATTAATGAGACTATTTAATATTTGAGCATAGACATGTCAGTGCAATATGTCAAAATTTTTCATGGGGGGGTTTGGGTGCTGTGACCCTCTCTGATTGCTCAAATGAAGGGGCAGAAACGCTCACCAAAGCACTGTGTCCCTTCAATTGTGATTGCTGCCTCTCGTTTGCACTCGGCAGCTGAATACAGACTTTATTGTAAGTCTATGCATCTGCCTTCAGCCTTGTGAGGAACAGAAAGGCAACAAAGACAGCCAAAGGGGCAAAGCGCTTTGGTGAGTACTTCTACCCCTTCATTTGAGTGATTAGCTGGGGTCTCAGCACCTGGACCCCCGCTGATCAAAACTTTTGACTTGTCACTCTTGTGGCACTCTCTTTAAAGTTTTTAAAAAGTACAGCTACTCTTTAAACATATTTTGGGATGGACCAATCTGATTGCAGCGCTGTGCAACAAGTGGCTACAATGTAGGTAAGAGCATATTACAGTACTATGCTGAAGTGATAGCTTTAGATTACAGTGGATTACAATATTACCCCGGATGGCATAGTCACATATGCTAGTTCTTTTGTTAAAACTAAAGGGTAAAAGGTGACTACTTATAGGTGTGCAGAGGTAGCAGTCGCACCTGGATCCTTGGATCCCTCTGCCTTGAGGGCTTCTTTATAAAATAATCATGGCATAGCAAAGCAAATAGTTTAAAGAGACAAAACCTGTGTGGCAATCTACTTAAAGTGTCATTGCAACTTCTAAAAACTTTTGACGTGTCAGGAGGACAAGCCAAAAGTTTTGATTGCTGGGGGTCCGACTGCTGAAACCCCACTGATCACTAGAACAAGCCAGGTGAAGCTCTTGTCTGAGTGCAGTGACAGTTCTCGGAGGGGTGCAGCAGCTGATGAGTAGGAGTCTCAGCAGCTGAACTCCAAGTCATCAAAAACTTTTGCCATAACCAAATGACATTTCAAAAGTTTTTAGAAAGCGCGGTTACACTTTAACCATCAATAAACAGAATTATTTAAACTGGGTTTAGCAAACAGTTTATGCAGTCAGTATACAGCCCTCTCTGAGCTGGGCTCATGTTTAAGGGAAGTCAGGTTCTTTGTGTAAACTGCGGTGAGCAGATGGGGATTCTGCTGTGTGTTCTGCAGCCCGCATAGTCAACACGGATCTCCAACTGTAACAACAAACCAGTAAAAGATCTGACAGTCTTTTGTTCAAGCAGCAAAGTGGGCTTTTTTCTTATACTGTATACTCTTTTAGGTTATTATTAGTATTACTGCGGTACACAGTATTAAATACTAGCTGGGGTCTGCCACTCGTGACCCTGGCTAATCAGGCGCCCGCTATCAGTGCACTACAAACAGGGGTAAATGGAGTGGAAGCTGCTGCTCCGACCCCAGTGTAATGGCCAGCGCTTGTAACTGCAGGCTGGGTGTCTCATGTTGCAATTATGCAGTGTTTCACCTATCACCTAGTGCAGTGATGACGAATCTTTTAGAGACCGAGTGCCCAAACTGCAAACCACAAGCCACTTATTTACAGCAAAGTGCCAACATGTAAGGGTGCGGGGCATAGGACGACGTATCATTTTACCCCAGTTGTTCTAAAAAGGACAGGGCCGCTTCAAAATACATAACGCGGAAATACTGCAGAATGTCCTCAGTGGAAACTTCTGTGGAAAATTCTGCAGCATTTCTGCATTCAAAAAGCAGTCAAAATCTGCACCCTGTCTATTGTGAAACAGCCCTGTCCATTTCCGCCACATGTAAACATACCCCAGCGATAATAGTGACCCCCCCCAGTGGTAACAGCGACCCCCCACAGCAGCCCCAGCAATAATAGTGACCCCCCAGTGATAATAGTGACTCCCCCAGCGGCCCTAGTGATAATAGTGACACCCCTTCCCCCAGCAGCCCCAGCGATAATAGTGACATCCCACAGCGGCCCCCAGTATAATAATGACACCCCCTAGCGGTAATAGTGACCCCCCCTCCACACATACACAGCGGCCCCCAGTATCACAGTGACACCCCACAGCAGCCCCCAGTATTACAGTGACATTCTACAGCAGCCCTCAGTTGTAATAATAGTGACATCCCACAGCAGCCCCAAGTAGTAATAGTGACACCCCACAGCGGCGCCCAGTAGTAATAGTGACGACCCACAGCGGCTCCCAGTATAATAGTGACACCCCACAGCGGCCCCCCAGTAGTAATAGTGACATCCCACAGCCGCCCCAGTATAATAGTGACATCACACAGCGGCCCAGTAGTAATAGTTACATCCCACAGCGACCCCCCATTTCCCCCCCCGAGACCCACATACTTACCCCCTCATCCTCGTGGAAGCGCCACTCCTCCTCTGCTGGCGCGCCCTCCTGCAGCGCTGATCGCAGATGCACATTCATGTCAGTGTGCTGCCAGATGTCTCATCCCCCTGCTCTCGCGGAAGCAAGTAGGAGATGTCAGGGGAGGGAGGAGGATCCCAGCTGCACACTGACATCACAGTGTGCGCTGGGATTAGCGCAGTTAGCAGCACTGCTAAGTGAATGCCGGCAGGGGAGCCACAGCCCCTGGTGGTATTCACTATGGTGGTTGAGCGGCCGACGGCGACACGTGCCAGCAGGGAGGGCTCTACATGCCGCCTCTGGCACGTGTGCCATAGGTTCGCCAACACTAAGGCTGGGTTCACACAGGGCGGATTTGCCGCGGTTTTGCTGCAGCAGATCTGCCCGCGGCAAATCCACCCGCGGCCGCTAATTTCGGGATTAGCCAGCCATGTGGACGAGATTTCTCAGAAATCTCGTCCACACGGGACAGCTAATACGCTGCGGTAAATCCGGTTGAAACCGCAGCTGTGGCCGCAGCAGCCGCGGTTTCAAAAGATGCAGCATGTCTATTTACTTTTTTTTTGTTTATTTTTGTCACGGCCACGCTCTCCTCTATGGAGCGATGGCCGCAACGGAAAATTAAGCGGCCGGGCCGGTTCTCCCGACGGAAATCTCGCGTTTTTTGCTGCGGCCAAACCACGAGATTTCCGACGGGAATCCGCCCTGTGTGAACCCAGCCTAACCTAGTGTATTTTGCACGCATTTAGGCATTGATTTCTATGGGGCCTTTTGGTGCACAAATGCACAGCAAAATAGAGCATGTCTCGTTTGTTTTTTTTTCGCCCAAGTTAATGAACCCATGGAAATTAATTTTCTATGAAAATACGTATGTGTGACGCCAGCTTAATTAAGATTGCTGTTAAGATAAATTTTTGACCCCAGCAAGAAACCTTTCATGTAGGATGGGATATTCTGCAGCAGTGTGACAGAATATTCACAGCAGAACTGAAAATAGCAGAATCCTGTTGGGAATTCCGCATCAAAATCCGCAGTTAGCAGTGCAGATTTGGTGCATAATTCAGGCATGTTATAGAACATTCCGTTATATGTTAGAGTTCCCTTATATTGCATCCCATTAGTTTCATTAGGTTATATGAGGAAGATAAGGTGAGTGGCCAAGACAAAAATAGTACACACTATAATCCTGTCTTAAGTTGTTAAATGGTAACATTCCAGTTAGTGTGGTTATAATGGTTCCGCCTGCTCACAGCTGCCACCCGGCCTCTCGCTGCGCTGCTCTTGTGTGTGGCCCATGTGTCTCTGTCTGGTCGTGTGCTAGTGCCAGGAAGGTGCAGTGTGGGTGGTAAGGGGGTTCTGCTGAGCACTGTCCTCTTTCTGCCTCTTCCCTGTATTGCACGTAATGAACAGTTTATTATAGTTTAGAAATACAGAACTGAAACGGCCACTTTATTGTATAGCTGAACTTGGGTAATACAAGGTGGGTCACGGAAAAGTAACCCAGCACCACGCTCTCATGAAAGCTGTTTGAGGATACGTTCACATGTAGTGGAAATACTGTGGATTTTCTGCAGCGGCAAAATCTGCAATATTTCTGTATCAACAACTTTGGTGCAGATTTTGACCCAAAATCAACTGTGGATGTGCGAGGATTTCAGCCTGCCATTCCTCTCACCTTGTAATCAGCAGCTCTTCACTGCAGCACACGGAGCAGCCTTCAGCCGTCAACCACTAGTAAGCGCTGGTTGGGTGATGAGCCCACTTCTGCATCATCTGACTGTTGGCCGCTGTGCTTAGTGGTGGTTGTGTAATGACCTAGATTAGGGTCACGACAGCACTTATATGGCCACTATGTGTTAAAATGTGTTTAGAGCTTTAAGTGTAAAAAGTTGGGTTTTGTACTTATATTCAACTTTTCTATTTACTGACAGCTCCCCTATTCTCATTGGGTTTATATCACCTAGCAACAGTCTGAGGAGAGTTTAGTCAGCATTACAGCATTACAGGAAGAAAGGGAGTCTGTGATTGAAGGATAAGCCCTCTGCACCGGTTGAGTGAGAGGAGGCAGATAAAAGGGGAGAGGGGGGTGGAGTCTAGAGAGAGTACAGACAGAGAACAAGGAACATCAAGAGAAAGCCAGTGCGGTGGGAAGAAGAAAAGGAAAGTGTGAGTACAAAAGTCTGTTAATGTTGAAAGTATAGAAAGACAGCAAGAGAGGAAGGTTGAGTAAAGGAGAATCTAACAATCAGGAAGAGAAGGAAAGGGATGAAGAGAGAAATAGCAGAAGATCTTTATAATAACAGCAAGGGAGAAAAGCAGGAAGATAAAGCAATTGTTAGGTTGTGCGTCTGGGACCTGTGCTTCTACAGGTTTCCATGAGCACAGCTTCTTGGGTGAGGGTTAATTGAGCTGGCTGGCTTACTTTGGGAACAGTGGGAGTAGCGGAGCCACTGCCGATGCCAATGCTATCACCCGAACCCCTCCGTGGCCTGTGGGTGCCACAGTTGACAGGCAACGTCTGCTCAACTTAGGGTCCCTATTTTTTGCACTAACTTTAATTATGCAGTATTTGGTGCAGGTTTTGTAGTGAAAGCTAGAAATGGATGCAAAAACCCCGGAAATAATTTAGGAAAGACTTAGGCCTCTGGCACGCATGCATTTTATCAATTTGTGTGCTGTCCAAGTAAAAAAACGGACAATTCGGCCCCATATTAATTGATGTGGCAAGTGCTTACACAGACTTTCAGCCGTGTCAAAGGAATCGGCAAGTGTTTCCCATTATTTTCAATGGGAAACCTTGCATCGCACTTGTGTGCACATCACATTCCGTGCAATGTGTTTTACGGCCCCATTGAAAAAAAATGGGTAAAGTATTCCAAGGGAATGGGCTAAGATAGGACATGCTGCAATGTGGGAAAAAATCCCTTGTGTATATGACCCCATTTAAAAGAATGAATGCGTGTGAAAGCGGCCTAAGCCAGAAATGGGAGAGCCAACATAAAAAGTGTCTCCACACTGTCATATGGTCATCCGTAAAATGCACATTTTTACAAAAAAATGGATGAAAAGGTAGCATTTAACCGAGCCATAGTCTGTATGTTTTAAACATAGTCAAACAACGCAAATGTTTAACTATGTTGAGCAAGGCATAGGTTTCCATGCAAATTTTTTTTTTCGTGGGATTGAAAACCCCATTTCTGGTATGGAAACATAGTTTGCTTTTTTTTATTAACTTCGCGGTCAATGTATAACGTATGGAAACATTTTGTGATTGAATGCCTTAAAGGAAAAAAGTATTGAACTTTAAAACTTTCTTATTAAAAAAAAATACAAAAAGAGAAAAATGGATCAAAGCGATTTAAAAACATAAACATATGCTTAAAAATCCATGCCATTTTACACAATTTTTCACGTATGCTTCTCGCACACCCTGAAACATAGGTGAGGCTCACATGGCCATAAGTGAGAAATGGCATACTGCTGTGTATGGTGGCAAAATGATGTATATTTCCCGTGCCTTTGCTTAGCAGACTCTATCGCGCACATATATGTGCAGTTGTGGGTTCGCAATTTCAACACGGAACTGGAGTGGAACTGCATACGGCAGTGTACTTGATTGCCCCAAAGGTATCATACAAGCGTACCGTGTGATCCTGGCCTAATGAAAGTGCCAATGTGCGTGCGCCCTCACTCTACAGGACTTGGTACCGCCATATCTCTCGTCATACCTAGTGGTCAGTCACTACAGCTCACTGTCGCATGGAGATGGCCCTCCCTAGTTGCAGCTCTGTCTGCTGCCCCGGTAGTCATGCCAATGACTGTTCTTCATGCTCTGTAATTAACACAGGTTTTTCCGAGTATTTGTCATTAGTTGCAGAACTATTAAAACTCCTGCCAGTAGATTCTGTACACAGACGATATTAAACTAACCTGGCGACATGGAGTCAGGTGACCAACTACTACTAAAACTCCAAAGTTTATAGGATTTTCTGTCAAATGATCAACTTTTTTTGCAACACCGACTAATATTTGGTGCCCTATACCTATATTCCATGTATGGCATAAATATCACAGAATTCTTGTTGGAAAGTTGGGATAAAGTTTATTGACTTTTCACATTTTACACTACATGTGCTGCTCAAAGATACACTTGAAGTTTTAACACGCAGCTGGCATTTAATTCGAATGCCTATGCAGATACGGTTATCTGAATAAGCCCTTAAAGCCCATGAAAGCTCTGCATAAGGTCTTCCTCAAACGACCATATTTGCACATGTAAAATATATGCACACAAAACTCAGAGAATAGAACCTATTAATGTCAATGGCTTCGTCCCCATATAAGGTTTTTGCATGCACAAAAGGTCCTGCTCTATCTTTCTGCGTATCGCACAGCAAAGGTCCCCACAGAAGTCTATGGGAGGCAGACAAATGCATGCTCCATGCCTGCACAAATTTGCAATACACTGCACAATTCAGTGGAAAAAGGGACCTCATTATGCTAAATAGTCTTTTAAATAAGGGCGGGGAGGGGGTGTTTCATGCGCATATGAACACGCCCTGTATGTGCATAGTACTGTACTTTTTGCGAACCAATAGTACAATACACGCGCAAATCTATCTCATCAACCTCATTCACTGTGCAAATACATCGCGCTTAAGCATGTGCCATTGCACATGTGGTCATCTGAAGAAGCCATAATACTCTCAGAATGTTAGAGGTCGTATTCGCGTGTGCAATACTAGGAGAATAGAAGCCATTGATGTCAATTAGAGATGAGCGAACACCAAAATGTTCGGGTGTTCGTTATTCGGAACGAACTTCCCGCGATGTTCGAGGGTTCGTTTCGAACAACGAACCCCATTGAAGTCAATGGGCGACCAGAACATTTTTGTATTTCGCCGATGCTCGCTAAGGTTTTCATGTGTGAAAATCTGGGCACTTCATGAAAGTGATGGGAACAACACAACAACGGATAGGGCAGGCGAGGGGCTACATGTTGGGCTGCATCTCAAGTTCACAGGTCCCACTATTAAGCCACAATAGCGGCAAGAGTGGGCCCCCCCCTCCCAACAACTTTTACTTCTGAAAAGCCCTCATTAGCATGGCATACCTTTGCTAAGCACCACACTAGCTACAACAAAGCACAATCACTGCCTGGATGACACTCCGCTGCCACTTCTCCTGGGTTACATGCTGCCCAACCGCCCCCCCCTCCCCCCCACAGCGCACACCAAAGTGTCCCTGCGCAGCCTTCAGCTGCCCTCATGCCACACCACCCTCATGTCTATTTAGAAGTGCGTCTGCCATGAGGAGGAACCGCAGGCACACACTGCAGAGGGTTGGCACGGATAGGCAGCGACCCTCTTTAAAAGGGGCGGGGCGATAGCCCACAATGCTGTACAGAAGCAATGAGAAATATAATCCTGTGCCACCGCCATCAGGAGCTGCACACGTGGGCATAGCAATGGGGAACCTATGTGCCACACACTATTCATTCTGTCAAGGTGTCTGCATGCCCCAGTCAGACTGGTAATATGCACCTTAACAGTAACCGCGTTGGTGGTAATGTGGTGGTGACTGCGGACCTAGTAGCACGGTTGTATTTTGTTGGTTTTCGGAATGCGGCCAGGATTAAGTGGGCCGTGGCGGGGGGATGGTGTGGGGGCTCTCTTGTTGTGTCGGTAAAGGTGAAATTCTTGGACTGCCACCAGACGAACCAATGCAAAGGCATTTGCCAAGAATGTTTTCCCTGTTGGAGGAGGAGGGGGATGTTTTTGAGGCACTACGTGTCCTCTCCACGTGTCCGTGGTTATATGCACCTTAACAGTAACCGCGTTGGTGGTAATGTGGTGGTGACTGCGGACCTAGTAGCACGGTTGTATTTTGTTGGTTTTCGAAATGCGGCCAGGATTAAGTGGGCCGTGGCGGGGGGATGGTGTGGGGGCTCTCTTGTTGTGTCGGTAAAGGTGAAATTCTTGGACTGCCACCAGACGAACCAATGCAAAGGCATTTGCCAAGAATGTTTTCCCTGTTGGAGGAGGAGGGGGATGTTTTTGAGGCACTACGTGTCCTCTCCACGTGTCCGTGGTTATATGCACCTTAACAGTAACCGCGTTGGTGGGAAATGGCCTCACCGCCATCATGTCTTTGGGAAGCCTCTGTTTCCACACCCCAGAGACATACCATTAGCAGCGGTATAGGCAGAGCCCAGAATTCGTAACATTTCAGCCGTAGCATTAGGACAGGCCCCACTAACATATCAGTAGCAGCATTATAGGAGGAGCGCAGTCTTCGTTCCATGTCAGCAATAGTAGCACTCAAGACAGGCCCCAGTAACAATTCCGAAGCAGCAGTATAGCGGGAGCGCAGTCTTCGTTCCATGTCAGCAATAGTAGCACTCAAGACAGGCCCCAGTAACAATTCCGAAGCAGCAGTATAGCGGGAGCGCAGTCTTCGTTCCATGTCAGCAATAGTAGCACTCAAGACAGGCCCCAGTAACAATTCTGAAGCAGCAGTATAGTGGGAGCGCAGTCTTCGTTCCATGTCAGCAATAGTAGCACTCAAGACAGGCCCCAGTAACAATTCTGAAGCAGCAGTATAGTGGGAGCGCAGTCTTAGTTCCATTTCAGTAGCCTTAGTATAGCCAAGGCACAAGTTACATTTATGTAGCTAAAGTGTAGGCCAACCCCACACACCTTTCTGTACCATGAGTGCAGGCGAAGAACATAGAAATTACTATGATTACACTGTAGGTGAGGGCCCTAAAAAATTGGTGTACCAACAGTACTAATGTACCTCAGTAAAAATTGGCCATGCCCAACCAAGATGGCAGGTGAATCGCTTTGGTTAATGTGGCTTAAGTGGTAACTAGGCCTGGAGGCAGCCCAGTGTAACGAAAAATTGGTTCAAGTTAAAGTTCCAACGCTTTTAAGCGCATTGAAACTTATAAAAATTGTTCAGAAAAATTATTTGAGTGAGCCTTGTGGCCCTACGAAAAATTGCCCGTTCAGCGTGATTACGTGAGGTTTCAGGAGGAGGAGCAGGAGGAGGAGGAGGAGGAATATTAGACACAGATTGATGAAGCAGAAATGTCCCCGTTTTGGATGGTGAGAGAGAACGTAGCTTCCATCCGCGGGTGCAGCCTACGTATTGCTTACGTATCGCTGCTGTCCGCTGGTGGAGAACAGAAGTCTGGGGAAATCCAGCCTTTGTTCATCTTGATGAGTGTTAGCCTGTCGGCACTGTCGGTTGACAAGCGGCTACGCTTATCTGTGATGATTCCCCCAGCCGCACTAAACACCCTCTCCGACAAGACGCTAGACAAGCAAGCACCTCCAGGGCATACAGCGCGAGTTCAGGCCACGTGTCCAGCTTCGACACCCAGTAGTTGTAGGGGGCAGAGGCGTCACCGAGGATGGTCGTGCGATCGGCTACGTACTCCCTCACCATCCTTTTACAGTGCTCCCGCCGACTCAGCCTTGACTGGGGAGCGGTGACACAGTCTTGCTGGGGAGCCATAAAGCTGGCCAGGCCCTTAAAGACTGTTGCACTGCCTGGGATGTACATGCTGCTCGATCTCCGCACCTCCCCTGCTACCTTGCCCTCGGTACTGCGCCTTCTGCCACTAGCGCTGTCGGATGGGAATTTTACCATCAGCTTGTCCGCAAGGGTCCTGTGGTATAGCAACACTCTCGAACCCCTTTCCTCTTCGGGAATGAGAGTGGGCAGGTTCTCCTTATAGCGTGGGTCGAGCAGTGTGTACACCCAGTAATCCGTTGTGGCCAGAATGCGTGCAACGCGAGGGTCACGAGAAAGGCATCCTAACATGAAGTCAGCCATGTGTGCCAGGGTACCAGTACGCAATCACTTTCAGGATCCTCCTCCTCCTCCTCCTCCTCCTCAGGCCATACACGCTGAAAGGATGACAGGCAATCAGCCGGTGTACCGTCAGCAGCGGGCCAAGCCGTCTCTTCCCCCTCCTCCTCATCCTCCTCATGCTCCTCCTCCTCCTCCTGTACGCGCTGAGAAATAGACAGGAGGGTGCCCTGACTATCCAGCGGCATACTGTCTTCCCCCGCCCCCGTTTCCGAGCGCAAAGCAGCTGCCTTTATGGTTTGCAGGGAATTTCTCAAGATGCATAGCAGAGGAATGGTGACGCTAATGATTGTAGCATCGCAGCTCACCACCTGGGTAGACTCCTCAAAATTACCAAGGACATGGCAGATGTCTGCCAACCAGGCCCATTCTTCTGAAAGGAATTGAGGAGGCTGACTCCCACTGCGCCGCCCATGTTGGAGTTGGTATTCGACTATAGCTCTACGTTGTTCATAGAGCCTGGCCAACATGTGGAGCGTAGAGTTCCACCGTGTGGGCACGTCGCACAGCAGTCGGTGCACTGGCAGCTTAAAGTGATGTTGCAGGGTGCGCAGGGTGGCAGCGTCCGTGTGGGACTTGCGGAAATGTGCGCAGAGCCGGCGCGGCTTTACGAGCAGGTCTGACAAGCGTGGGTAGCTTTTCAGAAAGCGCTGAACCACCAAATTAAAGACGTGGGCCAGGCATGGCACGTGCGTGAGGCTGCCGAGCTGCAGAGCCGCCACCAGGTTACGGCCGTTGTCACACACGACCATGCCCGGTTGGAGGCTCAGCGGCGCAAGCCAGCGGTCGGTCTGCTGTGTCAGACCCTGCAGCAGTTCGTGGGCCGTGTGCCTCTTATCGCCTAAGCTGAGTAGTTTCAGCACGGCCTGCTGACGCTTGCCCACTGCTGTGCTGCCACACCGCGCGACACCGACTGCTGGCGACATGCTGCTGCTAACACATCTTGATTGCGAGACAGAGGAGGAGGAGGAGGAGGAGGAGGAGGAGGAGGGTGCTTTAGTGGAGGAAGCATACACCTCCGCAGATACCAGCACCGAGCTGGGGCCCGCAATTCTGGGGGTGGGTAGGACGTGAGCGGTCCCAGGCTCTGACTCTGTCCCAGCCTCCACTAAATTCACCCAATGTGCCGTCAGGGAGATGTAGTGGCCCTGCCCGCCTGTGCTTGTCCACGTGTCCGTTGTTAAGTGGACCGTGGCAGTAACCGCATTGGTAAGGGCGCGTACAATGTTGCGGGAGACGTGGTCGTGCAGGGCTGGGACGGCACATCGGGAAAAGTAGTGGCGACTGGGAACTGAGTAGCGCGGGGCCGCCGCCTCCATGATACTTTTGAAGGACTCAGTTTCCACAACCCTATACGGCAGCATCTCAAGGCTGATGAATTTTGCTATGCGGACGGTTAACGTTTGAGCGTGCGGGTGCGTGGCGGCGTACTTACGCTTGCGCTCGAACACTTGCGCAAGCGACGGCTGGACGGTGCGCTGAACTACACTGCTGGATGGGGCCGAGGACAGCGGAAATGAGGGTGTGGGTGCAGGCCATGAGGCGGTAGTGCCTGTGTCCTGAGAGGGGGGTTGCATCTCAGTGGCAGGTTGGGGCACAGGGGGAGAGGCAGGGGTGCAAACCGGAGGCGCTGAACGGCCTTCGTCCCACCTTGTGGGGTGCTTGGCCATCATATGTCTGCGCATGGTGGTGGTGGTGAGGCTGTTGGTGTTGGCTCCCCGGCTGAGCTTTGCGCAACAAAGGTTGCACACCACTGTTCGTCGGTCGTCAGGCGTCTCTGTGAAAAACTGCCAGACCTTAGAGCACCTCGGCCTCTGCAGGGTGGCATGGCGCGAGGGGGCGCTTTGGGAAACACTTGGTGGATTATTCGGTCTGGCCCTGCCTCTACCCCTGGCCACCGCACTGCCTCTTGCAACCTGCCCTGCTGATGCCCTTGACTCCCCCTCTGAAGACCTGTCCTCCTGAGTAAGCGTTGCACACCAGGTGGGGTCAGTCACCTCATCGTCCTGCTGCTCTTCCTCCGAATCCTCTGTGCGCTGCTCCCTCAGACTTACTGCCCTTACTACTACCTCACTGCAAGACAACTGTGTCTGATCGTCATCGTCCTCCTCACCCACAGAAAGTTGTTGAGACAGTTGGCGGAAGTCCCCAGCCTCATCCCCCGGACCCCGGGAATTTTCGAATGGTTGGGCATCAGTGACGATAAACTCCTCTGGTGGGAGAGGAACCGCTGCTGCCCAATCTAAGCAGGGGCCCGAGAACAGTTCCTGGGAGTGTTCCCGCTCCTGAGCAGGTGTCATTGTAGTGGAGTGAGGAGGCTGGGAGGAAGGAGGAGCAGCAGACAGAGGATTCGGATTTGCAGCAGTGGACGGCGCAGAACTGCGTGTTTTGACGATAGGTTGCTCGAAGCACTTTCTGCCATCCAGGACAGGACCTGCTCACACTGCTCATTTTCTAATAACCGTCTCCCGCGTGGACCCATTAATTGGGCGATGAATGTGGGGACGCCAGAAACGTGCCTCTCTCCTAATCGCGCAGCAGTCGGCTGCGACACACCTGGATCAGGAGCTCGGCCTGTGCCCACACCCTGACTTGGGCGTCCGCATCCTCGCCCGCGTCCACGTCCTCTAGGCCTACCCCTACCCCTCAGCATGCTGTATTACCAGTGATTTGATTTCACAGGCAGGAAATAAATTGGCGCAAGACTGCAGGCCAAATATAATTTTTTCCCTTTTTGGAAAACGAAAGGCCCCACTGCCTCTAGTGAATGAATAATCTAAGTTTAATAACTGTGCTGTGTCCCTGCTAATGTGTCACAGAACGTGAGGGTAGCAGAGTTATTATAACTCTGGCAGAGCAGGTATTTTTTTCCCAATTAAGGAAAGCAAATGGCGAAGCCAGCAGTAAAGCGTAGCTGGGTGCGTCTGATTTTTTAACGTTGCACACGCAGCTCACACGTGTCCACCGGCGTTAGGACGGACAAAGGCTGGACAAATAGATTTGTTTTCAGTTTTTTTCAACCAAAAGGCAGCACTGCGTATATTCAATGAACATGAGAAGTTTAATAACTGTGCTGTGTCCCTGCTAATGTGTCACAGAACGTGAGGGTAGCAGAGTTATTATAACTCTGGCAGAGCAGGTATTTTTTTCCCAATTAAGGAAAGCAAATGGCGAAGCCAGCAGTAAAGCGTAGCTGGGTGCGTCTGATTTTTTAACGTTGTACACGCAGCTCACACGTGTCCACCGCCCTTAGGACGGACAGAGGCTGGACAAATAGATTTGTTTTCAGTTTTTTTCCACCAAAAGGCAGCACTGCGTATATTCAATGAATAATAACTGTGTTGTGGCCCTGCCTATACAATTCTTTCCCTGCAGTATCAATGGAGGGTGCAATGCTCTGCAGAGGCGATTTTGAGAAGAAAAAAAATATGCAGCACAGCTAACAGCAGCCAGCACAGTACTGCACACGGTTAAATATGGCCCTAGAAAGGACCGTTGAGGTTCTTGAAGGCTACACTCACTCCTAACACTCTCCCTGCCTATGCAACACTTCTGTCCCTAATGCTGGGTGCAACGCTCTGCAGAGGCGATTTTGAGGAAAAAAAAAATTGCCACTGCTAACAGCAGCCAACACACAGCTATCAGTGGCCCTAATAAGGACCTTTGGGGGTCTTGAAGCCTACACTAACTACCAATTCTTTCCCTACAGCAGCGCCGGTACAAACAGCACTGTCCCTCATCTAACTCACCAGGCATCTGAGGCGAGCCGCGGGAGGGGCCGACTTTTATATTAGGCGGACACCTGATCTTGCCAGCCACTCACAGCAGGGGGGTGGTATAGGGCTTAAACGTCACAGGGGGAAGTTGTAATGCCTTCCCTGTCTTTCAATTGGCCAGAAAAGCACGCAAACGTCTCAGGGAAGGAAGTGAAAGTAACCAGAACACCGCATGGTGTTCGTTACGAATAACGAACATCCCGAACACCCTAATATTCGCACGAATATCAAGCTCGGACGAACGCGTTCGCTCATCTCTAATGTCAATGCGTGGGAAAACAGAAAGTTAAGCATTGGGTAAAAAGTTTTCAGTCTTTATTAAACAATCCAGACAGACATGAAGGAACAGAGAGTATGTGCCGTCTTACATGTTTCAGGCAAGCATGTTACCCTTAACCCCCTCCCGCTATAGGATGTACATCTACGTCCTGCAGCGTTGGGGCATGTATGGAGGGGCGATCTCTCTTCATACAGCGCAAGTGCCGGCTGTTTATTACAGCTGACACCCGGCTGCAACAGCTCCGATAACCCGCGCGGCTGATCAGGGCTGTTAAAGGGGTTGTCCCGCGGCAGCAAGTGGGTCTATACACTTCTGTATGGCCATATTAATGCACTTTGTAATGTACATTGTGCATTAATTATGAGCCATACAGAAGTTATAAGAAGTTTTTCACTTACCTGCTCTGTTGCTAGCGTCCTCGTTCCCATGGAGCCGACTAATTTTGGCCGTCTAATGGCCAAATTAGCCGCGCTTGCGCAGTCCGGGTCTTCTTCTTTCTTCAGTGGGGCCACTCGTGCAGGATGCCGACTCCGTGTAGCTCCGCCCCGTTACATGCCGATTCCAGCCAATCAGGAGGCTGGAATCGTCAATGGACCGCACAGAAGCCCTGCGGTCCACCGAGAGAGAAGATCCCGGCGGCCATCTTCAGCAGGTAAGTATAGAAGTCACCGGAGCGCGGGATTCAGGTAAGCGCTGTGCGGTTTTTTTTTTAAGTCCCTGCATCGGGGTTGTCTCGCGCCGAACGGGGGGGGGGGGGGGGGGGGGGGGTTGACAAAAAAAAAAAAAAAACGTTTCGGCGCGGGACAACCCCTTTAAGCCTTTGAATGCCACTGTCAATTATGATAGCGGCATTTAAATCCTCTGATGAGATCACAGGGAGCTGTGCGGGTGTCTTGGCAGGGGGCCTTCTGAAAAGTCCTGGCAGAATGCCTACTAAGCATTACATCCTACTGCAGGAGCGATTAAAGCATCATAAGTTGTTCCTTGTTAGGAAAAAAAAAAAAGGAAAAATAGGAACAATAAAGTTTTACTAATTATTATTTTTTTGAAAAAGTAATCAGAGTTAAAAAATAAACTGTTTTGCCATATTTACAATAAAAGAATCTAAGTAATAAAACAAAAATACATATTTGGTATTGCTGCGTCCTTAAAGTCCGATCTATAAAAGTAACGCATTACTTACTCCGCACGGTGAACGTCGTCTGAAAACAAAATAAAGAGGGCCAGAAATGCCCTTTTTTGTTCACCCCGTCTCCAAGGAAAAAATGCAATAAAAAGGAGTCAAAAGTTATATATATTCCAATACGGTACAAACGCAAACTACAGGACGCCATGCAAAAAATTTGCCCTCGCACAACTATGTTGATGGAGAAATAAAAAAGTTATTGCAGAGAGAGAGAGCGAGAGGGGGGAGAGAGGGGAGAGAGAGAGAGGGAAGAGAGAGACCTAGAAAAAACAAAAAGCTCTGCACCCGGCGTCCCACATACAAAAATGCTCGAGTCTCCCATTGTAGTCAATGGGGCTCGTTACTCGAGTAGAGCTCTCGAATTTTACGAAAAGCTCAATTGGAATAATGTGGACCCGAGCATTTGGGTGCTAGCTCATCTGTAGTAATGACCCATAGAATAAGGTTATCATTAGATATAGGACACTGGGTGCCAAGCTTTTTTTTTTCTTGGTTCTCTCTCTCTCTCTCTCTCTCCCTCTGCCTGCCAGCCAGCCAAAAAATTTGCCATTGACACGTGCGCTGCATCGCGGCGGGGAGGGGTCAAAGCAGGCACATCACAGCAGGGAGGAGCCAAAAACTGGGGAGGGGTCGAACACGGCTTGATGCTCATTCGAGTAACGAGCACCATCGAGTATGCTAATACTCGAACGAGCATCAAGCTCGGTAGAGTACGTTCGCTCAACTCTAGTTATGTCATTTTTGTTGCAGTTTAAGTGCTGAAGAAGCAAGATGCAACGAAAGATGGTGGAATGTTTTTTTTTTTTTTCATTTTATTCCACTTAGAATTTTTTCAGTACATTATATGGTACATTAAATAGTACCATTAAAAATTCAACTCGTCCCGCAAAAACCAAGCCCTCATACAGCTACGTCAAGTGAAAAAAAAGTAGTGACAATTTTTTAAAAGGGGGAGGAAAAAACAAGAATGGGAAAAAATAGGTCTGCGTCATTAATCATTGGTCTAATCATTGAAATTGTGGCGTGGTTGTATCCCATGCACAAAAAAACCCAAGCCCTCTGGGCACAACGAGTGCCAACAGTTACGCCAGTTATGTGCGCAATAAAGCCTAGTTTATATCACGAATACATTGTGCTGAGTTGGGTGCAATTGTTCATACGCCCATGTGAAGCTGCCCCTAGACAGTGTTACACATCAGTTTCAAGGGTGTTGGTGAAGTTCCAATACGGTTTGAACTAATTTGGACCAAACCAAACTTTTTGAAAAAGTTTTGGTGAACTGGCCAAACAGAACTTTTCAAAAGTTCACTCATCA
The DNA here is from genome assembly GCF_035609145.1 of Eleutherodactylus coqui. Taxonomy (NCBI): domain Eukaryota; kingdom Metazoa; phylum Chordata; class Amphibia; order Anura; family Eleutherodactylidae; genus Eleutherodactylus; species Eleutherodactylus coqui. The sequence goes on along the minus strand of NC_089841.1, from coordinate 80,321,898 downwards.
CTATACAGCAGTCTACTGTATGTACAGCATCCTTGCTACACTTCTGGTTGCCTTTAGATTCATATGTATGCGATGTGATGCTATATCAGACAGGTTTCACCTCTTGCAATCCTAATGATGCTCATACACACTCAATAGATGTCAGCTAAACAATCCCAACTTCTCCAAACACATGCGTGCTTAACTTGCCTGAGCGTGCATATGTTATCAATGGAGAGAGTGAAGAAAAATGCTACCAAACATCTCTGGTGGTGGCTTATTTCCTAAGAGAACAAAAAGATCGGATGTTCAACATGCTCCAGTCTTCTTTCCCCCAACATCTCTGTCAGGAGAGTGTCAAGAGGCACATACACATACAATAGGCCCACCATTTAGTTCAATTTTTCTCTAAGAGTTTCTTGGCATGATTCAGTCTGTGAAAAATGGACCGTTTGTAATGCGCATGTGCATTGCGTCGTATGTGTGTGTTTTACGTCTGTGTGTCATCCTTTTTTATCACACAGCCAAAAAAAAAAATGAGAGGAGGCCCATTTTTTTCAAGAATTATCGAGGAATGAAATCCTGTGGATATGCCTTGAAAGCCTCAGAAGGGAATACCCTTTTAGGGTTATGTGGCACAGGGTGTTAAGGCAGCAGAAATGCTCATGACCTGAAGGTTGCAGACTCAATCCCACGTAGTTCAGGTAGCCGGCTCAAGGTTGACTCAGCCTTCCATCCTTCCGAGGTCGGTAAAATGAGTCCCCAGCTTGCAGGGGGTAAAAGATGACTGGGGAAGGCAATGGCAAACCACCCCACGAAAACAGTCTGCCACTACAAAGTCATGATGCGACGTCACCCTAGGAGTCGGTCATGACTCGGTTCTTGCACCAGGGGACAACCCTTATTTAGGCAACCCTCCAAGTTCGGAACAAATTTTTGGATGGTGGGAAATATTAATTGCTGTTGATCTTCTGTGCCGATGTCTCTCTGATCCACTGGTTTGGGATCCTTTTTTCAGCTATCCAAGATGGCAGCTGTAATTTTCTAGTTGCCTAATGCACATTGTGCATTGCATGTCTTTGGCCAGCACTGATCACATGAGCAATGCTTGTCAATCAGAAAGCAGTTATATGCAATGGCAGTATATCACTACCAATGCACTGTGTAAATTAGGCAGCTGTAGATTCATCGGATAAGAGGAGCATTGGCGCAGAAGACCAACAACAGGTAATATAACTGCCTCTTTCAATCCCAGGACAAGATTTTGCCCCAAAATGAATGGTCACTTTAAATCTAAATGGACTGTCCATTGTCTTCCTACTCTTCAATAGCCATCCAGCTTCAGTTTACTACAGATATACAGATATTCCTTAGATCTCCTAAGTTTTAACTTTCTTCAGCAGATCCAAGAGTTGATGTCCATAAAAGTAACGTGTGCATATTACTGTGTAGAAGCTCAGGCACTTAATACATATAATTCCTATCCATGTACCATGTGTTCTATTGCACTGGGCACAACAATTAATTTTCCAACAATGTCATTTCCTACATTACAGACACCCACACGCTGCTATTTCCATTGAGATAAAATAACTTCCATTCAGATATGTGTGGCTCATACCCGGTGTTTACCACATGGCACCAGGCGCTTTATTCTTGATGCGGGTACTTGCTGGATAACTGCAGTGTCATGCTGTGATAAGCTGGCATAAGTACAGGGTACGGTGTTCAGTGCCGCCACGGTGTATTATCAATGACACTACGGGACTACCAGACAGAGCCTGCGCTCCAAAGTCTATTCTCTAGAACTGGACCGATATAAAAACACACTCAACAAATGACTACAATGTATATAGAAGGTACAGAAGTAGCAAAGTTTAGCTGGAGAGTGACTTTCTGCAACAAGTCATCTTCTCTCAAGCCATTCAAAATCTTATCTTGGCACAACAAAAACCACTGTGAGGACAGATTCACGCGAAATACGCAATATCCGAGCAATGAATAGAACCCGTTGATTGAGTTGCGTGAACAATTCCATCGTGCAAAAAAATACGCAGCATGTCCTATTTTTCTGTGATTTTTTTTGCAAAGAAATAGAGCATATGAAACTAAGCTAATAAGCCATTTCAATTTACAGGACCGATGCTGCGGGTGGAGGGTGTGTGCGCACATGTGCGCGTGATTTGCAAAAAAAAAAAATACCATAGCTGCGCATGCAAATACGCAACGACAAATGTGCAAAAATCCAGTGCAAATGCTCCTCCAAAAACACATATGCTCGTGTGAATTTGTGTGCACATTTGCTCTGCGTTTTTCTACGTATCAGGTGTTGCCTATTTACACATACAACTAAGTCTTTTAGTGCACTTTTTGCGCAAGCAAATCGCGCGCATTTGTGCACGCTAGAAAACCTGCAGCCATGGTACCGTACATTGAAATGGCTAATTAGCTTTAGTAGTTTCATATGCTCTATTTCGCTGCACGAGTGCGCAGGAACGTAGAACATGCTGCATATTTTTTGGCGCAACGGAATTGAGCATGGAGGCTCTAGTACCCTGTTGTACCGCCTCTAGCTTGGATGCAAGATGTGATACAGGCAGGCATGGAGGCTCTAGTACCCAGTTGGGTGCCTTTAGCTTGGATACAAGGTGTGAAACAGGTATGCATGGAGGCTCTAGTACCCTGTTGTACTGCCTCTAGCTTGGATACAAAATGTGATACGGGCAGGCATGGAGACTCTGGTACCCTGTTGTACCACCTCTAGCTTGGATGCAAGATGTGATATGGGCGGGCATAGAGACTCTTGTACCCTGTTGTACAGCCTCTAGCTTGGATGCAAGATGTGATACAGTCAGGCATGGAGGCTCTAGTACCCTGTTGGGTGCCTTTAGCTTGGATACAAGGTGTGAAACGGGTATGCATGGAGGCTCTAGTACCCTGTTGTACCACCTCTAGCTTGGATACAAAATGTGATACTGGCAGGCATGAAGGCTCTAGTACCCTGTCGTACTGCCTCTAGCTTTGATACAAGATGTGATACGGATGGCCATGGAGGCTCTATTACCCTGTTGTACTGCCTCTAGCTTGGATGTAAGATGTGATATGGATGAGCATGGAGGCTCTAGTACCCTGTTGTACCGTCACTAGCTTGTATCCAGGATAAGATAAGATATGGGTGGGAATGAAGGCTCTAGTACCCTGTATGGCCACCTCTAGGTTGGATACAAGATGTGATACGGGCAGGCATGGAGATTCTAGTACCCTGTTGTATCGCCTCTAGCTTGGATGCAAGATGTGATATGGGTGGGTATGGAGGCATACAGGTTCCATATGGTATCATGCAGCATATTGCTCCACATTTGCTGTAATTGAGCCTTTAGATCGTGCAAACTCGTAGGCTGTCAAAGTTGGCATTCCAGATGATCCTATACATGTTCTATGGGCAGTAAATCTGCCACGGAAGTGTGACAATGTTGTGGAGACATTCCAGTGACCCACTTGTGTGTGCGGCCAAGTGTGGCCTGCTTGGAAAAAATGTCTCTTGGAAGATGCCATGAGAGGAACACATGGGGCTGCAGGATGTCTTGAAGACATCTTGTCCCTCATACCACTTGGAGTGACTGACTGTTGAAAGCGATGGCCCCCAGGACATCACACCAGCAGGGGGCAGTGTGCATCTCCACAGTAAAGGCAGGATTGAGGCGCTCAACCTGAGGTCTCCAGACACGAACACAGCCGTCATCAGTGTGCAAACAAAATCTGGATTTGTCACTGAAGACAACACTGTTGCACTCTGTAGCGTCCAGTTTCATCACCACTGCAAATGCAGGTGATGATGGGTGAATGTCAAAGGCCGTACATGTCATGGGTGCTGTGAGAACTAATGTCCTTCAGCCAAGTGACTGGAAATGGATCCGACAGACACAGGGGTGTACCGATGGTGGCACACATCTGTGGATGGCAGACAACAAATCAGTTGGAGTTGCTCGTGCTTGTCGGACAATCAGATGATCCTGAACCACTTTTAGGGACTCAGGTGACAAGACTGTTCATCTAATCACACCACAACTATCATCATCTGTATATCTGCCTGAGGCGTAACTGCATGCCGAGTTTTACAGCAAAACGACAACTTCCTCTAGGGGCTTGACTTTTTTTGGGGGGTGGGGGCAATGAGTGTATATAACTCATTCTGGTCCTGCCTGTATTATTACAGAAGAAGATTACTGTTCAAGGAGGTAGAGATGTGCACATGGCAGGCCACAGGCACCTTGGATTCCAGTTTTTTCAACAGAGGTGACCGCTTCAGAGAATGATAGATAGATAGATAGATAGATAGATAGATAGATAGATATGAGAAAGATTTGAGATAGATAGATAGATATGAGATAGTTAGATATGAGATAGATAGATAGATAGATAGATAGATAGATAGATAGATAGATAGATAGATAGATAGATATGAGATAGATAGATAGATAGATATGAGATAGATAGATAGATAGATATGAGATAGATAGATAGATATGAGATAGATAGATATGAGATAGATAGATATGAGATAGATAGATATGAGATAGATAGATATGAGATAGATAGATATGAGATAGATAGATATGAGATAATTAGATAGATAGATAGATAGATATGAGATAGATAGATAGATATGTGATAGATAGATTGATAGATAGATATGAGATAGATAGATAGATATGAGATAGATAGATAGATAGATAGATATGAGACAGATAGATAGATAGATATGAGATAGATAGATAGATAGATATGAGATAGATAGATAGCTATGAGATAGATAGATATGAGATAGATAGATATGAGATAGATAGATATGAAATAATTAGATAGATAGATAGATATGAGATAGATAAATAGATAGATATGAGATAGATAGATATGAGATAGATAGATATGAGATAGATAGATATGAAATAATTAGATAGATAGATATGAGATAGATAGATATGAGTTAGATATGAGATAGATAGATAGATAGATATGAGATAGATAGATAGATAGATAGCTATGAGATAGATAGATATGAGATAGATAGATATGAGATAGATAGATATGAAATAATTAGATAGATAGATAGATATGAGATAGATAAATAGATAGATATGAGATAGATAGATATGAGATAGATAGATATGAGATAGATAGATATGAAATAATTAGATAGATAGATATGAGATAGATAGATATGAGATAGATAGATATGAGATAATTAGATAGATAGATAGATAGATATGAGATAGATAGATAGATATGTGATAGATAGATTGATAGATAGATATGAGATAGATAGATAGATATGAGATAGATAGATAGATAGATAGATATGAGACAGATAGATAGATAGATATGAGATAGATAGATAGATAGATATGAGATAGATAGATAGCTATGAGATAGATAGATATGAGATAGATAGATATGAGATAGATAGATATGAAATAATTAGATAGATAGATAGATATGAGATAGATAAATAGATAGATATGAGATAGATAGATATGAGATAGATAGATATGAGATAGATAGATATGAAATAATTAGATAGATAGATATGAGATAGATAGATATGAGTTAGATATGAGATAGATAGATAGATAGATATGAGATAGATAGATAGATAGATAGCTATGAGATAGATAGATATGAGATAGATAGATATGAGATAGATAGATATGAAATAATTAGATAGATAGATAGATATGAGATAGATAAATAGATAGATATGAGATAGATAGATATGAGATAGATAGATATGAGATAGATAGATATGAAATAATTAGATAGATAGATATGAGATAGATAGATATGAGTTAGATATGAGATAGATAGATAGATAGATAGATAGATAGATATGAGATAGATAGATAGATGCATATGAGATAGATGGATATGAGATAGATATGAGATAGATAGATAGACAGATATGAGATAAATAGATAGATATGAGATAGATAGATAGATAGATAGATATGAGATAGATAGATAGATAGATAGATAGATATGAGATAGATATGAGATAGATAGATATGAGTTAGATAGATAGATATGAGATAGATAGATAGATAGATAGATATGAGATAGATAGATATGAGTTAGATATTAGATAGATAGATATGAGATAGATAGATAGATATGAGATAGATAGATAGATATGAGATAGATAGATATATATGAGATAGATAGATAGATATGAGATAGATAGATAGATAGCTATGAGATAGATAGATAGATAGATAGATATGAGATAGATAGATATGAAATAATTAGATAGATAGATAGATAGATAGATATGAGATAGATAGATAGATATGAGTTAGATATGAGATAGATAGATAGATAGATATGAGATAGATAAATATGAGATAGATAGATAGCTATGAGATAGATAGATAGCTATGAGATAGATAGATAGATACATAGATCGATAGATAGATATGAGATAGATAGATATGAAATAATTAGATACATAGATACATAGATAGATAGATATGAAATAGATAGATAGATAGATAGATATGAGATAGATAGATAGATAGATAGATATGAGATAGATGGATATGAGATAGATAGATATGAGATAGATATGAGGTAGATAGATAGATAGCTATGAGTTAGATAGATAGATATGAGATAGATATGAGTTAGATATGAGATAGATAGATAGATAGATAGATAGATAGATATGAGATAGATAGATGGATATGAGATAGATGGATATGAGATAGATAGATAGATAGATATGAGATAGATAGATATATAGATAGATAGATGGATAGATAGATATGAGATAGATAGATATGAAATAATTAGATAGATAGATCGATAGATATGAGATAGATAGATATGAGTTAGATATGAGATAGATAGATAGATATGAGATAGATAGATGTATATGAGATAGATAGATAGATATGAGATAGATAGATAGATAGATATGAGTTAGATATGAGATAGATAGATATGAGATAGATAGATAGATATGAGATAGATAGATATGAGATAGATAGATAGATAGATAGATAGATAGATATGAGATAGATAGATATGAGATAGATAGATATGAGTTAGATATGAGATAGATAGATAGATAGATATGAGATAGATAGATAGATAGATATGAGATAGATAGATAGATATGAGATAGATAGATAGATAGATATGAGATAGATAGATAGATATGAGATAGATAGATAGATATGAGATTCATAGATAGATATGAGATAGATAGATATGAGATAGATAGATAGATAGATATGAGATTCATAGATAGATATGAGATAGATAGATATGAGATAGATAGATAGATAGATAGACAGTATATACGGCAAGTCTAACTCTTTCCATGGGTTCTGGGAGTGGGCCGCTTCCTTGGCATGTGATGTTTCCAGCATAGGGTCTGTGTGATGACCTAAGCGACTGGTGTAACACGTGTTTGTGATAAGTGCTACAAATAGGGATGCAGCTGTCCTGATATCTTGGTGGGATCTACTGTGAGGCCGATTGGCGTTTAGTTCTTTGACTTCCTACATGAAAACAAGGAAAATGGCTAATTTTCCGCTCAGGAAGCTGGCCGGAGGGGGCAGGAAAGCTGTGTCAATACAGCCTGCGAGCGGAGGGCTTCCTTATCTGCCCGGATTGTAAATATTATGCAATGTGCTGCAGGAATGGTCTGCTGCCCAAACCTTCTTAGTGTTGACATTCTCCACGGGGAGAAAAAAGAACTTTGATGTAAAATTCATATTGAAAGCAAAATAATAGGAGACGATTCTCTCTGCAGCGCGGGCGAAGTCAAGGACAAGCGTGGCGGCTGCTAATGGCCAAAGTGATGAGCGCAATATTTCTTTGTGTGCGGCACGCGGCCCATCAGGTGGTAACGTTGGAATTTCTGGTTTATTAGCCAGATTTTTTGCAGATGTCTCTAGTTAACTAATTAAACCAGTGGGTGCATGCATCAATATGCTTGCCGCTACGCAGTGTATTAGCATGACCCATGTGGGTTTTTTTGACTATTCAAACTCTTCGTCACATGTAGAATCTATGCGCGAGAATTCAGAAAATGAAACCATTGAAATCGATTCTCACGGCCGGGCTCCTTCACACAAACATATCGTTACAGCATTTTGCGCACATGGGTTCTGTGCATGGGATACGTTATACCAATCTGCCGTACGCTTCTTTGTTGCCGATCACACATACGTGAACAATAAAGATCGCAGAATGTTCCATCTCGGCCCGTATTACACAAACATACATGCCAAGTTAGTGCATGGCGATTGGTGGTCCGCAGAAAATATGCAAGATCACTGCACACTTGCTGCGAGCCCAACGACTGTCACAGTGAGTTATGTTTGTGTGAAGCGGCCATTAGGGCTTATGCATACAGCCGTATTTACACAGGCAATTAGCTGCGTTAAAAAAAACGTACATAAAACGCGACCATGTGAAGCTTTGGATTCCAATGGGTTCATTCAGACAAACAAGTTTTAGCCGAGTAAAAAAAAAACACCTGGAAAAATAAAACATAGGTGACCGTTTTTGCCCTATCTTTTGCCGAAATACGCAGCAACCTCCCATAGACTCCTATGTTAACTTGAAAAAAGGGAGGGGGAGGGAGTTACCGTGTGTACAGCAGCTGGCCCTAATTAAGCATTAATTCTCATTCCAAGTATTTTATAGTGCCCGGTGTGAATGACATGAAATACGCGAATAAAGATCGTATCAAATATTCATTCATGGAAATAAACGTTGCGTACAGCCAAATGTATACGGTCGTGTGAAGGAGGCCATAGACTAATTTCATGCTTTTGTTTGCAGCGCACAAATGAACATCCTTTGCGGGTGCAAAAGTTTCAGTAAACTGATAGGAACAGAAAAAAGCATTGCTCATTTTGCAGATACGCAGCACTCAGGCGCGTGCAAACACGTATACGCTCATGTGATGGGGCCTAAAGCAAATCTCTATGTCGTCTGCTGTGAAGTAAGGGTATGAGCGCACACAGGGGATATTTTACACAAGTAAGTTCACATCAAAATCTGCCCTGAACCCACACATGACTTTTGTTGCAGATTTTTGAGTAGATTTTCACCGTGGATTTCACGGCAATGAATGAATTCTGTAGTGAAAAATCTATTTTTTTTCATAACAGAAAATCCGCAGCCTGTCTGGAATCCATCATGTCTAAATTGCTGCAGCAAATCTGCACCAAAAGCCACACCTTGTGCTCATTCACACAAGTGTGGTGATTTTCGGTCGACTGTGTCACGACCACAGGGCGACTGAAAAAGCGCATGAACGGGCACACAAATATGCCGTTTGTTTGTCCGTTCAGACAGCCCGGGTCCGGCAAACATACGCAGAGCTCGTATTGCTGCCGGGCAGGGGGAACAGTTTAGCTCTGTCCAGAGGCGTAACTTGAAGCTCCTAGGCCCCAATGCAAAACCTGAAACAGGGCCCCCAACTATAATGCTTTATTCATAGTACTGGGCTCCCTATATGGAGAAGAGAGGCCTTATGGGCCCCCTAAGGCTCCTGGGCCGGGCTGCAACCGCATCCCCTGCATCCTCTATAGTTATGCCAGTGGCTCTGCCTGTTTAAACTGCCCCTTTCCGCCCCCTCGCCGGCTCTCTGCGAGGGGAGGGAAGCGGGATGGGATGGGAGCTCGGGTGCTAAGCTCCTGCCCCCTCCGCATCTTGTCGACTGCCAGCAACTAGCTTCCACTACCTTCCATTGCAAACAGCCAGCAAGGCTCGGAGAGGAGGAGGTGGGAGTGTAACAGACATGCTGTTAACCTACCACCCACCTCCCTTCTCCCGCTGCTCCCATAGGTTCACATAGGATTCTATGGAGCCGCTGCCATATATCAGAGTAAAAGCGCCCAGCCAAAATGTTCTCCTATGCGCTATCTTGGGTGCTTTTACACCGTGGGAATACTCCCATCTGAACTGATGTATTGTGAACCAATGCATCAGATGGGCAGCATATATCGGCTGGGCGTGAAAGCGCCGTCAATATTCGCTCGCTTGAATAAAGCCTTAGGGTGAATTTATATGACGGTATTTGCGCACGTTTTTGTGCCCGTTAAATATACACGCGCTAAACATAGAGAATACAACCCATTGATTTCAATGGGTTTGTTCTCATGAGCGTGCTACAGTCAGACCTGCTCTATTTTCCTGCATTTTGTGCAACAAAGGCCCCATAGAAGTCTATGGGAGGTGTGCAAATACTGAAGGCGGTATGCGTGTGAACTGGCCCTGCTAGGGCAAAAAGTACAGTAATATGTGCAGACTAGTGCGCAAATCTACATCCTTCATGCACAAATAAGCTGCACCGTGGAGAGCTTTTTTCTGCATTGAAAAGTTGAAACCCACCAAAAATTCAAACCACAATTTGCTTCAACATCCATAGCATTTGGGCACAAATTTGGCCCCTGCGGTTTTCCCTCCTATTCGCAGCCAATTCCCGCTCAGATAGCCAGCAACGAATATGGCCTATATGAAAGGACCCTAAGGGAAATCTGTCACCATGAACTCTTCCCTAAGCTGCTGTGATGTGTGGATACCTGAAGAGACACAGAAGGACGTAATTACTACAGTATCTCTGATCTTACATTTACTGCGCCAAAGTACAAAACCAGCAAACAGTTTGCATGCCAGAGGCTTATCTGCATGAGAATCAGCCCACTGTATCTAGCGCCGATCGACAAAGCATGTTGGTGTTCATACACTGCCATTCACACATGCAGATGATCAGCTTTATGGAGACGAACAATCCATAATACGGTCGTGCAGCGCCATACATTTGTCATTGCTCGGCTTCGGTGTGATTTCTCCTGGTTTTTGCCTGCTCTGCACTGACTCACCCGCTCTGCTCTCGGATATCGGCACGTTTCTGTGCAGCGTGTATCTGTTTGCACGTGGCTCATCATTACTCTTACAGTATTTACCAGCGTGAATGTAATGCAAATACCGATTCATGAACTAGGTAGATGTTAGTGCCCTCTAGTGAATAATGCAGGAGTCAGTCCAGCGCGGTTAGCTCACCCGTTCCCATAGCTTTCTAGTCAGTATATAGCTGTGCAACCATTGTGTAGAAGAGTGTTTCCCAACTCCAGTCCTCGGGTGCACCAGCAGGTCATACATACTGCACAGGTGATATCATTTAGTGCATCAGCTCTATAATCCACACCTTTTATATAGACTTTTAGGCTGGGTTCACACAGGGCGGATTTGCCGCGGAAATTCCGTCTGTAATTTTGCTGTGGCAGATTCGCCTACGGCCGCTAATCCCGGGATTAGCCATGTGGACGAGATTTCTCAGAAATCTTGTCCACACAGAACGGCGAATCTGTTGCTGCGGCGCGAATTCGCCAGCTGCGGCATGTCAACTTTTTTTATTCTGCTGCGGCCGTGCTCTTCTCTATGGGAGCGCCGGCCGCAACGGAAAAGCGAGCGGCCAGGCCACTTCAAAACCCGCGGCTAAGTGCCGCGGGTTTTGAAGCAGCGTTTTCCCGGCAGAAATCTCACGTTTTTTCACATGTGAGAAACCAGCCTTAGGGCTTATTCAGACGACCATAAATCAGCCGCATATTCACGCCGGCCGATATACGGTGTCCCTCTCTGCGGGGGGAGAAAGGCTGGAAGAAGCGGGAGCAGGAACTGAGCTTCCGCCCCCTCTCCTCCAACTCTCCACCCCTCTGCACCATGTGCAATGAGGGGAAGCAGGACGGGGTGGGAGCTAATTCCCGAAACTTAGCCCGCCCCGTCCCGCCCCCTCTCATTGCAAATAGTGCAGATGGGCGGAGAGGGGGTGGGAGCATGAATACCCGGCCGATATATGGTCGTCTGAATAAGCCCTTAGAGGATATAGACTATTGGAATATATAGACTTTTAGAGTATATAGACTATTACAACATATAAGCTATTAGGGCTCCTTCACACTGGTGAGACAATTGCACGATTTTCTCATGATGTGAGAGGGAGTGAAAACGCATGACTATGAAACCAATGAATTTCAATGGTTTAGTTCTCATTTGCGATGTTTTCACTCCTGCCGTGCTGCGTGAAAACAAAATCGCAGCAACTCCTTTCTTTTTGCGATATCACCTATTTTTTTCAATGGGGCCAGCCCAATTGAAAACAATGGGAGAAGATCGTGATCCCCTGCAGTGGCTGTGACAGTAGTGTAAGGGGATTCCTTCAGCCCTGCCGGGATGTGAGGCTGTTGCATCCTGGGGTTTCCACAAGTTGTCAATGGGGCCAGTGGCAGCAGTGCCGGCCCCATTGAAATCAATGGGAGGACATCACAATCTCCTGCCGCAGCTGTGACGGGATGAAGGGAACCCCCGCAGGGATTTGAGGTGTTTTCCATGTGAAAACGCCTCGCATGAGGGGTTTTCAGAAGGACTGCAGGGGCGATCTCAATGAATGACATAATTGAATGGTTGTGATTGGTTAATCGAGCGCCAGCTTTTATTGGCTGACGCAGTGCTCAATTAACCAAGCAGAGCATTAGCTTGTTGGAAGCGGGGTATTCAAGCCCCGCTACCAGAAAGAACTGCTTTGTCGCCGTGCAGGAGGACACGGAAGCCTGCAACGCGAGGGACACAAACGCCGGCTGCTAGTTGAGTTTTTTTTTGTTTTTTAACATGTAGTGTAGCTAGGTCTTATTTTCAAGGGAGGGCTTATATTTCACCCCCCACCCTGAAAATCGGGGGAAACATGATATTAGAGTATACAGACAATTAGAGTATTTGGGGTATTAGAGTATATAGACTATTAGAATATATAAACTAAGGTTATGACTATTATTACTAATATCCACAGCCTATATCAGGGTCGTAGCTGTAGGGGATACAGAGATGCCGGTAGTACCCTGGCCTTTATGCTTGAGTGCTATCATGAAGCCTAGCCATGAATTTACAGACCCTTTGTGGTCTGCTTTAAACACCTCTGTCTACATACAACATGCGTGTCCTATACATAGAACACACAGGCTCAGGTAATTGGACAGATGAAGGCATTGGAAGCAATCAGTGCAATGGAGGAGGTTAGTTCCCGGAGGAAGGCATGCTGAGCAGCACAAACCCGACATATCACTTCCCAGCAATTACAGGAAGAGGCCAGGATGCAGATGAACGTGGAAGCTGTAATTTACTGCTAATTGCATCTACTTAATCTTCTCCTCAGATTTGAGGTTTGAGCCATAATATACTCTTGCGTTGTAACTATCTTGGCTTCTGCATGACAGCAATATATTTATCAGACGTCCACAATAGCTATAAGTGACATTGGCGCACTTAGTCCCAGCAGGAAGCATCAAGATCTGCCAGAGCGGCGGGACAATCCAACGCTATTACAGGTTGTGCCATCTAGCAATGCAGCACACATATATTCATTTAATACAACTTACTATAAGATCTCAATGTGTTAGCACTGGCTCTCAATAAAGTACAGGTAAGTATATTACATTATACAGGGTGGGCCACGGGTGAGTAGCCCGGAACAACACTCTTATGAAAGTCTGCGGAAAGCAAACCTGTTTTTGGAGCACACACAAGTAAGACCATTATATCCAAATATCCCCAATCCCCGTAAATCCGCAATTAAAGTCTATGGAAAAAAAAACGCAATAATTTCTGCAAGACGTTCCGCAGAACGCATCTCACAGTTAATAAAAACGCAACAAAATCCACACCAATTGACAAAATCCGCATCTGCGCTGCATCCGGTGGACAATTCCGTCTCATATGAATATGCAAATAGCAGATGGTACAATGCCTCAGTAGCGCCACCTATTGGAAGGCAGCTTCCCTATAAGTCAATGTCGCGCTACCTGTTACTCCTCCTTTCTCTCTACACTGAATGTACATGTTCAAGTGAATGAGGCTGAAAGGCAATACCAAATATAGCCTATGTGAGTTGCAATACCAAATATAGCCTATGGGTAAGAGTGGTGCTATTCCTTGAGCCCATTTTATGCATGGGACAAGGAATTGACCCTTTTGCCTCCTGCACTAATGATGTGAAAATGTTTGGTTCCAGTGAGTAAGAAATAATTACATTGTAAGTATACTGGATGCAGCTGCCCATAACCTCCAAACTGATTGCTGTATGGTGCGCCCCCCTATGGCTGTACTGGGAATTGGCTGCACTACATTATTAGAATAGAATGGATAAATTACTACATACTCTGTTCATATTGAAGCACTGTATCACTGCATGCCTGTCTGTGATATAACAACCATATCACCCTATAAACTCCAATGTATAATGGCACAATACTAATAGTTTCCCTACTAGAATAGAAATATTTTTTATTTTTGTTGCTGTGGCTGCAACATTGTGGCAAGTAGTCACGTAGCTCCGTCTGTTAACCCCCCTGTGCAGTCTTGGCGATTGTGTGCCATATAAACTGTGGAGTTCTCATAGTTGTTAATTGTTACAGGAAAAGAGCCCTCATTGTTTCCTGATGGGTGTCACTCATTTTTAGTCAGTGCACTGGTGACTAACCTGCTCGGACACCCCGGTGGGCCCCTTGTAACACTTGCTGCTACTATTGTGCAAATATTAAATGGCTGGCGAGTTTCCAATCCTTAGCTCCCGCCTTGTAACATGTTCTATATTTAAGATATGACTTCAGTTCTTTGGGTCTTGTGAGTGCGCAGCGGTGAGAGTCAGATTTCCATTACTAGTAGTGATACATGACTGTGGGGAAGCCCTGAGTAGACCTGGAACTTAAAGGGGTTGTCCCGCGGCAGCAAGTGGGTCTATACACTTCTGTATGGCCATATTAATGCACTTTGTAATGTACATTGTGCATTAATTATGAGCCATACAGAAGTTATTCACTTACCTGTTCCGTTGCTAGCGTCCTCGTTTCCATGGAGCCGTCTAATTTTCAGCGTCTAAGCTCCAAATTAGACGCGCTTGCGCAGTCCGGGTCTTCTTCTTTTCTCAATGGGGCCGCTCGTGCCGGAGATCAGCTCCGTGTAGCTCCGCCCCGTCACGTGCCGATTCCAGCCAATCAGGAGGCTGGAATCGGCAATGGACCGCACAGAAGCCCTGCGGTCCACCGAGGGAGAAGATCCCGGCGGCCATCTTCAACCGGTAAGTAAGAAGTCACCGGAGCGCGGGGATTCAGGTAAGCGCTGTGCGTTTTTTTTTTAAAGTCCCTGCATCGGGTTTGTCTCGCTCCGAACGGGGGGGCTGTTGAAAAAAAAAAAACCCCGTTTCGGCGCGTGACAACCCCTTTAATACAATGGTTAAATGGTAGAGAAAGTAAAACCTTTTAATTGAGTCTCCACTGATTTACAAATCCCAATAATGTAGCATTTATCCAAACGAGTCCTTAAATAGGCATCTAGTATCACCCAATCCCCAAGGTTCAGATAAGTCACCGTGGGGAAATGTTGAATGAAGTTCCTATAGTGAACTCTGTATTGACAGAATGGGAGTCTCTTGACTCCTGTTTGATACTCCCGGAAGGAATAGATGAGGTACAGAGTTAGCTTTGCAGGCGTGCGACTATCTTCATTAAAGTTTAGGGGAGTAGTGAAACAGTCATGTGTTTCAACAACTTACGTAAAGCCTTATTCACACAAGCGTTTTCTTGCAGCTATTAACGGCGAGAAAACGTCGCCGGAAAATCGTGATCATGTAAAGCATTGGATTCCGATGCATTCATTTACATGGGCGATTTCTAGCCATGAGAAGCAAAATGCAGTGTCAAAAGATAGGCCATGACCTATCTTTTGACGAAAAACGCAGGGAGCTCCCATAGATTGCTAGGGGAGTTGAAAAAAAGTGAGGGTAGAGAGTTTACCTGGGTCCGGCACTCGTTGAAGAAGACAGCTGGCTCTATTTAGCCTTTTAGGCCTCATGTCCACAGGGAAAATCAGGCCTGCTACGGATTCTCCATGGAGAATCCATAGCGGGTCCCTCCTGCCCCGCAGACATGAGGCATTAAAATAAGAATTAACTCACCTGCTGCGGACGGTGCAGGTCTTCCCTTCTTCATGGCCGGATTTTCTTTCTTCGGCCCGGCGGATGTGCTCGGCACGTTGGCTGCGTGCCGCACACATGCACCGGGCCCATCCGCTGTGCCGAAGAAAGAAGATCCGTCCACGAAAAAGGAAGATCAGGCCGCGAAGAAGGGAAGACCCGTACCGTCCGGAGCGTGAGTTTAATTCAGGCGCGAGTCTCCCGCGGATCCGGACGACTTGCATAGGCTTCAACAAAAGCCTGCGGGAGCCGTCCCCGCGGGAGACCTGCACTAAAATGGAGCATGTCCGGATTTTTTCCTGCACGCGGATCAGCGCCTGCAGGGAAAATTGACATTCGCAGGTATTTAACTACCTGCGGGTGTCTAATGCATCCCTATGGGACGCGGATCCGCGTGCAGGAAAAACGCTGCGGATTTTAATTCTTAATTTCCCCGTGGACATAAAAGCATATACTTTTGCTAAGCCATAAATGTCTCAGATGGTAATCCCCTTTGTTGTGGCATTTAGCAGTGATTCAATATGACAGTGTGGTCCTCAGAACAGAAAAGTTTGTCCACCATTGCTTTAAACAGACACTACTACAACATGTAGTTGGTGTGATCTGTTGGAAATCAAAATGTTGCATGAGCTTTATATATAGCACAGGCTTGCGGAAAGTTAAGCTACATTTCCAAATGGAAATGATCTACGGTCTCTTGTTCAAGGATGTTTCCCTTCACCAGTTACACTTCTTGCTACTGTAAGCAACCACCGAAACTTTCTGAGAAGCTACCTTGCATGTGCATGGCGATCTCGAGATATCCTGAGAAATAATTACCAACTCTATCTTTAACTAGTATGCTATTAGCAAGGGCCTTAAAGGTGGAGTAGCAGTCACTGGAATGTCACAACCTCTTCACTGCAGTACTGACACAGCAACGTGCCTGCAGGTCTGATACTGCAACTCAACGCATCAGTATAAACAGGACTGAGCTGCCATACCAGACACAGCAATGGATGCATGTGTTGCTGTGTTGGTGCCACTGAAACTTTGGTTGGCTAACTAATGAGGCTCTAGGCAGTTGAAACCCCATCAATCACACATTGCTGGCCTATTTTAGGGATAGATCCATGGCCAGCCTTAGCTATGTATGACCCATGCAGTTGCTTAGGTTTCCCAGCCACCAGCTTATAGAGCAGCATTAGGTAGGTGTAGACTGGAGGCAGGGGAGTAAGTAAAGGCTCAGGGGTCCTGATGCAAAAGGTGAGCTGCCCCCCACCCCCCCATCTGTACCCGTACCAATACCTAAACCATGCTACAGAGACATAACTTGAAGCTTCTGGGTCCCAATGCAAAACCTGTAACAGGGCCCCCAACTATAATGCTTTATTCATAGTACTGGACACCCTATATGGAGAATAGAGGCCTTATGGGCCCCCGAAGGCTCCTGGGCCCGGGTGCAACCGCATCCCCTGCATCCTCCATAGTTAGCCCCTGACTGGAGGTGATAATCCCCCTTGGGTCCGCCCGGCCACATGATCTTTTTCCTTCAGGCAATAGCGCCCTGTGGAGCTGCATGAATCATCTGCCTCCTGAGTCTGTCTCTTTTTCCCTGATGTTCCTAGGTACTTCTGCCAGCCCATTGATGCCCCCACAGCACAATTGCTCAGTTTTGCTACAGTATATATAGGTTATGAGCTTGGTTCCATTATTGTATCTATATACTGAGGTTAGTTGGTGCTGTATTTATGTTATGAGCTTGGTTCTGGTGCTGTATTTATGTACGGAGTTTGATACTGATGTAGTATTTATTCACAGAGCTGTTCTGTTTTGGGGATGCTGCTATCTTGATGCTTTCTGCACAAGCAGAATACAGACAGACTTGTAATCAGTGCAACATACATAGTTTTTTTTTTCTTATAGGGGTGGTGAGGGGGGTAAAAAAAAGTTCTGCACAGGGTGCCATCTAATCTAAAGCTGGCATGAATATAAAATGCCAGAGAATTCCTTTGAAGGGTTTTGCCTCGTTGAGTTACTGAAATTCTCTCACGGGTAATATCCTGCATGTATGTGTCAATCCAAACCTTGGGCACCCTTGTCTGCTCACAAAGCCTACATTCCATGGAAAGTTTATTGAGGTTGTGCTATTGCTGCCATGCAATCATAGGAGTTTCTCTTGCCTAGGTGGAGCAAGATACACCCTAGTAAAGCTGCTGCCTTTGCTACTATTGTTATTAATATCTTATTAATACAGAGCAAACAGCCAGCTTTACAGATAGGAATAAATTACTGACTGATAGATGAGAGCGTTGTCAAGAAAGTGATAGAGCACAGCAAGAAGGATCAGTTTGTCATCTCGTGTCTTTTCACTTCTGCATGTGATATAATAAAGTGTTACATAATTCACGATTATATATAGTACAGCATTTTCACAAAATAAACTCACTTCTCTGTTGGCTTTGGATGATCCCTTTTTGTTAGAAGGGCCCTCTGAAGATAAGCCATCAGGATCGCCAGTGATCAGCTGTAGTCTGCAGGGGGATTTGGCAGCAAGTCTTCACTCTCCCTGCAATGCCATAACAGCAAAAATGAAATGTAGAGTTAGCTATTGTGAAACATGTGTTTATTAATTAGGACACTGTTTCTTTAAGAAAGTTCATAATGGTCTTTCACAATGTCATAGGATGCAGCAGGGTGCTGTAGCAATGCATGCATGAGGGAAAGGACCAAGAGGAGGCTAGAAAAACCTTGGAGTGGGAAGGGGCAGGTAGAGTGAGGATTTGTTCACAGAAGTGGTTTGTGCACATTGCATCTTAGGGCTCTTTCACATGAATGTCGTTTTGACGCAGAGTAGGCGTGTACAAAAAAATTGCATTTTAAAGAACCAATAGTTTCCTATGGGTTCTTTCAGAAAAACGATTTTTTGGCGCACCTAATAAATCGCGGGTCAAAAGATATTTCACTTGTCCTATCTTTTGACGACAAAACGCCGCAAGCTCAAATAGACTTCTATGGCAGTCAATTGGAGCCGGCCAGCAAAGGTAAAGGGAGCAGCATACTCACAAATACTAGCCGCGACGTGTTCACGGCTGCTATCTGTTCATGCAATTTAATACTCAGATAGCCGCGATGTTTTAGGGCAGCCATCTGAGTGTTAAACTGACGCTCGTGTAAAAGAGTCCTTAGTCACGGACGCAACTATTTAGAGAAGGTTCAACACATTCCTGATTTGCAAGAGAGAAAAAAAGGCCAAGACCAGAACCGAGAGGGCAACTTTGGTGAAGAAGTGCCTGAAATCCTACCATTGAGAAATAGCAGAGACACGTTCAGTGACCGAGTGGCGCAAAAGAGCAATCCCGACCCTGGACAATGCCATATAATCACTTGGGCCAGTAGAAACTGTGACTCCGACACGTTAAACCATAAGTCAGGCCGGCCTCAGTAAAACTGGTAAGTGTGAACACCCATAGGGATGAGGGATGAGGACCCAGCAGGCCTGCTGCCGCATATATAGTTTACGACAAGGAGATGGAATTGAGAGAGACGTTTGGCATTGTGTGAATTCTGTATTTGTGTATTGAGCTAATTTGCAGTTGAACTAGGAAACGGTTATAGAGGTAAAGGACTGCTAACCCCTAAAAAAGGAACACTACATTAAAATCAGTGATCTGTATTTTTTTGAGAGGGTACCTATATTAGTCAAGCATTCTTGATATTGTTACCAAGGTATTACTGTGACTACAGATTACTCACAAGGTATTTTTGGTCTTCTGTTTTAGCTAGCAGTAGTTAATGCCCAGGTTCTCTAAGGTAAAAGTCCAATCAGCTAACCATTATTCTTCCATTGTTTATTTTTATTTCTGTCTTATCAAATACATATTGTACATTTTGGTTACTCCATCTGCTACATTGTATCCTGAATCCTGTGTCACTAGATCGCCACCTGCAACAATATGTGTAAACTTTGTAAGTTCCTTGAAACAAGGTATGTTAAATGCAACATAGCAAACAAACTATGGATGAGGCTTCCAAGGGTCTGCATCTTATGTAGCATGGCTCTGGACACATAATATGCTAATAAGGCAAGATCCATTCTACTGATAGGGATATCCAAATACTTTTGGTAGGATAGTGTACAGTTCACTGAAATGAATAGTGTTATATATGGACGCATGCCTCCAGATCAAGAACGCTTTTTTAACCCCTTTAGGACATGGCCTGTTTTGGCGTTGAGGACCAAACGATTTTTGGTATTTTTTAATCTCCATTTTTCAACAGCCATAACTTTTTTTATTTTTCCATCGACGCGGCCGTATAAGGGCTTGTTTTTTGCGTGGAGAACTGTAGTTTTTATTGGTACCATTTTTGGGTACATAGACTATATTGTAAAAATTTTATTATTTTTTTTATGATCGTAGGGAGAGAAAATGCATCAATTCTGCCATAGTTTTTTTTTTTTTAAGCGTTAAACATACAGCATTAATGACACACATTTTTTTCTGCGGGTCAGTACGGTTACAACGATACCAAAATTCTTATTTTGTTTAGGTTTTTCCCCTTTTCCACAATAAAAGCCCTTTTTTTTGGAAATTATTATTTTTTTCTAAAATCACTATAACTTTTTTATTTTTCCATGGACAGAGCTCTATGAGGGCTTATTGTTTGTGAGATGAGCTGTAGCTTTTATTGGTAGCATTTTGGGGTACATACGTTTTTTATCACTTTTATTGCGTTTTTTTAGCGCTTTTTGCCATGCAGGATAAAAAGCATGTTCAATTTATTGTGCACGTTGTTACAGACGCGTCAATACCAAATATGTGGGATTTTTTTAATGCTAATATGAGAAAAAGCATTAAAAAAGGGTTTTTTAATAGAGATGAGCGAACGCGTTCGTCCGAGCTTGATATTCGTGCGAATATTAGGGTGTTCGGGATGTTCGTTATTCGTAACGAACACCATGCGGTGTTCTGGTTACTTTCACTTCCTTCCCTGAGACGTTAGCGCGCTTTTCTGGCCAATTGAAAGACAGGGAAGGCATTACAACTTCCCCCTGTGACGTTCAAGCCCTATACCACCCCCCTGCTGTGAGTGGCTGGGGAGATCAGGTGTCCGCCGAATATAAAAGTCGGCCCCTCCCGCGGCTCGCCTCAGATGCGGTGTGAGTTAGATGAGGGACAGTGCTGTTTATACCGGAGCTGCTGTAGGGAAAGAATTGGTAGTTAGTGTAGGCTTCAAGACCCCCCAAAGGTCCTTATTAGGGCCACTGATAGCTGTGTGTTGGCTGCTGTTAGCAGTGGCATTTTTTTTTTCTCAAAATCGCCTCTGCAGACCGTTGCACCTGGCATTAGGGACAGAAGTGCTGCATAGGCAGGGAGAGTGTTAGGAGTGAGTGTAGCCTTCAAGAACCTCAACGGTCCTTTCTAGGGCCATATTTATCCGTGTGCAGTACTGTCCAGGCTGCTGTTAGCTGTGCTGCATTTTTTTTGGGCTTCTCAAAATCGCCTCTGCAGAGCATTCCACCCTCCATTGATACTGCAGGGAAAGAATTGTATAGGCAGGGCCACAACACAGATATTATTCATAGAATATACGCAGTGCTGCCTTTTGGTGGAAAAACAAGTGGAAACAAATCTATTTATCCAGCCTCTGTCCGTCCTTACGGGCGGTGGAGACGTGTGAGCTGCGTGAAAAACATTGCTAAATCATACGCACCCAGCTACGCTTTACTGCTGGCTTCGCCATTTGCTTTCCTTAATTGGGAAAAAAAATACCTGCTCTGCCAGAGTTATAATAACTCTGCTACCCTCACGTTCTGTGACACATAAGCAGGGACACAGCACAGTTATTACACTTCTCATGTTCATTGAATATACGCAGTGCTGCCTTTTGGTGGGAAAAAACTGAAAACAAATCTATTTGTCCAGCCTCTGTCCGTCCTAACGCCTGTGGACACGTGTGAGCTGCGTGAAAAACATTGCTAAATCATACGCACCCAGCTACGCTTTACTGCTGGCTTCGCCATTTGCTTTCCTTAATTGGGAAAAAAAATACCTGCTCTGCCAGAGTTATAATAACTCTGCTACCCTCACGTTCTGTGACACATAAGCAGGGACACAGCACAGTTATTACACTTCTCATGTTCATTGAATATACGCAGTGCTGCCTTTTGGTGGGAAAAAACTGAAAACAAATCTATTTGTCCAGCCTCTGTCCGTCCTAACGCCTGTGGACACGTGTGAGCTGCGTGAAAAACATTGCTAAATCATACGCACCCAGCTACGCTTTACTGCTGGCTTCGCCATTTGCTTTCCTTAATTGGGAAAAAAAATACCTGCTCTGCCAGAGTTATAATAACTCTGCTACCCTCACGTTCTGTGACACATAAGCAGGGACACAGCACAGTTATTAAACTTAGATTATTCATTCACTAGAGGCAGTGGGGCCTTTCGTTTTCCCAAAAGGGCAAAAATTATATTTGGCCTGCAGTCTTGCGCCAATTTATTTCCTGCCTGTTAAATCAAATCACTGGTAATACAGCATGCTGAGGGGTAGGGGTAGGCCTAGAGGACGTGGACGCGGCCGAGGACGCGGAGGGCCAAGTCAGGGTGTGGGCACAGCCCGAGCTCCTGATCCCGGTGTGTCGCAGCCGACTGCTGCGCGATTAGGAGAGAGGCACGTTTCTGGCGTCCCCACATTCATCGCCCAATTAATGGGTCCACGCGGGAGACGGTTATTAGAAAATGAGCAGTGTGAGCAGGTCCTGTCCTGGATGGCAGAAAGTGCTTCGAGCAACCTATCGTCAACACGCAGTTCTGCGCCGTCCACTGCTGCAAATCCGAATCCTCTGTCTGCTGCTCCTCCTTCCTCCCAGCCTCCTCACTCCACTACAATGACACCTGCTCAGGAGCGGGAACACTCCCAGGAACTGTTCTCGGGCCCCTGCTTAGATTGGGCAGCAGCGGTTCCTCTCCCACCAGAGGAGTTTATCGTCACTGATGCCCAACCATTCGAAAGTTCCCGGGGTCCGAGGGAAGAGGCTGGGGACTTCCGCCAACTGTCTCAACAACTTTCTGTGGGTGAGGAGGATGATGACGATCAGACACAGTTGTCTTGCAGTGAGGCAGTAGTAAGGGCAGTAAGTCCAAGGGAGCAGCGCACAGAGGATTCGGAGGAAGAGCAGTAGGACGATGAGGTGACTGACCCCACCTGGTGTGCAACGCTTACTCAGGAGGACAGGTCTTCAGAGGGGGAGTCAAGGGCATCAGCAGGGCAGGTTGCAAGAGGCAGTGCGGTGTCCAGGGGTAGAGGCAGGGCCAGACCGAATAATCCACCAAGTGTTTCCCAAAGCGCCCCCTCGCGCCATGCCACCCTGCAGAGGCCGAGGTGCTCTAAGGTCTGGCAGTTTTTCACAGAGACGCCTGACGACCGACGAACAGTGGTGTGCAACCTTTGTTGCGCAAAGCTCAGCCGGGGAGCCAACACCAACAGCCTCACCACCACCACCATGCGCAGACATATGATGGCCAAGCACCCCACAAGGTGGGACGAAGGCCGTTCAGCGCCTCCGGTTTGCACCCCTGCCTCTCCCCCTGTGCCCCAACCTGCCACTGAGATGCAACCCCCCTCTCAGGACACAGGCACTACCGCCTCATGGCCTGCACCCACACCCTCATCTCCGCTGTCCTCGGCCCCATCCAGCAGTGTAGTTCAGCGCACCGTCCAGCCGTCGCTTGCGCAAGTGTTCGAGCGCAAGCGCAAGTACGCCGCCACGCACCCGCACGCTCAAACGTTAACCGTCCGCATAGCAAAATTCATCAGCCTTGAGATGCTGCCGTATAGGGTTGTGGAAACTGAGTCCTTCAAAAGTATCATGGAGGCGGCGGCCCCGCGCTACGCAGTTCCCAGTCGCCACTACTTTTCCCGATGTGCCGTCCCAGCCCTGCACGACCACGTCTCCCGCAACATTGTGCGCGCCCTCACCAACGCGGTTACTGCCACGGTCCACTTAACTACGGACACGTGGACAAGCACAGGCGGGCAGGGCCACTACATCTCCCTGACGGCACATTGGGTGAATTTAGTGGAGGCTGGGACAGAGTCAGAGCCTGGGACCGCTCACGTCCTACCCACCCCCAGAATTGCGGGCCCCAGCTCGGTGGTGGTATCTGCGGAGGTGTATGCTTCCTCCACTAAAGCACCCTCCTCCTCCTCCTCCTCCTCCTCCTCCTCTGTCTCGCAATCAAGATGTGTTAGCAGCAGCATGTCGCCAGCAGTCGGTGTCGCGCGGTGTGGCAGCACAGCGGTGGGCAAGCGTCAGCAGGCCGTGCTGAAACTACTCAGCTTAGGCGATAAGAGGCACACGGCCCACGAACTGCTGCAGGGTCTGACACAGCAGACCGACCGCTGGCTTGCGCCGCTGAGCCTCCAACCGGGCATGGTCGTGTGTGACAACGGGCGTAACCTGGTGGCGGCTCTGCAGCTTGGCAGCCTCACGCACATGCCATGCCTGGCCCACGTCTTTAATTTGGTGGTTCAGCGGTTTCTGAAAAGCTACCCACGCTTGTCAGACCTGCTCGTAAAGGCGCGCCGGCTCTGCGCACATTTCCGCAAGTCCCACACGGACGCTGCCACCCTGCGCACCCTGCAACATCACTTTAAGCTGCCAGTGCACCGACTGCTGTGCGACGTGCCCACACGGTGGAACTCTACGCTCCACATGTTGGCTAGGCTCTATGAGCAGCGTAGAGCAATAGTGGAATACCAACTCCAACATGGGCGGCGCAGTGGGAGTCAGCCTCCTCAATTCCTTTCAGAAGAGTGGGCCTGGTTGGCAGACATCTGCCATGTCCTTGGTAATTTTGAGGAGTCTACCCAGGTGGTGAGCGGCGATGCTACAATCATTAGCGTCACCATTCCTCTGCTATGCATCTTGAGAAATTCCCTGCAAACCATAAAGGCAGCTGCTTTGCGCTCGGAAACGGGGGCGGGGGAAGACAGTATGCCGCTGGATAGTCAGGGCACCCTCCTGTCTATTTCTCAGCGCGTACAGGAGGAGGAGGAGGAGCATGAGGAGGATGAGGAGGAGGGGGAAGAGACAGCTTGGGCCGCTGCTGACGGTACACCGGCTGATTGCCTGTCATCCTTTCAGCGTGTATGGCCTGAGGAGGAGGAGGAGGAGGAGGAGGATCCTGAAAGTGATCTTCCTAGTGAAGACAGCCATGTGTTGCGTACAGGTACCCTGGCACACATGGCTGACTTCATGTTAGGATGCCTTTCTCGTGACCCTCGCGTTGCACGCATTCTGGCCACTACGGATTACTGGGTGTACACACTGCTCGATCCACGGTATAAGGAGAACCTGCCCACTCTGATTCCCGAAGAGGAAAGGGGTTCGAGAGTGTTGCTATACCACAGGACCCTTGCGGACAAGCTGATGGTAAAATTCCCAGCCGACAGCGCTAGTGGCAGAAGGCGCAGTACCGAGGGCAAGGTAGCAGGGGATGTGCGTAGATCGAGCAGCATGTACATCCCAGGCAGTGCAACAGTCTTTAAGGGCCTGGCCAGCTTTATGGCTCCCCACCAAGACTGTGTCACCGCTCCCCAGTCACGGCTGAGTCGGCGGGAGCACTGTAAAAGGATGGTGAGGGAGTACGTAGCGGATCGCACGACCATCCTTGGTGACGCCTCTGCCCCCTACAACTACTGGGTGTCGAAGCTGGACATGTGGCCTGAACTAGCGCTGTATGCCCTGGAGGTGCTTGCTTGTCCTGCGGCTAGCGTCTTGTCGGAGAGGGTGTTTAGTGCGGCTGGGGGAATCATCACAGATAAGCGTAGCCGCTTGTCAACCGACAGTGCCGACAGGCTAACACTCATCAAGATGAACAAAGGCTGGATTTCCCCAGACTTCTGTTCTCCACCAGCGGACAGCAGCGATACGTAAGCAATACGTAGGCTGCACCCGCGGATGGAAGCTACGTTCTCTCTCACCATCCAAAACGGGGACATTTCTGCTTCATCAATCTGTGTCTAATATTCCTCCTCCTCCTCCTGCTCCTCCTCCTGAAACCTCACGTAATCACGCTGAACGGGCAATTTTTCTTAGGGCCACAAGGCTCACTCAAATAATTTTTCAGAACAATTTTTATAAGTTTCAATGCGCTTAAAAGCATTGGAACTTTAACTTGAACCAATTTTTCGTTACACTGGGCTGCCTCCAGGCCTAGTTACCACTTAAGCCACATTAACCAAAGCGATTAATGGGTTTCACCTGCCCTCTTGGCTGGCCATGGCAAATTTTTGGGATGTACATTAGTACTGTTGATACAGCAATTTTTGTGGGCCCTCGCCTACAGTGTAATCAAATTAATTTTTAGCCCACCTGCATTACAGCTGACGTTACCTCAGCTGTGTTGGGCAATGCAATGGGATATTTTTATGTACCGCCGGTGGGTTCCAGGGAACCACCCATGCTGTAGGTGCACACTGAGTTTTTAATACATCTGTACACTTCTAAAGAACCCGTCTGACTGGGGCATGCAGTGTGGGCCGAAGCCCACCTGTATTACGCACGACATTACTACCTCAGCTGTGTTGGGCAATGCAATGGGATATTTCTATGTACCGCCGGTGGCTTCCTGGCACCCACCCAGGCAGTGGGTCCACAGGGAGTTTAACCTACATGTGTCCACTTGTAAAGAACCCCAGTCTGACTGGGGCATGCAGTGTGGGCCGAAGCCCACCTGCATTAACCCTTTCCAGTCCACTGTGTGACCTGTGAAGACATTAGGGTTTAAGGCTGTACAGCTCCGTTGTTGGTAGACGTCCGTCGGGGTTCTCTTACTGTATATTGCCAGCCTCTCTGCTGTCGGAGCCTATCCTACGTGTCAGCTCATGCAGTACTGGCTTTAGCCAGCATATAGCGCCGTTGTATAACGGCAGAAAAAGAGTAAGCCCCCTAGGAAAACCATATACAAATTGGATTGGAAAGGGTTAAGCACAACATTACTACCTCAGCTGTGTTGGGCAATGCAATGGGATATTTCTGTGTACCGCCGGTGGGTTCCAGGGAGCCACCCATGCTGTGGGTCGATAGGGACTTCACAATAGGGAGTTGTACCTGCCTGTGTCTATGAATTAAAAAGCCCGGTCTGACTGGGGCATGCAGACACCTTGACAGAATGAATAGTGTGTGGCACATAGGTTCCCCATTGCTATGCCCACGTGTGCAGCTCCTGATGGCGGTGGCACAGGATTCTATTTCTCATTGCTTCTGTACAGCATTGTGGGCTATCGCTCCGCCACTTTTAAAGAGGGTCGCTGCCTAGCCGTGCCAACCTCTGCAGTGTGTGCCTGCGGTCCCTCGTCATGGCAGACGCAATTCTAAATAGACATGAGCGTGGTGTGGCATGAGGGCAGCTGAAGGCTGCCCAGGGACACTTTGGTGTGCGCTGTGGGGGGGGAGGGGGGGCGGTTGGGCAGCATGTAACCCAGGAGAAGTGTCAGTGGAGTGTCATGCAGGCAGTGATTGTGCTTTGTTGGAGGTAGTGTGGTGCTTAGCAAAGGTATGCCATGCTAATGAGGGCTTTTCAGAAGTAAAAGTTGTTGGGAGGGGGGGGGGGGGCCCACTCTTGCCGGTATTGTGGCTTAATAGTGGGACCTGTGAACTTGAGATGCAGCCCAACACGTAGCCCCTCGCCTGCCCTATCCGTTGCTGTGTCATTCCCATCACTTTCCTGAATTGCCCAGATTTTCACACATGAAAACCTTAGCGAGCATCGGCGAAATACAAAAATGTTCTGGTTGCCCATTGACTTCAATGGGGTTCGTTGTTCGAAACGAACCCTCGAGCATCACGGGAAGTTCGTTCCGAATAACGAACACCCGAACATTTTGGTGTTCGCTCATCTCTATTTTTTAACTTTTTTTTTTTTTACATTTTAATTTTTTGTACTTTCTTTTGCTCTTATGTTTACACCGTCTGTGTCCCACTGAGGAAATCGCTACGATGAGGCATGGCAGGACTTCTCTCCTACCATGCCTTATCGCTTACTATAGCGATCTTAGGCAATGGCAATACAGGATGCTCCCTCTGTAAACCCTTTCCCTGCCGCAATCTACTTAGATCGCGGCAGGGAAGAGGTTAACGGCGGGTGGGCACATCTCCGATGCCCCACGCTGTCGCAGCGGGAGGCCGGCTACTAGTGACAGCCGGCTCCCGCTGCGGGATAGCACGAGATCTGCTATGATCTCGTGCTATTCCTATGACGTAAGGGTATGTCATTTTGCGGGAAGTACCCCGCTCCCATGACATACCCTTACTCCATGGGGAGGGAAGGGGTTAACCACTTAAAGGCTAGGTTCACACAGAGCAGATTCACCTCAGAATTTCCCTGTGGAATTGCGCTGCAGCCAATACGCATGTGGTCGCTAATCCCGGGATTAGCCAGCCATGTGGATGAGATTTGTCAAAAATCTCATCCACACGGGGCAGACAATCCATTGCGGCAAAACTGACATTAGTTGGCACTGCAGCGCGGTTTCTTGGGACGCATCTCAATTCTTTTTTTTTTTTTTTTCATTGCAACCTTGATCCTCTCTATGGGAGAGCCGTCCGCAACGGAAAAGCATGCGGCAAAGCCGCTCCAAAATCCGCGGCTAAGTTTTGAAGCTACGCTTATCCCGTGGAAGTCTCGCGATTTTTTCCGCGGTGAAATAGTCCCGTGATTATCAAGCGTAATAGATAACAACCCTGAATTCCTTGAGGGACCTTTCACGCAACAGACGGAATAGGCTGCACGATGCACCGCAAGCTGCTGTAAATTCTGCATCAAAATTCACAGGCTACATGCAGATTTTGATGTGGAACTGAAAATGACTTAAAACTTGCCCTCAACTCACATCAAATTCCGCAGTTAGACCTGTAGATTTTGGTGTGGAATTCCACAGCTGCAGATTTGTGTCGTATAAAAGTTCCTAATAGGAAATGTAAAAATGGGTTTTCTATACCAGAAGCAAGGGCGTAACTATAGAGGATGCAGGGGATGCGGCTGCACCCGGGCCCAGGAGCCTTAGGGGGCCCATAAGGCCTCTCTTCTCCATATAGGGAACTCAGTACTATGAGTAAAGCATTATAGTTGGGGGCCCTGTTACAAGTTTTGCATTGGGGCCCGGGTGCAGTTTTGGTGAAGCTTTTGAATATGGTTTTTAGGCTTTATTGGATGTTTTTGCCACTGGGATTGAAGTGAAAGGGACTTCTCAAAAGCATGGTTTCCAGCACTCCACCATGCCCTATTGGTGGCGTTTTTGTTTACTTTTTCCCCATTGCCTTCCTCATACAGTACAATATTTGCTCACTTTAGGTAAAGTCCAGTATCACTTCATGTTCATTTGTGAGAATTAATATATTTAGAATACTGAGAACTCTGTACCATTTCCCAACTTCCCGCACAATGACAGTGTATACACAGTTTCTTGGCTTCAGTCCTGTCCTTGTCTTTGTCCCAGTTGGGGACCTGAGGAATCTGGTAACGGTAAGGGGAAAACATTAGCTGTTTTGACACATACTGTGTCTGGGATTCCCCTGCATTTTACACTTATTATGTAGCCTTGCTTTTAGTTTTCAAATTTGGTAATTCGCAAGTTTTTCTAATTGTTTTAGTTTGAGAATACATGATAAGAAAAAATAAATGATCCAGCATCCGCCTTAGTTCTGAGGAAAGATTCCAGTTTATTTGTGGCTATTAGATTGCCCGATGACAAATTTACAATACTGTATTAAATAACGCAGTTAACCCTTTCCAATCCAATTTATATCCTCGTTTTCCTAGGGGGCTTACTCTTTTTCTGACGTTATACAACGGCGCTATCTGCTGGCTAAAGCCAGTACTGCATGAGGTGACACGTTGGATAGGCTCCGACAGCAGAGAGGCTGGCAATATACAGTAAGAGAACCCCAACGGATGTCTTCCAACATCAGAGCTGTACAGCCTTAAATCATACTGTCTTTAGACATCAGGCAGTGGATTGGAACGGGTTAATTGTTTCTAAATGTTGAACACGGTACTCCTCTACTTTAGTTATATGCTATAAATACAGTTGCTGTATTATGATCACCTGCTTAATAATAGATCGGTCCACCCTTCTGGGCGATCATGGCTTTCAGACGTTGGGGAGCAGATTCCACAAAGTGATGAACATCCTCCATACTCAACTCAGACCCTGCCCACTGCAACAGTTTCGTAAGTTGGTGCACATTTCGTGGATAAGTGGAAACAAATCAGACAGCCCTTTCCAGCATATCCCAGACATGTTCAATGCAGTCCAGTGAGTTTGAGCTCCAAGGCAGTGTGGAGAATTAATGGTCATGTTCCACCCTCCCCCCCCCCCCCCCAACTATTTCCTAGTGATCTTCGCTCAATGACACAGAGCATTGTCTTAATGAAAGATGGCACTGTGATCAGGAAGATTTCCTGAAGAGATGGGTGCAGATTATCAGCCAACAGGACCCTTTAGTGTTCACCATTCAAGGATTGTGGTATGATGACCAATGGTCCTAGGCCATGCCAGAAAAACTCTCCCCAGACCATTGAATTGCCACTGCTGACCTGTTGCATCACAATCGTGTACCCATGGTATAAATCTTCATGCTGTTTACATCAGATACGGACCGTACATCCATATGGTTCAGCAAGAAATGGGACTTGTCATTCTAGACAACCTTCTGCCTCGTGTCCAAAGTCCATTGATGCTTTTCTTGGGCTCATATGAGGCATTGCTGAAGATGATGCAGGGTCATTAGGGGCACACTTCTTTTTGGCTGTTAAACTCCATTCAATACAAGAGAGATAGAAGGATTTAAGCAAACCTACATCCACAGAAGATCTGTGGTTAGTTCTCCACAATGTTTGGAATAACCTCCTTGACAAGCTCCTTCAAAAACTGTGTGCCAGTCTACCAAGAGGAACTGATGCTATTTTGCAGCTGAAGGGTGGTCACAGCAAATATTGATTTGATTTAGATTTCTCTTTTGTTCAATCACTTTGCATTTTGTTAATTGACGAAAATAAAATAGTAACACTTCTATTTTTGAAAGCTTTTGTATTTTTCCACACCTGCCTAAAGTTTTTGTAAAATTCTCTGTCTAAGGGCATATATCGGTCAGGTTTTCACGTCCGGCCGATATACGCTGTCCCTCTCTGCAAAGGGAGGAGATGGGATGGGAGCTAGTGCACTGAGCTCCCGCCCTCTCTCAGCCCCTCACCTGTGTTTGCAATGGGACGGGGCAGGGCTTAGCTCCGCCCTCCCATTGCAAACAGTAGCAAGGGGCGGAGAGGGTGCAGGAGCTCAGTGCACTAGCTTCAGTTCTGTCCTGCCTCGTCCCCTTGCAGAGAGGGGCAGCGTATATCGGCTGGGCATGAAAACTGGACTGATATACGCCCGTATGAATAAGCCCTAAAGTAGCTGAATGATTATTTCACCATAATAACAGTAGAACCTGTAAAGTAATGTGTGGTTATTCTCTGCAAGGTCTCATGTACCTAAAGCCAAGAAATTGCTTTCATTTTTCTTTTCTTTTTCTGTTGTTTAACAAAACTCTGTTGTTGACTTTGGTTAATATGTATCAAAAACTTTACTTCAGAGTTCAATCCAACTTTAAAACAGAGAAATATATATTGAAGGTTTGAAAGTAGACATTAAAAATAATAGTTGCCAAGGAAACTGCCCACACAAGTAGAAGGGAGTTGAGCTAAATTTACTTTTGACTAGTGATCTACAGCTTTCATTAATGCTCTGCATTCTTTCTTTATTGTTACACATATTATAACATCTTCTCTCTTGGATAACACAGGCTTCTGTTCTCCCTCAATAAATTATATATTTTTTCCTGCAGTTAATGTGAAGCCCCTTTGGAGCCGCTTCAAATAACATATTAGCAAACTGTCATTGCAAAGAAATCACACTTTTGAACATTTCTGTCTCTAAACAGTTTATTCTTTGCAGTAAACACAAAACACATAATTGAGTTTGGAGTCAGATCAAACCCAATACCCCCCCCCCCCCCAAAGAAAGTTTTGATTACTAAATAGTGTTCTGTCTCATAAAAAATACAGGGAGATTCTTCCAATTACTCCTCAATAACTTTGTAATTTTTGTCGGGTTCCCTATGAACATTGGAACACATTTAACCCTTTCCAATCCAATTTGTATCTTGGTTTTCCTAGGGGGCTTACTCTTTTTCTGCCGTCATACAACAGCGCTATCTGCTGGCTAAAGCCAGTACTGCATGAAGTGACACGTTGGATAGGCTCCAACAGCAGAGAGGCTGGCAATGTACAGTAACAAAACCCCGACGGACGTCTTCCGACATCAGAGTTGTACAGCCTTAAATCATAATGTCTTTAGACGTCAGACAGTGGATTGGAAAGGGTTAATGACCGTTTCTAGTGTAAAAAGAAATCACAAATTTTTGTGCAAGAGGGTATTTGCCCAGAAAATTGTGTTTTCTCTGTACTGTGTTAGTCCTACCACTTTCCCCTAAAAGAGGGTGGGGCTTGTCTGAAGGGGGTGTGGTCAACCAGGACCGATAGATTTATGTATAATAAATACATACCAGAATTGCTGTAAAATATACTAGAATTGCAAGTCAGACCTGGCGTTCATTTCTGAGAAGGGACACCGGAGTTCCGGGATGCGCTCAATACATGAAGAGGTATCTTTATGTATTCAGTGTACTACGCGCCAGGAGTAATTCTACTAAGCCCACTGTTGGGAATGCCGGTCTTAGTAAATTTTCTCCATTAACCTGAATGAAGATTATGGAGCAATGTTATGAAAACTGTCTAAAAGAGAAACGTTATTGGCTGTCCAGAGCAACCAATCACAGCACAGCTTACATTTTCCAAGGGCACTATGAGGAATGATAGCTGTGCTGTGATTAGTTGCCATAAGCAACAAAGACAGTTTTTGTTAGATAGTTTCATAAATTTTCCCCAATACCTATCGGACCATCACACCTCTCTGCGAGGTGGAGCGTACCGGTGATGTCAAGATGCGACCGCCAACAGGTATTTGACGCAAACATGTACTCATTTGGGTATTGTGCCTTTATTGTTTCATGAATGCTGGCAATCGGATTCATTTAAACAATGTCTAAGTGCATTTTAGAATTAGTATGGTGAAGGAAGTGTGCCCACAAAAGGCTCAGTGCCACAGGCCAGCCTAAGCATTGCAGGGTGCCCACACGTTGTGCCCTTGGGTTTCTATGCAAGCCGGCGATCTTCCTGCATTTGAAGGAAGTAGCACGGTAGACCCAAAACCACCAAGTGTCAAAAGGTTGTTTCTCCACAAAACATAGTCTGGAGGAGGAGGAGGTTATTTTAACTCTTAAGTCCAGTCCTGCAGTCTGTGAAAACCTGTCTGCTGGGAAGTAGAGAAAGTTTCGTCCCTGTAGATAATTAGTTTTAGTCAAATTAGTCACTAGATATACTCATGAGAACCCGTAATCACAGGCTCAGAGTGTGTGGGAAAAAGATGATGTCAGGTGGCCAAGAGGTATTTTCATCTGTGTTCTATTCTCGTCTCTCTAATGAGAGTTGCTATAACCCTGCCCTCTCTGTATACATTAAGGAGCATTCCCACACATTCAACCTATGGCTAAGTAACGTGCTCAGCTCGGGCATGGAAGCCTGGCAGCAGTCATTTACTTTGTGCTACTATATGTAAGGAGAAAACCAGAGGGTTCTATAGAGATCTAAGCTTGATGCAGTAGAGCCACGTGGGCCTTGCTGTTTCCTAAGGCCTCAGGCACACGGCCATATTTGCATTGCAGAATTTGCAGCAAATATTGCCCATAGCCTGCTATGGAAAAGTGATTCTCCATGCACATGAGCGGAAACCAATTGTGGTTTTACACGTGGATGAAAAATTGCAGCATGCTCCTTTTTTGCACAGATTCCACATGGACGGCTTCCATCGAAGTCAATGGAAGCCGTCCGATCCACGATCCTTCCGCAATTGACATAGCAGGAGTTAAAAAAAAAAATCTGTACTGCGGATGTCCGGCAGTGAGCCGGGCAGACCATCTGCAGTATAGATTGAAGAAAAGAAAAGTGGGCACGCACGAACGCTGCTGCTGCCAGGCCCAGATTCAGCATGCGGAATCCGACCCGCCTGTGTGCATGAGGCCTTACAAGGATTAGAAGCAGGGACAGATTGAAATCAAAGTGGCCAGGAAAAAAAATTACAACGTAGCCCTTATTACTAACTCGTTAAGCCTCCATGATGTAAATGAACGTCATAGACTGACTTGTCCTTAGCTTCTATGACAGACAGTTATGTCATGTGTCCCGTGCCCACATAAGTCCAGTGTTGACTGACAGCTGAGCTGGGCCAGAATCAGAAAGACTCCCTGTCATTTAACTTTTTAGATGCCACGGTCAATAGCGACCATGGTATATAGGTGACTAGACGGGGAGGGGGGCTCCCTTTGTACCCATCAGACCCCCACAAATGCAATTGTGGGATGCCGATGGGTAACCATGGCAAGCAGAGGCCTGGGAAAGGCCCACAGGCATGCTTAGTTGTATGCCTATTAGGCTGAGCTTTCAGCGCCACCCAATAGATTCTTTGCTGGACTGAGTATACCAACGATCACAGTGTGACAGCCCCAGTAGGTCTAAATAATTAATGGAGTAAATATTAATAAAAAGTTTATCAAAAATTAGAGACAAAAACATTTTTTTATTTTGTAAAAGTGAAGAAAAATAAACTGCACACACACATTATCACTGTAATCATCATGGCCTGTATAATTACCTTCATAATGTCACTGAACAAAGCCAGTTATACAGCCACCAATATTACCTATAATAACACTATATCAGAGGCAAATAATCCCACCACACCATGATCACATAGTATCACTGCATAGTGATTAATACCAACATACGGTCACTGAATAAATAACACTAATAACACTATTTGTGGGCCAGATAATACCCCCCAGACCATGACCACATAATACTACCACAGTGTTGCTGACAAAATAATATACAAAGACCAATATTGCCCTGATACAGTGAACATATAGCAGTATATACTAGATCTACACAGGCACTTTGCAAACCATATAATTAATTACAGTACCATTATTTCCGGTGATCACCAAGTGTTGTCCCTTCTGACTGGACTTGCTCACTTTCCCTTTTTCCTCATCTGGCCCAGACCGTCATGATGACTTCTCCAGGTCACAACTTGTCTCTGCAGAATTTGACACAGGCATCTTTGACACCCCGATTTTCCAGGGACCTAGCTTCATTTTCAAAACTTCTACATAATCTCCCTATTCATAGTGCCCTTGATAGTCAGAATGCCACCTGAGGTGACCCACATAGTAATAGTATCTATCCTTTTGTGCTCCCTGCAGGCCCCACATAGTGACACTTTTCATGTCATGCACACATTAAAAGTGCCTGCGCTCAATAATAGTGCTCTACTTATGCTCCCATTCAATAATAATGCCTCAAATTGGCCCCGCACTCAGTACTAATTCCCCTCAGAGGATCCCACTTGGTAATAATGCTCCATATAGGTCCCCACTCAGTAATGTCTCATATAGGCCATCACTCAGTAATAATGCTCCATATAGGCCCCCATTCAGTAATAATTTCCTCTCAGGCTCCCACTAAGTAATATTGCCCCATATAAGTGCCCACTCAGTAAAAAAGGATTGATGTTCTATGCAGGCCCCCATTCAGTCATAATATCCCATCATCATAATAAAGTTGCTCTTCATAACTCCCCCTTCCACTCATTATATATACTGTGGGGAAAAAAAAGTTAGACTCTCCTGCTGTGTCACTCCTCCCGCTCCCAGCTTTTGCAGTCTGCGTTGCGACTCACTGAGTTCCAGTAGGGTGATCATGATCGCTCTACCCGGAATTCAGTAGATGAACAATGTGAGCGTGGACTACAGAGGCCGGGAGTGGGAAGAGTCCCAGTATTCAGCTGGATATTTGAGCCTTTTCGTAATATCCAGTTTTCCAAACAATCATATTTGTTTTGTTAAACTGATAACAGGTCTGCTTAGCCCTGTAAAGGTCACTATAAATGTGCATGCTATTTGGCTTTTAGTGAGGCTGGCCTCACCTAAAGTGCGTTGTGTGGGAGTAATGACTTAGCCCATCTCCAGCTACTCCAGAATTGGAAGCATTCCTCTACCATGTTCCTCTTTAATAAGCTGAATTATATGGCAGACATGGAGGCCTTTGTCAGGCTTGCTACCTTGCAATCGCACTGCGGGGTGCTAATAGGTGACAGAGACCCTCACATGCTGCAATTGCTATTGATTGTGGCATGTTATGGGTTAAATTGCCAGGATCTGAGGTTTCTTTGCTATTGGCTGTCAGAGTGGGAGTCTAGCTGTCAGTAGCCAGCCAAGCCATCACCTAAAAAAGTTGTATATGCAAGTTCAAAGTCCATTAGTGAGGTCAGTAAAAAAGCGTATTGGCCATCACTAAGGCGTTAAGTTCTTACTTACCTACTTTTTATATCCCTGGTTGTAGAGGTAACCTTGACCAAAACAAGGGCAATAGCAGACTATGAAGAATCTTTTTCTTGTAGGGGTTTTATGGCCCCAGGGTTGATACATTCTACTACTTTCTTTAGGGTACTTTTACATGGTCAACAGTCATCTGAGCAATTACGGGTGACTGTTGACCCATGTAAATATGATATCTGACAGAGCAAGTGAGTGAGAATCACTCACTTGTCAGAGTCACTTGGTTTTTAGCTCACCTTAACACAAGTGACTGTTGGCCTATATAGACTGGCAGTCATTCATCCATGTGTAGTGACCCAGAGTTGTCACTACATAAAGAATGTATATCGTTTATTTAAATGTATGTATGTCACTTGAATTTACATTTGCTTTAGAATAGATTTGGTGATTGGAGGACCAACAGCACCCAATTAGAGGATACATTAAGTTCCTGCTATAGAGCTATAGAGTCAGTGAGTTGTCATTGAGAAGATGGAGTGAGCACAGACATAAGTCCAGAGTTAGATAGACTAGTTATTAGTGCAGGATGAGAAGCTTCACCTCTGGGTGGATAGTTTGTTTTTTGGCATCACGAACAGGATTGTGACCTGTCTTTTTGGACATTGTTTTTGCTACAGCCCATTAAGTTCTAATCAGGCATTTTAGGAAGACTTTTGTAATATTGTTGAAGATAATTTTATTAATGGATCTGTTCAGCACTGTGGAGATAGAAGCAGAACTTTATTCAAGAGAAATGTAGTGTTGTGGCTACTGAATTGATGGACTGTGTAACGCCTTTGTACAATGCTACTGCATTAATGGCACTGTGAGACTGTTTTGTTAATTGTTGCTGCACCATAGATCTCCAAAATGGCGCTGATCCGAATACTACTGTAAAAGAGGGAGAGGGGACAGCCCCATCAGGATTGCTGTGGATGGGAATTGGACCTGTAATGGACGTTGTGGTATTTGGAATATACAAATAACAGTGAGTTTTACCTGTGCCTTTACCCTGACTTTGGGAACTCCTTCTCACTACAGACGATCTGCACTGCACCATGTACTACACAACTCTCCAGGGGTACTATAATCCCCACAAACCAAAAAATTTGGTTCATGGCACAACCAGGGTGGGAGTACAACTACCTGACTGCCCCTCACTCTGACCTCCTGTGGATTGGCGTCATGAACTACCACCACCTCAGCATGGATCCTTTGCACGATCTCATAGGAGAAGTGGCTTGATAAAGGCCAAATGTAGGCCGAAACAATGCCTAATTTTTAACCTATGGAGCAATAAAGATTATTATGCTAAAATCGAAAACCGTTCTCGCACCATTTTATGCTGCCATATCTTGAAGAATATGAACTACCACCACCATCATCCCTTTACCCTATTTTTCCCCTCAACAAAAAAAACTATATATACAACATATGTTACATCAGTCAACTTTAATGAAAATGAAAACTTCTATTTCCATCCAGGTGTATATGTTTCCTGGCACGTACAATAGGACTCCCAACCAGCAGGGACCTCGGTCACTTACTATAATAAAACATGTCCTGTATTTGCAGACACAGGTGAACGTGCCTTCATCCGAGTGATAAGTGAGGAAGTGGAAACCACTTCGAAAAACTGAATGCAATGACAATGTTGTTTTTCCTGTTGGGCTAAATAAAGATCTCGCTGACTCTTTCAAGCTTCCTTTTCCAGTGGAATAAACATTTCCCAGGCCTGCAGGCATTTTCCCAGGTTCCCAAAAGCACTGAAAGCACCGTGCAACTAATAATCAGGACTGAGACCTGCCTTTATTGTGATTTACCTACTGGACCTTGTAAAGTGCGACACACGGGTCTTGTTGAGGCTTGTTAAGTATCTGCTATTCAAAACATAGAAAATCCAGACAAGCAGGATCTCCCCACAGAGATTACCTAAAGGGCACGTCGAATTTAGGAAATTCATATGCAGTTTAGCACAGTTAGTGATCACAACTAGAGATGAGCGAGTATACTCGCTATTGGCACATTACTCGAGCGAGTAGTGCCTTAGCCGAGTATCTCCCCGCTCGTCTCTAAAGATTCGGGGGCTGGCGGCGGCCGGGGAGCGGCGGGGGAGAGCAGGGAGGAACGGAAGGGAGATCTCTCTCTCCCTCTCTCTCCCCCGGTCCCCGCCACAACTCATCTGTCACTGGCGCCGGCCCCCGAATCTTTAGAGACGAGCGGGGAGATACTCGGCTAAGGCACTACTTGCTCGAGTAATGTGCCTTAGCGAGTATAATCGCTCATCTCTAATCACAACACAATCCCAAATAGGCTCACAGTCTAATTCCATGTCCTTTCGGATATACTCTTGTTGGCCATTTGGATTAGAGAAGTGCTAAATGGGCTGTGAGTAAAAGATACAAAAACTGTAAAAAAGTTTTGGTTCCAAAGGAAAGTAACTAGTGATGAGTGAACTTTTGAACAGTTCAGTTTGACCGGTTTGCCGAATTTCAACAAAAAGTTCAAATTAATTTGAACTGAACCGCTCTTCACCAATACCCCTAAAACGGGTATATAGCACTGTCACAGAGCCATAAAAGCCAAGTCTTAACACTCTTAGGTTACCAAGGAGTGCATTTTGCGCTGTTTTTAAAGAAAGAAGGAAGGAGGAAGGAGAGAAAGAAGAAGAGAAAGAAGACAAAAGGAAGAAGAGCAAGAAGAACCATTT
The DNA here is from genome assembly GCF_035609145.1 of Eleutherodactylus coqui. NCBI lineage: Eukaryota > Metazoa > Chordata > Amphibia > Anura > Eleutherodactylidae > Eleutherodactylus > Eleutherodactylus coqui. Next base: position 80,282,652 of record NC_089841.1, on the reverse strand, counting down.
GCATTATCAGCTACCCGGAGGTCGTGTGATCCTTCTTCCTTCACCTTTCTGCTATGTCGCAGATGACATTTTAGTCGGTCCGGCCGAGATGAACTGCCTGAAGTTTGGGTCCGCACTGAACCAGATTTTTAGCAAAGTTCAACCTGAAACAGGATTCAATTGTTTTGGTTTGCTCAACTCTAGCAGGGACATTTAAAGGTAATGGCCCATTGAAAACCATTTTATAGTTTATATATAAAGTATATGCAACAATGTTACATAATCAAGTTGCCTACTATGTTGAATATTAGGAGGCCTGGATCTGGACAGAGTGTGCTCACTTTAGAGTATTTCTAAATAGTGACTGAATGGCAGCTTTATGAGAAATACCAGCTTATTCGTTATTGAAGCATCCCTATATGGAAATTAGACACGTGACCCCCAGAGTGCAGAATAAAATCCGTGGATCACTTTCAGTGTGAATCCACATTACAATCTGAAAAAACAGCGATCTGAGCAACTTCCAATGAGGCCGGGTCATCAGTGCCTGACTAGCCGGGGCCGGCCAGCCTAAGAGAAACAGAAAGACAAGACTCCAGTAGATAAAAGTGTGCAAAACGTGTGTTACTGAGCAGAGGAAAAATATCATCTGGCCAGATGAATCCAGGTTTCTGTTGCACCATTGTAATTGATGGGTCTGAATTTGGCGCAAGCAACATGAATTGATGAAGCCTTCATGCCAGCTATTGAGAACATGTCACTACATCAATCTAATTTTTGGCAACTTCAAAAACTTAGATGGGCCAATATTCCTGCAGAACTATTTCATCACCTACTGGAATCTAAGCCATGGTGAATTACTGTGGTACTGAGGACCAAAAGAGATCCAATGAGGGTCTCTAATTTAGGCCTCATTCACACGAGCGTGGTTTTAGCACAGTTTAGGCTCATAAAAAAGAAAATTGCATCTACTAGAACCAATGGTTTCCTATGGAAACATTCAGATGAAGGAATTTTAGAAGCGCAAAAAACTCGCACCTAACAAAGATAGGACATGCGTGTTTAAAGCTTGCCTCTAAGGTCCGTGCTGCGTGAAAATGTAGGACCTGATCTATTTTTGGTACTTGCTGTGCTGGAGTCTCCATAGACTCTTATGGGAGCTGGATAACGCGCACCATGCAGCTCCTGATCCTGTGAATGGGCACTTTCACTGCTAATTAAGCTTGATTCTTAACCCTTTGCAATCCAATTTTGGATTCATAGTTTCCTAGGGGCTTTCTCTGTCTGTCGATTTACAATGGTGCCATCTGCTGGCTCGAGCCAGTACTGCGGTATGTGACATGCTGGAGAGGCCTCCGACAACAGAGCAGCGAGTAATCTACAGTAAGAATACCCTGCTGGACATCTTCTAACATCTGAGCTGTACAGCCTTCAATCAGAATATCTTTAGACGTCAGACAGTGGATTGGAAAGGGTTAATAGTTGTAAAAAGCCCATTCATCTTATGTTTAGTGCAGTATAGCCGCCATCTTTTCATTCGCCTATACTGCGCTAAAACCACGCTTGTGTGAGCAAGGCCTAAGTGGCTATTTAGTGTAGATACTAACAATCTGCAATGTAGAACAGAAGGCATTCTGAAAGGCATGATTAATGGGGTATTCCAATTGTGAAGAGAATTTCCAAAAATTCCATATATGAAAGCCTTTTGCACCATATTTGTGTACAGCAGCTTGAAACTACATTTCCCACAGTTTCCCACTCTCTGCTGCCTTCCTATGTGCGCCCCTGCTAAATGCTGCCCTGCTTTTGGTCAGCATCCCGGTCCCGAGAGCTGAAGACAAAAAGAGTTGTCCCTGGTCGTCCTACTGAACAAGCCTGAGCTTTAGCGCTAGAATGCCTATAGGTCATATAAAGGGTAACCTGGGAAGAAACACTTCTGAACTGCCAGAAGAAGGTAATAGTTTTTAGAGCTACAGACATAAAATCCAAAGCAGAACACATTACATACTTGTATAACTTTTGATTATCATTCATTTGGCAGCAATTTTGCATAACCGGAAAATCCCTCTAAGCTGGTCATATGTAATAGATCAAAGCCATCCAAAACTATTTAACGAAGTCCTACTCAACAGACTGATGCTTTCTTGTCATGGGCGATAATTCGACTTCCTCGCTCCCTTTTATCCTTTAACCAGTTCCTGACTGCCATTAGACTTTAGATGTCCCGGTAGCCCCTTCTTGGTAAGGAGGAGAAGCTTTTGATTAGGAAGTGGTTACATGCAGCGGCAGTAGAGCCAATAGTGCAACATTTATAGGGAAGTTTCTCCCCAACAAGTATCTTGTGTTTATACCCAGGTTTAAGATTTGGCACCGTCATGGATGACACTGGCACACTTTCTGTTGGTCCTGATAGTGTGGGCTTAAAAATGAAAACTAGTTTGTGCTGTTGATGGCTTCTGTTGGGCTCTATTACAACATGGATTCCCTAGAAATTAATACATAATGATGAGCACAGAAATTGTCTACACAATATTTTACAACTACCTTTTTGTATTATTTTTCACATTTTGTGACTATTGAGTTTTTACAAGTGCTTTACCTTGTTCAGGGTGCGCTATGGTACTGGAAGGGCTCTTTTATATGGGACGATTGTTGGGCCCTTCTATGTCCGACAGTCATCCCAGGAAGAGTTTTCCATTGATTTCAATGGAAAACCTCACATAGCACTCGCATGCACATCGCACGGAATACAAGAGCCATGCGATGCATTAAAGGTTCTATTAAAATCAATGGGTGATGCGTTCCAAGGTACGCGAAAAGATAGAGCAATCCATCACGATGTGGGAAAACATCGCTCATGTAAATGACTCCATTCAAAAGAATGGGGTTGAAACTTGGTGAGATTTATGCAACCTGCGACGCACTAATCTCGCGCGAGTTTCTTGGCAGTGGGAAAGCGGCCTTAAGCTGCCTTCACATGCGATAAAAATCGCACAATTTTTGCGTGATACGAGAGTGAGTGAAAACACAGAATTAGGAAACATTCCCATTTATGATGTTTTCACTCATGTGATGTGGTGGGGGAAAAAAAAAATCGCTGCATGTCCTATCTGTCTGCATGTTACGATTTATTTTTATTTTTTTCTTTTCTAGCCGATGTTTCCCTATGGAGCCTCCTTTTTATCGCATTGCAATGCACGAACTTGCAATTTTCGTGCAATGCGTTTTTAACACTTAGAAACTCCTATTGACTTTCGCGTGATAAAATCGCAAGTTTGTGCGTTGCAATAAAATGAAGGCTCCATAGGGAAATGGGGCAGCAAAAAAGAACAAAACACAGAAAGATAGGACATGCCACAATTTATTTTTTGCGCAACATCGAATGAATGAAAACTTTTCAAATGTGAAGGAAACCATTGAAATTCTGTGTTTCACGTGCGCTCATACTGCCCAAAAAACACACAATTTTATTGCACTGGTGAAACCGTCTTCAGTGACCGTTCAAAAGTTTGTGCATTCCAGATTACTCGACTTTATTATTCTCTTCCCGGATACTTTTTCTCCCACAGTTGACTTAACGCTCGGTTCAGGTTACTGAATATGTTCAATTAAGCTGCTACTTCCTTGAACAGGTTTCCTGTTGTTCCCTTTTTGTCTTCTTCTGCAGGCTTGTTTTATTTATAAATGCAAAAAAAGTTAATATCAGTTTCTCCTAGTTGAACATTATTGTAACATCACTGCCAAACCTGCAGCAAGAACCCATAAGGTAGACGCGTTCAAGGATGTAAATCATCACTGTGACTAATGACTTCAGAGTTAATGACGTACAAAGGAGAAAACATTAACACTATTTTTAATTATATCCTTTTAATAGTTTATCATAGACAGCCTGTCAGCTCTCCTGACATAGGTAAAAAAACGTCTAGGACATAGACGCCAACCGTATGGACGTTGGACAAGAGGATTATGGATGTAAAGACAATGTTATTCTTGCTCATAGCCAGCAAAGTGACGCGATTTGAGGTGGAATGCCTTTTTCTCAAACAGCTGGGCAATAGTTTTCAGCTCTATGGTACCTAGTAAAATCGGGAAATGAGAACAAACCCATTATAATCAATGGGTTCAATTCTCTGTGTATTGCACACTCAAATTTTGCATGCGCAAATACGCAAGCAAGTATGCCCATGTAAAGGAGCCCTAAGAGTTCCTATTTGTGCTATTTATAAGGGGTTTTTGTGCATGTGTTGGCATACTTTACTGTACTTTTTTTGCATCCACAGGGCATTTTCATTTGCATGCGGTAGGCAAACATGTCCCCATTTAAATGGCTATTTTTTTCTAATGAGTTCCAGATGTGTTCTTTTTGCAGTGGAATTGCGCTGTGTTTCACTCTTCTGCTTTCAAATTGCCATTGATGTCTATGAGGATCCTCGTATGCAATGACATTGAAAATAACCAATTGTACCATCACAATGGGATACCGTGCACTAATAGTAGGGAGACTGGTTACTGGCTGTATGTCCTATATGTCCTGCATTCAGGCTTGATACAATTTGACTGTCCTGCATTTGATACTTATATTAAGCAGCCACTGCTGATATTTGCAACCTTTGTTAGCCATTTTTCTTCTTGTCAAGCCATCAACTCTTTTTTAGCAAGTTATGTATACATCCCCCTGATAAATCCAGCATTTATAGTATATCAGAAGGACAGAACACATTGGAACTATAATTGGGACAATTTTGTTTTCTACAGGGTGACCAGGGGACAGGGATAATGCAGGGCCACCCTTGTCAGGGCGGTAGCCCTGCCTTCAGTGTGCTGAGTAAATTAATAGGGATTTGTAAGGGCACAATCAGTGCCTTTGTCCCTATACATTTGCTTATATCTATACCTGAACCTTTCCAGGCGGACTATGTGGGAAAAAAAGGTGATTTATGGAAATCTACTACATGACATTTTGATGCGGTATGATCCGTTCCATTATCACCATTATGTAAGCAATGTTGATTAAAAGTTATATTTTTAAAAATGCCTTTAACCGCCCCTTCTGCATATATACCTGTATATACGTGCACCAAGCAACCAGCTGAGTTCCTCTACCAGTGCACATAGACTTATTATTATGTGCTATTTATAGTATTACATTGTGTTTGAGACTATTTGGGAGCAACATGAGCACTATATATAATATATATATATATATATATATATATATATATATATATATATATATATATATATATATATTCAGATTAATGGCACTGCCCTTGAAATCTTCAATCCAAATAGTTCGCCCTTTGTAATTACATGAAGTATGTTTATTTGTAAACCATCTGAATTACTAATGCCGACTATTTGTTATCCTAGGGACTTCTAAGAATCCATCTAATTAGAGCACATTCCTTCTTGCTTTATTAAATGATTGTCTACATCATCGTTAATAAGCAACTGGATGTGGAGCTCAGGATATACAAGATGCTCTGTTTAATGAGAATAGCCAAGATCTGACCTCAATGATTAAACCACAGGGGAAATTCTGGCACTGATCATTATATAACTAAACTGCCATATCATCCTCACATTGGAATCACAATTGTCTCTGCACCCTCATATGACTGTCAGGTGACTTGTCAGCATACTGTATCCCATTGACCTCACATAACAAACAGTTATAGAAGCCAAAAATATCAGTAGGTCAAAAAATCAGACAGATAGAAAATAAAGCTTCTAAACTATTGCTAAATACAGAAACTAAGGCCGGCTCCATACGGGCGTCAAAATCGTGTGAGATTTATGCATTGCGAGATGCACAAATGACCCCATCCAATATAAAAAAGCCTACAACTTTTTCTTGCACAGCACTCTGAACCCTTTGCGTGACCTTTGGTAGATGCTTTTGGTGTCATCCTCACCACCGCTGTAAAATCATAAATTTTGAGTTTGATATATTGAGTGAGCCGTCAGGCCAGGTCAAACGGCCTATGTTAAGTCCAACGGCGCTGTTGTAGCCAACAGCGCTGCTAAGGGAGAGTCAGGGCTCCTTCACACTGGCAAGGGCGATATTGGGGCATGAATCACGGCCCTATATCACCTTTGTAATCCATGTGGAAACCCCTGAATGTGAGGCTGAAAGAATCCCCGTTGTGGCTGTCGTAGCGGCAGCAAGGGATCGCAATGCTCTCCCATTGTTTTCAATGGGGCTGGTGCTGCTGCCGCCGTCCCCTTTAAAAACAATGGTCGATATCGCAAAAAAAAAAAAAAAAAAAGGGCATGCTGCATCAGGGGTTCTGGTTTCCTACTCCATATGGGAAGCAGGAAAGAGGAATCCCGCAACAGAACGCCTCCGTCTTATGATGGAACTGAACAGAAGAGGGCGGACCCCATTGATTATAATGGGTTTGGTTTCCACCCAGCTGTCTGGCTTTCAGCCGGAAGAAAAAGCACTGCGTGCAGCACTTTTTCTTTTGGTATTCTGTGCCAGATCTCCAACAGAACCTCCGAACGGAGGATCCAATGGAGATATGAAACCACCCTAACAGTGTACACAGTGAGTGGGAAATCTACATAGTGTCCTCTTGGACTGATGTTGGCAGGCATCCTTGGGTCTACTAGATGTGGAAGTGTTAAGTGCTGTAGACCCTAGGACAGAAGCAGCAACTTCGAACCAACTATGTTCTCTATTCACATACGCCGAAAACCACTTTATTAGAGACCCCGGCCTTTTCACGAATGGAGCTTTCCTGTATGGAAATTATCCCCATGACCGCGGACTGCAGTATAAAATCCAGTGACAAGTATTCTGTGCATCAGCCTCAGTGTGAATCCATATCAGTGAAGGAGTGGTACGACACGTGGGGTGTAGTGTGATGTTAGTTAAAATGTTGTTCTTTATTTCCGTAATTGTCTTTACTGACATATGCTGGTACAAAAAGTAATTTGCAGGGATTCTGCTATGTTAAGCACAGGGTAGCGCTTATGGCTACACAGTGGTCACATGGGGTGCCCTGACATCCCAGCTGATGTTGAATATAAAAAGGAAATGAGTGCATCACTGAGCAGTGGGGCGCCATTGTGATTGAGTGATAGTTCATCTACTGGTTGGGAAGCTGATTCAGCCCCTACGGTAAGGCCTGGTAGAAGTTATCGGCTTACAGCCTTATTGTCTGAAGGAAAAGGATCAGAGTTCCCCTCGTAGGGTTTGTTTAATGGAGAGGCATCTGGGTTCTCACTATGGGTGTTGGACGTGCCTCATGACCATCTCCCCTACTGCTGTAATAAACTCGCCATGCTAGACTTACTGTGAGTACCAACACTTTGAGTTCATTACTGAAACGTTCACTTATAAGAACTATTACCTCCAACTGAAGATATTATTGTGCAGATGTATGGACTAATTATTGCTACCTTCGCTCTACGGAAGAAATCATTTGTTAAACTGTTCCTGCCGCTCTGCAGATCCATTAACCTTTTCCAATCCACTGTCTGACGTCTGAAAACATTATGATTTAAGGCTGTACAGCTCCGATGTTGGAAGACGTCTATCGGAGTTCTCTTACTGTATATTGCCAGCCTCTCTGCTGTTGGCGCCTATCCAACGTGTCACCTCATGCAGTACTGGCTTTAGCCAGCATATAGCGCCGTTGTATAACGGCAGAAAAAGAGCAAGCCCCCTAGGAAAACCAGGATACAAATTGAATTGGAAAGGGTTAATTGTTGAGACAAATTGCAATAAATTTCAGTAATGTTAGCTGCAAATATGGCACATCCTTGTTGTTCTCTTTGTTACAAACCGATGTCTACCCTGTGGCGGTGATGTCTACTCTGTGGCAGTGATATCGACCCTATAATCACCAGTATCTTAAGACTCATGGCTATAGAGTCTGTCCCAGAGGACCTGTTTCCCTAGCTAGGGAGTAACACGTTGCCTCAGTGCCAGGGCCCTGAGCCCCCAAGGTAAGACCCCTATTGTCTATAGTATTGGAGGGCCCCCAATGGAAAAATCCAGCAATATGAGCGACTTCTAGTGAGGCATGGTCATCAATGCCAAACTAGCCAGGCCAGGATTTCATATACTGCCAAACTTGTGGGTTTTCTTGTGCAATCTTATGGAGAGTATACCAAGAGTGGTGTGACTGAAGAAAAACATCCAGTGAAATGGGATCCTGTGGACGTAAATGAAAACAACTCATATTCTGGGCCAAGTGGGTGTTATAGGATATTGAGAGTCCCCAAGTGCTTATGTGGGGGCATACGCCTAACAAGGCTCTTCTCTTGTAGTAGTCCTGGTTGCAGGAGTTGGTTTATATCAGTGGGTGCAGTGAGGATGTGAGCGGTCGAGTCCACATATTGTACACACACTAGATGATGCTAGAAACAACTTTATTCAGGACACACATAAGTGTTACCAGGGGGTCGCCTGATTTACTGCATGAGTGATAATTGCTCAGGGCTGGTGTCAGTCAAACAGGCTCTTGTACCGTGAGAGAATGTCCACTTCTATCCATGGGGCTCTAGTTAGCATGTAATGTTTTAGCTTTAGCTCCAGGCAAGCACAATGCAGACTGTTTCGCAGTACCCAAAGATGCCTGCCTCCATGATCTGAGGTCCCCAGACACGTAGTGTACTCCACCATGACCTCTATCTTTGTCGACACCCCTCTGCACTTCGTGACATTTGCCGCTTATATCTGCCAATACCTAGGCCCTCTCCCTCATCCTCGTCATTGCCATACTTTAACTAATACTTCAATGGAATAATCAAATGAAATGCTCATTCAATGTCCAAATATTAATGCCATGCAATGTCTAAATAGCACTTCCATAAAGACTTCACATAATTCTGCCACATAGGTCTGACATAATCTGAAATTATATTCCACAATCATATACTGTTAAATAATAATGTATGGCCAGAAGGATCTTCCTCGACAACAGTAAATCAGATAGATTATGAGGATCTGTTATTGTCACCCAATGCATGTCTGAACTGCCCCAATACTGGCAAACCTCTGGCAAAAAGGCCATAAAAAGCAGCACCAGATTTAGACATTATTAGTTCAGGCATGAAATCACATGGGAATTTTGGTTTTCATCGGTGTTACACAGTCATCTGGCCACAGATATGATCTTTGTCAGCAGATGGTACCACTTTTACTGAGGTTCCCCAAAATTGTATACCTAACGGGAGAATGTCATGGTTGGTTGCCATGACTGGTGGCTCCTCCTACATTCTTCGCACGCTATCGGTGGTTCCTGACTTCTAGCTACTGTATCAGATGTGGCAGACATCTGCTCTTTCAAAGCTCCTGTCACTGGTGCTCATTGGGTGGCCAACCAATTAGAGGACCAGGGTACACACTAGAGGTGAACTTGAAGCTCCTGGGACCTGATGCAAAACCTGTAACGGGGCCCCCAACTATAATGTTTTATTCCTAGTAGTAGGCTCCCCATATGGAGAAGAGAGGCCTTATAGGCCCCCTAAGGCTCCTGGGCCTGGGTGCAACCGGATCCCCCATAGTTACGCCAGTGATACGCACCCAGCTTTTCCATCCGAGCCAATCTAGACACCTGCTTGGTTATTAAAGGTACCCACCCCCACTACAAGGTGCTGTTGTATCCTGATTGACTCCTGCTTTCACCCATGCCTGATTCACTAGGCTTTCTCGTCTTCTCTTGTCCTGACCTCAGCTTATATTTCAACCACAATTTATCTGTTTGCTGCCTGCCCTGACCCTCTGCCTGACTCATTATTACGCAATAACTCTGCCTATCCTGACCTCGGCTCTCTTCCTGACCATATGTTTCTTTTAACCTGTCCGTGTCAGCTGCCACTGTGGTACTGAAGTGGGTAACAGTCTGGAGGCTCCTTTATCTATGACCATATCCCAATTGGAGAGGTTAAATGGTCAAAACTAGGATATCCTGGATGCTGCCCTCAGGAGCAGCCCTAAGGGCTCTTTCAAACGAATGTATTGTTACAGCGTACACCGCAAGTGGGTTTTCCACACGGAATATGCCATACCAATCTGTTATAGGCTTCCATAGTGCTGATCACACATATTGCATGATATAAGTGCGCCATAAAGATCACAGCTCATTCTATCTTGGCAGGTATTACTCACGCATACATACCAAGATAGTGCTCGGTGATCACCAGACCCGCAGCAAGTATGCAAAATCATTGCAAACTTGCTCTTTGCCATGCGACTGTCACATGCAGGCGGCAAACAGCAAATTACACTCATGTGCAGCCACCCTAAGGCAGATTAGTCAATGGCACGGTAGATACACACCTGCCTGTCTGACACAGACCATCCATTTGGTCTGCTGTTAAGTGTAACAGAGATTAGACAAGTTAGATTTTAGTCCATCCTATCTAAGGTCCCATTTAGACAGGACGAATGTTGGGAAAACGATGCCCAACACTCATCCCCGCACATACTCGCTCCTGAGCTACTATCGCTGGCTCACAGCGGGGCGACTGGAAAAGATTTCTCCCCTCACCTTCCCCCGCCCCTCTCTATTGAGTTAACATAGCAGCTGTTCAATACTGAACAGCCGCTATTTACACTGAGCGATCAGCTCATCGTCGATCGTCTATGCTGTATAAAAAATGGACGATGAGTGTTCAGTGTAAATAGCAGCTGTTCAGTATTGAATGGCCGCTATGTTAACTCAATGGAGATGGGCTGGGGAGCGCGAGGAGAAAAATATCCCTGCAGCCTCTCTGCCGATACTAGCTACCATGCAACAGCACAGGAGCGAGTGTATGCAGGGACGAGTGTCGGTTTGCCCGACATTCGTCCTGTCTAAATGGACCTTTACTGTTTGTCCCCAAGAGGTGCCCGATATTTGCCCATAGGCGAGAGTGTATTTGGAATTTTGACCCTTGACCAGTGCATGCTCATTGGTTACCGAGAAACCCCCTCACCAAGTGGTTCATTGAAAGCCAAACCAGAGAGAGACTACAGCAACATGTGAATCTTTGAAGACTACAACCAACCAGATACCATAGAAGTGAGTGTTCATTTGGAGACCACCAGGAATTGTTCAAGTCGAGGGTCACTTGCACGTATTTATATGATTTTTGGAACCAATGAGCATTAAGTAAGAGGGCAAAATATTTAAAAAAAAGGTGGGAATCAATTGGCGTTCTATGGGAGGACACATTGAACAAGAGCACTCCTCCCTGCAAAGTTATTGACTAGTCATTCAAATACAACAATTACCTATTTACACCAGACGATACTTCACCAACCAGCGACTGGTTTTAGGTGAGCTGAAGCAAAGAGACTAGTGACTAATGAATAAATTGTCACCCGTCAGCTGGATGGTGGCCGTATTTACATGAAACAGCTGTTGCCTTACATTTGCTCTATCGAACAGCTACTTACTGGGTAGTTGACTCATATAAAGCCACTTACAAAATGGTGAACTGTCCCATTACAGTGTTTTTAATCGTTTGAACGAGAGATGATGCCATCGTCAGTTCAATCATGCCATCGTTAGCCAATTTATCGTTTGAACGAGAGATGATGTCATCGTTAGTTCATTCACTTGTACCGCATGTTTAGACAAGCAGATGCATCATTGGCTTATTCCAGTGAGAAATCATTCAGAATCGTTCAGTCTTTCACACCCGCTGTATAAGTGAATGAGAACGACTGAACAATTGCTGGTTAAAGTGAACGAGCCAACAATGATTTTTATGCTTCTATAAAATGAATGACGAGTAGAGATGAGCGAACGTACTCGTTCGTGCGAATATTAGGGTGTTCGGGATGCTCGTTACTCGTAACGAGCACCACGCGGTGTTCGGGTTACTTTCAGTTTCCTCTCTGAGACGTTAGCGCGCTTTTCTGGCCAATTGAAAGACAGGGAAGGCATTACAACTTCCCCCTGTGACGTTCAAGCCCTATACCACCCCCCTGCTGTGAGTGGCTGGGGAGATCAGATGTCACCCGAGTATAAAAGTCGGCCCCTCCCGCGGCTCGCCTCAGATGTCTTGTGAGTTAGCTGAGGGAAAGTGCTGCTGCTGCTGTAGGGAGAGTGTTAGGAGTTATTTTAGGCTTCAAGAACCCCAACGGTCCTTCTCAGGGCCACATCTATCCGTGTGCAGTACTGTGGAGGGTGCTGTTAGCAGTGTTGCACAAATTTTTCTTTTTCAAAATCGGCAGTCTGCAGAGCATTGCGCCTTGCAGTAATACTACAGGGACAGAAGTGGTGCTTAGGTAGGGAGAGTGTTAGGAGTGAGTGTAGGCTTCAAGAACCCCAACGGTCCTTCTTAGGGCCACATCTATCCGTGTGCAGTACTGTGCAGGCTGCTGTTAGCAGTGTTGCATATTTTTTTCTTTTCAAAATCGTCTGTCTGCAGAGCATTGCGCCTTGCAGTAATACTACAGGGAGAGAATTGTGTAGGCAGGGCCAGAAGACATATATTATTGATTGAATATAGTCAGTGGGCCCTCCGTTTCCCAAAAAAGGAAAAATTGTATTTGTCCTGCAGGCTTGCGCCAATTTATTTGCTGCCTGTGAAAAGTCTCCGCTCTGCTGCACTTCATATAACTGCATTTCTGTGCAACACATATCTTATCTGATTGAATATAGTCAGTGGGCCCTCCGTTTCCCAAAAAGGGAAAAATTGTATTTGTCCTGCAGGCTTGCGCCAATTTATTTGCTGCCTGTGAAAAGTCTCCGCTCTGCTGCACTTCATATAACTGCATTTCTGTGCAACACATATCTTATCTGATTGAATATAGTCAGTGGGCCCTCCGTTTCCCAAAAAGGGAAAAACTGTATTTGTCCTGCAGGCTTGCACCAATTTATTTGCTGCCTGTGAAAAGTCTCCGCCCTGCTGCACTTCATATAACTGCATTTCTGTGCAACACATATCTTATCTGATTGAATATAGTCAGTGGGCCCTCCGTTTCCCAAAAAGGGAAAAATTGTATTTGTCCTGCAGGCTTGCACCAATTTATTTGCTGCCTGTGAAAAGTCTCCGCTCTGCTGCACTTCATATAACTGCATTTCTGTGCAACACATATCTTATCTGATTGAATATAGTCAGTGGGCCCTCCGTTTCCCAAAATGGGAAAAATTGTATTTGTCCTGCAGGCTTGCGCCAATTTATTTACTGCCTGGGAAATCACTGGTAATACAGCATGCTGAGGGGTAGGAGTAAGCCTAGAGGACGTGGACGTGGCCGAGGACGCGTAGGCCCAAGTGAGGGTGTGGGCACAGGGCGAGCTCCTGATCAAGGTGTATCGCAGCCGACTGCTGCGCGATTAGGAGAGAGGCACATTTCTGGCGTCCCCACATTCATCGCCCAATTAATGGGTCCACGCGGGAGACCTTTATTAGAAAATGAGCAGTGTGAGCAGGTCCTGTCGTGGATGGCAGAAAGTGCTTCGAGCAAGCTATCATCCACCCACAGTTCTGCGCCGTCCAGTGCTGCAAATCCAAATCCTCTGGCTGCTATTCCTCCTTCCTCCCAGCCTCCTCACTTCACTACAATGACACATGCTCAGGAGCGGGCAGACTCCCAGGAACTGTTCTCGGGCCCCTGCTCAGATTGGGCAGCAGTGGTTCCTCTCCAAGCAGAGGAGTTTATCGTCACTGATGCCCAACCATTCGAAAGTTCCCGGGGTCCGGGGGATGAGGCTGTGGACTTCAGGCAACTGTCTCAAGACCTTTCAGTGGGTGAGGAGGACGATGACGATGAGACACAGTTGTCTTGCAGTGAGGTAGTAGTAAGGGCAGTAAGTCCGAGGGAGGAGCGCACAGAGGATTCGGAGGAAGAGCAGCAGGACGATAAGGTGACTGACCCCACCTGGTGTGCAACGCCTACACAGGACAGGTCTTCAGAGGGGGAGGCAAGGGCAGCAGCAGGGCAGGTTGCAATAGGCAGTGCGGTGGCCAGGGGTAGAGGCAGGGCCAGACCGAATAATCCACCAAGTGTTTCCCAAAGCACACCCTCGCGCCATGCCACCCTGCAGAGGCCGAGGTGCTCTAAGGTCTGGCAGTTTTTCACAGAGACGCCTGACGACCGACGAACAGTGGTGTGCAACCTTTGTCGCGCCAAGATCAGCCGGGGAGCCACCACCAACAGCCTCACCACCACCAGCATGCGCAGACATATGATGGCCAAGCACCCCACAAGGTGGGACGAAGGCCGTTCACCGCCTCCGGTTTGCACCGCTGCCTCTCCCCCTGTGCCCCAACCTGCCACTGAGATCCAACCCCGCTCTGAGGACACAGGCACTACCGTCTCCTGGCCTGCACCCACACCCTCACCTCTGCTGTCCTCGGCCCTATCCACCAATGTCTCGCACCGCACCGTCCAGCCCTCGCTAGCGCAAGTGTTTGAGCGCAAGTGCAAGTACGCCGCCACGCACCCGCACGCTCAAGCGTTAACCGTCCACATAGCCAAATTTATCAGACTTGAGATGCTGCCGTATAGGGTTGTGGAAACGGAGTCCTTCACAAGTATGATGGAGGCGGCGGCCCCGCGCTACTCAGTTCCCAGTCGCCACTACTTTTCCCGATGTGCCGTCCCAGCCCTGCACGACTACGTCTCCCGCAACATTGTACGCGCCCTCACCAACGCGGTTACTGCCAAGGTCCACTTAACAATGGACACGTGGACAAGCACAGGCGGCCAGGGCCACTACATCTCCCTGACGGCACATTGGGTGAATTTAGAGGAGGCTGGGACAGAGTCAGAGCCTGGGACCGCTCACGTCCTACCCACCCCCAGAATTGCGGGCCCCAGCTCGGTGCTGGTATCTGCGGCGGTGTATGCTTCCTCCACTAAAGCACCCTCCTCCTCCTCCTCCTCCTCAACCTCTGTCTCGCAATCAAGATGTGGCAGCAGCAGCAGCACGTCGCCAGCAGTCGGTGTCGCGCGGCGTGGCAGCACAGCGGTGGGCAAGCGTCAGCAGGCCGTGCTGAAACTACTCAGCTTAGGAGATAAGAGGCACACGGCCCACGAACTGCTGCAGGGTCTGACAGAGCAGACCGACCGCTGGCTTGCGCCGCTGAGCCTCCAACCGGGCATGGTCGTGTGTGACAACGGCCGTAACCTGGTGGCGGCTCTGCAGCTCGGCAGCCTCACGCATGTGCCATGCCTGGCCCACGTCTTTAATTTGGTGGTTCAGCGCTTTCTGAAAAGCTACCCACGCTTGTCAGACCTGCTCGTAAAGGTGCGCCGGCTCTGCGCACATTTCCGCAAGTCCCACACGGACGCTGCCACCCTGCGCACCCTGCAACATCGCTTTAATCTGCCAGTGCACCAACTGCTGTGCGACGTGCCCACACGGTGGAACTCTACGCTCCACATGTTGGCCAGGCTCTATGAGCAGCGTAGAGCTATAGTGGAATACCAACTCCAACATGGGCGGCGCAGTGGGAGTCAGCCTCCTCAATTATTTTCTGAAGAGTGGGCCTGGTTGGCAGACATCTGCCAGGTCCTTCGAAACTTTGAGCAGTCTACCCAGATGGTGAGCGGCGATGCCGCAATCATTAGCGTCACCATTCCTCTGCTATGCATCTTGAGAAGTTCCCTGCAAAGCATAAAGGCAGCCGCTTTGCGTTCGGAAACAGAGCCGGGGGAAGACAATATGTCGCTGGATAGTCAGAGCACCCTCCTGTCTATATCTCAGCGCGTTCAGGAGGAGGAGGAGGAGCATGAGGAGGACGAGGAGGAGGGGGAAGAGACAGCTTGGCCCACTGCTGACGGTACCCATGCTGCTTGCCTGTCATCATTTCAGCGTGTATGGCCTGAGGAGGAGGAGGAGGAGGTGGAGGAGGAGGAGGAGGAGGAGGAGGATCCTGAAAGTGATCTTCCTAGTGAAGACAGCCATGTGTTGCGTACAGGTACCCTGGCACACATGGCTGACTTTATGTTAGGATGCCTTTCTCGTGACCCTCGCGTTACACGCATTCTGGCCACTACGGATTACTGGGTGTACACACTGCTCGACCCACGCTATAAGGAGAACCTTCCCACTCTCATTCCCGAAGAGGAAAGGGGTTCGAGAGTGTTGCTATACCACAGGACCCTTGCGGACAAGCTGATGGTAAAATTCCCACCCGACAGCGCTAGTGGCAGAAGGCGCAGTTCCGAGGGCCAGGTAGCAGGGGAGGTGCGGAGATCGAGCAGCATGTACAGCACAGGCAGTGCAACAGTCTTTAAGGGCCTGGACAGCTTTATGGCTCCCCAGCAAGACTGTGTCACCGCTCCCCAGTCAAGGCTGAGTCGGCGGGAGCACTGTAAAAGGATGGTGAGGGAGTACGTACCCGATCGCACGACCGTCCTCCGTGACGCCTCTGCCACCTACAACTACTGGGTGTCGAAGCTGGACACGTGGCCTGAACTAGCGCTGTATGCCCTGGAGGTGCTTGCTTGTCCTGCGGCTAGCGTCTTGTCGGAGAGGGTGTTTAGTGCGGCTGGGGGAATCATCACAGATAAGCGTACCCGCCTGTCAACCGACAGTGCCGACAGGCTAACACTCATCAAGATGAACAAAGCCTGGATTTCCCCAGACTTCTCTTCTCCACCAGCGGACAGCAGCGATACCTAAGCAATACGTAGGCTGCACCCGCGGATGGAAGCATCGTTCTCTCTCACCATCCAAAATGGGGACATTTCTGCTTCATCAATCTGTGTATAATACTCCTCCTCCTCCTCCTCCTTCTCCTCCTCCTGAAACCTCACGTAATCACGCTGAACGGGCAATTTTTCTTTGGGCCACAAGGCTCACTCATATAATTTTTCTAAAAATTTTTTATACGTTTCAATGCTCTTAAAAGCGTTGGAACTTTAACTTGAACCAATTTTTCGTTAAACTAGGCTGCCTCCTGGCCTAGTTACCACTTAAGCCACATTAACCAAAGCGATTAATGGGTTTCACCTGCCATCTTGGTTGGGCATGGCCAATTTTTACTGAGGTACATTAGTACTGTTGGTACACCAATTTTTTTGGGCCCTCACCTACAGTGTAATCATAGCAATTTCTATGTTCTTCGCCTGCACTCATGGTACAGAAAGGTGTGTGGGGTTGGCCTACACTTTAGCTACATAAATGTAACTTGGGCCTTGGCTATACTGCAGCTACTGAAATGGAACTAAGACTGCGCTCCCACTATACTGCTGCTTCGGAATTGTTCCTGGGGCCTCTGTAGGCTGCTACTATTACTTAAATGGAACTTAGACTATGCTCCTCCTATACTGCTGCTTCGGAATTGTTACTGGGGCCTATCTTGAGTGCTACTATTACTGAAATGGAACGAAGACTGCGCTCCCACTATACTGCTGCTTCGGAATTGTTACTGGTGCCTGTCTTGAGTCCTACTATTACTGAAATGGAATGAAGACTGCGCTCCCACTATACTGCTGCTTCGAAATTGTTACTGGGGCCTGTCTTGAGTGCTACTATTACTGAAATGGAACTAATACTGTGCTCCCCCTATAATGCTGCTAGTGATATTTAAGTGGGGCCTGTCCTAATGCTACGGCTGAAATGTTACGAATTATGGGCTCTGCCTATACCGCTGCTAATGGTATGTCTCTGGGGTGTGGAAACAGAGGCTTCCCAAAGACATGATGGCGGCGAGGCCATTTCCCACCAACGCGGTTACTGTTAAGGTGCATATAACTATGGACACGTGGAGAGGACACGTAGTGCCTCAAAAACATCCCCCTCCTCCTCCAACAATGAAAACATTCTTGGCAAATGCCTTTGCATTGGTTCGTCTGGTGGCAGTCCAAGAATTTCACCTTTACCGACACAACAAGAGAGCCCCCCCACCATCCCCCCGCCACGGCCCACTTAATCCTGGCCACATTCCGAAAACCAACAAAATACAACCGAGCTACTAGGTCCGCAGTCACCACCACATTACCACCAACGCGGTTACTGTTAAGGTACATATTACCAGTCTGACTGGGGCATGCAGACACCTTGACAGAATGAATAGTGTGTGGCACATAGGTTCCCCATTGCTATGCCCACGTGTGCAGCTCCTGATGGCGGTGGCACAGGATTATATTTCTCATTGCTTCTGTACAGCATTGTGGGCTATCGCCACACCACTTTTAAAGAGGGTCGCTGCCTAGCCGTGCCAACCCTCTGCAGTGTGTGCCTGCAGTTCCTCCTCATGGCAGACGCACTTATAAATAGACATGAGGGTGGTGTGGCATGAGGGCAGCTGAAGGCTGCGCAGGGACAGTTTGGTGTGCGCTGTGGACACTGTGTCGTGCAGGGGGGAGGGGGGTTGGGCAGCATGTAACCCAGGAGAAGTGGCAGCAGAGTGTCATGCAGGCAGTGATTGTGCTTTGTTGTAGGTAGTGTGGTGCTTAGCTAAGGTATGCCATGCTAATGAGGGCTTTTCAGAAGTAAAAGTTGTTGGGAGGGGGGGGGGGGCACTCTTGCCGGTATTGTGGCTTAATAGTGGGACCTGTGAACTTGAGATGCAGCCCAACATGTAGCCCCTCGCCTGCCCTATCCGTTGCTGTGTCGTTCCCATCACTTTCTTGAATTGCCCAGATTTTCACACATGGAAACCTTAGCGAGCATCGGCGAAATACAAAAATGCTCGGGTCGCCGATTGACTTCAATGGGGTTCGTTATTCGAGCATTGCGAAAATTTTGTCCCGAGTAACGAGCACCCGAGCATTTTGGTGCTCGCTCATCTCTAATGACGAGTGAAAAGCGAACGATTATTATTTGGTTGTTTGTCCACGTTTAGACTGAACAATTACATTCACTTTTGTTTGTTTGAACGATGTTTTGATGATAATTGTCCGTCTAAAAGCACCTTAAGATTAACTGATCCTTCAGCTGCAGGGGCGTATCTGTAGGGAGTACAAAAGGTAGCAGTTACATACAGGAACTGGTGTCTTAGGCGGTGGCCAAAGGCCGGATAAGAAGTCAATGGTGTTATAATTGGCACAGATTAGTTGGGGAGCCATGGTACAAAGTTTGCATTTGGCCCCGAGTTACATCTCTGTTCATCTGACCCATAGTTTTCAGTTTTTGTCCAATATTCCCCCAGCCTATGTTTAAAGTGATAGTGACTAGAGATGAGCGAGCATACTTGCTAAGGACAATTACTCGATCGAGCATTGTCCTTAGCGAATATCTCCCTGCTCGGAAGAAAAGGTTCGGCTGCTGGCGCGGGTGAGAGGTCAGTTGCGGGAGTGGGGGGGGGGGGGGAGAGAGATATCTCCCCTCCGTTCCTCCCCGCTCTTCCTCGACGCTCCCCGCCCGCCGCTGGTGGCCGAATCTTTTCTTCCGAGTGGGCAGGTACTCGCTAAGGGCAATACTCGATCGAGTAATTGCCCTTAGCGAGTATGCTCGCTCATCTCTAATGGCGACCTCTAGAGTTCAACAGTCTTTAAAACTGCTATGAATTGGGTTACTCTTCTATTTGGTCCTTATGTATAGTATTAAGCACATTGCTCAGTGGGATACTAAGCAGGACACTTCCACTCTGACATTTACATTATCCGATGAGATACAATGTATAGGTGCGAGATGACAGCTGGACAGACGTCATATTTCTTCCTTTTTAGAGACCTGGATTTCCAGTTCAAGAGGAGAATCGGATGTCCAGAAATATCCACATGATGTCATCACTGAGGACACAATGTATACTGACTCAGAAAACAAGGATGTGTCTTCCTGAATGCTGAGTACAAATGACCAAGGAAAGCAAAGAATTAAAAGGGTTTTCTAAGGCTTCTTGCAGACGAGTGTGTTTTTGCGCATGAGAAAATCCCGCCTGCAAAACACGAAACATAAAACACACTGATTTCAATGAGTTCATTCTCACATTTTTTGCGAATGTATTGCGAAACATGCTTGTCTGTCAAAGCCGTAAGGGCTTATTTACACCGGCGTATTTTGGCCGCCGCTTTTCACGATCGGCTGATATACGCTCCCATCTGATGCATTGGATGAGAGATAGGTCATCAATATTACATCTGTGGGGGGTCTTATAGAAATCTTGTGACAAAGACATCAATACAATGTTGTTTTAGAAAGCTGGTCAATTTCTGACTCGTATCTGATCATATCCTGCTAAGAGGAGAGGTGAGGATGGACACATCTGTAGACCCATTGAATTTACAAAAATAAAGCTGTAAAGGTTACAGGCAGTCAGAATTTTACATCTATAATGCGATGAATTTTTGCTCCCTTCCCCCTTGTGTGCTGGGAACCTGTGAAAATACACAGGAAACAGGTATTGTACAGTATGGCAGCCACTGACAATACTGAGTAGTGAATATTGAACTTTTGAAAAGTTTGGGTTGGCCAGTTCACCAAATTTCAGCAAAAAGTTTGGTTTGGTTCCAATAAGTTTGAACCAAACCAAAAGTTTGCCAATACCTCTAAAACTGGTGCATAATATTGATACATAGAATCCCTGTATAACATTCTTAGGTCATATTGGAGTCTATCTATGTACTTTTGAGTTGTTTTTAAGGCAAAGTTAACGAAGAAAACGCAGGAAAAAGAAGGAAAATTAAAAAAAAAGAAAAAAATGAAGGAAAAATAAGAAAAAAGGTCCTTTCTTCTTCTTCCTTTTTTCTTGTTTTTTTCTTCTTCTGGCAGGTGTAGCCGAGATGAACCATCTGAGGTTCCGGCTCTCGCTGAACCAAACTTTTAGCAAAGCTTGACCCGAAACTGGGTGCTAGTGTTTTGGTTTACTCAACACTAATACTGAACGTTTATGCCATGGGTTCTGACCTAGTCCATTGGAGGTTCCAAGTCTTTCCTATACCCAATCAATATGTTTTGATTGCCCCGTCAGGACATAAAGTATCTGACTTTCCCATAACCTCAGTGGGTTAGAGAGTTTACTTTACATGAACGGGTGTTGCTATTATTATTTTTTATAGTTTCCTACTTGTGTGTTGTTCCCGTTCTATGTGTTCTCTGATTAATATGTGAGGTCATTTGGCCCCTTTGAACACTTCATTATCTCTTGCTTATAATTAGATACATTCAAATTTATGTCATTCAAACATTAATCATGCCGTCACTTATGTATAGAAACACATTCATTAAGCTAATGCCTGCGGCAAACAGTAGTGATCAAACCTTTCATAATAATATTCATCAATAGCTGATTCAAAAACTTCACAGAATTAAACTTTCCAAAATATTTATAATTTTAATCCTCAATATAATACAGACTTTGGGGTAATTATTGAAATAAAGTTGGTCTCCTACATTGCACCTATCTATGGAATGAATTCTGCATTACATATTGAAGCCCCCATCAGCTGACATCGGCATAGTTACTGCTGTGCAATTATTTGTTTCCACCTAGTTTTTCTCTGAAAAGGTAGTTGCTCCCAGAAAATGGAACATTTTGTCACTTCTCAACATAATTTCCCAATGTACACATTTTTCACAACGTTGATGCCATGATTGTTTGGCCGATGCAAACGCTTCTTTAGGGGTCTGTTTTGCCCACCAGAACATCGCTAATGCAAAAGCGGCATGGCTGGAAAATTTGTGACTACTGAGAGCGTCCATCATTGGAAAAAGCCAAAAATTGCTAGGTGCAAGGTCATGTGAGAAGGGAGTATGCAGAACCACTTCAAAGTTGTCATAATGAAAAATCCCCCTGAAGAAGGGCCTCTCAGTGAGCAGGAGCGTTATCTTGATGGAGGGAACTTTCTGTGTCTTCAGGTATTTAAGCAGGATGGTGTGCACAGATTCTGCGAAAATGTTGACTTTATCAACTATCTCTTCCGCAGTCAATGAGCAGTCTTCCATAACCATTTGCTCCATTCACGCAATCATGTTTTTGGATCGGGTGGTGTATGGCATAGGCTCCTTTGGTTCATTCTCACATGATGGGCAGTCCGTTACACTTTCAACTGACTATGAATGTTAATGGGTGTCATTCCATGCAAGTGAAGAAACGGATGATTACACACTGTTCTTGGAATGTGAACATCACCATTATAAGTACTGAAAATGCTTATAACTCCAGCCACTGTCATATAGGTTCTCTGCACTGGATGAGGATGCTACCTGCCTTGCTCATTCCTCAAGAATGCCTACATCTAATGTGTCCCATGTTTTAATCTGCTCCTATTCCCGAGAGAAAAAATGATGAGACCATAAAACTTGAAAGCACCTTGTAGAAGAGTCACTAGATATAAGTCCCAACTAGTCTGTCCGCAAAGAGTTGTCAACTTGCAGTCAGGATTCTATAGAAACTGAGCCTTAGGGCAAGATGTTGGAAACCAGATAGGCAGGATGCCAGGAACATGAGATCTGGGCAGAAAAAAGATTACATCTAGGATACTAGATACAGGACCATGATGGCACTTGGAAGATGATACCAGGAACAGAAGAATGATGTTAGTTGGTACAGGATAGTAGGAATGGTAGAGTGATTCTACTTGGAATGTGGTAATGGGATTAGGACAGGAATTCTATTTGAAACAGTGATTGTTCTCACTAGGAGAAACCAAGTAATCTTGTAGATATGATACCTTTTAATGACTCACAAAACTACATGATGTTATAGCGAGCTTTCAAATCTACTAAGAGTTCTTCTTCAGGCATAATGAAATAGACCCCATACATATATATACACATACATATGACAAGGCACAGACACGGATTTGACTAATTTGCACTTAAAAAAATACCAGAACGGGATGAGTAGAGAAATAAATAAACACTTAAATAGTCCACTGATAGAGATGTGAGCGTTTTATGGTTAGGGGGTCACTAGGCCAGAGTGTTATGTGTGCTATAGAGTTCTCATGCTTCCCATTTACACATGAATCCTCTTGAATAATTTAGTTCTCGGTTAAAAGTGTCAAAAGTTATTATAAATTTGTACTCCCAAATTCTTATGTGAAACAGTATAACACGAGTCGCATGGTGATGTTCCTTGGAGCAGGACAACAGTATTAGGGCATGGCTGCCACTTGTAGAAGGACAATAAAAAAATAGGACAGGGTTATAATTTGGAATATGATAACAAGAATGGGACAAGGATATCTTTTGGAATAAGACAACAGGAATAGAATACCAATAAAACTTGGAACAAAATACAACAGACCATTTGGAATAGCATTCAAGGAATTAGCTTGTGATGCTACTTGAAACAAGACAGGAATGGTAAATGGATACAAGAAGAGGACAAAACAAGGATGTCTCCTACAGTAAGACCTGAGGAACAGGATAAAGATGAAACAAAAGTTCCAAGCTATTCCCCTATGGCTTCCAGGACATTATAAATGACTATTACATGAGTTCATATGAAACCTAGAATAAAAAAGGATTTATATTTTATGTTCATATGTGTGCGAAATTCAAGATCCAACAGCACAAGTGGAATAAAAACTCTTGTCTGTTTTTTTTATCTATCTCCCTACTCCGATTTAATGATTTTTATTTCCTAAGTGACTTATAAATAGCTTGTGTATTCATAATATATTTTTGTACGTCTCAACAATAGGATTAGGAGGCTAAGAAGAACTCTCATATGTGCCAATTTTAAACTATGAGAGACAGCTTGAATCATCCATTTGAATTCAGCACAAGTCGCCTATTCTGCTGTTTCCATGGTAACAAGTCAATATGTAAAGACCGTCTTTTTTAACTTCCCATTCTAGTATTCTAGCATTTCAGTAGTAACAAAAGTCAAGAGGGTTTGACACTACCAATAAGACAACAAAAGACTCCAAGAACATAGAAATGCATCACTTCGCTGCCTCTTTCATGTAATGTCAACTGGTGTGTCTAATGTTCTCCACCGCGAGAACTTTGCATTAAGTCATTAAGGTATTTCCAGCCTCATCTCCGACAACTCCTCCCAAGGGAAATTAAAGCTTAGTAGATGTCTATCATTTCATACAGGTACAGAATACAGAAAGGCAAACCTCCCAGCATCTCTCTGTTTAATGTTACGCATGGAGTCCCCGTAAAACAAAAGAGAGATGCTGCAAACTAACAGTCAACCTGTGTAATGTCATGTAACATAATATAGGACCCCTTGAGGTATCGAACAACACAAACAATCCAATTAAATGAGTGATGAAATATGCACAAATTAATTGTAGACTCCAAAATAAATTAGACTGAAGGCAGGAAGAAAGTTGATTCTGCTCCTGTGCCAGAACTGAGGGGTGACTAGAGGAGAGAATATCCTAGGGAGGGCATGCTTGTCCTGGATGCTTCCTGGAAGTGTTATCCTATCTGCAGAAATGCTTATATTATGTAATAAAATATATTATCAAATATAATATGGCTAGTGTATATTATTAGAGATATACGGAGAGCTATAAGGCTGTATGTAGTAAGTCCCTCTTGTGACAACTGGAGAGAATTGAAAGTTTACAATTGCCTGTTGGAGGCAGTGCTAAAATGCTTCTTCTGATATGGCGCACAGCTGGTCTGTCGAATTCTGCATGATGTCTTCTCTGGACTGAAATCTGCTTTCTTTCAGAGACATTTTCAGCTTAGGGAAAAGCCAGAAGTGACGTGGAGCTGCTGGGAGAGTAGGGAGCCTGACTCTTCACTGCTGTGCGCCCATCTTTGAAGTGGTTGTACCACTCCTTTTATCTGTGTGGTGCCCATGGCTTTGTCTCCAAAGGCCTTTTGAAATTTATTGCAGTAGCGTTGTTCAACTTTTTCTGTCATTTTGTCAAAAAAGAAAATCAGATGGCGCTCACTTACCCATCCTCACTCATCGTCTGTCTGCCGGCGACTGGCAGCTTCTGTGGGCATGAAAAAAATCCAAGCATGCACATTACGGTTGCCCAAATATGTGCACCAGATAAGTTACTTTGTGCAACTTAGTTAACGAAAGCAATATATATTGATAAGAAACCGTACCCTTTATTAGGTATGAGAGGCATGGGCCTAGTTGCCTATGATAAACACATATCCCACCGAGACCAGGTTACCATAAATAGGTAAACCATTTTGCTCAACACCGTAGTAGAGCACTCCATACTCCATACCTCAGTTATTTTGGTATATAATTCCATAAAAGTAAGGGGTAATGTTTGTCTCCATTTACTAACTATAAGACATTTTGCTGCAAGTAGGATATGAAGCAAAGGTTTATCCGTGGAACCCCTCAATTTAGTTGAAGGGGCATTTAGTAAGTAATATAGGGGATCTAACGGAATCTGCTGTCCAAGAATATCTCAAGTCATTGAATGAACAATTAGCCACAGCATCTGAATTTGGACACATGTCCAGTATAGATGTGGTAACGAACCCCCATGAGTTCCATAGCGCCAACACATATGAGGAACGTTACGATTTAGCCTATGTAAGAGGTCTGGAGTGTGATACCAAAGCATCAGTATCTTGTACTGGTTAGCTTTATATTGAACGCATGAGGACCATTTGGAAGCTTTTACTATGTTTACTATTAACCCTTTCCAATCCACTGTCTGACGTCTAAAGACATTCTGATTGAAGGCTGTACAGCTCCGATGTCAGAAGACGTCCGGCAGGGTATTCTTACTGTAGGTTACTGGACGCTTTGTTGTTGGGGGACCTCTTCAGCATGTCCCATACTGCAGTACTGGCTCTAGCCAGCAGATGGCGCCATTGTATAATGGCAGAAAGAGAAAGCCCCCTAGGAAACCCTGAATCCAAAATTGGATTGCATAGGGTTAATGACCTGCCCTCAAGATAGGTCATTAATAGTTGATCAGTGATAGTCTGCTGCTAGGGATTACTGCCAATCAGTTGATGCAAAAGCCTGCTGTCAATGTGGACAGTGCTGGAAGCAGATAGTGTTGTTAATGCTGCAGTGGACCAGTTTGGTACTACAGGCACAGCTCCCAAAGAATTCAATGGGAACTGTGCCTGCAGTACCAAACTGGACCACTGCAATACAGATAGCACTATCTACTTCCAACAATGGCCTCACTGAGAGCAAGCCTGGGAATCAACCAATCAGCAGAAATCCTGAACAGCAAATTTCACTGATCAACTATTGATGACCTATTGTGAGGATAGTTCATCAATAGTAAAAGTCCCAGAGGCCTTTAAGAACAGTCCACTTTCTCAATAAAGACACTTTTCTCCTTTCCACTGGATAGGAGAGAAATGTCTGATCACTGGGAGTTTGACCACTAGGACCCTCAGCAATCCTGAAACTTGTGCACTCGAATGATCCATTAGAATGGAACAGTGATGCGCATGCTTGACTGCCATTACATCCACTTCTATAGGATAGATAGAGCTCGAGGTATAGGACATTGCACTTGGCAATCTGTCTCCATTCCAAATGAAGTGATGTGCAGCACAACTCCATTCAGGTTCGCTGGTCTCATCATCCCTTAGGGTTCCAGTGGTTGGACCTCGTGGATAGGGAGTAAATGTTTTTAATAGGGAAACCCTCATTGAACACTTTCACGTACTATTTTGGCTCTAAGAAATCTTGAGACTGTATGAATTTAACTATTGAAAACGTAAAACAAAGTGGTTGGATGATCGGATCTTCTAAATCACATTACAAAATCCTTTTACAGCTGGGGAGCTGCTATTTTCACCTTGCATCAGTTTCTATCACTCGATGTGCTAAACACATTTGGAATTGATTCAGGAGAGAAATATAAACTAATATAAGTGACTCACACATTCATTGGACACAATTCTGTGCAATTCCCAAACCAGCGGAAGCAATAATCTCCTGCATCAGGAAACCATGAAATAAAAGTTCAGTGACTCTCCAAAATCTGTTCTAATACTCAGGCATCCAATCATCTGTCCTCCGAGGTTGCCTTTAATCCCCTCCCGTGTTACAGCTATAATTGTTTATACAGCAGTAGTACATGTAGCCTGTCTTGTGACCCAACCATACTCTACAATCGTCAGTTTTTTATCCTTATGTAAATTACCACCTTTTTCATGTTGCATCCAAACTACATAAACTCACCTGTTCAAATATTCTGCAGCAGTCAGATGCTGGAGCTGGCACAGACGTTAATTGTCTTACAATCATTCACATTGCCAAGCATTGTCTACTTAAACTGATTGTTTTGCTTTTATTGTTCTATGTTAAAAATGATGTTTTTTCATGGCGCTGTATATTTAAAGAGGTTGTGTGGTTTCAAGTCAAAAATGTTTAATGGCTGAGTTTAAAAAAAAATAAATAAAAAAATGGAAGCATTATTGAGTTCTGCAGGAATGGCTTTACCTCTTGGGTTCGTTATTCACCCACATATGCTCTGGTGCTCCCAGAGCAACTGGGTCTAATTCAGCTTGCCACCTTTTCTGGAACTGGTCTGGCCAGAACCCGGTCATTAATCTCTAATGACACAGATGCCCGTAAAAGCAAACAAACGAATTATGGCCAATTTAGAAAAATGGTGTCCTGAAGTTCTTGACCCCCCGGACTACTACGTATGGGCTGTCCAATTTTTTTTTTTCATCTGACCGCTCCTGATGAAGCACAGGCACACTCATGTAAATAAGCACTTTGGTAGATCCCAAACAATACTTCTTGAATCTTAAAGAATCTAGATCACAGAATCCAAAATTTGAGGTTTGGCTGTATCAAAGCTTTTATGCCTTGAGCAGCTGCAGTGATTTCTGATGACAAATGGAACTTTATGAATGGGATGACCCAGAGCCCCCAGGGACAGAAAAGCCAATAGAAGAGAAAGAGGATTACAGAGATGTCCCCTTGGGAGAGCCTTTCACATGTTCTTTCTTGAGTAGTAGATTGAGGCAAGAATGAGAATATACTTTCCAAGAGAAGTGGCTTATATAAAAGGGTGGGGCTACATTTGTTTAGACCCTGTATATTTCAGTCTCACTAAATATAGTCAAGTCTCATATTAATATCAGACCTCAGACTAGACCACTAAATATATGCAGATCAGACCTCTTTCAATATAGTCATACCCCAGACTAGACACCAATTTAGCAAAAAAACTAATATTTAGTCCCCAGATTAGACAATATACCTAACTTCCTTACTCCTGTTTTTTTGTTCAGCTCTAGGCATTGCTGTACTGGGTCTCAGCAGCCATTCAGCATCATCGCGATGCTGTGTGTACCTTGACATACTACAGCCTGAAATTGGATGGTATCAGGAACCAGTGCAGCAGTGTCAATGTAAGGGACTCACGCGTAAAGGGTTGGTTCTGCCTCTGAAGGTGTGGCAAGGCTTAGGGTGTACTGAGCTTCATAATGGAGCACCAAGATGGCTGTTCCAAACAGTACTGAGCATGCTCCTTAGGAACCTTCTAGCGAGATGGTGTCCGAACCATTAAATGTTTTGGAGCTGTACTATAAAAGAAAGTGCAGGGACTGTGTTAGTGGGCTGAAGTGCTGCTGGAGGCTGCTGCTTAAAGGGTACAACAATCTGAAGAGTATCTGATAAAAGAACAGCCGTGGCAGCAGGAAACGATGCAATTAAAAGTCTTTTATTCCTCCAGACACATACGACGTTTCGATCAATATGATCTTTATCAAGTATACCAAACACCCACAAGCCCCATACTTATATAGCAATACAATTAAAAGCAGATAACAATCAGCTGTCATACTCATCATGCATGTGCGTCCTTCCTCCATAGCCTCCGGTATTGCCGATGCATACGTCATCAAGTTGCGCCCACATGACTCCACAGGTCTCGCGAGACTGTAGTGCCCAGAGCCGAACTGGCTTCTGTCCGTGCACCGCACATGCGCCGACCGTATCGTGCTGAACGGAGGCTTTATGGACATTATCCCTTGCGTCTTCATCCCACAGTTGTGTCAAGCATATCGTGCTGTATTTACAGATCATACAAATGGCATTTACGGATCGCTAAACCCAATCATAAGGATTGAATATATGTATCAAGATTCCAATCTAGATCAAGATGGCTATCGACAAAGGCATGTAAATATGCAAGCCCCTCATGATCAAATGATATATACATATATATACAGTGTTAGTCACACCACATCCATCCCACAATATATTATGGTCCAATACAACCCCTTTCCAGCAGTATAAATATACATTCTAGATGATCCAAATAGCACAATGAATCTATAATAAGAATACGGATGGTAAGGCAATGGATGTAAACCTCCTAAACCAATTATGGTCCATTATAGATATATCAAGGCTCTAGTTTGTTATTATGCCCATACCCGGTCTCTTATATAAAGAAGCCATTTCGCACTTATTATTTTTAGTATATACAACAATTATTGTCACATAAAAATAATTTATTGGGCCAGAAGAGAATGTATGCAATGTCATTTATTGTGAACTACAAGCTTTATCAAAGAAAAGAGGAACAACTCTGAAAATCATGTGACTTGGAGGAGGATCAACCTTCAGAAGAATGGCGCACATGCATATGAGCCGAATCTGCAAAACAAACAAACATAAGGTGATTAAAAACAAAACATGAGATGAGGTACTCGCAATATATAGTAGTACAACCATTGGATATACTCCAAATGATTCAGTGCATTATTTACAACAGTGACATTACAGGGTATTTTATATTTAAACCCATGGGGGTCAGGGTTTCCAACTCATGGATCCATTTTATTTCTTTACGCTTAAGCATACCCTCGCGATCTCCTCCCCTAGGCAGTGGTGGCACACTATCTATGACCATAAACCTAAGTTGACTCACAGTATGTTGATGATCACAAAAATGTTTCGGGATTGGCAGATCTTTCTTCTTTGTCCGGATCGTGCTTTTATGATTTATGATCGGGCTACGTATTTCCATGGTCGTTTGTCCTACGTAGCCCAGCCCGCAAGGGCAGGTAATCAAATACACAGCATAGGAGGTTGAACAGGTATACCTTCCTTTCAACATATACTTTTTACCTGAAATAGGGTGTCTGAAATGATCTCCCTTCTGTATATAATTACAGCAAGAGCAGGAGAGACAAGGAAAATTGCCTCTCCTGCTCTGACCGAATGTTTGTTGTATTGAACCACCACCTGGAGTGATAAGGGGCCTAACCAATTTATCCCTAATGTTACTACTAGAGATGAGCGAGCATACTCGGAAAAGCACTACTCGCTCGAGTAATTTGCTTTATCTGAGTATCGCTGTGCTCATCCCTGAAAATTCGGGTGCCGCTGCGGCTGACAGGTGAGTTGCAGCGGGGAGCAGGGGAGAGCGGGCGGGAGAGAGGGAGAGAAAGATCTTACCTCCGTTCCTCCCCGCTCTCCCCTGCAGCTCCCCGCTCCGTGACGGCACCCGAATCTTCAGGGACGAGCACAGCGATACTCGGATAAAGCAAATTACTCGAGCGAGTAGTGCTTTTCCGAGTACGCTCGCTCATCTCTAGTTACTACCTCTTTTATAGGCCAGTATTGGTGGTAGCTTAAATTCGGGTATGTTCTCACAACAATCCCTGAGGATGGACCAATGTCTCAATAAGATGTTCCTAACTCCTCCACTTTGGGGGCCATAGGTTGAAATGAAAGGAATTCTAGGTGGACCAGGTTCCCGTACTTTCTCCATTATCAAATCCTTCCCACCTGACTCACCCTTTCCTTTGTCTTCTGTAGCAAGGAGGGAGGGTAAGCACGCTGTGCAAATTTATCACACATTGCATCTATTCTTAATTTTACTACTCTTTCATCTGTGATCCTCCGTACACGTAACAACTGTGACCACGGTAAGGAATCAATCATCGGTCGGGGATGGTTGCTACAATAACAAAGCAGCGAGTTCCTATCCGTTTCTTTGGTGAATAAGTCTGTACTCAAGGAGGTGCCTTCATGTATCACATTCACATCCAAAAACTGGATATTTTTACGGGAGTATGACATGGTAAAGCCCAATTCAGGGTAAATATTATTCAAATAATTATGAAAGGCTGTCAGATTCTCCTCCGTACCGCTCCACAACATAAAAATATCGTCTATGAGGCGGTACCAACATGTAACTTGACTCCAATATTCCGAAACATAGATGTGTTGTTCCTCACACATACGCATGAATATATTTGCGTACGTCGGCGCTACGTTTGATCCCATAGAAGTGCCCTGTCGCTGCCGGTAGTACACCCCCGCGAACACGGGGCTTGCACATTGGATGGTCCCACCCTGCGGGTCATATGGAGTTGTGCTGTCCTGGACTTTACTATTTGGATTGAAGAGTATCTGATGTTGCCAGACAGGAAAAGGCAGCTGGAGCCTGAACCTGTGGATGGGACAGGGACTGCTTGGAAAAGGTAGACAGCACCATGCAGAGGAAATTGAGACTGCCTGAAACCAGCAAAGGAGAGCACAGCATTGCACTGTAGAGCCATGTATCAAGACCAAGGAGAACATCAAGGAGTGTATTGGTAACAACTTGTAAGTGAGGTCGGCCTCAGTAAATCTATTAGGTGTGCACACTGATAGGAAGTAAATAGTTATTCAGCAGGCCAGTTGCAACCAGAAACATGGAAACTTTAGTAGAGATTGGAAACTTGCTATTTGAATGGCTGTTACCAATTCCAGGCTCGATTACTTAGAGGTTGACTAAGGAAGTGACATTAAAGGGAGCCTAACCTAAAATCTCAGTTACATTGTTAGTAGTGTTTGCCTAAGCTGTGTTTCAGAATTAACAAACTGTGTAAATGTTTAGTGTTATTCCCTTAAACACGAAATGCGCGTTACATTACATAGGTTGTCTTTCTGTTCTACAGGACTGTTCCTTGAACTGTATTGTTGATAATATTGTGTCTGCATTACTTCACATTATGCATAAAGTATTATTGATCCCAGGATTTAGTTAGCCATAGCTAGTGAGAAGTGATTCTACTGTAACCATTTAATTGCTTACTTGTATCCATTTACACTTTTTTGTTCTTAGATAGTGTATTTTTGTAACTCCCTCTGCTGCATCATATCCTTAATTTGCATCGTGACACCACCCACCCGTGAAACCGAGAGCTGAAAAAGTATACAGGTCACTATTTATCAGATTAATCTAGTTGAGAAAAGCTGTTTTGTTTTTTTTCCCCACTGCACCCTACTTTTAACCTCCCTACTCGGCAACGGGGTGAAAACTATGTATCACAGGGTGAATGGGTGAAGGAGGATGAAAATAGGGTGACTCCCTGTAGAACCAGGTGAGTTGACATGTCTAGGAGGATCAACATAACATAGTGCTTACACAGAGATAAAGGCACAATAAACCAACTAATCCTCTTGTGTAATTCCATAATTGCATTGTAAATGGTGCTCTAAGGGGCTGGTTCTCTCAAAGAAGGTCAGTAATGCTTACTATAGGGCGATTCTCTCTAGAGGAAACACAAACATTCCTTAATAACTTTGTAGTTTTTGTCTGTTTCCATATAAGAACTGATCTGTATTTATGATGTAAAACAAGGTCTATGCTGAAAATGGAGCCTCCAGTAGCCGAGCACTTTTGTGTGCGAGCCTGCATATTGTTGAAGACATCTGCTAATGTGACATCAGTAATGGCAATAACTTCCCGCTAAATTGTACCTGTGAGCGCATCAATTGTTCGCAGCGTATGGCGATATACGCGGGCCCTTTGTGAAGAAGTCCGGTGGTGTCAGGTCTGGTGGTCTCAGTGTCCACAGATTATTCTAAATTAATTGGTGACCGAAATAACTCTTCATTTCCCTCATGCTTGCATTAGATGTGCGGCACGTTGCGCCTTCTTGTTGAGCGTAACCTTCCGTTAATTCGTCATCCGATAACAGATTCTTCACCAGTTTGTGAATACAAGATTTCTTAACCATACTTAATCTGAAACGCCCTTTGACATCGTCTAAGGGTATGTTCACACGTAGCGTTAATGCGACGGATTCTCCACAGCGCAAAATTCCGCAGCACAATCCACAGCATTTTGTACCATTGATGCAGAATTTGACTCAAAATCAGCTATGGGTCTGCATCACCTGACTGGCGCTCAGTAGTGGTTGCTGCGGGGCAGATGTGCGCTGCGCTCTCGGTGCTGCAGTGAGGGTGCAGTATTTGGAGCACTGTGCAGGCTGAAATCAGCTGCAGATCTACAAATCCAATGGTGCTGATTTTTGGTGCAGAAATGCTGCAGATTTTGCCTCGGAACTTTCCCCTGCAGAAAATCTGCAACATTTCTGCTACATGTGAACGTCCGCTAAATGATCCCGTGTGCCAGTATTCATGAACAATAAACATGCTGTTCAACTGAGTACATGTTTGTGGCACACTGAATAGGAAGTCCGTTTGGTGGCCGATTCTTGACATCACCGGTACGCTCCACTTCACTGAGAGGTGTGATGGTCCGATAGACAAAGAGGCAGATTTATGAAACTTACTATGCATGCGGCGCTTTTTGTTTTGGGCCACTGAGCGGAAACCGAACGGACCCATTATAGTCAATGGGGTCCATTTGGAGCTGTTTAGTTCATAAGACGGACCCATTTGGCCAAGGAATTCCCCTTTCCTCTCCCCGAACGGAGCAGAAACCCCCACCGCAGATGTGAAGGCAGCCTCAGTCTGCCGGGCGGTGCATCTCAGATAACTTTCTCACATCTGGTTTTCACATACCACATGCAGAATCCCTCCTGAAGATATTCCAGCATGCGATGGGTCATCCTATCTAATCACACAGCTGCTAAAACCAAAAATAAGAATTATGACTTAGAGGGATTTCCTCCCGGCCTGTGGTTAGGACTTCCTCACATGTGTCATGTGGAGAGTGGAGCATCTGAGGTCATTATACTTCACAGCATTGTTCTCCGGGGCTACGTGAAGTACATGGGTGCGAGGGGAAGCCCTCAGAGTTCCTGAAGTTCCCATTTCTCACTATTGAAATATTCTTGTATTGAAATAATAATAAACACAAAGGCGATCAACATGACCCTCCGCCATTGTACAGCCACTGCATGGTTAGCACCGAGGCCAAGTTCATACTTTGTGTTACAGTTCTGCATATAATCAACACCGGTCCAGTGAAAAATTGATGTATTTTAGGGAAGTGGTCAATAGGAAAATAGGAAGTTTTCTAAAAAACTACTAGGTCTTATTAACCTTTAACTATGGACGTGAAGTCTCACAGACCCCTCCCCATTCTAGATTTCTAGAGAATCGCGTACTTCACCGGTACCTCCATGACACAATGGCTCAGTAGCTTTTGTTTCAGGTGCGAAAAGACAAGTACAAGAGGAGGTTGCGTCGTCAAGACTGAAAAGTTCCTATGTAACATTACTAAAATATATAAATACATGTTGATTATTTCTACATGTCTCTTTTATTTATGTATAACCTGAAAATTAATAAAAACAAGTTATTGTAAACATCCAGTTCATTATTGCAAAAAAAGTCAACCACAATATAAAGGCCTCATGCCCGTGGTTGTGTCGGACTCTGCCAGCGGAATATCGCAGCGGAGTCCGACACGGCGCCCCCCAAAGTTCCCTACTTAGCTCTCCGGATCCGCCGTACGAGTCTAGTCATTTCTTTCATGCTGTAGAATTCCGCCATGAGAATTCCGCAGCGTGAACATTGAGCTATTAGGTTCAATAGAGCCTAATAGCTGCGGGATAACGCTGTGGATTTCCGTTGCGTAAAACGTGGCAGAAATCCATTCGTGGGCATTAGCCCATAGGAGACTGTGAGACCAGACGTCCATGGAAGTGTAACAAATAAATCACGTTCACAGTTGAAGGTTAATCAAAAGTAACAGAAAACTGACCATCTTGCACTTAGCAAGCAATCAGAAATCACAGATCTGTCAAATCACCTGGATTTCCCAAGAGACACCTGGTCCCCTCCGCCGGTCATCTGGCTATCTACACTACCCCGTTCAGCTGTAGGAGGAAAAAAAAACCAAAAACTTTAGTCACCCCTTCCTTTCATGTTGGCAGCTTCAGTCGCTGTCCCTCCAGTCCTCCAGGCACTTCTTGGTGCGGTCAATGATCTGATCATGTGATTCCTGCAGATCATTTGCACAGCTGGTGGGTAGAAAGCAAGGACTGATGAGACAGGTAGAGGGGCAGCTGAAGTAGGTGAGCCAAGAGATGAGTATAGTCACTTCTTATTTTACTGCATGGGAGCCACAGGGGGGAATCCGAATACTGGGAAAGGAGCATGATGGGGTGGGGGAGAATCTGAATGCTGTGGGGGAGGGGCTGGGGGGGGGAATCTAGGAACCGTGGGGAGTGCCACAAGAGGAATCTGAATACTGTGGAAGGAGGAAAACGGGTCCCTTGTCCCCCATCCTCCTTACTGCAAGCATACAACACCCCCAGCAGTGAAGAAAATATTGAATGGAGCAGCGGTCATGTATGCGCGGTGTCTCTCCATTCACCTTCAGTGGGACTGCTGATAGCTGAGTGCTTAAACTTGCCTATTTTTGACGGCCCTATTGAAATTAATGGAGCGACATCGCACATCCTGTGGATAGGTGGTAAAGGACAGTTTTGGGAATACCTTTTTAACAGTATAAATGGTTGATATACATTTTCCAATTATTTGTTGGACCCTTCAAATCGTATCCTTATAAAAAGGTATATACCGGCGGGAAGGTGAGTATGGAGGTTTTTTTTTTTTTTTAACCCTTCCTTGACTCGAGTGTAAGCCGAGGGTGGCTTTTTCAGCACAAAAAAATGTGCTGAAAAACTAGGCTTATACTCGAGTATATATAGTAACTAGCGTACCCGTCGCGCGTTGCTGCGAAGACAGACATACATACATACTTCATTTTTATATATCTAGATGACGGCAGCAGCGACCACTGAGGTTTTGTAGGCCGCTGCTTCCCCCTTGCAGGCTGAATAAAATAGCCGTTGTGTGAGAATCGCTGGGGGGGGGGGGGGAGACATTCTTACTGCTGGGAGAATTGCTGGGGGGGGATGGGAGACATTCTTACTGCTGGGAGAATTGCTGGGGGGGATGGGAGACATTCTGACTGCTGGGAGAATCGCTGGGGGGGATGGGAGACATTCTGACTGCTGGGAGAATCGCTGGGGGGGGGATGGGAGACATTCTGACTGCTGGGAGAATCACTGGGGGGGGGTCGGAGACATTCTGACTGCTGGGAGAATCGCTGGGGGGGGGGGATGGGAGACATTCTGACTGCTGGGAGAATCGCTGGCGGGGGAGCGGAGGCATGACTGCTGGGAGAATCGTTGGGGGGGGGGGCATGGTGACTGCCAAGAAAATCTCTGTGGGGGAAGGGGGGCATGATGACTGCCAGGAGAACCGCTGGGGGGGCATTATTATTGCTGGCGGACAGCTGGGGGTGGCATTGTGACTGCTGGTGGACCACTGGGGGGGGGTATTATGACTGCTGGGGGAACCGCTGGGGGAACCGCTGGGGGGGGGGGGAGCGGGCATTATTACTGCTGGGGGACCGCTGGGGTATGTCACTCTTATTACTAATGGGGGGAGTGTCACTATTATTACTGCTGTGGGATGTCACTATTATCGCTGGGGTGAAGGTGTCACTATTACCGCTGGGGTATGTGTACATGTGGCAGAAATGGGCAGGGCTCTTTCAGAATAGACCGGGTGCAGATTTTGACTGCTTTTTAGATGCGGAAATGCTGCAGATTTTTGCACAGAAATCTCCGCTGAGGACATTCTGCAGTATTTCCGCGTCCAAAAAGCAGTCAGAATCTGCACCCGGTCTATTCTGAAACAGCCTTGTCCTTTTTAGAACGACGGGGGTAAAATCATACGTTGTGATAAGCCCCGCCCCCTGACGTGTTGGCACTTTGCGATACATAAGTGGGTTTTGGGTTGTAGTTTGGGCACTCGGTCCCTAAAAGGTTCGCCATCACTGGCCGAGTACATGTTTGCCCACTTCCAACTCCAATGGAGACTGACTGTAAATGGCTGGCGTGCTCTAGTATTTATGGTTTCAAGCTGTACGTGTCATTGCATACAGTCTATCTATCTATCTATCTATCTATCTATCTATCTATCTATCTGGGTTATTGCATACAGTCTATCTATCTATCTATCTATCTATCAGGGTTATTGCATACAGTCTATCTATCTATCTATCTATCTATCAGGGGTATTGCATACAGTCTATCTATCTATCTATCTATCTATCTATCTATCTATCTATCTATCTATCTATCTGTCTCCTATCTATCTATCTGTCTATCTATCTATCTATCTCCTATCTATCTATCTATCTATCTATCTATCTATCTATCTATCTATCTATCTCCTATCTATCTATCTATCTATCTATCTATCTATCTATCTATCTATCTATCTATCTCCTATCTATCTATCTATCTATCTATCTATCTATCTATCTATCTATCTCCTATCTATCTATCTATGACATCAGGAAATGAGAGAATTAGATTTTGTAGGCCGCTGCTTCCCCCTTGCGGGCTGAATAAAATAGCCGTTGGGTGGAACATACAATTTATCCGGCTGCTGTGGCTTCTTAGGAAGATATCCTAGTACTTGTTTACCCACTTCCAACTCCAATGGTAATTGGCTGGCGTGCTCTAGTGGTTCCAAGCTGTACGTGTCATAATAGAGCCTTAATGACATCACAATGCAGCTTTATAGAACATGTTGGGGCATGTTCAAGGGCGTCCGATGTTGATGACATCAGTGATGACATCACAATAGCAGGTGGCTTACTTATTCGATCTACGTGGGGGGGGCGTAACTTTCGACGACGCTCGCGCGCCATTTATCGTAGGATATTTGTACTATGCCTATAATCTTCCCAGGAGTGTACTTAACAACTTCCCAAAGTTTCATGGCGATCGGATGAATGGTGTAGTAGCGCATAAAGGACAAACACGCACGCAGACAGACATACATTCAATTTTATATATATAGATTAGTATCTGTTTAAGAAATCCATTTTTTTTTAAAGGAAATAAAATTTTGCCTTTCTGTTGCTTTAGACAACATATATACTATGAAAACCCCAAAATTAATGTCCGAGACAGGACTGCAGAAATTCCCCTTCTGTATCATCTTCATTATCAGGGTATGTCCCTTCTGCATACCCCCATCCTCAGTGTGGTACCCTCATCGTCTGTGCTGCCCCTTATGCTCAGTGTGCCCTCCCTTCTGTGCTGCCCCTTATGCTTAGTGTGGCCTCACTTCTGTGCCTCCCCATGCTCAGTGTGGACCCCCTTCTGTCCTCCCTCATGCTCAGTGTGGCCTCCCTTTTGTGTTCCCCCTTATGTTCTTTGTGGTTCCTCTTCTCTCTTCTCCCTGTGGTCACATAGCCCCTTAAAATGCACGCCAGGAAGATTAAAGGCCACGGTATTACTCCTGTTGCTGCGTCGCAGCGTCTCTGAGAGCATATCGCTGATTGGCTCCTCCCCCTCTCCAGAGCACATATACTCTCCTGCGCTCAGTACAGTATGTGCTTTGGTAAGGTGGGAGGAGCTAGTCTATGCTATGTTCTGAGACGCTGTGACTGGCTGCTATAGCATGGCAAAGTGAGTAATGCAGCAGTGTGTAATCTTCTTGGTCAGAGTTTTGGGAGGACCTGGATTGTTTTGGGCCCGGGTCACAATTGCGACTCTTGCGATCCCTATAGCTATGCCACTGCTTTAGTGCTCTGCCAGGTCAGTCCGTCCTGATCACACATACAGTATATCTGCACAGAAGCTGTAGGCTTGAAACAATTGAATATCTTGACCAGATGTATCCCTTTTAGACATATTGAAGCAATAGAAAATAAATGTGCTGTAGAAATATCAATAACATTTACTGGCTAGAACCGGAGAAGCTTGTTTTCTGCAGCCGTATATTTATTAAATGCTTGGGAAAACAACAGAAGACCACAGAAGAACTTGGAACGTCGCCCTGTACAAGAAAAGAAATCCCGATCTTGGCTCCTTTACTAAAATAACTTCCTTGTTGTTGCCTATCAGGAAAATTGCATTTCACTTAGCAAACATTAACATATGGAGATGAACCTGAGAATAAATATTATTACCCCTTTGATCTTGTATGGCCCGGTGATGACAGTTACTGCTTTAGTGTGCTGAGAAAATTACACATTATATCTTGTTAAAGCCTACAGATATATAAGATCTGTGTACCGGGCCTTTAATCTGATGACTATTTAAAGCCGGGAGATTTCCCTTAGGATGAAATAATTCATATTGTAAAATTGTAATATTATACCTGGCTTCTCTGTTTTTCAGTCCCAGATGCCACGGATCAGGAACTGCATGAATTTAGTGTAGGGCCTCATGCATACAGCAGTATTATAGACCCAATTTAAATGGACCCATAATCTGGTACCCAAGACTGCAATGCACCATATTGTACACACAATGTCTTTAACAAGGGCTTACAAGAGCCCCACTTGCAACCAGACAGGCTTTGCCATGGGCATGTGCCCTAAAATGTTACTAGAAGAACCATAGAGAGAGAAAATAGGCATAACACCTACCATTTGCATTCCGAATATCTCAGAGGAGTATTGCATGGCCTTTTAAGACTTCACACACCTACTAGGTGTCTCCACAAGGAGAAACTGTACCCCTCCACATCATAAGCCTCTCATCCAGCCAGTCAAAAAACCTATTGTACACTGCTGAGGGGCAAAACCCCTAAAACAGCCTGTCTGTACATGGTTATCTTTTCCAGCTGGAGAAGACTCTGGTTTTGACTTATATTCTCAGTCATATTACAAAAGGTCAAGTACTGACTTGTAGGGAAGCTACCTTCTAATAGGTGGCGCTGCTGAGGCATTGTAACATCTACCATTTGCATACCAAATTTCCCAGGGAAGCATTGCATGGCTTTTTGTATCTAAACGCTCTCCACAAAGAAAAACGGTACCCCTCCCATTCCATTGGGGTCCCAAAAATTCCCCACCATGACGAGATTGCGAGGTGCCATTCAGTTGCCATGGTAGGCAGTGGCCTTCTTAAGCTCTCTGGGGATGCCATTAATGAATAACTACCAAGACATGCCTCTGGAATGTCTTGATACACTGTTAGTCAAAATGCTGTATAATGTAATCCTATGATCACAAGTTCATGTTCCCTACGGGCACTAAATTAATATAAACATAAGTGAAAAAAATATTTAAAAAAAATAAAACGTAGTATTAAATTTAAAAAAAAACAAAACAAAAACAAACCTTTTCTCGGATTTATAATAAAAACAATAGAAAAAACAAAAGCATACTTGGTATTCCTACATCCATAAAAGTCCATAAAAGTCTGATCTAACATTATTTTTCCTCATCATCGTCATTGTATGTACTGACCCGTAGAATAAAGACCCGTAGAATATCATGTTGTTTTTGTCACAATATGTAGGCTATGAAAACAAGACCCCCCCCCCTCCCCCGAAGGATGGCGGAATTAGTTTTTTTTCCATTTCATTCCACTTAGAAATGTTTAAAAGGTTTTCAATACATTATATGGTACATTAAATAGTGCCTTTGAAAAATACAACTCGTCCATCAAAAAACAAGCCCTCATACAGCGACGTCAATAGAAAAATAAAAGAGTTATGATTTTTTGAAAGTGGAGTAGAAAAAACAAAAATGGGGGGGGAAAAAAGTGCTGTGTCATCAATGGGTTAATACCATGCAATCACTGTCTATTCTGTAACATTCCTACATAGCTTGGTTATTGATATGATTATACACTGCTTATGCAGTTTACAGTAGATTGTGTCTCACGCAGTTGAAGTCTGGGGAGACGAGTTTTCAGAGCTCGTTATTGTTATCATGCTCCAAAGCAAATTACTTTGATTGCAATGACCTAGAAGAACGTGTTGCGCTCCTCAAGCATATCAGGTTTATATGAAAGGTGAGCAAAAGATCCAGCTTTCTCCGTGTAACATTTATACATCTGTCAGATGATGTTTCACCTTCTGCATATATAATCTTGATCTTTTTTATTACTGCTAAATTATAATAAAACTGTACAGAGTCATAAAAACTGTCGGATATCTACTTCTGTCCACTGGTGTGAAGCGCAAAAATCAGCAAGGTCTTTTCACTTCTATGTATACTGTATTTATATATACAGTATATAGTACTGTGCAAATGTTTCAGGCAGGTGTAGAAAAAGTGCTGCACAGTAATACATGAGCGTATATCAGCCCCGTTTTCATAGCCGGCCGATATACTCAACTATCTGATGCGTAAAAACGTCCGTCCGTCAAAGATAGCACATATGGTGCGCATTCCGGTCAGCCGTTTTTACTCCAGCTGAAAAAGATAGTTCTGGAACTATTTTCCGACCGGAGTACGGCGGCCAGTCCCATAGACTCCTATGGGAGCCTACGCAGGCTACCGAAAAAGGAAAGTGGAAGGGAGTTTAGCAACATCTCTGCTAAACTCTCTCCCCCTTCCCTCCTCTTCTCCAACCCTTGCCGGATGTTGGCAAAGGGAGTGGTGGGGATGGGACGGGAGATTAGCACACTAGCTTCGAGCCCCGTCTCGCCCCCTCCCATTGCAGACATCTAGCAAGGGGCAGAGAGGGGCTTGGTATATACTCGCCAAACCCGGGCCGTCTGAACGGGCGCATAAATGAGAGATGCAGCCGCTCGTTCATGCGATGTCACGGCTGCGTCTCCCATTTATGCGATTTTTGGTCGCGCTGTGGTCATGACACGGTCGGTCGAAAATTGCAGTGCCCGTGTGAAAGAGCCCTAAGAATGATTTTAAAAGTAGTAGTGTGAATTGTTTTTTTTTTGTCAATTAACAAAAGGAAAAGTGAATGAACAAAAGACGAATCTA
Source organism: Eleutherodactylus coqui (assembly GCF_035609145.1). Classification (NCBI taxonomy): domain Eukaryota; kingdom Metazoa; phylum Chordata; class Amphibia; order Anura; family Eleutherodactylidae; genus Eleutherodactylus; species Eleutherodactylus coqui. The sequence continues at coordinate 80,240,991 of NC_089841.1, read as the reverse complement.
AATCAAATTAGTATTTGGTGTGAGCGCCCTTTACCTTCAAAATTGTAATAGACAAATTACCTAAAAGTGCTGTGGAATAAGTTGGCACTATATAAATAACCCCCTTTCCCCTTCTAAAATACAAAGGGCGATCACACCGTCACTAGTGTATCTTGTCTCCACCAGCAGCTAGAGGAAGAGTGGCACTGGTCACGCCAGCTGCCGATTGGCTCCTGGGTTCTGCTGTCCCCACTGTTACTTGCCGGCCATCCATTCGTGACAGCGGAGCCGGGAGAACACAGGGGAGGCCGGCAGGGAGACTGACCAGAGAATCTGCAGCATGGTTGGGAGTGCACCTGGGGACAACAGTTAAGGCGGGTTGAAAGTGTGCGGGTGCCAGGAGCTGTGACAGCGGCGACACATATTACAGAGCTAGCGAGGACTGTGACAGCGGGGTCCACACAGCACATGAAATGCAAACTGTGGGGTCGGGAGGAGAGGTGGGAGCATAAGACTACACTGAAAATAGCCGGCCTTACAGAGAGGAGAGGAGAGCCCAGCTGGGAAAGTTGCCGTGTCCTCGGCATGGGAGATGAAAGTAGAATAGCACACGGACAGCGGGTGGGTTCCGGAGAGGACAGTGTGTACTCAGCCAATACGCACCAGTGGGGGTCACCTACCCGTCCCCTGCATCTCAACCCGGCTACACCCATGTCTCCACCCATACTTCTGGTGGAGACAAGATGCACCAGCACCGATCACACCAAATTGTGATTTGATTTAAATTTCTCTTTTGACCAATCACTTCGCATTTTGTTATTGGTTTCAGCAACAGTAAAAACAAACCTAGTGTCCATGGGCAGGACGGAATATCACAAGCGATATTCCGACATGGGGAGCACTAATGTCACCGCGATTTTCCATGAGATTTTCTGCAACGAACCTATCTTAATGATAGATTCATCGCAGCATGCTGCTATTTTTATATGCGAGTGGAAAATCGAGAGCGATTTTCAGCTCGTCTACATTGGGCTGCGCTTTCCATAGTTGTCCTATGGAAAGCGTGTCATGTGTGCTCCACGTGCAATTTATCGCCACGGATCACGCTATGACAAATCACACTTACTAGACAGTAGTATCTCACTCCTAATTTGCAGCAATTGTCAGCAAATCAACAGCAGTTCCCAATGTAGATGTGCGCACTGCAGGCTCTGAGGACGGCTCATATCAGCATATGGTAAAATCTTGTGTATAAATGCAGCGTTTTACCTGGCTGTATAGCTGTGATCGCTGCGATCGATGCCCTTGTGATTGGGTATGCCTGTTCATGACAGTGTATCTCACGCATGCTGTCCTGCACCGGCTTCCTGGTGTCTTCTTTCTTTAAACCTTCCTTGTTTCCTAGCCACATACATATAAAGTACAGCACGTACACAATCTAATTGCATATGTAGAGCATTTCCGTACGCACTCACAGCAAACAACATCGCGCATAATACGAGGTAAAACAAAACACGGTGCGTTCTTTTTTTTATGCGCGTATTATACGCAATGGATATACACAAGTGTGTGTGGATCAATGAAAATCAATGTACTTTTATTGACTCCATTCCCCGCATATTATGCGCATTGTATATTGCGGCCATAACACACAATGACATTACGCTGGTGTGAGCCTGACCTGACTGACTGCACTTGCAGCCTTTTTAAGTCCCAGTGATGAGCTTAGTGGACCCAGCTGACCTCACTGGGACCCAAGAAATCTTATACTGGAGCTTCATCTCATCCAGGCTAAGCATCTGGGTGAGATGTACGCTGCTTCCAGTAGTCGTCCTTCCATATGTCTACAATATATAGCAAAAGAGATATAAGCAGCACTGGGGCCCCTCTCTCCAAAAACATTTAACACTTCGATTTTTGGAAGCATTCTTCCTTTGCAGCATTGTCTCCACAGCGGCCTAAAATATAGGCAACAAATACATGTTTAGATATACATACATATATATTGCTGTACAAAAGTTTTAGGGCTTATTTAGATGACCGTATATCAGCTCGGTTTTCACGCCGAGCCGATATACGGTGTTCTTGTCTGCAGGGGGGGAAGGATGGAAGAGCCAGGAGCAGGAACTGAGCTCCCGCCCCTTCCCCGCCCCTCACCACTATTTGCAAAGGGAGGGGCCGAGCTAAGCGCTGGTTCATGTGCTAATACGCTCCATAGCAGTGAGGGTATTAGTTCATGCGCCCATATGTTATTGCCCTTAAAAAAATTTCGGAGAGAGCGGCTCCAGCTCTGCTTACATCTGTTTTGCTACTGGGTAGTGAGAACATATGCAAGACCTTTCTCCAAAGTGGAACTGCATCATTAGTAGGTAAGGAGAAGAACTGGCCTAAGGGCTCCTTCACACGAGCGTTTTATCCTGGCTATTTTGCAGCGATAATACGCCGGCCACAAATCGCGACCGTCTGAAGCATTGGATTCCAATGCACTCGTACAGATGGGCAATTTTTTTAGTGCATATAATGGACTGGCCAGAAAAGATTGCGCACACGGTGCACATTCAGGGCAGCCACTTTTACGCTGACCGGAATAGATAGGTTCTGGCCTTGAATATGTCAACTGGTCCCATAGACTCCTATGGGAGCCTATGAGAGCTGCTGGATAAGGGAAGTGGGAGGGAGTATAGCAGTGGCTCTGTTAAACTCCCTCTCTCTCTGACCCTTGCCGGCTGCCGGTAAAGAGAGGGAGCAGGATGAGGCGGGAGATTAGCACACTAAGCTCTCACCCCGTCCCGCTCCCTACCCTTGTTGGCAGTCAGCAAGGGGCTGAGTTAAACACACTAGCTCCCACCCCCTCCCTTTGCTGGCAGCTGGCAAGGGGCGGAGAGGGGAGGGAGTTTAGCAGAGCTGAACTCCCTCCCCCCGCCCAATGGTATTCCGGGCTGTGCCGTATGCACGCCACAGCCTGACCATCTGAATGGGCATTAATCAAGAGATGCAGCCATGACTTGATTGCATCTGCCTCTTGTTCATGCGCCCGTGTGAAAGAGCCCTAAGGGTCATTTTAGAGGATGCGAACATGCAACTGCAAAACACCAGGCCCTCCTGTCCTAGGTGCCAGTGACCACAATGGGGGCTGGGAGGCCCATTTACATTTTTCCTATGGGGCCCGGTTTCTTTTATGCACTGGAGTGAGTAAATGTCTATCGTCCTTTACTATTCTTATGCTTGAGTGGAATCTGTAAAAGAGGTTGTATGGTGAAAACTTGGGATACAAATAACAATAGCAACAATATTACTGTTCTGTAAAAAGTAGTCGGTATGATACAGAGACACAAATTGTCCACTTCGATGGATAAGTGTTGATGCCAGCTCTTCCGTGCAGCATATGCCTATTTCCAATAAATGACTTGGGATCTTTGTGAGCATTGTACTTGATGTGGAAGTGCTTTGTTGATTGAGAGCATTTTAGTTCCATCGCTATATTCAGCGTCGCTGAAGCAGCGTGGAAATACGTCAGAGCTGAATATTTTGTTTTGTGTCTTGCAAGGTCAGCGGCGATATCTCTCACCAAGTATTGAAAATCATAATGACACATTAAATAGCTTTACTGTACAAGAACATAGTCGTATAATGGGAAACCAATTTGTTTCATTCTGTCTCTGGTGTAATTGCTCTCAGCTCTGAGATGTTATAAAAGAGATGATTAAGTGGTGGATGAAGAAGAACTGACATCATGTTATATCTGTCCTGTAGCTGCTGTGTTCCTCTGAAAATGAGACCTACGCCGATAATAAGCCCTACCCTGATTTTCAGGGGGTAGGGGGGCTTTAAATTCAAGCCCTTCTCCAAAAATAAGCCCTGGCTACACTACATGTGAAAAAAAAAGCAATACTCGCCTAGTAGATGGCGTTCGGATCCCTCGCGCTGGGCTGCGGCGATGCTGCAGGCTTCTGTATAATTCTGAATGCCAAGATAGCATTTCTATCTGGCAGTGGTGCTTGAATACCCCGCCTCCAGCAAGCGATTGTTCTCATTGGTTCATTGAGTGCCGCCTCAGCCAATCAGAGCCGGCGCTTGATTAACCAATCACAGCCAATCAATGATATCATTCAATGAATGAATGTGATCAGTTAATTGAGCGCCAGCTCTGATTGGCTGACGATCAACCAATCAGAGCAATCGCTTGCCGGTGGCAGAGTAGTCAAGCCCTGCTAGCAGGAAGAACTGCTCTGTCGATGTGCAGGAGAACATAATAGCAGCGCCGCAGATCACTGCGAGGGACCCGAACGCCGTCTACTAGGTGAGTATTAAGACACCACTAGAGATGAGCGAACGTACTCGGTAAGGGCGATTTCGCAATCGAGCACCGCGATTTTCGAGTACTTCACTACTCGGGTGAAAAGTACTCGGGTGCGCCGGGGGGCAGGGGGGGGCGCGGCGGAGCGGGAGTAGCAGCGGGGAACAGGGGGGAGCCTTCTCTCTCTCCCCCTCCCCCCCCACTCCCCTCTGCAACCCCCTGCTCACCCCCGGCGCACCCGAGTAGTGAAGTACTCGAAAATCGCGGTGCTCCATTGCGAAATCGCCCTTACCGAGTACGTTCGCTCATCTCTAGACACGACCAAAAATAAGACACTGTGCCTCTTTTGGGGCACAAATTAACATAAGGCAATGTCTTATTTTCAGGGAAACACTGTAATAGAAAACTAGTTAGTTAAATTCTATGTCTTACCAAAGTGAAAGACATATGAAGAGAAGTGAAGGGCATATGACCATCCTCCAGTTAGGCTGCCTGTGCTCCACAACCCACTTACCCATCTAATAGTCAACCAGAGCACACAGGACTACTTGTATTGGTCACGGAGTTCTTATAGCACCAAGCTGATGCCTCATGCCAACACGAGACTCCCAACAGGCATATTGGCTTCACTCCATCATTTGTAAATTTCACTGATATTAAGATCAAGACAAAATAAAGTACGAAAGAGAACAAAAAAGCAACATAATACAATACAACAGAACACAAAATAAAATGCGGTGGAAGGGGGACTGACAGTACAACTTTCCCTACAGTCTGCATATAACTGGACGTCCAGGAAAGAGGTCTATAAATGTACAAGACCTTTGGATATACAGTCATCACCAGGTTAGGCCAATTGGCTTCTAGGCACTGGAGGTCCATATCCTAGGGTGGTTTTGTTTAGGTGTGTGTGTGTGTGTGTGGGGGGGGGGGGGTAATTTCTATTTTCTTTAACCCTTTAGTTAACCCCACCACCACCACTGGACTTCCTAGCAAAACTGTTGATGGAGCAGAGAGGGGAAGATATAGTGATGCACTCATGTCCAAACTTACTCTCTCTGTACCTTACCGTTCTGTTCCAGTCATTTCTTTTGCAACCTGATTTGCGCTGTTGTGCTGCGGGGATGCAGGGAAGGCAGTGTGTGCATATGCATTCCTTCTTCCATCTTCTCTACTTCGGTGTTCCTCTGAGTTGCGCTTCAACATGTCAACTCCCGTGCAGTTGGTAAATAACCTGGCTCAGATGCTCTGGATGCCGAAAAGGGATTCAACGTATAAATTGGTTATATCTGCCTTTATGGCTCTAGATAAAATGGGCTTTGGCAGCACATTTCACAAAGCTATATCCGCATTATATTGAAAGCCTTTGGCGCGAGTATTTACTAAAAGTGCATTATCGGATGACTTCAAAATTACAAGTGGCACCATACAGAGTTGTTCTCTTTTTCCGCTGAGCCCAAGCCCTCCGAGAAAATACTGTAATTAAACGTGCAAGGTACCCATGGATGCTTTTTGACACAAAACGCCTCCTGTCACTTCAGTTGTGATCCTCCAGCACGACTGAGAAGGCCGCACAAATCTCTTTTGAATGGGGTTTCATACACAAGCGATTTTTTCCCCCATATCGCGCTCGCCTGTATGAAATTTGCCTTTGGGCAGCTTCACACAGACATATACGTTTTTGAGCGTGAATCAGTGCAACATTTTTCTGCTATGAATGAGACTTTTTTGCAAGCATATTGACGTACTATTATTGGGATTTTTGCGCATGCAGAGCAGACAACACACCCCAATTTAAATGGCTATTTAGCCTAAGAAGTTTCAGATATGTTTTTTTCCTCATGGAGTTGCGCAGTGTCTCACACATCCCTTTGCGTATTGTGCTTGCATTTCCCCACCCCCCCATAGGCTTCTATGAGGACTCTTGGTGCACAAATACTCGCAAAAAGAGAGCAGGTTCTATTTTTTTGCACGCAAAAATGGAAATGTGAATGAACCCATTGAAGTCAGTGGTCTAATTCTCTGCGTATTGCGCATGCAAATTTTACGCACGCAAATTCTGACTCTTTGTCTAGTTTTTGGAGCAGAAAAAAGGAAATAAATGTTTCAGTTTTTTTCCCATTTCAGTGGGTTTTGAAAGATTTCCATTTGCTTCTGTTCCATTAAGTTTCTGTTTTTTAACGGAACAAGCAGAGCTATATTATTTACTTACAGTGATGTTATCCAGTCCCAGAATGGTGATATTATTTAACCGCAATCATCGGGTCCAACCCCCTGCTCAGTGCAGGATCATTAAATCATCCCAGACAGATATTTGTCCAGCCTCTGTTTGAACACTTCCATTGAAGGAGAACTCGCCACCTCCCGTGGTAACCTGTTCCACTCATTGATCACCCTCACTGTCAAAAAGTTTTTTCTAATATCTAATCTGTGTCTCCTCCCTTTCAGTTTCATCCCATTGCTTCTAGTATTTCCTATTAAAAAAGAGTAGGGCTGATCCCTCTGCACTGTGACAGGCCTTGACAGCCCTTCAGATATTTGTAGACAGCTATTAAGTCTCCTCTCAGTCTTCTTCGGTGAGCCAGGTTTCTGTAGGTTCTAGTGTGGGGCTGTCTGTATTGGAATGATCATCCCACTGGTAGGCAGGGTTCCCTTTTTGTGGTTAAGTTGTCAAAGTACTAACGACCAATAGTCCATCTTTCCATGTGTGTGTGTGTTGAATGCAGAGCTTTACAGCACCTGTGAATGTCAGTTACTGGCTTAGCTCCACCCCCTGATCACATGACGGTGACCTCATCATACGTCCTTTATCCTTGTGTACTGAATGAGGGATTATGGGCGGACTACATCTTGTAAATCTCGTGCAGCAGATATGCAAAAGCTGCAAGCAAATATTTCTCCTCAAGGAACTGCTGAAGTTCGTAAATCATGTGCAGCTCATATGCGAAAGCAAGTAGCATGTACCAGAGCTGTGTGTGTAACGTGCATGTAGCAGAGCTGTGTGGTGCATTGCGCCACCAAAAACACTGGTACTATAATTTCCTAATAATTACTAGTCTTGTTAGATTAGGGACTCACAAGACAACTAGGACTCTTGACGTGGGCTTGTGAGCTTATGTGCTATGGCCAAAATACAAACCAATACCTTGTACTTATCCATATAACCATCTGCTTGTGTATTAGTGCAGTTGGTGAATATTTTTTTGCCTGTCATTTTCTGTATTGTTGTCTGCATGTTGAGTTTATGTTTTAATGTGTACGGTGTCCTTTTGTGTGATATCCCGTTTCCCTTTATATTTCCCATCCAGCCTTCTCTAGAGGTTCGCTGTTCCCATGGCCCGCACAAACGTAACAGAGCCATTTTAAGTTCTGAATCCATGCCTGGAGATGTCCAATCTGCAGTCCCAGGTTTATATCTCAGGAGCCTGTAGGTGTAGACTGTCTGGTGGTTCAGAGTCCTCTGACAAATAGATGGCAGCAATAGTCATTTATGGCTTTAAAATGTTTGTGTGCTCCTATAAAATAAGCAGAACATTGGGATGCACTTTTCACAAAACCCTACAAGCTATGCATCGTTCCTCTAGACCCTCATTCTTCTGACAGAAGGCAATTTGGCTTCCAGCTGATTTCCATTTTTTTTTACTGCATGGGGTAACACCGCAGGTTATGCTATTCTATAAAGGCATCCACTGAAAAAATATACCATGTTGTATAGGTATTTTTTAATCCCAGCCTGTTGGTGATGGATGCCACAATTTGGCATCTATTACATGTATATGGCTTAGGTTTCCATCAGAAATCCTCCCAACAGAAATCTTAGATGTACACAGAAGACATAATGTGAATAGCACATAAGCTAGTCCAGGATAGATTGGCCTACCAAAGTACAAGAGGATCCTCCACTGGGCCAAAGCTCTAATTTAATATTGGACCCTTATTTAAACAGGGTCCTAAAGGTCTAGTAGAAGACAATCGTATTTGGACCTGACTTTGGAACCAATAACCAGATATCCTATTCAACTTTATTGACGATAAGTACTGCATGTGCAATAATAACACAAATTAGTTAAAAGTGGATGTGCACATGTCCCATATACACAAAATGAATTTCTCTGGTGAGCCTAAGGAACTTTATTCCAAGGCTGAGCTGGTCGCACCTGCAGTCTCATGACCACGGTTCTGGACTTTATATCCTACTTGTGTGATCTTACATCCTTGGTTATCTCTCCTCTTCCCCTCCATGTAGTGCCACATAAAAGTGCATTTAGACACAAAGATGATTGCTCAATTGATGGCTTTTGAGCGATCATTTTGCATAATCCACTAATTGGTACCTATTACTACC